>NC_137155.1:89040056-90307083 GCF_951394435.1 Stenella coeruleoalba | reverse complement strand
GAATCATTTATCCTCTTATAATCTGAAGATGAAAGAGAGCAGATGAGAATAGATGTCCCAATTAAACAAACCATTAATTTCTTTTTGAGAAGGGCTAAAATCTAGAGTTAAATCAGGGATCCTTATGTGATAAATTTTTATAAATTCATATATTTAAGTCATGGATGAAAGATGCCTTGGTTATTTTAGGAGCTGCTGAATACAACTGTACTATAATTATCTAAGTTAGGACAGGCCTGCTTCCAAATTTACCTGATGAGAGATGGAAGGTTGCTGGATGGGCCCCTGCATTCTAGGGTTTGGTAAACCCACAGGTGCTGGCCTCCGTTGCACCTGTTGCCTCTGAGCCATTACCTGTTGCTGCATATGCTGGAGTCGTAATTGAGCTAGGCTGATCTGTGTTGGAAACTTGGATAACTGGTTTGAAGATAAACCACCTGGTGGCTGTGAATTCTGTTCCATGACAGGATTCTGCTTAGGCATTTGTGGTTGACTCTCTTTATCTTCGATTACTAAAGAACCTAATTAAAGAGAAAAGGTTAAGTTCTAAAGATTTTCTGGTAGTGAAATACCGTATTTTGTAGGGCTATTTTTACTGATCTTCAGAATTGCCAAGGAGCTTCTTTTTCTCTCAGGAACCCTTTATACTCTTAAAAATAGAAACCCCAAAGAGCTTCTGTTTATGTAGGTTCTATCAATCAAAATTTACCATATTCGAAACTAAAAATGAGAATTAAAAACATTTTTCCTCACTAATTCATTTAAAAGTGACAACCCATAATAACACATTTTTATGAAAAAATACTTATTTTCAAAAAAATGTAGTGAAGAGTGGCGCTATTTTACATTTTCGAACATCTCTTTAAATGTCTGGCTTAATAGCTGAACTCTCATACCTGTTTCTGCATTATCTAATATATTGTTTAAATATATGAAGAAAATCCAGCCATACATGGATATGTACTTGGAAACAGGAGGCCTGTCATCACCTGAAGGAGCCTCAGACCCTACTTTGAGGGCTGCTGTTGCATATCAAACACAACAAGCAAACCTGACATTGGATCTAAAAACAATACCACAGTATTTCTGATTTAGTTATCTCTCAAGTTCTTTACACCTTCAGAGTACACTGTTAGTTCTCTGATGGAGAATACTCTGCCTTATAACTATACTGTTAGAGTTTAAAGGTACCTCTAACAGGTGTGGTCCAAGCATAAGGCAAAGCTTGATTTCTTCAACAGCAGAGACTCAGTTAAATGTTTCTGATTTAATAAACACATGCATCCTAAAAAATACAGTTATCATTCATTAAATACTTACTCTGTATTAGATACTGCGACAGTAGGTCTATGTATATTGTTAAAGTCCTCTGTACAGATAAGGGATTTAAGGTTCAGAGAGATTGAACAACTTACCCAAAGTCACAAAGACACTAACTGAATATTCATCCAAATCAACATTTTTCCCTTGCAGTCTTCTATAACATGTTTCTCAGAAGCCGTAAATAACCAAGTTTGGGAAACTTGTCTCCTTAGAAGATTTAAAATGTAAATCTCATTGTAAATGGCAATTTACAGAGCTGTATAGGACAGCTCTGAGAAGTCCTACAGTAAAGGATATTGTTTTACAAACTCCTCACAAATAGATGTTGTTTTCGCTGTAGACTTATCTAAAACTATATCCATTTATGTGTATACAGTTACACATATTCTTAATTTTATTTATGTTTACATCATGTGGTCTATATTTTAAATGATATGCTTACAAGTACATACAATTCTACATATGACTATTTGTGTGGATATATAACTGTGACAGGTTCTCTATATAGCTGCATGTATGGTGGAGGGTAGGAGATAGTTAACTTATATACACGCTTTGTATTAAGATGCTTCTTTTTAGTTACACAGGTGAGAGTGTGTATGATTCCAGTTGCTTGCTACGTATCAATCAATCAATAAATATGTGCTTCTAGACTGAGCTGCAGGAGTCAACTTATGACCTTTCCTTCAAAGGGTCACCTTATTACCATTCCTTCTGTTCTTCCCGTGTATGAATGAGGTTTGTGTAAGCCTATTTCTTCCTTTCCTGGTGTGTTCTGAGAGCACTGGCTCTCTCTCCAGCCGTTTCTTCCTTTCTTACCCAGAATCTAGCTTAGGGAATGAGAGAGCAACCATCTTTCAAGATTTTGAAACAAAGTCAATGAGCCCAAAAACTGTCATCAAAGGGAATACTGGTGGTTGATGAAGAATGTATATGGAATTCTTAAAGTTTTGTTTCTATAGTCTCCCTGTGAGAAATTAAGAAAGGAGGCAAAAACTGAAGACTTTTTCTACTAGCACATAATGTAGCAAGTACTGCCTGCAAGGATATTTGATGTTACCAAATGATACCATAATGATAGTCTCCCTTTGTGATAACTCAGTGCGCTCTAGTACTTAAAATTTGGGCACTTATCTGTACGTACGGTACACTTCAGTTAGGAGGTTAAAAATTATATAATAATTACATAAAAGGCAAAAGAAGAAAAGAGAAGTCTTCCCTAGCTAGATAAAGCAAATGAACCATTAGGTGCCTGATGACTGGCTCTCAAGAGTAAGTAAGCCAATAATTGTATGAGAAGTCCTGTTTTAACAGAAAACATTCTAAATATAAAAAATCCTATATTAATGGCAGTCACAAGTCAAGAGTTTTATCAACCATTCTGATAAGTATGTAATTAACAGTACAAGCAAGATTCTATGGGAGAGAAAAAAAAACCTCCTAAATCCAGAAATCTAGACACCCTGTGAGTCAATATAAAGGATGTTTCATATCATCCACATATTTACATGTGTGTTTATATTCATTCATGTGTCACGCATATATACACGCTAATGAAATACTAGTGAAAATTCCATGTACTTAAAACAAGATGATAAACACACTTTGGGGGTGGAAGGGAATACATTTTCAATAATCTCATAATCATTAAGAGTTCCAGAAACAAATGGCACTTTGAGAAAATGTACATAACAGCCTACCTAAATTGATAATATTTTGAGCCCAGAAACTAGGATCACAGTGAAATTGGATGGTATTGTTGGTCACTGGGGAAGCATCACACCTTGCTCGAAGGAGGTGCCGTAACCGGTATGTAATCTAGAAGAAAGCAGAGAGACAACTAAACATCAAAATCTTTATTAGCAGGCTTGCCTGGTAGCGCAGTTGTTGAGAGTCTGCCGGCCGATTGCAGGAGACACAGGTTCGTGCCCCGGTCCGGGAAGATCTCATATGCCGCGGAGCGGCTGGGCCCGTGAGCCATGGCCGCTGAGCCTGTGCGTCCGGAGCCTGTGCTCCGCAACGGGACAGGCCACAACAGTGAGAGGCCCGTGTACCGCAAAAAAAAAAAAAAAAAAAACCACAAAAAAAAACCTTTATTAGGCAAGTAATTTATTAAGTTCCCAATAAATACACAAAAAGTGGTCTCTGTATCATATGTATGCTAACACAAACAAGCAATCTCATATATATATATATATAAGTTATAAAAAAGTGGACATACAACGCAGTTTTCCTTCCAAAACATGTTGTTAGTTTTGAGGTACAACTCAGCTATACTGTTGAATACAAAAAACTAACTTTAACTATCTTAAAGTTAGTTTTTTGAATTATTTAAACTTCACAGAAGCACCAACCAAGTATTTGTAAAATAAAAACTTTTCACAAATTCTGCTCTTTTATTTATTTTACTTACTCTTTCAAAGAAGGATGCAGAATTGAGATTAGGCGGCTAATGAATTACAGAAAATACAAATTACTCTCTGCTCAGGAAACATAAGTACAGCTCATAACTAGGCCTACGAGTGGGATGGCTCTCCTTGCTCCTGTGCTGTGAATCTCGGGTCATCACACCACACCCCCCATCTCCTCCACACCGCAGTCCTCAGTGAATACTCAGTCACTCTCCCTCAGTCTTGAAGAGTTTAGCTCCTGGCTCACCATCACCAACGCCAACATTACTCCTGTCTTAATTCTTGATGATTTTATATCCAACTAGATGACCTTTCTTTCCAGCTTACTCCCTTCTAGTGCCCAGATACCAATAATCTTACAAACCCTAAAGGTCCTATAAACCTTTGCTCTTACAATTTTCCCTGTCCTTCGACCTCATGTTACCAATACCCTTACCCTAGCCCTCAGTTTCTCCTTATCCGGCTCAAATCCCAGGGTTAATCCTCATAATCATTTCCTGGTATATACTCTCAACCCCTCTCTCTCTCACATGTCAAACTACACATACTCCCTTGCCTCTCCTCAACCTTTTCCCCAAACAACAAACAACACTGGTTTAATCTAACTTTTGACTCACTATAATTGGACTGATAAAGGGACTGACCAAACTTCAAACACAGCCTGCTTACTTTAGGTAGGGCCCTAAGGTTGACGGGCCTCTGGTCCTTCATGTCCCTACTCTCCTAAATGACTATTTCAAACCTCCTTTCTCTTTTCAAATCTCCAGCATCTCCTCCCCCATTCTCCATCTCAGCTGATGGTCCTGATGACTGTTCACTGAAAAAACAGGAACAATCAGGGAACTTCCACAAACTTCCACCACCTACCAGTATTAGCGTTCCCTCCTATCACAATGGATTAACTGGCCACGCTTCTAGCTAAAGCCAATCCTTGCACTCGTGCAATAGTGCCCAACACCCTCTTGCCGACACAAAGACACTGCCCAGCAATTTTCTCCCCTCTCCTGTATCCATCAAGCTTTCCATTTTACTGCATCAGTCCCATTAACACATAAACATGTTTAACTTTTCCCAGCTAAAAACAGAACTCTTGGCTCCTTTCCTCCCGCCATCAACTGCTCTCTTTTCTGGCAAAACTCCCACTTTTCTGCTCTCTTTTCTGGCAAAACTCTTCAAAAGACTCATCTATAATGTCCCCCGTTCCTCTCCTCCCACTCTTCCCTGAAACCATTCAGGCTTAGTAGCTTTTCACATAGGTGGTCACTTGGCCCTCAGGGAAGCATTTTCTTCTCTTGGCTTTGAACAAACTATGATCTCATGGTTTTCCCCTTATTTCACCAGCTGCTGTATTTTAAGGCCGCTGAGAATAGGTTTGTGTCCCAATGTACCATCTCAGTTTCCATTGTTGGTTCTTTCACATCTCCCGCACCAGGAATGTCCCAGGGCTCAGTCTTGCAACTGCTCTCTTTTCTCCTGCACCCACATACTTTAAGTGATCTCATCCAGTCTCATCGTTTATCCGACTCTTAAATTTATATCTCAAGCCTGGATCCCTCTATGAACTTGCACTTCCAATGGCTTGCTCAATATCTCTACCTGATTCTCTAACAGGTACCTCAAATTTAATATGCCTAGAAGGGAACTCTTGATCCTTCTCTTCAAGTCTACTTGTCCTATGATCTTCCCCACCTCAATTATTGGCAACACTATTTTTCCTACTGCTTAGTCCTTGGTTCCTTTCTTTTCCTCATGCCTTACGTTCCACCTGTCAGCAAATCCTGTTGGCTCTATCATTGAAAGATATGGACAATCCTACCAATTCTCCCATTATCAACTCTACTGTTACTACCCTGGAAAAGCCACCTCATTGCAGTAAGGTTATAAATAGTCTCCCTTATTTCTCCCTTGCCTTCAACCACCTACATTTTTTTTCAGCGGTCAGAGTAATTGTGTTAAACTGTAAATCATATTCTGTCATTCCTCTCCTCAAGTCCCTCCAATGGTTTCTCATCTCACTTAGATTAAAAACCAAAGTCCTCATAATCAACTACAAGGCTCATATACTATTTGGCTTTCCAGTACTTCTGACCTTACTCATCCTAGTGTCTGCTCATTCACTGTGTTCCACCCTCTTAGGCCTACTTGCTGTCCATATCACAAATAACTCCCACCTCAGTCTTTGCACTTGCTGTCTGTACTTGTGCTCTGCATGAATACTCTCCTCGAGTATCTGCATGGCTTGCTTCCTCACTTTCTTCAGGATTCTGCTCAAATATCACCCTCTTTAGATAGAATTCCATAACTAAAATCACAATCCTACCCCAATGCTCCTCGACTCTTCCCTTAATTTACTTTTCTCTAGAGCACTCAATACCATGCAATGGTCTATACATTTTACTTATTTTGGTATTGTATCTCTCTTCATTAAAATGCAACTTAAAAAAAATATTTATTTATTTATTTGGTTGTGCTGGGTCTTAGTTGTGGCTCACGGGTTCCTTAGTTGCGGCACATGGGCTCCTTGGTTGTGGCAGGCAGGCTCCTTAGTTGTGGCATGTGAACTCTTAGTTGTGGCAGGCAGGTGGGATCTAGTTCCCTGACCAGGGATTGAACCCAGGCCCCCTACATTGGGAGTGCAGAGTCTTAACCACTGCACTACCAGGGAAGTCCCTAAAAATGCAACTTCTTGAGGGCAGAGATTTTGCTTTGTTTTCTGTTCCCTTAGTACTCAGAATGCCACCTGATACATAACAGGTATTCAATAAATAATTTTTGAATAAATAAGTTTGCTTCATTCAATTGCTAAATTATCTTAAATAGCTACAATAAATTGTGTAAAAAAACGTATTTATTTTGGGACTATGTAGAATACATGGCACAGTGTTTAGCAAACAGCACTCAACACAATGTTCTTTTGCCTAAGTTTTTCTACCTTTCTTAATTTTTTTTGCATCTTCTAATAATTCTCATTATAAAACATGCTCATAATATGCTAAGCAAAAGAATTATGGCAAAAACTTTCCTATGAGGAGTCATAAACCCTGGCTACTGTAAAAGACAAATAAGGATTAATTAAATATACTTGTTGATCCCTTCAGATGTATCTGAACTTAAACTCAGGTTTCACACTGAAAACTTAGCTACTGTTCAAAAAGCAAAGGACAAAATTATTTTTAAAACTATGGAAGATGTCAAAACAGCTTTTCAGATGGCAATACTGTATACTGTCTCCTTTCTATTGAAGTTAAAATAAACTTAAAAAAGAAATTTAGTATTCGAGTTTCCAATCCTGTAAAATATAACATAAGGTTTTGTCTACACTTATTTATAGCTTCTGACAAGAGATGTTATCTGCTACCTTATTTATTTACCATCAATCTTTCATTGAGTTCCTATATATCAAGCACTGGGTAACACAAAATTTTTACCCTTTAAGAAGTAAAAAGTCTAATGAAATTCACAGAAAAATATGCAAATGTAATAATAGTAGATAAAAATCAGTAATAGTATTGATGGATATATGCATAAGGGCTTTGTAAACACATAGACGGGTAATCCAACCCAGTCTTGGTCATGGAAGGCTGCCAAAAGGAAAGGAAGACACATCTAAACTGAACCTGGTAGTCTCTACAAAGATGAGGATTTACTCAGGAGAAAGAAAAAGCATTCTAAGAAAGGCTAACAGTACCCAGGCAAACGACCATGACATTCTGAACCCTGAGGACTAAAAGCAAGGAATTGTCGATGAGATATTCAGGAAACAGAAGTCTTTGAAGATTAATTATATGGGAGGACGGGGGAAAGGGAGTAAAAAAGATTGTGGATTTCCCTTTTACTACCTATACCTTAACAGCTTCCTAATCACTAGTATTATAGAAATATCTATTGCTAGTAAAAAGAATACTGTGTTTTACTCTCCTGGTCTCTTCTGTCGGTATTTCTTGCCTTCCTTCTAAATAATATAAGGATAAACTCAATGTTTAACAGATGACAGAAGAATCCTAAGGAAATACTGTGAAAATGTTTTAAAATATATTTAAAACTGGACTTCTGAAAGGATCCTGCTATTCCAATGGGTTTGGTCTTTTACTGATTATAATTCCTATAGCAAAAAAAAATGAACTAAGAATTACAAGCTAAGCTTGAAATTTCAGGCCAGCAAGACGTTTCTTTTTAATTTTTAAGCATATAAAAGCCATCATTAAAAAAATAACCTTAGTAAACATGGCTATATTTATGAAGCATAGAAGCTCTAAAGGACAGAGTTGCATAATATAGTGACTTTCAAATTTTCTGAGGTTAAAAATCCTTCTAAATGTTTAAAAGTAATCACAAGCCTTAGCTCTGCATTCACTATAGGTAAATTATTTTACTAGCTATATCTGCTGCTAGTGATGTGATTGGGTTCCACAGACTTTTAAAAATTAAAAAACACAATTTAGTAAATCAGGAAGCTGGTAATACTGGTTGCTTATGCTTCACTGTGTTTATTTTCTCCTGTGTATAATATAGAGACCAATCTTCCTCTCTCCTATTTCAAGAGATCATTGTGCAGATTAAGTAATCCCATCTTCGAGTTTGTACTGTTTTCTTTGTCTTATAATCACAAACAAAATCATAGAATAAAATCAGAGAAACAAATTCTTAAACTGATAAGGAGATTGAATATCTGATTGTGTGAATAACATGCTTTCTTACACACATACAAATAAAAATATTAATAATGGGTCTAGTTGAAAAAAAGACAATTCTCTCATTTTCTCCTTTTATCCGTTTTGTTTGACTTACAGGAAAACATAAGTAACAGAGAAGGTATGTACTGTATAGAAGCTGTTTTTCATTAGACCAATGAAGCAGTAAAAAGGAAGAAAAAGAAAAAAAAGACTCAAGATTGACCACATCATTGATAATTATGAAAGAAAATAATCTTAAGAGTTGAATACAATTCATGATTAGGAATACTTATATAAATCAGCTTTCTAATAAGTTACTCAATATTTGAACCTAGTTTGCAGAAGTTTATCCTGAAGTGCATTTCCTTATTTCAAAATGGTCGTAGAAAATTCCTTCCACAAAACTGAGTGGGTGAACAGAAAACAGATTTGGATGTCATAATTTGATTTCAAAGTGTCAATCTCTGTGGAATCTTTAATAAAATAAGAGTAAAGCAGGAGATTTTAAGAATGCTTATGTGGTGTGACTTCCACGGCTGAATGTCTTCTAGATCCTTTGCTACTAAAGGTGGTCTACGAAGCAGCACAGCAGCATCACCTGGGAGCTCGTCAGAACCACAGAATTTGGCCTCACCCCACATCTACTGAACCACCTGATTAGTATGCAGTGACCATATTTTCAGTAGCAAGGTTCTAGACTATTCTGAAAACAGCTGAACAAATGAGAGCCACTTTTCTCTAGCAATGGGGTTGAAATACCCAGCACCATGTATCACTGACAGAGTAAACAACGCAGTACAGACAAAAGGAACACAGCCTCTGGGTTCAGGTGTCCAAGCTGAGTGGCCTTAGGCATGTTACTTAACTCTGTGCTTTGGTTTCATCGCCCATACAATGGATGGATAGGTATACCTATCTCATAAAAATGATGTGAATGTTTAAATAAATATTACATGGAAATGCTTAGGATTAGTGCCTGGCACACTACAGGTGATCAGGAAATGTTTACTCTTATCTTTATTGTTAGTATTAAGTTCAACTGCCACTAAGACAGAGAAAACTTGGAAAAGAACAAAACAGGAGGGATGATGGTAGATTAAAATTGAAGATACGCCTCAATCATGGCAATATAAGATTTTTTAAAACCAAAATATTTTGATTGATAAAAATTAGAAAAAGGTAAAAAGCATTTAAGTACAGACTAATGAACATTTCTAAATTTTAAGCATTCTAATAACTCCATTGTTTCTCTCTGTATTTTGATAGTATGTTAAATGCCATACTGAGTTTATCTTACCAGTCGCTTGCTATAAAGTAATGCTGTACTGCTGCCACTGGAAACTGCCCATTTAGAAAAATGCATGACATGTTCCAACTGTTTAGAAAGTCCAGCCACTTCCTGCTGCTGTTGCATAAGTTTCATTCGATGATCTTTTGCAAGACTCTGAAAAAAAAAAGTTTCAAAATTAGTTCTGCATGTAACATATATTTTAATGGTCATCATCAGATTACCCAATTAGAATAACCACCACCTCTAAGAACCCAGGTGATAGCAACCTATCCCTTGGTACAAAGGCTCATTCTCACTGAAGTAAAAACCGTGCCCCCAGTGCTGTAGCCACCACCAACGCCACCCTGCCTCTGCTGCCTGCCCCTTCTCTCCAAGGCCCTTGGTCTGGTTGTACATATTGTGGGATACAGGTTTCTGTTCATGCATCTTCCAGTATCCAAAGAGGTACAAAACCGTGGATTAGCTATAATACAGTAAATGCCCATTAAATTCAATACTCACAAATAAAATAGATGTACCATCCAGCAATCAAGTAAAGTTACCAGATCACATGATTTACTCAAGCACATGATTTCACCTTTTAGGCATTCTTATCCTGATTGCAACTAGTTTGTGCCAAGTTATGCCACATGGTAGACAACATTTATGCTTTGTGTATAGTAAAAAAAAAAAAAAAGGAAGCAGGCTTCCCTGGTGGCGCAGTGGTTGAGAGTCCGCCTGCCGATGCAGGGGACACAGGTTCGTGCCCCGGTCCGGGAAGATCCCACACGCCGCGGAGCGGCTGCGCCCGTGAGCCATGGCCGCTGAGCCTGCGCGTCCGGAGCCTCTGCTCCGCAACAGGAGAGGCCACAACAGTGAGAGGCCCGCGTACCGCAAAAAAAAAAGAAAATGTAAGTCAATAAAGTTGATTTAAAATAATACTGATGACGAGGTTCATCCCTAGAGATTTGGGGATGTGGTCATCTTTTGTTCCTTATCTTGATTTTTAAAGAACTCCTCAAGTGATTCTGATTTACAGTGAAGTTTGGAAAAAAAAAAGGAAGCATATAATTTTTGTCTGTTGAAAATTACCATGGGAACCAATTGATATAGTGACTAATGGTACCAATGCACTCTCAAAAAGAACTACAGAAAAGCAGACTATAGAATTTCTCTAAGGGAAGTATACAAGCAAGAACATAGGTTAGTCAAAAGTGGAAGAAAAACCCACTGAACCTGTGCTATTTTAAAGGTCTCTAACCTCAAATCTCCTTTACCTGGCAAGGAAAGGAGGAGAGAACAGGACTAGCTCTAAAAAAAAGTTTAAAAGTAAAATTGCTACACTCCAATATGGAATTATATTCTCAATAGAGAAAATGAACCTAGATCCTGGCCCTAGTTGGTTTCAAATTTGGAAAATACACATATGCTAAACTGAATTAAGTCATTGCAGTGACTATCAGTGGCTTTGTCGTATCTAATTTTAAGTCCAGAGATAATTTACTTATTAGGCTATTTCTGACCTCTGTAAAAACTAAGCGTTACTTTGGACACATTCTAGAAAGAACAGAAATTCTGTTGACTTTTAGGGATGTTGCAAATTGAGAATCAGAAGCCCAAGTTTCTTGGTCTTCTATAGTAACAAACTATTTGGGTCTGGAGTCTTAGTAAATACTGACTACATTTATTCGCCTTAAAGAAGGATTCTGTGAACCAGGAGACTGGGTATGAAGACTGAAAAGCATTTTTAAAAGGTGCTGCAAAAATTATAAGTTAAGGGTTTCCCTGGTGGCGCAGTGGTTGAGAGTCTGCCTGCCGATGCAGGGGACGTGGGTTTGTGCCCCGACCTGGGAGGATCCCACATGCCACAGAGCGGCTGGGCCCGTGAGCCATGGCCGCTGAGCCTGCGTGTCTGGAGCCTGTGCTCCGCAACGGGAGAGGCCACAGCAGAGAGAGGCCCGCGTACCGCAAAAAAAAAAGAAAATGTAAGTCAATAAAGTTGATTTAAAATAATACTGATGACGAGGTTCATCCCTAGAGATTTGGGGATGTGGTCATCTTTTGTTCCTTATCTTGATTTTTAAAGAACTCCTCAAGTGATTCTGATTTACAGTGAAGTTTGGAAACAGCCACAGCAATGTGTGCACTATTCATCTCTGAGAAGCAAATCTATGTGACATTTGATTTTAAGCAGAGCTTTGAAATCTTTTAAAATAGTTTAAATGCTTCTATCTAAAAAAAAAACCCAACCAAACAAAAAAAACACGCCACCGCCCGCCCCCCAGAACCTTGAAAACACAGTTACTGTAAATGTATTCCTCCTAGCCGAATACTTTTTCACTAAGTATTTGTTTCCAAGAGGAGAGAGAATTATTTTGGTCTTTGTTTCCTGTATGATTGATAAACCATGGGAATGACCATGCTTTCCCAGGAGGAAGAGAACCTTCTGACAAAGACCTTATAATTTTGTCAACTATAAAATAAAGATGTTGAACTAAATTTTTTCTATGAGGCTTTTTTTAAAATCTCCGAACATCAGGATTCTTTTATTCTCTTCTTAATTTGCTTCTCTACTGTTAAATTCTTTTTGCACCAATACATTAAATGGATACCAAAATATCATGCAATTAATATTATGTTAAGATACCATGTAGAAGTTGTAACCTCATGTTATTTGAGTCAAACACTGACTCTGGATCTTGACCTTCATGAATATAAGAAAGCTGATGAAGTTAGTAATATTTTTCTTACCTGCAGTGACAAACAACTATCTTAAGTGCCTTGAGCACCTCTCCCTGAGTACTGCTTTCACAGTTAGGACTGCTGAGGGCAGGAGGCACATCCTTTTACCTAATTTCTCGTAAGGTTAAATGTATATATTTGAGAACTAAATATAACTAACTTAATGTAACTTTCTGAAAAACTTTGCTCAATTGCACTCCTCTGGTGACCCAAAGCTGTCAATTCAATGGATCTCTAAAAAGATTCATCTCTTTACATCTCTTTAATATTTACTAAGCTCCTCCTTCAAGCAAGGCATTATACTTTGTGCTCTGAAGTAAACAATAAGGATTAAGACATTCCTACTGTATCATAAAGCCGTAAACTGTCAGATACAAGGTAGAGCCTGAGAATGGAGAAAAATATTACTGAATCAAATGTAAACAATTATACAAAAAAGGCTGTGATTTCAAATTCACAAATACATGAGAAAATACTACGGTAAATCACTACAACATACTGTCCCATTAACAGTAACTTACCTCAAGCTGATGCAGTAGAGCTTTTCCTTTTTTATTTATTTCTACCATCAATGTAAATATGGCAACTTTAATATCCTGTTCCACCTGCTTCTGATTTTGATTTACTTCAATTATCCTGAAAATTAAACAAAAGGGGGAAGTCTAAAATCTAAGGCAGAAGATTTGTTTTACAGTATGTAATATTGATTTTCTAATCCCTAAATTAGACCAAAAGGTTTTCAGCTCTTAAACGCTCAGCTTTTTCTAAGGGTCCTTCAGTTTAAATAGACTTTCTTGAAGATGAGATAGCAGAAATATTAATTCTTCCAAAAGACATAGTCAATTCAATCTTAAAATCAAAATGTATAAAACTGCAAGAGAATGAACACATCTTAAGAAAACATTATTTGGAAAGATTATGACACCTGGAAAAATTCTCAGCCTAAAAGGTTGGACAAAAAAAATGATTTATAAACAAGATAAGGAAAACCAGGACTGAATGAGTTCTACTGTATTCACTGCAACTAAGAAGTAGAAAAGCTTAAATGTGTCACTATTATCTTAGTCATCTGAACTGTTACCTATTCATTATATCTGAATAAAAGCAGAAAGACAATAATAGTAGTTTGCTACTTTTAATAGCACATTTGTCTTGAAATAAGCAGCCAAATAACTATATGTTTTTATCAACCAGCATATACATTTTTTCCTTTGATTAGAGAAAATGGGAATGCTATTTTCATGGAGATCAAGATGGATAGGAAAAAAAATACATAGCATTATACCAGAATATCTTATAAAAGCAGAAATAGAATAATGAGGCATCCACCATCAAACATTCTGAGATAAACAAAAAGCTTTATTTCTAAGGTAGATAGCTAGTGGGAAGCAGCCGCATGGCACAGGGATATCGGCTCGGTGCTTTGTGACCGCCTGGAGGGGTGGGATAGGGAGAGTGGGAGGGAGGGAGACGCAAGAGGGAAGAGATATGGGAACATATGTATATGTATAACTGATTCACTTTGTTATAAAGCAGAAACTAACACACCATTGTAAAGCAATTATACCCCAATAAAGATGTTAAAAAAAAAAAAAAGCTTTATTTCTTCTGCCTGCTTATCTTCCAAAACTTAAGATGAAAAGGGCAGGGATTTTATTCTCTGTTGGAAATTCTTTTTTTTTTTTAATTATAGTTGATTTACAACATTGTATTAGTTTCAGGTGGACAGCAAAGTGATTCAGTTATACATACATATATATATATTCTTTTTCAGATTATTTTCCCTTATACGTTATTACAAAATATTGCGTATAATTTCCCTGTGCTATACAGTAGGTCCTTGTTGGTTACCTATTTTATATATAGTAGTGTGTAAATGTTAATCCCAAACTCTTAATTTATCACCCCCCCACCAACGTTGGAAATTCTTCAAGATAATTATTTGATATCAATATTGGCTAGAGGATCAAGGAAACCAGATAGGTCTAGGAAGCAAACAACCTCAAAAAAAAAAAAAAACCCAACAAAACAAAACAAAACAAAAAACCCAACTAATTTAAATCCTCATGATGGTAGAACAGGATGAAAAAAGGACAAGTAATGCCATGTTTGCACATGCATAAAGATGAATTAATAGCAAAGTCAGTCCAGTAAATTTAATCCTTCTATAATCAGGTAGCTATAAAGATACAAAGAATTAGCACCTAATCCAAAGAGTCTTTAATTTTTACAATTCAAAAACTAAAATCCTTCCACACCATAATGTATTATTTTGTAAAAAGAGCATAAACTACTACTACTAAAAAAAAAAAAAAAAGGTAAAAAAATATTTGGAAAATTCACACTATGTGATTTTAAGACTTACTATAAAAAGCTCTAGTCATGAAGAAAGTGGGGTATTAGCAAGAAAGAAAAGCACAATGGAAAGAGAGTCCAAAATAATCTCACACATATATGGTCAACTGATTTTCAACAAAGGTACCAAGGCAGTTTAATAGCAACAGGATAATCTTTTCAACAAACAGAACAAGTGTTGGAACAAATGAATATCCGTATGTTAAAAAAAAAAAAGAGTAAACTCTGGTCCATAGGTCATACCATATACACAGTGAAAGAGTAAGAAAAAAGTCAAAAGGGTGAATTTCATCAACAGTGGATCGTTTACATAAAATTAGTTATTTTACAATTACTACTGTTTGCCACTAGATGGTAGAGATTATCTACCCTTATCATTCCATAAATATTCATTATATATTTTCAATTACTCAGATACAAAATTTTAAACCCACCAATTACATCAATTTGGCAAAAATACAGTACTGTTATTAGAATACGACAAAGGAAATAGTATTTGGTCAACTACAGTTCTCATGTGAAAGAGAAAGATAAAATGAAATGAGAGCTGATAACAAAAGAATAATAGAAACTAAAAGACGCACAACAGAGCTTTTATTATCACAATGTATAATAGATGTAATAATAACACCAGGGAGTCAAGAAAAGGTTAAATTATGTTTAAAATCTCCATTAAGGAAAGCAGGTAAGCCAAGGAATTCCTTGGAAAAAAGTACCAAATGCCCCACCCTAGCCATGTTGAAAAATGATGAGTAACAGATTGTGACAACTGATCTTAAGGAAGATGAACTACAAAAAGGCTGATATACTTTTCCCTATGAACAACATTCAAAGCCCCTGCAAGGCCTCTCTTATTCAGGCTCTTTCTAATAAGTATTTCTTTATCTATTTAAGCAGTGACATGTTACTTTCATGTGCAAAACAACAAAAGAAAGGGAACATGGGATTTCACAGGTGTTGTAAAATGTCAGCATGTGCCTCAAATGGGATGCAAAGGGGGGTACTAGGCAAACTCCCTCCTCCCCACAGAGGTCAATGGTTTGCTCTCCAATCACCGAATTTTAGGACATGAGCCTTTGGACAGTTGATGATTTACTCCCTTGGAGGACAAACAGTATAACAAACAATATGTAGAAGCTGTTTAAGTACTGTATCTGACAAGGAGTAAAAGGTATGTGAAACAGTTTAACAAGCCCAGTCTCCTGGTGTTCTATGATCTCTGCCTCACTGCAGTTAAAAGCTGACAGCTCAGGGGAGGCATCTCTAAGTCTAGCAATGCTTAAAATAGCAATTATGTATCTAATTAAGTGTTAAAATATTTTACAGTACTATAAAAATAGTTTTGTTTTTAAATCCTGGCATTTCTTGGATAATTGGAAAACACAAAATAATTAAAAATTATTAATACTTACCTGATAAATGAGCTGTTATTAAAAGTAGCTTATTACCATAATAGTTTTGAAATTTCATGGCTGAAAAGAATACTTTCCAAACTTCCCAGAAATCCAAAGTTTCTGGAAAAGCCTTATCAACTATGTGTTATTAGACCCATCTGACAGCTTACTTGGATGTACTTCACCATGAGTTAAGTAAAATGTCTGTTCTTAGAGTTAATATACTTAACACATTATATACAGATGATTTAAGTAATACCATAAATATAAATTTACCTGTTTTGGATCTGATTTCCTGTGAATTTTATGTATTTTGTTTTTTCCATCAGTTTGGTGATTAGTGTATCTATGATCACTTTCTGATTCTGAAAAGCTTCTTCTATAAATTGATATCTGAAAAAATAATAAGCAACTTATTTCACACAAATGTCTGTCTAAAATGAGGAAAAGCCCCAAAGCAAACAAATAACTAATAGGAAACTATTTATGAGTATAAAGGATATAAATAATAATCTTTTTAAAATACCAAATATATCCACAGAAGGCAGGTCCACCCCACCACAAATTCTCTCTTAAAAAGGAAGGAGTCTTTACAGATATTAATCATGGACACTCTATTTTTTTAATTTCTATTTTTTAAATAAATAAATTTATTTATTTATTTTTGGCTGTGTTGGGTCTTCATTGCTGTGTGCGGGCTTTCTCTAGTTGTGGCGAGCGGGGGGCCACTCTTCGTTGCGGTGTGCGGGCTTCTCATTGTGGTGGCTTCTCTTGTTGCATCTAGGCGTGTGGGCTTTGGTACTTATGGCGTGCAGGCTCAACAGTTGCGGCGCACAGGCTTAGTTGCTCCGCAGCATGTGGGATCTTCCCGTACCAGGGCTCGAACCCATGTCCCCTGCACTGGTAGGCGGATTCTTAACCACTGCGCCACCAGGTAAGTCCATGGACACTCTTTAAATAATTTTTAAAATCTGAGAAAAACACATTCAATCATTCAGTTTTACAAGCTTAACAGGCTCCCTTGGTGGACCCGGCAAAAAGTAATCATAGATAAATATCTATGTAGATTTATTAACTATTTTGCAATTTCATAATTATGAAAGTTTGATGCTTTGTAAACAAATATTTTGAAGATCACTTTTAAATAACAGGTTTAAATATACTTTTCAATATTCATTGTGCTACAGGTCACAAATAACAAATATTGCATGCTTTTAATAAATGGGGGGAAGTGAGGTGATGGGGGTAAAACTCCTGATGTTATGCCTTGCGTGTGACAAAGCTTCAAGCAACAATATCATAAAATACCTAAATTAAAAAAAAATTGACTTGAAAGTTAAGGTAACAACCTCTGACAAACTATGTAAGATGACTCTAAAGGAGCTCTAGAGAAACAGATGATGTGTAAGATACATAAAAAGAGTTTTATTAAAAGTTTTTCATAAAATGCACAAAATACATTATTTCACATAATGTGATTTAAAAGTGTGAGTGTAATTAAATCAGTAAGTATTATACGTAGGGTTGCCAGAGTTAGAAAGAAGGGGGAACACACAGTTAATAATATTTCTATTGGATTTCTTTTGTACATAATCATATCGTTTGTAAATACTGACATTTAAAATTCTTTCTTAGGTCAAGTTTTTTTTATCTTAGTAAACTTTTTTTTGTTATACACTCTTTGGGACCCTAATACAATGTAATTATTAAATGAAATGATCAAACTGGTCGTCTTTATTTAGGTTTATCCTAAACTCAATGCAAAAAATTTACAATATTCCATTATGATGTTTTCTAGCTCTTTTCATAGATAATCTTTATCAGGTTTGAGAAATTTTCTTTTATTCCTAGTTTGCTAAGATTGTATATCATGGATATACATTTTTTCTTGACTGTTTCTTCTGCCTCTGTGGAGATGGTCATATAATTTTTCCTTTAGTCTTTTAACAGGACGAATTACATTAATGATTTTCAAAGGTAAAATGAACTTTGTATTCCTATAATAAGGCTAACTTAGTTGTGATTCTATTATCCAAAAATCACAATGCTCCTGGACTTGGTTTCCTAATGTATTTCTTAGAAATTTTAAGTTCATTTCATGGGTAAGACTGGTTTGTAATTTTCGATTTTGATTTCTCATAAAACAAGTTGGAGAGAATTCATTCTTTACTGTTCTATGGACAAGACTGTATAGGAAAAGCATTATTTTAACCTTACCTATTTTGTAGATTCATCAGTGAAATCATTTGGGTCTGTAGTTTTCTTTGTGGGATTTACACTAAAATAAAGGACTGTTCTGATTCTCTATTTTATATTGTGCTAGTTTTGGTAAGTGTATTTTCTAAGAATTATCCCACTTCATGTAAAAGTTTTCAAATCTATTGACAAAAAACCTTTTTATATTTTTAAATGCCTGTAGAAAATGTGGTGATGCCCCCCCTTTCACTCCTGGCATTGGTTTTTTGAGTCTGTTTTCTTTTTAATCATTCATAAAGAGATTTGTTAATCTTTTGAAAGATCCAATTTTTGGCTTTGATTCTGCATTGTGTTTATTGCATCCTTTTTGCTACTTACTTTGGGTTTAATTTGCTGCTTTTTCTAACTTGAGATAAATGTTTAGGACATTTACTTTTTATCCTTAATATCTAATATATGCATTAGCGATATATATTTTCCTCTAATCGTGGCTTTAGCAGGATATGTCAAGGATAGTATTTTCACTATCACTCAGATAAAAATATTTTCTAATATTCATTGGAATTTCTTCTTTGATGCTTTAAATTTATTTTTACCTGCTTATCTTTGAAATAATTTCAAAGTTAGATTTGCAATAGCACAGAGATCTCACGTATACCTTTACAAAGATTTTCAAATATTTCCTCAGCAAAGTCCTTTAACTCCTTAATAATTAGTATGCATTTCCTAAAAACAAGGACATTCTATTACGTAACCCCAGTATAATTACTAAATACAGGAAAACTGACATTGAGATAATACTTTCATCTAATCTACAGACCATTCTCCAATTATGTGATTTGTCTCAATAATGTCCTCTATATCATTTCCCCTCTCTAGTCCAGGATACAGTCCAGGATCATACCTCATTGTGTTTTGATATGAATTACATTTCTTCATTTTCAAATATATGGAGATTTTTCTCATTTATTATTGTTTTCTAGATTGACTGCATTGAGTTTACACAAGAATTTATATGATTTCGATCTTCTGAAATATAAAACTGCCCTGGCATATGGTTAATTGATTTTTTCCTTTTTTATGTTTGGAAATAATGTTTATCATTGGGTGCAGTGTCCTTAATGTCCATGAGGTCATTTTGCTAATTGTGTTTTTTGATTCTTACTGAAATATCCTTACTGAGTTTTAGTCTGCTTGTTTTGCCAATTACTGAGAGAAATATGTTAAATTTCCCACTATGTGGATTTGTCTCTGCCTTTTTTCTTTATATTTTGTAAGGCTATGAGGAATATAAATTTAGAACTATTATATCTTTTAGACAGAAAGAGCCTTTTATTGTTATAAAGTTTCTCTCTTTATCTCAAACAATGTACTTCGATATACCAGCTTACCTTTGATTAGCGTTTGTATGGCATAGCTTTTCTCATCATTCTTTTTATATACTTAGGTTTTAGATGTTTCTCTCACAAAAAGCAAGTAGCAGATTCTCTATTTGCTTTCTTATCCAGCCTAGAATCTTTTAATTTGGAACATTTTATCCATTCACGTTTATTATAATTACAAATATATTTGGAGATACACCAACTTATCAAGTCTTATTAAATCCCATTTGTTCTTTGTTCCTATTCTCTTTTTTGGCCTGTGTTTAGACTAATTGTTAATTTTTCTACTTTCTCTCTCTGTTATCTTGATAATCATATTGACTTTTACTATTCGTTTAGTGACTACTCTATGCATTAAAAAATGCAGATCTTAACTTATCATCTAAGAATAACTTGTAGTTTAGTACCTTCTTCCTAAGCAATGCATGAACCTTAGAACATGAACTCCATATCCTCCTAACATATCTGTGTGATATTTAACACACACATGACACACCAAGACATTACTGTGTAAGTCAACATTTATTTAGATTTACTCATACTTATCATTTCAGCCGTTCTTTCCATCATGTATCACCTACCGTTTTTCTTCTGCCTAATGTATGCTTTTGTGAGTGCTTACTGGGGATAACTTCTCCCAGTTTATTTTGTCTGAAAACGTCTTTCTTATAAACCTTCATTTCTGAAGATTATGTTCACTGGGTATAGAATTTTAGTTTTATAGTATTTTCTTTTTGCACTTCAAAAATATTACTTTATTTTTTAATTATCCTGCTGGGGAGTTATGGGGCTTCTTGAATATGGGCTAGATGTCTTTCTTCAGTATTACAAAGTTCTAAGCCATTATATTCTGCCCTCAAATGTTGCTTCCTTCCCATTCTTCTCTCTCTTTCTTGGACCTCAATTACACCTTGTGTTACATCTTCTCGATCCCTCTTCCATTTTCCATCTTTCTGTTTATTATACTTCATTTTGATGTTTTCTTAATTTTCTCCCAGTTCATTAATTCTCATTTCCTGGCATGTCAGACCTGCTCTTAAACCCTCTATTGAGTTAATTTCAGTTACTGTAATGTAAGTTCTAGACATTGTTCACATTGTCTTATCTCCTAGCATATTTGGTTATTTCTAATTGTGTGCTGAACCATTTTGTAAAACTCATTATTAAATAAATCTGAGGTCTAGGATGATGTTTTCTTCCTCCAGGGAGAATTTACATTTTATTCTAACAGGTAACTTGGGGCACAAGCAATAAGATTTCAATTTAATCCAACTTTGGGTACTGAGAAGATCTGATTCTGCACTTTAGTTCCAGTGAGGAACTGTAATATTTACTAGCTCATTCATCTTTACCATAATAGAGTAGACTTTCAGAATCCCAACTCAAGGCAAGAAGAAGCCTTTAACCCCTGTGACCCTGAACTCCAATCCCTGTCTTTCAGCCCTGTGAGTATATTAAAAGCACCCCTCAACCTCTAGGCAAATGCTTCCAAGGGGAAAAAAGCCTGTACCATTCTCTATCCCCATTCCAACCCAATCCTGGTCCAATAATTCTTTATTACCAAGCTCTAAAAATATCTTATCAATGATTTCTGTATTTTGTCCATGTTTTCTAGTTACCCTCACTGGTATGGCTGGTGCAAATTACCTAGTCTGCCATTATTGGAAGACCTTTTTCAACCAATTATATCTGTATCAGTTTATCAGAATCTTACTGTTTAATTCAGTTGTTGCTAATTCAAATGCCTATGGAGGACAGGTTTAAAAGTAAGCTTTGGTAGGAACTATGACGAATTAGAAGAGCATGCCCATCCTAAAGACGACTAAAGTCAATTCCAGTCAAATACTGACATGAAAGTATTGAATATATGGGACCTAGGGCTAAAACAGATTCAATTTTCTTAAAAAACAAAACAAAAAAACCCAGAAAACAAAAAACAAAACCAAAGCCAGAGATCTAAATGTTTTTTTAAAACGTAAAATCTTATTTACAACGCTGGCAACTAATTCCATATAGTTTAAAAAAGTGCGTCAGCCAGTGGTTCTCAGCTAGGGTGATTTTGCTGCCTAGGGCACTTGGCAACGTCTAGAGACATTTTTTGATTGTCACAACTGGGAGAATCCTACTGGAATCTAGTAAACGGAGGTCAAAGGTGCAGTTAAACACCATACAATGTACCAGATAGCCCCCACAACAAAGGCAGCAGCACCAAAGTTGAAAAATCTTGAACTAGGCCAACATACTAATGGCCAAACAAAACATTATTTGCAGACGGCCGTTTGGCTGGGGCGCCAGCAGTCGTCTAGTCCTCATAAAGCTGTATTATAAATCTATGTATGTAGGAAAGATGCAGGTACCTGTGCTCTTTATGTTCTAATAACTGGCAGTCCCGACATGTCAGTTTGTCACATGTTTCACAGTAAAGTTTCAGCTGTTCCTTCTTATGAAAAGGACAAAACACTGGTCGCTGACTGGTCACACCAACTGCCTCTGTAGAGACAATGGGAGGCAAAAGAAGAAAATTAACATAACTGAATAGTAAATAATTATTAGATTGTTCATTTAAATTAAAGTCCATTGAGATATAAAGGAGCTACAGTTTCACTGACACCACCATTACCAGCAGGTTTTACAGATAATAAAATATTAAGTATTTTTTGCATTTCTGGAGGAAAAGATAAATGAGCTTTCCACTTTTCAGTGTAAAAATTAAAATTAATTCAGGAGAAAAAGGAAGTGTGTAGCTAAAAAGATGTTTTATGAAATTAAAAAATCTTAATAGCCCAGTTAAGCAAACGGAACCAACTGGAATGTTTTGTATTCCAAATGTGGGAGTTTTTTTTTTTAATGCAAAGCAGAAAAATCTAATAAAAATGTATAAAAGAGGTGGTGGAAAAATTATTTCTCCACTTTTGCAAAATTCCTAACAGAGGATACCCATTAACACAGAGATAATCATAAAGTTTACACTATTACACTGTAGTCATCCACATAACTTCTTAATAGTTATCTAGAGTGGAGATAAAACTGGGCAATGCTTATGCTACAATGTTAAATAGAAAAATTACAATACAAATAAATACAATGCCTGATTAAACAATACCAAGGTAAGCTGAGAGGAATTAAAAATAAAATTAATGAACTAAAAAATATATTGAGGGTAATTAGATAAATTTAGGGATAAAAACAAAAAGGTAAACTACTATTTAGTCATATCAAAAAGGGAAAAATATATAAAATTCTGAACAAAAAAAGGAAAACAACCAGATAGAGAAAATTAGCAATGTATTAAAAGAATACTAAAAGCACAACACATCAAGACCAAATGGAATTAATTCCAGCAAAGCAAAAATGGTTCAACATTACTATTGTCATAGCTCCCTGCACCCTTCTCCTTGAGGTTCATATCATCTGGGCATCACAGTAGATGATGGGTGACCATACATCCTTAGTTGGCTTGGGACATCCTGGTTTGTACCTGCTCTTCAGGAATAATTATTTATAGAGCTTCTGATTTAGATAATTATGACATCATGTCATCCCTTTATAGACTTCCTTTATTTATGAAGAATTTCAATCCTGACTCATAGTCATCCTCCTAGCCCTTAGTCTCATCATCATCCTGGATGATTCGGAAGTCCACAGAGAGTACCACATAAAGACAAGCCTCTCAGACTTTTTCATCTCTAGAGACTTGTACTTCATTTTAGCTACTTATTCCATTTCATACACACCATGGTCCCACCCTAGATTTATTGTCCATTACTATTCCATTTCTATAATCATAAATTCAAATATCCCACTCTAATAACTTCTACTTTCTAACTTCCCAATTCTTAGTTAAACTACTCTCACTGTACCTCACTGATATTTCTAGTCCCTAACCATTTATTTCGCCCTATCAACTGACACTGTCAACTTCACTTTCTTTATACAGTTAAAATCCCCAAATTCTTCATGTCAACACATGCCTATATCCGCATCTCTTATCCTGTGGAACTTCTAGAATGTTGGTCCGGCTAAACCCCAACCCTAAATAGTTCAATTCTTCTCTATAACTATATCAGACTGCCGAGGACTGATAGAGGAAGTTTTAAGGACTATACCAAATGTAACCTTGATGCTACCAAGCAATCCTATTTCCAAAGCTAGAGCTCTCTTTCAACTGGAGTTATTTCAAATATCCTCCATATTTCTTACCTTTCAGTCCTATTTCCTCTGCTCTCTTTTTCAATAGATGGCTGACTTTACAGAAAAACAGAAGTCTTTCTAGAACTAATCTATTAAATTTACCTGAGTATATACCTGGCCTTTTCTCTTTTGTGTCTCTTCTTCATCAGTGTTCTCAGAAATTATATCCCCCTTTTCCTGTGTCTCAAGACTCCTAGCCTCATCTCTTACTTCTCCTCTTCTTGCATCTTACTCTCCAGCTACACTCAATGTTCCCCCTCTGGAAATTTGTGCATGTGCTTCAGTTTTCCCCACCCTTCTCATTTATGTGATGAACTTCCATTCATCCTTGAAGTCCCAGATGTGGCCTTCAATGTAAATCCCCAAATCTGAGTTTGATACTCCTTTCATGTGCTCCTACAGAACTTATGAGGCTAAACTATGATTGCTAATTTGTTCACAGTCTTCATCATACTAATAACTCCTGGAGGGTAGGAAGTACCTATCTTATTCACTTTTTCATCTCTTTAATCTAGCAAAGTTCCTGGAATATAGAACAGGCATACAAACACTGGTTGACTCAATAAATAAAAAGCAGTGGATTAATTTTTAAACAGAAATATACTAATGAGCCATAAAAATCAACAAAATGCTGATAAATATTACAACATGGATAAAACCTGAAAACACTACTGTGGTAAGTGAAATAAGCCAAACATTGAGGGACAAATACCCTATGACTCCACTTGTATGAAATATCTAGAATAAGCAAATTCACTGAGACAGATAGTAGATTAGAGGTCAGCAGGGAATGGTGAGGAGAGGGGAATGGGCAGTTATTATGTATTGGGTACAGTTTCTTTTGGAAGGGCTAAAAAAGTTTTGGAAATGGTGGTGATGGTTGCCTAATACTTTGAATACAATTAGTGCCAATGATTTATACACTTAAAAATGGTTAGAATGTCAGATTTTAAGTTACACATATTTTACTGTAAAAAAAATGTTATTAGTGAACTTTACATTATAAGCATAAGCAACACAATAAGAACCCAGAAACCACAATTAAATACATAAAAAGCAAAACTTCTTTGGTTATCTATACAACAAATATCATGAAACAGGTTTACTATAAGAATATCAGAGAGAAAAGAGTTGTAAAACTTTTTTTAAGCCCACCCCTTATCATCTTAAAAATAAGAGACAAGAGAGAATATAAGTTTTTAAAAATTCTTTAATTTTTATTGGAATATAGTTGCTTTACAATGTTGTGTTCGTTTCTACTGTACAGCAAAATGTGTCATGTATACATATATCCCCTCTTGTTTGGATTTCCTTCCCATTTAGGTCACTATAGTACATTAAGTAGAGTTCCCTGTGCTATACAGTATGTTCTCGTTGGTTGCCTATTTTATACATATTATCAATAGTGTATATAGAAAATAAGTTTTTGTTTTTTTTTGCAGTACGCTGGCCTCCCACTGTTGTGGCCTCTCCCGTTGCGGAGCACAGGCTCCGGACGTGCACCCTCCGCGGCATGTGGGATCTTCCCAGACCGGGGCATGAACCTGCGTCCCCTGCATCAGCAGGCAGACTCTCAACCACTGTGCCACCAGGGAAGCCCCGAAAATAAGTGTTAAAGGCAACTTTTTCACATGTTGTACATTCATACCAAATTAAGGCATTTATAGGAGAAGGAGGGTTGTGAGTATAAAGCAGAATTCTGTATCTATTCATACTGACCAACATTGACAAGTATTCAAATTCAGCCATAATACAGACTTCCTTGTAGTAAAAGACAAGAGTATATTTAATGCTTATGAGTGTATCAAAACAAGTTAGTAGGGCTTCCCTGGTGGCGCAGTGGTTGAGAGTCCGCCTGCCGATGCAGGGGACATGGGTTTGTGCCCCGGTCCGGGAAGATCCCACATGCCGCAGAGCGGCTGGGCCCGTGAGCCATGGCAGCTGAGCCTGAGCGTCCGGAGCCTGTGCTCCGCAACGGGAGAGGCCACAGCAGTGAGAGGCCCACGTACCGCAAGAAAAAAAAAAAACAAGTTAGCATGGGAAAGAATGACTTGGGAGGGATAGAGAAAAAATGAAATTTAAAAATTAATTTATTACCTGGAGATACTTCCTCTTTCTGTCTCACAGTGTGGTCTTTTGTGAATTTCACCCTTTGATGAGCTCTGATGCATGTCTTGCAGAGCCATTCAACACACTCTACACAAAACCCATTAGCTTCTGCATTGTCCTCACAGCTTGTACATACCTAATAAAAGAAACGAAAAAAAAAAAAAAGAAAGAAACGTCACGTCAATTTTTGAGAATAAAGAAAAGGTGGTCACATGACTAATCATACATAAATGATATACCAACTATACTTGACTCTATCAGTTATCTTCTTAACAGTGTTCATAAATTTAAACTGACACTATGTTTTCAATTATAAACATATGAAATGGAAATATAAGGACATTACCCTTAGTTCAATATATCAAATATTCTAGGCACTATGCTAACTGCTGAGGATATAACCATCAGAAAAAGCAAACACAATCCTTGCCCTTATGACATCCAGTCTCCTAGATGAAATGTAGGTTCAAATCCCAGTTCCCCTACTTACTGGATAAGTAGTCTTGGACAGGTTACTCAGAATGCTCATCTTTAAAATAAGGGTAATAACATAAATTTTACTGAGTGGTTGTAAAGATGAATTTTACTGAGTGGTTGTGAGGAAGTCAAACATTACTGAAACAATAATACTAATACATAACTACAAATTGAGAAGTGCCATAAAGGAAAAAGTATGAGAAGCTAGAAGAACATATGATGGGGGAAAGTAATCTGTTTTTAGTGGGGTTGAATGGTTGGGGAAAATGAGAGGAGAGATTACCCAGGCAAAGCTTTCTCTAAAGAGATCATATTTGCACCAAGATAAGAAAGTTGAGTCATCAATTACTGATGAAAGCTTTCTAGGCAGAGAGAACAGCATGTACCAAAGCCTCCAGCAAGAACATGGCAGGTTCAAAGAAGTGACAGAAAGCCAGTAGGACTCAAGTGGAGAGATCAAGGGGAAAACTGGCAACAGAAGGAGCTGGTGGCAAGGCAGGGGCCAGATCAAGAAGGATCATGTGACAATTTTGGTCTTGGTCTCAGAAGTCTCCTAAAAGCTTTTAAGTAAGTAAGTGACATGGCCAGATGTGCATTTTTAAAATCACTGTCCCTGCAATGTAGAGAAGAGATTAGAAAAAGGGCAAGTGCTTCTGCACAGAGATAGGTAGGAGCCCTTTGCAGTGGTAGAAGTGGAGATGAACGAAGGAGATTTGGGAAGTAAAACTGACTGGTTTGGAGGACGCACTGGCTATGAAATGAAGAAGAGATAGCACCTTTTTTTCCAGCTTATATAACTGTGTAGATGGTGGCACTATTCTCTGAGAACAGGTATTAAGGTTACACAACACATAAGCAGTCCTCATGATATCATTTGTGGATGGGAAAAAATTTTTCCCCTCAGTCAGTGGTTTACATTAGCCAAATTCCAAATACCTGGATAATATTTCCATAAACCAAAACCTGCCCTTTCTCAGTTCTTGTCTTCTACCTGTCTAACATCTTTTGATGCCACTGACTCTTACTTCCTAGAAGTCATCTGGATTCCTTAACCCTTCCAGATTCTCTTATCTCCCAGATTGCCTCTCTGGACCCCACCACTACTCTTTCTCCTCTGATTCTGTAGATTTTTGTTAGGTCTAGGGATTGGTCTCACCTACTCCCTCGGCTTCAACTATCACCTCTATAAGTATGTCACCTAAAACTTAATCTCCACATTATGCGGCAAAAGGACTATGGGATTTCTATACATAATGTTAAGGAAGGACCTCTAGTATAAAAAGTAAAAGTAAAAAAGCAAAGTGTTAAAGCATCTCATACCACTGCTTATCTAGGAAAGATGCGGATGGGATGGGATGACGTATTTGCTTAAATCTTAAAAATAACATAAAATCACTTAGATTATAAAATAATATTAAAAGTGTAAGGATAAAACATAAAAGAAATTAAATGGTTAGCCATAAGGTAGAGAAAAAATAAGGTAGAGGGGTAGGTGAGATGGAGATAGAAGTTTGAGTTCTCTGAATATACTCTGTTTCATAGATTTTATTTTGGAACCAGTATATGAATGTTCTATATGTAGTTAAACAAATTTCAAATTAAAAAAAAAACTAAAGCCCTAAACAAAACCCTAAACAAAAGCAAAATGAAACTAATGCACCTGCCTATCAAGTGGGTGGCTTAACCATACAGAGAAGAATTACTTATTTCAAGTAACTTTAAAACATGATGATTTGACTGAATATCTCCAGTACATACATATAGTAATTATTGTCTTCTTGTTTTGTTTTGACAGAGATAATGCTATAATCTCCATTTTCAGTACCAATTCTATTCTTCTATACTCTTACTCTGCAAGGCTCAATTATGCTTAATGAGCTGGCTCCACATTAGATTCTAGCAATAGGTGGTGCTGGAGGAAGACTGCAATGCCAGAGGAAAAAGGGACTTGATCGTCTTAGTTGGCTTCCTATTTGCTTGAGTTTTCTGTGAACATCTACAATGCTAGATTCAACTTCAAAATGTCAATATATACTTGTTGTATTTTCCCTTCCTCTCTTTTTAAAATAGAAAGTATCTGTTAAATCATTCTCCTGAAAGTCCTAGGAAAATGACCAACTCAATGGTGATGAGCACCCCTAGTATCCATATTGTGCTCTCTAAATACCATTTCAGACTAAAAGGAACCAAGGCTCCTAGGCGAACCAACCACCTGCTGGTTCCAGGTGTAGAACAGAAAATGAACAATATCTTGTCAAAACAGAAAGCAAGGGAGATAACAGTGACACTGCGATTGTATCAGAAGGGTTCGGGAATCCTCACTGCCAAGATGGCACAAATTGAGCACCAATAAGGATAACTACAACACATTTTATGTTAAAAATCCATGAGTTCATAACAATAAACACACATACACACCATTCATTAGTCACCTCTGAAGAATGCTAAGAAACTAAGTCACTACTCTAATAATTAGCAACTAAAGGGAAAGAATCAAGCATTTAACCACCTTTCCTGTATAACCTAAGACTAGAAGAAGGAAGCTTTTTTTCTCTTCCAGTTGAGAAATAAAGAGGAATGACAGAATGAAAATGTCACCATTTTTCAAAGTCCTAATGAAATATGGAATTTTGGCAGTGCTCATTAACGCCATTAACATCAGGAAAAAGACAACCAGACATCATAAGCTTCCTGCTTGAAATACACACAGACATATGGATGGAAGTATTCTTATGAAACAGCCTCTACATTTTTATCACCAGTTTACACAAAATACGGGAGACAGGGAAGCATGTTAAATGACTTAAGGAGAGGTCAGCAGAATTCACAATAAGGTTAACTCTACTGGACCAACAACCCAGTTTATCCAGCAAATATGTTAAAAGGAAGGAAAAAGAAAGCCAAGCAAGGTGAAGGGGGCATCTGAAATTAATTAAAAGATATGTTTGAGACAAACCTACCAAATGCATGGTAAGTTCTCCAGCATTTCAGGCTGCCTCATTAAGAGGAGGCAAAAGATTCAAGACTTAATACACTTACCTGATTAGACTTTTCTACTGTACTGCTGGGAACCTCAGTAGTGTCCTTCACAAAAAAATTATCTATGATGTGTCTCTCGGCACATTCTTGGCTGCAAACTGGACATCGAATGACTCCCACTAGGAAAGACAAAATTGTGTTCTAAGTTGTTTTTGGTTAAATTCAAGTATAACTGACATAACATTAAAATTAGTTTAAGGTGTACAATGTAATGATTTGATATTTGTATATATCACAAAATGATCACCACAAAAATTCAGTTAACATCTGTCACCATGAACAATTACAACTTTTTTTTTCTGGTGGTGAGAACTTTTAAGATCCACTCCTCTAGCTACTTTCAAATATACAATATAGTATTCCTAACTATAGTCACCATGCTGTACATTACATCCCCATTTTATAACTGGAAATTTCTACCTTTTGCCCCTTTTCACCCATTTCGCCCCACCCCCACCCCCACTTCAGGCAACCACCAATTCTGTTCTTTATATCCATGAGCTCACATTCTAAGTTTTAATACAAACATACTGAGTCCTAACCCAACACATCTCATCCAAACTGTGAATGGAATGTCCACTCTCTTCAAATTCATACCTATTACTTAACACAAAGCAATTCAATTTATGTATATATAGGGGTTTTAGATGCATGTGTGCACCCACACATGTGTGTATACATGTGGTGTGTATGTGTATATGTCCCACACTAGTATATTAAATGATGAATGAATGCTCATAATTTTAAATGAGATAACCTTCCAAATAAATATCCTTTTGACTATTCTTTTTATTGTTTAGCAACTTCTCTCACAGTGTTTTTCAAATAGAGATGTGCAGAATCATATGGAGACTTTAAAAGAATGAGAGTTCTGGTTCTCTCTGGACCTATGGAATCAGGATTTCTGAAAGTGGAACACAGACATACCCATTTTGTTTATGTTTGTTTTTGTTTTGAATCTCGATTCAGAAACACCAATCTGCTTCCTTTAACAGGTGCAAATAGCGTTCCTTTTGGGTGGGGGGGCGTGACTCTTTCATAGTGATTGGTAAAACAATAAATAATTAATAATTGTGAATGAATTAAAATCTAAATTTTTGATTAAATTAAAAAAATTAATATAAACTTGATGCAGTAATTTGTACCAAGGAGACTGCAGTAAGGTCCCCAGATACATTTTTTTCAAAACGAAATGCATAAGAATGAACACAAAGTAATCCAAAGGTCAATTTCATTTGTATATACAAGCAATAAACAAACATTTTAATTAAAAAAACTATTTTACAATAGCAACAAAGAAAAGTACTTAGTAGTAAATTTTTTTAAATGTATAAGGCCATTGTGTAGAAAAATGTTAAGCTATATTTAGAATCATTAAAAAAAAATCTAAGTAATGAAAACACCATGTTCTTGATGGTAAAGATGCCAGTTCTCCCCAGACATGTCTATACATTCAATGCAGTTTTTAATAATAATACCAACAGGGATTGCAGTAGAGTTTTGACAAGCTGGGGGAACATGTCTAACAAATAAGACAGTAAACATATAAAGCTATGGTCATTAAGATGGTGTGATATTTATGAAAGGATAAACAAAAATGGAACAGAATATACATACCAGAAACACAAGACAGATGTGGCACTAGAAATTGGTGGAAAAGGGGTGCTATAGTTTGCTACAGTGGGAGAAGGATGAAATCAGATCTCTCCTTAATTCAAACAATAATTCTCCAAGTGGGGAAAGCAGGGTGGGTGGGGTGGTGGGATGAACCGGGAGATTGGGATGGACATACATACACTAATATGTATAAAATAGATAACTGGTAAGAAACTGTTGTATAAAAAAATAAAATTAAATTTAAAAAAATTCTTTTGGATAGGATAGATTAAGAACTTTAAAACTTTCAAGAGGAAATACAGGAGAGTATCTGTGTAACCTTAGAGTTGGAATAAATTTCTCAATCAAGAAACAAAGAGCAATGGGCGTCCCTGGTGGCGCAGTGGTTGAGAGTCCGCCTGCTGATGCAGGGGACACAGGTTCGTGCCCTGGTCCGGGAAGATCCCACATGCCACGGAGCGGCTGGGCCCGTGAGCCATGGCCGCTGAGGCTGCATGTCAGGAGCCTGTGCTCCGCAAAGGGAGAGGCCACAACAGTGAGAGGCCCGTGTACCGCAAAAGAAAAAAAAGAAAGAAACAAAGAAACAAAGAGCAAGGGCATAAGAGAAAGATGAGTAAGTTCAGTAAAGTTAAGAACTACAGTTGCACAAAAGATTACCATGAAGAAAGTGAGAAGATAAGCCCCTGATTGGGAGAAGATATACCTGACACACAGCACTGACAAGAAATTAGTAATTAAAATCTGTAAAAATGTGACAATGCATTTCACAAAATAGAAAGATTGAGTAAACATGTTTTTCCTTATTCCAGATAAGTACAGCTAAAGATTCTAGACAGCCTACATAAAACTGAGAAAGGTAGACAGGAGGCAGACTGTCTAGAGACCTCAGGACCCAAGGAATGACAACGGTGAGTTCACTGGGTTTTCTTTTAGCCTCATATATGCCAAAATAGGTGCTCATGAAGCTACCATCTCAGAAATATCAACAGGTGTAAACAAAGAAAAGTCCACAAAAGCCCGTTCCCTCTATCCAGAGGACAGGAAAAGGGCAGCCTGGCAAGAAAGAAAACTACTCCAGCAAAACACCACAGAAAAAAATGTGCTTCCTCTCCCACCAACAAAGACCCAAGGGGAAGCCTAGACTTCTACCCTGGCCAGGCAGAAACCAGGTGCCCCAACCATCTCCTGCTGGCTGTCAGAGAAGCCTGGTGGGGAGTTAGGGCTTTGGTCCTCACTGGGTGGTAATGAGGCCCCAGCAGTGTCAGTGGAGACTATGTGAGGAGCCTGAGCTTGTAACTCCAGGACAGTAATGAGGTACCCCTCCACCTCCATGCTGAAGGGTAGTGGAAAGTCTGGACTTTTATCGCTATTTACCAGTAACCTCCCTCGCCCCTATATCCCCACTCCTTAGATGTGTCAATGAAGAACACATGGGAAGCAGTAAGTAGGCACCCATACCCCTACTAGCCAGGGAGGTATCAACAGAGGCCTGGTGGGAGCATCAACTTCCACACCATTGACCAGTAAGGAGGAGGGCCTCTCTCTCAGGATATCAAAAGATGCAGCAAGGGGAACTCAGACTTCAACCTTTACCTCACACGAGGCAGGAAATAATAAATATACGAGCAGAAGTGAATGAAATTGAAAACTGAAAAGTCAATTCAACAAAAAGCTCGTTATTCAAAAAGGTCAATAAAATTAACAAACCTCCAGCAAGACTGACAAAGACAAAGGAGAAGACACAACTTACCAAACATAAAGAATAAAAATGGGGATATCACTATAGACCATATAGACAGCAAAAGAATGACAGAGAAATATTAATACTACTCACACAAAATGACAATATAAGTAAAATGGACCAATTCCTCAAAAGGCACAAACAAATATGAAATAATTTGAACAGCCTTTTAACTACATGGAAATCGGCTCTAAACAAAATGAAATACTAACAAACATGTATATTACTTGTATGCTGAAAACTACAAAATTAAGAAATCAAAAAAGATCTAAATATATGGAGAGACAACGTTCATGGATAGAGATAACTAATGTAGTAAAGAGGTCAATTCTTAATGTGATCTACCAGTTTAACAGAATTCCTAATACAAACCCAACAAAATTTTTTTGTAGATATAGACAATATTGTTTTAATATTTATATTAAAAGGCAAATGAAGGACTTCCCTGTGGCACAGTGGTTAAGAATCTGCCTGCCAATGCAGGGGACACGGGTTCGATCCTTGGTCTGCGGAGCAACTAAGCCTATGTGCCACAACTGCTAAGCCCACAGGTCACAACTACTGAAGCCTGCGCGCTCTAGGCCCTCATGCCGCAACTACTGAGCCTGCATGCCTAGAGCACGTGCTCCACAACAAAAGAAGCCACCGTAATGAGAAGCCCGCACACCACAATGAAGAGTAGCACCTGCTCGCTGTAACTAGAGAAAGCCCATGCGCAGCAACAAAGACCCAAGCAGCAACAAAGACCCAACGCAGCCATAAATAAATAAATAGCAAATGCATTATAATAGCTGAATCGATAATGGAAAGAAGAATAAAGTGGAGGAATCACTCTATCCAATTTCAAGGCTTATATAGCAACAGTAATCAGGAATGCCTGTTATTGACCAAAGAATAGACACACAGATGAATGAAATAGAATAGAGACCTGAAACAGACCTATACAAGTAGGGCCAACTGATTTCTGACAGAGGTGCAAAAGCATCTTTATACTGATTAAGTCCAAAATGCTGATGAGAGATATACTGTGTTCATGGATTGGAAGACTCATCACAGTAAAGATGTCTATTCTCCCCAAATTGATCTATAGGCTAGTGTATTCCTATCAAAATCCTAGCTAGATCTCTTTGTAAATACAGACAAGATTATTCCAAGATTTATGTGGAAAAGGAAAGGAACTAGCATAGCTAAAGCAAGTCCGGAAAAAGAAAAATATCGTGAGAAGACTCACTATCCAATCTTAAGACTTACATATAGTGAGTTAGACAGGGTAGTATTGGCAGTATACATGCACAGATGAATGGAACAGAATACAGCACCCAGAAATACACCCACACAAGTAAGCCCAGCTGATTTTGGACAAAAAGTATGAGAATGATTCATTGGAAGAAGGAAAGACTTTTCAACAAATTGCTGAAACAACAGGATATTCATAGGCAAAAACTGGACTTCAAACTAACCTTCACATTTTATATAAAAATTAACTCAAAGTGGATCAGATTTAAATATAAAACATAAAACTATAAAATCTTTGGAAGAAAACAGGAGAAAATCTTAAGGACGTAGGACTTGCTGAAGGTCTTAGACATATCAAAGACAATCCATAAAAGAAAAATACGGATGAATTTGATTTCATCAAAATTTAAGACTTTTGCTCTGCAAAAGACCTATAAAGAAGATGAAAAAACAAGCTACACACTGGGAGAAAATACTTGCAAACCACAGATCTGACGAAGGATTCATATCTACAATACATAAAGGACTCTCAAAACTCAAAAAAACAAAAACCCAATTAGAAAATGGGCAAAAGACATGAAGAGACATTTCATCAATAAGGATATGCACATGGCAAATAAGCACATGATAAGATGTTCCACATCACTAGCCATCAGGTAAATAAATGCAAATTAAGATCATGATGGGATACCAGCACAAAGCTATTAAAACAGCTAAAATAAAAAGTAGTGACAATGCCAAATGCTGACAAAAAATGTGGAGGTATTAGATCTCTTATATGTTCCCACTGGGAATGTAAAATAATAGAGCCACTGTGGAAAACAGTTGGGCAGTTTCTTCAAAAAGCTAAACATAACATTTATCATATGAATCAGCAATCTCATTCCTGGGCAGAAATAAATTGAGGTTCACACAAAAATCTGAACACAAATATCGTAATTCAGTGTTATTCATATTAGCCCAAAACTTGAAACAACCTAAATCTCTGTAAATAAGTTAATGGTTAAATAAACTGTGGTACATCCATACCATGGGATAACAGTCACCAATCAAAGGGAACTAATTATTGATATATGCAACAAACTGGATGGATCTTAAGGGCATTAGTGTTTTTTAAAAAGCCAATTTCCAAAGGTCTTATGAATGATCCACTTACATAACACTCTCAAAATGACAAGATTATAGAGATGGGAAACAGACTACTACTTTCCCTGAAATTAGGGACAATGGGGTGTGGGGAGAGAGGGTAGGTTTGACTATAAAGGGGTAACAAGAGGAAGAGCTTTGGTGATGGAATAGTTCTGCATCTTGATTGTGACGTTATATGAATCTACACATGTGATAAAGTTGCATTACAACTATACTCACTGGGCTTCCCTGGTGGCGCAGTGGTTGAGAGTCCGCCTGCCGATGCAGGGGACACGGGTTCGTGGCTCGGTCCGGGAAGATCCCACATGCCACGGAGCGGCTGGGCCCGTGAGCCATGGCCGCTGAGTCTGCACGTCTGGAGCCTGTGCTCCGCAACGGAAGAGGCCACAACAGTGAGAGGCCCGTGTACCGCAAAAAAAAAACCAAAAAAACCCGCACACACACAATAACACTATACTCACTATTGTAACAATGTTAATTTCCTGGTTTTGATATTGCACTGTAATTATATAAGAAGTAATCAATGGAAAAAACTGGGTACAAAGGATCTCTCTGTAACTTCCCATGAATCTATTATTATTTCAAAATAAAAAGTTAAAAAAAAACTAAAAAGAACATTTATTTAGTGCTCTCCTTATATGTACTGCTTTATCCTCATACAAATGAGGAAATGGAGATCAGAGAATCTGATTAACTTGACCAACGTCACACAGTAGTGGAGCTGTGATTGTTCAAATCACAGCTGTGATCCGACTGACCCCAGAGTGCAGTGTACTACCACACTTTACAAAAATGTCTTAGAAAGCCATGGGTTCACAGATTGCATCATTTTGACAGATAGGATATTAGTCCACAAATTAAGGATCCCATTTGTTGTAAAATGGATGGCTAGTGGGAAGCTGCTGCATAGCACAGGGAGATCAGCTGGATGCTTTGTGAAGCCTAGAGGGGGTGGGATAGGGAGGGTGGGAGGGAGGCACAAGAGGGAGGGGATATGGGGATATATGTATACATATAGTTGATTCACTTTGTTGTACAGCAGAAACTAACACAACATTGTAAAGCAATTATACTCTAATAAAGACATTTAAAAAAAAGAAAGAATCCCATTTATGTATGGTGGTGAGTTTGACCTAAATGAATTTAAACCCAAATAAATGCTAGCTCAACAATACTTTGTTACCAGAAAAAGTTAGTGGGAAAATGTAATTTCTGTTCCAGTCTGAGCACATTTAAAGTTCCTCTATACAGACTGGTGGAGATCAGCATCTGGAATATATCCTTCTAGAAATTAGAGTGATTAAAATCTGATTAACTAAAGAAAAATAATTCTGTGGGAAGTGTGTAGATATTTTCTTCAATCATTCATCACTGTGTACTTAATGGCCATGGTTGTTTTTTTCTGTTATTTAGTGGGTTGAAAAAATTTTAAATGGTGCATAGCCTCCTTTAAGTCTGTTTTCAAATGTTACCTTTGATGATGCCTGCACCCCCATCCACCTTCCTGCACCACAGATTCCCCTAATTCTGCTCTAATTCTTTTCTCTCTGGCAGTTATCCTTCAGTTCCATTTATTTATATTTATTGTTTATTGTCTGACTATCCCAAGTAAAATGTAAATTGTCTGGTTAGTTCACAGATATTCCAAAGCACCTAAACATGTACCTGGCACATAGCAGTACTCAATAAATATTTGGTGAATGAGTGAATGAACTCCCTTAGTGATGCACACACCTTGTGATCCACAGTTTCACCATGGAGAAACTCTTCAGCATCAGGAAACATGCTCAACAATGTTCATAGCACCATTTTTCAGAAAAGTCTACAACTAGAAACAATCCAAATGTCCATCAACAGAACAAAAGTACTGTGGTATATTCAAATAATAGAACACTATACAGCAATAAAATCAATGCATGTAAATTACAGATGGCTGAATCCTCAAAAATGTTAAGTGAAGAAAGTCCCAGAAGAATATGTATTATACTCTATCAAAGTTCAAAAATAATATATAAGAAAGCATATATAGCTGATAAACTATAAAGAAAAACAAGGGAATGATTAACACAAAATTCTGGATAGTGGCTAGGCTATGCCTAGGATGGAGGAAAGAATAAGCAGCTCCCCTCCAATACTAATTTCAAGCCCATCTATCTTTCCTGAACCAAACCATTTCGAAGGCCTAAGAGCACATGGAGATAAACAGGTTGCAAGCAAATGAAACCTCATGCCCAGTCTAGGGTTAAAAGAGAGCCTGAGGTCTAGTAAGCAGCTACTCAGCTCTAGTGCATTAAGTATTATCCCCATTTTACAGATCAGGAAACTGAGCACCATGACTTGCCTGTGGTCATTCAACTACTAACTGGCAACTCTGGAATTTGAATTCTGCATACACATCTTATGTACATTCTACATGGAAACTATTTAAATAAAAAGAATATAGCATGGACTTTAAAGCTATATAGACCTATATTATTCCTCTTTATTGACTGTTCTATATCCCCTAAACAATCTTTCTGAGCCTCTATTTCCTCTTCTGTAAAGTAACAGTACGTGATAATCATGATAATGGTTACCATATTGAGAACTTATTGTGCTCCGGTTATAGTGCTAAGTATTCCATGCTCAACAGAACAAATTTGAGGCAGAACTGTTATAAGGATTGTATTAATAAATGTATAAAAAGGGCCTAACGATGTTGGGCTGGTACCTGGTAAACCTGTACATCATACTCTATGCCCCCAATTAAAATCAGGTAACAGGTGACTCCTTCTGAAAGGACCAGCACAACCTCACCTACCTCATTCCCTCAAATCATCTACTAAGACTTACACAAATGAACTCTGAGTCATAGAAGTACCTCAGCCTAACAAGGAACAATGAGGCCAAACGTTGGTAAATCTCAAATTTGCATCTTTACCCATACTTCATTCCCAAGCTCAAGATGTACCTTGTCAGTAGAAGAAAAAATAAGGCACTGCATATTATACAGTAAATACCTGAATGCCTATATGAAGAAAGTGATTCTTTGACACACTATCCTGGAAAGGGTGGGGATACTGCAGAAACATAATGAAGTTCCCATTTTTGAAAAGGGAAAATTTGAAATCGGAAAGGCAAGCAGGGAGTCAACTTTAATTCAAGAGAAATAGCAAAGCAAACAGACTAGTACAAATGCTACAAATTTCTTCTCTTTGCTGTTGCCAGAATATGTGCTGGTAACAAGCTAAACAAGGAAATCAACTATTTATTAATCAAGCTGAAAGAGCTAACAATTCAGTATTATATTTATCTGTATTTTAAAGGAAAAGGACTGTTGAAGTTATATGTAAGTTTCTGTGCTTGCCAAAAGAAATCATGAAAGATGTTTAATTATAAGGTCATAAAAACATGATTGATATAAGAGATTAATAATAGATCATAAATTACACATTTATAAAAGTAGCTGGACTTAAACTCACTAGGATCTGGTTTTATTCTTTTTATTCTACGAATTAAATATTTACAGTTTTGGGGCTTTGAGATGTAAATATGATTTGCTATCTCCTTTGTGAAGTTTTAGTGTCTAAACCTAAGCTCAATGCAGGGCTTATGCTTTGAAATTAAGTACTAGGAATGGCTGGCAACTCTTTGCCCATCTCTATAAAAGAGACGTATGTGGCTTCAAAGCCTCTTATTACACACTGTGGATCACAGACATAAGTGAGTTGAAGGATAGGACCATGAGATGGAGCACCACCAGTCAGGCAACTATATTTCAACATCCATGGGAGAAAAAGGAGAGGATCTATATAATGCAAAATAGTGCTCTGTCCATGGTCCTGTCAATACCATTGATGGCTTGCTACTTAAGCATATGGGTGTGAATATAACAAAAGACCCAATTAGATGCTACCTACAAGAAACCCAATTTAAATACACACACAGGTTTAAAAAAATGAAAGGATGGAAATAGATACACATTCAAATAATAAGCATATGAAACCCTGAGGACTTTATAATAGTATCAGACAGAGCAGACTACGGAACTACAACTATTACCAGATATAAAGTGAGGACAGTGTATAATGATAAACAGCTTGATTCCTCACCAAGACATATAATCCTAAATGCTCAAGTACCTAATTAACATGTCAGAACACATCATGTAAAAACAGATACAGCTCTAAAGAGAAACAGACAGATCCACATGATAGTTGGAGATTTCAAGTCTCCTCTCAGTAATCAATAGAGCAATAGACAGAAAATCAGTAAAGACATAAAAGACTTGAACAAAAGAATCAAATAACTTGATCCAATTGACGTTTAAAGAACACCTAATGTTAGCAGAATACATATTCTTAAAGTGTGAATGGAATATTCACCAAGATATAACATACGCTGGGCAATAATCCAAGTATGGGTTAAAAGAACTAAAAACACACAAAATATGTTCCATGAGTACAATGAAATAAACTTAGAAATCAGTAACAGAGAGAACTGGAAAACCCCCGAATATCTGGAAACTGAACAACTTACTTCCAACCAACCTGTGTGTTAACGAAGAAAGGTCTAAAAACCAATGGTCTAAGCATTCTCCTCCAGAAGCCAGAAGAGCAAATCAATCCACCAAAAAAAGTAGAAGGAAGGAAATTATAAGGAGCAGAATACAATGAAGAAGAAAGAAAATGGCAATAAAGAAAAAAAAAATCAATGAAACCAAAGCCAGTTCTTGGGGGTGGGGGAAAAATTAATAAACCTCTAGCTAGACTGATCAAGGAAAAAGAAAACACACAACCAAAACCAAAAGTAAAAGAGGCCATTTCTACAGATTCCATGGAGCTTAAAAAAGTATGGGAATATTGTCAACTTGACTAAATGTGTTGATACTTTAAAAGAAACAATTATCAGAATCTTCTCAAGAAGAAACAGAAAACTTGAATATATCAATTAAAGCAATTGAATTCGTACTTAAAACCTGTCCCATAAAGAAAAGTCTAGACCTAAAAGGGACCACTGGATCCCATCAAACATTTAAAGATAATACTAACTCTAAACAATTCTTTTAGAAAATAGAGGAGGGACACTTCCCATCTTGTTTTATAAGGCCAGTATTACCCTGATATTAAAATCAAGGAAAGAAAAGTACAGACCAATATCTCATTAATGAAATATCAGAAAATCAAATTCAGAATACATAAAATTGATAATACATCAGTTAAGTAGGGTTTATTACAGAAGTGAAGGGTTGGTCGAGCATTCAAATCAATTGAAGTAATTCACTATATTAACAAAATAAAGGAGAAAAGCCATATGATCATCTTTGAAAATTTCAACACTCATGGAAGATTTAAAAGAAAACCTCTCAGCAACCTAGAAATAGAATGAAACTTCCTCAACCTGATAAAGACCATGTATGAAAATCCTACACCTAACATATTTAAATGATGAAATGCTTTCTGGTGTGATTTGGAAGAAGGCAAGGGTATCCACTCTCACAACTTCTATTCCAAGTGTTTAGTGTCTTTAGATAAAGGAATAATATTTTCAGTTTTAAAAGTTTACTTTTTTATTTTGGAATATAATTATTTTTGAATATGTAAAATATTTACATGGTTCAAAAGTCAAAAACTATATTAGAAAGTATACCAGATTTCACTCCCATCCCTATCCCTCTTATCCATTTCATTCCATCTACCCCACTTCCTATAGGTAAGCATTTTTATTAAACCATGTTTGTGGTTTATCCTTCTAAGTTAACTTTATTTTTCTGTCCATAAAAGTTCTTTTTGCAAAAATATACAAAGTATATAGCATCTTCTATGGAGTATTCTTACCTAACAAGGTTTAACATGAATTTAATCAACTACACTACTAGTGGAGAGGAATGACTTAAAAAGCCTATGAGGGAACACCACACAAATCCAGAATGCAGAATATTTTATCATCTAACTGACTGGTTCTCTCCACCAAGTACAAATTATAGAAATGAAGATAGAAGAGGGAACTATTCTAGATTAAGAAAGACTTAAGAAACATGATATCCAAATATCATGCTGTATAGCTAATCCTTGACTGGATTCTGGTTTGAACAAAACAGCTTAAAGGACATTTTTGGGGGGTAAATGTGAAGATGGACTTGTACTAGAACACTAGGAAATAATAGCTATTTTAGTTGTCCATCCATGCTAATAATGATATTGGGAGTATCAAGGTTACTTTCCTTATTTTTTGGAGATGCAAGTTAAACTATTTAAGGATGAGATGCCAAATCTGTGATTTACTTTAAAGTAGCAAAAATGGCAGCAAAGGATGTCATTAAAAAAATGGCAGCTTGGGGGTTGGTCTCTCTACCAAAACAGCCATTAAGCTGGAAAAAACTATCAGAATCAACTATTCCAGAACTTTGAAACTGGTTCAGACATTTACAGCAATCAGGGAAGAGCTTAATGAAGGAAGGGGCTGCTGTACTTTGGTAAGAGGGCTGCTTGCTTGAACCAGCTACCATGCCCAATTCCTTAATTCTGCTGCAAAGTGGGGACAGCAGCCCACATCCCTGAAGTGGCTGGCTAGTGCCAGGTGCACAGGACCTTGAACTCAAAAATTAGGGGATTATGTGATTTAGTTAGCATGGGGATTCCCTGAGGGTCAGCTGAGATGCTTGGCTTTATTCAGCTCCCCTGGGCTGCAGTTGTTTCCCTGGCAGCACATATCAGAACATTTAAAGAGGTATACACACTTTTAAATCTACACATTTGGGGCTTCCCTGGTGGCGCAGTGGTTAAGAATCTGCCTGCCAATGCAGGGGACACGGGTTTGAGCCCTGGTCCGGGAAGATCCCACATGCTGTGGAACAACTAAGCCCATGCACCACAACTACTGAGCCTGCACTCTAGAGCCCATGAGCCACAACTACTGAGCCCACGTGCCACAACTACTGAAGCCCACGCACCTAGAGCCTGTGTTCTGCAACAAGAGAAGCCACCGCAATGAGAAGCCAGCGCACCGCAACAAAGAGTAGCCCTCACTTGCCACAACTAGAGAAAGCCCGCATGCAGCAATGAAGACCCAACGCAGCCAAAGATAAATAAATAAATAAATAAATCTACACATTTAAAGAAACCTCTAAGAGGTCGTAGGCTGAGATAACAGGTCAGTAACACACATAAGAAGGAAGGCTTTGCAAAAGTAGTTTCAAAGAAAAATGAACAGAACTTGAGGGACCTGTGAGACACCGTCAAACATACCAACATACAAATCATGGCAGTCCCAGAAGAAGAGAGAGAGAAAAGGGCAAGGAAAAAAATATTTGAAGAAATAATGACTAAAAACTTCCTAAATTTGATGAAAGACATGAATATACATGTCTAAGAGACTCAACAAACTCCGAGCAAGATAAACTCAAAAAGATCTTGTTTATTATGGTAACTCTAGAACTCTAATTTTTCCACTCCTCAGGGATTGCTGAGTTTTGCTCATTGATTGCCAGAGCAGTCCATTTGTGACTTTTCCAAACTATTTTGCAAAGTGTGTATGAATTCCTAGTGAGTGTGGTCATTGAAGTTTCTGTTCCATACTATCTGGTAGCCAGCCAGTAATCTGACAAAGATGTCCTTAAATGTCTGGATCCAAAAGGGGAGAGAGTTACCATCTCTATATCTCAGCAAATGACAGAGTCCAGCCCTCTAGCCCTAAAGGATCTGTGAGACTGACCAAAACAAACAACCCCCAATTTTTGGAGCCCTCTTATCAAAGAGCAGCAGCCTCTCCCTTCATCAAGCACTCCCCTGGTTCTTTCAAGTGTTTGATCAAGGTCTAGAGTCTGAAATAGTTCATTCTGGTAATTTTTTCCAGTATTTTTTAAAATTGTTTCAGTGGAGGAACTGACACCTAGAGAAGTGCACCTAACTCTAAAGAAAACTTCATACAAGTAATATAAAAAAGGAAAATCATAGGCCACCTCTCTCATAAACGTAGAAGCAAAAATCATAACATATTAGCTAACCAAGTTCTGCAATGCAAAAAAGGATAATATAACATCACTAAGTAGCCTTCTGCCTGGGAATGCAATTATTCTATTATTAGAAAATTAAATCTTAGAATTCACCACATAATAGATTAAAGAAAAAAATTATCCTCACTAGATGAAGTGTTTGATTAAAAAAAATTTATTCACAATTAAGGAAAAAACAAAAACCAAAAACCTTTTGTGGATATTAGGAATAAATGAGGTGGTGTAAGGCCTATATATTGTGCTGTCTCAATTCTGGAAGAATTGGGATAGCCTAACTGCAAGTATCCCTCCCCATTCTACTACCACAGATAAGATCCCCTAACAAACAATTACTCCTTTATCAAAGGGACCAGACAGTTTCTGCTTACCCTTAAATAGTGGGTTTCAGTTCCTGGCCAGCTTACAGAATTATTCAAACAAGCCAACCACATCCTCCTGTGGGAAACAGGGGGCACCCTACTTTCATAATAGTGCATACAAAGCCTGCCTCCCACAGTACCTGGTTGTTCACTCTGTCCCTGTGTGGCCTTGCATGGCATGCAGTGGCCTCCTCCCTAGGGCTGTGAGTATATGTGACTAATACACTACTGTCCATCTCATTCGTCTAGGGTTAGGGCCATTCTTATGATGGGAGTCCTTCCCTCACCAATGGAATAAAGAATAGGCTATTAAAACCATATTATTATATGTTTAATAAGTTAAAATAACACCTATAATCTTATAAAAGATATCTATAAAATCTCTAGCAAACCTTATATTTAAAAGTTTTCTCTGTGAGATCAGGAATAAGACAATGGTACCACTGATACCACTTTAATCCAACAGTGTACTGGAGATTTTAGACAGCACAGTTAAGCAAGAAAAAGAAAAGGTTTAAGGATTGGAAATGATGAAATAAAAAGTGCTGTTATTCACAGATGATATGACTATATACGTAGAAAAGCCAAACAAAGTTATAGAGAAATTACTAGATTTAGTAAGATTCAACAAAGTTACTGAAAAGAAATCCACATTTAAAACACATTTGTATTTATATTTACCAGGAACAAAAAGGTAAAAATGAAGTTAAAATAGGACACCATTTACAACAGCATCAAAAACTATCAAATACCTAGGAAAAATCCTAAGAATATGTGTGCAAAATCCCTACAGGAACAATTATAAGTGGTTAATGAGCCACTAAAAAATATATAAGAGATATAGCACAGCTGTGGATTAGAAAACTCAACATTACAAACATATAAATTCTCCCCAAACTGAAACAGTTTTCCACAATCAATATCCTATCAAGTTTTTTGTGGAACTTGAAACTGGATTGTAAAATTCATATGATAATTCAAACAGCTAGAAATATTCAAAAGATGTTTCTGAAGAATAACAACAAACGGTGGGAGGGGAGGTTTACACAAGGATCTGTTTTACCTGCTATCAAAACCTATTGTAAAGGGGCTTCCCTGGTGGCGCAGTGGTTAAGAATCTGCCTGCCAATGCAGGGAACATGGGTTCGAGCTCTGGTCCGGGAAGATCCCACATGCCACGGAGCAACTAAGGCCGCGAGCCACAACTACTGAGCCTGCGCTCTAGAGCCCGCGAGCCACAACTTCTGAAGCCTGCGCACTTAGGGCCCGTGCTCCGCATCAAGAGAAGTCACTGCAATGAGAAGCCTGCACACCACAATGAAGAGTAGCCCCCGCTCTCCGCAACTAGAGAAAGCCTGCACACAGCACGAAGACCCAACGCAGCCAAAAAAACAAACAAAAAACACACCGGTTTTTAAAAACCTATTGTAAAGACAGTGATTCAGAAAGTGTGGCAATGCTTGGGGGAGTGACAAGTAGACAAAAAGATCAGAATTGGCTGAGAAACAAGTACTGAGAAACAGACTCATGCATATATAAATACCTAATAACTGATAGGGATGGCAGTGCATTAGGGAAAGGATGGTATTTTCAGCAATGGTGCTGGGGCAGTTGGTAAAAAAATGAAACTAGACTCCACCCACTTGTCATATGTACAAATCAACTGCAGATGAACCAGAAACCTAAATGTGAAGGGCAAAACTATAGAACTTTTAAAAGAAAACAGGAAAATAATTTCGTTACTTTGGGATATGGAAAGATTCTTAAAACAACCACCACAAAGGAGGATTCATTAAGTTTGGTTGGGAATTCCCTGGCAGTCCAGTGGTTAAGACTCCATGCTTTCACTGCTGAGGGTCCAGTCAATCAATCAATCAATCAATCAAGGTCTTGGTTAAAAGACCCTATAAAAAAGACAAACAGAATGGGAGAAGGTATCTAGAATGTTAAAGAACTCCTATTAAAATTAAAATAAACAACTCAATATAAAGATGGGACAGAGACTTGAACAAGCACTTCACGATAGCTGAAATCCAAATGGTCAATATGCGTATCAGACCCAGAGAAGTTAACAAGAAACATCCATCAGATTGCCAAAAAATAAAAAGAAGGATAACACCAAACGCTGGTGAGCATCCACATCTCAGCCAACAGGAACACAGGTTAGCTGCTGGTGGGTATTTGAAAGTTGCTAAAAGTTAAATTGACTATTTGCACACCCCATGACCCAGAATTCTGCTTTTCAGTAAAACAAAACAAAACAAAACTCAGGACTCCTATATATGAACAGCAGGATACATTAACAAGAATGTTAATAGCTGCATTGCTTTAAAAAGTCCAAAATGGGCAACATTTCAAATGCCCAGCAACAACAGAAAAGTTGTGGTATATTTGTATAATGTATTATTACACAACATTAAAAATGAATGAGCTATAGCTATATGCAATAACATGTATGACCCCTTCAATGCTTAATGAAAATAGCAAGAAATGAAATGAAATATAACAATATTGTTCTTTTTACACAAAGTCCCCAACAGGCTAAATTATATTTACCATAAAGTAAATGAAGGAAGTGATTAACATAAACGGGCAAATCGACTCCATCTACAGGACGGGAAGGGGTGATGAAAAAGGGACACACAAGGAACTTCTGGGGTACTGGCAATGTTCATTTCTTGATCTGGGTGGTAGTTACATGAGTGTTCACTTAAACTGTTAACTGCACATGTGTTTTCTTCACAACTTTAAAAAGTTTAAAAGTCCTAATTTGGGCAGGGGTGGAACCTATTCAACAAAACTGAGAAAGCAGCTAGAACAGTTAGGAAGTAGCTGAAATGACCCTAAGAAACAGAGAAGGCCTGAACTAAGAGGATAAAAAGAAGGGAACAAGATTTTTGACAGATGTAAAAAGGAAAGTTGACAGAATCTGTCTGGGAGGGTAGCTTTAAAAAGTCAAGGAAGAAGTTTTAACTTTTAGCTTAGTACTTTTAAACACACTGAATATATAGGAAAAGAACATATAAATAATGAACACTTCCACAATCAAATTAAATATTATTTAAACAAGTTGACTTTTACTAACTACTGCCACAGGTATGATTTTAAGAGAATTTTTTCTACTTTTAAAATAATTTAATTTGCCCTGACTTATCATCATGCTTTCCAGTTTTTTCTTTAATTCTACTAATACATGACACCAAGTACTTTTTAAATTACTGTATAAGAGTTATTATAAAAAACAGGAGTCCCCTGTCCAACTGTACAATGGAAGATGATGGATAAGCCCCCATCCAAAACTCCCTCTTTATCATCCTAACATTTATTTCTATTAGTTTTCCATTAAATCAAACCATTATGAGCCTTTACTAATATTCACAACTGAGCCACAGAACATATTACATTTATATTTCCTTTCTCAAACAATTTTGTTCATAGTAATTAACAGTTCCTACATTTTACAATTCGCTTAGTTTTTAGGTATTCATCACTAAATCACCCCACACTTTCCAACAAATCCCTTTCAATATGTTCAAGTGTATCAAGTGGTCTTTGAACTTTACTTTCGTTTACTCAAGATGTGTCCTTCTCTGAGAAGTCCTTACTCCAGCTCCAGTCTTCCTCAAGCCTGCTGCAAGCTGCTATCCTGGACTTTCCTTCACCATTATCCTGCAAATTCCTTTGTCTGATGACATTAACATAATTATCTGTTTGCTTTAATACCAATGAAATAGAAAGTTTCCAAGTAACTATACCAGGATAATAACTAAAAACAAGCCACAAAATGAAATATAAAATTTATTTTTCTGCTTAGGGAAATCGCATACTAGAGATGCACAGTTAATGTTGTAATTTAAAATCAGTTGAAGAAAAATCCTTTATTATGTTAGTAAAAGTACCCGGTTGATTATATTCATGTGTTCATTTGCTTCAGGATGGTTTTTTGGGGCGGAGGGGGCTAATACTTTAGTTTTTATTATATAGCACTCTTACACTGTTCCAAAAATCAATACTGCAATGCAAGTTACATAAATGGGTCTGCTTTCATGCCTATCCCTTCTCCATTCCCTCTTGCCTCCACTGGTAGTCATTTTTCAGATTTTTATTATTTTTTAAAAAAATATAAGCATGTATTGGGTTGGCCAAAAAGTTCATTATGGAAAAACCCAAACGAACTTTCTGACCAGTGCAATATTTTCTCTTTCTCCCTTCCTCTTATTTCTCATTGTTACTGAGATATTGCTTTTAGGCCATTTTAGTGGACAGGGGTAAGAAACGCACACTGACACAACTTAACTCCACTTCTTCAAAGTCAGCATTACAGTCTTCTGCATCTTGCCATTTTTTTGTTTGTTTGTTTGTTTTTTGTTTTTTTGCGTTACGCGGGCCTCTCACTGTTGTGGCCTCTCCCGTTGCGGAGCACAGGCTCCGGATGTGCAGGCTCAGCGGCCATGGCTCACGGGCCCAGCCGCTCCGCGGCATGTGGGATCTTCCCGGACCGGGGCACGAACCCATGTCCCCTGCATCGGCAGGCGGACTCTCAACCACTGCGCCACCAGGGAAGCCCCATCTTGCCATTTTTCACTCAACCATACATCCTGGAATTCACTCCATAGCAGCCTATGGAGATCTTCCCCCCTCCTCTTTTACGTCTGCACAGTAATACATCAGAGTGTATTCCACCAGTTACCTACTGATAGTCACTCCAATTTTTCATTTTTGCAAGCATGGCTGCTACAACCCTGCACATACATAATTTTATACTTTTGCAATTCTACCGTTGTGATGTATTCCTAAAAGTGAATATTGCTGGGTCAGTGAGGAAATGCATTTCCCATTTTGCTGGATGTTGACAAATTCCATTCGTTAGGAGTTTTACCATTTTTCATTCCCACCAGCAATACCGCTGAGTGTCTTACTTTCTCCACAGTTTCACCCAAAAAGTATAATGCCAAATTTTGAGGGTTTTTTTGGCATTCTATTAAGTGAAAACATGGTGTTTCAGTACAGTTTTAATTTGTACTTCTACTATTATAAGCATATTGTCATGTTTAATGTATTACCTCTACTCCTTTTCTGTTATCTAAAACCTACTCTTTATCATTATTAAATCTTTCCTTCTGCATTCTTTTCTTTTGTTCTTTCTACCTTTTTGAGTATTCACTTATTTTCATTTTCATTGATGTAAACATTTGATGCTAAGAATTTTCTTATGATAAAAGCTTTGGCTATAACACAGATGTTCATGTGGCATATCCAGTCTGCCACCTGTTTTTATAAAGTTTTGTTGGAACAGCCAGATAAACTTGTTTATACATTGTCTATGACCGACCGCTTTCACACTACAACGGAAGAGTTTGAAAGCTGCAAGAGATCATATGATCTGCAAACTTTAAAGTATTTACTATCCATCCTTCTGTAAAAAGAGAAAAAAAAAAGTTTACTGACCCCTGCTATAATGTACAGATTCTGATGTGTCATGTCAAGTAACCGAAAAATTCTACTTGAATTTTCACTTTAAGCCAAGAGTTGTTTGGCAGTATGTTTGTTAGTTTCCAGGTGGAAGGGCCTTTTTTTCAATTTTTTGTACTGATTTCTAGTCCAAAAATGCTGTATCTATTTGGGGGGAAAATTTTGGAGAGTTTTCTTTATATGTCAACAAAAAATCATTTTTTCATCAATGCTCCACACGCTTTTTCAAAGATGTTGTATTCTCCCATATGCAATATAGAGCCACGAGATCCTCCTTTTGGTTGTGTTATTTAGGTCTTAAATAGCCTTATAAAATTTCTGTCCACTTGACCTATCTTCAACTGAGATTTTAAGTCTTCTTTTACTAATTCTTATTGACTCTCCTGAAACTGTTTTAAAAAAATCAAAGTTGTCATTAATATCCATGTATCCAATAATACATCTTCATTAAGACTTGCAGTTTGTAACCTTAAAATGTTACCTCTTTAATGATTTCTAGCCTGAGTTCTACCTTGTGCAACATCAAAATAGTGACCTCTGTTTTCCTTTTATTTGATTTGTCTGGCATATCTTTGCCTAACCTCTTATTCTTAACTTTTCTGAGTCTTTCAGTTTTGTGGTTACATCTTTTGTATAGAGCACAGAGGTGGCTTTCGCTATATTAATTAACCTGAAAATACTTTTTTTCTCTTAAGAAGCCAGTTAAGCTCATTTAATGATATGCCTGATATGGTCTCAATTCTGTCAGAGAGAATATATAAATGATCTCACTGTGTTTATTTCCTTTGTTCTTTTTTTTCCCCTTCCATATTTCTTTTGGTATCTAGAAAGGTTTTGGTTTTTGTCCTAATGGTCCCTTTTTATGTGAATACCTTTATATAACCTTAGTTCTCTCTTAAATACTGACTATTGATTCCCTAGTATAAACAATATAGGAATTAGCTCTTTTCTTCCTCTCATACCATCTCTGCACTGCAACCCCCAGCATCTATTTAAAGTAATAATATTCTTTGATGCCCTGGTGAATTTCTATAAGGCAATCAATGAGTCTATTAAATCATTTCTTGGTTGTCTGAAATTTATTCTCTAATAGCTTTCTCAGGAAAGATTTATGTGAACTATATTCCTTAAGTTCTTGAATAACTGTAATATATCTACATTGTCAGAGCATATAACAAGTACATACTACTTTCTCACCCTTTCTCCCGCTTATTAAATTCAGTTCTACAGTTAGACATAAGAATTCCCTGCAGAACATCTTCCCTGTTGTTTTCTTGGCATAAGACATTAATATACAGACTCAACAGCATGGTATTGGCATAAAGACAAATAGATCAATGGAACAGAACAGAGAGGCCAGAAATCCAGACATACATGGACAATTAAATTGACACTTGACAAAGGCAGTGCGGTACAAAAAGAATAGCTTTCTCAGCAGCAGTGGTGGAAAAATTAAAATATCCACATGTAAAATGAACTTGGATCCATGCTTTATACCACATATAAAAATTAACTGAAAATAGATCATTGACCTAAAAGTAAAACTTAAAATTATGAAACTTCAGGGAGAAAACATTTGTGTTAGGTAAAGATTTCTTAGATACAGCACAAAAGGAAAATTAAAGTAAGATAAATTGGACTTTATCAAAATAAGAAATTGGGTATACTTGAAGAAACAACTAAGGCTGGTATACAAACAACATGAGATGAATCTAGAAACTCTTTGTTTTGCCAGAAAGTAAGAAGTGTTCAAAAATCAACAGGGGTGTGTCAAAGGACAAGATGTCAACTTGAAGGATTTGTACTACCCAAATGGGAACAATTTGATTACCAAAACAAAAAATTAAAGAAATGCATTATTACATATTAAATAAAAAATTTCATAAGCCCATAATGATAAATAAATGGAAAAGGAAAATGTCACTGAAACAGTAAATTATCAACCGATAAGCATGGAATGATATAAAAATCACCATTTTGCAACATCAGAGTAATAACTGATGAAAGCATGAATCAGCAGTGGATGCCCATCAAAAAAGTTTTTGGGAACAGAATATTCACACAGACCCCAAAGTACCTCACAGGATGTTACGTATTAATTACAAAGGGGAGAAAAGACATCTTTAGGGTGGAGAAATCTGGCATTCACCTCCTTAAACAAGTGATCAAAGCCAACACCAATAATAATGGGACAGAATGAGATCATGGTTTCCTAATGTAAAGCACTGAAAAGGACACATCATTTATGCCCAAAATGCTGCTTCAGTCTGGTTACAATAAGGAGAGAGAAACCATACATTAAGTTTTAAAAAAGAAGTTTAATATAAATATTTGTTAACCACATGAAGGAACTGGGTTAACAAAACTGGTCAGTAAGACGCAGAGAGAACTCTAAAGAATACAGGTATAATATCAGACATGATGTGATACGATATGGCATAATAGCCACTGCCTCTAAGGCTGAGACAGAATGCCCAAGGAAGTATTTTCCCTCCAGGGCTGATATTAGACTTTGGTGGAGAAGGCACAGCGGAGGCTTGCACTTTGGTGCTGCACCAGAGGGATTTGTTGGAGATCCAGTCTTTGGAACTCGTCCACAAATGTACTCTATGGAACGTGCTGGCAATCTGTATCTTGGATCCTCACAACATCCCCTCCATCCAAAAACAAAAACAAACCAAAAAACCCCACAACTGGGTTTTTTTTTTTGTTGAAAGGCAATATTGGGACTATTGGCAAAATCTGAATATGTATTACGTATTAGATAACAGTGTTGTATCATTGTCAAATTTCCTAAATTTGGTAACTATACTGTGCTTACATACACGATTATCTTTGCATATGTCAAAACTCATCAACTTGTATATTTTAAATACGTGAGGCTTACTGTATGTTTAATCTTATCTCAATAAAGCTTAAAAACACTTTTAAGAAGAGAATCTCTATTCTTCAGAGACACATTGACATGTTCAGGGCTGAAGGGTCATGATATTTACAATTTACTCATATGGGTCAGAAAAAAACAACTAAGTATACTAACACGAGAAATTTAAAGAAAATATAGCAAAATCTGGTATCCTTAGTAAGGGTACATAAGAACAATACTAGCTAAGTTCTTAAACGTGGTCTTTATGCTTGAAAATCAGTTGGTTGGATACAGTCTCAACTCACATTTTCTTTCTGTGAAAATCTTAAAATCTTTACTCCACGGTCTTCTGGACTCTAATGCTGATGGTGGAGTCTAATGACAATCTGACATTCTTTCCATTATAAGTGATGTAGTCTTTTTGTATAGCTGTCCAAAGTGTTTTCTTTTTCTTTAAAGCCCTAGAACACGTTTCAGTGGTGCCTGTTCTGTTTCAATTTTCCTAGGCACATGGTAAGACCTTTTAATACAGATGTTGATCATCCTTTCAACATTTTCTCAGATTGTAATTTTTTTCTGTTCTGTTGTTTTAGTACTCTTCATATTATAAACATCCATTTATTTATGGGTATGTGAATATAAGATCTTGTCACTTTCTCTATGAATTTCTTTGATCTCCTTCTCTACTTGTTTGATTTGTTTTCATCTATCTTTTTCCATCCTTTACTTTTTTTTTTTTTTTGTGGTACGCGGGCCTCTCACTGTTGTGGCCTCTGCCATTGCGGAGCAGAGGCTCCGTATGCACAGGCTCAGCGGCCATGGCTCACGGGCCCAGCCACTCCGTGGCATGTGGGATCTTCCCAGACCGGGGCACGACCCCGTGTCCCCTGCATCGGCAGGCAGACTCTCAACCACTGCGCCACCAGGGAAGCCCTCCATCCTTCTTCTTAAAAAAAATTTATTTACTTTTACTTTTTATTTCTGGCTGTGTTGGGTGTCTGTTGCTGTGTGCGGGCTTTCTCTGGTTGAGGTGAGCAGGGGCTACTTTTTGTTGCGGTGCTGGGCTTCTCATTGCGGTGGCTTCTCTTGTTGCGGAGCACAGGCTCTAGGCACACAGGCTTCAGTAGTTGCGGCACGCAGGCTCAGTAGTCGTGGCACACGAGCTCTAGAGTGCAGGCTCAGTAGTTGTGGCGCACGGGCTTAGTTGCTCCACGGCATGTGGGATCTTCCCGGACCAGGACTTGAACCCATGTCCCCTGCTTTGGCAGTTCTCAACCACTGCGCCACCAAGGAAGCCCCCATCCTTTACTTCTTTTATGGTAGTTTCTAGAGTGTCTATTCATTCAAGAACTTTCTGGTTTATTTTCATTTCTGAAACACTTCTAATTTTATTCCTTAACTGTCAGTTTTTCTTTTCATGACATCCTATAGCACAGCCAACTCATTTCTAAACTTTTGTAATTATGGTTTATGTTGTTTTTACATAACATACTGTTTTATTTGTAGAAATAGGTTTCATTATATCCCTACTTTAAGACCTAGGTACAATGCTATCTCAATTTCTTTAGATCTATTATTGAGGGCTATTGTCCTTTTTTTTTTTTTTTTTTGCTGTACACGGGCCTCTCACTGTTGTGGCCTCTCCTGTTGCGGGGCACAGGCTCCGGACGCGCAGGCTCAGCGGCCATGGCTCACGGGCCCAGCTGCTCCGCGGCATGTGGGATCTTCCTGGACCGGGGCACGAACCCACGTCCCCTGCATCGGCAGGCGGACTCTCAACCACTGCGCCACCAGGGAAGCCCCCTGTCCTTTTTTCTTATGTAATATCTTTGAATGGTGTAAAACCACAGTAGATTCCATAATTCATAACAAGGGACTTTCCTGTATTTATAAGAGAAGTTTCCTATGTAGAGGTTGTTTCCTAGATTCAGAGTTCTAAGGTTTCCTCTTACATTTTTACCACAAAGTATTCAAACCTATGGTACCTTAGTGTAACCACTTCTCTAATATTTTCTGAAATCTGCCTCCTCTGGTCCCCCTTCCCACATGTATCTGAACCTTCTCTCTTCTTAACCCCTAAATTCCTATCCTAGTCAACTTGTGTTTATTTGCAGCAGTTTCTTCTCAGCATGGCGCTCTGTTCTTTTCACTGAATATTTCCAAGAACCTCAGGTACCAGGCTGTCCTAGCTCCCCCAGACTTTCCTGTGGCAAACTCTTTGCTTCATTTCAGACTCATGTTAACAGTTTGTGGACCACACGTTGAGTAGCACTACCCTGAAACACTCTGCTGCTTCAGAGAAGGCATACAGGTATCACTATAAATTCTGATCTCTAGCAGCAAACATGATCTATAATCATACTACGTTTTACTGGGAAATGCCACCCACTTTGAGGACACACAGAGAAACCTTCTATATTTATGCCTTTTCTTGCCTTCTGTCCTGTTCACAATAAAGAAAACATTTCTTCTCCTATCCAGTCACTAATCTCTCCACCATGCCTTGGATCAATCCTACCCTGTCTTCTCAGAAGCTCACAAACTCACAAATCTCTTCTCCTGTATATTCAATAGCTCACTTGACTGGATCCCAAAATAGAGCTACTATATGATCCAGCAATTCCACTCCTGGGTATATATCTGAAAAAAACAAAAACACTAATTCAAAAAGATATATGCACCCCAATGTTTATAGCAGCATTACTTATAATCGCCAGGATACAGAAACAACCTAAGTGCCCTTCAACAGATGAGTGGATAAAGAAGCTGTGTGTGTGTGTGTGTACACACACACACACACTGGAATACTAGTCGGCCATAAAAAAGGACAAAATTTTGCCACTGGCAGCATCATGGATGGACTTGGAAGGCATTATTCTAAGTGAAATAAGTCAGACAGAGAAAGACAAATACTGTATGATATCACTTATATGTGGATTCTAAAAAAATACAACAAACTAGTGAAAAAACAAAAAAGAAGCAGACTCACAGATACAGAGAACAAACTAGTGGTTACCACTTGGGGTGGGGGACAATATAGGGATAGGGAAGTGGGAGGTACAAACTACTGGGTGTAAGATAGTATTACAAGGATGTATTGTACAATACAGGGAATATAGCCAATATTTTGTAATAACTGTAAATGGAGAGTGACCTTTAAAAATTGTATAAATAGGGCTTCCCTGGTGGCGCAGTGGTTGGAAGTCCGCCTGCCGATGCGGGGGACACGGGTTTGTGCCCCGGTCCAGGGGGATCCTGCGTGCCGCGGAGCGGCTGGGCCCGTGGGCCGTGGCCGCTGGGCCTGCGTGTCCGGAGCCTGTGCTCCGCGGCGGGAGGGGCCGCAGCGGTAAGAGGCCCGCGTACCAAAAAAAAAAAAAAAAAATATATATATATATATATATATATATATAAACATGCTTAAGCCTTTCCTATTCACAAAAAAATAAACAAGAAATATTCCTCAACTCCTATTTTTTTCTCCCCAGGTACTGCCTTATCCCTTTCCTCCCTCCCTTCAGAAGTAAACTTTTTTGTTTTGTTTTGTTTTTTAACAGAGTTGGTAAACTTTTCCATCTATATCTCTTTACCTCCCACCCACCCCAATATGGTTTTCCCTTCTATCTCTCTACCAAAATAGTTGTGGCCTGCAAGCCACAACTACTGAGCCCGCGTGCCTAGAGCCCGTGCTCCTCAACAAGAGAAGCCACTGCAATGAGAAGCCCGTGCACGGCAACGAAGAGTAGCCCCCACTCGCCGCAACTAGAGAAAGCCTGCACACAGCAACGAAGACCCAACGCAGCCAAAAAAAAAAAATTCCTAAAGGTTTGTCCTAGGTGATCTCTACACTCTACTTTCCAAGAGTAGAAGGGAAGGAAACAGAGGGAAGACAACAAGGAGACCAAAAAGGAAGGGTCAGAGAAGTGGGAGAACTTGAAGAGCAAGTCTAAAAGATTGATGAGGACAGGAAGAAACGTAAATCAACATATACCAGTACAGAGACAGACAGACACTAAGAATCTCATGTGCTTTAGGCTCTCTTCCTGGTTATGCTTGATGCTGATATATATAGTCAAGAGATCCCAGGGAGACTATTTATCCATAATCAAAGATCTTCTGGTATTTCTTTGAGGAATAGGGTTGTTTTGTAACTTCAAAGAAGAGAATTTGAAAAATGTTTTTAAGACTAGATAAACATGCAAAAACACTGAGGCAATTCAGCTGATATTTATATGTTCACGTGTTGTTTTAAACAGAAATATTTGAACATGCACCCTACATATATATTTATTATGTACATATGCTAAAGTACTAGTGTATCTTGTACATAGTAAATCACATAAATATATTTTTAAAGAATGAAATAAATGCTTTTAAATGTATTGCTAATCATGAAAGCTTCATACCGTTACTGGCTAATGGTCCAAGATGTCATATACACTTATGGCACAGTTCATTAACATAGAGGATGTCAATCAATTTCAAAGAGTCTTCTTATTAATTTTGAAACTTTTAGGCCCAATTCTTGTTAGACCTAGTTAATCATTGCTGTCAACTTCACAACAAGACTGATGAAGAGCCTATAAAGGATCAGTTCTGCCATTTTATGCTGCTATGCTTGCAAAATTAGCATTATCTTTATCACAGCTGAATTATGAGACTTCAAAGATTCAAGTAATTTAAGCCTGGTGGGAAAAATCACAACTCCATCAACTCCATACACCTGATAAAATTAAACACAAAATGAGGCAGCAACGGTTACAAGCTTTCTACAGAACATGGATCTCCTTGCCTGCTAACCCACCATTAACTGCATATTCAGGTATCAAGAATGCAAGTATCTATCCCCCTACAAAACACTGAAAAAGTCATTAAATATGAGCAGCCCTGATTTCTCTGGGCTCAGTTTTCTGTATTTTCCTAAACTGGGTAAGAACCAAGCCAACAGTACCCAACCTTGATTACAGACTTAAATGGAACTATCTCTACACTTTTTTTTTTTTTTTTTTTTGCTGTACGCGGGCCTCTCACTGTTGTGGCCTCTCCCGTTGCAGAGCACAGGCTCCGGACGCGCAGGCCCAGCGGCCATGGCTCACGGGCCCAGTCGCTCCGCAGCATGTGGGATCTTCCTGGACCGGGGCACGAACCCGTGTCCCCTGCATCGGCAGGCGGACTCTCAACCACTGCGCCACCAGGGAAGCCCTATCTCTACACTTTTAATTAGAATTGGGATCACTTTTTTTTTAAAGAATTTATAATTTTTTTAAATGAATGAAGTATAGTTGATTTACAATGTTGTGTTAGTTTCAGGTATACACCAAAGTGATTCAGTGTTTTATATATGTATATAAAATATATATATATTCTTTTTCAGATTCTTTTCCATTATAGGTTATTACACGATACTGAGTATAGTTCCTTGTGCTATACAGTAGGACACTGTTGTTTATCTAGTTTACATACAGTAGTGTGTATGTGTTAATCCCAAACTCTTAATTTATCCCCCCACCTTTTCCCCCTTTGGTAACCATAAGTTTGTTTTCTATGTCTGTGAGTCTATTTCTGTTTTGTAAATAAGTTCATTTGTATCATTTTTTAGATTCCACATATCAGTGATATATGGTATTTGTCTTTCTCTGACTTACTTAGTATGATAATCTCTAGGTCCATCCATGTTGCTGCAAATGGCATTATTTCATTCTTTTTCATGGTTGTATATACGTACCACATCTTCTTCATCCAGTCATCTGTCAATGGACACTTAGGTTGCTTCCATGTCTTGGCTATTGTAAATAGTGCTGCTATGAACATTGGGGTGCATGTATCTTTTCAAATTAAGAGTTTTCGTCTTTTCCAGATATATGCCCAGGAGTGGGATTGCTGGATCATATGGTAAAACTCTTTTTAGTTTTCTAAGGAACCTCCATACTGTTCTCTATAGTGGCTGTACCAATTTACATTCCCACCAACAGTGTAAGAGCATTCCCTTTTCTCCACACCCTCTGCAGCATTTATTATTTGTAGACTCTTTGATGATGGCCATTCTGACCAGTGTGAGGTGATTCCTCATGGTGGTTTTGATTTGCATTTCTCTGACTATTAGTGATGTTGAGCATCTTTTCGTGTGCCTGTTGGCCATCTGTATGTCTTCTTTGGAGAAATGTCTATTTAGGTCTTCTGCCTATTTTTTGATCAGGTTGTTTGTTTTTTTGATATTGAGCTGTATGAGCTGTTTGTGTATTCTGGAAATTAATCCCTTGTTGGTCACATCATTTGCAAATATTTTCTCCCATTCTGTAGGTCGTCTTTTCATTTTGTTTATGGTTTCGTTTGCTGTGCAAAAGCTTTTAAGTTTAATTAGATCCCATTTGTTTATTTTTGCTTTTTTTCCATTACTCTAGCAGATAGATCCAAAAAATACTGCTACGATTTATGTCAGAGTGTTCTGCCTATGTTTTCCTCTAGGAGTTTTATAGTATCCAGTCTTATGTTTAGGTCTTTAATCCATTTTGAGTTTATTTTTGTATATGACATTAGAGAATGTTCTAATTTCATTTTTTTTTTACATGTAGCTGTACAGTTTTCCCAGCACCAATTATTGAAGAGACTTTTTCTCCACTGTATACTCTTGACTCTTTTGTGGAATATTAATTGACCATAGATATGTGGGGGGGATCATTTTTTATGGCTATTGCACATGTGCCCTACATCTTATAATTTAGGGACTTTCCAGACTGTTGAAACCGAGGGACTTTTTTGAGTGGCATCCATATGGAACTTCTCTAGGAATGGAGATTAGACCCTAACTTCACTAGGGTCCTGGTAATGGCCTACCATGATCTTCAGTCTTTTGACAGTCATTTTAGTTAAAAATAGATGTGAAAATCCATAAACTTACTTATCCAAATTGTGTTACAATTTGTGGGAGAAAAAAAAAACACAACGGGGTCTGCAGTAGAGAAATCCCATCACCTCCAGGGCAGCTGTGTATAGTATTGTTTTTGTTTTTTTCTTTTATGAGAAGATTTATTCCTAGTTCTAGGTCCCAATCTTCCAGGGCTCTAAGCACAATTAAACTTGGTGGGTAGGTGAGGGGAGACCCATTCAGATACAGCACAAGGGACTGCCTAATTTTAGAGGGCAAATGAGGATTATTCTTGTTCCATCTGCTAAACCATGTATTCCCTGGGGCTACATACGCCACACTTATTTCTAACTCACACAAAGGTAACTTTTGGACTTGCAGCAGCCCTGACTCCTCCCTCAGGATACTTTGTGTACAATATGTGCAATGTAGCCAGTTAACATGCTTATTCATGTGACCACAACAATCTACACATCAAGTACTTTCCAGCTTAATTTATGCAAATAAGTTCTAATGTTTTCCCTCACCTCACTAGAATTTTATTTCATAATGCAGCACACATCCCATTTTAGAGACTACTGGTCTAGTGCATACTTGAAAATGCACATAAAATTTGAGAAAGGGGTCAAGGTAACAGGAAGACACGAGAGATGTGTGCATCTTGGTGATAGTTTAAATTGGTGCGGTCTCTAAGAAAAATTAAAGGGACAAATCTAAGAATCTAAGAACCAAAGTTTGCTGATTACCCACATTTGAGTATATGAAAAAAGTGCAATGTGATTAAAAAATGGTCTTCGGACATCAACTTTTCACCAGGACAGAGTAACTAGTACCAAGACAAGCTTGCCTGACATGAATAACTATATGTAACTGGGAAGAATAAACTCAGGAAGTGAGCCCCTATAATATCTTGATTGTCTGCCTGGGAACTATATCCTGACCATGGTACAGGGAACTAGAGGCTCAGGAGAACACAGCTTAGGAGCCAGGGGAAATTTGGGGCTGTGAAACAGAGAAGCACTGGAGAGAAGGGAACTGCACAGAGGAAGGGTGCCAGTAGTCTATGTAGGGTTTCTCCAAATTCTTGGCTGAAGGCTACCACTCATGTGCAGAGTGAGACTTACCAGAAGTCTACCAGAGAGCAGCTGCTAAGGGATTGAGAGAGGAGCAAAGATACTAGAGGCCCAGCAGGAACAAAAAGAAAATAAATAAAAAGATGGTAATCTTAAATTGGACCATACTAATAAATTACTTAAAATGTAAATGAATTAAACAATTAAAAGCAAAATTTTACAACTTGGATAAAAAAGCAAGACACAACCATACACTATCTACAAGAGATACACTTTAAATATAAAGGTTAAAAATAAAAGGATGGAAAAATAAACAATTTAAACACAAAGATAAGAAAACTGATAGCTAATTAATATAAGACAATGCATAGGTCATGAAACAGTAGTATGAATGATAGAGAAGAACATTTCGTAGTGTTAAAAAGGGCAGGCAATTCATCAGTAAGACAAAGCTTCAAAATACTTATAGCAGAAACTAACTGGATTAAAGGAATAAAGAGAGAAATCAACAATCATGATTGAAGACTTAAACATTCTTCTTTCTATAACTGATAGAACAAGCAGACAAAAACAAAAACAACAACAAAGGGACTTCCCTGGTGGTGCAGTGGTTAAGAATCTGCCTGCCAATGCAGAGGACATGGGTTCAAGTGCTGGTCCGGGAAAATCCCACATGCCGCAGAGCAATTAAGCCCATGCGCCACAACTACTGAGCCTGCGCTCTAGAGCCCGTGAACCACAACTACTGAGCCTGTGTGCCGCAGCTACTGAAGCCCATGCGCCTAGAGCCCGTGCTCTGCAACAAGCCACTGCAATGAGAAGCCACGCACAATGAAGAGTGGCCCCTGCAGGCTGCAAGTAGAGAAAGCCTGCACGCAGCAACAAAGACCCAATGCTGCCTAAAATAAATAAATAAATTTAAAATATGTACAGCTTTAAAACAAACAAAAAACCAAACCTAGCAACAACAAAAAGAATAAAAATATAATTTTTTTTACAACACTATCAACCAACTTGACCTAATTGACATTTACAGAACACTACTCCCAACAACTGTAGAATTTAAATTCTTTAAGTGCACATTCACCAAAATAGATGATATGCTAGAATATAAAATGTCTCAATAAACTTCAAAAGATTTAAACCCTACAGAGCATTTTTTTTACTACAATGAAATAAGCTATCTAGAAAATCCCCCATATGCCTATAAATTAACACACTTCTAAGCAACCCATTGGTCATAGAAGAAATTACAAGAGAAATTTAAAAAATTTTTAATGGAATGTTAATAAAAACACAACACAAAATTTGTCTGAGGTGGCTAACACATGCTTAGAGAAAAAACTGTACCTTTAAAGCAGAGACAATAAATAAAATTAACAAAGCCAAAAGTTAGTTGATAAACCCTTAGTAATAGTAACCAAGAATAAATATGAATTACATATAGAAACAAAAGGGGATATCATTCAACTCCTGAAAACACTAAAAGGATAAGGGAATATTGTGAACAAACTCATGCCAGTAAATGTACAAACTAGCTGAATCATATAATTTTCTTCAAACAATTTACCAAAATGGATTTGAGAAGAAACAAAAAATCTGAGAGCCCTATCTCTATTAAAGACACTGAATTCCTAATCAAAACGTTCCCCGTAAAGAAAACTCCAAGTCCAGGTGGATTCACTGGTGAATTGTCAAGTATTTAAGGAAGCATTCATAGCAATTTAACAAAAACTCTTTCAGAAAATAGAGATGGAGGGAACACCTCACACCACATTTTGAGGTATTACCTTGATACCAAAATCAGATAAAAACACAAGGAAAGGGCTTCCCTGGTGGCGCAGTGGTTGAGAGTCCGCCTGCCGATGCAGGGGATACGGGTTCGTGCCCCGGTCCAGGAAGATCCCACATGCCGCGGAGCGGCTAGGCCCGTGAGCCATGGCCACTGAGCCTGCGCATCTGGAGCCTGTGCTCCGCAACGGGAGAGGCCACAACAGTGAGAGGCCTGCGTACCACAAAACAAAACAAAACAAAAACAAAAAAAAACCACAAGAAAACCATACCACCAATGTTCCCCATGAAGAAAAAAAAAAAAAAACCCCCAAACCCCTTGAAGTGTTAGCAATTCAAATCCAGAAGTACACAGAAAGGATAATACATCATGACCAAGTGGGGTATACACCAAGAATTCAAGACTGGTTTAACATCTGAAAATCAATGTAATTCACCACAGCAAAAGAAAAAAAAGAGAAAAACCATAGATCATTTTAATAGATACAGAAAATGCATTTGACCAAAATTTATCATTCATTCATGATAAAAAAAAAAACCTTCAGTACACTTGGAATAGAAGGGAACCTCTTAATTTTGATAATGGGCATTTATAAAAAACAAACAAGCTAACATACTAGTGGTGAATGACTGAATGTTTTACCCCTAAGATCAGGAATAAGAAAAAGGATGTCATCTCTCATTTAATATTGAAATTAAACTTCTATTCAATATGCTACCAGAAGTCCTAGCTAGTGCAATAAGGGAAGAAAATGTCATAAATTATAAAGGATGAAAAGAAACAACTACCTGCAAGTAACATGATAGTCTATGTAGAAATTCCTAAGGAATCTACAAAAACTACTAGATTTAATAACTGAATTTAGCAAGAGAGTAGCATACAATCAATATACAAAAGCCAATTGTATTTCAATATATTAGCAACAAGTAATTGGAAATGAAAAATTTTAAAACACCAATTTCAATATTGTTAAAGAACATTATCATAAAATATTTTAGAATAAACTTCACAAAAATTGCCCAAGACCACTATAAGAGTACTGAAATTAAAGATCTAAATAAATGGGAAATAAAACATGTTCATGGATAGGAACAGTCAATATCATTAAGATCATTCTCCCCAAATTGTTATCTAGATTCAATGCAATTCCAATCAAAATCACAGCAGACTTTTGTGTAGAAATTGATAATTCGATTCTAAAAACTTGTAAAGAAATGCAATGACTTTAAAGGGCCAAAACAATTTTGAAAAAGAACAAAATTGTCCAATTTCAAAATCTGCTTAAAAAGCTAAATTAAAAATAAAAAAAACATTATTAGTACTGAACGAATAGATCAATAGAATAGAGAGTAGAGAAACAGAACCATACATATATGTTCAACTGACTTTTTACAAAAATGCCAAAAGTAATATAACGGGGAAAGTATTCTTTTCAAAAAATGGTGCTTTAACATACGGTTAAAAACATAAACCTCAACCTTTAACTAGCACAAAAATTACCCAAAATATATTACAGATCTAAATATAAAAGCTAAAGCTATAAAAGTACTGAAAGAAAAGACAGGAGAAAAATCTAAGTAAACTTGGAGTAGGCACAGAATTGTCAGAACACGAAAATCACTAACCATAAAAGAAAAAGAAATTATAAACTAGATAAAATTTAAAACTTCAGCTTTTCAAAAGACACCATCAATAAGAAGGTATAGTCAGGGAGTTTAGGATGGACATGTACACACTGCTATATTTAAAATGGATAACCAACAAGGACCTACTGTACAGCACAGGGAATTCTTATCAATGTTATTTGGCCTGGATGGGAGGGGAGTTTGGGGGAGAATGGATACGTGCATATGTATGGCTGAGTCCCTTTGCTGTGCACCTGAAACTATCACACTGTTAATTGGCTATACTCCAAAATAAAATAGAAAGTTAAAATAAAAAAGAAAAAGAAAATGAGGGACTTCCCTGATGGCCCAGTGGTTAAGACTCCACACTTCCAATGCAGGGGGTGCAGGTATGATCCCTGGTCGGGGAACTAAGATCCCACATGCCGCATGGTGCAGCAAAAAAACAAAAAAAGAAAAAGAAGATGAACAAGCAAGCAAAAGGAGTGGAAGAAAATACCTGCAATATGTGTATGTAGACAAGCGCCAGGAAACTGGACATATTATAAAGAATTTTTACTTTTCAGTAACAGGCCAAATCATCTAGTTTTAAAAATCTACAAAAACCTTAAACTGAAATTTTACCAAAAATAAGTAAGAATAGCCAATAAGCACAGGAAAAGATGCCCATTATTATTCATTGGGGAAATGAAAATTAAAATCATGAGATACCTCTTCAAACATGTTAGAACGGCTAAAATTAAAGACTAACACCACCCAAATTAGTGAGGACGTTAACTTGAACTCTCATACACTGCTGGAGGGAATGCAAAATGGTATACCAGGTAAACATACACTTATGACACAAACAAGGAATTCCAATTCTAAGTATTTACCCAAGGAAATGAAAACATATTGACATAACGACTTGTCTACAAGTATTTATAACTGTTTTATTCATAACAACCCCAAACTGAAATCAACAGTAACTTCCATCAACAGGTGAATATTGTATACAGATCTTAAATCTTAAATCCTTTGTCATTATATATTGTACTCGAAACGTGATTAATACCTTTCTCCAAGAACCAAAAGAAATCAGCTCCCAGAATTGATAGCTGTATCTTACAGACTGCCAGTTAATAAAGAGGACTGATGGACTCACATTTTACTCTCCCTTGACCCCTTTCAAAAGTGTGCTCTCAGTATTCTTTAAAAATAGCTCTTAGAGCTTGCTACTCTTTGGCTGAACGGTACATCCACACTACAAAATATTGCACAATGTTGTAACATTTCTCCAAGATCAGTTTGTCTCCTGACTTCATGTACCAATATGTACCTAAAGAAAATGTTTTCTAAGCTCTTCCCTCTTTCCTGGACATTACTGCATACTAAGAAAATGAAAGTCGGGACTGAGGTAGTAAACCAACTTTAGCTTGTGGTCACTCACCCTCATTCCTTCCAACTGGTAGCCTTACAAAAGTTTGAACCAACGTTCTCAATGGAGGCTTGGTGGCTAGTGTAATTGTGTCTAAGCATTTACAAATTATATGTTTGTTGCTATAAATTAGCTTTGTTTCTTCTTTAAAACAGTCAAACCATTATGTTGATTTTTGTAAAAAATACGTGTTAGAAAAGACTTGCTTTCTATAAAGTTCATTTAGGATATAACAAAGGGAGCAGCAAAAAGTACTTAATAGAAAGGGAAACTAGGTCTGATACTGTGGAGAACACTACACCTTGAATTTTTAATTTTCTAAAGAATCCTCTTTGATCAACTGTACTGTGGAATATAATACAGCTTGAGCTAAAAAAAACTCAAAAAAACCCCCAAAAAACTAGGGTTTATGATTATACTCTAGAACTCTAAAACTATGACATACTGGGCTCTCTGGGGTGAGAGGCCTAGAAATCTAGATGCTCAACAAGCATACCAGGTGATTCTAGTAGAGCTAAAATTTGAAAACCCCTATCTAAATCTAAGAGTATAATCGCAACACATGTGGCTTCAACAAAACTTGTTTTGTTTGGCCTACAGAACGGGTCTACATTGTGTGTGTGTGCGTGTGCGTGTGCATTTTTTATTACTTGCCAATATCTAATACTAGAAAAACATGACATAAAATCCAGACTCCAGACTTCTCGTTAAAAAATAAATAAATAAAATATCCTCCAACCCTGGCCCTGCGCTGTCACAGGACAATGTGCTGCAGCTAAGTACAGTTTGCTCCCCTTTCCTTTCACTCCCCACCATTCCCTATTGTTTTACCCCAGGCTCATAGTTCTCCATCTCAATTACTTGCTTAGCTCCTGAAGGTAGTTTGACCTATGATGCCTGTACCCACAAGTTCATTAGGAGAATGAAGAACAGAGATAATCAAATGAACCCTATTTATTTACAGTTGATTCTTGAACAAGTTTGGGGTTAGGAGTGCTGACCCTTCCGCCGCTGAAATTTTGAATATAACTTACAGTCGGCCCTCCCTATCACCAGTTCCGCATCCTTGGATTCAACCCACCACAAATCTTGTACTACTCTAGTATTTGCTATTGAAAAAAATCTGTGTATAAGTGCACCCTTGCAGTTCAAACTGTGTTGTTCAAGGGTCAAGTGTAGTTCTGAAATATATTGCCTAAACTTTTGTTACAGCTAGTATTAAAATAAGTTTGCAAGGAGAGAGGCAGGGAGAAAATATTCAAGTTATTAAGACTCAGGATAGTATTTTTAATTTATTGAAGATAGCCCTATTTTTTAGAGGTGTATGTGAAAGTATCATTTAACAAAGGCTTCTTCTTTCTTAGTATAAAAACAAAAACATTATCTTCCAATTTAAATGCTTTCCTGAACTCTTGCTTACAATACAAACACAAAGGTAAAAAATATTTGGAGACTGGAACATTTTGAGAACTCTATATAATTGCAAACTTGCCTCAGAGTTGAGGATCAGAGCTTTTATTACCCACGTTCTCATTCATTCAGATCTAAATGTCATGGCCTGGCACACAATACATCTTAATTCTAGAATTATGCAAAATTTAGTTCCTAATTAGCTACTGGCCCATTTGATCATTTAAAATATAAATAAAAGAAACCCTTAAATGTGTCTAAAAATTAAGAACTAAAATTTAAGTTTCACCTGTACTAACTTTCCAACAGGTGGGCCATGGCAGAGCAAATCAGCGTGAAGGATTCGAGATTTTACCCTACTTGTAAGCTAACAAAGTAGCTTCCACGGATGCTGGTTGAAGACAGGAGACTTGTGGGTCAGATACAAAGGGCAGTTTGTTACTTCCAGTAATAATATAAGCCAAAGTGTCAACATTTTTGCACTGGTTTCCAGAGGCCCGGTTCCCACCTGGCAAGGTGAAGAGGGGCAGCTGATGCTTGCACAGGCAATGGGTTGTGTTGCAGAAGAGGAAACCTAAGCCTAGGGAACCCTCTTCTTTTATGATGGGCAATAAGCATGCCTGCCTTTCACTCCAGAAGGTGACATCTATCTTTATTATACAGCACCACATGCATGGCTATTCTTTGCTCTGGTGGAAGACACTATCTCTACCTTCCAAGGCTCTTCCTTATACAAACATCCTTTAAAAACAGAAACAAAGGGCAGTCAGTACCTCCCCTGGTAAGACCTGCAGAAACAGAGAAACCCACGGAAAACTGTCTCTCTCAACTAGACACTGTTCCTAACATATAATTAAATCAAGAATCTAACACTACAACCTATTTAAAAGCATCAATTTCATATGTTCTTTGACCTAGCTCAACTGTTTAATCTGCATTTTATCTCTAATTAAATCAACTAGTCCCTTTAAAAAAGGCAGTATATATTAAAAACGAATTATTTCCACTTTGTATTTTTTAAACGGAGGTGCTCAAATATTTGCAATATAAACATTTAAAACCTCAATTATTCTACTAGAAACAATTTACTGTGCTTACTTTAAGTGTTTCAAACCTGTTAACGTTAGCAATGGGAACTACCTGTCAAAAGTCTCATTATACAGTAACAAACACCACAAAGAGAACAGTAACTTCAACACTTCCAGCTGCTGTCCACAAAATACAAGAAAATGCGGCACCCCAAATCACTTTGTTCTGTTTCTCTTTACCATTTACTGTCTCAAAATAAAATCTCCGAAAGAGAAGGACAACAAAACACCGTCTCTTAGTTCCTTTGTCCCCATCGGAGAGGAGAGAACTGGGGGCTCATTAAGGTAAATAACCCAAAACATGCAAGACAAAAAATAGACGGCATCCGATCTGTAATCAATCATCAAAGAAAGTCACCATCACTTCATCTTTATCCCTCCCTCCCCCTCTCCAGCTCAAATAACATGGGTACATACGAGATGATTAGGATCACATGGACCTGGACAAAGCTTTGGGGAGGCAGAGGGCAGCGGTTAACTAGATGCAGTCGTCAAAGGACCCGAGATACTACAGCAGACTCCAACAGAGGTTTTCAAAAGTGCGGGTCGCATGGGCCATGCACCCGGGGGGAGAATGCTGGGGAGCAGCAGCAGCAGCGCGGCCAAGTCTACAGCGCCGGTGGAAGTTGCTCGCGGGGCGCGCGGTACGCCGCACAACGCGCGGGCCCTCCATGTCACCGCCGGCAGCACAGACCCTCCTCGCCCCTCCCCCGCCGCGCACCCCGGGCGGCGGCGACATGACAGCGGGTCACTGCGCCGCTCCAGGGCGCCGGCCTGCCCGGGCTCTCCACCCCCTACCGCGCCCGCACCCGCCTCTCACCTTGGGTAGCGAAAGGCGAGGAGCCGCTGACCGGCGAGCCGGGGGCGGGGACGGGCGGCGGGGTCTCGGCCGAGCCCAGCATGGGGGCGGGCAGCATGAGGTAGCGCTGGGGCGCGGGCAGGCAGCGCTGGCAGAAGGAGTGCAGGCAGGGCAGCAGCTTGGGCGCCCGGCTCTGGATGTTCTGGTGGCACACGGCGCAAGTGTCCAACAGGTTGAGCCGGGCCGCCTCGCCTCCGCGCTCCGAGTCGGGGCCCTGCCGACTCTCGGCCTCGTTCTCCCCGCTCGGCGGAGCCGAGGGCCCCCCGGCGGCCGCCGCCGAAGCCGCCGCGGCCGCCGTCGCCGCCTTCTCTACAGCCACCTCCATTGTCCTGCCCCCGCCGCCGCCGCCGCCGCCGCCGGGAAAAGACGAGCGGGTTCTCTGCCCGCCGCCGCCCCCGACGACTTCCTTCTCCTCCTTCTCCTCCCAGGCCGCCCGGGTGACTCGTAGGAGAGGGAGGGAGTCCAGGGCCAAGGAAGCCTCCTCAGGCCCCGGGGATCCGCCTCCCGGGTGGCGCGGCCGGAAGAAGGGGATCTGTCAGTGGGGACTGCTCTTCGCACCGGAGAGGCTGCGCCCCGTCCGCTTCGCCAACCGCCGCGGCTCTCGTCAAATCCGCCCAGCCCGCCCTCGCCTCCCGGCCTTTCTCTCGGGCCCCAGGACCCACCTCAGGCCCCGCCCCCTCCCTCCCTCTCCCAGCAACCGAGGCGACTGCAAGGAGTGCGCCGCCCAATAGCCGCCGCGCCTGGTCGGGGGGCGGGGCGTGCGGAAGCCCGCGAGGCTCGGACGGCCGTTGCGAGAGGCTGGGAGGTGGGAGGTAGCTTGCCCCGCCCCGCCCACCGAGCTCCTGGAACCGCGGCCTCTGATTGGGCCTTTGTGTGTGTTTAGCTCCTCTAAAAAGATTAAGGGTTCATTTGTTAACGATCGACCACCTAATTCGGTCCGGCTGTGTTAGCTCCTCCTACGGGGCGGGGCTTCACTGTGTCTGCCGGACATTGTAAATTAAGTAACTGCTACGAAAAACTCATTTTACTACTGCAGACAGGGGTCCTGTAGGAGGAATAAATATGGTGGGAGGGTAGAAGGATGACAAAGTGGAGAGAGTGAAAAGCAAAGGAAAGAATTTTGAAAAACGGGAAAATGTTGTGTAGAAAATATGTGGAGGAGGCATGGATTTTGCCACCTGAATTTACTCATCTCTATAATGAGTTGCGAGCATGAAGAGTAAGAGGGGAGGTTTGCAAGTCGGGAATTTTTAAAGGGTTTCCCCAATGAAAAAGGTGAAATCAATTTTTAAAGTCAGTGATTTGCTTTTTAAGTGAATAAAAATGGTTTATTTTCCAAGGAGTTAATATATAAAGATTGTTTGAAAGTGTTTTATTGCATAAACATGGCATCATTACAAGAAATAGAAACAAATGTCAATAGTGATAGCCAAATAATTCTAAAATATTCGTTTTCATCCCCCCAGCCCCACCCCACACTTATATCAGAAGTTACACATATTTTCACTCTAAAAATGGCCAAAGGGGGCTTCCCTGGTGGCGCAGTGGTTGAGAGTCCGACTGCCGATGTAGGGGACACGGGTTCGTGCCCCGGTCTGGGAAGATCCCACATGCCGCGGAGCGGCTGGGCCCCTGAGCCATGGCCGCTGGGCCTGCGCGTCCGGAGCCTGTGCTCCGCAACGGGAGAGGTCACAACAGTGAGAGGCCCACGTACCGAAAAAAAAAAAAAAAAAATGGCCAAAGGGCCAACTCCAGGCATCCTAGCTTTCCCTCGAGACCTTACCTTTCCCAAATTATTCCTCTCCTAGCAGCCTCTTTCCCAAACAGATCTAAATCCAATTTCCATAGGCCTCCAGAGTGAAGTTTTCCTTCTTAATGACATTCAAGGGCTATTTATTTTGTATAGTAGTAGTTTCTTAAACCTTAGTTTGCATAAGAATCACCTGGCAAATTTACTTAGACGTTGATCCTTGGACCCCTCCCCATATTCAATTTTAGCAGCATCTCCTGATTGTGATGTGGATGGTCCAGGAACAGCTTTAGAGCAACAATTTTCTTATCCCACCTGTTATCCCTCCAAATTTCATCCCCATACACCTCTCAAGCTGAAGCTCCCACTACTTTATGCTCCAGCAATTTTAACTCTTCCCTGCTTTACACGTGCTTTTCCCTTTGTTTTGAAATGCCCTTCCCTCTGTACCCTGTTTTTGTAGTGGTACCTTGAAAATCTTCATATAGTAGGAAAGCAAATTCTGTATTAAAAGTAATGCTCTTAATATGCTAATAATTCATTGTAGAGGTGGTATACAGGATTCAAGCAGACTGAAAGACAAGTGCCTTGTATTCCTTCAGATGATGGCAGTGGAGAAGAAAAGAATAAGAGGTAAATTGGGGAGGCTTGTTTGGAGAGAATTCCATGCAATTTAATACAACCCTCTAGTTCAGTTTCTCAAATCATCATGGATAATTAGTTTTAGAGAAAACTATTTTCCATATTCTTAGACTTCCTAGTCTCATGTAATTAAAACAATCATGTTTTACTTTGTTCAAATATATATGGCTTCTGGGTTTTTTTAAGTCCAGAAAATGAATTTATTGTTTTAGGTTTTTTTTTTTTTTTTTTGGTACGCGGGCCTCTCACTGATGTGGCCTCTCCCGTTGCGGAGCACAGGCTCCCGGACGCACAGGCTCAGTGGCCATGGCTCACGGGCCCAGCCGCTCCGCGGCATGTGGGATCTTCCCGGACCGGGGCATGAACCCGTGTCCCCTGCATCGGCAGGCGGACCCCCAACCACTAGCGCCACCAGGGAAGCCCTAGGTTTTTTTAATCCCAATTATCTTATCTATATATTGTCCTCCCAAATGTATTGCAAAAATATTTCACAGAGATCCACACTCTTATTCTTCCTTAATTACAGCTCTCTCTATTGCCCTCTCCTTTTCTATAATTTCTATGGCTCCCCACTGCATCCAAGGCTCTCCACAATTTCATCCCTGCCTGATAGCCTCATTCGATCTTCCTGCCTGATCCTCACTGCTTTCCCATACCCATTCTAATCTTCAGCCTAATTGGATGGCTTGTCATTTTCTAAACTTCACCAGCACTACTTCTATCACCATTTCTGAGAGAGGAGATACAGGTTGCCTGTGCTGGAAGAGAAGGGAGTCTGCAAGGAGAGCAAGAGCATTAGATGCTGGTGAGGATTTCTCACACCCACCCCTTAAAAGGTAGCAATGGATGGAAATTCTTGAACTTCCAAGGAAGTTTAACAAAATTATTTTTGAGTAGAACTCTCAGAGGTTGTGACACAGGTCTGGACAAGAAGAGTTTGAGATGACCCCTTCGCTCAATCTCCTATAGCTTTAAAGGAACAAAGTAAAGATTTTTGTCCCTTCAGTAGTAGTCCAAAGGCTTGGATGACTTGAGGCTTCATTGTTAGGACAAGGAGGATGCAGTGTGCAGGGACCAAAGACTGTCCTGCATTACCTCAGTGGCTTCCGGAGAGATGTCAGCAGTCAAGAACCAATGGAGGCAAGGCACATTCTATGTATGCCACCGTAAACCAAGGATGCCCGAGGACCCAGTGTCTCTCCCACATATGCCATGGCCCTATTACGGCCTCGGATCTTCAAACTGGCCCTAGATAGGAGGGAGAATGAATATTGTATTGACTGACTTAAAATCTGAAATGATGACCAAAACCAAAATAGAAACAAAACCTAAAGTAACTGAGAATATGACTAGATTAAGTTTTCTGCTATCAGAAAAATGTTAAATTCCGTTATTTTTTAAAAAATGTTTATAGGGAATTCCCTGGCAGTCCAGTGGTTAGGACTCTGCACTCTCACTGCTGAGGGCTGGGTTCGATCCCTGGTTGGAGAACTAAGATGCCACAAGGCGAGGCCAAAATAAAATAAATAAATATTTTTTAAATTTAAATAGTTTATAGTCTGCATACTACTTGGTGATGCAGTAAAGGGTTAACTCAGTGAGGGTGGGTTACACAATCATCCTACATATTCCACAGAAAGAACTGGCCCTTGAATAACTCCTGGGAGATGATCTCTGAACTGTTATTTTACCTAATAAGAGTATGTTTGTAAGCTTGAAGTTTTGAGCCACACTCTATCAGTTTGATCTGATACTAACAAGGCTAACAATGGTTTTTGCATACCTGAGGCCCTGGGCCATGCTGTGTCAGTTTGACCTCTGAGGGGCTGGAGACTAAGTAGTTAAGATCAATCACACAGGTGCTGCGGGGCTTCACAACTTACCCCCAATTAAAATCCTGGATATCAGGGCTTGAGTGAATTTCCCTGGTTAGCAACATTTTGCACATGTTATTATGTAGTTGATTGGAGAATTAAGGCTATTTGTGGGATGCCACTGGGAGAGGACATTTGGAATCTGGTTCCTGGTTTCTCCTGGACTTTGCCTATGCACCTTTCCCCTTTGCTGATTCTAAGCTGTATCCTTTTGCTGTAATAAACTGTAACTGGGAGTATAGAAACTTTCTGAATCTTGTGAGTCCTTCCAGCAAATCACTGAAACTGGGGGTGGTCTTGTGGACACCCAACACAAAAGGCATGTTATTCCTCCTACTAGATTACAATTCCTCGAGGCTAAGAACCATTTCTTCTCTTCTGTATTCCTTTAATATCGCACATATTTCATGGAGGCCAAAAATCTAGAGCTTGCTTTAGTCCTGCTTTAGTCCTCTCATCCTCTGCTCCTTTCCAACTATTTGCCTTGATTATGGTCCCTTTCCTCAAAGGTTTTGCTCTTGTGAGCCATCTGCAAAAGAGTAAGTAAGGTCCAGGACAGATATTTGCAGGTGATTTTCCATTTTCCTGAACACCTCCCCTCCCCAATGGTTTTTTTCTTCCAGGTAAATCATGTTTTCAGAATGTTACCTGCAGAAGAAAAGAAGTTGGGTACGGGCTAGAGAGTAATAGGAGAAGGGGTATATTCATCCCCTTGTTTGTAGGACATGTGTAACACAGAGCTGTAAACTGAATATTCACTCATGAGGCTCTAGTCAACTTACTACCTTTCTGAATAGTTGGAGTGAATCAGCTTAAGAACTGGAAACAGTGACTTCCCTGGGGGTCCAGCTAAGACTCTGTGCTCCCAATGCAGGGGGCCCGGGTTTGATCTCTGGTCAGGGAACTAGATCCCACATGCTGCAACTAAGAGTTTGCATGCTGCAGTGACGATCCTGTGTGCTGCCACTAAGACCTGGCGCAGCCAAATAAATAAATACATAAATATTTTTTTTAAAAAAAAGAAGAACTGGAAACAATACCTGAGCACACTGTTCTGGGACTATCTGGGGGAAGAGAGAAGCTCCACATTTTAATAGTCTGCCTGCTCTGTGAAGGCATTTTTTTTAAAAAAATTGAAATATAGTTGACTTACAATGTTGTGTTAGTCTCAGCTGTACAGCAAAGTAATTCAGATATATATATATATATATATATATACATACACAGACATATGTGTATATATATTCTTTTTCAGATTCTTTTCCATTATGTTATTATAAGATATTGAGTATAGTTCCCTGTGCTATACAGTAGGCTGTTGTTGGTTATCTATTTTATATATAGTAGTAAGTATCTGTTAATCCCAAACACCTAATTTATCCCTGCCCCCCATCCCCCTTTCCCCTTTGGTAACCATAAGTTTGTTTTCTATGTCTGGGAGGCTATTTCTGTTTTGTAAGTAAGTTCATCTGTATAATTTTTTTTAGATTCCACATATAAATGACATCATATATGCCCAGGGGTGGGGTTGCTGGATCATAGGATAATAAATAAATAAATAAATATTTAGTTTTCTAAGGAACCTCCATACTGTTCTCCATAGTGGCTGTACCAATTTACATTCCCACCAACAGTGTAAGAGGGTTCCCTTTTCTCCACACCCTCTCCAGCATTTATTATTTGTAGACTCTTTGATGATGGCCATTCTGACCAGTGTGAGGTGCTTCCTCATGGTGGTTTTGATTTGCATTTCTCTGATAATTAGCAATGTTGAGTATCTTTTCATGTGCCTGTTGGCCATCTCTATGTCTTCTTTGGAGAAATGTCTATTTAGGTCTTCTGCCCATTTTGTGATTGGGTTTTTTTTTGGATGTTGAGCTGTATGAGCTGTTTGCATATTTTGGAAATTAATCCCTTGTCAGTCGCATCGTTTGCAAATATTTTCTTCCACTCCATAGGTTGTCTTTTCATTTTGTTTATGGCTTCCTTTGCTGTGCAAAAGCTTTTAAGTTTAGTTAGGTCCCATCTGTTTATTTTTGCTTTTATTTCCATTACTCTAGGAGATGGATCCAAAAAATATTGCTGAAATTTATGTCAAAGAGTGTTCTGCCTATCTTTTCCTCTAGGAGTTTTATAGTTTTATAGTATCTGGTCTTACATTTAGGTCTTTAATCCATTTTGAGTTTATTTTGTATATGGAGTTAGAGAATGTTCTAATTTCATGTTTTACATGTAGGTGTCCAGTTTTCTCAGCACCACTTATTGAAGAGACTGTCTTTTCTCCATGGTATATTTCTACCTCCTTTGTCGTAGATTAATTGACCATAAGCGCATGGTTTTATTTCTGTTCTATTGATCTATGTGTCTGTTCTTCTGTATTGGGTTTTATTATGAGGTTAAGGATTGCAGAGGGGGAAAAGAAGAAAAAAGCAATGAAAAACTCAATAGATCAAGAGTAGATCAATAAGAGGACCAAGAAAAAGAAAAGAGGGTGAGAACAAGGAAGATAATAAAGGAACAAATGAAGGAAAACAAACAGAATAAAGGGAAAAAGCAACAACTGCTGCAGGTAACATAAGAAGAGAAGAAAGGAAAAGTGTAGTAATTAGGAGCTATAAGGAGAATGAGGAGATCTGTGACCCTCTGTGAAGAAGGGGCAAATAGTGGAAGATGAGTGATTGGACCAAAGCAGGAGATGGAAAGGACTCTGAAGATGACATGGTTTATTCTTTTTTGTCAAACTTTTTTTTTTTTTTTTGCGGTACGCGGGCCTCTCACTGTTGTGGCCTCTCCCGTTGCGGAGCACAGGCTCCGGACGCGCAGGCTCAGCGGCCATGGCTCACGGGCCTAGCTGCTCCATGGCATGTGGGATCTTCCCGGACCAGGGCACGAACCCGTGTCCCCTGCGGACTCTCAACCACTGCGCCACCAGGGAAGCCTTGGTTTATTCTTAAGAAAAAATTTCTAAAACATTTATCCTGGCACAACTCAACATAAAGCACAGCAGTAGCACAGGAAATTTCTACTTTTCAAGAAATATTTCACTGGATAGTATAATGCATTGTACAGATTTCTACTTCTGAAAAGTGTCATTCTTTTGGGTTATTTTGAAAAAACCTTTAACTCTATTCATTTGAAACAAATCTTAATTTGTTACATAGCTTTTGTTTGCTTTTATGGTGGTGATATAATTAACCACTACTTTTAGTTATGCCTGCTTTTCTGTTCTACAGTTTGTTCTTCATGCAGCCCAAAGATGCCTGTCATTGCCACCTACAGACTTCATTGCTACTGGGGAGCATCTTTTCAGACTCTATCTAGGTAAACATACTCTCTACGTACACACCCACACATATGTAATTTTACATAATCGAAATCACAATATACATGATTTTAGTAATTTTTTAAAATGCAATGCTATGGACTGATTTGTGTCTCCCTTCAAATTCACACGTTGAAGACTTATACCCAGATGTGACTGTATTTGGACATAGGGTCTTCAGGAGTAAATTAAGGTTAAATGAGATTATAAGGGTAGAGCCCTAATCTGATATAATTGGCGGGCTTATAAGAAGAGAGAGCAGAGTGCAGTGCATGCCACCCTGCTTTCTCTTTCTCTCTTTCCTGGAGCATGTACACCCAGGAAAGGCCATGTGAAGACCTAGCAAGGTGGCCGTCTGCAAGCAAGGAAGAGAGCTCTCACTGGAAACTTAATTGGCCAGAACCTTGATCTTGGACTTTCCAGCCTCCTGAACTGTGAGAAATAAATTTTTGTTGTATAAGCCATCCAGTGTATGGTATTCTGTTATAGCAACTCAAGCAGACTAAGAAACCCAACAATACATGTAGACATCTATAGATTTATAAAGCCACTTTTAATGACTGCCTATGACTCCATTATAACAAAATTTATGGGAAGAAACTATACTGACAGACATTTAAACTCATATTAGCTAAGTTATGCTGTGAAAATTTCTGTGGCTCAAACAATAGCAAGTTTATTTCTCTTTCGTATAACATGTACCACTGCTCTGTGCTCATTCAAGACAGCAGATTCCTTCTAGCTTGTTATTCTGCCATCCCTTAAAATGTTGTCCTTGCCTGCATGGCTAGATCTGACCCACAAGCATCATGTTTTCACTTGGGAAAAAAAGAAGAACTGGCAATTTTCATCAGGTAACACAGAAACCGACCATTTACTTCCATTATGTTGTTACAGGGCCACAGGAAACTTCAAGGTCAGCTGGGAAATGTCCTCTTCAGTGGAGTAGTCATGTATCCTAAAACTTAGGCAAGTGGAGATTCTATTAGTAAAAGGATAAAGGAAGGTTGGATGTGGCAGAAATTAGTAATCTGACTTACGATTTTTTTGCTGCATTTCATTTATCTCTGTGGACTTAGATTAAATTTTTGAAGTGGAATTCTTAGATCAAGGGTTGCACAATTAATATCTTTAAACGGATCGCCACACTGCCCTTCAGAAATAATTTCTATTACATTCCTATTGATGTTATATGTGAATACCAATTTCCCTGCATCTTTGCCATTATTCTAGTTAATCTTTGCAATCTGAATGTCTAAAGAAGGTAAATTATTATTAATTTTATCTTCATTTCTTTGATTAGTGCTGAGACAGAACATATCTTCATATATTTAGGGAGCATTTATATCTTTTTCATTTGTGATTGCCTGATCATGGCCTTGGCCTATTTTTTCTATGGCGTGCTCATCATTTTTTCTATTGTTTTGAAAGAATCACTGTTTATCACACTCCATATGTTGCAAATTTTTTTCCCATGCGTCATTTGTATTTTAATCTTGTGGATTTTTTTTCCTTCTAGACAGAATTGTTGACTTTATGGTCAAATTTATCATTTCTTTTCTTTATGGCTTTGGATTTTGTGACATGTTCAGAAATGCCTTCCATCTCAAGATTATACAAGTATTTACCCATATTACCTTCTAAGGTATAATTTTAAGAGGTACATATTCATATAGTTAAAAAATAAAAATAAAATAAAGCTACATAGTGAAAAAATCTTGCCATTACACCTAACCTCTTCTGTCTCACTAACCTCATGACCCTCCTCTTCCTCTGGAAAATTCACCGTAAACTCATGAGAGAATGAGAGCAAAAAAGGCAAGTAACATATCAGTGTATTTAAAAAATTGTTTTGACCTCATGGCTCCCTTGAAAGGGCATCAGAGAGCTTTCAGAGTTCTCAGACCACATTTTGCGAACCACGTGACAGCCCGATACTAGCAGCTAAAAGACTTTTCATAAAAGCTCTCTGAACAGATTAATTTACTAAATAATTACATACTTCTTTAGTAATTTATAATTTTTACAAGCTTTTCCAAGTGACTGTTTCACAGTATTATATATTTTTAAATTAAGCAATTATGGAAGTCTGGAATAAAGGGTAATGGCTCCCATGTACAACCAACCCAGCACTAACTTGACTCCTCATGGTAACAGAGGTAGCAATTTGTTGTATATACGTCTACACCCTTTTTCTACAAATGTGTATTCATATACAGATGTGTACTGGGGGCTTCAGGTTTGTCCTCCCCTGCACCCGAGCACACGTATATAGGACTGTGCTGTAGAGATGTTTTTTCTGTAACTTGCTCTTTTTACTTTACAGCCTGAAGATCTTTTCATAGTTTTACATACGAATGTACTTCATTCTTTTTAACAACCACATAATATAGTAACAACTCTGTGACATGAACATTTTATTAGTTGGGGGGAGGAGAGGAGGGAAAGCCAAATTCATTCTCGTTTCCATGTGGATTACCGGTGGTACTAACCATGTTCATTAAATGATTCATCCATTTCCTCCTCATTTGATATGCCACCTGTAGCTTATATCAGATTTCCACATATGCATGGGTGTGCTTCAGATACCATTTTGTTGATTGTTCCTGAATACTATTTTTTAAAAATAATTAATTAATTAATTAATTAATTTTATTTTTGGCTGCCTTGGGTCTTCGTTGCTGTGCGTGGGCTTTCTCTGGTTGCGGCGAGCAGGGGCTTCTCATTGCAGTGGCTTCTCTTGCTGTGGCGCATGGGCTCCAGGCGTGCGGGCTTCAGTAGTTGTGGCACATGGGCTCAGTAGTTGTGGCTCACAGGCTCTAGAGCACGGGCTCAGTAGTTGTGGCACACGGGCTTAGTTGCTCCGCGGCATGTGGGATCTTCCCGGACCAGGGCTCAAACCCATGTCCCCTGCATTGGCAGACGGATTCTTAACCACTGTGCCACCAGGGAAGCCCCTGAGTACTATTTTAATTTCTGTATCTTTATAATATATATTGCTATCTAAGAGGGTATACCCACTCTCCCTTTTATTTCTCTTCTTAAATTGTTTATGCTTTTTTTCTTTTATGTGACTATAACTTATTGAGTAGATGTATTCATAGTTTCTTTTTTTCTCATATATGATCATAGTTTTTATTTATTTAAACATTTTTTTAATTTGGAAATATAGTTGATATACAATATTATGTTAGTTTCAGGTGTACTACATAGTGATTTGATATTTGCATACATTGTGAGATGATCACCACAATAAGTCTAGCAAACGTCTATCCCCATACTAAGTTATTACAATATTATTGATCATATTCCTTATGCTGTATATTATATCCCTGTGACTTATTTATTTTATAACTGGAGGGTTATATCTCTTAATTCCCTTCACCTGTTTTGCCCTCACTCCCACCCCCCCCTTGTTTAGACTATTCTATGTTTACTATTCCGTATACATATTTTTTACAAGAAAAAGAAGTACCTTTATTATCTTCCATAATCTATTTAAGGAATTTTGCTTCTCAGAAGCAATTTGAATAAGAATACAAAGACATTTTTTTTTGCACAGTCGTGTATATTCTAGTCAAGACCTATCACAGAAACTTTAAACAATCAGGAAGCAGTTTTTAAAAGGTATCACATCATTATCCACATACATTTTATAATCAGCTTATCAAGTTCTATAAAAAATCTAATTGTGATTTTAAAAATGAAATTATCTAGTTTCGAACAGGAAATACATAGGCCTGATGGAAAATTCAAAGTGTATATGTGGATTTTCGAAAGCAGTCATAGCAGATGGCATGTAGATGCTAATGGCTAGCAGAAAATTAATTTATAACTCTTATGTTCTTAGTTTGTGTCATGACCATTAATTCTGTCTTTAGCTTATACCTCTATTTTTCTCAACCTTATTTTTATTATAGTTAATTATATATATAGTTGTATCTCTCTCCCCAAAAGAAGTGTGGGCTTCCCAGGGGCAGCATTTGTGTTGACTTCTCTTTGTAGTCTAGTGCCAAATACATAGCCCAGAGCCTTGGGATGGCATTAAGGAAAGAGAAAAGTAGTTGGTTTTGATATGTAGGAAGGTGAGTTATATTAATACAGGGAACAGCAGGAGTAGACACTGAAAACTGAAAACAATTGTCACTTAAAATATGTAAACAATCATCTGCCTCCTAGAGGGAGAGACTTGATTTACATTAAGGTCGATCATCCCTGAGTTCCAGGAAAACCATTCTAATTTTGCTTTATTTGTGCAAATGCAAAGTAAAGAACTTTTTGGAATGGAGCTGTGGTCTAGGAGCTAATATGCTCCTCATAATTTTATAACATTTGTCTTAAGGCTGGGCAGAATTGTGTATTATGTTTCCTTTAGATTCTCATTTAGAGAAATGTTTGTTTCCTAGATTCCAGTTGTCCCATGCAATCACTTCTGTGTATTCTTGGGCCATATCTGTAGTTATCTCATTTATGCTGTTATTTGCCCACAGGAAGTCACAGAAACCCTGGAGACTGCTGAAACAATATGCAGGCCTGGTCATCCCTTCATGTGCCAGGGAAAACTGTCCAAGGAACTACACTGATCTTGGTGCTATAGACTAGACTGTTGATAGGACATGGTTTTATTCAAGACTGAATATTCTGGACTTTGATAACACTACTAATATTTTAAAAAAGATGCAATTTAGGGAGTAGATGAATAAGAAGAGAGAAGCATTAGAGAAGTGATTAACAAAATCTGGAGATTAGTTACTAGATCTATTAGTTTGCCCAACACAATACTAAAGCTTTGACTTTTCCCCCTTTAGTCTTTTCTATTTATTTATTTATTTCCATTCATTTTAATAGACTTTCATTTTTAGAGCAGTTTTACATTTGCAGCAAAATTGAGCAGAAGGTACAAGAGTTACCATATACCCCAAACTCCCCACACAGGTATAGCCTCTCCCGTTATTAACATCCTCTGATGAACCTGCATTGACACATTTTTATCTTCCAAAGTCCAGAGTTTACATTAGGGCTTGCTCTTGTTGCTTTGACATTTTATTTATTAAAATACATTGCTTGAATTTTTAAAAGCTTGTTTTCGTCTAAAATCTTGGAAAAGCAGAAAAACACATATAAGAAAATAAAAATCACCTGCACCCTCACTCAGGAAAAGACCACAGAAATATTTTGATATACAGATTTCCAGGTCTTTCTGTTCTTCCTCCCTTCTCCCTTCTTTCCTTATTTCGACCTCTCTTTCTCCCGTTCTTTCTTTCTTTCTCCTTCCTTCCTTCCTTTCTTCCTTCCTTCCTTCTTTCTGTCTTTTGTAACACTTTTTCACCTATTTTCATTTTCCTATGTTGTTTTCTGACAGGAGTATTTTTAGTGTCTATATAGCATTTCATCACATAGATACAATGCAGTTTAGTTAAGCATACTCAGTACTGGTTTATGGGTTGTTTCTGCTTTTTTGGCTGTTATAACTATTGCTGTGACTTTTTAAAAACTGTACCTATGCAATCATTTAAGTTTGTGCATGCTTTTCTCTGTAGCATAAAGTCCTAAGAGTAGAATTTTGGGGTCAAATGTATATAAATGTACATATTTCAAATTGAACTGATTTATACTTTCACCAGCACACTCATACATAATAAGATTATGTTTTTAGGGCTTCCCTGGTGGCGCAGTGGTTGATAGTCCGCCTGCCGTTGCAGGGGACACGGGTTCGTGCCCCGGTCCGGGAAGATCCCACATGCTGTGGAGAGGCTGGGTCCGTGAGCCGTGGCCGCTGAGCCTGCGCGTCCGGAGCCTGTGCTCCTCAACGGGAGAGGCCACAACAGTGAGAGGCCCACGTACCGCAAAAAAAAAGAAAAAGATTATGGTTTTATAAAAAGAAATAGGAAAAAGCAACTACCAGTCATGCAGCTGACGGCTTCTAGAGGAGCTAAATCGATATTGCTTTCCATTTCCAAGGAATGGATGGTCACCAGTGTAAGGGATAAACTGGAGTCATTCATTGTACAATTTAGAGAAAAAGGTATACTTGAAGCTCTAAGAAGTTCTGAAATCAAGTATTCCAATAGAAAGCGAGAGTCCGTACTGCAGTTTTTATTACCAAATCTCATCTGGAGTGATTCAATTCAAATGTTTATGAGCAATGAATAATGAATCGAGTGTAATAAATAGTTATTTCTCTTAATGATTGATACTTACGTGAAAGAAGGCAAATATTCTCAGGGGATGAAGTGTGACTGGACCTCATGATTTCAACATGAATGTTTGTTTCCTATGCAGCAAATTACGGTTTTACAAGAACTTTCCTTTTTTTTACTTTGAAGTAGGAATGGTGTTGGGGAGGGAGTCTGAAATACTGGAAAAGTTTTTAGAAAGATTTCCAAAGGTATAAGATTACTCAAGATGTAGAAACATTCAACACAGAGCTCTTCAGCACCTACCAGGTTCAAGGTCCTGTGCCGGCAATTGGGTGTAGCAAGACGATTAAGCTGAGCTTGTGACCCTCATACTCCAATGAGGAGACAATTAATCATGATACAAAATAAAAGACATTGGAGTTCTGGAAAGGAGAAAAAACTCTTCTTGGGAGGCAGGTACGAGGGGGGCAGGGCTGCTCAAGGAAGACCTCAGAACTTTCTAAGGCAACCAGTCATTCAAGTCTTAACATGTAACACATTACTATGATTATAACATTAAAAATAGGACAGAGACGTTGTTCCCATGAGATTACTTTTCAGGGTGGAGAGTGGTTAGGAATACACGTAATCATAAAGCTATGAACTGATGTTGTCTTTTTAAAAATCAAAATAATGTAGAAGACTTTTCAGGATTGGTAATAATTTTTCGTCATAATTCTAAAGGCTCTTCTCCATTGTCTTTAAGCTTCCTGTGTGGCTGTTGAGAAGTCTGATTTTGTTTTTCTTTAGAAGTTTATAGGATGTCTCATCACCCGCATGTTCTAAGTAGACTCCCTCTCCCTTCTCTTTTGTTGTTTGATCCCAAGCATGGGCACTCACACTTCCTTCTGTCCCCAATGATGAGCGCCAAGACTTGGCTGGCGCATTTAACAAGACTTTACTAAATATTTCAAAGATTTCAGAAGGGAATTGCAGCACATCATTGCTATTGTTGTGTACAAGGCTAAATTTTTTGTAGTTATCATTCTTAACCCATAGTAACTCTTTAGTCTACAGCTTTTCACCACAATAGTCATAATGTCATTTTTTCTGACAACTCATTCTTCCAGTATACTGTTTTTTTCACTCAAAAACCTCCTAAAGAAATATTCTGTAAGCAGCAATACCTTGACATTACGATTTCAGACAAAGACCCACTCACCAATATTCTTGACACAACAGTTTCTAGCTAAAGAACATCATGTGGAACAAATCTGAATTGTGTGCTATGTTTGATTTTTGTATTGCAGATGATTTCATGTGCATTAGGGAGAGAGACTCTTCGGTCTGTTTTGAAGGGCTTTTCTGTTTAGCCTTAATTTTGTCCTAAAGGGCTTTTTTGTGTGTCATAACTTTATTTTTAAGAGCATCTCAAGTGCAAAGTAGTATAAGCCTCCAAATGGTTCATATACCAACCATTGAACAAAGAGGTGTGTGGTAAACAGAATGAAAAGGTAGAAAAAATAAAATGCTTAAAATGTTTTTAAGGGGAGCTCACCATATTGTGTGTAAGAATTTTCGTAAATGGTGAGAAGATGAAGAAAAATTCTGAATCAGTCGTACATGCTGGAAAGTTGACCAAGGAGCTGCTTCTAGCATCAGTCTCAAGAAAGAAGAGATAATTGTCAAGTGCATCTGACTCTGGTCTTGAATATCTGAACGTCCATTTGTCTCCTCTTCACTACCTTCCCAGAAGGACTCCCCTGCTTCTTCCTCCACCATCTACCACCAGGTCTTTAATTCATCCTTTGGCAAGTACAATAAACTTTCATTACATTTCACTTTATATACAAATCATGTTTATATATTTTCAAATTGTTTATTGCTTATATACAATTATTTGTATTACTTATTACATTTTTCTGCCAAAATTATATGGGTTCTTGGGTTGAGATATAAGGCATCATAATTTTTCCCATTAAAATTTCATTTCCCATTTTAATTTCATTAAAATTAATGAAATAAAGTTTTTGAAAATGAATTTTTAATTAACACCAGTGTTTGGAGGAATGAATTAAAGATGTTAAACAAAAGGCTAATTGTAGATGGTGTTCCTCAAACTCCATAGGTCCAAGTCCCAGTTGGGGTCTTGAACTGGGAGTCCCTGAACCTGGCCTGCAGGGCCAGCCTACCGCTCCTTAAGGGAGTACCCTTGAGCTAGAATAACCAAATATTTACTGTCCAAACTAGATACTTTCAACAGTGAAAGGGGAGCTATTAATAATAACCTCAGGAAAATTGGTGTCCAGTGAGACTGCCCCAGGCAGATGAGGGATGTCTAGGATGTCACTGTACTGTGAGTCTGTCTCATTTACCTGGAGTCAGTGATGTGCTAGTATTGGTCTAACTGGCTTGGGGGTTGGGGGAATCGGGAGTGTATCCATTTATATGTTTACTGATTTCCATGGTGTAAATAGTCTGACCATGGCCGATTTTAAGCTACTAACAATTTAACCACCAGCTCACAAGATTCCTGAAAATTATAGGAATTGGTTCTTGCTAGCCAGTACAAGCCAGTTCTAACACGCTAGTGCCTACAGGCCAGACATCAAGTGCTTTGAAGCTCGGAGTAGACTTCAGTTTCCCTTCATCCATATCCTATATTCTTGTTTTCTCTCCCAGGATAGACTTCTTCCTAACAGACTATAGATTCCATGACCTTCAGAAGAATCCCCATCCTCAGCCATAGATGTGGTCTTGCTTTTTTATTTCTCCAAACATAGTTTATTTATTTATTTAATCTATTCAAGAAATATTCAAGTGTGTTTTCTATGTGCTAGGTATTGTAGTACATAAGAATACAGTAAAAGTTCTTGCAAAACCGTAATTTGCTGCATAGGAAACAAACATTCATGTTGAAATCATGAGGTCCAGTCACACTTCATCCCCTGAGAATATTTGCCTTCTTTCACGTAAGTATCAATCATTAAAAGAAATAACTATTTATTACACTCGATTCATTATTCATTGCTCATAAACATTTGAATTGAATCACTCCAGATGAGATTTGGTAATAAAAACTGCAGTACGGACTCTCGCTTTCTATTGGAATACTTGATTTCAGAACTTCTTAGAGCTTCAAGTATACCTTTTTCTCTAAATTGTACAATGAATGACTCCAGTTTATCCCTTACACTGGTGACCATCCATTCCTTGGAAATGGAAAGCAATATCGATTTAGCTCCTCTAGAAGCCGTCAGCTGCATGACTGGTAGTTGCTTTTTCCTATTTCTTTTTATAAAACCATAATCTTTTTCTTTTTTTTTGCGGTACGCGGGCCTCTCACTGTTGTGGCCTCTCCCGTTGAGGAGCACAGGCTCCGGATGCACAGGCTCAGCGGCCATGGCTCACGGGCCCAGCCTCTCCACAGCATGTGGAATCTTCCTGGACCGGGGCACGAACCCGTGTCCCCTGCAACGGCAGGCGGACTATCAACCACTGCGCCACCAGGGAAGCCCTAAAAACATAATCTTATTATGTATTAGTGCACTGGTGGAAGTATAAATCAGTTCAATTTGAAATACGTACATTTATATACATTTGACCCCAAAATTCTACTCTTAGGACTTTATGCTACAGAGAAAAGCATGCACAAACTTAAATGATTGCATAGGTACAGTTTTTAAAAAGTCACAGCAATAGTTATAACAGCCAAAAAAGCAGAAACAACCCATAAACCAGTACTGAGTATGCTTAACTAAACTGCATTGTATCTATGTGATGAAATGCTATATAGACACTAAAAATACTCCTGTCAGAAAACAACACAGGAAAATGAAAATAGGTGAAAAAGTGTTACAAAAGACAGAAAGAAGGAAGGAAGGAAGAAAGAAAAAAGAAAGACGGAAGGAAGGAAGGAAGGAGAAAGAAAGAAAGAACGGGAGAAAGAGAGGTCGAAATAAGGAAAGAAGGGAGAAGGGAGGAAGAACAGAAAGACCTGGAAATCTGTATATCAAAATATTTCTGTGGTCTTTTCCTGAGTGAGGGTGCAGGTGATTTTTATTTTCTTATATGTGTTTTTCTGCTTTTCCAAGATTTTAGACGAAAACAAGCTTTTAAAAATTCAAGCAATGTATTTTAATAAATAAAATGTCAAAGCAACAAGAGTAAGCCCTAATGTAAACTCTGGACTTTGGAAGATAAAGATGTGTCAATGCAGGTTCATCAGAGGATGTTAATAACGGGAGAGGCTATACCTGTGTGGGGAGTTTGGGGTACATGGGAACTCTTGTACCTTCTGCTCAATTTTGCTGCGAATGTAAAACTGCTCTAAAAATGAAAGTCTATTAAAATGAATGGAAATAAATAAATAAATAGAAAAGACTAAAGGGGGAAAAGTCAAAGCTTTAGTATTGTGTTGGGCAAACTAATAGATCTAGTAACTAATCTCCAGATTTTGTTAATCACTTCTCTAATGCTTCTCTCTTCTTATTCATCTACTCTCTTAATTGCATCTTCTTTAAAATATTGGAAATATGCCTAATTATAATAAGTTTATATTTTATACAGCTAATAAAAAGTTATCACCCCCCTCAGGGAAATTATATGGGAAAATCTTCCTTATAGAAGAATTCTAGATTATAAATATAGAAGAATTGATAAAATCACGATATTACCACACATCCCTTAATGAAGTAATGGATCTAGGAAATGATTGTCAATAGCTGCTAAAACCATTAGGTGGAAAGTTGGTGGGAAACTTTATAATGAATGGATTAGACCAGTATCAACAGAAACCAAAGATCAGTCTTAACATCACAAAAAGAGAGAACATTAATTATTATATGCCTCTTGATGTAATGCAATAGAGAATGTATAGTACGACCAATAAACTATTTTGAGGAATAAAATCAGACTTGAATCTGATCAAGCCCCTACCTCTAACTACCAGTTTACAGGAAATTCAGAGAATTGAAGAACATGTTAGGGGAACAAACATGGAGATGAAACTGGCCAAATCCAGAACACGGGGAATTCTGTGCAAATACAAACAACTTGGGTTCTTCAACATCGACAAGAAAATGAAGAGACAGAGAGATGGAGAGGAGAAGCAGAAGAAGAAGAGAGAGAGACAGAGAAAAAGAAAAAGAAAGAGAAAGGGAGAGACTATCTTAGAACATCAAACAGGTTTCTGTTGTGGAGGAAAATGTTCCTCTATTCTCATAGGTTCTCCAGCAGGCTTTGCAAAATTAACTGACAACAGATTAACAGGAGAAAAGTCATACACATTTATTTGATGCTAAAAGTATTATGTGGCGTGAAGCGACTTCATAAAAAGAGAAAACCCCTAAAGAAACAGCTAGGCTTGTAAGCATTTATACCATTCTCCAAAAGAGGTTACATTTAAAGAGAAGTGACAAGACAAAGGAAAGGGGCTTTGAGCTTCAAGAGGTGGCAAATTGTAGGAAGGCAAATATATGAGGAAACTAGTGGTAGATAAAGGCTAGTTAGTAAGATTTGCTTACGTAGACTCTTTTTCAGCGCCATCATAAGGTGGTTATTTTCTTCCTCATATGAGAAGTGGGGGAAGGCACCTCCAAAAAGGAGAATTTATGTTGTTTTCAGGAACATAGGAGGATGGCTGAGAGCTCATTTGAGTCTTCAGCTCAAAATAATCCTTATGCCAGAGTGGCATATTTTGGGGTGACATGTTCTGATCTCCTATACATCTATAGGTGAAATCTGGAATTCACGTTAAAATTATCCAGTTTGGGAGGGGAGTAGATAGGAGTGTACCTGAATAAGATTGACTGTGTGTTGATACCCACTGAAGTAAGGTGATTTGTACTATTCTCCTTAATTTTGTATACAGTTGACTCTTGAACAACACAAGTTTGAACTGCATGGGTCCACTTATACATGACTTTTTTGCAATAAATATGTTCTGTACTGTGAGATTTGCAGTTGGTTGAATCTCAGGATGTATAACCACAGATAGGGAGGGCCAACCGTAAAGCTGTACACGAACTTTCAACTGTGTGGAGGGTCAGTGCCCCTAATCCTGCGCTGTCCAAGGATCAACTGTATATCTGAACTACAATAAGATGTTTTAAAATAAAGAGCCTATATAAATACCAGATTTCCCCACCCAGTTCTGTGAGGAGTAACTTGCATATGAGGAGTCTGATAAACTGTACCCAGACATTTTTCCTTGTATTTATTTTTCCTAAAAATGTTATCTAGCTATGTATTCTTGTTAGAAAAATTGCCTATGCAAGAAATCTATGAAATGACTTTCTTCAAGTTCCCTTGAACAAGATTGAAAGAAACTTTGACTATGCTTGCAATAAATTGTTGCCTTGACAATTATTTGGACAACCCGGAGAGATAGGTAGTGTAAATATTAGCATGCCCATTCTTTAGATAAGGAAATTTGAGATTCAGAAAAGTTGACTTTCCCAAGGTCAGAGAGTTCTACCTGAATAGTTGGAAGAAAGAGTAGTAGAATGCAGGTCATGTAATACTCAGCTGAGTGCTGTATCTTCTTCCTTTCTTCGTGGATCATTCTGATATATGATTATTGCATTATAATATCACACTACTAGAGCTTTACTATAAGAAGATCACTTTATGTGTGAGAGGCTATTTTAAGACACTTAATGCTATTCAATTAGGGGGAAATACAGTAAATCTCTCAGACTGGATGTGAAAGGAATGTAAAACCCTGGCTTGCAAAATATGATGTCTCTTCTTTGTCAGCCAGACCACTGATGTTCCTTGTACTCTGTGCTCATTTTCATTTTGTGAGTTATCTAAAACATTTCAGTCTGTTTCAATTCTATCTGAAGGGAAAAAGGCTTTTGTCCATTCTTGCTCCAGCAAGTTAACGTGGAAGCAGGGTCTCCCTGTGGGTCAGGATAACGGTAGTTGTAACTAAAGTCATGTTGACTTAAAGGAAACTGCACAACATAAGGATTGTGAGTTATTCAGGGAACTTACTGAGGACTATAATGCAGGAAACAGCCACTCAGTAGCTCTAAGAAAGCTGTTTCAAAGAGGTAGGGAGAGAAGCTTGTGTATATGTGTTTTGGCTGGGGAATATGTGCAGTCAGGTACACATCTTGGTAAAGGAAAGGATGCTACTAGTCATAAAGAACAGGTATCTCAAGTTAATGATTTCAGTGCTTCTCTATGTGTGGGAAGATGCAAGACTCTGGGTTCACAAAAATTCTTCCTGAGATACACATCTAACTATCTAAGGGCCTTGCTTGTCCAAAGCACAGAGCATCCTGTTATCATCTTCACTGCCTCTGTCTGGAGCACTGAGTGTACTGTTGGTCAGCGACTGCAGTGAGTCAATCTTTGTATAACTGGGTAGCGGGCAACACCCTTTGTTCTGTGTTTACAGTTTTACAGTCATGAATAAAATCATAACCCAAAGGGAAGCTAACACACCATTTAATTTGGCAAAGCCAAATTCATTAAGTAGCACATAGGAGAATGAAATGATGCATGTGGGTTGTGAGTAGGCTTTCTCAGGGAGCTCTTTTTAACTTGGGAAGACTAAAACATGCATTACTATAAAGATAACAATAACAGAGCTTTCAATCTATCAACAAATACTGATTGTTCACAGTATCCGTTAGGTCAGCACTCTGACACTAGATCTCTAGAAGCTGGAGGGAAACAGAATAGAAGCACAGTAATAGCTTAGTTCAATTTACAAAAGAAAGGGCCAAGAAAGGGTGAGCTTCAGCAAGAAATGAAAAAGCCACTTCACAATCAAGGCAACAAGATTCTCTTCCAAATTTCACTGCAATAATTCTCTCTTTTTTTTTTCTTTTTGCTGTGTGTCTTGCGGGATCTTAGTTCTCCGACCAGGGATTGAACCCAGGCCCTCGGCAGTGAGAGTGCAGAGTCCTAACCACTGGACGGCCAGGGAATTCCCTACTGCAATAATTCTGACAAGAGTCTATTACATACTGGTGAGTTTGAAGCAGAAGCAATGGGAGAAGTAGAACAACTTAGAACTTCAAACTGAGTTAATCAGTAGTTGAAAAGATTAAGCGATTGAGAGGATGAGAGAGGGGAGAGATGATATAAAAGCTGTAAATCCACATTTAACACAGCCGAAGCCAATAAGTAATGTCTAAAATTGATTTATGACAAAACAGTGGTACAATGAAAATACTAGTAGCCAACCTTTTTTAAGCATTCATGTGGTAGGGGTGGGCAAAATGGGTGAAGGGAGTCAAAAAGTACAAACTTCAGTTGCAAAATAAGTCAGTCCTGGGGATGTAATGTACAGCATGACTACTGTAGGTAATAATACTGAATGGTATATTTGAAAGTTGTTTAGAGAGTAGATCTTAAAGGTTCTCATTATAAGAAAAAAATTTCTGTAACTATGAATGGTGGATGTTAACTAGACTTATTGTGGTGAACATTTCACAGTATATACAAATATGGATTCATTATGCTGTATTTGTGAAACTAATATAATTTTGTATGTCAATTATACCTCAGTTGAAAAAAGGTACTAATATGCCAAACACAGTTCTAAGTTCTGTTTTTTTTTTTTTTTTTTTTTGCGGTACGCGGGCCTCTCACCCTCTTCCCTTGCGGAGCACAGGCTCCGGACGCGCAGGCTCAGCGGCCATGGCTCACCGGGCCAGCCGCTCCCCGGCATGTGGGATCTTCCCGCACCAGGGCACGAGCCCGCGTCCCCTGCATCGGCAGGCGGACTCTCAACCACTGCGCCACCAGGGAAGCCCTCTAAGTTCTTGATATGTAATAATTCATTTCTATCCCTCAATAATCCTATGGGGTAGAAATTATTATATTTTCTTAAGCATGTTATTTAAATTAATGAAGGTAACTACTAAGAGAAAGAGCTAAGAGTTAAAAGCGGAACCCTCTGGAAATGGGACAAAGAAATAGAGAAAGATGGGGCAGGGTTCCACTGTTTTTCATTAAAACTTTTCTGAACTATTTGATTTTTAAAAATTACTTCAGTAATGTATTTTCTTGTAAAAATGTAAACATTGCAGATAAGGCTAAAGGCTAAAATCTACTCTGGATATCCACCACCAGCAGCAGACACCGTTTTATCAGTTCAGTGTGTATGTTTCTAAATATTTTCATCTGTGTTTACATATATATATATAAACTCTTGAAAATGTATGGCATTGTTCTTTGTGTGTTTCCATATATGATATACTATTTTCTATGGGTTGAATTGCATCCCCCCACCAAAAAAGATATGTTGAAGTCCTAGCCCTCAGGATTTCATAATGTGACCTTATTTGGGAATAGGGTCTTTACATACAGCTAATCATGGTCCTTATAGTGCATCCTATTCCAATATGACTGGTATCCTTATAAAAAGGGAAATTTGGACATGAAGGTAGACACATACACAGGGAAAATCATATGAAGATGGAGGATTGGAGTTGTGCTGCCGTAAGCCAAAGAACACCTGAGGCCACCAAAAGCTAAGAAAACTATTCCCAGAGGAAGGGGAAGGAGTCCCCTACAGCTTTTACAAGGAGCATGGCCCCTATGACACTTCGATATTGAACTTCTAGCCTCCAGAACTATGAGACAGTAAATTACTGTTATTTTAAGCCACCCACTTTGTGGTGCCTTGTCTGTGTTTCTTTAGGTTTCCTGCCCTTTTTTCCCCACCCCAAAATAGGTTAGAGAGCTATCCAATGTGGCCCTGTTGAGTGGGAACAGGGGAACAAGTACAAACTGGGGCTATCCTGGATTAACTGAAATGTACGTCACCTAGTATATATAAAGCTACCATCTTCTAAAATGCCGCATAATATATATAGCTACAGTTTATTTAGCCATTTTTCTTCCAGTGGATGTGTTAGTTTTTTCTAATGTTTCATTGTAAAAATGATGCAATAAATACCTTTTAATGAGTTTGCTTGCCTATATGTGTTAGGGCTTCTCCAGCATAAGTGCGTAGAGGTGGAACTGCTGGGTCATGAGGAATATGAATTTCCAAATTACCCTCAAAGTTGTTTTACCGATTACACTTTCACCAGCAATGTAAGAAAAACTCCATTTTCCTATAACCTTACCAAACCTGATACAGTAAACTTTTTAATTTTTACCAATACGCTTGTTGAAAAGTTGTGTCTTATTTTTGTTTCAACATTCATTTCCCTGATTACCAGTGAGGTTTAGCATCTTCTCATATGTTTATTGACTATTTGTATTTTGTCTCCAATGATATGAATTGCTTGTTCATATCATTTGCTTACTTTTCTGTTGAGTTGTTTATCTTTTTCTTATTGATGTAAAGGAGGTAGATAGATAGATAGATATACATGCACAAATAGATATACACACAAATATATTCATAAATATATATGAATATATATTCTAGCTTAGAGACCTTTGCCTGTTATATACAATGCAAATATTTTCTATCAGTCTATCCATTTCTTCACATTTGTGGTATTTTTTTAATCAAACAAAATTTTAAATTTAATGTAGTCAAATTTATCAATATATTGCCTTTTTGTCCTTTGCTTTGGTATGTGTGTGTGTGTGTGTGTGTGTGTGTATATATATATATATATATATATATATACACACACACACACACACTTTTTTTTTTTTTGCCACAGGGCTTGAGGGGATCTTAGTTCCCCGACCAGGGATCAAACCCAGGCCCCCGGCAGTGAAAGCACCAAGTTCTAACCACTGGACAGAGTTCAATAAATGGTATCACTCTTATTTTTAAGTTAATCAGTGATGATTGCACAACATTGTGAATATATTGTCACTGAATTTGTATATTTAAAAATGGATTAAATGGTTATCCTTATGTTATGTGTATTTTACCATGATTTTCTGGGCAATTGACCTAGATTAATTCAAAATTTTATGAAAGACTATGAATTTAGGTTTGACTTTTAAAAAGAAAACTGCATGATTTAAAAAGAAAAAAAAAATCTAATCTTAGAGTTTGTAAGACCATGATAATAAAGAAATATTTGGAAAGAGAAAAGAAGGAAATATGTGTAAACATTTAATATGAACTGATTAACACAAAATATTAACTAGTATAAAGAAGTCTTATAGATAGTAAATGGATTTGGAGGAAAAGATAGTTTATAAATAATATAAAATATAATTATAAAATCCCATAGCTTACTTCAGGGCCATTATAACATGGGTTTTGGGTCTAAGGACCACAGATAAAATGCTAATAGAAGACATTTGGACCCTTATCTTACACCATACACAAAAATTGACTCAAATGTATTAAAGACTTAAACATAAGACCTGAAACCATAGAACTCCTAGAAGAAAACATAGACAAAATATTTCTTGACATTGGCTTTTGCAATGATTTCTGGATACAACACCAAAAGCACAGGCAAAATTAGATAAGTGGGACTATATCAAACCAAAAAGATCTGCACAGCAAGGGAAACAATCAACGAAATGAAAAGGCAACCTACAGAATGGGCAAAAATATTTGCAAACCATATATGTGATAAAGGATTAATATCTAAAATATATAAGGAACTCCTACAATTCAATAGCAAAAAAAACAACAACCTGATTTTAAAATGGACAAAGGAACTGAATAGATGTTTCTTGGAAAAGAAGACATACAAATGGCCAACAAGTTTATGAAAGGTGCTCAACATCACTTATCATCACAGAAATGCAAATAAAAACTGCAAAGAAATATCACCTCACACCAGTTGGGATAGCTAATATCAAAAAGACAAAGATAACAAATGCTGTGGAGGATGTGGAGAGAAAGGAACCCTTGTACACTGTTGGTAGGAATATAAATTGGTACAGCTCTTACTGAACCAGATTCGTTTGTTGGATGTGCAGCAAGCCAAATGCAGAGTCTGCTGAGGTTTGCGACAGAGAAAAGGTTTACTCACAAGGTAATCAAGCCAGAAGACGGAAGACCAAATATCAAATCCACCTCCCCCCAAGGCTGGGGGCTCGGGGTATTTATGGGATAGAGCTGAGGCCTGGGGAGCTCAGGGAAAGGTGATGGAAGATAAGAAAAACGTGAGGTAATTGTCGTCTTCGCAGGCGCACCTAAGCCACAAGCTTCTTAATGGGATGAAAATGGCTGTGTTAGCATGTTCTGAGGGTGGAGTTTTTGGCTCTTTGACATCAGAAGGTCACCAATCAGACACTCATGCATGCCCAGTTGGAAGGTCATTGGTCTCAACCAGTCTTAACTGGCTCAAGCCCAAACTAGACGCAGCTGGCTCCAAGTTGCTGAAAAACAACTTGGGCAAACACCTTACTGTTTAGGCTTGGAGGACATGCAAGTTTTTGTAAAAATAATTAAAGCAAGCTTGATCAGTGAAGGCAGATTACGGTTCATTATTTCTTAAGCAAATTATAGTTTAATGGGTCTACCTACTGATGACTATCCTCGGTGTCATAGCCACTATGGAAAACAGTATGAGGTTTCTCAAAAAAAAAAAGTGCTGATGGAAGACACACACAGTTGTACCTTATAACGGCAATATGATCACACAGTAGTATTTGAAGGCATGTACAGCAGAATTTTTAGGGAAAAGCCTGCATATTGAAGGGGGCAAAAAACCTGGTAGCTGCCAATACTAAGGAGCAGAGACTTTCCACCATGAGTTCCCTCTACATAAAGAAGTTTCAACTGCAAAAGATTCCTAAGAAGGATTTGTGATTCTAAAAAAGATTAAAGTATCCAGGGCACTTAGTTTAACAAGAATAATGAAAAGAGGGAGTTCCCTGGTGGCCTAGTGGTTAGGATTCTGGGCTTTCACTGCCGTGGCCTGAGTGCAATCCCTGATCAGGGAACTAAAATCCTGTAAGCCATGAGGCATGGCCAAAAAAAAAAAAAAAGAAAGAAATAGAATAATGAAAAGAGAAAAATATGATAAAATGTAGACATCTCTAAGTATTTCAGGCTCATAAACATTCCACAGACACTCTAAGACATTATAATCTTAAGTAATAAAATTAATTCACTGTGGGGTCTTTTTCACCAACCTCTATAAAGACTTTGAAAAACCATCAGGTTTGTTGGCCTCCTAACAGGATAAAATTTAAGTTTAACTTATATTCAGTTTAGAGCTTCAGCTTTCTATATTTTGACTTGAAAAATAGACTTGCTCACAAAGAAAAGTCTACTTTTTATTATAAGAATGAAGGATTTTAAATATCCATCTGCAATAGTAATACAGAGTAAAATCCTAGAGTAAATGTGATATGTATATTTATATATAATAGAATATTATTCAGCCACAAAAAAGAAAGAAATCTTGCTATTTGTGACAACATGGATGGAACTTGTGGGCGTTATCCTAAGTGAAATAAGTCAGGTAGAAAAAGACAATTACCATATAATCTCATTTATATGTGGAATATAAAAGAACAAACAAAAAAACCCAAGGTCATAGATACAGAGAACAGATTGGTGGTTGCCAGAGGTGGGGGTAAAGGGTTGGCAAAATGAATGAAGGGGATCAAAAGGTACAAACTTTCAGTTATAAAATAAATAAGTCATGGGGATGTAATATATCACATGGTGACCATAGTTAATAATAGTGCATTGTTTATCTGAAAGATGCTGAGAGTAGGTCTTAAAAGTTCTCATCACAAGAAAAAAAAATTGTAACTATCTATGGTGACATGTTAACTAGACTTATTGTGATGATCATTTTGTAATATATACAAATATTGAATTTTAAAAAAGGAATTGATTAAAAAAGAAATGCCCACTGGTCAGATGATAAGTGATATACAAAAATCTGTTCAGGCACTACTTAATTGAATAAATTTAGATTCAACTCCCTATAGGAGTCACAAATAGAAAAGTCTACATGTTATATAAAGAACATGGACGCTTAAGTGTCTGAAAAAGTGGTTTTAATGCACTTCTAGCTGGGCAGATCTTTTGGGAATATGATTATTTCTCAATCACTGAGTTGCAGTTTTCTTATTCACCTTAAGAAAATTAAATGGTTCCCCACTCTAAATTTCAATGATTCTAGTCATTTAAAAAATATTGCACTTGATGTTTAATTTAGGGTATGAAAGAAGTGCTCTACCTTTGTTAAAGCAACTAGATGAATAAACTACTAAAATTAGAGTTAGTTTGTGCACCCAAATGCCTCAAAATATTGAAGAGTTATAAAGTTTTTATAGCTGATGAATAATTAGTGAGGCCTTTAATAAGAAATTTTAAAATGGCTAAATCTTTTCATTTGTAGCTCTCATGGAATGCAGAGTAGAGAGTATATAATTTAATATACATAATAATCTCATGGACAGCTGGGAAACACAAAACTCATCTAAGAGATTGCATTTTTATTCACGTACAGGCAATTTACTCAAGAGTGGACTATTTTTTAATTGTATGTGTTTGAAGAAATTTAGTTATATCAAAAGAGATTAAACAATAACATACGTCTCACTCTGCAAACTTTTACAAAAATACAGCAGACAATGAGATATTGCATTGTAGACTTAACAGTTCTCTTTTTTAATGCTCCACAACCATCTGTCACATATTTTCTAGGACAGACCTGTTGTAATATCCTTTCTAATCATCGCCATAAACTTGTATGATTCTCTAGGAACGCAAATATTTTAAGTATTTTGAGAAACGAATAAATCAAGTTAGTATCCATTGAAATAAAAACATACATCCATTAAAAAAAAAACCCACAGGAAGTCACAAGGGACAGGGAATCAAAGGTTTAAGAAACATCTTGATTGTTTACAGGAGTGCATGCTTGCCTGTTAAGTATTTACACATTATATCATCATCGATCCAGGAGCTATGGGGAATAAGCACAAATTCTACTCAGCCCCCCAAATCTCCAGACACACTTTCTCAAATAAACATGGTTCCACCTCTGTTAGTTGCTCTGTTTCCGCCCATCTGTTCTGGTAATTGCTTTTCCTTCCTCATTATAGTTTCCAGTGTCTGGACAGGCCTATCCTGTTTCCTCCGGATGGTGTTTTTGTTTGGAGTCAGTTCCTGATTCCTCTTCCTGTTCCCTTTTATCCACTCTTGTTTGGCCTCTCATTTGCAGTACAGGCTCCTTACACAGAACATTCTAAGCATGATTCCAACAACCACCCCAACTTTCGGCACAATGGCTGGAATACTCTGGCACTTGACTTTAATATCATAATCTTTTGTATCATTACACACACACACACACACACACACACACACACACACACACACCCTTGGGAAACTGAGAAGAACAGGGTGGATGGGGGAGTGACTAAGTGCTTTAAACAAATTGTGGTACCTAATATATACAGCTATATACAGACAACCACGATCAATAAAATTCTACTTGAAGAGTCATGAAACAAGAGAGAGCATTTAGCTCTGTGTTAGTGTTGGGGCAATAGGGTGGAAAGGATATATATTTCTTTGAAGTGCCAGCTATTGAGCTGTGAACGAGAAGGGAAGGTATCAAACTGGGGAGAAGTCATCAGCTAAAAATGCAACTTGCTCCCAGAAAAAGGGGAACTCAGCTAGCTATGGGGGTGGGAGGGAGGAGTCACTGTAAAAGACCAATTCCAAATAGGGGCTGTTGAGAGAGACAAGTCTCCAAGAGTTTCTTGCATTTCTGCACAACTTGCACACAGGGCACTGATTGCCCTTTGTTCTGAACTGTGTTTTCAAGGATGTTTGTTTAGCAAACTGCCTTGGAAGATAGAGATAGTGTCTCCCTCCAGAGCAAAGGACAATTTGCTTACTGTCCAGAGTAGTAGAAATATTTCCTTCTGGAAGGGCACATATGCTTATAGAATTATAGTGCTTTATAAAAAAATTCTTGTTCCCTAAGCCCAAGATGCCTTTTCTATAAAGGAATCCACTGTATGTATGGGTATAAGCTGGCCCTTGTGTCACCCTGTGAGAATTGAGGTTTGGGGAAATGGTGCAAAAATGCCTTACTCAGGCTACTGCTCTTGCTGTGAGTAATAAACTATCCTTCACTCCTTACACAGGGGTCTCCTGTCTTCTACAAGCAACCATGAAACTGTGGAAGACTAACTAGATAGCTAGCACATAGAGTAAAAATCTCAGATCCCCTAAAGTTCTTAGTAGGGGCCCAAGCCCAGATATTAAGATTATATGGGCACCTGCACTGTCACCACTATTATTCAACATAGTTTTGGAAGTTTTAGCCACAGCAATCAGAGAAGAAAATGAAATAAAAGGAATCCAAATCGGAGAAGGAGAAGTAAAACTGTCACTGTTTGCAGATGACATGATACTATACATAGAGAATCCCAAAGACTCTACCAGAAAACTACTAGAGCTAATCAATGAATCTGGTACAGAAGCAGGATATAAAATTAATGCACAGAAATCTCTTGCATTCCTCTCACCTCACACCAGTTAGAATGGGCAATATCAGAAAATCTACAAACAACAAATGCTGCAGAGGGTGTGGAGAAAAGGGAACCCTCTTGCACTGTTGGTGGGAATGTAAATTGATACAGCCACTATGGAGAACAGTATGGAGGTGCCTTAAAAAACTAAAAATAGAATTACCATATGACCCAGCAATCCCACTACTGGGTATATACCCAGAGAAAACCATAATTCAGAAAGACAGGTGCACCCCAGTGTTCATTGCAGCACTATTTACAATAGCCAGGTCACAGAAGCAACCTAAATGCCCATCGACAGATGAATGGATAAAGAAGATGTGGTACATATACACAATGGAATATTACTCAGCCATAAAAAGGAATGAAATTGGGTCATTTGTAGAGACGAGAATGGATCTAGAAACTGTCATACAGAGTGAAGTAAGTCAGAAAGAGAAAAACAAATATCGTATATTAATGCATATATGTGGAGCCTAGAAAAATGGTACAGATGAACCGGTTTGCAAGGCAGAAATAGAGACACAGATGTAGAGAACAAACGTATGGACACCAAGGTGGGAAAGTGGTGGTGTGATGAATTTGGAGATTGGGATTGACATATATACACTAATATGTATAAAATGGATAACTAATAAGAACCTGCTGTATAAAAATAAATAAAATAAAATTCAAAAATTCAAAAAAAAAAGGAAAAGAAATCTTTGCATTCCTATACACTAATGATGAAAAATCTGAAAGAGAAATTAAGGAAGCACTCCCATTTACCACTGCAACAAAAAGAATAAAATACCTAGGAATAAACTTACGTAAGGAGACAAAAGACCTGTATGCAGAAAACTATAGGACACTGATGAAAGAAATTAAAGATTATACAAACAGATGGAGAGATATACCATGTTCTTGGATTGGAAGAATCAACATTATGAAAATGACTATACTACCCAAAGCAATCTACAGGTTCAATGCAATCCCTATCAAACTACCAGCGGCATTTTTCACAGAACTAGAACAAAAAATTTCACAATTTGTATGGAAACACAAAAGACCCCAAATAGCCAAAACAATCTTGAGAAAGAAAGATGGAGCTGGAGGAATCAGGCTCCCTGACTTCTGACTATATTACAAAGCTACAGTAATCAAGACAGTATGGTACTGGCACAAAAACAGAAATATAGATCAATGGAACAGGATAGAAAGCCCAGAGATAAACCCACACACATATGATCACCTTATCTTTGATAAAAGAGGCAAGAATATACAATGGAGAAAAGACAGCCTCTTCAATAAGTGGTGCTGGGAAAACTGGACCGCTACATGTAAAAGTATGAGATTAGATCACTCCCTACACAAAACACAAAAACACTATACACAAAAATAAGCTCAAAATGGATTAAAGACCTAAATGTAAGGCCAGAAACAATCAAACTCTTAGAGGAAAACATAGGCAGAACACTCTAGGACATAAATCACAGCAAGATCCTTTTTGACCCACCTCCTAGAGAAATGGAAATAAAAACAAAAATAAACAAATGGGACCTAATGAAACTTCAAAGCTTTTGCACAGCAAAGGAAACCAGAAACAAGACCAAAAGACAGCCCTCAGAATGGGAGGAAATATTTCCAAATGAAGCAACTGACAAAGGATTAATCTCCAAAATATACAGGCAGCTCATGCACCTCAATATCAAAAAACCAAACAACCCAATCCAAAAATGGGCAGATCTAAATAGACATTTCTCCATAGAAGATATACAGATTGCCAACAAACACATGAAAGGATGCTCAACATCACTGATCATTAGAGAAATGCAAATCAAAACTACAATGAGATATCACCTCACACCAGTCAGAATAGTCATCACCAAAAAATCTGCAAAAAATAAATGCTGGAGAGGCTGTGAAGAAAAGGGAACCCTTCTACACTGTTGGTGGGAATGTAAATGGATACAGCCACTATGGAGAACAGTATGGAGGTTCCGTAAAAAAATAAAAATAGAACTACACACAACCCAGCAATCCCACTACTGGGCATATACCCTGAGAAAACCATAATTCAAAAAGAGTCATGTACCAAAATGTTCATTGCAGCTCTATTTACAATAGCCAGGACATGGAAGCAACCTAAGTGTCCATCAACAGATGAATGGATAAAGAAGATGTGGCACATATATACAATGGAATATTACTCAGCCAGAAAAAGAAATGAAATTATTTGTAGTGAGGTGGATGGACATATAGACTGTCATACAGTGTGAAGTAAGTCAGAAAGAGAAAAACAACTACCGTATGCTAACACATATATATGGAATCTAAAAAAAATGAGGAACCTAGGGGCAGATTCTGAAGAACCTAGGGGCAGGACAGGAATAAAGATGCAGACATAGAGAATGGACTTGAGGACACAGGGAGGGGGAAGGGTAAGCTGGGACGAAGTGAGAGAGTGGCATGGACATATATACACTACCAGATGTAAAATAGATAGCTAGTGGGAAGCAGCTGCATAACATAGGGAGATCAGCATAACATAGGGTGGGAGGAAGACGCAAGAGGGAGGAGATAAGGGGATATATGTATATGTATAGCTGATTCACTTTGTTATAAAGCAGAAACTAACACAACATTGTAAAGCAATTATACTCCAATAAAGGTGTTTAAAAAAAAAAAAAAGGTTATATGGGTACCTGATCCAGGGGAATCAAAATGGGGGATAAGACATGGAACCAGAGGATTCGGCATTCTCAAGTGAGTCAAAGAGGAACAGGGCTTGAGCCCATTTCTTCATGAAATGGACACACAAGACACAAGGCAAGTGTCAGTTCTCTGACTTGGAGTTGGCAGTGATTTTGTGGTAGCCATGGTTAGAAATCCCAGGTACCCAAGAAGTCTGGGTAGAAGAGTTCAGATAGCTTTGCAAGCTTCCCCATGGAGAATTCACAGGCACTGCTGTCCTACAGTGCCACAGAAATTCTTGGCACTTCAGTCTGTGGACTCTGAGCGGGTCAAAAATCTGCACATTCTTCTGATCTAGAGCTGCAGGCCCACCATGTGCCCCACATGGTTTCTTAGGGGGAGAGTGGATCAAGCTGAGACTGCTGAGAGGTCATTTTGAATAACAAGTATGGGGCAAGTATTTGAATAACAGAACAGACACTAGAGCAGGAGTCTGCAAACTTTTTCTTTTTCTTTTTTTTCTTTTTGGTCACACTGAGCAGCATGTGGGATCTTAGTTCCCCCACCAGGGATTGAACCTGCGCCCCCTGCAGGGGAAGCACGGAGTCTTAACCACTAGACCACCAGGGAATTCCCAGCAAACTTTTTCTTAAAGGCCAGATAGTAAATAGTTTAGTCTTCGTGGGCCATACCATCTCTGTAGCGTGTACAGAACTCTGCTATTGTAGAGCAAAAGCGGCCATAAGCTACATTCCAATGTAACTTTACTTATACAGAAATAGGGAGCAGCTGAATTTGGATTGTGGGTGGTAGTTTGCTGACTCTTGCACTAGAGGATTGTTATATATAGACTAACTTCATTAGTGTGTGACCTGAGTAATCCCTCAGGTTTGATGCTCTGCTGTCACTGTCTTGAAATTCTCAATACTTTTCAAACAAGGATCTCTATATTTGCCCACATCGTATGTAGCTGGTCCAGGTTATATACAATCTTTTCGCTATCATATCATTGTAGGCCTGAAGAAAACCAAATCAGTCTGAGATACAACTATGAGATAAGGTCAGATGTTTGATACTAGATATGTGCCAGAGATGTCTCAGAGATAAAATGTTTCCTGGTCCAGCAGCAAGAAGATTAAGAACCTGCCTCTTATCTTATCAATAATATTGGCATATATAAGGAAGGGATGGGTCGGTCAGAAGAATGGCTATTTAGTGATCCAGTAGGCAATATTCTGGACTGCTGTGGTTAAGGGTTCAATGTACAGTAGTAATCAGTTGCTGAAATGTCAAGGCTAATGCCAACATGCTCCTAAAACAGACCACTTCTTGCCTTGTGTCCAAGTGCCACAATTTCAATTATAATCTGGTTTCTCATACATTTCTCTCCAAGAATTCAATATTGAGTTGGTCAGAGTAGCCAGTCCTCTTGCCAGTTAAATCTCTCATTGTACTTAAATATGTTGGTATTGTCGTTTACATATCAACCTTCTGTTACTTTAGTGAGCCTGGGCTCTTAGTAAATTGACAAAATTAATTGAAATGAAGACCCTGCACAAAAGTGATGACTTCAGCAAGGCAAATGCCATCTTGACGAGCCAGCTACTCATCAGTACTGTCTTCTTCATCATATGTCTTCTTTTAGTTTTCATATTAGACTTTATCCAGGCAATGATAATCCATTAAAAATTTGATACAGGGTGGGTATAGGACTGACTCTATATCTGCTGATAGTTTGAAAGAAGGAATGGATAGAGATAGACTGGTGGGGTGGAGTGAGAAAGGAAAGTAAGGAAGGAAGTGAGAAGGGGGTGGGGATCAAAAACATTCCATCATGTCTGGGTCTGATAGTTTACATGAAATCTGTAAGAGTTAGCCTTTCTACTCAGCCTAGTGATAGGGAGTGTAGGATTACCTCACGTGTCCCCTTCATCTCACTAAATGATCAGTGTGAAGACAGGATGAAAGGTAATCTTTTTCATATGTGGTGGGTTTGCCTAAGGACAGTTAAGATTTAGAACAGCATACTTTAATTATGAGGAATGTTTGCTTAAAGACATTTGATTACTATTAAATACATTCCATAAGATCAATGTTTAATTTTTAAAAGGAAGTTTGCTTTTGATTCTAATAGCTGTAAAATTCTGCTAAAGAAATAAATCAGAAGAATTTACTCAAATCCAAGCTTGGGTAAATGAGGTATGGAAAGATAAGATACAAGAAAGACTTATCATAAATGAAAACACATTTGCAACTTAAGTATGTCGTTTTTTTTAAAAAACAGGATGACTTTTACAAAAGATCAAAAATTAAAAGGTAATTTTAAAATAAGCTACAGGGGACTTCCCTGGTGGCGCAGTGGTTAGGAATTTGCCCGCCAATGCAGGAGACACGGGTTCGAGCCCTGGTCCGGGAAGATGCCACATGCCGCAGAGCAACTAAGCCTGTGTGCCACAACTACTGACCCTGCGCTCTAGAACCCTCGAGCCACAACTACTGAGCCCACGTGCTGCAACGACTGAAGCCTGGGCGCCTAGAGCCCGTGCTCTGCAACAAGAGGAGCCACCGCAGTGAGAAGCCAGTGTACCAAAACTAAGAGTAGCCCCAGCTCACCGCAACTAGAGAAAGCCCACGCGCAGCAACAAAGACCCAAAGCAGTCAAAAAAGAAGAAAAAAAAAGTGATAATAAAAAAAAAAAAAGCTACAAAAACCAAAGGGTAATTTATAAACATGGTGATACAGCATAGAATAAATGAGCTGTATATATCTGGATTAGTAGCTAAGAACCAAACAGTTGTTTAAGACATTTATATAAAGCAACATACAATGCATGCTTTTTTGTTACTAAAAAAAGTTTCATAATAGAAAGGTCCAAAAACTACTTATTGATTGTCTACATTATGTAAAGGAACTATTTTAGGGGAATTAGAATACCCATACTATATTATTACATAGTCTTTCCCTCAACCTTGGAATCTAGTTGAGGGAGAAAGGGCACACGTAAAAACCAAATGAATTTTATACAATACTCGACGAGTAAAAGTCATAAAAAGCAATATTGATAAAATTCTGAAGCTTAAGCATTTTTATGCAAATACAACTAAATATTTTTTAAAAGTTGAAAACACACAAGGGACTATTGAAGAAGAAAACTCTTTTTTTTTTTCTGCATTGGGTCTTCGTTGCTGTGTGGGCTTTCTCTAGTTGCGGCGAGTGGGGGCTACTCTTGGTTGCGGTGCGCGGGCATCTCATTGCGGTGGCTTTTCTTGTTGCGGAGCACGGGCTCTAGATGTGTGGGCTTCAGAAACTGTGGCACGTGGGCTCAGTAGTTGTGGCGCACGGGCTTAGTTGCTCCACTGCACGTGGGATCTTCCCAGACCAGGGATTGAACCCATGTCCCCTGCATTGAGGGGTGGATTCTTAACCACTGCTCCACCAGGGAAGTCCAGAAAAACTCTCTTGTATGACTCTCCATCTCTGGGGCCATGCAAATTAAAAGAACAAAAAGATTAACAGGAGAAAAGGCACACAATTTTTATTAATATTTACATGCATGGGAGTTACAGGAAAGGAGTAAAACTCAAAAAAGAGGTTAGGGCTTCCCTGGTGGCGCAGTGGTTGAGAGTCCGCCTGCTGATGCAGGGGACGCGGGTTCGTGCCCCGGTCCAGGAGGATCCCACATGCCACGGAGCGGCTGGGCCCGTGAGCCATGGCCGTTGAGCCTGCGCGTCCGGAGCCTGTTGTCCGCAACGGGAGAGGCCACAGCAGTGAGGGGCCCGCATACCGCAAAATAAATAAATAAATAAATAAATAAATAAAGAGGTTAGGCTCAAGGGCTTATATACCCTTGTAACAAAAGAAAGGGGGTTTGGGCTTCAAGGGATGAAATATTGTGGAAAAATGACTAGGAAATATATGAGGGAACTAATGGAAGATAAGGGCTATTTTAGTGAGGTCTGTTTATGCAAACTCATCTTGGTGTTGACTCCCTGTCTTCAATGATAAGAGTTGTACTTCTCTTTGGGGATGGTGGGGGGCCACCTTCCTCAAGGGAAAATTTATGCCTTGCTTTTAGGCAAATAAGGGGAAGGCAGAAAACTTCCCAAATCTCTTGATTCTTTTTAAAATTATTATTTTATTTTATTTTTTATTTTTATTTTTTGGCTGTGTTGTGTGGCATGTGAGATCTTAGTTCCCTGGCCAGGGATTGAACCCATGCCCCCTGCAGTGGAAGGGTGGAGTCTTTACCACTGGACCACCAGGGAATTCCCATCTTTTTATTTTTATTTATTTATTTATTTATTTTTGGCCGCACCATATGGCTTACAGGATCTTAGCTCCTTGACCAGGGATCGAACCCAGGCCCTGGCAGTGAAAGCATGGAGTCCTAACCACTGGACTGTCAGGGAATTCCCCCAAATCTGTTGATTCTCAATTGCCTTCAGCTCAAGTTAGTCCTCATGACAAAGTGGTTTATTTTGAGGTGACTCCTGCAGATCAATGCAGCCTACCCTGATGGCCAGGTTTAATACTTGTGATAGGAGAGTTGGGAAGGAATATTGCTCTGTGGCCTTCACAGACACAGGAAACTTTTCCTCAGGAAGCGATGACAAATTTGCTATCTCTTATTATGAAATTTTGAAATAACTTTATAACAGTTTTTACTGATTATGAAGTAATACATGCTGCTCAAAATGGAAAATTAGGAAAGTTCAGAAACAACTCCAACATCCGGAGATATCATCACTGTGACATTTTTTCCACATTTCTTTCTAACTAATTTTTAAATTTTTTATATATTTAAGAACATGTAACTGGGATGCCAAAAAATCCCTCTTGAATGCCAAGACTAATTAGTAAGTATTGGAGTATGGAATGGAGAAAGGTATTAAAGCTCAGTCCAGTCTGTGCTTTTTCATGTCAAAAAGGGCATAATATTCATTAATTTGTCAAATCCCTGTTTTGGATGATTGCTGGGAGGAGAGTGGCAATTGACTCTCACTCTTTGTTCAAAACTTCTTGATTCCATTTTAAACAGATTTATTCAAATATAATTCACATACTATACAACCGACCCTCTTAAAATATACAATTCAATGGTTTTTAGTGTATTTACAGAGTTGTGCAACCATCACCACAATCTAAATATAGAAGAATTATATCAGTCCAAAAGAAACCTAGTGCCTTTTAGCAGCCCCTCACTCTCCATTTGCCCCGTATCCTACCAGCCCTAGGCAATTACTAATTTTTTTTCTGTTGCTATAGATTTGCCTATTCTGGACATTTCATAGAAATGGAATTATACATTACATAGTCTTTTGTGACTTTTCTTATACTTAGCATGATGTATGATTCATCCACATTGTAGAATATACTGGTATTTCATTTCTTATTGACAAATAATATTCCATTGTATGGATATACCATATTTTATTTATCCATTCATCAACTGATACGCATTTGGCTGGTTTCCATTTTTTTGCCATTAAGAGTAATGCTGCCATAAATACTTGTGCATACGTTTTTGTATGGACATATGTTTTCATTTATCTTGATAGATACCTAAGAGTGAAATTGCTGGGTCATGTGGTAACCCTATATTTAACATTTCAAGGAACTGCCAGACTGTTTTCTGAGGAAATTGGGCCATTTTATGTTCCCACACAACGTGTGAGGGATCCATTTTCTTCACATCCTTGCCAAAACTTGTATTCTGTCTATTTGATTATAGTCATCCTAGTGGGGGGTGTGTGGTTTTGATTCTGCACTTCCCTGATAGACAGTGATGTTGAGCATCTTTTCATGTGCTTATTGGCCATTTGCACATGTCCTCTGAAAAACTCTTTCAGATCACACCTGTGAAACTGACTATCATCAAAAAGACCACAAATAACAAATGTTGGCAAGGATGTGGAGAAAAGGGAACCCTTGTACACTGTTAATAAATTGGAGTAGCCATTATGGAAAACAGTATGGAGGCTCCTCAAAAACTAAAAATAGAGCTACCATATGGTCCAGCAATTCCACTCCTGGGCATATACCCAAAAGAAGCAAAAATACTAATTCGAAAAGATACATGCACTCCAGCGTTCATAGCAGCACTATTTACAACAGCCAAGATATGGAAACAACGTAAGTGTCCATCAACAGATGAATGGGTAAAGAAGATGTGGCACATATACACAATGGAATATTAATCAGCCATAAAAAAATTGCTGCCATTTGCAGCAACATGGATGAATCTAGAGGGTATTATGCTTAGTGATATGTCAGACAGAGGAAGACAAATACTGTATAACTTATATGTGGAATCTAAAAAATAAAACAAATGAGTAAATATAGCAAAATAGAAGCAGATTCACAGACATAGTGGTTACCAGTGGGGAGAGGAAGGAGGAGGGGCAAGACAGGGATAGGGGATTAAGAGGTACAAATTACTATGTATGAAATAAATAAGCTACAAGGATATGTTGTAAAACACAGGAAATATAGCCAATATTTTATAATAATTTAAAAATTTTTTGATTTGTTTTATCTTTGCTTCTTACTTTTGACCTTCTCTAGGTTTGCTTTTGCTAATTTTTTTCTGATTATTTATGAGTACCTACGAAATTTTATTTACATTTGTCACAAAGAAAGTGACCTAAATATACTGAAGATTAACCCTTGTTAGTGAGATTCTAGGAGAAGAAAGCGAAAAACTAAACAATTACCTAATCATCCTTAAATTAGACAAAAAAGAATGCCTAGATAAAGCTCATTAGAATATTCACTGAGAGTGAGCTGATTGGATGAATACACACTTAGTTTCTCAGAGGCCTTTAATTTCATTAAGGTTTGTTAGAATTACCTAAACCTTTTATCAGGACTGCTAATTTCTTCCTAGAAGAAGATTATGAAGGAGTAGAAATTTTGGCCTAGACCAACTTTGGGAAATTCTTTTCTTTATCTCTGTATTATTCCTTTTTTCTATCTCCTCAAACTTATCCAAAAGAAAGAAACAAGTAAACAAAAACAAACAATTCTATATGCAGCCAGGTAGACGAAGTCACCTAACAGGGAAATCCACCAGACTGCACTGGATTTCTCAAATAATATTTGAGCACACAACAAATTCCAAAAGAGCATTCTCCTGCTCAGTAGTTATTTATTTATAAAAGCAACAGGAAGATGTTCTCTTATGGGCAAATCCTCTAGAATGGTCCTCAGAACATTTTCTAAGGAAACAAACAACAAAAAGCCAACCACACAGTAGGGAAATAAATTTAAATAATTTATACGATAAATTATTTCAAATAATTTTCCCTCTGCTGTTCTGAGTTCTTGGCTCAGAAGAACTCAGACAAGATTAACAAGACAAGATTAAAAGACAGATTAAGAAGAGAAAAACAAATACAAGTTTATTAACATGTATATATCCTGTACACATACATCCTGGTTCATAGCCAGGAAAACGGAATAACTCCCTGAGATGGCCCCAAGCCACCACCTTAAATACCACCCTCAGCAAAAGACAAAAGAAAGACGTTTGGGTGGGGTAGAGGGGAACAGTTATTCGAGGTTATGAGGGAAAGCACTGGAAAGAAGGGTAAGGTTTGTTATGCAGATTTAAGTAGGTGCCTTCTGTACTGACAAAATTCTCTTGTGATTTAGAGTCAACCTTCTCTTCCTGGGAGAGAGGGAGACACAAATGGATATTTCCTTTATAAATGTACATTTCTCTTACAAAAGGATAACTTCTACTCTTCTTTTCAGAGCTTCTCCTGCATCTGCAGTTTCTCAAAATAACCAGCTCAAAATAATCCTTATGCCAAAGAGGTACATTTTGGGGGTAGCATATTCTGCTACTCTTCAGCACAAACCAACTAAATGACATAATTCAACCACAGGGAGAAGACTCAAACATAGGAAAGACAAGAACGGAGAAACAGTTATGAAAAATAAGTGGCTGTGTGTAATTAATGCACTTATTCATTGAACTTAGTCTAAATAATTATAAAACAGGAAGTGTATGTTGTGATTTTTGAAAGAAATATAAGATGGTTGAGAGCAGGGGTTATTATAGATTTTGTGTCCTACCTATTTTATACCATAAAATAATGGTATATAGTTATAATGAACTGAGATAAAAATCTAAGAGTATACTAGTCAAGAAAATAGGACTGTTAAGAATATGTATACTATGTTTATTATGGGGAATTGATAAATATGGTTTTTTTCCTGTAGTTGGTTCATTAAAAGTAACACTGAAAGGCTTTTACATGCAGAAATTGGCTTGTACCCTTTAACAGTGGGCAAGGGTTGTCTCCCCTGACAAGAGAGGATTAGGAGAATTCTAATATGAAAAATTCTTCAGCCTCATCCATATCTGTTCAAATGTCCTCATCTCATATTATTACTGAAAGTGGGGTCTGGCTGCTTGCTGCTCTGAAGCCAATAAAGAGGCAAAGTTGGTGGAAAGGAAAGTTTGCTTTATTTTGGAGGCTGGCAACATGGTGGGGGGGGGGGGGCTCCTGTCCAAAAGCTGACTCCCTCTCCCTCCCCACCCACCTCTGGCAATCAGTGGGCAAGAGCTTTTAAAGGGGAGTTACAGGGGTGTATAGGCAGAGGGAGGGGGCTACATGCAGAAACAGCACAGTCAGCTCTGATAATTACCTTGAAATTGGTAGAGTTGGTCTTCAGTTCCAGGGTTGGTTTGTTCCCATTTCTTTGAGGCCAGCTCTCGGAATTGTGGCAGCTTATGTCATGGTTATAGTCTGGTCATCATGTAGTTAACTTCTTCCACCTGCTGGGGGTTTCAGTATCTACAAGACAGCCCAAAGGACATGGCTCAAAATATTATCTATAGCCCTTGAGGAGGAACTAAAGGTCCTTATTTTATTTTATTTACTAAAGGTCCTATTATTATTTGGTCTTGTTTGACTGCTTTCCTTTGTTTCTGCATTTTCTCTCTTCTCTGATTAAAATTATCCTTTGGCTCAAGTCTTTCTACAGACAAAAGGCAGGTGGAGGACATGAGAGGGAAGGATCATAGGGTCCTTCTTTGTTTCAATATCTCAGGATCCTTCCCCTTCCCCATCAATGTTCTTACTTTCATGCAAATGTCCAGCATTGCAACTCTGCAACTCTTACAGTCAGGCTGTGGTGCTAGTCCTTGGCAGTGACCAGTGTAGGAGGCGAGGGACTCCACAAAGGGGTCTTGGAAGCTTTCTAGTTCTCTTTGTGTTTAGTTGCATATGCATAGCTTTCCATTTCTCTGTATCCTCTGGCATCAAAAGATGCCCGGTGATTTTACTATCTTTATTGTCATTATTGTTGTCATAATGACTGAGTACCCAAGCCACTAGATCCATGCCTTTCCCTTCACCTGGATTCACACAGCTAAAAGATAAACTAGGGTATATTAAAAATTTTAAGAGTTTAAAATCAGGCAGCACCAAACCAGAGGGGGTTACAAGCACTCTGCCCACAGGAACTAGGAAAAAGACTTGTATAGAAAAAATAGGGAAGCAGAGAAAGAAAATTGTATTAATTGGCTATATAGTTGGCTCTTTGTGACTGGTGGACCTTAGTGCTTTGATTTAGAAAACGTGAGGCATTTTCAGGCTTAGATTTTGGTTTGGTTATGTAGGCTGTGTAGGGGAGTAGAACTTGCCGCCCCAAAATATATCTCTTTGGCATGAGGATTATCATTATTATTATTCTTCTTTTTGGCCGTGCTGCGAGACATGCGGGATCTTAATTCCCCAACTAGGGATTGAACTGGCGCCATGCAGTGGAAGCATGGAGTCCTAACCACTGGACCACCGGGGAAGTCCCCATGAGGATTATTTTAGTGCTGATTATTTTTAAGAAACTGCAGACACAGGAGAAGCTGTGAAAACTGAGTAATAGAAGTTACCCTTTTGTAAGAGACATTTACACTTGTAAGGGTAATCTCCATTTGTAAGGGTGTCTCCCTTGCTGTACGTGGAAGAAGGTGACATTATTTCTAGAAACTCTTATCAATGCAGAAGGCAAAGATTTAACTTTGCAAGACAGCCTTACCCTCGTTTACTGCGCTTTTCCTGGTAGCCTCGCATAACCCACTCGACCCACCCCCAACATTCTCTTTTGTTTTTAGCTAAAGATGGTATTTAAGGTGAGGGTTTCCCGCATTTTGGAGAGTTACTCAGTTTTCCTGAGTCTCTAGGAGGTATATATGTTATTAAACTTCGTTGTGTTTCTCCTGGTTATCTGTCTTACGGAAATTTGATTATTAGGCCACCAAAAGAACCTAGAAGGGTAGAAGTGTGAAATAAAATTCATATTTTATGGCAAGACAAGAAACATGTAAACATAAAAGGATTTCTCTGCCCTTTGGCCTCCTCTCCCCCTCTGCTGTACATTGTGTACCTGCATTATGCATCGACCAAACCTCCCCCTTGGGCAGAAATACCTGCTCAACCATATAGAGCAACATTCTTCTAGCATCAACAAGACAACTCCTTAAAAGATAACATTCCATCTTGATCTTGTAAGGGGTCATGATGACCCACCACTCTGTACTTGCAGATCTGGAATGTGTAAACTGTCAATAATGATGCCGAAAGTTTGGCCTCTCTGCACCAGTGACATACAGAGTTTTGGGTGAAGTAGAAAAGGATAGCTTTATTGCTTTGCAGGCAAAGGGGGACACAGCAGGCTCCTGCCTCGAAAAACTGTGTCCCAACCCGGGAGGATTTTTTTTTTTTTATACAGCAGGTTCTTATTAGCTTTCTATTTATATGTATAAAACCCGGGAGGATTTGATGAGGAGTTTTCTAACAATACTTCAAGGGTGGTGCTGCAGACAAGATTAGGGTGTGTTCAGGGTCTCAGGTGACTGGTGTCCTAATCTTGATGAGCTTCCCTGGTCCTTTTAATCTTACCTCAGGTGGTTTGGGGGCTGCTCCTCCCTTGATTAGCAACTGTTTGAATCCTTATGCCTTTAGGTGCTGTAGCCATCTTACAATAAGCATGAGATGAAAGCCAACATTGTAGATATGGTTGGGGAGGAGAAAAAAAAAAAAAAAAGCCCATTTGGAAAGCATCATACCACCCCTGGACCACGTACTTCTGGACTTATTTGTATATGAGATAAATACACTTCTTTTTGTTTTATCTGCCATTAGTCAGGCCTTTATGGTACCCCCAGGCAAACGTATGTCTAATGAATACAACTTCACTGGGGCTGGAGAAGAACAGATTATTACTGAATTCATATTAAGCTCCATGCTGCTCCTGGAATAGCATCCCAAGGAATGAAACCATTCATTCCTCAGAATCCATCTCCCATGATCTAGAAGAACAGGGGTTGGCACACTTTTTCTAATGAGGACCAAGTAGGAAACATTTCAGGTTTGTGGGCTCTACAATGTCTGTAACAAATACTCAACTCTGCCAATCGGCCCTTTGGAACTCAGGGAAGGTCATGGAGGCTGGAGTCTTGTCTACAAGAAATGAGGGACCAAAAAAAGGCTTCTGTGCCCAGGAGCCCACAGGGCCCCCCCTGGTTTCAATACTATGTCATTTAATGTAGAACCCTTCTGTCTCAAAAAATTTATATAACTGTGCCCTGACTTCAAACACGTGGAACAGTTCTCAGAGATTCCTGAGATGCTCTTCCCAAGTTATAATCCTCAATTTGGCTTGAATAAAATTTTCCATTTCTTTCTTAGATTGACTGATTAATTTTTCATGGACAAAGGAAAACTTTTTTCCCAACAGCTGCCATGGTATTAAAGCCACCTCAGTCTGATGGCTTCCTTGTTTAGTTAATTTCACAGCCCTAAGCTAATGCTGATGATAATTTGAGTCATTTTGATACAGTATCATGCAGTGAATTACTAGGGCTCCATGCCTGCCATCCTCCACTCCACTCCATGTCAGGCATGAGACTGGGGTACAGGACTAGGGTGAAGTTGGCAAGACACTTAGGGTGCGTTTACTCTTGGCCTGACCCTGAGAGTGAGGGCCTCCTTGATTTTGTGCCCTAAGTGCTTCACTCACCTCACCCTGGCCCTGCCTGCACCCCAGGAAGGAGCTCATCCTGATGTTCCTCAAATATATGAGCAACCTAATCTAGAAGTCTATTTTGAGAATATGTTTTCTGGGGTCACTCCTGGCACCAATTAATTCTATCAGAGTCCCAGGAGGGAACAGATGTTACACTCAAATTAGAATAGCATGAGGAGGATTTATAAATGGACTATTTGCAACCATGAGGGTAAAGTATAGAGAAACCACAACACCCTGGGAATAATGACTGCATGGACCTATTACCGTGGAGATCTAAATGGGCAAGGGAGGGCGTGGCTACCAGGGTCCAGAGACAGAGAGTAAGAGCGGAGAGGGTACCTGACAAGTTCTTAAACTCTGATCAAGTTCTCAGCGACCTTACAGGGAGGGAGCCAGGGGATAAACGCCCAGACCTCTTGCTCTATGTACTGATGTACTATTAGTTTTCCCATTGGCCAGTCGATATTGGTTAGCCTCCTGGAGTGTAGAAAGGGGGAGAGTAGTTTGAGAGCAAGCAAAGTATATCCATCACTAGTGGGCAACTAGATGCCAAGTAAAAGAGCATCAAAATAACATAAGGGGGCTTCCCTGGTGGCACAGTGGTTGAGAGTCCGCTTGCCGATGCAGGGGACGCGGGTTCGTGCCCTGGTCCGGGAAGATCCCACATGCAGCGGAGCGGCTGGGCCCGTGAGCCATGGCCGCTGAGCCTGCGCGTCCGGAGCCTGTGCTCCGCAGCGGGAGAGGCCACAGCAGTGAGAGGCCCGCGTACCGCAAAAAAAAAAAAAAAAAAAACCCAAAAAACGGTACAAAGTACATCCATCACTAGTGGGCAACTATATGCCAAGTAAAAGAGCATCAAAATAACATAAGGAATAGAGGGGTCATTATATTCATATCAAAGCTGAGTACAAGAAAAAAAGTCACAAATTAAATAGGGTAACTCATTTATAACTCACAAAAAGCCCCACATCTCCTTCATGGACACTTTTTTGCATCTAATAACATAGCTACAAAAATATGAAAAAACTTAGCTGCAAGAAATCTAAGGAGAGATTAACAGATGGAATATAGTGATGATGAAATATATTTTTGGCAAGACAAGGAAAATTTAAACGTAAATTTTTTCTCTGGGCCTTTTCCCTCCCCTTTAGTGCGTACTGTGCATCTGCATTAATCATACCTCCTTAGGAGATAAACTTCCTTCTTAATCTTGTGAGGGGTCATGATGACCCACTCCTCACTTTATAACGGTGCTTTTCCTGGTAGCCTCCTATAACTTTTTTTCTGTGTATAAATGTCAACACGTCGTTTGTTGTATAATAAATACTTTGTCTCAAAAAAGTATGTAACTGTGCTTTGACCTCTGATGGGTGGAACAGTCCTCAGAGAGTTCTGAAAGACTGTCTCTCGGGTTATAATCCTCATGTAGGCTTGAATAAAATTTTCTATTTCTTTCCTAGATTGACCATTGGTTAATTATTTTGTCAGCAGTGAGAAGCTTTAGTATTCAGTTTAGAAGTATAAGCTTGGGAGAGGTTGATACAACGTTAACAGGAAAACCTGAGAAACTTTTCAAACTATGATTAGGCTGCAAAACTGGAAAACATACCATAGAACAGGAGCTGGAGATCTCCATAGAAAAGATGCCATATAAATGTGACCAGAGTTACAAGCTAAAATCCAAGCACTGGTCTAGAGAATTTACAATATTACAACTTTAAAATGAGATGTTTATCAGTTGGGATTCAGTTCAGCTGCAAGTAACAGAAAATCCCCAAATCATGTTGACTTAAACACGATATAGCTCAATGTCCAGAGGAAGGCAGTCTAAGGCTGGTAGGGTGGCACTACACAAAATCCTCAGGAACCCAAGCTACTTTCATCTTTCTGTCCCACTGTATCAAAAAGGTGGCCTTGAGTTCATGGTTAAAGATGGAGCCATGGATTTATTCATACTGTGGGCAGCAAGACGGAGGAAGAGGGAAAGAATGGGCAAAGCAGAAGTGCCAACTATCCATGAAGGGAAGCTCTTGAAGGGAGTTGCCATGCAATACTTCTGCTTATATTCCTGGGGCTAGAACTTAGTCATATTGCCACGTCTATTTGAAAAACATCAAAAAAAAAAAAAAGAAGGGGCTTCCCTGGTGGCACAGTGGTTAAGAATTCGCCTGCCAATGCAGAGGACACGGGTTCGAGCCCTGGTCCGGGAAGATACCACATGCCGCGGAGCAACTAAGCCTGTGTGCCACAGCTACTGAGCCTGTGCTCTAGAGCCCGCAAGCCACAATTACTGAGTCCACGTGCCACAGCTACTGAAGCCTGTGTGCCTAGAGCCCGTGATCTGCAACAAGAGAAGCCACTGCAATGAGAAGCCTGCACATCGCAATGAAGAGTAGCCCCCGCTCGCCGCAACTAGAGAAAGCCCGCACACAGCAACGAAGACCCAACACAGCCATAAATTAATTAATTAATTAATTAATTAAAAAAAAGAAAGAAAAGCATCACAGCAAACGTAGAATTCTTTTTCGTGTTCTGGTTGGCTATGTGGCCAGCTGAAAATCTATGACTAAGAAAGAAGGTGAGAGCAGATACCGAGAAGCAGCCAGCAGGTAGTCTCGGCCGCAGCCAGCCCACACTTCCTGAAACACAGTAAAACCTCAGTATTTGTGGAAGAAATGTCAATGGTTTTTATCAGGTGCATAAACACAAAAGGTCCAAAATGAGAAGGTTGGAGTTATATCCTCAAGTTCTGTTTTCAGTTTGACCCATCAAGTTGGAAGACCAGGTGGTCAAGATAGTATAAGACCAAACCTGCCTTTTCTTCTTCTCTTGTTAAAGTACCTGCCCCTGGCGTAGTAATACCACATAATGTACATGAGAGTGATTGTGCAGTGGGTTGCCCAGTTAAAGATCAAGTGTGTTGTTTTTTTTATCCTCTTCTTTATTGGGATGATTCCAGAAACGACTTTGGACTCACTGAAGGAACCCTTCTTAATTGTCAGTTACCCTTTCTCATCATCTGCCTAAACAATGTAAATAATGTTATTTGGAATAGGAATAACTCTTGGCTCTGAGTTTAGCAGTCAAGAGACAAATGAGTCTTAAATTTACAGGTGCATAAGAATTAGCTGGTATATTTGTTGAAAATTCTTATTCCTGGACCCCATTACCCAGATACTCTGATTGAATGTCAGACATGGGCTAGGACCTGCAATCTACATTTTAACAAGTTTTTCAGGTAATTTCGACACATATATTTAGAGTAGCACTATCTAACAGAATTATACTGCGAGCCATATGTCCTTTTAAATTTCCGAGCGGTCACTTAAAAAAAGTGAAAAGAAATTGGTAAAATTAACTTTAATAATATATCTTATGTATATCAATATATCTAAAACATTATCATTTAGACATGTAATCAGCATAAAAAATTATTAATGAAATATTCTACATTTTTTTCTACCAAGTCCTCAAAACCTGGTGTATATTTTACACTTACAGTACACCTCAATTGGGACCTGCCACATTTCAAATGCACCAACACCTTGTGAGGCCGTGGCTGTTACATTGGACAGGGCAGGTTTAGAGGATTAGACGGCATTAGATTGAAATGATGGAGGTCAGAGACTGCATTTCATTCTTATGTTTGTAGAGCCCAGCAAAGTGACCAGAATATAGGAAACGTTCAAGAAATATTGGTTGGTGGGTTGGTTAGTCACACTAACAGTTTGGGCTGTAATCACATGAAGCCACGTGCCTATGGCTGTTACTGTGGCTCAGGAAAGAGCCCCAGGTTTTTCTGGGGGGATGCAGAAATTTCTGGGGTGTTCAGAAATCTGCTGGGGCAGTTAATAGATGGGTGTTCAGAATTCTGTTAAGAATAACTTCAAAGGCAGTGAGGGAGGAGGGACTCACTTCAAAGGCTTTAAGAGGTGAAATAGAGCAAGTTAGTAAAGCCTGTTGCTAGGACAACCTGCTCGGGATTGAAAGAGACTCACACGTTGTGGACCTAGGCCTGGTATGGCTGTGATCTCTCCTTTTGTAATATACTCTCTTTTTGCTTGGCTCTAAGGAAGAACAGTTTTAAAATGGCTATTTAAGAGTGCAATTTGGAGCCAGAGGGCCGTGTGGCACTAGAAGTGTTTTAAGTGCAAAGAGAAGGAAAATGGACCTAACGTTGATTGGAAGAGGGCCACCTGAAGTGAAGAACGATCACTGAGTTTCCTGTTAAATTACTGAAATATGCAGTTCAAGAAGAACTTTTATCTCCCAGCTGCTGATAGACTTCATTTATGGGCCTCAAGAATGGGGATCAAAGTAAGTTTTTCCTGGGGCCTAGAATATCATTAGATTAAGCAGTTTAAGATTGTTAAGACAGTAATTATTTGGTACTAAGGTGATTTTATTTTCTTAAGTCTTATTCTCAATTTATCATTGAAATATTTATACAGATATTACCTGGTAATTAATATTTAAGTTTTTAAATAAATTCTAAATAGTGAACTTCTGTTGAGCAATTACTGTATGCCTGACATTCTGCTGAAGGCTTTCATTTATTTAACTTCCAGGAAAAATTTTTTTGTCTATACTTTACCGATTTTTAAAAATTAATTAATTTATTTATGGCTGCTTTGGGTCTTCGTTGCTGCCCGTGGGCTTTCTCTTGCTGCAGTGAGCGGGGGCTGCTCTTTGTTGCGGTGCGTAGGCTCCTCATTGCAGGGGCTTCTCGTTGCGGGGCACGGGCTCTAGGTGTGCGGGCTTCAGTAGCTGTGGCACGCGGGCTCAGTAGTTGTGGCTCACGGGCTCTAGAGTGCAGGCTCAGTAGTTGGGGTGCACGGGCTTAGTTGCTCCGTGGCACGCGGGATTTTCCTGGACCAGGGATCGAATCCGTGTCCCCTGCATTAGCAGGCAATTCTTAACCACTGCGCCACCAGGGAAGTCCCCCGATTTAAAAAAAATTGAAATTTAGAGATATTAAGTGACTTGTTCAAGAATTGTTTCTATAGGAACAATAGAACTAGGGATAACTTTTAGAGTGTCCTTTCCACTTTTAGAAAGTACTTGTATTATTCCTCATAATAACCTTAACTAAGCTGTAAAGTTCAAATTTGTAATATGTTGGTAAATGCATAGGGCCTTAAAGGATCTGACATTAACAACAGATTACAACTGTAGATTCATATAACAAAAGTGACATTTGAGAAATACATTGCTCTAACAATATTAGTTGAAATTGAAATAAGCAGAGACTGGAGGCAAATGCAGTGACTACAAATAATTTGTCATAATCCCAGCAGGAGGTAGACAGAGCCTAGAGTAAAAGAAGGTATTTGTACATAGAGAAAGGAAGGCACTGGTGATGATCCTTAGTAACTGGGCCCACTTAACCACTGTTCTCTCTCTTATTTCCTACAGAGTTCCTAACCAGACCAGTATGATTATTACTTCTACTCCATTCATTGCCATGTTGGCATTAAATACTGATTTCTCCAGCCTGATGTGCCTTCCTTGCACTCTCTGTAGAAAAGGAATCATTGGGTGGAGAACAGATTAATTCCACTCCCTTTGCCAAACATGAAATTAATTGGCTCATTTTGTAAGATAGTGCAAAAAAGATTCAAAATTCAAGGAGGTAGACATGAGTCACAAGGATTTTTAAAAAATAATATTTTCTAACCTAACAGTAAGCCATCATCAGAAGTTATCTGTACTTTTCCTCAACCCTTCTTGGTGAGGGTGGTTTTTTTAATTCAAAAGTTCTAATAGTGAGGACAACCCTCTCCACTTCTCCCCCACCCCATGTTCTCCTTCTCCTATCTAGGGAGAGGCAGATAAATAGAAAGTCCTCCATAGTCAAATTATACCAAGACATTGAATGCTCTAACTTCCTTTTCTGGCCTAAATTTTTCTGCTCTTTAAAAAAATTTTTTTATTTGTTTTTCGGCCATGCCACACAGCATGTGGGATCTTAGTTCCGTGACCAGGGATCAAACCTGTGCCCCCTGCAGTGGAGACAGGGCGTCTTAACCACTGGACCACCAGGGAATTCCCTGGCCTAAATTTTTGACAGTGATACCATGTGTGGTAGTCAAATGTTGCTGCCAAAGTGAAAGGGAATAGAAAGTGCAGAAATTTGGGGATTTGTAGGCTTGGAAAAAGGGATTGCTTTTCAGCCTAACAACATAAAATTTAGACCTTTTCTGTGCAAAGGCTGATAACAATTAATCCTCTTTGCAAGGATTAAATTGAGGCTGTGACCATCACACCAATAATAAAACTCTTTACCAAATTAAGGTGAAGTCAAGTAAATCCTTTTAGGTAGACCAGATGGCCTGGGGATGGTAGTGGAATGAAGCAGGGATATTAAGGGTATAGTTGTCTCACTGGAGCTTGATAAACTCAGGAACCCTCAATTAAGCCAGGCAGAATTATGGGGTTAGAGAGCCAAAAAATATATAACCCCCCAAAAATATAGCTAGAAGTAAACTGTGCTTGGGGTTATCAGTGTTTTCAGTTAACTGGAATCAGATGAGAAGCTGACTAGAATAGGTGCCAAAAGGACTGCCATCTTGGACTAAAAGATGTTCTGATGGTTGAGATATAAAATCATATTTAGCCCCCAACCTTCTATCAGCAGGAAACAGATTAAAAAAGCTACTCTGTCCCCAAGGATGGCATATTCTCCAATGCTCTTTTCAAATATAGCTGAGGAGCAAAATAGAAAAGGAAGGAAATTCCAGAGGGTGGAACCAAGGATCACAGAAAGTCAGGGACTGTGGAGCGTTACCAAGGAGCAAAATTGGAGCTAACGTGAACCTGTCACTGCAGTGTATCTCCTACTCATTCCCTTTTCAAATGAGAGTATTTTGTGTGTATCCTGTGTCTGTTCCCCCATTGTACATTGGTTGTATAAGGGAATAAATACTTTGTACTTTTAATTCAAAGCCATGATGCATCAGATTTTTGTTCATCAAATATCCATTCCTCTCCACTTTTCCCCTGTGTGGCAGTACGTTTCTCTGTTCTTAACACTTTGAACATGACCCTTGCTTTGTGACTTGTGAACCTCTGACTTGCTTTGGCCAGTGGAATGCAAAGGTATGTAAAGGCTCCAAATGTTGAGCATTTATTTGGCTTGTGTTCCCCTGCTCTTGTAAACTGTCATGAATTGAGCATATTCCTTGGACCAAGAATATGTGGAGACACCTGGAGCAGAACTGAATCCAAGCCAAGCAAAAACGGAAATGTCTGTTGTTTTAAGCTATTGAATTTAGGAATGATATATTATACATCATTATTGCATTAATAGCAGACGAATACATTCATCCTTTGAATGAAGAGAAGCTACATCTGGATATGATGTAGAGAGTCCACGTATCATTCCAGAGGTAGAGTCGATCATGACTTGAGCTTGCTACTTTAACTAGCTGAGACTTTCAGGTTGTTAACTTGGGGAGGTGGTGAATGTGCTTGAGGTACAGGAAGAAGAGTGAGTTAAAGAGTTAATGACCATAAAGTATACAGTGGTTGTCCCTAGTGCTGTTCACTGTATGTTCTGTTCACCCCCTGACCCCGCCCTCCTTCCAGCCATATAGTAGAATTGTATTTGCTGGCCCCTTGTGATTGTGAGGGGTCAAGTAACTAGTTCTGATAAATGAGTTGTGAGCAGAAGTGACATGTGATTGCTAACATGAGAACCTCCAGGGCTTTCTTTTCATTTTTGCAAAGTGATCGGTATTCCAGATTATGGCTGCTCTGTCAGCCTGGGGCCTGACTGACGACATTGATGACATAGACCAGAGCCCCACAAACACTCAACGGAAGTGTAGCGTTAGTGAGAAATATTAACCTTCGCTGTGTTAAGCTCACAAGGATGCTGTAGTAGGAGGTAAGATCTTTCCCATCTATTTTTGGATTTGACGTCTGGATGTGGAATAGCTGGGTTGATATTTTCCTAGTGTTCATATTGATATTTTACAGCTCATTCACGTTCTGCCTGTTCAACGCCCATGTTCTGCTGGTTGTTAAATAATTTGAATATCATCCCCCTGGCTGGCCAAAAATAATGGAAAATGCACAGTGTAATGTTGTAATAAACATTTTGAGCATGAAGAAGATTTGTTCATTCATAAAATTTTTAGTTCCTGGATTACATCATTGGTATAGAATCCCCAAAGAAGGTACATTATCTCACATTATCATAGTATTCAGTAGTGTAAATACTTGCTTGCTCAAGGAAATACCCTATGAATCAACTGATTATTTATGAAGACTAAAATATACAAATCAAGACTCACTTGCCTCACTGTGCCCACCAATCCAAAGTTACCATGTGATAAACTATGCCCAGTATTCAACAGTTCCCCACCTTGTAAGTCCTGCTTTAAAAATCTCCTAGCCTAGGCACTAAAACTCTAAAAATATCCTATCTTAATTTCCCATTCTAAGATTCTACTGAAATTCTGACAAGGTCATGTTTCTACTTTACTGCAGTAAGTCTAACAAATTTACCTTTCCTTGATCCAACAGAGTTTTCTGATGATTTTTTTTTTTTTTTTTTGCGGTATGCGGGCCTCTCACCGCTGTGGCCTCTCCCGTTGCGGAGCACAGGCTCCAGACGTGCAGGCTCAGCGGCCACGGCACACGGGCCCAGCCGCTCTGCAGCATGTGGGATCTTCCCGGACCGGGGCACGAACCTGTGTCCCCTGCATTGGCAGGTGGACTCTCAACCAGGCGGACTGTCAACCACTGCGCCACCAGGGAAGCCCCTGATGATTTTTTAAAGGAGTCAACTCAGCAATTGCTTTCTTTTTTTTTTTTTTGTAAGTATTTTATTATTTATTTCGTGGCACCAGGTCTTAGTGGCGGCCGGCGGTCTTCTTAGTTGCAGCTCGTGGGCTCCATAATTGCAGCTCGCCAGCTCCTTAGCTGTGACATGCAAACTCTTAGTTGTGGGATCTAGTTCCCTGAGCAGGGATTGAACTTGGGCCCCCTGCGTTGGGAGGGCAGAGTCTTAACCACTGGACCACCAGGGAAGTCCAAGCAAATTGCTTTCTTAAATGTGAAGTTTCACTAGCATGCATGAGGGTGATAGTATCCCTTTATCATTGCTAGCACTAATTATTATCATATTAGGAAATCTTTGCTTATTTGACGTGGGGGTGGGGGGAGTAGTATTTTATTGTTTTAATTTTGAACTTAGATTACTCTCAAGTTTGAACGTTTTTCAAGTTTTAAGTATTCCATCTATTAAATAATACATGTGGAGTAAGAACTAAAATTAAGGTCTAATATAATGTACTGCTTTGAAATCTGGTGAAATTGAGAGGGGCTTCAATGGCCTAACTGCCAGTTCCCCACCCAGCTCTGCTCTTAAGAGTAAGGTACCCTCGCCAAACAACCTTCCTTATCAGAGGGACTGGGGGCAGTTCCTACTTATCCCTGAGTAGTGGGCTTCAGTTTCCTGCCTACAAGTGGAATCATTCGAACGAGCCAATCACATTCTTCCTCAGGAACTGGGGGCACCCCACCCTCATGATACTATAAAGCCTGCTTCCCATAGCCCTGGTTGTTCATCCTGTTCCCAAGTACCAGCCTTGCGTGGCCCTGCCTGGGGTGTCCTCCTTCCCAGGCTGTGACTATACACACTAGTAAACTGCTGTTGATCTCACCTGTCCAGTGTTGGGAGCTGTGTCTTCAGCCAGCCTCATAATCCTAGGGCAGGAATCCCTCTTTCACCAACCAGGAGAAGAGGAGGTGGATAATTAAAGCAATTCGACAAATATTTATTCTGTGCCTGCAAAGTGTGAAGCAGTATGTCAGTTGCTGAGGCCACCAAAGTGAACAAAACAGACTAACTCTGCCCTCACAGAGCTTATAGGTTTGTGAGGGAGACAGACATCAAACAAATAGCCACATGATAATATATAATTAACATTGCGTTAAATGCTATGAAGGAAAATGTAAGGGTGCTTCTGTGAATTATGTCTTTTGAGCATTTGTCTATTGGGTTCTTAGTGTTTGTCATGTTAATTTGTTTGAGCTAATAATAAAGATATAAACGTGAAATTTCTTGTGTAGTTTTCTCTGTTTGCAGCTTAATTTTTGTGTTTTATAAAAATAGATGTTTTAAATTTTATGTTGTCAAAGTGATCAATCTTTTCCCTCCTGATTTTTTTTGTTACTTTTACTTTTAGAGTTCTTCCCTGTCAGAAATTTTGCAACTATTCATTTATCTTTGCACATAAAAATTTTTTTGAAAAGAAATATATGCACATATGTTACATGCCCATGCAAAAAAATGTCAAATAGTACAAAAGAATATAGACTGAAAAGTAGGTCTCCTTTTCATCCCAAATTTCCAGAATCCATGGATCTGTGTTCTTTCAGAATTTTTTATGCACATACCCACATATAGCCTTTAAACAATGACAGCCTATTACAAACTGTCTTCTGTCCCTTGTTTCGTTTACTTAAAAATATATATGGGACCTTTCTAGATTATTGTGTGTATTTGTAGCCCATTTAAAAAATTAGCTGCACAGTTTTCCACTGAACATGTCAGGATGAAAAACTATGCCTCCAGTCTACTATGTTACATATAATGTTGCAATGAACAATATGTCTCTATATACATATGCAAGAATATCAGATGTTTAAATTTTCAGAATTTGAATTGCTGGGTCAAGGCAATTGTTTATTAAGAACTTTCTATGTATTAAGAAAATTAGTATTTTGCCAAATATTTTATAATTATTTTTCCTCAGTTTGTCATCTAAGTTTGTGGTATTTTAGGCTGTACAGAAAATTCAAATGTTTATGTAGTCCAATTTATCTTTTCCTTTATGGTTTCTGGGTTTTGTATTTTGTTTAGACATATACCAAGATTAATTTGTTTCTTTTCTACTACTTTTAAGATTTCATTTTTACATTTAAATTTTTGATTTATGTGAAGTTTATTTTGGCAAAAAGAATGAGATAGGGAGCCAAGTTAATTTTTTTTCCAGATGGCTTCTCAGTGGCCCAACACCATTTATTATGAATCAATTTTTTCTCTACTATTTTGGTATGTTGTCTTTATCTTATACTAAATTCCCATTTACATTTAGATCTAGTTCTATGGTTTATATTTTGTTCTGTCGATCTGTTTGTTTATTCACGCATCAGGACCAAGCCTCTTAAATTATTGTTCTTTATAAGACATTCTATACATTAGTTTTTATTCCATCTGGAATCGATTTTGGTATATGATGTCATGTGAGAATCTAAATGCCAAATAAAGTCACTCTGTAGACAGAAAGAAAAAAGAAGTTGAAGAAAATGGAGATGGTAGGTGTAGATCTCTCATGGCTTTTTGGATAATTAGTTCATGAAAGGTGTGAAAAGAGAAAGAATAGCTTACAACCATGGTACTTTTGTCATTTTATTACTAAAAATATGTTATGATATTTATTATTATTAACAGTATAATGAATGAATATTGTTATTAATATAGGACCATTTTGATCACCGTTTTCTATCCCTATAGTTCTTTGAAATTGTTAATGTTAAATTTTACTACCTGAATAAATTGTGGAAGACTATCTTGTTATTATACTTTCCTACACTTCTCCCTTTATACTTTTGTCTTTCCTATTTTTATGATTTAAAAATATATATATTTAAATACAAAATAATATGTTTGAATTTTGCCACAGGGCTCCAAAGAGGAGCAGTACCGTGATGTGACAAATATGTGGAGCTGCGCCCAGAATCTTCGTGCAACAGATTAGACTTGCCTATAATTCTAAGTATTAGCTTTCTTTTGGGAAATACAAAATGAACGACATCACTAAAGAAAACAGAAGTTTTAAACACTGGTAGAGTTTAAAAGTAAGACTACAAAAGAAAGTGACACTAGGTTGCCTCCTCCTGGATGTGTGTCTCGGAAATAGAGCTTAATTTCCCAAGGAACATAAGCATTTAGGGTTGACTGCAGCTGTAATTCTGTGGCAGACACAGTTCATGACAGTTTCCACCACAGAGACTTGGAAAACCAAATACCGACTTCCTTAATCTTTCTTGTAGCCAGTTGTGGTTGATGTGACACAAACAAATGACTGTTAGTGAATACTGGGAAAGCTTTTTTCTTTTCTGATGAAAGAGACAGTTATAGATTTAAAGTTTGTGCCTCCCAAAATTCATACGCTAAAACCTAATCCCCAATATGATGATATAAGAAGGTGGGGCTTTTGGGAGGTGATTAGGTCATGAGGGTGGGGCCCTCATGAATGGGATTAGTGACCCTATAAAAGAGGACCCAGGGAGCTCCCTTGTCCCTTCTGTCACGTGAGAACACAGTGAGAATACAGCCATCTATGAACCAGGAACTGGGTCCTCATCAGACATGAAATCTGCCAGCACCATGACCTTGGGCTTCCCAGCCTCCAGAACAGTGAGAAATAAATATTTGTTGTTCAAGCCACTCAACGTATGGTATTTTTGTTATAACAGCTTGAGCAGACTAAGAGAGAACAGATGTGGTTGACACCACCTCTTCTCCCTTTTTTTTTCTCTTGAAAGCAGACTTGATTTCCAGAGTTCTGAAAACTATTTTTTAACCATGAGGTATATTACAAGGGGGTCTCAGAATCTTGGTCTGGATGCCAGCACTCCCTATCTCCAAATTTCTTGCCGTGACAAAAACAAAAACCCTTTTGTGAGTCATTGTTAGTTAAGTGTTCTATAATGTGCAGCCAAGAATGGTAGACAATAGAGAAAGTCTAGCCCCAGTAACATATGAAATGAAGGAATAATTTAGAAAATACAAATCAAGTAATAAACTTATTCTTGCCTACATAAATTCAATGACTTTTTTCAATAAAGATTTTTTCAACTGATGTTTACAGGAGTTGATACCCTATGAGAACAAAGTGTCACTAGATTTTATTTGAAGATTTAAATATGAAAACCCTACTTACAGGCTATAGGGGATAATATTCTCTTTGAATTGTTGTAGCTAAAGTAGTAAGAGTACTCAGCTAAAAAACATCTCAAGAGGGCTTCCCTTGTAGCACAGTGGTTGGGAGTCTGCCTGCCGATGCAGGGGACGCGGGTTCGTGTCCCGGTCCGGGAGGATCCCACATGTCGCGCAGCGGCTGGGCCCGTGGGACATGGCCTCTGGGCCTGTGCGTCCGGAGCCTGTGCTCTGCAGCGAGAGAGGCCACAGCAGTGAGGGGCCCGCATACCGCAAAAAAAAACCCAAAAAACATCTCAAGAGACACTCTATTCTTGCCACTCACCTTCTGTCAGATGGAGAATGAAACAAAATTTCTTTTTTTCTGAACTGGTTTCAAGTTTAAAAAGCTCTTCATCCTCAAACTGTAACAGACACTTGCCTGCGTTTTTTCATTTTAATAATTCTATTGTGTTATTTATGTTTAATATTTTAATCTGGCCAGAATTAGTTTTTGATTGTAGTATTATGGTGTAAGAGATCACACTTTGTTATTCTAATGGAAAGACATTGTCTCCAACTGCATATTGAGTAATTTATCCTATCTCCATTTATTTGAGCTGTCAACATTTATCATTCAATTATCATATATATGAGTATATGTAGATACTCATTTATATACAGGCAGACCTTGGAGATATTGCGGGTTCAGTCCCAGACCACCACAATAAAGCAAATGTTGCAATAAAGCAAGTTGCACCAATTTTTTGGTTTCCCAATACATATAAAAGTTATGTTTACACTATACTGTAGTCTATTAAGTGTGCAATAGTCAATAGCATTATGTCTAAACAATGTACATAACTTAATTTAAAAATAATGCTATAGGAAAAGTGGTGCCAATAGACTTGCTCCAAGGCAGGATTGCCGCAAACCTTTAATTTGTAAAAAACACAACATCTTAGAAGTAAAATAAAACAAGGTATAGATATCTATATATCTATATATAGAGATATATATAATTATATTTACATGTCTATAATCATTTTTACCCTCAATTATACACATGAGTGCATGTACTCATTTATATAGTATGTATTTATATATTTATACATATAAATTATACATGCATGTATATGTATATACTCATACACTCAGTATATACACTCATATACATGAGTCTGTTCCTGGACTTTTCCTGTTGCCACAATGTAATTATATATTTGCAGGCCTCTATGATACCATCTTAGCCACTGTACCTTCGTCTTTAGTATTCAGAATATGTGTCTTGGTGTGGATTTCCTTTTTTGGGAATTTGCTCAATTTCTTTAATCTGTAGATGTATATCTTTTGCCAAATTTGAGACGTTTTCAGCCATTATTTCTTAGAATTTTTTTCAGCCCTTCCCCCTGATTCTTTCTCTTCTTTTGAGAATCCAAAGTTTAGATCTTTTGCTATTGTCCCACAAGTCCACAAAGTTCTATTTTTCCCAGTCTTTTTTCCCTCTGTTGTTCACATTAATTAAATTATTTTAATTGATAATCAAGTTTCTGATTCTATCCTCTGTCATTTCCACTCTACTATTGAGCCCAGCTGGTGAGTTTTTATTTCAGTTATTATACTTTTCAGTTTTATAATTTCCATTTTTTAAAACATATTTCTTTGCTGATGTTTTCTAATTTTTGTTTGTCCCAAGAAAATTTGTGATTGCCTATAAGAACATTTTTTGGTGATGCTGCTTTGAAATTTTTGTCAGATAATTCCAGTATCTGATTCATCTTAGTATTGGCTGTTAATTGTCTTTTCTCATCCAATTTGTGATTTTCCTGGTTCATGGTATGATGAGTGAATGTGTTGGTGGGCTTTTCACCTGATCTCTGTTGGTACCTCAGGGCAAGGAAGAGCCTACTTGAGTCACCTTGAGCTATGGGGGTGTAGGGGAGGCAAAACTTTACCCATGTCAGGTTTTTAGCTGGGACTCTTTAACAAAAAGACAGAATAACAAGAGGAAAACAGTTTTTTAACATGTGCAGCCCACATTATGCGAGAGAAAACTAAACCAAAAGTAACTTGAAATGGCAGCTTAGAATTCCAGTTTTTACAGCATCTTCAACAAAAAACAATAATAAAAAATAATAACAATAAATTTATAGAGAAATGAGAGGGCAAAGGAAAGCAGTTTAGGCTTCCAAGGGCCACAGACTATGGGAAGGTAAATATATGGGAGGCAACTAATGGAGTAAGGCTTGTTTGGAGATTCCTCTGGTGCCATCTCTGGGCTGAAAAGAATCTGTCTTCAATAAAAGGAGAATTTAAATTTTGCCTTTAGGCAGACAAGGGGAAGCTTTTTCTGTCTTTGTTGCTTCTTAGTTGCCTTCAGATTGTTAAAAAAACAAAATTCAACTGAGTAAATTTGAAGCTTTAATTGGCTTTATTAAGCAATTCATGAATTGGGCAGCATCCCATCTAGCAACTAGAAGGGTACAAAATTGAGGGGTTTTATAGGCAGGAAGGTGGAGTGAGGAAGCTATTCTCAAGAAAAAGAGAAAATTATTTTTAGGCCGGGACCTCTTCTTTTGGTGGAAGGTGGGGGAGGAATGGCAAGGGTTTTATCATGCAGATGGCCACTTCTTCCTCTCCAAGATGGAGAGGGCCACATGCCACATGACAGATGACCTCATTTGTGCTGACAAGAAAATTCCATACCGGTTGATTAAGACTACATTTCTGGGAACTTCCCTGGTGGTCCAGTGGGTAAGACTCCACGTTCCCAATGCAGGGGGCCCAGGTTTGATCCCTGGTTGGGGAACTAGATCTCACATGCATGCCGCAACTCAGAAGTCCACATGTCACAACTAAGAAGCCCACATGCCGCAACTAAAGATCCTGCATGCTGCAACTAAGACCTGACCCAGCCAAAAAAAAAAAAAGACTACACTTCTGGTGAAGGTCAAAACTTCAGTTAGGTCAGGTGTTAAATCTAGGTATGGTATCATGGGCTTTAGCACAAGGGATGCCATTTTGGGCCTGTGATTTTTCTCTTTAACAAGTTCAAAATAATTTTTATGTCAATGAGGCATATTTTGGGGTGACATTCTGGTTTCCTTCAGGGGGAAAGAGTTGGGAAACACCAGGCCTGGGTCGCCTTCTGCAGGAAGTGGAGTTTGGGAGATTCCAGGCCTGCTTTGCCCTGTCTCCCCTGAAAGCCTGCCTGTTGCCAGTTAGTTTGGCGTCATGTGCGAAGCTCCCTGTTAGGTTTCTGCTGGGCTGCCCCTTTACTGGTCCTTGGGCTAGAGGGAGTTTTTCTTGGGGCTTCATGTTGGTCTATCCTGGCTCTGCCAACACCCAGGTCAAGATGCATGGGAGACAAAAGTTGAACCAGGGAACTCACTGCATTGTTGTTCCTCAAGTCCTGAGGTCCCTAGCCTTTTTTTTTTTTTTTTCCATTTTTCAGAGTCCTATTATGGTTGTTTATTTTTATGGTTGTATTTAGAGGAGAGGAACAGAGAAATGTGTGTAGGGAAACAAAAATTTGCCACCGCAAAATGTGTCTCCTTGGCATGAGGATTAATTTAGGCTGGTTATTTTTAAGGCCCCAGAGACCCAGGAAGAAACTTTGACCTTCCCCTTAACTGCCTAAAAGACTATAGATAGAGGACCTGTTCCAGGAAGGGAGCTATCACCGTAGACAACTACAGCAGGAACTAGGTGTGTAGACAGGAAGAAACCTAGCAAAGTCTGTTAAAATTTCTCTCTGTATCTCTTTGTCTCTACAAGGCCCAGCAAACATTTGTTTACCAAACATTTACTTTTCCATCTCCCTGTGAACTGCCTTCCTCCCCTTTGAAGTCCCAAACCACCACCCCCAACATCCTCTTTTGTCTTTAGCTGAAGATGGTATTTAAGGTGAGGGATTCAACTATTTTGGTGAGTTACTCAGTCTTTCTTGGCCTCTCCCATGTATACATGTTATTAAATTTTTGTTTGGTTTTCTCTTGTTAATCTGTCTCATATCAATTTAATTTTTAGACCAGCCAGAAGACCCTAGAAGGGTAAAGGGAAAATTTTCCTCCCTGACAAATGTATGGAGCCAGAAGCAAGTCTCTGGGAATTATTGCAAATATCCAACATATAAAATTAGGTGGATGATTTAGTTCTCGTTAATACCTAGTCAAAACTATGAATAATTAAAAAACCAATTTTTGATCAATTATGCTAGAGAAAAGATCAAATTATTTTCCTCTTCTCTTTATAAAAATTATTACAAAGATATTACTATATGAAGGGACAATTGAAACAGATATAGCCATGTAGTTTGAGTATCCGCTGCTGTCTGGAAAATCTGGGAATGAGAAATAATTTTAATTTTGAATGTGGCAAGTCCTGAATCTTTTATATTTCCTCTCAGTTTTCTTAAAAATGGAACAGTTCCCTTTTAAGCTTCCCTCTTTCTACCTGTATCTGATAGGCAGGCAATAGAAGGTAAGTGGCATTTTCAATATTCTGCCTTGAAATTGAGGCAGGAGGTAGATGGGTCTCCCTCCAGGGTAAACTATTGGAGATTTGTTCCCTGCGGACCAATTCTCCAAGACCAGAATAGCAGGACAATTGAGAGAGGAGGCTGGGCCCTGCCCAGATAGAAGATAAGAGACCACATATTTCTCATTCTTGAAGTCAAGGAGACCTTCCTGACTAGAAAGCTCCTTGGAGGTCAAAAAGGGAGGGGGCGCCACCCCATAGTAAGTGATGCCAACTACCCATAGGCCTCTTTGGTGGAATCCATCTTGGCTGAGAGATGTGTGCGCACACATGGGAGGATCCTGAGATATACCAAATACAGACTCAGAACCAGGCAAATCAAAATGATTGGCCAAAGGAAACTGGGAAGAAATGCCCCATAAAAGTGATTCAAACTACCACGAGGGTGCGACTCTCTGAGTCTGCCCATGTGTGTCTATCCACACATACTGTACTCTTTTTTTCTCCTCATAAACACTTTACTTGCTTCACTACTTTCCGTCTCTATGTGGAAATTCATTTCTACACAGCTGACAGGCCAGGGCCTTGTCACTGGCCACTGGTCCCTGATGGTCTGGTGGCTAGGATTCAGTGCTCTCACTGCTGCTGCCCGACCTGTCTCTGGCCAGGAACCGAAACACTGCTTCACACTCCTCCAAGTGAGTCCACCCAAGATCAAAATCTCCTCAGCTAGATCACAGAGTATATTAGATACATTTTCTGTTTTCCACATTTCCACATTGTTGCAGGCAAGAGTGTGTTCAAATTTCTGCTGCTGCATAACAAGAGTCCCCTTTCCTCCAGCTTTCAATAACATTTTCCTTACCTTTAGTGTAAGCCCTCACTGACAGCTCCCTCCAGGCTCTTTCAGCTCTCTGTAATAGTCTCCTCAGGGTCCCTCTAGCCTCCTCCTGCTGCCCAGTCTTTAAGCCAATGCCATGTGTTTTAGGTTTTTGTTACAGCAGCACTTCACTTTTAGGTAAGAAAGTTTGCTCTGTTTATCTATTGCTATGTAACAACTGAGAACTGCAAACTGCAAAAGCAACTCCATGCCTACCTCCTCCCCACTCCACCTCCACCCCCCCCCACTAAGAGACTTGACCAAGCTCTACCTGGCTTCCAGCAGCCTAAGGCCATGTTCTTGGGACAACCCTGCTCCCCTTAAGTTTCAACCTGGAAAAGCCCAAGGCTGCCAAAAGAATATAGTGTTTCTTCCAGCCAAGACCTGATGATAGGCACCTGTCCTCACTTTTCTTAGATCATTTGTTTTAGAAAACTTGTAATTTGCAATTGTAAATCCTTTCTCTGTTCCTTTGAGATGTATATGTCCCTTCTACAACCGAGGAATGTCTTTCTGGAGGCCTTGCTTTGCATTGTAATCATTCAGAAGAATAGGGCCAATTAGTAGACTGGGATGGCCTAATCACATCCCTTAATATTACATCTTTAGCATGGCCCCTTTAGCACACACATGGTTTGGGGGGCTGAGGAATACTGGAGGGCTCGCTGGGTGGGTCTGGCTTGGAGTCTCTCATGAAGTTGCTGGCAGACAGTATCTAGAGCTGGAACAGCTGGGGGCTAGAGCAGCTGGGGGCTGGCTGGGCAACTCACTTTCTGTGGTCTCTGGGTCTGGCTGACTGAGCTCTCTGCGTGGGCTGGTCTGGGCCTTGGGGCATTTGGACCACTTATATGTCAGCTGCAGGCTTAAGGGCCGGTATTCCAGTGAGCAGAGGCAGAAGCTACCATGCCTTTTCTGATCTAGCCTTGAAAGTCAGGCAGCATCTCTTCCACGCATTCCAAATAGAATGTTACAAGTGTTCCAAGTGAGTCACAAATCGGCCCAGAGTAAGGGGGAGGAAAAGCGGAAAACCAGACCCCATTTCATGATGAGAAGAGAGTCAAGGTAACATTGCAGATAAGCCCGAGGAATGGGACCATTTTGGGGAAACACAATTTGCCACAATTATCTACATTTAAAGCATTCAGATTTAATATGCTATAGTTTTTACATCCATAAATAGAAACATTTTTTGCCCCTTCATTTTCTATTGGAGCTTTAGGTTTTCTCCCTGATTTATGGGAATTTGCAAAATTGTAGGCACTTGTACAAGGGCTCTAAAGCTGGGAGAAATAGGCCTTATAAACACTGTTAGAAATCTGTGCTTTTGAGATCTTTCTTATCTGATTCATGCGCTGGGTAACTGACTGCCAAACTGAAACTGTGTAACTCTGATTGGGACTTGTACGCATGGGGCCGGGACTCAAACCCGTCAAAACCCATATTGGGACTTGAATCCATGGTCTTTTAATTGAGATCACACCCTTGGTCTCAGGATTTAATGAAGCTCAGGTTCTTGATGTCTCATCGCAGAAAGAATTCAGTGAGAGAAAGTGATAGGTAAGAAGTGGATTTATTTAGAGAGAAACACACTCCACAGACAGAGTGTGGGCCATCTCAGAGGGCAAGAGGCCCCCAAATATGGGGTGGTTAGTGTTTATGGGCTGGGTAATTTCATAGGCTAATGAGGAGGAGGATTATTCCAATTATTTTGGGGAAGGGGCAGAGATTTCCAGGAATTGGGCCACCGCCCACTTTTTGGCCTTTTATGGTTAGCCTCAGAACTGTCATGGTGCTGGTGGGTGTGTCATTTAGCATTCCACTGGAAGTCGAATATTCTACCATCTTGGATCTAGTTGGTTCTAACCAGTTTTTGTCATGTCCTACGGCTATGTCATTCTTTTAAAGGTTGTGCCCTGCCCCCTTCCCTCCTGTTTCAAAACCACCTTCAGTATTAGTTCTGGAATTCAAACCCAGGGACTCCAGCCTCCTGAGATTGTTTTTTTTGGTTGCATTTAAAAAATAAAGCAATAAAAATTGGTAGTGAGATATAAAAACTAATAACATTAATTTTTCTGTCCTTGAAAGTAATTACATGCTCACTGGAGAAAGTTGAAAGAATAGAGATAAGTAAAAAAGGAGAAAATAAAATCAGCTGTGTTGAGTTTGAACTTCAAAAAACTCTAATTAATCTCAATAATTTCTCAATAACAGACAGGGTTTTTTTTTTTCCCCTTTTTTTCTCCCTGTTAAGTTATTTAGAGAAATACAATAATTTGCAGAGTGTGTTTTTTTTTTCAAAGACTTTTAAAATCCACACCTTCTCCGACCTTTAATTATTGAGAGAATGTCAATTAAAGAAGATAAAGATATTCACCTCCACACAGATAAAATCCCAAGTCCAAGTCTGAGCAACTTTTGGGGACTCCTAAGTAGATAAGCATACCTGGAAGGGTGTTCTCATGAATCTTAAGAGAAAAGTAGTCTGTGAACCCAGTCCATTTTACAGGGATCAGGATGCTGAGATACTTAAATTTTTTCCTCCTTAGTTGGTTGTGATTTACATATGATGTGATGGACAGGAGCCCTAGACCATCAGGTGCAGCTGTTGGATCCTCATGTAGGATGGAAGTCCAAACTTTCCCCATCTCCATCTGTCTGTGCCGTACCCTGTATTTCCTATATCAGACAGTTTTAACTTGGCATCACAGTTAGTTTTCCCTTTCTGCACTTTCTTCATTCTAGACTCAGACTTAAATTATTTGGCAAGCATATTTTTCTCTATTCCTTTTAGTATAGTCTGTTACAGAGCTAAATTTATATTGTACGTAATCTCTATATTTTGACTGACAGTTTTCTACTATCATTTTTACACACAACAATCTGTATTTATAAACAGTCTTTGTACGGTATTTCTGACCCAGAGCTGCAGTCACTGAAGAATATTGGGGGTAGGAAATTTGGCATCTTCAGAGGATGAAGAAATTTTCCCCAAATAGTTTTCTGCTGTACAATACTCCTAACTCCAGCTACAAATATAAACATTGTTAACATTTGGCCCTACATTTTTCCACTCATTTATTTCTCTGCAATTTTCTTCTTACATAATTCAGATTATATTGAATATACTACTTTGTGGCCTACCCTTCTTCATGTTTTATATATACATATACCTTTTGACAGTAATTTTCATGGTTCAGTAATAATCCATTATGATATATTGCAATTTATTTCACTAATAAACTGCTATTAGACATTTTGGGTTACCTCCAGTTTTCACTATTATCAAAAATAATGAGGGCTTCCCTGGTGGCGCAGTGGTTGGGAGTCCGCCTGCCGATGCAGGGGACACAGGTTCGTGCCCCGGTCTGGGAAGATCCCACGTGCCGCCGAGCAGCTGGGCCCGTGAGCCATGGCCGCTGAGCCTGTGTGTCCGGAGCCTGTGCTCCGCAACGGGAGAGGCCGCAGCGGTGAGAGGCCCACATACCGCAAAAAAAAAAAAAAAAAAAAAAAAAAAAATAATGAGATGAACATATTTGAAAAGAAACATTCTTGCACAGCCATGATGATTTCCTCGAATAATGTGGAATTTCAGGATCAAAGAGAAAAATTTAAGTCCTTTGATTTGTATAGCTAAATGGCCCTCCAACTAGGTTATATCATTTGGTCTCCCCCATTGATACCTCCATGTGTTAATGGTGCTGCATACTACAGTTAAAATTTTTTTTTTAAGTTTGATAGAAAAAAAAACCCACTGAAAATAAAATCCAGTTCTTGTAAATTTACAAGGTCTTGCATGTTCCGTGTCTTGCATGTTCCGAGTCCTGCCTGTCTGCGATTTTCTCTTCTACTCCATCTTATACCCTTCACTACCCTGCTCACTGTGTTCCAGCTCCACTGATTCCCTTTCTTTTTTAATTTTTAAATTTTTCTTTGTTTTTTTTTTTGGCTGCACCACATGGCATGGGGGATCTTAGTTCCCCCACCAAGGATCGAACCCATGCCCTCTGCAGTGGAAGTGCGGAGTCTTAACTGCTGGGCCACCAGAAAAGTCCCTCCACTGACTTCTTTTAATTTCCCAAGGGGCCAACCTCTTTTCTACATCAGGGCCCTCCCACATCTTTGTCCCTCTATTTACATCCTATCTTTGAAATCTCAGTTTCAACATTCCTCTTGGCCTTTTCAATGGGAGGGATGAGGGTGGTATGACTAAGCTAATCATCTACTATTGCAGGAAATTAATAAATTATAATTAAAAATAAAGATAGAAATTTGGCTCCTCTCTGCTCCACATGGGCTCCATCTTCCAAAGATCTAGTCTGGGCTTCTTCATATGATGGACTCAGGATTCCAAAGAGTTGCAAGAAGGGGCAAGCCCCAAGGCACAAGTACTTTTTAAGTCTCTTGCATCACATTCATAATGGCCTATTGACAAAAACAAATGGCATGGCCAAGCCTAGGTTCAAGGGATGGAGAAATAGACTCTACTTGATGGGAGGGACCTCAAAGTCATTACAAAGAAGAGTGAAAACCAGGATCTGAGGACTGTGGTTATTCTGTAAAACACTTTGCAAATATTTCCATTTTGCAAACAATCTGCCATGCTATTTTCCTCCTCTTCTTTTCTCTTTCCCGTTCCCCTCCTTCTTTCTTTTGCTTCTGGATATTTGTTTTTAAAATTAAGAGCTAGGAGATTGACATTGTATTTGCCCTAATATAAAATAGTCAGGAGTGGCCTGTTAATACTCTGCTGGTAAGAGTTATGGGGAAAATTTCTTATAAATTCCTTAAAACAAAGCATCAGAAGGTCTTTAGGAGATTAAAAGGTTATTCATAAACTTAGAGAGTCCCTTCTGTCAACTCAGTCTGTTTAGCGGCTAAAATGAAACCTAGAGTAAGAATGAAGTTTCAGTGCTCACTCTTTGTGAAGATCTCAGATACTCACTTAATTATGAGAGTAGGAAAAGTAGCCATTAAGTAACACTGATCGTTAGAAAACATAAAGTTTTCAGTAAATTTGTTCTGAAGTTATCATTTAACATTAGTAGGTTCTAGTAGGTTATGTTTGTGGATAAATTGATTTTTAAGAAGTTTCCATTTTGACTTATTTAGCTATTTCTAAAGTAGCATTTCTCAAATGTATACAGAACAAAGCTAAATATATGACATTTATGCTGCTTGCAATAAAGGTCAGTAAGTTTTGGAAAGGCTGTATGGAACACTCCACATTTTAAGATTCACAAATCTTTAATCTTCCATATTAAAGTTTGGAGAAGTCCTGATGTAAATGCACCATTTAACTTTGCTTAACTTAGTGTTTCCTAAACTTATTTTTAAAATAAATTTAGTTATTTATTTATTTTTGGCTGCGTTGGGTCTTGGTTGCTGTGCGTGGGGTTTTTTTTTTTTCAGTTGCGGCGAGTGGGGAGCTACTCTTCGTTGTGGTGCATGGGCTTCTCATTGTGGTGGCTTCTCTTTTTGCGGAGCGCAGGCTCTAGGCATGCGGGCTTCAGTATTTGTGGCATGTGGGCTCAGTAGTTGTGGCGCAGGGGCTTAGTTGCTCTGTGGCATGTGGGATCTTCCCAGACCAGGGCTCGAACCCATGGCCCCTGCGTTGGCAGGCTGATTCTCAACCACGGCACCACGAGTGAAGCCCCTCCTAAACTTATTTGACCATGGAAATCTTTATTTTTCAAGTCACACTCAAGAATATTCTTCTGAATACAATTTAGGACTTAATTCTGTAGAAGAATGGCCTTTGGACAAGCAATATACCTCCTACAATTATTAAGAATACAGACTGAGTAATGTCATTACTTATCTAAAGGTTGAGGGGCATCCTCGGTGGTTCAGTGGTAAAGAATCTGCCTTCCAATGCAGGGGATGTGGGTTCGATCCCTGGCTGGGAAACTAAGATCCCACATGCTGAGGGGTCAACTAAGCCCGCGTGCCACAGCTACTGAGCTTGCACGCCTCAAAGAGAGAGCCCGCATGACGCAAACTACAGAGCCTATGTGCCCTGGAGCCCGCATTCCAGAACTAGAGAGAAAACCCGAAAGCCACAACTGGAGAGAAAACACGAATGCCACAACTAGAGAAAAGCCCATGTGCCGCAACAAAGAGCCCGGGCGCCGCAGTGAAAAAGATCCCACACGTCTCAACACAGATCCCACACGCAACAAATAATACCCGACGCAGCCAGAAAAATAAAGAAAATAAATAATAAAATAGAATGAATAAATATTAAAAAAAATAAAGTTGAGATCTCCAGAAATATTAGTCATCAGAGTTTAGAACACCTATAAATGAAGAAAAAAAAACCTTAATAACCAGTGCACTGCTTGGCAGGAAGTGCTTATTCAGTAAGATATATCATATTCTTTCCCAAAGAACAAAATAAGGATGAAAAGAAACAAGGTCTTATTGATTAATCATGGAAAAAATTTAAAAGTGTTCCCTGAATTAAGAGAGATAAACATGTCTGTTTCTTGATTTCTTCTATTTTTTCTCCATGCAGTTGGAAAATAAAAAGATGAGAGATTTAGATGTGAGTGAATTGATATTCTAAAAATATAGCTCCCTAAAGGCAGATATTCTTATGGCTCATGAGGGTGAGATCTTTTCATTTAGAAACCCATCCTGTCATATTTCCAGAAAAGGAATTCTAATCTAGAAAAATGTAACTATACATGTCATGTAGTTCATTGTCATATGCTGCTTGGTTAATATCAACATGATTAAATGGTTCTGGTTCACCAGAGTTAAACAGTATGCAGGATATCAGCAGTTACAATATCTTTGGGAATGAAATTGTGAGAGGAAGATGGGATGGTTATGGAACAACTTAATTCCTCCAAAGTGGTTTTGTCCAAGGGAGAAGATGAGGACAGGCCAGGATAGCAGACAATAGGTAGGATGTTGATTAAAAAAAGAAAAAATAATTTATATCCAATTAGGAGAGATTTAAAGATTTATTTTCTAGTGCTGAAGGTAAGAAATTAATTCTTGTTGGCCTCGTCTACTTCTTGTAGTCTTCAGATACTTGTTTCTCAAGTTTTTCCTTTTGTTTATTCTTATGGCATTTAGATGTGTGACTTCCGTTGCTATATTCTGAGCTACTTATTGTATCAGCAACATTTATTGACATATTCCTCCCCCAGTACATAAATGATGTTCAAATATGTATCAATTTTTTATTTCATTAGTATATTTCATATCCATTCACTTGCAAAGTATGGAACCCATCAGTTTTGGATGATGTGTTGCTCATGGAGGGGCTGAATGGTTCATGATGAACATCCTCCTATAGTAAAGCTACACAATCACTGCAGAAGTCTTATTGTTGTAATAGGAGTTTCCTTTGGCCATTCCTGTGCATGCGTGTGTTGTTTTGAGTGTGTGCGAAATGGGGTCATAATAACAACAATAAAAGTGTATTGTTTCTCGGAATCCCTCCTTATTCACAGAATACTAAAAACGCTTTCAGATTCTCTTCAACTGTTCAGGAGCTCTCAGGAGATGTCTCGTGTGTGATGTGAATGCAGTCTTCCCAGGCGCCTCCTGCTCCAGCAGGTCCTCCGAGACACACTCCCTCAGTTCTCATGTGGCCTCCTCCCTGTGGTATCTTCCTTCCTTGCTCTGCATGCCGCAGATACTCCCTGTTGCTGCTTCTCAGTTCCGAATTAGACTCTTCTGGCACGTTGTTCAGGTAGAAGTTATGTTCTATACTCCAATATGTTCACAGTATTGAATGGGAGTATGGTTGATTAAAGATGGTAACAATTTCTTTGCTCCTCCTTCATGGAGAGGTAGAGTCTCATTACACTAACCTTGAGTCTGTGCTGGCTCTAGGATTTTCTTGACCAATAAAATGTGACAGAAGTGACATTCTGGGATTTCTGAGACTAGGTCATAAGAAGCTTTGCATCTTCCCAGTGGACATCTTGGAATGATCGCTTTGAGGTAAGCCAGCTACCATAGAAGTCCATCCTACCTGTAACCATTGTGCTGCGTGATAGCCCAAGCCAGTCATGTGGACAGGCTGCGTGAAGAGAGATACTTCCGCGCCCCTGCTGTTCCCAACATAGCCCAGTCACCAGGATGGCCAGAACCCATCCTGGTCATTCAACTCTATCAGACACGACAAGGAGAAGAACTGAGGAGCCAGCTGACAGTCAAAACTGGAGTCCCAGACATATGGCCCCAACCCAATTCCCCCTGGCCATTTGAGCCACCTGAGACCCAGGCGTTATGGAGCAGAGGTGAGCGATTCCCACTTGCTCTGCTCAGATTCCTGATCTCCAAAGTCATGAGCATAATGATAAAAAAAAAAAAAAAGATTGTTGCTTTACACCACTAAGTTTTGGAGCGGCTTATTTCTGTCTTAGTCCATTCAGGGTGTCCTCACAAAATGCCATAGGATGGGTATGTAACCGAGCAGGACCCTACGGGGCCTTCCCCCATATCCTCTGCTTTAGTTCCTCTCTAAAGTACCTAGCTAATAGAATTTGATGCAAATTTCCTGAGTTGTTTTGCAGATATGAAATCCCCCTTTCCCGTCACCAATTGGAAGACGTTAACTACTTGATGACCATGAGCACATAGCCCCAGGCCTCCTGGAGCCTAAGGACTGATAAAGTTAACCCGTGTGACACCACCCTGTTCCCTCATCATCAGCCAACATAACCTGCGACCCCACCTCCCTCACCTGGCTTTTAAAAATGCTTTGCCGAAACCCTTCTGGGAGCTTGTGGCTTTTTAGGGTATGAGGCAACTTGTCTCCTTGCATGGCCTTGCAATAAACCTTTCTCTGCTCCAAACTCCGATGTTTTAGTTTGGCCTCACTGTACATCGGGCACATGAACATGTGTTAACAGGTTAATGAGTGTATTATGAACAATAGAAATGTCTTTCTCACAATTCTGGAAGCTTGGAGGCCCAAGATCATGGAGCTAGCACATTTGGTGTCTGGTGAGAGCCTGCCACCCGGCTCACAGATGGCATTATTTCACTGTAACCTTACATGGTGGAAAGGGGCAAGGGACCTTTTTTAGGCCTCTTTTATAAAGAAACTAATCCCATTCATGAGGGCACTATACCTTCATGATTTAGGCACCCCCCAAACGCCCCATTTCTTAATACCATCAACTTGGAGGTTAAGATTTCAACATGTGAATTCTGGGGGGACACAAACATTCAATGTATAGCAGCTACACAGCAAAAGAGGACTGGAAGAGGGAGAATGTTCTCTTACCTCCACTTACGCTGTCCGATGTTACCCAGGCTAATGAGCAGGTTCTCTGCACTCTCGTTGCTCTTCAGAGATTTTAGGGGAAACAGCTATCCTCTGACCTCTGGTGTGAGTCCCTGGGCTGGGGGCAGAGAGAAATTGGTTAAAGACATGAGCAGCACACATCCTGTTTTTTTTTTTTTTTTTTTTTTTTTTTGCGGTACGCAGGCCTCTCACTGTTGTGGCCTCTCCCGTTGCGGAGCACAGGCTCCGGACGCGCAGGCTCAGCGGCCATGGCTCACGGGCCCAACCGCTCCGCAGCATGTGGGATCTTCCCGGACTGGGGCACGAACCCGTGTCCCCTGCATCGGCAGGCGGACTCTCAACCACTGCGCCACCAGGGAAGCCCACACATCCTGTTTTAATCAAAATTGTCCAACTAGAAAATCACCCCAAATATAAGGAGAACCAGAAACACAAACTCTAGAGAGAAAAAAACAAGTCACTTACAAAGAAATGGGAATTAGAATGTCATCAGACTTTTCAACACCAGGGAAAGCTTGAAGATAATAGAAGAATGCCCATAAAATTCTGGGTGAAAATAATTTTCAACTTAGAATCTCCTCCACCTGGGTGGGGGCCTTAGTTCCTACAGAAGAACTCAAAGATATTGTTATGTATATCCACTGAGGAGCAACCAGGATCCTGCTTAATCACTGCGCTATAGTTTCTTGATTGATCCTTTGTTTCGGCATTTCCTTACTTCCCTGATCAGCAACTGTTTGAATCTTCTCTTTGGAACTCTGAGAGGTCTAGGAAGCTGAGGCCTTTATCCTGCAAATAAGAAATGGGGAACAGGGAAAGGCTTTTGTACCCTGGAGGGCCCCTTAGAGTCCTGCTCGGTTTCACTATCAGTCAAGTATGAAGGTAGAATAAAAAGTTTCCAAATGGAAAAATTAGAAAAAAATATGTCTCTGATGTAAATTTTTTCAAGAAAGTACTGAAAGATACTCTATGGAAAAGGATGCAAGAAATGAGAGATTCAATGCAGAAGAGGCAAAGGGAAGCCTTAAGATGTTAGCTGTGCAGCCTCTAGAGAACAACCAGTCTAGATCTAAGCTCCAGCTTGGGTTTAAAAAAAAGTGTGTCTTGGTGGGGCAGGGGGCAGTGTTAACCACACTAAAAAAATGTGCTTAAGTTATTTTACAGAACTATGGAAATTGTAGAAAGAATTAGTCAGACATTCAAAGAAAATTAGCAAATTAACTCCGGATAAAAGAAAAAATTACATAAGAAAGAAAACGTAGTCTTCTACCTTGTACCCTCTGACTCACCAGGGGAACAACATTTACACTGTCACAGTCATAAGAGGGAAAAAATAAAAATGGGGATAAAAATGATAAAGAGTGGAGGTGGGAGAGGAAAGCAAAAATTGGAAGTGAGTTAAATCTTAGTCTATTATTATATGGAGTCATGGGGATTGTTTAAAATAGATGACTCAAGAGGCTATATGTAATTTTTTTTAGAAATAGGGACATAAATACCAGAAGAAACAATCAGTTCAGTTGAAAGTGGTTTGTTCCATGGAGGGGGATGAGGGGAGAAAGGCAGAGGGACCAAGGAAATGCCGGGTCATGTATAAGCTTTTTAGTACTATATGAATTTTTAAACTACTCACATGTAATACTTTTATAAATGTAAAAAATATTTGGCCTGGACCCATGTGTATAGATATTAAAAATAATATTGGAGTTTCTTAGGAATGAAAATATATACTTTTGGGGCTTCCCTGGCGGCGCAGTGGTTGGGAGTCCGCCTGCCGTTGCAGGGGACACAGGTTCGTGCCCTGGTCTGGGAGGATCCCAAGTGCCGCGGAGCGGCTGGGTCCGTGAGCCATGGCCGCTGAGCCTGCGCGTACGGAGCCTGTGCTCCCTAACGGGAGAGGCCACGGCGGTGAAAGGCCCGTGTACTGCAAAAAAAAAAAGAAAGAAAATATATATTTTTCTCATTCTAAAAGTAGTATGTTTGTTGTTTAACAAAATGAAAAATACAGAAATGCCCAATGAAGAAAATAATCATCATCATACAGAGATGATCACTATTAATCTTTCCATGTATTCTTTTATTTTTACTGTATATGTAAATATCTTTATTTAGTTAGTTAGTTTTATTTTTTTATTTTATTTTATTTTATTTTTTGCGGTACGCGGGCCTCTCACTGTTGTGGCCTCTCCCGTCGTGGAGCACAGGCTCCGGACGTGCAGGCTCAGCGGCCATGGCTCACGGGCCCAGCCGCTCTGCGGCATGTGGGATCTTCCCAGACCGGGGCACGAACCTGTGTCCCCTGCATCGGCAGGCGGGCTCTCAACCACTGCACCACCAGGGAAGCCCTAGTTTTATTTTTATTACCAATTTATTGAACAGTGTGAATCTGGTGGAGTCAAAATCCTGCCCATGCTATGTCGTATCATTTTTTTCCCATCCCATGAAAGACCCTATAATTTTCTGTTCAATTTCAGTTATTAAATGAATTCTAGTGCAAGTAGAAATTTCCATTTTATTTTTCATTTAAAAACGTTATCTTCTTCAGCCTGGCTTTGACTTGAGAATTTGGAGAGCGAGGGGAGAGTGATCCTCTCTTTTACTCTTTGTCCTCTCCTGTTTTAGTTCTTTCTTCTCCATCATTGGGGCCAGGAAGAAGACTTAGAGAAAAGGGGGAAGGGCTGTGTATCTAACTGGGTGTGTGATGTTGTGTCTTCTCTCTTGATTTCCTGTGTCTTTGTCAGCAGCTGATGGGGGTCAGGTACCAGCACTCTCCCGTGCTGGCTCTCCTGTGACAAAGATACAATTCCAACATGTTGTATATATTGGTATTTGGAAAGGAAACATTTATATTACCTTAAAAAAATTGCATATCCAATGGAATCTAAATATCTTAGCAATTTTGATACCAAGCAGGGCCCTGTGGGGTTCCTGGGCACAAGGCCTTTCTGTGTCCCCCATTTCTTTGATTACAGGAAATAGCCTTCATTCAGACTCCATGACCTTCCCTGAGTTCCAGTGAGCAGATTCAAGCAGTTGTTAATTAGGGAAGGGAGGGATGTGAGACAAAGGAGAAATGGTTGGAGAAATAGTCAAGAGAAACAATAGTGTAGCCTTGGGGCAAGGTCCTGGTTCCCCATCAACAGATACACACAACAATATCTTTGTGCTGTTTTGCAGAGACTGAAATGCCCTCTAGGTGGGAGAAGTTAATGATTAATGATGGTATGCTGCCCACAAGCATGTAGACCCCAGACCAGTTGGAATCTGAAAGTTGATGATGCTGACTCTCACTTACCTCACCACCAACCAATCAGAAGAATGTCCACGAGCTGATCACTCCCTCTTTGAACCATTACTATAAAACTTCTCAGTACCCTCCCCATGGGGGGACACACAGTTTTGAGGGCAATAGCCCGCTGTGGCCCCCTTTGCCTGGCAAAGCAATAAAGCTATGTTCTACTTCACCCAACACTGTGTCTCTGAGATTTAATTTGGTGTCAGGGTACAGAGGCCAGATTCAGCTTCAGTCTGATGCACAATATCATTCATTTTAAAAATACAGGACCAAATGATGTTTTAGCAGTCAGATATTTTAAACCATTTCTTTTTTCTCCATGGACTCATTGTCATCCTAGGTAAGAATAGAAAGAATATACATAGAATTTATACTAATGTAATATATTTTATGCTTCAGTGCTTTTATTGATCACCCTATAATACATATGTATATCTATATATGTATGCACAGCCATCCCTTGGTATCAGAAGGGGGTTGGTACCAGGACCCCACCACCCCCACAGCTACCAAAATCTGAGGATGCTCAAGTCCCTTATATAAAATGGTGTAGTATTTGCATATAACATACACACATCTTTCCATATATTTTAAATCATCTCTAGATTACTTATAATACCTAATACAATGTAAATGCTATGTAAATATTTGTTGGAGTGATATATTCAAGTTTTGCTTTTGGAAACTTTCTGGAACTTTTTTTTTCCTCAGTATTTTCAATCCGTGTTTCGTTGAATCCATAGATGCAGAACCTGCAGTACAAAGGGCTGACTGTATATACATATGTATAAATACTTTTAAAAAATTCTGGGGCTTCCCTGGTGGCACAGTGGTTGGGAGTCCTCCTGCCGATGCAGGGGATGTGGGTTCGTGCTCCGGTCCGGGAGGATCCCCGTGCCGTGGAGCGGCTGTGCCCGTGAGCCATGGCCACTGAGCCTGCGTGTCCGGAGCCTGTGCTCCGCAACGGGAGAGGCCACTACGGTGAGAGGCCCGCATACCGCAAAAAAAAAAAAAAAAAAAAAAATTCTGATGATTTGACTTTTCATATGAAAAAATTCTTCTTGATTGGGTTATCATTACAACTATAAATTCACAATTAATCAGAGCAACATAAATATTTTACATTTTGATGAATAATTATCAAATATAAAAAGTAAAAAATTAATGGGAAGGAATCTCTTAATAAGACGGATGGTGCTCCTTCCCCAATTACTTCATTTATCTGTGTCTAAATTGCTACTTATTGCTAGAACGAGACAGGACTCAGCATCAATCTTATTCCTATTTTTCATCTTTATAGAAATAAGCATTGAGAAAATGTGATTACATGAATATGTAGATGAAAATGGAAGGAGTTTTGTTACAGCGATGCCAATCAATTCTTTGGATGCTTTCTGAGTTATTTTTGAAAAAGTCATATAGTTCTCTTTGTTGAATATTTTTCTGATGGGTAATCAGCTGGCAACTCAGTTAAGTCTTCCAGTTTTGTTAAGCAAATAACTGGAAATCATCTGACTTGCAAAAAGATTTATCTACTTATTAAAACATTCATTCACTTAGTTATTAGTAAGCATATCAAAGAAGTCTTACTAAAAGTTATCAGTGAATATTAACTAACCACGTGTTACTAACTGTGCCAGGCTTTGTAGAGCTAGAAGGAAGGGAAACTAGGGTTAAAATAAGCCTAGGGTTAAAATAAGCCTAGGGTTAAAATAATAGGAAAAAAAATGTGCATTTTAGGATCTTAATACATTTAGGCCAAATTAAATAATTTTTATTTGTCTAAAATGGTTTAGTTCTACAAAATGACATGACTGATAGACACTTCAAAATTATACTACTATCTATAATAAACACTCATATGTCTATCACAGATTTAATAATTGTCCATTTTTGCCATATTTGCCTAGTTTGTTGAAATATTTTATATTAAAAGGGAGACATCAAATCATTTCACAGCTGTGTTATTAGGGATCTCTAAAAAATGGATATTTTGCTACCTAACCACAATAAGATTGTCACACCTAAAAATTAATGATAATTTTTATATAATTTAAAACCTAGTCCATAGTTAAATTTCCTTGGTAATCTAAATAATGTCATTTATTATTTTGAAAACCAGGACAAATCAGGGTCCACATATTTCATTTGGTTATGTCTCTTAAATTTCTTCTAATCTAGAACAGACCCTCTCCACCACTATACCCTGCCTTTTTTTTCCCTTCATGATATTTATTTGTTGAATAGATACAAACTATTGTCCTGTAGAATACCCCATCTTTTCAATTCATTTGATTGCTTCCTCATGATGTCATTTAAATTGTTGTTACTCTGACCTCCATTTAGATCTGGAAGCTGTAAAGACTTGATTAGTTTCGGGTGAAATATATTTGGTGTGAATAGTTCATAAGAGATGCTGTGCCCTTCATACTGCATCATACCAAGAAGCCCATAATGTTTAGGCGGTCACACTATAAAGTGCCAATGTTAATCATGGATTAAGGTGATGAATACTCAGTCCCTCATTGTGAGTTGTTTTTCCATGAAACCAGCAAAAAATTGGTGGGGTGACACTTAGGAACTATGAGATTATCCTTTCATTCTATTGAACACCATTGATGATTCCTCCATGAGTTAATTGTTTCATTTTCTGGGCCTCTTTGTTTATTCTGAAAAATATAATCCTAATAAAAACAGAAGAAAAATGCTTACCATGTTTCCTTTAACTACTAATCTACTAATTTTCAGAATAAGGAAATGATGCAATAGCTATCTCCAATGGTGACAAATAAGGTTTTAATGTGTTTTTAGTTTAGTTTTGTTTTTAAATTTGCATTTTGGTCTTCTTCCTTTTGAGTATGTTGATCAATTCAGTAGATTTTCACACATTCAATACATTTAAGTCAAGTAGAATCAGGCAAAAATTGTCCCAGTTTTGACCAGAAGTAGCCCTATTAATCTGGTTTTTATAACCTTTTGACATCATCTGTCCTTGAAGACTTCTTTGCTTTTTAGATCAACAAGACATCTTTGGCATCCATTAGTAACATTCCCTAGAATCAGTCATTTCCCTAAGGAATACTGGTTCCCTTTAATGGGGACTTGTATACCAAAATTAGGGTCCTAGGGATGCTCAATGCTACAAGGGTGTTATTGCTTCTTTGCCTTGTCATTGGACCAAATCAGGAAAAAATCTTTAAAAATCATAAATGTAAAAGAATGCCAATTAAAATGAACAAATGAATATATCTCTTACCTCTTAAACTGAAAATCTTCATTCCAAATAAAATTAACATTTGCTTTATCTTGTACATAAAACTGTTTCAGAATAATAACACAACTACTGGCAATAAAACTACCAAGTAAAATTTAAAATTTCTTTGCAATCCTTTTTATCTTCCCACTCTGAATATACATTCAAAGCACTGAGTTTTAAGATATGTTAAAATAATTATTTTCTCATCAGAGTTATATCAGCAATTTGATTGTGAGTTAGAATAATTTATTTTAATTTGTTTTCGGTTTTATGAATTGCTTTTTTCTTCCTGGTTTAATTTGCTTTAGAGTTTTTTTTTTCTTTCCAAACTGCACAGCTTGTGGGACTTCTGTTCCCCAACTAGGGATTGAACCTGGGCCCTTGGCAGTGAAAGCGCGGAGCCCTAACCACTGGACCACCAGGGAATTCCCTGATTTTGGATTTTTAAAGCATTCCAAAAGTCAAAAGAATACAAAAAAGACTCAGTCAAAGAAGTCTTGTTTCCATATGTATTAGCTCTTTTGCTGCATAATTAAGCACCCAAAACTTAAGACAGCAGCAATTTATTATTTCTTGCCATTTTGTGAGTTTCTTTAACAGTTTATTGTACTTGGTTTGGCTTTGGGTCACTCGTATGGTAGCATTAAACTAGCATCTGGGTTGGGCTGGAACACTTAAAAAGTCCTCTCTTACATATCTGGGGCCTTGGAAAAAAATGTAAGCTTGAGCACTTCAAATTTTTCTCCAGGTAGCCCCTTTCTCCCTAAGACAATGTCTCACCTCACAAGTTTTCTTGCATGGCTCTCTCTTCAGGACAGTCTGGACTTCTTTACAACATGGCAAATGAATTCCAGGAAAGCAGAATCTTGCCAAGTCTCTTATGGGCTGGACCTGGAACTGGTACAGTGTCACTTCTGTCACATTCCATTAATCAAAGCAGGTCAAAGGCCAGTCCAGATTTAAAGATAGGAGAAATAGACTCCACCTCTTGCTGGGAGGAGCAGCCTATGTTCACAGGGAAAAGAGGAATTGTCAGTGACCATATTTAGAGACCACTGACCACACCATTGCTATCTTCTCCACCTTCTCCCTCCACCACAGATAGACATTTTTAAGATCAGTTTCTGATTTATCCTTACTATGTTTATTTTCACAAATATTAGCAAATATATTTGCATATCCTGATTTCTTCTCCTTTTAAAATAAAATAGTCAAATGATACAGCACTATCGCGGACCTTCCTTTTTTCACTTAATTTTTTGCGATAGGCGGGCCTCTCACCGTTGTGGTCTCTCCCGCTGCGGAGCACAGGCTCCGAACGCACAGGCCCAGCGGCCACGGCTCACGGGCCCAGCCGCTCCGCGGCATGTGGGATCTTCCCGGACCGGGGCACGAACCCGCGTCCCCTGCAGCGGCAGGCTGACTCTCAACCACTGCGCCACCAGGGAAGCCCTATCCTAGAGCTTTTTATTCTCCATTGTATATAGTGATCTTCTTTATGAAGGTAGTTTATAGAAGTTCAGAACAGAGCAGCCTAGATTGTACTTAGAGAACATTATATCCTATCCCCACACTTAAATATGCTTTTAAGAGAACACTTTAAACTACTTCATGGCACTTAACAGCGAAAAGAAAAGTACTGGACCATTAGTAAGCAGTGGAAAAGTGTGTTAATTATTGCTGCTGTGGGGGAGGAAAAAACATTTTCCTCTACCCTCTTAGAGACCCTAGCTGGGTCTAAAAATCAAACTGACAAAGACAGATTAATAAGAATAGCACACAAATTCTATGAAATTTTTACATTGTACATGGGAGACTTCCCCAGAGAATGAAGACCCAAAGGAGTGACCAGAGTAGGAGCTTTTATACCTTGTAGACAAAGAAGCAATACATTTGTGATGAATTGAGAAGATAAAGAGCTTTGAACTAGGGGTAGTCAAAGGTGAAGAAGTAACGAGGAAGACAACAGTTTAACAAGGTTTGCTTCTTGGCCTCAAATTCCCCGTCTCTCGTGATACGAATGTCTTCCTTCCTCCTGGTCCAGGGAAGGTGCCTTTCACATGGGATATTTATGACCTGTTTCAGGAAACAAGGGCTAGGACAGGGAGGTCAGTGTGACCTTCCTGCTTCTGCTATTTTCTCAGATCCCCTCAGCTTTACATGCTCAATATGCCATGGTGCCATATTTGTGGGTAGCATGCCTTGAACCCCATCACTGTAAAGTGCATTATTTACCGTAAAATAGGCAACCTATTCCCCTTAAGTTCCCTTAAATCCAATAAGAACATGGCAGGAATGAATAAAGAACCAAAGAAATAGTTTATTAGAGAAAGCAAGGAGAAACTGTGTGCCAAAGTAAAAAATAAGTATGGCAGAATTTTGGCAAAAGATAAAGAGGTCTTAATAAATACTTAAGAAAATATAAATAAAAACATAACACACCTCCCATAAATGTTTCTTTTATGAAAGATATAATGTTGATTTATCAGAAGTAAACATGAACTTTTTTACTTCTATCTCCTTGAAATTGTCCGGGAAGAAGAAAATTTACCCTATAATTCTAGGTTCTTTTGGCTGGTCTAAGAATCAAACTGACATGGCATAGATTAATAGGAGAAAATTAAAAAAACTGTTTAATAACTCTCTACCTTGGAGAGGCCAGGAAAACTAAGTCGCCAAAATGGCTGAAGCCCTCCCCTTAAATAGCATCCTCAGCTGAAGACAAAAGAGGATGCTGAGGGTGGGGACGAGTCACTTTTGAGAGATGACCAGGAAAAGCACAGCAAACAAGGGTAAGGCTGTTGTGCAGATTTAAGTTTTGCTTCTCCACTGATAAGGATTTCTAGAGATTTGGTCATCTCCACTTCCTGGTACAGTGAGATCTCTTACAAATGTAAATGTTTCTTTTAAAAGAGTAACTCCTTGGCTTTAGAGTTTTTCTCACGGCTGGCCGTTTCCTAGAAAATAACAACTTAAAATATTTAATATGCCAAATTGACATACTTTGGGGTGGCAAATTCTGCTCCCCTACAAAATCATGCAAAATTGATAGCAGAAACACACATAAGGATACTCACCAGACTCTTGTTTTTTTCATGTTTTTTGGCTGCGCTGGGTCTTCGTTGCTGCGCGCGGGCTTTCTCTAGTTGCAGAGAGCGGGGGCTACTCTTCGTTGTGGTGCGCGGACTGTTCATTGCGGTGGCTTCTTTTGTTGCGGAGCATGGGCTCTAGGAGTGTGGGCTTCAGTAGTTGCAGTACGCAGACTCAGTAGTTGCGGAACGCGGGCTCTAGAGCGCAGGCTCAGTAGTTGTGGCGCACGGGCTTTGTTGCTCTGTGGCATGTGGGATCTTCCCGGACCGGAACTTGAACCCGTGTCCCCTGCATTGGCAGGTGGATCCTTAACCACTGCGCCACCAGGGAAGTCCCAAGCTCTTTCTTATTACTGAAAATAGTGAACATATAAAGATGTGACTTGTAGCATATTTTTATTTCCCTTTATGTTTTAAAATTCAGAAATGTTAAATATTGTAACTCTAAGATAAGAAAGATGGGTAGATAGTGAACATGCGTCAGGCCATCGGTTGTTGCCTGGATTAAATAATGCACCACTGCCTTCACTATCTCTTATTGCGTTGTCTTTGTTCTCAAAATCCTCTCCCTGGGAAGTGACACATTCTTTGATAAAATCATAGTCGGAGGAAGGAAAAGACAAGGTCATTATACAAAGATCACAGCTATTCCTAGCATCTTTTTAAAAAAATATACCAGATTTCAGAGCATAGACGAGATAAAAATCTCTTCCTCTAGCCATCTAGCGCTGGGGCCCTATACATTGGGCTGACAAAGATAGATGAACAAGAGAAAAATGTACAGAAGTTTATAAACATGTGTATCCTGCATGCAACACATGGGAGTTCTCAGAGGTCAGTAACTCAAAGATTTTGTTAGAAGTTGAGTTTATATAACTTCTTAGCAAAGGAACAATACATTCTTAGAAAAGTGACAAGACAAAGAAAAAGGACCTTGGGTCTCTAAGGGAAGATTATGAAGGCAAATATGTGGGAGACTAAGGGTAGATAAAGGCTAGTTAGTAAAGTTTGTTATGTAGATTCCTCTGGTGCCATCTCCAGACTGATAAGGGTCTAAGTTGTCTCTAGTGATTAACTTTTGTCCTTCTTGGTAGAGAGGGAGGAGGGACAACTTTGTAAATTTCTGTCCTCCTTTTACACAAATAGGGGGAAGGTAGAGAGCTTTTCCTGCATTTGCTGCTTCTTAAATGCCTTTAGCTAAAATAATTCCTACGCCAAAGAAGCATATTTCAGGGTGTGTAAACAAAGAACAAAGAGCGTTTTTGCTCATCACCCAATTCTTCGAGGATTAACCTGTTACAGTCTCTGACCAACAGTACACTTTGCGCTCCAGACAGAGGAAATAAAGATGATAATGTTGCAGGAAGGGAGACTCCTTCCAGGGCCCGAGAGTGGGCTCTTGTCTAACACTTAGAAATGAATTGTCCAAGGAAACACGTGCTGACAGAGCAGGAGACTTTATTGGGAGGGGGCCCTGGGTGGAGAGCAGCAGGGTAAGGGAACCCAGGAGAACTGCTCTGCCATGTGGCTCACAGTCTCAGGTTTTATGGTAATGGGTTTAGTTTTCTGGTTGTCTCTGGCCAATCATTCTGACTCAGGGTCTTTCCTGGTGGTGCATGCATTGCTGGGCCAAGATGGAGTCCAATGAGAAGGATTCTGGGAGGTTGGTAGGACATATGGACCGGCATTTCCTCTCTCCTTTTGACCTTTCCCGAATTCTTCCAGTTGGTGGTAGCTTGTTAGTTCTGCATTCCTTACTAGGACTTCCTGTTGTAAGATAACTTGTGTAAGTGGTTACTATGGTGCCTGGCCAGGGCGGGCAGTTTCGGTCAGTGGTTCCCCTAACGATACCAGGATGCTCTGCTTTGGACAAGCAGTTCCTTTAGATAGTTAGATGTATATCTCAGGAAGAGTTCTTAATGAACCCAGATTCTTGCATCTTCCCATACATAGAAAAGCACTAAAATCATTAACTTGAGATATCTATGTTTTGTAACCAGCAGTATCTTTACCAAGATGTATACTTGACTACAGGTATTCCCTAGCCAGGAATCACATATAAACTCTCTTCTGCCCTACCTCTTAAAAACAGCTTCCTCAGAGCTACTGAGCAGCTGTCTCCCAGGCTATAGTTCTCAGTAAGATCCTGGATAAGACTTAAACTCACTGTTCTTATGCTGTGCATTTTTCTTTCAGTTGACAGGTGGCATTCTGGTTTCCTTCAAGAGCATCTCCGAGTGGACCAAAATACCCTGTGTGGCTGAACCACCCCGACTCCATTTTGTCAGCTCCATCTCAGGCCCACAGTCCTACCCCCTCCCCTTTCTGCATGACTGAGCTCTAGCCTACTCACAAGGGATGGACCCAAGCTTGCCAAGCTCCCTATCAACATTTACCCTTGCCTTCATCTGATATGAAAACTAGAATGCCTTTTGCTGATGCTGATGTAATGACCTGCAAGGCATAATGGTCATGAGATCCCCTGTGGGGAGGAAGAAAGCCCTGTTCCTGTAGGTGTGCACGTGCTTCTCCCCTGGTAGTCAGATTCTATCTCTAGCTTTGGCCCCTTTAAATCCCCTTGTACCCCTTTTGGTGGCTTTCAGTGGTGTGGAGTGCAGTTGAGAATGCTTCTGGGTCATCCTCCTCCTGATACTGACTGTGTGTAAGTTACCCAAGATAAGCTCCATAAGTGCACTTCATGGAGTTGCCTGCTTTGTTTTTCAGTCTCAGAGTTCCTTCCCAGTCCAGAGGGTATTACTCAATATGCCTGCTGTCCAAAATACCCCATTTCTAACACCATTCCTCTCCCTTTCCTGATATAAGACCAGAAAAGACATGATGCCCTATTATGTGTTCATCGTGCTTTTATTTAAGGAGGCTTTACCAATAACAATATTACAAATTGTGCCTTTGTTAGGTGTCTCATAGGTTTTTACACTGCAGGGTAAGATTCAGGTATGCCTTTCCTTTGTAAAGTTGGAGAAGGAAGATGGTGAAAAGGAAAGTAGAATCACCTTGCCTGTGGGTGCTTTCTCAGCGTATATCAGTTTAGGAAGTAGTACCTATGGAAACTGAGGATTTAGAAGAGCTTAGGAGACACAGCGTATCTTCAACAGCATACACCTCCTCTAAAGACTGTCGCTCTGGGGTGAGGTAGCTTCAGATGTTCAGTGAGAATACCAAAATCTGCCTGCTTTAAGTTGACGTTTCTTCTAAAGGGAATGCATATGAACCACCATTCCTAAGGCAGATGGTTTCACATGAGCCCTTCTCCCTTATAATTCTGGAAAGTGGTTCTATGAGCGACCACCTCCTTTCAGGTATATTTTTGTACAATGTTCACTGATAGAAAAAAATATCCACAGCTTCACTTAAGACCAATAGCCCATCAATTTGCTAAATGTGTTTCCTATTTACAACGTTTCTTTCATAAAATCCAGTTGTTTCATTCACTTTAACACACATATATTTTTCATAATAAAATTAATTATAGCAATGTTTCAGAGAAGTTTAACTCTCTCCACTTAAAAATACATGATTAATACCTTGTCTCTCTAATTGCTTATGTCATTTTTAAGATGAGAAATTATTCATTTCCCTCCAAATTACTGGCCTCATTAAATTGTTGAAATATCTCAAAATATTATGTTAATCCTCCTTGATAAGTTATGAAATTTGGTCTCTAAATTATACATTTAGGATGAAACCAAGAAAGCAGTCTGTAATAGTGGGTAAGAGCAAGTGCTCTAAGAGACAGATATATGTCATTCAAATACCACTTCCACCACTACCTAACTATGTGAATTCAGGAGTGACGTAAGCTCTCTGAATCTCAATTTCAACAGCCATAAAGTGTAGCTAACCATACATATATCATATTTTGAGGATTGAAAGAGTATTTAGCATATAAAGTACCTAGCATAGTACCTGATATATTGGAAGTGTTTATTAGACATCTGGCAGATGATAGCAATATATCTATGCATATTCTTGCTACACTCTATCTCATTGATTAAATGATTGACAAGTTGGTCTCATAACATTTTTAGATCTCTTTATACTCTTTCATTTTAGAAACAGGAACCTTCTGTTGAATGAAATTGTACAGCATAAGTGAAACTGAATCTGCTAATATCTGAATGCTCTTGCCAGAATAAAAGTGTATTGTAACAGGTTTTCAATAGATGATATTCACCTTCTTAATCACGTCAACTCGATTGTGTTCTATTTTAATGATAACAGAGCCAGTTCTAGAACCCAATTCTCCTTATTCCTGTACTATGTTCATTGCTCTAAACCTTAATATCTTTCAGAATGGAACATCAAAGCAAAATATGTGGAAATTACCACAAGGGAAATGGATTAAAAAACAAAGACCAGATAGAGTTAATTGATATTTACAGGATATTTCATCCAAAAAAAGCAGATTACACTTCCTTCTCAAGTGCACATGGAACATTCTCCAGGATAGATCACATCTTGGGTCATAAATCAAGCCTCAGTAAGTTTAAGAAAATTGAAGCCATATCAAGCATCTTTTCTGACCACAACGCTATGACATTAGAAATCAATTACAGGGAAAAAAAACGGAAAAACTAGCACATGGAGGCTAAACTATACGTTACTAAATAACCAAGAGATCACTGAAGAAATCAAAGAGGAAATCAGAAAATACCTAGAGACAAATGACAACCAAAACACGACATTGCAAAACCTATGGGATGCAGCAAAAGCAGTTCTAAGAGGGAAGTTTATAGCAATACAAGCCTACCTCAAGAAACAAGAAAAAACTCCAATAAACAATCTAACTGTACACTTAAAGGAACTAGAGAAAGAAGAACAAACAAAACCCAAAGCTCATGGAAGGAAAGAAATCATAAAGATCAGAGCAGAAATAAATGAAATCAAAACAAAGAAAACAATAGCCAAGATCAATAAAACTAAAAGCTGGTTCTTTGAGAAGATAAACAAAATTGATAAACCATTAGCCAGACTCATCAAGGAAAAGAGGGAGATGACTCAAATCAATAAAATTAGAAATGAAAAAGGAGAAGTAACAACAGACACTGCAGAAATACAAAGCATCCTAAAAGACTACTACAAGCAACTCTATGCCAATAAAATGGACAACCTGGAAGAAATGGACAAATTCGTAGAAAGGTATAACCTTCTAAGACTGAACCAGGAAGAAATAGAAAATAGGAACAGGCCAATCACAAGTAATGAAATTGAAACTGTGATTAAAAATCTTCCAACAAACAAAAGTCCAGGACCAGATGGCTTCACAGATGAATTCTATCAAACATTTAGAGAAGAGCTAACACCCATCCTTCTCAAACTCTTCCAAAAAATTGCAGAGGAAGGAACACTCCCAATCTCATTCTATGAGGCCACCATCACGCTGATACCCAAACCAAACAAAGATACTACAGAAAAAGAAAATTACAGACCAATATCACTGATGAATATAGATGCAAAAATCCTCAACAAAATACTAGCAAACAGAATCCAACAACACATTAAAAGAATCATACACCATGATCAAGTGGGATTTATCCCAGGGATGCAAGAATCCTTGAATATATGCAAATCAATCAATGTGATACACCATATTAACAAATTGAAGAAGAAAAACCATATGATCATCTCACTAGATGCAGAAAAAGCTTTTGAGAAAATTCAACACCCATTTATGATAAAAACTCTCCAGAAAGTGGGCACAGAGGGAACCTACCTCAACATAATAAAGGCCATATATGACAAACCCACAGCAAATATCACTCTCAATGGTGAAAAACTGAAAGCATTTCCTCTAAGATCAGGTACAAGACAATGATGTCCACTCTCGCCACTATTATTCAACATAGTTTTGGAAGTCCTAGCCACAGCAATCAGAGAAGAAAAAGAAATAAAAAGACTACAAATTGGAAAAGAAGAAGTAAAACTGTCACTGTTTGCAGATGACGTGATACTATACATAGAGAATCCTAAAGATGCCACCAGAAAACTACTGGAGCTAATCAATGAATTTGGTAAAGTTTCAGGATACAAGATTAATGCACAGAAATCTCTTGCATTCCTATACTCCAATGATGAAAAATCTGAAAGAGAAATTAAGGAAACACTCCCATTTACCATTGCAACAAAAAGAATAAAACGCCTAGGAATAAAGCTACCTAGGGAGACAAAAGACATGTATGCAGAAAACTATAAGACACTGATGAAAGAAATTAAAGATGATACCAACAGATGGAGAGATATATCATGTTCTTGGATTGGAAGAATCAATATTGTGGAAATGAATATACTACCCAAAGTAATCTACAGAGTCAATGCAATCTTTATCAAATTACCAATGGCATTTTTTACAGAACTAGAACAAAAAATCTTAAAATTTGTATGGAGACACAGAAGACCCCAAATAGCCAAAGCAGTCTTGAGGGAAAAAAACGGAGTTGGAGGAATCAGACTCCTGGACATCAGACTACACTACTAAGCTACAGTAAACAAGACAATATGGTACTGGCACAAAAACAGAAATATAGATCAATGGAACAGGATAGAAAGCCCAGAGATAAACCCACGCACCTATTGTCAACTAATCTATGACAAAGGAGGCAAGGATATACAATAGAGAAAAGACAGTCTCTTCAATAAGTGGTGCTGAAAAAACTGGACAGCTACATGTAAAAGAAAGAAATTAGAACACTCTCTAACACCATACACAAAAATGAACTCAAAATGGATTAAAGACCTAAATGTAAGACTGGATACTATAAAACTCTTAGAGGAAAACATAGGAAGAACACCCTTTGACATAAATCACAGCAAGATCCTTTTTGATCCATCTCCTAGAGTAATGGAAATAAAAACAAAAATAAACAAAGGGGACCTAATGAAACTTCAAAGCTTTTGCAAAGCAAAGGAAACTATAAACAAGATGAAAAGACAACCCTCAGAATGGGAGAAAATATTTGCAAACAAATCAACAGATAAAGGATTAATCTCCAAAATATATAAACAGCTCATGCAGCTCAATATTAAAAAAACAAACAACCCAATCCAAAATCGGCAGAAGACCTAAATAGACATTTCTCCAAAGAAGACATACAGATGGCCAAGAAGCACATGAAAAGCTGCTCAACATCACTAATTACTAGAGAAATGCAAATCAAAACTACAATGAGGTATCACCTCACACCAGTTAGAATGGGCATCATCAGAAAATTTACAAACAACAAATGCTGTAGAGGGTGTGGAGAAAAGGGATCCCTCTTGCACTGTTTGTGGGAATGTAAACTGATACAGCCACTATGGTGAACAGCACGAAGGTTCCTTAAAAAACTAAAAATAGAATTGCCATATGACCCAGTAATCCCACTACTGGGCATATGCCCAGAGAAAACCATAATTCAAAAAGACACATGCCCCAAGTTCATTGCAGCACTATTTACAATAGCCAGGTCATGGAAGCAACCTAAATGCCCACGGACAGACGAATGGATAAAGAAGATGTGGTACATATATACAATGGAATATTACTCAGCCATAAAAAGGAACGAAATTGGGTCATTTGTAGATACGTGGATGGATCTAGAGACTGTCATACAGAGTGAAGTAAGTCAGAAAGAGAAAAACAAATATCGTAAATTAACGCATATATGTGGAACCTAGAAAAATGGTACAGATGAACTGGTGTGTAGGGCAGAACTAGAGACACAGATGTAGAGAACAAATGTATGGACACCAAGAGGGGAAAGCAGTGCGGGGTGGGGTTGGTGGTGTGATGAATTGGGAGATTGGGATTGACATGTATACACTAATATGTATAAAATAACTAATAAAAACCTGCTGTATAAAAAAATAAAAATCAAAAATTCAAAAAATAAAAAAGTTGCAAAGACTCAAAGAGAAAAGGAGGATAACTCTTTCTTGTTGCCTGTGGTTACAATCTACTCTGCTTCATCTTCTGTTCTGTTGCCACAGGTATTTTTATGGAACACAGGTCTGACCACTTTACTGTTTAAAAGTCTTTGATGATCCTTATTTTTCTGCAGGAGAAAGTTAACTCCCTGGGAAGATTCCCAGGACTTTCTTTCACATCCCAGCCTTTTTTTTCAGACCAATCTCCACCCAAGATCCGAAGTACTGCTTTTAAGAATTCTGGATTTCATGGAAGAATAAGTTTTCACAATTTAGGAAGTGGCACCAGGCATGTTTAACATGTGCAACCCTCCTGCTCTTCGGGTAACAATCCCCCTTTTGTTCATCCTCATGTTTTCTCAAACTTTAGGCTCATTTAATGTATGACTCTTTAAGATATGCAGGAGAAAGACCTAGTTCAGAATCTGACCTGAGTGTGAAAAGTTTCTCCACAAATTTAGATCTAGTATTGCCCCACTTACTGAATCCAGAGATGCTTAATTTTCTTGGAGTTAATCTTTTATTATCTCTATAGCCAATAAGAGGGAAATGATGAAGATGAGTGATGCAGATATGTCAGTTTGCTGGTTTGGTGTTTGTAAGTAAAACAGAATTTGAAGTTTATGAGTCGGGACTTCCCCAGTGGTCCAGTGGTAAAGACTCTGCCTTCCAATGCAGGGGACGTGGATTTGATCCCTGGTCAGGGAACTAAGATCCCACGTGCCATGGGGCAACTAAGCCCACACGCCACAACTACTGAACCCACGCACCTCAACTGGAGAGCTCACGTGCCACAAACTATAGAGCCCACGCGCCGCAACTAGAGAAGAGAAAAACCAGCACACCACAATGAGAGAGAAGCCTGCACACTGCAGTGAAAGATCCCTCATGCCGCAAGGAAGACCCCATGTGCTGCAACTAAGACCCGACACAGCCAATAAATAAATAAATAAAATAAAGTTTATGAGTTTAAGGCACGTTCTCTCTCTTTTTTTTTTAACATCTTTATTGGAGTATAATTGCTTTACAATGGTGTGTTAGTTTCTGCTTTATAACAAAGTGGATCAGTTATTCATATACATATGTTCCCATATCTCTTCCCTCTTGCATCTCCCTCTCTCCCATCCTCCCTATCCCAGCCCTTTAGGTGGTCACAAAGCACCGAGCTGATCTCCCTATGCTACGCGGCTTAAGGCACATTCTCTTGAGTGTCTTTGTTCTCTCATTGAGCCTGTGCATTTGCTCATGTAATTCTATTTTCCTGGAAAGCTTTCTTCTCTGCTCTCTTATAAAAACCCTGACAACCTTTCAAGTCCTAGTCAAATTTAATCACTTCCATGAACACTCCTTGATAATGACCATCTCCTACTTATCTGCAATTAATCATAACCTCTTCTGTTTCCTTACAGTACTCCGATGATACCTCTATTGTAACTGAGCAGGACCCTATTTGGCCTTTCCAGGACAGATCCCTCCCCCATATCCTCTGCTTTAGCTCCTCTCTGAAGAACCTAGATAATAGTATCTGATGCACATTTCCTGAGCTGTTTTACAGATGTGAAAACCCCCACCAAATGGAAGAAGTTAACTACTTGTTGACCACAAGAACATAGCTCCCAGACCTACTGGAGCCTGAGGATTGATAATGTTAACCCCTGTGACACTGACCTGTTACCTCACCATCAACCAATCAGAGAATTGTGCACAAACTGATCACACACTCTGCAACTCCCCTCCTTCACCTGGCTGTTAAAGATGCCTCCCTGAAACCCACTGGGGAGTTTGGGCTTTTTGAGCATGAGCTGCCCTGGACTCCTAGTCTGGTGCCTTAAATAAACATTCCACTTTCCTTCACCACAACCCGGTGTCACTAGATTGGCTTTACTGTGCACGGGCAAGCGGGCCCAAGTTCGGTTTGGTAATACTATTATAACACATACCACGTGGTTTTAGCTGTTCAGTTCGCTTCTCATCCACTGACTAAATAGGACCTTCCTGAGGGTAAGGACGATGTCTTTTCCATCTCTGTTTCTCTGAGGATTGCTTTGCAGTGCAGCCCAGGAGGTAACAATGGAGGTTATGAAGAGATTATTTATAGAGGCTGTGGAAGAAAAGTGCACATGCAGCTCATGTTACACTGCCTGTTACTTAACAAGGATATCTTGGGGAAAGTATTTGCAGAAAGCTAAATTGTACATGTACCAAGGCTATTCATTAGCAGAATTGCTGAAGCATGAAAGCCAGGTTTATCCAGACATGAGCTATAATCCATGCTACAAAATTAGCTATGGAACAATCTTCAGGTTATCTGCAACAGCTGGGGCAGCCTGGCCTACGGTCATCGGTCATTGCTAAGATCTCATTAATCCCCAGAACCGAGCTCAGGGTCCAGGAAGATGACTGTGCGAGGTGGAAAGAAGCAGTGAAGAGTTTGCAGAGGTGGTGGCCCCTGTCCCCCTGCCAACCTATGCATCTGGAAGATTGTGTGTGTGGTCACTCTCTTGTCCAGGGAGCTGGGATGGTTTGCTGTACTTGGCAGAGTAATTGTGGTTAATTCTCAGGCATTGGTTACCACTGGACATACCTGTTTATAAGTCTGCTCTGTCACTACAACATTAATCTTTTAAAATCTTCCTATGAAGTTGTGCACCACAAAAGAATTCTTTTAATATTTGAAGAAAAAGAGGAAACTAATAACTGTTATATATTAGTCAGGGTTCTCCAGAGGAACAGAATCAATATAATGTGAATATATAGAGAAAGAAAGAATTGGCTCTTGTGATTATGGAGGCTGACAAGTCCAAGTCTGCCGTGTGGGCTGGCAGCCTGATCACCCAGGAGAACTCATGGTGCAGTTCCAGTCTGAAGGCAATCTACTGAAGAATTTCCTGTTTCTTGGGGAGGCCAGTCTTTTCATTCTATTAGGCCTTCAACTGATTGTATGAGGCCCATCTACATTATGGAGGGCAAACTGCTTACTCAAAGTTTACTGATTTAAAGGTTAATCTCATCCCAAGCACTCTTCAAGTTGACACATGAAATTGACCAACACATGTTGAATACCTACTATGTGTCAGACTCTTCTAGACGCTATGTCATCTCACAGAATTTTCACAGAAACCCCATGAGATGTGTATCTTATTTCATCAGTGAGAAAACCGAGGCTTACATGGCTTAATTCCCTTATTTAAGGATATAACTGGTAGGAACTAAAAGTGTATTCTAGCCTTCATTCATCTGCTTTAAAGCCTGTACTCTTTCCACTAAAATAATAAATACAATATACTGAGAGAGATCTTGTTTGTCCTGATACTTTTTTTCTCCAGGAAAAATATCCCAGTTTCAAGTACTTTTTGAGGGGACTACCTCTCCTTTCTTTTTCCCCCTCTCTATAAACCAGGTTTTTGGAGGCAGGAAATTTGCAAACATCCACCCTCATCATCATGTATTATAGATATGTATTTCTGCATTTAGTATCAGGGTTATTGTGTTATCAAGCTGATAATTATCCTGAAGTGGCTTATAAGATAGAATGCATTGGGGGCAACATTTTCCTCCCCTGCCTGGGTAGGATTTCCTGTGCAATTATCCAGGGAAGTCAGGTCCTTGGGCTGGAGGTGGTACGGGGTCCCACAACCACAGCAACTAAGTATAATCTAGGTATATGTGACTGACTTCATTTTTAAATTCCATTTGGTTATACTTTGCCCTTTAGTTTTGCATAAAATGTTCCGTCTCTTTTTAATAGTGTTGTGGGCTATTAAGGGCAAGGCCATGTGTTCCAAATGGATCAGAGTGTTAGAGCCACGGCTGCATGAGGTTGGCAGCTCTAACTAAGGAGAGGTTGCCAAGCAGAGGGTTAATCTTGGAGACAGAGTAGAAGTTCAGGTCCTAACTGCAGCAAACCACATTGAGGATCCACTTTCACTGCCATATTTGGAAGATATTCATTTTCTTTCAGTAAGATGGCAGCTTTCTTATCCTTCTTCTACTATTAGGCACATGTTTCATCATATCATGGGAAATAAAAACCCTACCTTTCTGTTTTCATATCATATTATTGATCTCAGAAAAGGCCAGTAATAGTTTGTCTCCCCTCTTGAAATTTCCCAGAAGGACCTCTTAGGAATCACAGCACAGACGGCAAGCGTTTATACAACAGGTTTGTCCTTTAACTTGACCATTTCCAGGTTAATAATAACAAATAGAAACTAAGTTTGCCCTTTAACTTCAACTAATTTCCTCTCCCTTCTACAACTCTAATTGATTACCAAGCATGGGCTTATTTTTATTTTTTTAATTTTTTGGCCACGCTGCACGGCATGTGGGATCTTAGTTCCCTGACCAGGGATTGAACCCACGCCCCCCTGTACTGGAAGCACAGAGTCTTAACCACTGGACTGCCAGGGAAGTCTCCTAGTTACTTTTAATTCATGTCATTATAATTTGTGAAATCGTTAGGTTTGTGAAAACAAAATCAGGCATAGACATAAGAAATTCGCATCATTCATTCCAATGTCTTATATTTCTAAAAATGTTGTCTTACCAGATGGAAAGGACATGAAAATCATTCAGAGCAGAAAAAAATATTAGACTAGGTTAGATGAATCTAAATAAGTTTAACTTGGCAAGCTTGGTGGAAACTATAGACAAATCTGACCTGGTAATTAGGTAACGTAAGTAAGTGAGGCTGGGGCCAGGGCTATAAGATTACCCATCCAAATGACATACATTTAAGAGTCCCTACTGACTTAGAGGCTATAGAAAAAGACTCAAAATGGCAGTCTAGAATGTGGGAAAACTTGTCCCAAGGATTTGCAACTCTGAATCTCATGTTCCAATTAAATGTCTGATTGATATACAATCTCAGCCAGCCATTAAGATAACACCAAATCTATCGCCTTGGTGTGTACCAACTTACCCCATGAAGATTTAAAATTAAATACAGAGAGGATGAAGTAAATTGAACCAATACAATGAATATTTTTGTTTTAGGTTTGGAAATTATATATGCGTATGCAGTGTTTTAATAACTTATTTGGCATTTTAGAGAGTAATTTGGCATATCAGCTTTGGGATTACAGCTTAAAATGTGTGATTGAGTAATTTCTTAGTATATTTGATATGATTTAAGAGTCATTCCAAATACATAAAAATTTACAATATTAGATTTATAAATTATAGGGGTGTTTGGAAAGCTTGTTTTTATCAGACAATTGAAATATTTTTTTAAAAAGTGGAATATGTTGAATGTATAAAGGCAGTTAAAATGATTACAATATTGGGCTTACCTGGTGGTGCAGTGGTTAAGAATCTGCCTGCCAATGCAGGGGACACGGGTTCGAGCCCTGGTCCGGAAAGATCCCACATGCCACAGAGCAACTAAGCCCGTGTGCCACAACTACTAAGCCCGTGTGCCACAACTACTGAAGCCTGCATGCCTAGAGCCCGTGCTCTGCAACAAGAGAAGCCACCGCAATGAGAAGTATCTGCAATGTGCACCGCAACGAAGAGTATCCCCTGCTCACCGCAACCAAGAAAAGCCCCGTGTGCAGCAATGAAGACCCAATACAGCCAAAAAAGATTACAATATTAAGTGCTTAAAAAATCCTTAATTGTTTAAATTTGTGGATTTATAAATAGCATAATAAGATTTACAAATTTAAGTCTAAGAAACAATTCATTTTTTGAATTTGTAACTTTAATAAAATAAATACTGAATTTGAAAACAGAAGTGACCCCTGAAATAATCTTTTCACAAAAGCTAAACTTCAAGGGCACCAAAAAACCCACATTGACTTTACTGGAGATATTAGTCTCAACTTTTCATAGACCACATTGTCATGAAACATGTTGTCAGAAAGATGAAGCTTAAGATTTTCTTTTTCCTCACTCCTTTATTTTGAAACCTGACCTTCAGTTTCCTTCAAAAATCTCTATTTCTGGACTTTCAGTATAAACATGGTTATGTAAGTCACATACTTGCCCTTTTGCTCCTGAAAATAATAACAAATGCAACAGGAGAATAAAGCAAACCCTGTAAATTCCATTTTCAGTGAAACTATGAGACATACATAATCAGCATACTCCAAAAATGTGTGTAAAGCCTTCAAAATCAGCTGAGTTTGGCAAAAGCCTCAGGAGAGAAAGTGAAATAAAGAAGCAGAATAAATTTCAAAATAGTCCAGTGGTGGCAGAATATTCCAGCAATAACACATCCTAATGGTGAGAGGCCCACTCTAAAGTACAAACACTGCATCCTTCGTTTTCAGCAATGAGTGAAGGAACTGGGATCAACAGGACTAACGGTAGAAGCCTTCCTGGAACCAGGCTGATCTGAGTGCAGAAGAGGTAAGAGTGCAAAAAGAGTCACATAGCCATCATATTTGTGGGGAGTAGTGCGTCTCTGAGGTTGCAGTGGAAGAGTGAACTGGGGTTGTCAATATTCAACTCAAGGAGTTATTGGCTTGGCATCTTCAAGATAACATGGAAAGAAAGCATGGAAAGCAAAGATTTAAAATCCAATTATGTTGTCTTTCAAACATAAAAGCAGAAGATTGTTTAACAAGCAATAATTCAGGAAATGTTACGCCTCTCAAACTTTCTTTTCTTTTTCTTTTTTTGGCTATGTCATGTGGCATGCAGGATCTTACTTAGTTCCCTGACTAGGGATTGAACCCAGGCCACAGCAGTGAAAGTGCCCAGTCCTAACCACTGGACTTCCAGGAAATTCCCTCTCAAACTTTCTTAAGGAAACTTCCAGAGGATGAATTCGAACCATCCAAATATGATAAAGGAAACTATTACAAATGGACTGGTAAGGAACATTGAATATATTCAACTCTAGAACAGAAATTGAAAGAAATATGAGGACTAGAGTTACAGATAAGAATGTAAATAAATATAAATTCTGAAAACAATATAACTACCAAAAATTAGGAGGGGAAGAGGGGGTAGAAATTCTGAGGTAGTATAAACTTAGTGATTAGCTTATCTATGTTCACTAGGAGTCAATGCATACAATTTAAAGATGACAAATCAAGTAATAAAATTATAAGCATTAAAATAGCAGATATGCTAGGAAAGGTAAAATTGACTAATATCAGTAGAAATGGGGGACTTCCCTGGTGGCGCAGTGGTTAAGACTCCACACTCCCAATGTAGGGGGCCAGGGTTCAATATCTGGTCAGGGAACTAGATCCCACATGCATGCCTCAACTAAGAATTTGAATGCCACAACTAAGGAGCCCACGAGCCACAAATAAGGAGCCCTCCTGCTGCAACTGAGGAGGCTGTGAGCTGCAACTAAGGAGCCCAACTGCCACAACTAAAGACCCAGCACAACCAAATAAATAAATAAATTAATTTTTAAAAAGTAGTAGAGGGGCTTCACTGGTGGCGCAGTGGTTGAGAATCTGCCTGCTAATGTAGGGGACACGGGTTCGAGCCCTGGTCTGGGAGGATCCCACATGCCGCGGAGCAACTAGGCCCGTGAGCCACAACTACTGAGGCTGCGCGTCTGGAGCCTGTGCTCCGCAACAAGAGAGGCCGCGACAGTGTGAGGCCCACGCACCGCGATGAAGAGTGGCTCCTGCTCGCCACAACTAGAGAAAGCCCTCGCACAGAAACGAAGACCCAACACAGCCAAAAATTAATTAATTAATTAATAAACTCCTACCCCCAACATCTTCTTTAAAAAAAAAAAAAAGTAGTAGAAATGGAATGGGAGAGAAAAAGGAAAACACAACAGTAAATTTATTACTCCACATTTTAGGTATATGAATCAAGCAAGAAAAAAGAACTATGATGTATATTTAAAACTGAAGAAATGAGATAAGACTTTGAAATTGAAATGAAATAACATAAGTAGGCGGTCAACTTCATTAGCTATGAGACATGCAAATTTAAATCATCGTGCAATGCTACTACATACACATAAAAATGGTTAAAATGAAAAAGGGAGGCAATACCAAGTATTGGTGAGGATGTGGAGCAATCGGAACTCTCATCACTGCTGACGGGACTGTAAATTGATACAGTCACTTTGGTAAAACTGGCAGAATATACTAAACTGCACAGAAGCATACCTGTGATTTCAGCAGCTTCACTCCGAGATATACATACTCAAGAGGAATGCATAGTATGTTCACCAAATGAAAAGTACAATATTGTTTATAGTAGCATTATTCAAGCCCACATCTGGAAACTACTCAAATATTCATGACCCAGAGAATGGATAGTTGATACAGTCACACAATGCTATACTGTACGGCAACCAGACTGAACAAACTTCAAATAGACACAATGATAAACCTTACAGCTATATTGTTGGGCCAAGAAGCCAGACATAAAAAAAGTACACAATGTATTTTTCTATTTATATAAAATAACAAATAGGTAAAGCTAATTTATGGCCTTAGAAGGATAACCTTAGCAGAGTTGTAACTGCAATAGGACAAGTGCGGGTTTTCTGGGATGTTGATCATGTTTATGACTCTTGATTTGGGTGATGATTACATGGATGTGTTTTCACTTTGTGAAAATTCATCATGCTTAGGATTTTGTACTTTTCTGTATATATGTTAAACTTTATTAACAAGTGTAACAACAACAACAAAATAAAAGGAATTTAGGGCTTCCCTGGTGGTGCAGCGGTTGAGATTCCGCCTGCCGATGCAGGGGACAGGGGTTTGTGCCCCGGTCCGGGAGGATCCCGCATGCCGCGGAACAGCTGGGCCCGTGAGCCATGGCCGCTGAGCTTGCGCGTCCGGAGCCTGTGCTCCGCAACGGGAGAGGCCACAACAGTGAGAGGCCCGCGTACCGCAAAAAAAAAAAAAAAAAAAAAAGGAATTTAATGCAGGAAATTGATTACACATGTGATGGAAGAGGAGAAAACCAAGGCTGGTGAGGCAACTCAGAGACTAGCAAGAGCATGAAGCAACCATGCCTCCACAGCTGAAGGAACAAAGGCAATATTATTGGAGTCCAGTTATGAGTTCCTTTGAACTGTCCTTTTGACTAGTCCTCCACTTTGGTCTTCTGTGTCTTTGGTCTGCTAAGCCCAGTTTTAGTAAGAATCCTGTTAAATTGGTCTAGTGAGAATCCCGCACCCTTCATAACTGATCAGATTCCTCATTCCTCATCCTGATATCTAAGTCCTTGTTCTGCTCTTAGCAAAAATTCTATTAGGCCAGTTGAGCAAGAATTCCGCCTACCCTTGATGTCTAATCAAGTTCCTCTTAGGACTTTTCCATTCACTGACCTTTTCACTCTGCTTTTTGGCTATAAATCCCCAGTCTTTGCTGTATCCAGAGGTGAGCTCAGTTCTATATCAAGGTCCCTCTCCCTACTGCAGTAATTTGAATAAATCTGTCTTACCGTTTTTAACGATCATCTGGTGAATGTTTTTCTAATTTTTCTATGGACTAGGGTCAGGCTGCAGAAGCTGAAACCATAGTAGCCAGTCTTGGAGACCCAGAGGAAATGAAGCCACAGCCAGAGCTGCTGCAGTAGATAGAGAGAGATGTGGGAGAGGGAAAAAAGTATTGTTCTTCCAACCATGTTAGGTTCTCTAGCTGTGGCCCTGTAAATTAGACTGGCCAAAGACAGATCAATAAAGAAAAAAAACAAGTTTATGAGAATGTGCATGGTGCTTATGTTAGGGGAACCCCTGACTGAAACTGCCATCCCTGGGCAGGCAAGATAAGAACCACTTGCATGAGTTATCTTACAACAGGAGGTCTTGGTAAAGAACATGGAACTAACAAGCTACCAACAACTGGAAGAATTCGGGAAAGACCAAGGAGAGTGGAGACACCAGTCCATACGTCCCACTGAAACAGGAGGGAAAGGAGCAGGGCACAACTTTTAGAAGAATGACATAGCCATAGGACATGACAAAAACTGGTTAGAACAACCTAGGTCTAAGATGGCAGAAGATCTGACTTCCAGTGAGTCTCATTATACACTTATTGTAATATATTAGCAGTGCTAAGTGACACACCCACCAGCACCATGACAGTTCTGAGGCCAACAATCAAAGATCAAAAATTGGACAGTAGCCCAATTCCTGGAAATCCCCGCCCCTTCCCCAAAATAATTGGAATAATCCTCCTCCTCATTAGCCTATGAAATTACCCAGCCCATAAAAACTAACCACCATATTTTGGGGGCTCTCGCCTTCTGAGATGGCCCACACTTTATCTGTGGAGTGTCTTTCTCTCTAAATAAATCCACTTCTTACCTATCACTTTGTCTCTCACTGAATCCTTTCTGCGATGAGACATCAAGAACCTGAGCTTCATTAAGTCCTGAGACCAGGTGTGTGATCTCAATTAAAAGACCGTGGGTTCGAGTCCTAATTTGGGTTTTGCACGGTTTCACATGAACTTGCATTCAGTAACAACAGGTCTAAGAAGGGCACATTAACTTGATTTTAGCTTTCTTATCTATTCTCTCTTTTAGTCTATCATAGTTTGTCTCTTTTCCTGTTATATCTGCTACCAGTTCTACACATAGACCCCACTTCTCTGCCTGAAAAATCAAATTCTTTCTTCTAAAAATATTTAAGGCCTGGAGATATCTGAAGGTTTGTCCCAAATGCTAAGATAAGCAAAGAAAAATTTCACTATTAAGAAAGAAATAAGCCTCTTTTGGAGGTCTATGACACAAAGTTGGAAGATGACAAAAAGAAATTTGAATTCAAATCCCGTTTTACTTCTGTTTGCTACAAAGAATGTGGATTTAAAATGGTAGGAGAAAAGGGAAATTGAAGATGGGTAAAGAGATTATAAGAGAGAATATTGTTGATCTAAAATGAGTTTTAAAACCTCACCCAAACTATATTCTAAGCACTTAAAAAACTTGCAAATGAAATTGGTGAGAAGATCTAAGATGGGAAAATGTTTAAGTGTTCACAGTAAGCAAGAGGATGTGTTCTACATATGTCTTGTGCCTGTGGAATGTGTACCTCTGCTTTCATTTTACTATGGCTTGCTCTTGAATTCTTTCCTGCGCAAAGCCAAGGACCCTCACTTGGCAGCCCATCCCAGACCTGGGACATGACCATCCTCTCGCTCCCCATTTTCCTGTAACATCTTTACAAGGGAAGAGGAAGAAGGTGGTCTTCTCTCCCTCCCAGCTTTTCCTTTGATTATAAAAACGTAGCCCACTTAGTTCTTGGGGCAGAGCCTTCTTGCCTGCCCACTGGTATCCTTCATAAGCATCCTATAGTAATAAATCTACTACTTACCTGTCACTTTGCCTCTTGCTGAATTCCTTCTGTGCTGAGACATAAAGAACCTGAGCTTCACTGAATCCTGAGATGAGTTTTGCAGTTTCAGGATGGCCTGGTACTTGGGTGGAATTGCTGCTGCAGGCTAATCTGACTCCCTGTGTTGCTCATGGAGAATGGTGTGCCGGCCTGTCAGGGCTTTGCTGCTGCTGCTGCTGCTTCTGTAAACAGACTGAGCCACGTACTAGTGTCTGACTGTGGCATGGCTGGGGCTGGCATGGCTGAGTGACAACCCACCAGTGCTGGAGCAGGGGTTAGGCTCCTCACTAGGTCTCTGCTGGGCTTGCCCTTTCCTAGTCCTTTGGGGCTTTTCTATTTTAGTCAATGCCTGTTGGTAACTCTGTATAGGTCTCTCGTTTAGGTTTTAGGTGCCTAGTCTGGGGTATATGGGAGACTAAAAAAGTAAACAAACAACCCAGTGCATTTACCATGTTGTCATTCCTCAAGTCCTCAGGTCCTTACACAGTCCACCTTCTGCACAGCTTTCAGAGTGCTCTTTATCATTGTCTGTTGAAAAATTTCCAGGTATTTCATTGTATTTAGAGAAGAAGAGCAGGGAAAAGTGAATCTACACCATCTTGTTCTGGAACCAGAAACACAAATCTTATTTTGATAATATATTCAAGCAGTCTAAACAAAATATTACATCAAATCCAGCAATACATAAATCATATGTTGGGTATTACCCCAAGAATTAATTAGAAAATTAATTGATGTAATTCATCATATTAATAAGTTCAAAGAGAAAAATCATGATCTTCTCAATCAATATAGACTAATATGCTAAAATGAAACAATATTTCAGTGTAAAGACACCAAACCAGAGCTTCCTTATTCTGAAAAAGAAACATATCTATAAAAACCCCCACTGCAATTATATTTAATAATTAAATATTGAATGCTTTCCCTTTGAAATCAAGACAAAACGAAGAAGCATAATAGGAGTACTTTCATTAAATACTAACAGTTATAGCCAGTAAAAGGAGCAATAAAGATAAGTAAAGGCATAAGGATAGGAGAAGATAACATACTATTATTATTTGGAGATAATCTGATTGTGTATATGGAAAAAAATTTTAATCTGTAGAAAAAATATTAGGGCCAATAACAGGGCTTATTAATATCGAATATTTCTATATAACAGCAAAAATCAGAAAATAAAATTTGAAAAAGGATACCCTTTAATATAAAAGCATCAGAAAATATCATGAGCCTAGGAATAAATCTAACAAAAGATATGCAGGAAGTGCATAAGGACAATTATAAAACTTTATTGAGGGAAATTAAAGAAACCTATTTGAATGAGGGGATGTGTCGTTCATGACCTAAAATGCTTAGTACTGTAAAAACTTCAATTTTCCCCAAATTGACCTATAGACTCAATGCAATGTGTTTATATACTGACAATCTGATCCTAAAATTTATCAACACATGGAAGGGTTAAGAACATGTCAATGAAAAATTAATCAGTTGATCTAAGAAAGAAATGGAAAATTTTATCTGAGCCAAATTGAGGATTATAACTCAGGAACAGCCCCTTAGACAGCTCCAAGAACTGTTCCGCCCATTAGAAGTCAAAGCACAGTTATATTAGTTTTTTCAGACAGAGGGCTGTACATTGAATGACATTATTAACAGTTTACACAATCCAGATGTGCAAGTACAGAGTGGTGTGTCATGGTGGCCCCTTACAAGATCAGAAGTGTTATCTTTTAAGGAGTTGTCTTATTGATGCTAGGAGAATGCTGCTCTTTATGATTGAACAGGTATTTCTGCTGTTGGGGGAGGTTCGGTCAATGCCTAATGCAGATACACAATGCACAGTAGAGGAGAGAGTGGAGGTCAAAGAGCAGAGAAAATTTTTTGTTTAAATTTTTCATGTCCTGGAGAGGGGGAAGATGGTGGAAGAGTGAGACGCGGAGATCACCTTCCTCCCCACAGATACATCAGAAATACATCTACACGTGGAACAACACCTACAGAACATCTACTGAACGCTGGCAGAAGATCTCAGACCTCCCAAAGGGCAAGAAACTCCCCATGTACCTGGGTAGGGCAAAAGAAAAAAGAATAAATAAACAGAGTCAAAAGAATAGGGACGGGACCTGCACCAGTGGGAGGGAGCAGTGAAGGAGGAAAGGTTTCCACACACTAGGAAGCCCCTTCGTGGGCAGAGACTGCGGGTGGCAGAGGGGGAAGCTTCGGAGCCACGGAGGAGAGCATAGCAACAGAGGTGTGGGGGGCAAAGTGGAGAGATTCCAGAGCAGAGGATCGGTGCCGACTGGCACTCACCAGCCCGAGGCTTGTCTGCTCACCCGCCGGGGCGGGTGGGGCTGGGAGCTGAGGCTCGGGCTTCGGTTGGAGCGCAGGGAGAGGACTGGGGTTGGCGGCGTGAACACAGCCTGCAGGTGGTTAGTGCACCACAGCTAGCCGGGAGGGAGTCTGGGGAAAAGTCTGGAGCTGCCGAAGAGGCAAGAGACTTTTTCTTGCCTCTTTGTTTCCTGGTGCGCGAGGAAAGGGGATTAAGAGCTCTGCTTAAAGGAGCTCCAGAGACGGGCGCGAGCCGCGGCTAAAAGCGTGGACCCCAGAGACGGGCATGAGACGCTAAGGCTGCTGCTGCCGCCACCAAGAAGCCTGTGTGCGAGCACAGGTCACTATCCACACCGCCCCTCCCGGGAGGCTGTGCAGCCCGCCACTTCCAGGGTCCCAGGATCCAGGGACAACTTACCCGGGAGAATGCACGGCACGCCTCAGGCTGGTGCAACGTCACGCCGGTCTCTGCCGCCGCAGGCTCCCCCCGTACTCGGTACCCCTCCCTCCCCCTGGCCTGAGTGAGCCAGAGCCCCCCAGTCAGCAGCTCCTTTAACCCTGTCCTGTCTGAGCGAAGAACAGATGCCCTCCCGTGACCTACATGCAGAGGCGGGGCCAAATCCAAAGCTGAGCTCTGGGAGCTGTGCGTACAAAGAAGAGAAAGGGAAATCTCTCCCAGCAGCCTCAGGAGCAGCGGATTAAATCTCCACAATCAACTTGATGTACCTGCATCTGTGAAATACCTGAATAGACAACGAATCATCCCAAATTGAGGAGGTGGACTTTGAGAGCAAGATTTATTATTTTTTCCCCTTTTCCTCTTTTTGTGAGTGTGTATGTGTATGCTTCTGTGTGAGATTTTGTCTGTACAGCTTTGCTTTCACCATTTGTCCTAGGGTTCTATCCGTCTGTTTTCTTTTTTTACTTTAAAAAATGTTTTTCTTAATAATTATTTTTTATTTTAATAACTTTATTTTATTTTATCTTACTTTATTTTCTTTTATCCTCTTTCTTTCTTTCTACTTTTCCTCCCTTTTATTCTGAGTCGTGTGGGTGAAAGGCTCTTGGTGCTGCAGCCAGGACTCACTGCTGTACCTCTGAGGTGGGAGAGCCAACTTCGGGACACTGGTCCACAAGAGACCTCCCAGCTCCACATAATATCAAATGGCGAAAATCTCCCACAGATCTCCATCTCAACACCAACACCCAGCTTCACTCAACGACCAGCAAGCTACAGTGCTGGACACCCTATGCCAAATAACTAGCAAGACAGGAACACAACTCCATCCATTAGCAGAGAGGCTGCCTAAAATCACAATAAGTCCACAGACACCCCAAAACACACCACCAGACGTGGACCTGCCCACCAGAAAGACAAGATCCAGCCTCATCCACCAGAACGCAGGCACTAGTCCCCTCCACCACGAAGCCTACACAACCCACTGAACCAACCTTAGCCACTGGGGACAGACACCATGAACCTGCAGCCTGCAAAAAGGAGACCTCAAACACAGTAAGATAAGCAAAATGAGAAGACAGAAAAACACACAGCAGATGAAGGAGCAAGATAAAAACCCACCAGACCTAACAAATGAAGAGGAAATAGGCAGTTTACCTGAAAAAGAATTCAGAATAATGATAGTAAAAATGATCCAAAATCTTGGAAATAGAATAGAGAAAATGCAAGAAACATTTAATAAGGACCTAGAAGAACTAAAGATGAAACAAGCAACGATGAACAACACAATAAATGAAATTAAAAATACTCTAGAAGGGATCAATAGCAGAATAACTGAGGCAGAAGAACAGATAAGTGACCTGGAAGATAAAATAGTGGAAATAACTACTGCAGAGCAGAATAAAAAAAAAAGAATGAAAAGAACTGAGGACAGTCTCAGAGACCTCTGGGACAACATTAAACGCACCAACATTCAAATTATAGGGGTTCCAGAAGAAGAAGAGAAAAAGAAAGGAAGTGAGAAAATATTTGAAGAGATTATAGTTGAAAACTTCCCTAATATGGGAAAGCAAATAGTTAATCAAGTCCAGGAAGCACAGAGAGTCCCATACAGGATAAATCCAAGGAGAAACACGCCAAGACACATATTAATCAAACTGTCAAAAATTAAATACAAAGGAAACATATTAAAAGCAGCAAGGGAAAAACAACAAATAACACACAAAGGAATCCCCATAAGGTTAACAGCTGATATTTGAGCAGAAACTCTGCAAGCCAGAAGGGACTGGCAGGACATATTTCAAGTGATGAAGGAGAAAAACCTACAACCAAGATTACTCTACCCAGCAAGGATCTCATTCAGATTTGATGGAGAAATTAAAATCTTTACAGACAAGGAAAAGCTGAGAGAGTTCAGCACCAACAAATGCTAAAGGATCTTCTCTAGGCAAGAAACACAAGAGAAGGAAAAGACCTACAATAACAAACCCAAAACAATTAAGAAAATGGGAAGAGGAACATACATATTGATAACTACCTTAAATGTAAATGGATTAAATGCTCCCACCAAAAGACACAGACTGGCTGAATGGATACAGAAACAAGACCCATATATATGCTGTATACCAGAGACCCACTTCAGACCTAGAGACACATACAGACTGAAAGTGAGGGGATGGAAAAAGATATTCCATGCAAATGGAAACCAAAAGAAAGTTGGAGTAGCAATTCTCATATCAGACAAAATAGATTTTAAAATAAAGACTATTAGAAGAGACAAAGAAAGACACTACATAATGATCAAGGGATCGATCCAAGAAGAAGATATAACAATTGTAAATATTTATGCACCCAACATAGGAGCACATCAATACATAAGGCAAATACTAACAGCCACAAAAGGGGAAATCGACAGTAACACAGTCATAGTAGGGGACTTTAACACCCCACTTTCACCAATGGACAGATCATCCAAAATGAAAATAAATAAGGAAACACAAGCTTTAAATGATACATTAAACAAGATGGACTTAATTGATATTTGTAGGACATTCCATACAAAAACAACAGAATACACATTTTTCTCAAGTGCTCATGGAACATTCTCCAGGATAGATCATAGCTTGAGTCACAAATCAAGCCTTGGTAAATTTAAGAAAATTGAAATTGTACCAAGTATCTTTTCCGACCACAACACTATGAGACTAGATATCAATTACAGGAAAAGATCTGTAAAAAATACAAACACATGGAGGCTAAACAATATACTACTTAATAACGAAATGATCAATGAAGAAGTCAAAGAGGAAATCAAAAAATACCTAGAAACAAATGACAATGGAGACATGATGACCCAAAACCTACGGGATGCAGCAAAAGCAGTTCTAAGAGGGAATTTTAGAGCAATACAATCCTACCTTAAGAAACAGGAAACAACTCGAATAAACAACCTAACCTTGCACCTAAAGCAATTAGAGAAAGAAGAACAAAAAACCCCCAAAGTTAGCAGAAGGAAAGAAATCATAAAGATCAGATCAGAAATAAATGAAAAAGAAATGAAGGAAACGATAGCAAAGATCAATAAAACTAAAAGCTGGTTCTTTGAGAAGATAAACAAAATTGATAAACCATTAGCCATACTCATCAAGAAAAAAAGGGAGAAGACTCAAATCAATAGAATTAGAAATGAAAAAGGAGAAGTAACAACTGACACTGCAGAAATACAAAAGATCATGAGAGATTACTACAAGCAACTCTATGCCAATAAAATGGACAACCTGGAAGAAATGGACAAATTCTTAGAAATGCACAACCTGCCAAGACTGAATCAGGAAGAAATAGAAAATATGAACAGACCAATCACAAGTAATGAAATTGAAACTGTGATTAAAAATCTTCCAACAAACAAAAGCCCAGGACCAGATGGCTTCACAGGCGAATTCTATCAAACACTTAGAGAAGCGCTAACACCTATCCTTCTCAAACTCTTCCAACATATAGCGGAGAGAGGAACACTCCCAAACTCATTCTACGAGGCCATCATCACCCTGATACCAAAACCAGACAAGGATGTCACAAAGAAAGAAAACTACAGGCCAATATCACTGATGAACATAGATGCAAAAATCCTCAACAAAATACTAGCAAAGAGAATCCAACAGCACATTAAGAGGATCATACACCACGATCAGGTGGGGTTTATTCCAGGAATGCAAGGATTCTTCAATATACGCAAATCAATAAATGTGATGCACCACATTAACAAACTGAAGAATAAAAACCATATGGTCATCTCAACAGATGCAGAGAAAGCTTTCGACAAAATTCAACACCCATTTATGACAAAAACCCTCCAGAAAGTAGGCATAGAGGGAACTTTCCTCAACATAATAAAGGCTATATATGACAAACCCACAGCCAACATCATCCTCAATGGTGAAAAACTAAAAGCATTTCTACTAAGATCAGTAACAAGACAAGGTTGCCCACTCTCACCACTCTTATTCAACATAGTTTTGGAAGTCTTAGCCACAGCAATCAGAGAAGAAAAGGAAATAAAAGGGATCCAAATCGGAAAAGAAGGAGCAAATCTGTCACTGTTTGCAGATGACATGATACTATACATAGAGAATCCTAAAGATGCTACCAGAAAACTACTAGAGCTAATCAATGAACTTGGCAAAGTAGCAGGATACAAAATTAATGCACAGAAATCTCTGGCATTCCTATACACTAATGATGAAAAATCTGAAAGTGAAATCAAGAAAACACTCCCATTTATCATTGCAACAAAACGAATAAAATATCTAGGAATAAACCTACCTAAGGATACAGAAGACCTGTATGCAGAAAATTATAAGACACTGATGAAAGAAATTAAAGATGATACAAATAGATGGAGAGATATACCATGTTCTTGGATTGGAAGAATCAACATTATAAAAATGACTATACTACCCAAAGCAATCTACAGATTCAATGCAATCCCTATGAAACTACCACTGGCATTTTTCACAGAACTAGAACAAAAAATTTCACAATTTGTATGGAAACACAAAAGACCCCGAATAGCCAAAGCAATCTTGAGAATGAAAAACGGAGCTGGAGGAATCAGGCTCCCACACTACAAAGCTACAGTAATCAAGAGAGTATGGTATTGGCACAAAAACAGAAATATAGATCAATGGAACAGGATAGAAAGCCCAGAGATAAACCTACGCACATATGGTCACCTTATCTTTGATAAAGGAGGCAGGAATGTACAGTGGAGAAAGGACAGCCTCTTCAATAAGTGGTGCTGGGAAAACTGGACAGCTACATGTAAAAGTACGAGATTAGAACACTCCCTAACACCATACACAAAAATAAGCTCAAAATGGATTAAAGACCTAAATGTAAGGCCAGAAACAATCAAACTCTTAGAGGAAAACATAGGCAGAACACTCTATGACATAAATCACAGCAAGATCCTTTTTGACCCACCTCCTAGAGAAATGGAAATAAAAACAAAAATAAACAAATGGGACCTAATGAAACTTCAAAGCTTTTGCACAGCAAAGGAAACCATAAACAAGATGAAAAGACAACCCTCAGAATGGGAGAAAATATTTGCAAATGAAGCAACTGACAAAGGATTAATCTCCAAAATTCACAAGCAGCTCATGCAGCTCAATAACAAAAAAACAAACAACCCAATTGAAAAATGGGCAGAAGATCTAAACAGACATTTCTCCAAAGAAGATATACAGACTACCAACAAACATATGAAAGAATGCTCAACGGCATTAATCATTAGAGAAATGCAAATCAAAACTACAATGAGATATCATCTCACACCAGTCAGAATGGCCATCATCAAAAAATCTAGAAACAATAAATGCTGGAGAGGGTGTGGAGAAAAGGGAACACTCTTGCACTGCTGGTAGGAATGTGAATTGGTACAGCCACTATGGAGAACAGTATGGAGGTTCCTTAAAAAACTACAAATAGAACTACCATATGACCCAGCAATCCCACTACTGGGCATATACCCTGAGAAAACCATAATTCAAAAAGAGTCATGTACCAAAATGTTCATTGCAGCTCTATTTACAATAGACAGGAGATGGAGACAACCTAAGTGTCCATCATCAGATGAATGGATAAAGAAGATGTGGCACGTATATACGATGGAATACTACTCAGCCATAAAAAGAAACAAAATTGAGTTATTTGTAGTGAGGTGGATGGATCTAGAGTCTGTCATACAGAGTGAAGTAAGTCAGAAAGAGAAAGACAAATACCGTATGCTAACACATATATACGGAATCTAAGAAAAAAAATGTCAGGAAGAACCTAGGGATAAGACAGGAATAAAGACACAGACCTACTAGAGAATGGACTTGAGGATATGGGGAGGGGGAAGGGTAAGCTGTGACAAAGTGAGAGAGTGGCATGGACATATATACACTACCAAACGTAAAATAGATAGCTAGTGGGAAGCAGCCGCATAGCACAGGGAGATCAGCTCGGTGCTTTGTGACCACCTAGAGGGGTGGGAGGGAGGGAGAAGCAAGAGGGAAGAGATATGGGAACATATGTATATGTATAACTGATTCACTTTGTTATAAAGCAGAAACTAACACACCATTGTAAAGCAATTACACTCCAATAAAGATGTAAAAAAATAAAATAAAGAAATTGTCAATAAGGATTTTTTTGTATTTTGTATAAAAAATTTTTTTTCACGTCTTGCCATAAAATATGAATTTTATTTCACAAACAGCTAAGACTATGTTGAAGAACAAAATGGGAAGTCTTATTCTGTCATTAGATATTACTTATTATAAAACTATGGTTATTATAATAGTGTGGTGCTTTTGCAATGGTGGTGAACTTGAACCATGAGATAGAATAGTAAATCCAGAAACAGACTCCTGCATATATGGGCACTTGATTTGTGAGAAAACTGTCACTGCAGAATCGGTCTGTTTAATAAATACTACAGGGTCAATTGGATAGCCATAAAAAGTGAAATAAAATTGAACCCCTACATGGCACCATACCAAAATTCAATTCTAGATGCATTATTGACCCAACCATGATAAGCGAAACTGGAAAGCTTTTAGAAGGTAATATATAAATACATCTTTATGACCTCAGTATTGGGAAAGTTTTCTTAAAAATGAAACACTAACCATAAATGTTAAAATTGATAAATTAAGCTACATTAAAATGAAGACATTCTTCATCAAAAACACTACAAATACAGTAAAAAAAAAAAAAGACACAGACTTAGATAAAATATTTGAAGACTTAGAAATTACAAAGAATTGTATCTATAAGATAGAATGGCCTCCTGAAAATTAATAAGGAAAAAACAACCCAGTTAAAAAATGGGCTAAATGTGTGGACAATTCCTTCATGAAGAAGAAATTCAAATGACAATGAACATATGAAAATATGCTCTCATTATTAATCATAAAATACAAATTAAAGCCACAAGGAGATACTATTGTGTACCCGCTCGACTGACAAAAATTGAAAATCTGACAATAACATGTTGAGTGAGGAATGTGGAACAGTGGGAGCTTTCAGACACTATTCCTGGGAGTGTAAATTTGAATACTACTTTGGAAAACCATTTTTCATTACCTCGTCAAGTTGAAGACACACATAACTTTTGACTTAGCAATTTCACTCTTGCAAATATACTTTCTTGGAGAAATGTGTGCATATGTGGACAAGTATACACGAATGGCAATGTTCCTAATGGTGATGTTCATAATGGCCTCCAGAGTGGAAATAACCCAGTTGTCTATTAATTGTATATTCATACAATGAACATGAGCTACAGCTATGCGGAATGTGGCTGAATCTTACAAACATAATGCTGAGGAAAAGAATCAAGACACAATTGAATACAAAGAGACTGTTTCCATTTTTTTTTAAAAAAAACAGGTCACACTAAACCATGGATTTGGAGATGGTTACTGTGGTTAGGCAAAATACTATAATGCCTCCCCCCTCCACCCCCCGCCAAGATTTCCACTCTGTAATCTCAGAATTTGTAATATGTTACTTTACATGTCAAAGGGACTTTCCAGATGCTCTTAACGTTAGAGATCTGGAGATGGGGGAGATTCTCCTGGATTATCTGGGTAGACTCAATGTAATACAAGCGTCTTTTGAAGTGAGAATTAAGAGTCAGAGAAAGAGATGTGACAATGGAAGAAGGGTCAGAGAGATGGTACATTGCTTATTTTGAAGATGGAGGAAGGGAGCCATGGCCTAAGAATTTGGCCAGCCTCTAGAAGCAGGAAAGGGCAAGGAGATTTTCCCCTAGAGCCTCCAGAAAGGAACACAACCATGCTGACACCTCAACTTTAGCCCAGCAAGACTTGTGTTGGACTTGTAACTTACAGAACTCTAAAATGATAAATTTGTATTGTTTCAAACCACCAAGTTTGTGGTCATTTGTTACAGCAGCAATAGGAAACTAATGCAGATACACAAGTGATAAAATTATAAATAAAGATAAGGAAGTGATTGCCATAAGTCACAATGGGGATCACCTCTGAGAAGGGGTTGAAAAGGCAGTGTGAAAAGGAAAGGGCCCTTGGAAGTGTGGTGGCTGCTAGCAGTGTCTTGTCTTTCTTGACTTGGGTTGTAGTTACCTGGAACTTTGTTTTCTAACTAGTTTTTATACTTTATACATTTATATTGTGTGCCCTTTTATGCTCATGGGTTATATGTCACAATTAAAGGGGAGAAAAATTCTCTACCGTCACAGGTTAGAGATAAAACTTTTGAAAAAAGAAAAGATGACCTCTGAGGCTGAAAATCTTGAGAATGCTTCCCAGAAGAACCTTGGAAAGCCAGGCATTATCATTCTTGTGCTCCTAGAGGAAAAGAAGAGTAAAGGCCATCAATCAGTTTATCCAAGTGGGCTTCTTAGCTATCCAGGGACTGCTCAGTGTTTCTTATACTGTAAACCCTCTGGCCAGCATTTTGGCATATATGGGGTTGATGCCACCATCTGGCTGAATGTAGCTCAGAATGGTCCTATTCCCACTTCTTTGAATAGTGTTTTGACTGGTCCTTGTGATTGCAGCCTTTTTTTTCCTGTTTAAACAGACTCCATTTTGCTAGCTGCTTAGTTTATGTAATGGTCTGTTTCAGTAGCTAAGATTTATTCATTCTTTCCTTTAGTATCCTCTCTGTTTCAGGGACCATGCTCAACTCCTGGATACAGAGACAAATAGACCATAGTCCTTTCCTCATGGGAACTCTTGAGTCATAGGGGGAGGTTTCCTGGGAATAACAAATAATTTTGACAGTGCCCTATATTCCAGTAGAGATTACATATCAAGAGTCATAAAAATATTCAGGCACTCTGACCCACTGTGGTAATTCCACAACTGGAAGATGTTTATAGCACATAATTTGAAACTGCAAGAATGAAATAGCGTTAAACTATAAATATCCTAAACTTTAGGGAATAGAGAATGCTTATAAATTATAAAATATCAATATGCTGGAATATTTTACAGTCATTGAAATGAAAGTATGATTATTGTGGAACACATGGGAACATTTTTGAAACAAGTTTAGATAAATATAAAAAATTAGAACTCAAAATTTAGCCTAGTTTATATTTCAACTGTGTAAAAGCTCTATATACTTTCATAATGACAATAACTGGTACTAGCTGCACTTTGTTGAGTGTCTCTTTCCCAGAAGCTATTCTAAGTACCTTATATCATCTTTTATCCTCACAAAAATCTTTCAAAATAAATATGACTGTCTCCAAATAACAAATGAGAGGCTCAGAGAGCTGAGGTTAATTTAATAAGCAAGTGGGAGTACACATTTTTTGTTGTTGTTGTTGTTGTACGCGGGCCTCTCACTGTTGTGGCCTTTCCCGTTGCGGAGCACAGGCTCTAGATGCGCAGGCTCAGCGGCCATGGCTCATGGGTCTAGCCGCTCCGTGGCATGTGGGATCTTCCCAGACCGGGGCACGAACCCATGTCCCCAGCATCGGCAGGCGGACTCTCAACCACTGCGCCACCAGGGAAGCCCCACATTTTTAATCTAGATTTATCTGACTTAAAATCTTATGAATTTTCTTCTCTCCAAACTGCCATTCCAATCTTGGAAAGGAAAACAAACAAAACACAAACACAAAGAATCTAGTTGTCACATAAAGGTAGTATCACTGTAAGAGAAAGTTTTATATTTTAATATATTTTATTATAATTTGAAATTGATTTAATAATGTTTCTAAAATGTACGCAATATGCAGTCTGGATCGTCACACAAAACTCTAAGAGTGATGTCCGTGCATTACCTGAAAAATGTCAGGTTCAGTGTGTACTTTCCTCAGCTCCATTTAAATTTGAATTCACATACCAACAAGTGACCAATAGCAACCAAAATTAAGAGCATTACTGTAGAAATACAAAGCCCCTTCTGAAGAGAAACTAGACTATAGTTCTAAGTTGTGTCATGCAAACTTCCAACACAGACAGCCTTTGAGGATTTCCTTCTCCACATCAAGCCAGAAGAGGGGAGGATTACTTACCCCACACCAAGCCAACAGAAGAGGGCTTCAACAAGATAACTGGGAAAGACTAGAGGTGTCTACAAGTAGGGGAAAGGGCATTTCCCTCCTCTGCTGGGCACCTAATGAACTGCCAAAGTCACGGACTCATCCTGGTGAAGTCATTGGTGTATAGAATGGTGAGAAGGTTCTTGGAACAGTTTGATATATGTGCCCTCGAATCTGGGAGCATCCATGAGCTTAGAAACCTGTGCCTCCTCCACTGGAGAATGGAAGGTAATAGGGCGTCTTCCTACATATCCACCATCTTGCACTGCAAGTTTATATGCGTTTCCTTAGGTTAAATGGACATCAGAGAATGGTAACAGGGCTCTGGGTGACCATCTAAGTATCCTGTCCCAGAGTGAAGCCTGCCAGGGTGAGGGGACCTCAGCAATAGGAGACTGTGATTCCCACCACACGGGCAGTTGCTGAGGGGGAGGGGCATTATGAGAGTAAAGGCAGGGACTTCTCTGGTGGTCCACTCTGCACTTCCAATGCAGGGGCCCAGGTTCAATCCCTGGTCAGGGAACTAGATCCTGCATGCTGCAACTAAGATCCTGTATGCTGCAACTAAGACCTGGAGCAGATAGATAGAATGAATGAATGAATGAATGAGTAAAGACAGACAGTACTTTGCCCGTGTCAGAATCCAAGCAGAGTCTTAAAGAGTACATAGCCTGCATTCCAGCAAGAGAGTCAGTATTTGGGCTGCACCAGATTACAATACCACCAATTAGGTAAGTTATTAGTCCCATATTTTCTAATTCTGCCTCCTCTAACTTGACCTTGGAGAAGCCGGAGGCAGCAAAGGGAATAAATGGATGTATAAGTTATTGATCACTGCCTAGCAAATTACTCTAAAATTTGCAACCTAAACCAAAAATAAACATGTCTTTTCCAACAAGTTTCTGTGATCAGGAATTTGGGAGTGGCTTAGTTGGGTGTTACTGGCCCAGGGTCTCTCAAGATATTCTAGATGTTGGCAAGGGCTGCAGTCATCTGAAGGCTTGACTGGGCCTGGAGAATCCACTTTCAAGGTGGCTCACTCATGTGTCTGTGGAGCTGAGGCTGGCTGTTGGCAGGAGGCCTCAGTTCTTCACCATTTGGAACTCTCCATAAGGCTGCTTGAGTGTATTCAAGACATGGTTGCTGGTATCCCCAGAGCAAGTGAATCGATAAAGAACAAGTCAGAAGCCAACATATCAGTTCTGAAAGTCATATGCCATAATTTCTGCCCTTATTACATGTGAGCCCTTTTTTGGTGTGGGAGGGGATTGCATGAGGGTGTGAATATCAGGAGGTGACAATCACTGAAGAGATGCATAGTTAGGACAGAGCTAAACTTGGAAGAGGAGAGAGGCTTTGAACAGGACTTGCAATTGTTTTATTTATTTATTTGTTTGGCTGCGTGGCATGTGGGATCTTAGTTCCCCAACCAGAGATCAAACCTGTGCCCCCCGAGACCTGGGACATTACCATCCTCTCGCACCCCACTCTCTTTCCTGCAACAAAAGAACAAAGGAGGGATATTTGCCTTATACATACTTGTGTAAATACAGAAAATACATCAGCAAATTTATTTGTTTCCACCTCAGAAGTAAATCAAGATCCAATGCTTCTCACTATTCTTGTGCTCCTGTTCTGGGTGAGGTACCATCTTCCTGCATGGACTTCTGGGACCAGTCTCGTGGCTTCCCTCTCAGCCCCCAGAGTCTCATCTCCACACAAAGCCAGAGTGGTTCTTTGAAAACACATCCAGATCACGTCACTGCCCTGCTAAAAACCGTTTAGTAGCATTCCTTCCCACTTAGTAAAATCTAAATTTTAAAATACCATTTTCTGATTCAGAAATTCCACTTTTGGGTATATATCCCAAAGAATGGAAAGCAGAGACCCAAACAAATCTTTGTACCCTCACGTTCATAGCAGCACTATTCAGAAAAGCCAAAAGGTTGACAATTATTCATCAACAGATGTATGGATTAACAAAACGTGCTGTATACATGTGCTAGAACATTGTTCAGCCTTAAAAAGGAAGGAAACTCTGACACGTGCTACAGTATGGATGAACTGTGAAGACATTATGCTAAGGGAAATAAACTAGTCAAAAAAGGAAAAAATAAAATAAAGTATCAGTACCATCCTATAGCCAGAAAAAAAGTCCTCCTTACCAAGTACCCGATTACACAACCCTCTGTCAAAATCTTTCAAGAAAACTGTTGGAAGAAAATATTTTGGTTGCTATGCCTCTTCAATGTTCAGAAAAACTATCTAAAACTTAGAAATCGGCTGAAAGCTGCTTGCATGCCTTTTTAATGTCCAACAAGTCCACTGAAGGGTCCTCAGGCTCTGGGAATATAATGCATGTTGACTTAGAACCAGTCTTTTCACAATTCTGTCAAGTTCCAGATTAATTTATAGAAAACAGATAAGGAGAGGTTCCTCAAAGGTTTGGGTTTATTGCCTTGTAGCTCATTAATCCGTTTTGTAACTGATTTAACAATCTTATTTTTAGCCTTCCTTCTTTCATTTATGAATCCACTTTCTTCTATCTCCTTAGAACCTGCATTGTCACATAGCTGGTTCCCTCATTAGTGAATTGATTGAAACTTTGACTTTGGCTCACTATGCGAAGTGTATGAAAAGTGTGTTTATAACATTTTTTCTAATCACATAATTTTTATTTTCTATTTATTCAAAGACTTCTCTTAGATTTATTTAGGCATAGCCTTTTATTTTATGTCAGTCTGGATCATACACAAAAGGGAAATATAAGTGAAAACGATTGGTTAAGGAATTCCTAAATCCTCTTAATACTCACAGGCTAAGTCTTCTACTAAACTTTCCAACGCAGCATCATCAGTGTCTGTGTTTTTCCACAGGCAGTGGTGATGTAACATTCCTTAAAATTGTGTTCCTGAATTCAGTTGTCTCCTGAATATTCCAATTCAGCAAGTTTGGATGCTTGCAATTTCTGGCTTTGCATGTAATCTTTAATTCTTATTCAGATATTTCAGTAATGAGGTATAAATACAGCTTCATCTACAAGATCTTTTCTTAGGTCGTTAAAGTATTTTATTATTGCTTTGCAGAAAAATATGGAATTGTGGGCATTTTTTTTTTGTCCAAAAAAATTTGCTTCATTACCATTGTTGACTGAAAAAAAAAAAAGCACAATGTGAAAGTTGTGAGTTAAGTTTTATCTGGGGTCTAATGAAGACTATAGCCCAGGAAACAGCCTCTCAGATAGCTATGAGGAATTGCACCAAAGAGGTAGGGGGGAGGTCAGTATATCTATGATTTTAATGAAGGGGGATACGTGCAATCACACATTTTGGCAGAAGGTTGCTGCTAGTCATGAGGAGCAGATGTCTCTGTTAATGATTTTAGTGCTTTTCGAGATAGGAGAAGATGCAAGAAATTGGGCTCATAAAATTTTCTCCTGAAAATATCTAGCTATCTGAAGGCCTGTTCTACCAGTTTTCCCCAGAGCACAGAGTGCCCAACTCCTGGTCTCCACCCGGAACTCCTTTCAGGGTGTATTGAAGGTCAGCGACTGCAGTGGCTAGTGACTTCATTCTTGTAGAACCAGATGGTAAGTGACAATTTTTAGTTGACACTGGCCAGGACCCCCCTGGGCTTATGGGGACCATAGAGAGTCACCAAGAGTGCAGAAGGCAATGGGGCAAAGCCTCTGTGCCTGGGTGGAGTTGTTCCTGTTGGTGACTAGTTCTGAGGTATAGATGTTGAAGGCAAGAAGTTTCTTCCCCAGAGAAGACTCAACTCTAGTTGAGTTGATGGAGCCAGTAAGAACAACATGTGTCCTGCAGGGCTCTTCCTCTTGGTGTTCTCCTCTGGCTGCTCCCACTGGTCCTTTATTCCCTTCTCCCCATCCATTTCCCTTCAGTTCTCGCATCACCTCTACATCCTATAGGGTGTTGCCCACTCTTGGTTCTCAAGATAAAAGCTTCTTTCACTTCTTTTCTTTCTTGATAGCTCTCAGGAAGAGCCTAAATCTTCAGCACAAAGAAGATATTTCCTTTTTCTAAAGGGCAGGGGAGACTCGGCCAATTTAGTTAATCCATTCAAGAGGAGAGAGAGGTTTTCTTTCCATCCTGGAGAACACTTCTCTCCTCTTTTCTTTCCTTGCCCACAAGGGGCCGAATGATACCTCTATGAAAGAAAACAACCATCAAAGCAAATATTTTTTAATACTTAAAAAAACAATCAACAGAAAATTTATAACTACAATCTTGAAAACTGAAACAGGAGGGAGCATAATGAAAGAATTTTTTGGTGTTTTTTTTTTTTTGCAGTACGTGGGCCTCTCACTGTTGTGGCCTCTCCCGTCACAGAGCACAGGCTCCAGATGCGCAGGCTCAGTGGCCATGGCTCACAGGCCCAGCCGGACCGTGGCGTGTGGGATCCTCACGGACCGGGGCACAAACCCGTGTCCCCTGCATCGGCAGGCGGACTCTCAACCACTGCGCCACCAGGGGAGCCCTTGGTGACTTTTAAGTCTTGTTAAAATAGTAATTCAGAGAGGGGATTCTGTTGTTATGTTTCCAATATCTGAATAGCATCAAATGTAGATTGTTGCCAAGTCCAAGCTTGCTCTGCTTGCTGCATGACAGGCCAGTAAATTGGGAGATGTAGTGTTGAGACAAGGAATAGCGACTTTATTCAGAAAGCCAGCAGAAGAAGGTGGTGGACTAGTGTCCCCAAAAACCATTTTATTGGGGTCTGGATGCCAGTTTCTTTTATAGAACAGAGAGGAGGAGGAGGTGAGGAAGTAAGGCAAAAAGGTCATTAGTTTTGTAAAATATCTCCTGGCTTGGCCAGCATTGGGGAGGGGATGTGTTAATTTCTTCTTTTCTGCAGCCATTCACAGGTGGGCAGGATCAGACTGTCTCCCCGTGAGCTGAACAGACACTTTAGTTTAACATTCAGGCAGAGGGTCAGGGTTCCCCGAGGCAGGCCGTTAAGTATGGTTATAATAACAAAAGGAATGAAAAGAAAGGTTAATGTAAAAGAAACAGATCCAACATGGAGTCAGATTTTGCTCTTCCCTGTTACAGGATGAGCCCCAACTTCATCTCCAGAGTTCTAATCCCAACGTCTTATGGAGCATTTCCACTTTATTCTTTTTAAAAATTTTATTTATTTTTTGGCTGCATTGGGTCTTCGTTGCTGTGCGCGGGTTTTCTCTAGTTGTGGCGAGTGGGGGCTACTCTTCATTGCAGTGCGCGGGCTTCTCATTGCAGTGGCTTCTCTTGTTGTGGAGCACAGGCTCTAGGTGCGCGGGCTTCAGTAGTTGTGGTGCGCAGCCTCAGTAGCTGTGGCTTGCAGGTTCTAGAGTGCAGGCTCAGTAGTTGTGGCACATGGGCTTAGTTGCTCTGTGGCATGTGGGATCTTCCTGGACCAGGGATTGAACCATGTCCCCTGCATTGGCAGGCGGAATCTTAACCACTGTGCCACCAGGGAAGTCCCCCACTTTATTCTTTGTAAAGTGAAATGCTGAAATTTTCTTTGGGGAGGGAAGCAGCTGCCATCCCTGCCTTTCTTACTGAATGCAAGTTTGTGTGCCTGATGCACATCGAGGCCAAATAAACCAAAATGTTGGAGTTTGGAGCAGGGAAAGGTTTATTTTAGGGCCAAGCAAGGAGAACAGGTGGCTCATGCTCAAAAACTTTGAACTCCCTGATGGTTTTTGGGGAAAAGTTATTATAGGCAAAATTTGGGGTGTCTGCAGGGTGTGTGACTTTCTTCTGATTGATTCGTGGTGAGGTAACATGTTGGTGCTTCCAGGGCTCTTAATCACTAGCTTGAAGTTTCCATCCTCCACCTGGGTGGGGGCCTTAGTTCCTGCAGAAGAACTCAAAGATATTGTTCTGTATATCCCTTCTGTACAACCAGGATCCTGCACTATAGTTTCTTGATTGTTCCTCCTTTGTTTCTGCTTTCCCCTACTTCCCTGATTAGCAACTGCTTGAATCCGATCTGTGGTATTCGGGAAGGTCTGGGAGGCTGAAGCCTTTATCCTGAAAATAAGAAACTGGGGACAAGGAAAGGTTTTTTTTACCCGGGAGGGCCCCACAGGGTTCTGCTTAGTTTCAACTTTCTCTCCCCTCCTTAGAGTGTCTCACAGAAAATATAATAAGCTCCATAAGAGACCCTAAATTGGATTTTGTAATGCAAGATCAAGGTCTTCTGATCCTTGGAACTGTAAACACCTACTGCCAAAATTAATTCAGAAATCTCTCGTATGTATAGATCATGTAAAGAGGAGATAAACACAGGCACATCCACTTGTCTGCTAAGGAAATAAGAGGCATTTCATTGCCTTTCATTCAAGAGGCATTCATTTCTTTCTTCTACTTTACTGTACAAAACTGCATGAAATTGTGACCAGATTTTGTAGTCATTTTCATGTTACCTTACATGTATGTGTAAATCTGATCTTACTTACTCAGTAATCAACTGTTTCTCTCTCTTCTATATCAGTACTCTTAAAGTAACCAGATTGAGCCAAAAAATGGAGTCACTCATGCTAAAACACATTAGCAAACCAAAACTTAACTGAGTTTCTTTTCTTTTCTTTCTTTGGCTGCACTGGGTCTTAGTTGCAGCATGTGGGATCTTTAGCTGTGGCATGTGGGATCCAGTTCCCTGACCAGGGATCAAACCTGGGCTCTCTGCAATGGGAGCATGGCGTCTTATCCACAGGACCACCAGGGAAGTCCCTGAGTTTCTATGCTCAGCTCTCCCAGAGAAGGAAGGTCAATGTCAACCAGTCAGCGCTTTCCTGCTTAGCTCAGGGTACCTGATGGCTCCAAGCCTTCCCTCTGCTCTATGTAAGGGTGGTAACCTTGCTTTAACCAATCAGCATATGCTCAGTAAAACTTCCTCGTTCCTGCTCACTTCAGTCTATAAAAATCTCTCGCTTGAAACTCCTTTCTCTCTGCTAGATTGGATGCTACCCAATTCATGACTTGCTGAATAAAGCCAATTAGATCTCTAAATTTACTCAGCTGAATTTTGTTCTTTAACAGTAGAGAGGGCCGTTTGTTGACAGAGCTGTTTTATTTCCCCTGAGCTCCTCAAATTCAATGCACTCAAACCAGAATTCACCAATATCCTGCATCACAGAAATGTGTAACTCAGACTGGGACTTGAACCCACGTGCCAGGGCTTGAAACCAGCCAAAACCCAGATGGGACCTGAACCCATGCTCTTTTAACTGAGGTCACACACCTGGCCTCAGGACTTGATGAAGCTCAGGCTCTTGATATCTCATCAGAGAAAGAATTCAGTGAGAGAAAGTGATAGGTAAGAAGTGGATTGATTTAGAGAGAAACACACTCCACAGACAGAGTGTGGGCCATCTCAGAAGGCGAGAGGCCCCGAAATATGGGGTGGTTAGTTTTTATGGGCTGGGTAATTTCATAGGCTAATGAGGAGGAGGATTTTCTGAGTATTTTGGGATAGGGGTGGAGATTTCCAGGAATTGGGCCACTGTCCACTTTTTGATCTTTGATGGTTGGCCTCAGAACTGTCATGGTGCTGGTGGGTGTGTCACTTAGCTTATGCTAATGTATTACAAGGAGCATATAATGAGGCTCAAGGTCCACTGGAAGTCAAATCCTCTGCCATCTTGGATCTAGTTAGTTCTAACCAGTTTCTGTCATGTCCTATAGCTATGTCATTCTTTTAAAGGTTGTGTCTTGCCCCCTTCCCTCCTGTTTCATCCTCTGACCCAGGCTTCCTCTTAAACCTAAGAATGACAACAAATTCACATCTAGGCACCAAAGGTAGAGACCCATGTTATCCATGGCCTACCATTTCCTTTATTCATTCCACAGATATTTACCGGGGACGTTTTCTGTGCCGGACACTGTTTTGGGCACCGGAAGACAGAACTCTGAACAAAACAAAGTCCTCCTGGAGTTTACAATCTGTTGGGGGAAAAGACAATGAACAAATCCTTAACTTAATATCAGGTAGTATAAGTGTATGAAGTTGTAGGGGAGCAAAATTTGCTACCCCATGATGTGTCTCTTTGGCATGAAGATTATTTTAGGCTGATTATTTTTAAGAAATAGAAGACTCAGGAAGTCTTTCTTTTTACCTCCCCCCTAACTGCCTAAAGAATTTTGATAAAGGACATATTCTAGAACAGAGCTATCACCAGAGATATCTGCAAAGAATATGGGCTGGGGTGGCGGGGGAAACTCAGCAGGGCCTAGAGATCAGAGTCCACTCTGTGTCTCATTGTCTCTGCAAGGCCCAGCAAACATTACCTTACCAAACATTTGCTTTTCCATCTCCAAGTGAACTGCCTTCCTTCCATCTGAAGTCCCAAACCACTAGCCCCAACATCCTCTTTTGTCTTTAGCTGAAGGTGGTATTTAAGGTGAGGGCTTTGGCCATTTTGGTGAGTTACTCAGTTCTTCAGGGTTTCTCCCGTGTATATGTGTTATTAAACTATTGTTTGATTCTCCTGCTAATTTGTCTCATGTCAATTTAATTCTTAGGCCAGCCAGAAGACCATAGGATGGTAGAGGAAAATTTCTTCCTCCCTGACAAAGTAAAATAAAGAAAGTTGAGAAGGACAGAGAGTAGCAGGGAGTGGTGGCTAGAAAAGGCTCCATGGTGACATCTGATCAGAGACCTGAATGCAGTGAAAAAGTGAAGCAAAGATTTTGAGTATGGTTGTAGCTCAATGAGGCAAAGGAAGAGGGGTGTGTAAGGAGGTCCAAGAGATATGCAAGGCCAGGCCCCCTAAGACATGCAGGCTGTCCAGGGACTTGGATTTCAATACAAGTATGTTGGGAAGCCATTGGGGGGTTTGAGCAAGAGAATAACACAGTATGATATAGGTTTTAGAAGCCCCCCTGAATCTCTTCACCCTGCAACCAGATGGTCCTCCCCATTCTTTCTTCCTCTTCTTCCTTTGTCTCCTCCTGTTTTCTCATTTCTTCTTAATGAAAAGAGCTCTACTGATTGTGTTGATTGTAAATATTTTGTAGGCTTACTGTAAAATATTCAGGCAGAGTAGACAAAAATATTTTTAAGTAAAGGTTGAGTGAAATCTCATGGATAACATTTTGGTACATCTTACTAGTATTTTGGTAAATACAGAGAGGGTTCTTAGAATACAAATATACTCACTTTACTCCTCGAATCAAAGCCTTTTAATAGCTTTTCACTGTGTAACCGAGCAGGACTCTATATGGAGCCTTCCCAGGGCAGACGCCTCCCCCATATCCTCTGCTTTAGTTCCTCTCTGAAGAACCTAGATAATAGTATCTGATGCACATTTCCTGAGTTGTTTTTCAGGTGTGAAAACCCCCCACCAAATGGAAGATGTTAACTACTCGATGACCACGAGAACATAACTCCAAGACCTACTGGAGCCTGAGGATTAATAATGATAACCCCTGTGAAATCGCCCTGTTACCTCACTATCAATCAGAGAATTGTGCACAAGCTGATCACATACCCTGCGACTCTCCTCCCCCACCTGGCCTTTAACAATGCCTCCCTAAAAACCCATCAGGGAGTTTGGGCTTTCTGAACATGAACTGCTCCAGCCTCATTGTCTGGTGCCTTACAATGAATGCTGCACTTTCCTTCACCACAACCCGGTGTCAGTAGATTGGCTTTACTGTGCACAGGTGAGTGGACCCAGGTTTGGTTTGGTAACAATTGCTCTTCAGATAAAATTTATATCCTCTACGTTGAGCTCTTTCATCACTTCTCCATCCTGCTCTTTTTTGCATCAGAACCTCTGAAGACACCCAATGCCCCACTCTCCTACACCCAGCTAAGCCTTCTCCCATAGCCTCTCAGACCCTCCACTTGTGCCTCAGTCTCCCTGCCATATAGCCCGGCTCTCTCTCTATGGACTGTGAGCTTGGAGGGCAGTCAGACTGCCAGTACCTAGCTCAGTGCCTGGTACGTAAGAGGAACCATAGATTATTTTTCAGTGAATTCATGAGACAGCTTTGATTCTATATATCCCATTCAAGAGCCATTTAAATATCAACTGGATACCAGATTCTATTCTGTTACCAAGAAGATAAAAGATTCTTATGACAAAGCTCCCTTCCTCAAGGTTTTCATAGTCTCCTGCTTGTCCTACAGAGATGTCTCTAAACTAGACTAAGGCAGTTCTTCAGGCTGTGTCAGCTTGATCCAAATATGCTTTATGGATATCACCTTTAGCTGTAATTCTGGGATTCCAAATACTCTTACGACCTGCTAGTTTTTCTATTAATTGTTTCAAGATAAATCAGTGCAATGAGGATTTTCCCTTCCATTTAAAAATTGTGGTAAAATATATATGCAACGTAAAATTAGCCTTTTAACCATTTTAAGTGTACAATTCAGTGGGATTAAGCACATTCACAATGTTGTGCAACCACCACCACTATTTTCAAAACTTTTTCATCACCCCAAACAGAAACTCTGTACCCATTAAGCAATAACTCTCCAATCCCCCTCCTTTTAGGCCCTGGTAACATATAATCTACTCTGTGAATTTACCTATTCTAGCTATTTCACTTGTATGTGGAATCATACATTTGTCCTTGGGTATCCAGCTTATTTCACCCAACATCATGTTTTCAAGGTTACAATGAGTCTTTTTATTTTCATTTTTACTTTTTTTTTTTAAAGTATGGGGGAAAATGTTTGGTCTACTACCCACTTATAAATAAATCAGTGCAATGATATTTCTTATTTTCATTTTTGCTTGGAATATCTTTTATAACATGGAGTAAATGCTTAAAAATTCTATTTGTGTTTTCTCCTTCCTTTGGTTTTGGCTCACGCACTTTTTACACGTTCTTTCTACAGGGGCCTTATTCTATCTCTCATCCCACTCCACAGTTTTCCCTGCTTCTGAGATGTTTGCATACACTTACCAGAGTGACAAGAGTTCTTGACCTTACATCTGGGGAAGTGGATGACATTATTCCTTGGGTATCCTGTTCTCTCTCCCCAAATCTAGGATGGAAATGTCTTGAAGCTGGAGTAAGAGAACATTTTGGATTGCCTGCTGTTCATTACCTTCTGGTTTTATTTCACATTCAGTCATAATTTTTCTCTCAGTGATAGTGGGCAAGATTGTGACCATTCCTTCAAGTCCTTCAGTTCCTTTTTCTTTTTTTAAAAAAATAAATTTATTTATTTATTTTTGGCTGCTTTGGGTCTTTGTTGCTGCACATGGGCTTTCTCTTGTTGCAGCGAGCAGGGGCTGCTCTTTGCTGCGGTGTGCAGGCTTCTCATTGTGGTGGTTTCTCTTGCTGCAGAGCACAGGTTCTAGGCGCACAAGTTTCAGTAGTTGTGGTGTGTGAGCTCAGTAGTTGTGGCTCCCGGGCTCTAGAGCACAGGCTCAGTAGTTGTGGCGCACAGGCTTAGTTGCTCCCTGGCATGTGGGGTCGTCTGGGACCAGGGCTCAAACCCGTGTCCCCTGCACTGGCAGGTGGATTCTTTTTTTTTTTTTGCGGTACGCGGGCCTCTCACCGTTGTGGCCTCTCCCGTTGCGGAGCACAGGCTCCGGACGCGCAGGCTCAGCGGCCATGGCTCACGGGCCTAGACGCTCCGCGGCATGTGGGATCTTTCCTGACCGGGGCATGAACCCGTGTCCCCTGCATTGGCAGGCGGACTCTCAACCGCTGCGCCACCAGGGAAGCCCTAGCAGGCAGATTCTTAACCACTGTGCCACCAGGGAAGCCCCTCAGTTCCTTGTAAGTGTTTTATTATTAGTTTTTATAAGCATGGCCACAGCAATGGCTAAGGTTCCTCTGCTATTCCTTCTCAGCTGGCTTACCCTGGCCTCTGCTCTCTTTCTTTTGGCAACATCAACAAATTAATACTAGTGTTGAGGATAAAGAAAACTTTACCCTTCTAGGTTCTTCTGGCTGGTCTAAGAATTAAAATGACATGAGACAGATTAACAGGAGAAAATCAGATTTAATTTTGTAGGTACTGGAACCCCACATACATGAAGAGGTCAGAGAACCACATACCTGAGAAGTTTAAAGACCGAAAGATAAAATGAGGTATACATGCCATGCTGAACTAAGGAATGGGACAGGGGCCTGAGGCTTGCACGGACAGGAGGATCATTCACAGGACGATAAGAAGAATAGCAGACGTTTGGTGAGTAGCTATTTGCCCTGCCGTACTGATGGGGCACTTAGACAAACTTTATCTCTGGTAATAATTCTTTTCTGGGAATAATCCCCAATTTAAATTCTTCTAGGTAGTTAAAGGAGGGATAGTTTCTCTTGACTCTTCAGGGTCTCAACTGCCTTTAGCTCAAAAATAATCCTCATACAAAAGTGGCACATTTTGTGGAGACTGGTTCTGAACCCCTACAGTTGTGATACTTGTATAGAGGAAGCCGCACAGATTCTTGGCTCAAACACCACCCCAGATTATAAAGGACAGATTAACAAGAGAAACACAAACAAGTTTAATAAACATGTATACTTCATGTATACATGGGAGATATCTAGGAAAACTGAGTAAGACTCCCTGAAATGGCCCAAGACACCACCTTGATATCATCTTCAGCTGAAGACAAAAGAATGATGTTGAGGATGGGGCAGTGTAGATGTGGGAGGTTAACAGGAAGGAAGGGCAAGCTTTGTTATGCAGATTTAACCGGGTGCCTACTCCATTGACAACATCCTCCTGTTATTTAGAGCCAACCTTCTGTTCCTGGCGAAAAGGAGACACAAGTAGAGATTTCTCTTATAAATATAAATTTCCTTTACAAAGAAAATGTTTTTAGGACGTTCCCTGGTGGCCTAGTGGTTAGGTTTTGGTGCTTTCACTGCCGTGGCCCAGCTTAAGTCCCTGGTTAGGGAACTGAGATCCTGCAAGCTGCACGGTGTGGACAAAATAAAAATTTAAAAAATAGTTTTGAGAGATTCTCTTGTGTCTGCTTTCTCTCAAAAATAATCAGCTCAAAATAATCCATATGCCCAAGAGGCATATTTTGGGGTTGCGTACTCTTTTACCCTTCAGTGTCTATTTAATTTTCAAAACAATCTTGCAAAGGAGATAGGGTGGGGTTTATTTTTCTCACTTTACAAATGAAGAAATAAGATATCGAGAATTTAGGTGACGGCACTAATTCGTGCAGCTAACAAGTGACAAAGCAGGAACTGCAACCATGATTTGTGATCGGTTGCTAGGCCTTGTCTCAGCCTGACAAAGCAAGCACTCAATAAATATTTGTTGAATGAATGAATGATGTGCTTGTGTTTGTTCTTGTCTGATTGGCCATTCTGTTGGCAGGCTTGACAAAAAGCCAGCTGTTTCTTAGAGTAAGCAGAGCTTTCCCACCCCTCCTTATTTCCATGTGTCTCAGTAATGCTGACTGTTATTTGGACAAACTTTTCAATGGATAATATACTTTATCGAAGTAGCAAAAGGTCCTTAATTTATAAAAATTCTCAGAATATTGTTATAGGAAAATAACACATGAGGAAGTGGAGGACTTGGTTCATTGTTCATTCACAAAACATTTATATTTAATGACATTTATTTAACACATTAAAACAGGAAGGAGGAAGGATAATGAGAGTTGCGTTTCGGCCTAAAGGAGAAAATATTTTTACAGTTAAATAGAAGAAAGCCTCTCATGGATCTGTGGCGATAGTGAAACGTGAACTGAAAAAGATGACAAACTCTTTCGCACTTCAGATCCAAGAAGAAAAAAATATTCTACATATTTCTTTCCATGCAGTAATAGAGGAGACAAACAAGCAAAAAACCTAAGCCCTTCTAAAGAGATGTAGTTTTTGAATTTCACTTGTATTTTGTAAGTAGCATCCTTTTTGAGAAGTGCAATCCCCAAAGAGAGAAAATTCGTTTCAGAGTTGCAGTCCTCAAATGTAAGCCATTTCTGCCGTTGCTTGCAGATCACTTCTGCCACCTGGGGAGTTGCTCTCAATTGTATTGACTTTCTGTGACCTTCGTTTATCATGCAAACCAAGGCAGTCAAGTTGGCTGAGCTGGGTCCTCCCCAGTCCCCAGCAGATGGTCATTACTCATAGCAAGTGAATGGTAGGATAATTGTTGGGCTCTGGCTCTGCCTACCACTCTATAAGCCAGTAAACAGGTTCAAGTTCCCAAGATTAGACAGATGTTTGCAATGGCTGATGTTCTGTCATGTTCTCTGGAATGGACTCCTATTTTGAAAGCTTTAAATATTTCCAAATCACAAGTTAGAACTGATCTAAAATATCATGTAGGGGTTGGTTTAAATTCTTAAATCACTCACATGTAACAGTAAAAATAAATGCTATTTCAATGCTAGTCATGAGAGAAATAGAAAACAAACTTGTTAATAAAAACACCTTGAAAGCTTTTTTATGAAAAACCATTTTTAACTTAAAGATAATGTTTTCTGATTCTAAAATATTTTCTTTTTAGAAAAACTAGAAAACAGAAATTGCAAAGGAAGAAAATCTGTTTAAGAATCATACTGCTCAGAGATGAGACAAATAACCCTTGGTTGAATTGTGTTTCCTTCCAATCTGTCTGTACGCTTGCATTTTTACTAACTTAGAACTTACTAAATATACATTAAAAATTTTTGCATTATTTCACTGAATATTACAAATCATTGGCATTTTTCATATCACTAATAACTCCATCGAGTGTTTTTGAGTACTGACTTATAGTTTATCATATAGACATCTATTAAAAAAAATCAAGTCGCAAGGTATTAAAAGAAAAATTTCTATAGACAATTTACTGATCTGCTGGCTTTTACTCAGTGATTCATGAATTGGGCAGCATCCACACTGGCAGATAGAAAGGAGCTCCAAAGTGCTGTACAAGGCAAGAGCTTTTAATAGCCTAAAGTGAGCAGAAACAAGCACATTATACTGAGCATGTGTTGATTGGTTAGAGCAGGGTTACTTTCCTTATTTGTAGCCATGGCAAGTCTTAGAACAGGTCAGATAACCTGTGCCGAGGAGGCAAGCACTGATTGGTTGATCTGGGCCTTACTTTTCTGGGGAGCAGAGCACAGAAAGTTACATCTTAGTTTATCATGAGTGACTCCATCCTGGGCCTACTTTATTTTTTTTTAAAGATTTTTTTGATGTGAACCATTTTTAAAGTCTTTTATTGAATTTGTTACTATATTGCTTCTGTTTTATATTTTGGTTTTTTGGCCGTGAGGCATGTTGGGATCCTAGCTCCCTGACCAAGGATCAAACCTGCACCCCTTGCATTGGAAGGTGAAGTCTAACCACTGGACTGCCAGGGAAGGCCCAATGGGCCTACTTTAGGTATTTTAATGAAAGGGAATTTCTGGATACCATTAAGGGCTTCAGAGTTTGACGACGGTACATGTTTATTACCTCTGATTTCAGTTAAACATTCACGACTTTAATTTTCATTAATTTTTTAAAAATAGAGAAAACAGTAGAGAAAATAATATAACCAATGTAGTTGTATTCATTACTCAATTAATCAATGCTGTTTCATCATTTTTTTCTAAAAATTTTAATAAATAAATGGGATATTATAGATGTAGTTGTATTCTACTTCATTCCCCCCACATCTCCGCACTACAAATCTGACATGGAGTCAGTCCACTTTTTATATTTTCTGTAGGGAGAGATTATATTTTATGTGTTTGAAAAACTATGTAATGGAATCATACAACACATATGATTCTGCAGCTTGGATCTATTGCCCAGCAATGTCTTTTGAGATCTATTGATCCACATAGATTGATTCTTTCATTCAAATAGTAATCCATATAGTATTGTACTCTGTAAACATGCCAACATTTGTTTATCCATCTCCCAGCTGATAGATGAGTTGTTTACAAATAAATTTTCTTGTTACAATGTAGCATATTTTTAAAAGTCTCCTTGTATACATGTGTCAGAGATACTGAAAAAGTGAAATTTCTAGTTGTAGGGTATGGTCATTTCAACTTAATAGCTATTACTCCAGTAATTTTTCAAACAAGTTCTAGCAACTTATACATTCCAGTTTCTCACATCCTTGTAAACACTTGATATTATAAGACTTTTAAATTTTGCCAGTCTGATAGATATAAAATATCTCATACATTTTATTGTGTACTTCCCTGAATACTGACAAGACTGAAGACCTTTCTACATGTTCATCAGTTATTCTTCATTTGTGAACTCCCTGCTCAATTCTTTGTCTTAAAAAACCTATAATGTTGACGTTCTCTTTGCCTCTTTTCATTGATTTGTTCGTTTTATATTCTGGATACTAATTGTGAAAGAAAATTCATATATTATGGCAAGACAATAAAAATTTAAACATAAAAAATCCTCTCTGTCCTTTGGCCCCCTCTCTCCCCTCTGCTGTGCATTGTGTACCTGCATTATGCATTGACCATACCTCCCCCATCAGCAGAAATATCTGCTCAAACATAAAGAGCAATATTCTCCTAGCATCAACAAGACAGCTCCTTAGAAGGTAACACTCCTTCCTGATCTTGTAAGGGGCCAGATCTGGATTGTGTAAATTGTCAATAATACATCATTTAATGTATAGCCCCTATCTCAAAAACTTATATAACTGTGCCTTGACTTCTAACGGGCAGAACAGTTCTCAGAGATTTCTGAGATGCTGTTCCCAGGTTATAATTCTCAGTTTGGCTCGAATAAAATTTTCCATTTCTTTCTTAGATCAAGTGATTAATTTTTTGTCAACATAATCCTTTGTGGTTTGTCTCTGAACAAATGCTTACAACAATTTTGTTTAAAAGTTTTAATACTGATGTACCAAAATACATATATTTTTTATGATTTCTGTTTTTAAAATTTTTATTTTGTTAAGAAATCCATCATTACTCCAAAGCTGTAAAAATATTCTCCTACATTTTCTTCTGAAATTTTTATTTTTATTTTTTATTTAAGTATAGTTGATTTACAATGTTGTCTTAGTTTCAGGTGTACAGCAAGGTGACTCAGATATATAGATAGATATATATCTATATATAGATATGCATTTTTTTCAGATTCTTTTCCCTTATAGGTTACTACAAAATATTGAGTCGAGTTCCCTGCGCTATACAGTAGGTCCTGTTGGTTATCTATTTTATATATAGTAGTGTATATATATTAATCCCAAACTCCTAAATTATCCCTCCTTGAAATTTTTAGATAATTATTTTTACAATTAAGTTTGATATACTTTTGGAGTCTTATCATGAAATGGAAATCTACTTTTACTTTTTCTCATATGGTAATCCAATTAACTCAGGACTATTTATTGACTTGTCCATTATTTTTCTAGTAATTTGTGTGGACATCTCTCTAACACATTAAAGCCTCATATGTGATTGTTTGTGTTTCTGGGGTCTTTTATATATTTACTAGTCCCTATATCATACTGTCTTCATTTATATGGCTTTATAGTAAATTTAGGTATCCCTTTTTATTTTAGACTTTTATTCTTTCATATGAGTTTACCAAACTGTTGACCTGAAACAAATAGACAACCAGATATATCCCCAGCAAATATGGGTTTATTCTGGACAGCAGAGAACTGCAATTCAGGGCCTGTAATCATGGTGAGCCACATGCAAGTTCCTGAAGGACAAGGAAAAGAGAATGCTTTTTATAGGGAGGAAAAGGAAGATGGGAGGGCTAAGTAAACAAAGAAACCATGGTTTTTCATTGGCTGAGTCCCTGTCAGGAAAGGAGTATTTCTTTTTCCCATTGGGCTTTGTTATCATCGTAGGGCATGAGAGCTCCCCCTTCTGGTCTTCCAACTCTATTTAATTGAGGTTTCTGTTTATTAATTTTTTACAAAACCATTGATGAGTTTAAAGATGTTGCCTTCTATTCCTACTTTGCTAAGAGCCTTTATCATAAACGAATATTGAATTTTACTGAGTGTTTTCATCTCACTCTATTGGAAAGATTATGGTGACTTTCTCTTTGTTAAATCTAACGTGGTAAATTATATTGATAGTTTTGTGTTAACCATCCTTGTACTGATGAGAGAAACTTTACCTGATTATGATATACTGTTTTGTATACACACACACCACATTTATACTATACATAGAGTCACTTCTCATTATTCACCATAGCTATGGTCTATATAGTTGCTGCAAACACGGAATTAGTGAACACTGAATCATTGTTCCTAGAGGAAATACAAAGTTAGGGTCCTGTAAAACTCTAGACACATTTTAGTCAACTGGTCAACATATCTTGTTTTATGTGTGCTTTTGTTTAAAGACACTTTATTTAATATATATTGTTGATTCATTAGCATCGAACTCATGGCCAACAACACTGTAACTCATGCCTGAGTGACGCATATCTAACATGTATTTTCTCTGAAATGCACATCACAGCCTTTTGTGCTTAAAACACCAGACGGCATTTTAGCACATATTTGTGCAAAATCACAAACAAAAAGCACAAAGATGTGAAAAATGTGGCACTAAACAGGCCGCAGAATAAACACTAGTTTACTGTAAATGAGTGAAAACAGGAAGGCAGAGTGTTGCCTTGTCTGACCGCAGCTGGGAACCAGCTCAGGCAACTCAAATTTTTTGCAACTCTGCACATATTTTCGAATAACAGTGCAAGCACTTTGAGTATTGATTTTGGGGTTACAAATACATTTTGACAAGTAGAGGAGTTCATAAATATGGAATCTACAAATAATGAGAACTGACTGTACTTCAGAATTTGATTTATTTTTAAAATTCAGGATTAATGCATCCATGCTCATAGTAAAATTATACTGTCCTTGTTCTCTTTGATAGCAAGGTAATTTGGTGATTTTTCCTCCTTCTATTCTCTGAAACATTTTATATGAAATAGCAATTATGTATTTTTTAAAAGCCTGATAAAACATATATTTTTCATCCTGAAAAATTGTCCTTTGGTACAGGAAGGGGAAAATGTGACAACCTTTTCAACTTCTTTAATGTTTATTAGTTTACTCAACTTTTAATTTTTTCCAGTAAGATTTGGTAATTTGTATTTTTTCTGTTTTTTTAGAAAATTGTCCATTGCATCCAATGTTTAAAATTTACTGGTTAAATTTTTAAAAATTATTTTTGCATCTCTAAAATACCTGTAAGAATGTCATAATTTTTATTCATTGTTTATGGCTTCTTCCTTTTATTCTTGCTCAGATTATCTAGTGTTATCTTTTATTTAAAAAAATTTTTTAAACATCTTTATTGGAGTATAATTTCTTTACAATCGTGTGTTAGTTTCTGCTTTATAACAAAGTGAATCAGCTATACATATACATACATCCCCATATCCCCTCCCTCTTGTGTCTCCCTCCCACCCTCCCTATCCCACCCCTCTAGGTGGACACAAAGCACAGAGCTGATCTCCCTGTGCTATGCGGCTGCTTCCCATTAGTTATCTATTTTACATTTGGTAGCGTATATATGTCCATGACACTCTCTCGCTTTGTCCCAATTTACCCTTCCCCCTTCCCATGTCCTCAAGTCCATTCTCTAAGTCTGCATCCTTATTCCTGTCCTGCCCCTAGGTTCTTCAGAAAATTTTTTTTTTTTTTTAGATTCCATATATATGTGTTAGTACATGGTATTTGTTTTTCTCTGACTTATTCACAGACTGTTATCTTTTATATTCATCTTTTTAATGACTACTTTGGGGATGTACTGACTAGCTCTCTTTGTTTTTATCTATTTCATTAGTTTGCTTGCTTAATGTTATTATTATCTTGAGTGGAAGTCTTTATTTTCACCTTTCATGTCTTCAGATTAGTGCGTTCAAGGCTACAAATATTCCTCAGAGCGTTAATCTTGGTATATTCCACAAATTTGAAATGCAATTTTTTAGTTTGTTTTTTGGATCTCAATATAAAATACTGCTAATTTTCACTTTGATTTTCTTTTCAAATAATAATTTATGTTGTTTTTTTTTTTCAAAATATGTATGCAATTATCTTTTTTTTGGTTGAAAACTACTACACTGTGGTCAAACCTGGTCAATTTTAAGAAGAATTTCAGGGGCTTCCCGGGTGGCGCAAGTGGTTGAGGGTCCGCCTGCCGATGCAGGGGACACGGGTTCGTGCCCCGGTCTGGGAAGATCCCACATGCCGCAGAGCGGCTGGGCCCGTGAGCCATGGCCGCTGAGCCTGCGCGTCAGGAGCCCGTGCTCCACAACGGGAGAGGCCACAACAGTGAGAGGCCCGCATACCACAAAAAAAAAAAAAAAAAAAGAATTTCACATTAGGCCAAAGATAATGACAAATAAATGCAATACCTAACCTTAACTAGATGCTATGCAAGATGAAAAAAAAAACATTATAAATGATATTATTAGGTCAGCTAACAAAATTGGAATATAAACAGTAGGTTAGATTAAAGTACCAATAAAAGATTTTAAGGGTGATAACTGTGTGGTGCTAATACAAGAGAATATCCCTATTTTTAGGAAATATACCTTGAAGTATTGAAGGGTGAATAACCACAATGTGTGCAACTTACACTAAAATGATTCAGGAAAAACACTGCATACATATACATAGAAAATGATAAAACAAATGGGAGAAAATATTAACAATAGGTTAGTCTGAGTAAATGCTATATAGGTGTTCTTTGTACTATTTCTAGCTTTCCCTATTTAATGTTCTGTATATTTAAAAATATTTCCAAATAAAAAGTTTTTCATGTTTCCTCAAAAAGAACGTTTATTTTCTACCTGTTGGGTACAATAGTCTATGTGTATTAGGTGAATATTCTTAGGTACGTTATTCACATCTGTATCCTTAGCAATGATCCACTTGGTCTGCTTCAACTATCAGATTCAGAGAGAGGTTTTTTAAAACTCCCAATAGCTTTGGATTATTTGTGTTTTCCTAGTTACTCCCTTAGGTTTTGCTTTACACATTTTGAAAATATAATGCTAGGAACATCATTTTTTCTTTCTCTTTATTTCACCTTCTATGCAATTTCACCTTAGGAGTACCTACTATAAAAAGACAAATAAAAAATAAAGGACACCCACTGGGCAAATCTAGGATAAGTTACACAGCAAAATAAACAATGATAACACTAGATCATAACCGAAGGAATAAAGTATGAATCTGAGTCCATGCTGATGTAAATAAAGATTGAATAAAGAAATGGGGCCTGGGCATATATCCAGAGAAAACCATAATCTGAAAAAATACATGCACCCCAATATTCATTGCAGCACTATTTATAATAGCCAGGACACGAATGCAACCTAAATGTCCACTGACAGAGGAATGGGTAAAGAAAATGTGGTACATATATACAATGGACTATTACTCAGCCATAAAAAGGGACAAAATAGTGCCATTTGCTGAGACATGGATAGACCTAGAGACTGTCATGCAGAGTGAAGTGAGTCAGAAAGAGGAAAACAAATATGGTATACTATCATTTATAGGTGGAATCTAGAAAAATGGTATAGATGAACTTATTTGCAAAGCAGAAATAGAGACACAGATGGAGAGAACAAACTTAACGGATACTGAGGGGGGAAGGGGTGGGTGGGATGATCTGGGAGATTGGGATTGACATACATACACTACTATGTATAAAATAGATAATTAATGAGAACCTACTGTATACCACAGGGAACTCTACTCAATGCTGTGTGGTGACCCAAATGGGAAGGGAATCTAAAAAAGAGGGATATACTTATATGCATAACTGATTCACTTTGCTGTACAGCAGAAACTAACTCAACATTGTAAAGCAATTGTACTCCAACAAAAATTTAAAAAAACAAAAGAAGATGTGGTACATATATACAATGGAATATTACTCAGCCATAAAAAAGAATGAAATAATGCCATCTGCAGCAACATAGATGGACCCAGAGATTGTCATACTGAGTGAAGTAAGTCAGACAGAAAGACAAATATCATATGATATCGCTTATATGTGGAATCTAAAAAGATGGTACAAATGAACTTCTTTACAAAACAGAAATAGAGGGACAGATGTAGAAAACAAACTTATAGTTACCAGGGGGGAAAGTGGAGGGTGGGGAGATAAGTCAGGAGATTGGGTTGACATATACACACTAGTATATATAAAATGGATAACTAATAAGGACCTACTGTATAGCACAGGAAATTCTTCTCAATACTCTGTAATGACCTATGTGGGAAAAGAATCTAAAAAAGAGTGTGTGTGTATATATATATATATATATATATATATATATATATATGTATGTATAACTGATTCACTTTCATGTACAGCAGAAACTAACACAACATTGTAAATCAACTATACTCCAATAAAAATTTAAAAAGAAATGGGGGAGAAGTGAAATGTCTTCTTTTCATCAGAGTGCCAGCTAATAAATGCAGAGCAAATGATTCAATTAGAAAATTGCCATTTGGCAACCAACACGGAATAATAATTCTAGGGGAGAGTCATCAAGGGAGGCTAAAATGAATGGGTGAAAATTTGATGACAAACAGGATACTTACATAGTCTTAAAGTATCTCTCTGTAAGATACTTACTATGTCAACTGAAAGAAAAAGACACAACATAAGAGCTGTGAGTTTGAGTTTTATTCAGGGTCTTCGAGGACTATAGCCCGGTGACAGCAGCTCAGTAGCTCTGGGAAAGCTGTTCCGAAGAGGTAGAGGGAGAAGACAATTTATCTGTGATTTTGGCTGGGTAATACATGCAGTCAAGTATACATTTTGGTAAAAGATTTCTACTAGTCGCAAATTACAAGTATTTCAAGTTAATGGTTTTAGTGCTTTTCTATGAATGGAAAGATGCAGGAACCTGGGTTCAATAAAATTCTTCCCAAGATTATACATCTAAATATCTAAGGGCCTTGCTTGTCCAAAGCACAGAGCATCCTGTTATCATCTTCATTTCCTCTATCTGGAACAAGAGTGCTTCATCCCATTATCACCTTAACTTTCTGTCTGAAGCACAGAGTGCACTGTTGGTCAGAAACTGCAGTGGGTGAATGAATCTTTGTAGAACTGAGTGGTGAGCAAAAATGCTCTTTTGTTCTTGTTTACAATGAAAAAGGGAAAATAATAAGTGGAGAAATTTTGGCAGATACCATCTTAACCATGTGATGAAGTTAAGTTCACTAGAAATGGGATAAATGAATATTTTGTCATCTAGGTCATGAACATCTCCAATTTATACTTAGATGGTTTTATCCATTACATAATATTTTCCCTTGAGCCATGCCCACAAATCCATAGATTCCTGGCTTGTTTATCAGAAGCAATCTTAACCAACTATGTTCTTCCTGTTAAAAACATTCCATAGATAAGGACTCCCTTGCTAGGAAATCCCTTTAGTTCTTTTGCTAGGAGATATTCATTAGCATTTTTACAAGGAAATAAGGTCTGGTCACCTGTCTTATTTCTGCCCCCACGCTCTTTCCCCCTAATCAAAGGAGAGAAGAGACTGCACACTTACAGCTTAACCCTTTTCTTCCCATAGACATCACAAATATATTCACATATTCTTCTCTATTAATTTTTCACCCTGGTGTGCTTCATTAAATAGAAATCCTTTATCTAGATATAACTGTGTTCATCGATAGTTTGCTTTATGGTTCCAATTTTTGAACTGTGTTTATGAAATTGTTTCCCACCTGAGGTCACAAAGATAGTCTCCTTTATATTCTTCTATGAACTTTATTTGGTTATGTTTTCTAAATCTGCATCTCAGAGCTGGAGCTGTCCTCCAAAACTCTTAGCTTTACGCACACAGCCCTGGTCCAGCTCTTTGTGCACACAAGGCATGGGCTGAATGCTAATTCCTGAGAAGTTGTCCTCACTCTAGCCCACGGCATGTAAGGCTCCAACCAGCTCCAACAACTCTGTGAGCCATTTTGGCTTCAGCCTCCTCATGCTGCTTAGACTTTCAGTTCACTCTCTTTTTGGCATCTTGGGTTTTTGTTTTTAGCTTGGCTATGTTTTCCCCCTTTCCCCCATTTTTTTCTTTTCTTTCTTTCTCTTTCTTTCTCTCTTTTTCTTTCTTTCTCTCTCTTCCTTCTTCTTTTTTTTTTTGGTTGTGCTGCACTGCTTGCAAAATCTTAGTTCCCTGACCAGGGATCAAACCCATGCCCCCTGCAGTGGAAGCACAGAGTCCTAACCACTGGACCGCCAAGGAATCCCGCACCCTAGTTTTTTCTTTTTGAAGTAAAATGTTTGCAGCGTTTGTATGTATGCAGCCTTGGCGATAGGCCATCTTTTCACAAACCTTAGCTTTTATGTTAATTAAGCAATTATAATTCCTTTCCCTTGTGATGACATGTTTAAGATCATTTAATAATCAAAATGGAGGAACTATGGTTCAGGTATTCAAAATGGAGCTGGGTGTCCATCGTGGGTGTGGTTTCCGGCACATTCCTGCATCTATTCCTCACTTTTCTGAACTGTTATCAAACTCAAGGACACCGCCAGCCATTTTCAAAACAGTATCTGCTAGCAGATGCCCGCTGCAGCCTTACGGTCTCAAGGTCTCCCCTTGTAACTATGCAACTGTTTCAGAACCAAAGGAATCCTTGCTAAAAAAGCACCCTTACTTCTTGCCAGCTCCAATCCTATTTTTTTTTCCCCCCCCGGCTGCACTGCACGGCATGCAGGATCTTACTTCCCCAACCAGGGATAGAACCAGCGCTCCTTGCAGCGGAAGCTCTGAGTCCTAAATACTGGACCGCCAGAGAAGTCCCTCCAATCCTAATCCTCGACAATTATGTAACTTTGCGGTTTTTGCCTATTAAGCCTCCCTCGTTTTGTAGACCATCAGAACACAATTCAAGTGCTTCTTAAATCTGTGTCTCCTAGGTTATAGTCGTCAGCTTGAATACAATTCTCTTCTATCCCTTATTATAGAATGTTTATTAATTATTTGCATTGCCACTTGTAACATCATAGAAAACAAACCTCTGAGGATAGGAAACTTTTGGGGGGAGATAACAGAAATACCTAAAGAAGAATTTTACTTTTTGCCTAATGTGATATGAATTTTTCTCAGTGGATCCTCCCAATCTTCAGTAAAATATTGTTTTTTTGGTCACATGGCATGTGGGACCTTAGTTCCCCCGACCAGGGATTGAACCCGTGCCCCACATCCCCCTACAGTGGAAGTACGGAGTCTTAACCACTGCACTGCCAGGCGAGTTCCAAAATATTCTCTTCTTATCAATGCCTTTCATCAATAGTCTGAACTTGGATGTGACTAAGGATAGAGGCTGCTCATAGAATCCACTCAGGTTACAATTTGAGGTTCAAATTCCACTGCTCTTAGTAGCTGTGTGACCTTGGACAACTGAGAAGTTATATCTCAGAGTCTCAGAAGAGTTTTCTTTATCTCTTCGATCAGTATCATATGTACCTCACAAGATTGTTGTGTTGAATGAGGAAGGTCATGTGCGTGCCTTTCTTTTCCGCTCCCCCAGTAGAAAAGCAGAATAGTAGTGAAACCATGCACCTCAGACTGAGACCTGAACCCACATGCCGGGACTTGAACCCGGCCAAAACCCTGATTGGGACTTGAACCCACGTGGCTGGTACTCGAACCCGGCCAAAACCCACAGTCTTCCAACTGAGAGCACACACCTGATTTCAGGACTTACTGAAGCTCAGGTTCTTGATGTCTCATCATAGAAAGAATTCACTGAGAGACAAAGTGATAGGTAAGAAGTGGATTTATTTAGAGAGAAACACACTCCACAGAGTGTGGGCCATCTCAGAAGATGAGAAAGGCACCAGGGTATGGTTATAGGGGTGGGTAATTGCATAGGCTAATGAGCGAGAGGCGTATTCTAGCTATTTTGGGAAGGGGCAGGGATTTCCAGGGATTGGGCCACCGCCCACTTTTTGATCCTTATGGATCCTTGGAACTGTCATGGCGCCTGTGGGTGTGTCATTTAGCTTGCTGCTGTGTCACAGTGGGCGTATACTGAGGCTCAAGATCTAGTGGAAGTTGACTTGTCCTCCAGCTTGGACCCATTTGGTTTTAATCAGTTTATGTCATGTCCTCCGGCTGTGTTATTCTTTCAAAGGTTGTGCCCTGCCCCCTTCCCTCATGTTTCAGTAAGGTGGAAAGATTTCAGGAGCATTTGAATTCCTTATTCACTTGCACTGCAAAATTGGGTAAGTTACTCAAGCCTCAACTTACTTTAGTCTCACCATGTATGAAATAGTCTCTAGGATTTCTTCCAAATCAAAAAGTCTATGATTAAAATAAAAAAAAAGTCTATGATTTAAGATTTTGCAATTGTATTTAGGATAAAACCCTGACAAGGCTCCTGGGCAGTTGTTTTTCTTTGCAAATATTTATTTATATTTATAAATTTACTAAATGAAAGAAGTGATTTATGAGTTAAATATTTCACAAGGTAGCAAAGGGTATTTCTTAGATTATCTGCTTTAACTCAATACACAGTTATATTGTAACCGATTGCAAGAGGTGTGTCAAAAAATTTTCTGAAAATCGCTAATTCGAGTGATAAGTACAATGGAAGGAAGGAAATCCAGCAGAGGGGGATCAGAATTGTTGAAGAGATGTTGGGGGTGGGGCATTGGCTACAGTCTGTTTTTACTTTGGTTGGAAGTTTATTTAAACATTTATTCCTTAAAGAGCAACAGTGAGACTAATTTAAGTCTTCTCGTGTTAATTTGCCTAATTTGATGATCATGTGAAAGTTCTAGTTTCTAGTAGAAACGAGTTTTTTCTTCTAGCTCAAAATGACAAAGAACCAAGTAAGGTAGAACTGATAAAGGCTCTCTCTGTGTATGTTTTTACTTTTTTTTACGAGTCATCAATCTTTAACGAGATTCTTTTTGCTATAGGCAATCTAAATTGATCCATGGTAAATGGAAAATAGCAGTCTATTCTTAAATAACTGTGAACAGGAGGCTGAAAACTAGCTCCTGTTGGAAACAGTTGCAGAATGTTGAAGAAATCTGCACAGGCACACACACAAAGAGACCTCTCTCAGCAATGGAGGAGCAGCTGAGCTGCATCGCTGCAGAAGGCCATCGATCACATTTATTATACTGTAGACAGCAGCAATTTTAAGTGAGGCTGGGCTTCCCAAATGAATTCCAATAATTCAAGTTATGATTCCTAAACTGTGTCAGACTAGTTCAATATTACTTTTAGGCAGGAAAAAAAAAGGTTGAAATTATTAGTCCCATAATGTGGGTAAAAGAACATGATTTTATTACCTTAATCATTAATAAGGGCATTACAAACCATGTGATGATTTTTAAAAAAATAAAATGAGAGAAATTGTGCAACTCCTACTTACTGCATTACAATTGCATAAATGGTCGTTTTTGTTTGTTTTTACATTAGAAATAAATTTACTTTAGAGTATAATTTGAGCTTTGAAGAACAATTATTATTTTGCTTTTTCAAAATGAAAGTGCTTTTTTTGTTTTTGTTGATTATAAAAATCATTTATGGTCATGAAAAAGAAAGGAATGCAAGATATTTGAAGTGAATTTCCCCTATATAACACCTTTTGGAGATATGGGTAAGAAAAAAGTTATATATTTTCCAGACTTTTAATATAGAGCTTTTCTTCCATCCCTCCATCCATCCCTCCATCCATGCCATCTTTCCAGGTTGAGAGTAAAGAGTTGGAAAGGGGGCAGGACAGAGGAGTATCCTGTTCCCACAAAGTGGAAGACTCAGACAGCACATAATCAGGGCACTGCTCAGATTCTTCTATGGGCAAAAGAAGGCAGCCCTGCTGTAGGGTAGGCAGAGCTGAGTGCTGGGAGTTTGGGTCTCCATGTCCTTATTTAAGGTCAGTTTCTAACTAATGTGAGACTTTGGGCAAATGTTCTTTGCATGTTACTATACCTTGAATTAGATTCTGCTTTATAACTGTTTTGGCAAAGGAACCATTAATTTTTGATGAAAGCTAATTTTTTAATTCATAGGAGCATTTAATTGGTGGATGCTCTGAAATACTCTAACCAATATGTGACATTGTATATATTTTTTAAAGCCCCATAATGACTGTTCAGCTAGCTTCCTTTAGGCTGAGCTTAAAACACTTGATATTTTTGAGGAATAGAGGCGAAACAGATGTTTCTGTTGGCTGAGAAAATGCTTCAAACAATTGATCATGTCTTGCCATTGATAAAATGATACTAGCACTGGGATCAGTAACACAGATAAGGGTTTGGGAGTGGTTGTCTATGCATGTGGAATTTCAAAGATGTGGGCCACAGGAATACAGGGGGTTTTGTATGGAGCTGAATGAACCTTCCAGTCTGAAAGCCCATCTTTGGGAAACAAATATCTGGTTGCCATGGAGACACTCAAGGTGGATGAAGGATGGATTAATCAAAATACAGTAAATCCTTTTTACAAGCTTCCTAAGAAATCTGGTGTGACATGAACCCTCTGGTCTGTCTCCTCTTATTCTTCCCTCCATCACACAGGAAATCCACCATGGACGTACAATGACACACACTGATTGTTCTGAGTTCTATGTACATACTAACGATACCCTCTCTTGCCTGAAAGTCATGATCAAACAAGCACAAGGGCTCCTCAAACATTTTTTAAAATAGTTTTTGAAATTTAAGGAAAAAATTCTCCTACTCTCTCTGCTATAAAAAGAAAAGAGAGTGGTTAGAAACAGCCTCTGAAAATTGATTATTAACTGAGCTACATTCTCTGGGGAATAAAGGATATGAAATAATTTGTGCTGAGATAGAAGCTGCATTCAGATTGAGTCTAAATGTACAACTGATCTGATAATTTTAGCTGTTCAATTTAGTGGAAAAAAAAAGTCATCTCAGTCCCAGTATCAGTTAAATAAAGGAATGAATCTAAATAAATTATTAAGTTGAATAAATTAAGTGAATAAATAAATTAAATGGCTATTCCCTTCCTTCCCAACAAACTGACAGGCAAATTAATCAAAATAGTTAATCTAGCTGTGGGGGACACTTCCAGAAGTCTCCAGTAAATCATTTCGGGGCAGCCAATTCAATTCAGGACCCCTGATCTTGAACAGTCACTGCATCAATTAGACTGGATGAACTTGCACAGAATCAAGCCAATGTAAGTAGGTTTTGGATACCTTCCAAGAACTGATAGAAGTTTACAGTGAGGATGTCAGTTACTGCAGGAGAGGGACCAAGTACAGGGTACAGGCAGGGAGGTTTTCCACATTGACACACCAGGTCTGAGACTCCATGTGTTCTCACATACTGAAGGGAACAGAGGATGCAAATTCTAAAGGAATTCAGCACGGAGTAAAACAGTGATTCTCAACCCGGGTTGATTTTGTCATGACTGCAGGTAGGGAAGGTTGGGAGTAGGTGCTATTGACACCTGGTGAGTAGAAGCCAGGGATGATGCTAAACATCCTACAGTTCACAGGACAGCCTCTTGAGAAAAAGAAAAAGAAGAAGAAAAAGAAAAAGAAAAATGTTGATACTGCTGAGGTTGAGAAATCCTGGAGAAGAAATAAATAGTTAATAGATTCTAAGCAGCACCTTAGATTGAGCACAAAATCATGGATTTACCTGAGCAGAACGGAAGGGCTATAACTTCTGAGCTGAGCAATAAGGAATCAACTCTGAACCTGGAATGTGAAGACCTGAATCTCAATTGGAGCCTTGCTATTTCTTATTATCTATAACATGTCAGCCTCTTTGAACTCAGTTGTTTCATTTGTTAAATGGTGATAGTAATATCAGCCTACCTTATACTACAGATTGTGATAACAGATGTGAAAACATGGAACACAGGGTTAGTGTTGAGGAAATAAAGACTGGAAACAGACAAGCCAGCTTATCTTTTGTTTGTTTGTTTTTAGATTATTTTCCCATATTGGCCATTACAAAATTGTGTGGGGTTTTTGTTGTTGTCGTCCTTTTTTTGGGTTTTTTTGGCCCTGCCACACGGCATGCAGGATATTAGTTCCCCGACCAGAAATCGAACCCGTGCCCCTATAGTGGAAGCGCAGAATATTAACCACGGGACTGCCAGGGAAGTCCCTATTACAGAGTATTGAGTAGAGTTCCCTGTACTATATAGCAGATTCTTATCTATTTTATATATAGTAGTGTCTTTTATGTTTTTTGAGGCAAGGCTGGTCAGTTTTGGCCAACAGTGACAATAAAAAGAAAAAAAATTGATTTGAAATTTATTATTCATTTTGGATCTTAATGTACTGTAGGGGAGGAAAGTTTTCGTCAACCTCTTAGGGTCACTGGCTGGGTCTGAAAATTAAACTGACGTGAGACAGATTAACAGGCGAAGCACATACACGTTTTACTGAATTGTTACAAGCACATGGGTGCCTTCCCAAGAGAATGAAGACTCAAAGAAGTGACCAGAGTAGGAGCTTTTATACCTTGTAGACAAAGAAACATTAAATTTGTGATGAATTGAGAAGACAGACACGTTTTGGTTAGGAGTAGTCAGTGATAAAGGAGTAACCAGGAAGATAAGAGTTAGTTTAACAAAGTTTATTTATACAGATTTCTCAGCCCCCAGTTCCCTGTCTCTGGTGATAAGGATGCCTTTCTTCCTCCTGGGACAGGGAGGGTACATTCACGTGGGAGATTGTTGACCTTGAAACAGGAGAAGGGTGAGGCAGCAGAGGTCAGCATGACCTTCCTCCTGCTGTTTTCCCATACTCCTTCTGTGTAAGACAGTCAATATACCAAGGTGCCATATTTTGGGGTCACATGTCTTGAATCCCGTTAGTATGAAATGTTTGAAATGGTTTTTGCTTAGAGGCTACTGGATGTGAGGCTGCAACGCTGCAGGCGGCTATATTTCCTGTGTGGCTGAACCACCCTGGCTCCATTTTGTCAGCTCCATCTCAGGCCCACAGTACGACCCCCTCCCCTTTCTGCATGACTGAGCTCTAGCCTACTCACCAGGAATGTGCCACAGCCAGATAAGTTCCCTATCAACATTTACCCTTGCCTTCATCTAATATGAAAACTGCAAGAATGCCTTTTGCTGATGCAGACAGTTAATGGCCTGCAAGGCCTGATGGTCATGAGACCCCGCCCCCCCACCCCACCCCCGGCAGGGAGGGAAGAAAAAACCCCCAGTTTCCATGGGTGTGGACGTGCTCCTCCCTTAGTAGTCAGATTATGTTTTTAGTTTAGGCCCCTTAAATCCCCCCGTACCCCTTTCGGCAGCACAGAGTGCAGCCGCGAATGCCTCTGGACCTTCATCCACCTGATCCTGCCTGTATGTAAGTTACCCACAATAAACTTCATAATTGCACTTCACACAGTTGCCTGCTTGGTTTTTCAGTCTCAAAGTTCCTTCTCAGTTTGGAGGATATTATTCACTATCCCCACCATGCAGCACTTTGCACTAGGAAAAAGAAGTGCTAGGGAAGGTGTTGGGGAGGAGTGTAGGTAGGAAAACTGGAAAGGAAGCACAGGGTGCCAGGTATCTAACAGGATTTCAAAAATGAAGTTTTACTGTGAGATAGGCAGTGTAATGTGCTATCTATTTGTTTAAGAGTTACGTTTTTAACATTTTGAGACTATGCTTTGCCACCCATATACTGCCTTTGTGTGAAATAGGAAATCTGTCCCTTCCTTAAAGACGATTAATTTTATTTTCCTCAAGTACAAATTTTAGAAGGTAGTATATTATTTATTTTTTAATAATAAAAATTACAGTAAGCTTGAGGTCATTCTATATAAATTCTACAAATTAACACCCTTATATTCATCACAGCATCACTTACAGTAGCCAAGGTATGGAAACATCCAAGTGTCCATTGATGAATGAACGGATAAAGAAGATGTGATATATATATTAGATTAGTGGTTACCAGAGGGGGAGGGCATTTGAGGGTGGGTGAAATGGGTGAAGTGGGTCAACCGTTTGGTGATGGACTTGTGGTTATTACTCTGTAGTGTATACAGTTGTTGAATTATAACACTGTACACCTGAAACTTCGATAATAATTTTTAAAATCTACAAATTAAAGTACTGAACACACAATAAAGGAAATAAAACTTGTAATCATAATAACTCACTAGAGTACTCAAGAAATTAGGATTTAATAATTTGTTATAAAGTAATTATACATCTTGCTTTCACAGAGACAAAATTTTTTTATGAGTTTTAATGCCTACTTGCTTCTGTCTTATTTTCTATAGAAATGCAGTTTTTCTTGTGACATTTATACCTTTAATAAATTTTATTTTCATGAAGCTATAAAACTCTTCATTGGCAAATGCAACTGCAAGGTTAAATTTATCCCAAGAGCCACAAAGAGTTATTGGAAATGTGTCCTGTAAATTATTACTGCAAATATACTGCAATTCTCTTTTTTTTTTTTTTTTGCGGTACGTGGGCCTCTCACTGTTGTGGCCTCTCCCGCCGCGGAGCACAGGCTCCAGACGCGCAAGCCCAGCGGCCATGGCTCACGGGCCCAGCCGCTCCGCGGCAGGTGGGATCCTCCCGGACTGGGGCACGAACCCGCGTCCCCTGCATCGGCAGGTGGACTCTCAACCACTGCACCACAAGGGAAGCCCCCTGCAATTCTTAAACTAGAGTATTGTAAGTGTGGATTTTAGAAATCAACTTAGGATTTTAGTCCTTATACATAGAATTCCCCTTAGTATCATTTTCCTTACTTTGTTCACCAGGCAACTTCAACTATTAGTGTTTACACAGTTGCAATAGTTTATTCTTTAAATTACATTTGCCATCTATGACACTGAAAGGCCATTATATTCTTTCAGTATTGTAAAACTCTCCTTTAAAAATGATGTTGTTGTATCTAATAAAGAAAAAAGAAAATTGAATTTAAATTTAGTTTTGGATCATAAATGGGATTCTCAGTTGAATTAAAACTTCTTACTCCTTTCTTGGTATTGCCTATATTGGGAGAGATATCAATGTCAAGAGACTCTGCAATCTGTTTAGTATCAATATATTTTTCATAAACATTATTGCTTTGTCTTCAAAAAATGTAATTAATTCCTTTGACGCTTTTAAGTGCATTGTGTACACTGAATTTTTGTTCCTGCATCATTTTTCACTTAACATCAATTTTACTGAAGGTATTACTACAAATTGGTACCTACCAAATAAAAATAAAATGATTATTTTCGAAATCAAACCTTTGACTTGTGTTGCAGAAAATACAACAGCACAATGGTTTTTAACAGAGCATTGCATTTTCCTTTAAGTAAGTTTCTAGTGTCATGATAGCTTCAGCTTCACTTGCTCATATTTTTTTTTCAAAAATGGCTTCAAATTTCTTTCCTAAAATTGTTTTCAGTAAACTCCAACACTGATACCAAAAAAGTTGTTGTATGTTTTCTATCAAGTTTAAACGAAACAAGGAATATGGAATATTTTATAATTCTTTTCAGGAATTTTCTGCCATGATCCCTTATGTTTTCCATGCATATTTGTGGCCTTGTCATATGCCTGGTCATTCAAATTATTTTGTCTAGATTATTTTATTATTTGTAGATTTGTCTAGATTTTGTCTAGATTATTTTTGTAGGCATTCTACTGAGAAGTGATATTATCTGTGTCAATATGGCTTAACTGCTTTTCCCCAGGAAATTCTAGCCCAAGGAGATAAGATTGTTAACCAGTAAATAACTAACTTCACCATTTGCTTCAGGAAATTTCTGCAAACCAATTTATCAAGGCAAAGAGGTACCTCATTGTGGAAACCAGCTAGTCATATCAAGAAAACTGTGTGCTCAACTGGACAAACAGCTTGCTTATCAGGAAAAGAGTGTGTGTATCCAGACTTGTTTCAAGACTTGCTGTGCCCACTAATCCTAAACTATTATGTTACAAACTCTGCCTAATCCTCACCAGTTTCCTATCCTGAAGAACTTGCCTTAAATTACCTGAGCATAGAGCCAAAAACTTTTCCCTGCTGAGACACTAAGACTCTGTTGAGATGGTGCTCTCCCCTGCTGCTGTAAGTCTAATATGCTTAACTTTGCCTGACCAACAGGTTATTCTGGTAGTTTTTGTGGAGGGAGACAATAGTCAACATTATGAAAAATATATAATCTTTTTCTAGTCATATCATTTACTGAACAAACTCCCAAAAAATGTTACAGACATGTTTGCCTTTTTGAAATCCAAAAGTGGTAATAATTATAATCTGTTCTACATAGTGTGTATCAGGCGTTGTAACTAAAATAGGTGATATTTAGCACTTCTTACCTTATTCAAATAATGTATGATTTGCTGTTGATGTTTGTATTCTAAGAAAATATTCTACATTTAATGTTATCATTTGTTGTGGTTACAACAGATAAAGAAAATGTCCATTTATTATGCTCATAAAGTTCTCGGATGATCTGAATGTTAGCACTGTTGCACCAAAACTGTATCATCTATATTGTGTTAACAATTGCATGAGATATTTTATCTTATTTTCACATAGTTTCTGTTTTGTAGCATTAATAATTATAGCTATATTTTAAAATCACAGTTCAATTTCAAATGCCTAACACTATTGTTGACATGCATTTAATTTTCTTCATGTTTACTAAGAGCATGTGATAAATGTTTCCAAACTTTGTACTATTATCAATCTTAAGTCAATTTTTTTCATTCGCAATGACTTTGATATAGAGACAAAATACAGACACCTTTGAAGCTGAATGTTCTAGTAATCTTTTTCTGTCATCTGGAAGAATTTGTGTGTAATGGTCTCTAAAATTTATTATTTGTAACTTGAGGTGGATAAGTATCAACTAGAATTTCCTTTGAATATTCAAGTTATATGGATCTGTACCTGCATTCACGAAAAGTACATTGGGTTTAATGGAGTCTTTGGGTTTTTATCTTCTAATTTAAATGAAAATTCATCAGTTATGACTGACATGGAGATAGAAGGTAAATTCATACCCTGTCCAATCAGTGACATCTCAGTGCCACATTCTGTTGAAACTGGTAACTCTAAGGTCTTCTCCTTTTCCCTCCTGTATTTCATCTACTTTCTCCAAAAATTTGTTCAATGATACAAATATATTTCTTTCATTTTCTCTAATGGAGTTCTCTTTTCTTATACTGATAATTTTTTAAAAAATTCTTTTTGACATCTAGGAAGAAGTTATGAATAACATAATATCTTATAATTTGAAACATTTAAAAATAATAGGTTTGGGGGAAATATAACTATACAGTGTAGAAACCTGGCAGTCAACACCTTAACCAAGTGATCAAAGTTAACATTCTGGCAGAGTGTAAAATAACACAATTTACCCCAAAACGTGTCTTTGGCATTTGGATTCTTTAGAGCTATAAACAATCAAGGACCAAAAGACTCAGGAAGAAACTTTGACCTTCCCCCTAACTGCCTAAAAGAATGTAAATAGAGAACTTATTCCAGGAAAGAAACTGTCACCATAGATAACTACAGTACAGAGTAGGTATGGTAGACAGGGAGGAGCCTAGCAAAGTCTGTCTGTTAAAATTCCTCTCCATGTTCCATTGTCTCTGTTTACCAAACATTTGCTTTTCCATCTCCCTGTGAACTGCCTTCCTCCCTTTTGAAGTCCCAAACCACTACCCACAACATCCTCTTTTGTCTTTAGCTGAAGGTGGTATTTGGGCTTCTGCCATTTTGGTGAGTTACTCACTTCTCCTGGGTCTCTCCCATGTATACATGTTGTTAAACTTTTGTTTGATTTCTACTGTTAATCGGCCTCATGTCAATTTAATTCTTAGATCAGACAGAAGAACATAGAAGTGTAGAGGAAAATTTCTTCCTCGCTGATATGAGACATGACATCATCACGTGCCTGCTGACATCATGAACTGAGAAGGACTCAATATCACTTTGAGACAGGAGATATCTGGGCCTCAGGCTGAGCAGCTGGAAATTGTCTCCTGTTGACTCTTCCGGGATAAAGATAATGGCAGAGCTCTGCTTCAGTAACAGATAAGGAGGCCACATTTTTCTTGGGATCAAGGAGACCTCTCAGACCACACATGCGCAGAAAAATGCTCAGGGGTCAGGGAAGGGAGGGAGCACCAGCCCATAATATGTCCTGCCAATCTCCCAGAAACCCTCGCACTGGAATCTATCTTGGGTAAAAGATGTTTACGCACATGAGTCAGACCAAATATGGGCAACGAGCAAGACGATTGGCCAGAGGGAACCCAGAAAACTGCCCCCATATAAGCAATTTAAGCCACCCCAAAAGCATGGGGCTCACTCCACATGCTGCCCGTGTGTTCTTCCACATGTACTTTGCTTCTAATAAATGCATTACCCACTTCACTACCTCTGTCTCTTTGCTGAATTATTTCTTGAAAGAAGACAAGGACTGAGGTTCTGTTTCAAGCCTGCTGGCCCTCGTGTTCTAGCGGTTAGGATTCGGTGCTCTTCTCACCACAGCCTGGGTTCAATTCCTGGTCAGGTAACTAAGATCCTGCTTCAAGCTGCCACACCCTGTGACCCCCCAAGATCAACTTCTGTGGTTTACTTACCAAAAATATTAACGCGAATTTATCATGAGCAGACATCAGATAACCCTGTGTGTCATTTTCCAAGATCAGTTTTGTAACACCAGCTGCGTGTCCTTCCATTCACTTCAATCCTGACACTAACTACCCGGAATTAGCACAGACCGTGTAGGTTAAGGGGCACAGTCCCACAATGCTGCCCCTACTTCAGACACCGGCTGAAATTCTTGAGTGTCCTCAAAGCACCACATTTCTGCCCACCCAATCACAAATTTGGGGGTTCCCACAACCACACCCCTCTGCTCAGTTTTGATGATTCTCTAGAATAGCCCACAGACCTCAGGAATGTGCTATACTTACAACTACAGTTTTAGTATAAAGGATACAACTCAGGAACAGCCAAATGGAAGACAAGTGTTGAGGAGGGATTAGGGAGTGCAGAGCTTCCACACTTTTTCCAGGGGGCTATCCTCCCAGCACACTAATGTGTTCACCAACCGAGAAGCTCCCAGATCCTTGTTGTTCAAGAGCTTCTATCAAGGCTTCATTACCTAGACAAGGTTAATTATGCCAACTAAAAATTGTCACTAACCATCTGGTTCTACAAGAATGAAGTTACTAGCCACTGCAGCCATTGACCTCCAACACACCCTGAAAGGAGTTCAGGGTGAAGATCAGGAATGAGGCACTCTGTGCTCTTGAAAAAACTGGTGGAACAGGCCTTCAGGTAGTTGAATGCTTTTAGGAGATTTTATGAGTGCATTTTCTTGCATCTTTTCACAGCATTAACAGAGACATCTTCTCCCCATGGCTAGCAGCAACATTCTGCCAAGACGTGTGCTTGAATGCCTGTATCCCCTTCACTAAAATCATGTATATACTGAACTCCCCCTACTTTTTCTTTCTCCCTCCCTCCCTTCCTCCCTTTCTTTCTCACTGGGTCTTGGTTGAGGCATGCGCGATCTTCGTTGTGGCATGTGGGATCTTCAGTTGCAGCATGCAGGCACACAGTTGCAGCATGTAGACTTCTTAGTTGCAGCATGCAGACTCTTAGCTATGGCATGCATGTGGGATATAGTTCCCTGATCAGGGATCAAACCCAGGCCCCCTGCATTGGGAATGCGGAGTCTTATCCACTGGACCACCAGGGACATCCCCCCTACCTTTTCAGAGCAGTTCCTCAGAGCTATCTGAGAGGCTATTCCCCCAGGCTATAGTCCTCATTAGGCCGCAAACAGAACTTAACTCACAACTCTCACATTGTGCATTTTTCTCAGTTGACAAAACATTTGTTACTGGTGATTGAACTCAATCTCTAGTCTCTCTTCTCTCCACAAAGGCTGAAATTTCTATTCTTTTAATCACATGGTTGGGTTTTTTTGGTAACCAGCCCCCCATCCAGAAGCTATCTAGGGTCAGGAGTAACCTTACTAGTGTAACAAAGGTACTTCTATCACTCAGGAAATCTCAAGTGTTTTAGGAGCTCAATGGCAGGAAAAGGGGACAAAGACCAAATTTTTAAATTTTTTTATTGCAATATAGTTGATATACCATGTGTTAGTTTTAGGTATACAACAAAATGATTCATATATATGCATGAAATTAATCCCTGTTGGTCACATAATTAGCAAATATTTTCTCCCATTCTGTAAGTTGCCTTTTCATTTTGTTTCTGGTTTTCTTTGCTGTGCAAAGGCTTTTAAGTTTAATTAGGTCCCATTTGTTTATTTTTGCTTTTATTTCCATTACTCTAGGAGACAGAGCCAAAAAATATTGCCAAGATTTATGTCAAAAAGTGTTCTGCTTATGTTTTCCTTAGGAGTTTTATAGTATGAAGTTTTACATTTAGGTCTTTAATCCGGTTTGAATTTATTTTTGTATATGGTGTTAGAGAATGTTTTAATTTCATTTTTTTTTAACATGGCCTTTATTACGTTGAGGTAGGTTCCCTCTCTGCCCACTTTCTGGAGAGTTTTTATCATAAATGGGTGTTGAATTTTCTCAAAAGCTTTTTCTGCATCTAGTGAGATGATCATATGGTTTTTATTCTTCAATTTTTTAATATGGTGTATCACACTGATTGATTTGTGTATATTGAAGAATCCTTGCATTCCTGGGATAAACCCCACTTGATCATGGTGTATGATCCTTTTAATGTGTTGTTGGATTCTGTTTGCTAGTATTTTGTTGAGGATCTTTGCATCTATATTCATCAGTGATATTCATCTGTAATTTTCTTTTTTTGTAGTATCTTTGTCTGGTTTTGGTATCAGGGTGATGGTGGCCTCATAGAATGAATTTGGGAGTGTTCCTTGCTCTGCAATTTTTGGAAGAGTTTGAGAAGGATGGGTGTTAGCTCTTCTCTAAATGTTTGATAGAATTAACCAGTGAAGCCATATGGTCCCGGACTTTTGTTTGTTGGAAGATTTTTAATCACAGTTTCAATTTCATTACTTTTGATTGGTCTGTTTATATTTTCTATTTCTTCCTGGTTCAGTCTTGGAAGGTTATACCTTTCTAAGAATTTGTCCATTTCTTCCAGTTGTCCATTTTATTGGCATAGGGTTGCCTGTAGTAGTCTCTTAGGATGCTTTGTATTTCTGCAGTGTCTGTTGTTACTTCTCCTTTTTCATTTCTAATTTTATTGATTTGAGTCGTCTCCCTCTTTTTCTTGATGAGTCTGGCTAATGGTTTATCAATTTTGTTTATCTTCTCAAAGAACCAGCTTTTAGTTTTATTGATCTTTGCTATTTTCTTTGTTTCTATTTCATTTATCTCTGCTCTGATCTTTATAATTTCTTTCCTTCTACTAGCTTTGGGTTTTGTTTGTTCTCCTTTCTCTAGTTCCGTTAGATGTAAGGTTAGATGGTTTATTTGAGATTTTTCTTATTTCTTGAGGTAGGCTTGGATTGCTATAAACTTCCCTCTTAGAACTGCTTTTGCTACATCCCACTGGTTTTGGATCGTGGTGTTTTGGTTGTCATTTGTCTCTAGGTATTTTTTGATTTCCTCTTTGATTTCTTCAGTGTTCTCTTCATTATTTAGTAACATACTGTTTAGCTTCCATGTATTTGTGTTTTTTACATTTTTTTTCCCTGTAATTGATTTCTAATCTCATAGCGTTGTGGTCAGAAAAGATGCTTGATATGATTTCAACTTTCTTAAATTTACTGAGGTTTGATTTATGACCCAAGATGTGATCTATCCTGGAGAATGTTCCATGTGCACTTGAGAAGAAACTGTAATCTGCTTTTTTTGGATGGAATATCCTGTAAATATCAATTAAATCTACTGGTCTATTGTGTCATTTAAAGCTTGTGTTTCCTTATTAATTTTGTTTGGATGATCTGTCCATTGGTGTAAGTGAGGTGTTAAAGTCCCCCACTATTATGGTGTTACTGTTGATTTCCTCTTTTATAGCTGTTAGCAGTTGCCTTATGTATTGAGGTGCTCTTATGTTGGGTGCATATATATTTAAAATTGCTATATCTTCTTCTTGGATTGATCCCTTGATCATTATGTAGTGTCCTTCCTTGTCTCTTGTAACATTCTTTATTTTAAAGTCTATTTTATCTGATATGAGTATTGCTACTCCAGTTTTCTTTTGATTTCCATTTTCATGGAATATCTTTTTCCACTTCCTCACTTTCAGTCTGTATGTGTCCCTAGGTCTGAAATGGGTTTCTTGTAGACAGCATATATATGGGTCTTGTTTTTGTATCCATTCAGTGAGCCTGTGTCTTTTGGTTGGAGCATTTAATCCATTCACGTTTAAGGTAATTATCGATATGTATGTTCCTATTACCACTTTCTTAATTGTTATGGGTTTGTTTTTGTAGGTCCTTTCCTTCTCTTGTGTTTCCCACTTAGAGAAGTTCCTTTAGCATTTGTTGTAGAGCTGGTTTGGTGGTGCTGAGTTCTCTTAGCTTTTGCTTGTCTGTAAAGCTTTTGATTTCTCCATCGAATCTGAATGAGATCTTTGCTGGGTAGAGTAATCTTGGTTGTAGGTTCTTCCCTTTCATCACTTTAAATATATCATGCCACTCCCTTCCGGCTTGTAGAGTTTCTGCTGAGAAATCAGCTGTTAATCTTATGGGAGTTCCCTTGTATGTTACTTGTCATTTTTATCTTGTTGCTTTCAGTAATTTTCCTTTGTCTTTAATTTTTGTCAATTTGATTACTATGTGTCTTAGCGTGTTTCTCCTTGGGTTTATCCTGCTTGGGACTCTCTGTGCTTCCTGAACTTGGGTGGCTGTTTCCTTTCCCATGTTAGGGAAGTTTTTGAGTATAACCTCTTCAAATTTTTTCTCGGGTCCTTTCTCTCTCTCTTCTCCTTCTGGGACCCCTATAACGCGAACGTTGTTGTGTTTAATGTTGTCCCAGAGGTCTCTTAAGCTGTCTTCATTTCTTTTCATTCTTTTTTCTTTATTCTGTTCCATGGCAGTGAATTGCACCATTCTGTCTTCCAGACCACTTATCCGTTCCTCTGCCTCAGTTATTCTGCTATTGATTCCTTCTAGTGTATTTTTCATTTCAGTTATTGTATTGTTCATCTCTGTTTGTTTGTTCTTTAATTCTTCTAGGTGTTTGTTCTTTAATTCGTCTAGGTCTTTGTTAAATATTTCTTGCATCTTCTCGATCTTTGCCTCCATTCTTTTTCCAAGATCCTGGATCATCTTCACTATCATTATTCTGAATTCTTTTTCTGGAAGGTTTCCTATCTCCACTTCATTTAGTTGTTTTTCTGGGGTTTTATCTTTTCCTTCATCTGGTACATAGCCCTCTGCCTTTTCATCTTGTCTATATTTCTGTGAATGTGGTTTTTGTTCCACAGGCTGCAGGATTGTAGTTCTTCTTCCTTCTGCTGTCTGCCCTCTCTAATTTCATTTTTTTTACATGTAGTTGTCCAGTTTTCCCAGCACCACTTATTGAAGAGACTTTCTTTTCTCCATTGTATATTCTTGCCTCCTTTTTCATAGATTAATTCACCATAAGCACATGGGTTTATTTCTAAGACCAAACATATTTTTTATCATACCACAACCCCAAATTTTGGGACATTTCACGAAATAACTTGTCAGTGCTCTTCAAAATTGTCAAAGCCATGAAAACAACAACAACAAAACAAAACAAAGCAAAACAGACAGAACAAAACTGTTCCAGATTGGATGAGACTGAGGAGGCATGTTAACTAAATGCAATGTGGGGCCTTGGATTGGATTCTGAACCAGAAAAAGACATTAATGGGACAATTGGTGATATGTGAATAAGGTCTTTACATTAGTTAATAGTACTGTATCAATATTAGTTTCCTGGTTTTGATCATTGTATGATGGTTATACTACATGTTTACATTAGGGAAAGGTGGGCGAAGTGTATACAGAGAATGTTTTATACCATTTTTGCAACTTTTTGTAAGTCTGATATTACTTAAAAATAAATGTAAAATAATATACATGTTACACACTCTAAATGTTAATAGCAGTTACTTTTATACTGATGAAATTTCCATAATATTAAATAAATTCTTTCTATAAAATATACAGTGGGTAATCATTTAGTAATGTCTAATTTATGTCTATGAAATACTGCTTTGTGAATTTTTAGTGGTAAATGAATATTAGTTATCACATAGCGATTCATATCATAATGAAAGAATTTACAGATTTAAATTAGAAACTCAATAATACCTTTCTAGTACAACAAATACATAGTTGATGATATGAACTACAATATGAAACCAGAGCCAGTGCTCTGGTAACAATAGTGAATTTTGTTTTAAATTTTATTGTACTCCCCAATCAATAGAGTATATTAAAAATGTACTCTGGAAAAATCAATTTAAACAATTTTAGCCTTACATTTTTCTTTAGGCTTGCATTATGAATAGCAATCACTCAAAGATCAAAGAAATGTTCTTTTATAATCAATTATACTCATTATTCCTAAATGTTATATTTCTACCATGGCAAACTTAAATCATCACTTCCAAGCTATTTGCTTTACAATGATTAGTTCTAATGCCATTTTCCAATCATCAGGTGTATGTAGTTTTCTCTAAGGGTAAGCTGGTCTTTTAAATGAGTTTTCCAGTAATCCTGGGACACTTGATTTTCCAGAGGAATGCATTTTTGTGTGAGGCAGATTGGGTTAGGTGACAAACAAGGCTGGGAAATTGAGGATGTTGTGGTCTCTGAGGATGCAGGGTGTGACAGAAAGACTACTGGAAAGTGCTCAAGACTGAAGTTAAGGGTTAATGTAACTGGGAAGTCTGGAGTTTGTCTTCAGAGCAGCTAGGAGAAATTTATGGCAGGGATTTCCCTGACAACTGCCAGAAGTCTTCTATCTCCTTGTGCAAAAACAGCTCAGATGGGTTTGCTCTTCCTCACACTCACAAGCCATGCTCTGGATTCGGAGTCCCTTATGGTTACTGTCTTTCATGGGTGACATACTTCCTTCCAATGTGGCCAGTGTCCTTGGGCAGCCAGGTAGATGGCAGAGCCTGGGTGGACAGTCAGACCATTCAAGGGGCTCTGTTTCTATGGGGCCTACATTATTACTGGCAAAAAGAATATGAAATACCTACATTCAGACATTTAATAATGGCCCTGAGGGAGCCATGAGGAGAGAATACCCTAACATCACTGCTGCAGCAGAAGGGGAAGGGCTGGATTATAGCCTAACAGCGCCAAACTGAAATAGCTCAAATATCCACCCCAAATAGAATATAGAAATTGAGGTATATTTACATACAACGGAACACCATAATAATGAAAATGAATAAACTTCAGATAGACACAAATTTAAGATTAAGGCAGCATTATAAGACTATTCATTGAAAAATAGCATCAAGAAAACTTTTTTAAAAATTATAATCCATATGTCCAATAAAATTCCACGTTACACACTCTAAAAGTTCAAGAGACTGCTAATAATTTTTGTAGACACATAAAGTCCCTGAGTAGATTGTAAACTTCTTGAGTACAGGCAGAGAATATTATACTTATTTAATTTCCTCCTTCACTGAAAAGCATTTGGATAAAGGAATAGGAATGAACTAATGGATGAACAAATAAATAAATGTAAAAAGGGGGGAGAAATGCTCCATTTTCTCCTGGTCACTGTCATTTGTAATTGTCCTGGTCTAGTGGGGTCTTTTTAGTTTGTCTAGACAATGTCTGGTATGTATACCAAGAGCCAGAGTGAGATGAAACTACTGTCTTGAGCTGAGCTGTTGCCTGAAGTCCAGAAAGGGGTTAGGGCTCCTGGGAAGTTCTGTTACATCGAAAGCCCTATTTAGTGTTAAAATATAATGGTATCAAAACAAGTGTCAAATGGAAGGAGAAAGCAAAGACACTGAGGACCAGAAGTCAAAGACATTGGTTCTCTTTCTGGTATCCCACTTAGGGGACAAGTGGCAAGTGGCATCACTCAATCTCCCTGAGGCTTTGTTTCCTCATCTCTCAAATGGGGTCAATAATAGAATAATTCTCATGAGGATCACTGAGACCATGAATGTGGAATGAACGGTTAGACAAATAACTGTGCTGGGGAGGAAGAAGTTTCCCTCTAACCTTCTAGGTTCTATTGGCTGGTGTAAGAATTAAATCGACATGAGACAGATTAATGGGAGAAAATGAAACAAAAGTTTAAGAACATGTATACATGGGAAAGATCCAGGGAAACTGAGTAACTCACCAAAATGGGCAAAGCCCTCTCTTAAATACCACCTTCAGCTAAAGACAAAAGAGGATTTTGAGGGAGGGGAGAGTCAGTTATGGGAGGTGACTAGGAAAAGCGCAGTAAACAAGGGTAAGGTTGTTATACAGATTTAAGTCAGTGTCTTCTCTATTGATAAAAGTTTCCAGAGATTTGGTCATCCTCCTTTTCCAGGTACAGTGAAGGAGGCATCTGTACAAAAGGAGATTTCACTCACAAATATAAATGTTTCTTACAAACGGGTAACTCCTTCTTTGTTTTCAGAGTTTTCCCCATGTCTGCTGTTTCTTAGAAAATAACTAGCTTAAAATAATTAATATGCCGAAGAGATACATTTTGGGATGGCAAATTCTGTTCCCCTATACCTGCAAAAAATTTCACCCGTATTGGTATTTTTTGCCTCAGGGCAGCTTTAAAGATTGGAAAACAAAAGACCTCTTCTCAAGAAGTTAATACAAAGAAACCATTTATGATTGCTGGGTAGTAGAGCATGATTTACCACATTTTCAAAATTCTGAACTGAGAGGTCAGAAATGTTTTCTAGACATTTCAGCAACACTACCAGCCCCCGCAGATAGGCTACCAGATTATGTCTCTCTCTCTGACTCTTATTACTATACAGATTGCCATGATTATTTTAAACATTAAAACAAAAACAGAAACAAAACTGATGAATGGAATACATATATAGAGAACTAAAAAGAACATAATTATGTTAGCTTGGGGTCCCTCAAGAAGCTGTTGCTCAAAGGCAGAGTACCTGGTGGTTGTTGGAATTTCCTGGTTCATACCTAACAGGTCATCCAATGACAGTAGCAGGCTCTTTCTGGAATAGGCTCCAGTCGAACTGGGTGGGTGGTGCTGAAACCAAGCAGAATTCTGCAGGGCCTTCCTGGATACAAAAGTCCCCTGTTTCTTGTTTTTAGAAAAAGGCTTTATTCTCCTAGGCCTTCCCTAAGTTCCAAAGAGCAGACTCAAGCTATTACTAATGAGGGAAATGACGGAATGCAGAAACAAAGAAAAAGCAAGAAAAGTAATGATAGTTTAAACACTAGTTCAGGGACTATCCTGGTGGCACAGTAGTTGAGAATCTGCCTTCCAATGCAGGGGACACAGGTTTAATCCCCAGTCTGGGAAAATCCCACATGCCGCGGAGCACCTAAGCCTGTGAGCCACAACTACTGAGCCCGCGTGCCACAACTACTGAAGCCTGTGCTCCTAGAGCCTGTGATCCACAATAAGAGAAGCCACCGCAATGAGAAGCCTGTGCACCTCAATGAAGAGTAGCCCCTGCTCGCCGCAACTAGAGAAAGCCTGTGCACAATGAAGACCCAATGTAGTCAAAAATAAATAAATAAAATAAATTTATAAAAAAAATAAAAATAAACACTAGTTCAGAGTCCTAGTTCCTCCTGAAGGGATGTACATAACAATCTGATGCATATCTTTGAGTTCTGCAGAAAATAAGACCCCGGCCCAGGTGGAAAAGGTGATTACATGCTGACCATAATAACCATGCAGACCCCAGACCGGTTAGAACCAGAAGGTTGATTGTTAAGATTCCCAAAACATCACCCTGTTACCTCACCACCAACCAATCAGAAGACAGTCCACGAGCTGCAACCCTCACCCTTAATGTTGCCTTTAAAAATCCTTCCCTGAAAGTCATCAGGGAGTTTGGGTCTTTTGAGCATGAGCTGCCCATTCTCCTTGCTTGCAATCCTGCAATAAACACTGTAATTTCCTTCACCACAACCCACTGTCAGTAGATTGGCTTTGCTGCACAACAGGCGAATGGACCCAAGTTCAGTTCAGTAACACTGCTGAGACCTACAGTTCAGAAGAACTGAAGGGCCACGGAGCCCCTGAGCAGGGCTGGATGTACTGCACATTGTATTTCCTCCAGTGTGCCTCTGTTCCAATTCTAAGGTGGGGTTTTGTGACCTGCACCAGTGGGACAAGCAGAATGTGGAGGTGTGGAATGTATTGTCTCCAGTGCCTAAAAAGCCCCAGCAGGTGTTGTGCTTTTTGTTAAAGTTGGGAGTACTAGGGGTGAAATAAAATTCACCTTTTATGGCAAGACAAGAAACATTTAAACATAAAAAATTTTCTCTGCCCTTTGACTTCCACTCTCCCCTCTACTGTGCATTGTGTATCTGCATTATGCATCAACCAAACCTCCCCCATTGGCAGAAATACCAGTTCAACCGTAAGACAACTCCTTAAAAGATAACATTCCTTCTTGATCTTGTAAGGGGTCACATGACCCACCACCCTGTACTTGCAGATCTGGATTGTGTAAATTGTCAATAATATGTCATTTAACATACAGCCCTCTGTTTCAAAAAACTTATATAACTGCTTTGACTTCTAATGGGTGGAACAGTTCTCAGAGCTTTCTGAGATGCTATTCCTGGGTTAAAATCCTCAATTTGGCTGAAATAAAATTTTCCATTTCTTTCTTAGATCAACTGATTAATTTTTAATTGACATAAGTATAGTCAGAAACTTCTCCTTAAAGTTAGCTAGAATGTCCCATTGGGCTCCATCCCAAATTGTACCTAAAAAGATGACATGTTGAGCTGATCCTACAAATCTTTAGAGGTTAATGACCCAACCATCTGAGGTCATTGCCTGGACCACATTGTCCCAGACTGATATAGATGAGTGACAGCTCCTGGACTATTACTACGTGCTAGTATCACATGCTTGCATAAACACGTGGCCCTCACCCTAAAAGACCACTTCTGGGTGCAATGAAGCCTCTGGTTACCCCAGTAGCCTGTTGGGACCACGTTTAGAAGAGGTTCCCGCAGAAGGTATGGCCTGGTTCATAGGTGGAAGACGAAAGCCTGAGGGGGTTCATTAGCAGGTGTCAAGATGGACACATCATTAGCAATCAAGGATCAGACAGACAGACCCAATGAGCAGAGAAGTGGCTGTGTGGGTAGCCATGCAGGCTATTTTCAAATCCCCTCCATACTACACCTTCATGGACTCCTGGGCCTGGCCTGTGACCTGGTCATATGGTAAAGGAAATAACAAAAAGTGCACTGAGCTATCAAAGGCACCCCAGTATGACAAGATCTATGGCAAAAACTGGCTGAGTGGGAAGGCAAAATATTTGTCACCTAGATAGATAAATGTAAAAAGGACCCCTACCAAGCTGAGAACAACTGGAATGAGCAGGCCGATGTCCCCGGCACCAAGTTGGTAGCCACCACAGGCCACTGGTTCCACCAGTGGATCAGATACGGGACGGCAGTCCATATTCGGGACTGTCTCCCTCTCAGTGAAGCAGAGGCCAAGGATGCAGTGGGCAAAATACATGAAGTTTCTTGTTAAATATTCTGGTGCAGATGGGCACAATTTTCTCAGGGAATATATGTCCAGACATGGACTTGGATCACTGCATGGGTCTCCACTATTTTTTTTTGCTCTAATATTTACATGTGAAGAGCTGGGCATGATTTTGGTGGGCTTTTAACAGTAAATTAAATAGAAGAAGGTTTCAATTTTCTTCCTTTAAAACTATGAGGAGACAAGGATTAAGACTCAGGATGGTTGATGGGAGAGAGGAAGGAGTGATGGAGAGTAGTGCACAAGTAGGTCAAGCACCTGGGTGCTCATGCTGATGCCACAGTTCACTCAGTGTGAACCTCAGACCCGCCGCTTCACTTCTCTGAACCTCAGTTTCCTCATCTCCAAGGTCTCTTCCAGCATAAACATCACATGATTAAGAGTAAGGTAACTAATAGCAATAGTTATCTTCTAAAACCTTATTCTAAACATATTTTGTTTTTCATGCACAGGTGCAGCTTGTGTGTTCCTTAGGTGTAGCCCTGGTTCCTTCGTTGTGAAGCGGCAGCCCAGTGGAGGAGATTGGTCACCGCTGCCCAGGAAGAGCCTGAGGGAGGAGGATAGCAGTGATCGTATTAATTTGAAGGTGGTGGGATATTAGAGGTCATGGAGAAGATGTGACCACCGACTGACTCCTGAGCTGGACCAGGGCAATGGGAGGCTCCTCACCCTATCCCCTGTCCTTGAAATGTATGCTCTGTCCACCATTCCCACAGTTGGAACCATTTTCAAGGACGCATCTTGGACAGAGCAATGTGGTGTTGAGAACGACAGGACTGAATATGTGACTGAAACCGTTAAGGCCTCAATACAAACTTTTGAGATTCTGGCAGCAGGTGCAAAGATGTACTGTTTCTCGGTGCTCAAGACAAGCCTCACAAGTAAGTTTCCTTCTTATTCAACCCACTGCCTACCAATCTGGAGTGCTCTGCCTCTTTCTTCAGTCTCTCCTTGCCCTCCATGTACAAGGGTCAGTTTGAGAACCAACATGGGACAAGGCAGTTCTGTGGAACCACTGAAGATTAAGAAATATATACCATGAACTAGTAAGATGTGATTTATAGTAAGAAATATATATTTTGTTTTTGTCCCTGTTTCTGCCACAAAGGGCCTAAAACTCTTGCATTTCCTAGGTGATGAACTCCATAACTTCTGTTAGTGAAGTGACTTTTTGAAAGCCCTAGGTCACCTAAGGATGGGATTTGGTGGCCAGAAGAATCAACCAAGTGATTAGAGGTTTGGGACCTAACCTCTAGGGAGGGGAGAGGAGCTGGAGACTGAGTTCAGGCACCAGTGGCTAACGATCTAATCAATCATGCCTATGTAGTGAAGCCTCCATGAAACCTCAAAAGGACAGGGTTTGGAGAGCTTCCAGTTGGTGAATACATGGAGGTCCTGGGAGAGTGGAGCGTTCAGAGAGAGTATGGAAGATTTGCACTCCTTCCCACATAACTTCCATTATGCACCTCTTCCATCTGGCTGTTCACGAGTTATGTCCTTCTATAATAAACTGATAATCTAGTAAGTAAACTGTTTTACTGAGTTCTGTGAGCCTTTGTTGCAAATTAGTTGAATACAAGGAAGCGGGGCTTGGAACCTCCAATCTGTAGCCAGTTAGTCAGAAGCACATCTGACAACCTGGACTTGCAACTGGCAATGAAGGGGGTTAAGGGCTGAGTCCTTAACCTATGGGATCTGATGCTGACTCCAGGTGGATAGTGTCAGAACTGTGTTGAGTTGCAGGACACCCAGCTGGTGTTAGACTTGTGTGGTGGTCTGGGAACCTGCTTCCCTCGTGTACACACACACACACACACTGGAAATGAGTGCAGAATCATTAACTAGGTAATAGGTACAAGGAGTAACACAGGTTGTCAATGAGGAGGGTTGATGGGAGCAATCAATTTAAGGGACACACTTGCCTTGGGAATGTGTGGATGGGAGAAGCTGTGTCCCAGCAGCAGGAGGTGTCTACTACACAGGGAGCCTCACTCTACTCCAGAACTGTGCTCCCTCAGGTGGCACATGCTCAGGTAACAAGTCTGTTCCCCTCCCGCCCACACCCCACTTTCCTATTACTACATCCTAACTACTCCAGTCTAACTTTGTTAAGTCTTTCATTGTCCCATTCTCCATTCCTTAATGTATATAGAGAAACTGGTGTATGTAAACAGACATAGTGCCTCTTCTCCCATTCCCCTTTTCAACTAAATGTCCAATGTTGAGATGTTTGGGGGAAAAAACCTGACACTGAAAAAAATACCCCCAATGCCTTGCTTTTTCCATTAGTGGTCTGTCTCAGTTAACTTCTTACTTTACATTCCGGTGAGTTATTATGTAATTACTGTAATAAAAACAATTCCAGCAACAATCCTTGGGAATCTTGTTTGACTGGAGAATTTAAATATTTTTTATTGATTGTTATAAAACCAAAACCAAAGTTATTACTTCTTTTGGTTTATAGCTGCTATCTGTAGAGTAATCTGCCTTTGGAGGAGGAAGAGATTACTTTAAAAGAAAGGAACCCTACATAGATTTCTTTTTAGGTCAATTGTCTTATTTAATTGCATTTCTTGTCTTAAAAAAACCTCACAATTATAAAGAAACAATTAAAATGTGAATTGATGGTGTTAAACCTAACTTTTCCTTAAGGTTAAGTATTGTTAGCTGTTTCAAGAAAGATCTCTATTTTTGTAATTTGATATTTGGTTTTTTTAAATTAATTTTTATTGGAGTATAGTTGATATACAATGTTGCTGTAGTTTGATATTTCAATGGGAAGAATGCCCAGTTAACCTTATACAGTTAAAAATCTCTAAGAGATACCTGACTGCTTCTCTGTCATATCCAAAGTCTTTCACCTGATGTCCCTTCAAAGCAACAAATCTAAGGAGAAGTAATCAACTTTTTGTATTAGTTACAAATCTAAACTGACTGCATGGGCACTGGGTCAAGTTCAGTACATCCAATTTGCTGATCTGATGATTTTGGCCTGGATTTGCTGATTTTCAGAAGCCAAATCCTTCAAAGTTTTGGCATCAAAGATTTTTTGTTTGTTTGTTTGTTTTGGGTATTTGGGGGGCATCAAAGATTTTGGGTATCACCACTTGCAGTGGTTCTGTCCATAAGTACAATCTATTTGCATGGATAGTCTTAAATGTAATTTTTTAAGTTAAAATTTATGTGCTTATGGAGTAATTATGATAGGTTGAGGAAAAAATGGCATTTTATTACTAGTATTAAGATTAAATTCTAGTCTAAAATTTTTGCTCAAAGCACATGTGAAGCACAACTAAATTATTCTGAAGAAAGATTTTTAAAAAAGCAGAATTTTCTTTTGCTATGATTAGGCTCTATTTAATTACTCTCTTATTCTATGTTTAGAATGGAAAGGTAGGCATTATTACCCAAGCGCAGATGGAGGAACCTACAAAGGAGGGGGAGGATTTGTCTTAGCCCTTTTAGGATCACAGGGCTTTGTAAGTATGCTGATCAGACCTTCTTGAACCTTGATGATGTCACTGAGAAATAAATTTCTGTCACTCTGAAAACATTCCGGAGGTGGGTTAAGCATTATCTAATCATAACACAATGGATTCTTTTTATGAACATCAGGAGAAAACACTCCACGTTAAAATGAATGTCTTGCACTATCTACTCCCATTTAAAATTGAAAGCCTGGGAAATTCATTACCAGCATGTATGATTCACCCACTAACCGAAATCGCATGAAGCACATGCTGGTAAGAGCCAAGGTCTTCTTGCCATTCATCTTTAGGGAAGCTCTAAGAGAGTTTGCCTTTGGAATTTTTCTCTGTGTATTTGTTTAACAATCATTAAAAGAGATTTTGTGGACACTATATTTGCTATTTCCTCCTCTTTCTTCTGTTCCTCTTCCTTCCCTTCCTTCTCTTCCTTCTCCTGAGGAGTTTCCATTCAAATGTTGGTAATACATTCAGTGCCATCTATGGTTGCCCTTGGTGTGGGAATTAATATGGATCACAGGTGGAGCTTTCTAGCCATGCAATGGTGGAAATAACATTATACTAGAATTTAGACCTGGGTTGGTCCTGGTTTTCTAAGTGTTTGTATCAAAATCGTAACTCAGGTTTTCTGATTTCACACCCTGTACTCTTTCAATCACATCATTATTTCTTCTATTTTTATGCTGAGATCTTTGTATCATTTGCATATCAACTCCAATTGGGAACTACTAAGTATTGTGGGGTTCCCCAACTGGAGGAACTAGGTTAGCCCAATGGAGTGTACAATTTTCCTGGGACTGGTAGGTTTGGGTTGGGGCACATTCAGAAGAGGTGTTTTCCTTAAACAGTTACATTACTGAGAGAAGCCTAGTTTGGCTTTACAGAAGCAGGGCTAAGGTGAAGTCTGGAGGCAAGGGGAAGGAAAGCAATGCTAGAATAAATAACACAATTAGCTGGGAAGGTGTTGTGGACTGAATTTCACCCTCCCAAAAGATATGTTCAGGTCCTAACCCCAGTACCTGTGAATGCGGTTTTATTTGGAAATAAGGTCTTTGCAGATGTAATCAAGATAAAATGATGTTGAGCTAGATTAGGGTGGGCCCCAATACAATGACTGGTATCCTTATAAAAAGAGAGAAATTTGGACACAGACACACACACAGAGAAAACACCATGTGATGATGAAGGCAGAGACCGGACTGATAAGAAAAGGAGCGCCAAGGATTGCCAGCACCTGCCAGGAACCAGGAAGACGTGTGGAAAATCCTCCCCTGGAGCTTTGCTGACACCTTGAATTAGGCCTTCTAGCTTCCTTGTTTTCTGTGAGACAATACATTTCTATGGTTTTAAGCTACCCGCTTTGTAGTTGTTAGTTACAGCAGCTCTAGGAAACTAATACAGAGGGTTAGAAGGAGGATGAAAAGAAAAAAAAAATCCATGGAAAGCATTGAATGAAGTGTTCAGAACTATGGAAGAATGGAGCTTCATGTTATGTTTATATTTGGATCTGTCAGATACATTTCTTTCTTTTCCTAGTTTTACTGAAATATAATTGGCATATGACATTGTGTAGGTTTAAAGTGTATAATGTGATAATTTGATACATGTATATGTTGCAAAATGATTACCACAATAAGTTTAGTTAGCACATCTATAACCTCACACACTTACCATTTATTTATTTATCTATTTTTTGTGATGAGAATTTGTAAGATTTACTCTCTTAGCAAACTTCCAGGTATACAATATAGTATTGTTAACTATAGTCACTATGTACATTAGATCCCTAGAACTTATTCATCTTATAACTGCAAGTTTTTACCCTTTGATCACCTTCATCCATTTGCCCCACTCCCACTGTATCCTCCAATACATTTCTTTATTCACTTGCATTTTGCAACACTTGGGAAGAAAACGCTTATATCAGGGATCTGAGATTGTCTGATACCAAGAAAATATTTCTCAATAACTATCAGTAAACATAAGAAGAGGATTTTGTATCTAAAGAAATAGAATATGCAAACATTAATCTTTCAAAAATATAATTTTATCAAATAATTTTTAAATCTTTTAATGAAAAATGATCATCCTCTGTCTTATTTCTGCTCTATCTTTAATTTCCACTCTTCAGAGGAAGTCATTTTAATTCATTCAATTGTTGTTTAATGTTTTTTCCACATTTAAAAATCACTATTAAAGTATTAAAATGCTATTTCTTGACTTAGGAGTTTTAGGTTTTATTTATTAACCTCCTAGTGTGGGAAAGGAGGCATTAGACCTTGGAATCCTTCCACCTTTGTACCCCAATGTCCACTTTCTCTATCCCCAGTAATATTTAGTTTCCACTCATATAATCCAGGTGTATTAGCAACCTTGATTTCCCTTTACCATGTAACATACCATATTCACAGGTTCCATGGATTAGGATGTAGACATCGTTGGGGGACCATTATTCTGCCTCCCACAGGGGCATATTCCTGGTTACTATTATTCTGTAAGACAGGTAGGAGAAAGGGGCTGGGAAACAGAGTGGATACATGGTGTGTAGACTATTACTTAGTTCTTCTTATTCAGATAGCATCCTCAGCTATGCCTATTGTCCTGAGTCCAGAGTTCAAAGCAGGATCTCCAGAGAGTAAATTTCTAGTCTTCTGCCAGGGTGGGGGAAAGGCCGAGTCCTAGCTCTGTGGGGGTAAGGTGTACATCTAGAGATCTAAACACTTTTTTCGTTTTCATTTAGTTCAAAATACTTTTAATTTCTCTAAAGACTTCTTCTTTGATCCATTTGTTATTTAGAAGTGTGTCGTTTAATATCTAACTATTTTGGATTTTCCAGCTACTTTTCTGTTATTAATTTCTAGTTTAATTTCATTGTGGTCTGAGAGCACACATCATATGATTTCTATTCTTTTAAATTGGTTGAGGTGTGTTTGGTGGCCTAGAGAATAGTAATTATTGGTGAATGTTCCACGTGAGCTTAAGAAGAATGTGTATTCTGTTGCTGTGGATGAAGAAGTCTATAAATGTCAATTAGAACCAGTTGATTGATGATGCTGTTCACTTCAACTACGTGCTTGCTGATGTTCTGTCAATTACTGATAAAGGTGAGTTGCAGTCTCCAACTATAATAGTGGATTTGTCTATTTCTCCTTACAGCTCTAGCAGGCTCTGTCTCACATATTTTAATGCTCTGCTGTTAGATGCATACACAAAAAGAACTGTTATGCCTTCTTAGAGAATTGACCCCTTTATCATTAGGTAATGCTCCTCTTTGTCCCTGATAATTTTTGTTATCCTGGAATCTGCTTTGTCTGAAATTAAGATAGCTACTCAGCTTTATTTTGATTAGTATTAGCATAGTGTATCTTTTCCCTTTACTTTTAATCTATTTGTGTCTCTATATTTAAAGTGGGTTTCTTGTACGCAACATGGTTGAGTCTTATTTTTTGATCTAGTCTGTCAGTCTCTGTGTTTTAATCGGTGTATTTAGACCATTCATATTTAAACTGATTATTGATATAGTTAGATTAATATCTGCCATATTTAGAACTGTTTTCTATTTATTGAACTTTCTGTTTCTTTTTTTTTTCTTTCCCTGTTTTCTGTTTCCTCTGGGTTTTTTTTTTTTGCGGTACCCAGGCCTCTCACTGTTGTGGCCTCTCCCGTTGCAGAGCACAGGCACCGGACGCGCAGGCTCAGCGGCCATGGCTCAAGGGCCCAGCCGCTCCGCGGCATGTGGGATCCTCCCGGACCGGAGCACGAACCCGTGTCCCCTGCATCGGCAGGCGGACTCTCAAACACTGTGCCACCAGGGAAGCCCTGCTTTTTCTGGTTTTAACCGAACATCTTATACAATTCCATTTTCCCTCCTCTCAGCATATCAATTATACTTTAAATTTTTTTTCAGTGTTTGCCCTAGAGTTTACACTATGCATTTATAACTAAGTCCACTTTCAAATAATACTATACTGCTAGTGCAGATACATTATAACAGAGTATTCAACTTCTTCCTCCCATCCCTTATAACACTGCTATCATTCGTTACACTTATCCATACACTATAATCACCTAATACATTGTTGCTATTATTATTATTATTTTTAGACAATCATGTTTAATTACCTCACAACTGAAGCTGCCTTTGGGGCCAAGGGACAGGAAGGAGGCAGCAAACCCAACACTTGAGCTGCACTCTAATCCTAGGTTTATTCAACACAATTCTTTTCTCTATACAACAAAGTACAAACACAGTATTACCTAAAATGCTACAAAGTTACAAAACTCAAAACAGAAAATGTATAGTACTGACTGTACAATAAAAGCCCCAAAAGCAACGCACACGTTGCCAAGGTAACCTGCACGACCACCATGAATACCAACACAACGAGGGGGCTCTGTGATGACCCAACAGAGCTGGCTCTCAACTTACCAGTTTCAGAGAGAAAGGAAGACGTAGGTTTGTGTGTGTGTGTGTGTGCACGCACATGAGTACACGTGAACAGAACCATTTTGGGTATTTGGCCCTAGAGGTCAGAAGAGGACTCGAGCAGGGGAGCAGGGCCAGGCTAACAGGATAGGGCACAACCAGCCCACCAGATGGGCCCCACATCATCTGTGGAATGGGAAAACATGCTCCCAGGCTGGGGCTGTACCACTTCTTGGAGCCCCCTGCTCATCCCTGCTGGCTCTGCCACTAAACTGACTCTCAGGAACTAGAAATGCGGAAGCTTTCTAGCCAGAAAACTGGAGGGCATCTTCATAAGCACGACCCCAAACCAACAACACTCCTGTAGCCGGAACTCTGCCGCCAGGGGCAACAGCAATTACTGCCTTCACCTTCGAAGCCTGCCCCTGAGTGAGGGATTTCTTTCCTACCGATCCTCCTGCTAGAAAAGTGACAAAAGTGAGTTGGACGGGATACAAGTCACAGGGCAGAGCTTCGGTGGCTCTGCTTACTGGGAGAAGGTGGAGCTGGGGCGGCTCCTGTGGCGGCGGCGGCCCGGGGAGCAGGATCGCCGGCGCACGGGGGACCCGCGCGGAGGGGAACACGACCTGCTCCTCCTCCATGGGGGTGACCTGCGCCACATGGGAGGTGGTGGCAGCATTCTCCTGGGAGGGGTAAATCGCCTGGGGGGTGGCCGAGGCCAGGGGGCCAGCACAGCAGTGGCAGTGATCTCCTGGTCATCCATTTGTCCTCCGTCCGTATGCTTCAGCGCCTTCTCGGCCTCATCTGGATTTTCAAACTCCACATATGCGTAGCCTTTAGACAGACGGGGGTGCATCCTGTCTACAGGTATGTCAATCATTTTAATTTTCCCGAAGATGGAGAATATCTCCAGGATATGATCCTTGGTCACATTCCTGGTGAGCCTTCCAATGTGCACTTTGGTGGGTTTAGGGGAAGGGCTCCGCCTTCTCCTTTCCCTTCCATCTCTTTTGGGTGGTTTGGATTTGGAGCGGGAACGCTGCCTGTTGTCAGGCCTGCGCCGAGAAGGACTCGGAGAGCCAGGGGAGCTGCCGGAGCTGCAGCTGGGGGATGTGCTGGAACTTCCTGAGTGGCTCGATGCAGAAGATGAGCTGGAGCCGCTGCTGGAGCCCGAGCTGGAGGTCGAGCTGGACCGAGACCTGGTGCTGCTGCTACCACTGGAAGCGCTGCGCCTCTTTCCAGTTTTATCCCTGCCACGATCCTTCTCGCTCGACTCCTTGGTGGCCCCCTTATCTTTGGAGCGATCCTTGGACTTCTCATCAAAGCGGTCTTTGCGTTTGGTAGGAGAAGGAGCCCTAGTGCTGGACTTTTTATTTTCTTTGACTCCTAGCAAGCTCTTCTTTTTCACTCCTGATAAATCTATTCTCCCCTTCTGAGGTGTTCAAAGCAGCAATGGCGGCCTCACTTATCTGAACTCTCACTTCTAACTTGAGTCTGACAAACAATCCCTAATTGATTTTACGCCAAAGTGCAGCAACTCCCCAGTCCAGGCGCCGGGCCGCGAGCACTTCCAGGGTAGGTAGGGCCCGGCGTTGCGGGCCTAGGTCTCCAGCCCGGCGAGAGGGCCCCGAGGGCGGAGGCCGGGCTCCCGGCTGCTCCGAATTCCGGGGTCCTCACTGGGCCCGCCACAGAGCCAGCGAAGCGAGGGCGCCCTTCCTCCCGCCGCGGCCCCGACCACTTCCGCTATTATTATTTTGAATGAACATTGATTAGATCAATAGGAATAAGAAAAATTAAATATTTTATTTTCCTTTGATTTTTTTACTCTTTTTTACTGCTCTTCCTTTCTTTATGTAAATCTGAGTTTCTGACCTAAATAATCCTTTTCTCTACAAAACTTCTTTTAACATGTCTTAAAAGACAGGTCTATAGGCAAGAAATTCCCTGTTTTTGTTTGTCTGAGAAAGTCTTTATTTCTCCTTCACTTTTGAAGGAAATTTTTGCTGGATAGAGACTTGTAGGCTCTTGGTTTTGTTCTTTCAACACTTTAAATATTTCACTGACCCTCTTTTTCCTTGCCTGGTTTCTGGAAAGAAGTTGGTATAATTCTTATCCTCATTCTTCTATAGGCAAGGGTTCTTTCCCCTTCTGGTTTCTTTCAAGAATTTTTTGTTTGTTTTGTTTTCTGCAGTTTGAATGATGTGCCTCAGTGTAGATGTTTGGTATTTACCATATTTGGTGTTCTCTGAGCTTTCTGGATTTGTGATTTGGTATCAGTCATTAACTTTGGAAAATTCTCAGCCGTTGTTAGTTCGAATATTTCTTCTTACCCTTTTTCTCCTTCTTCTGGTATTTCCATTTTATGTATGCTGCACCTTTGCAATTGTTCCGTTTCATGAATGTTCTGTTTTTTTGTGTTTTTTTTTTGCATTTCAGTTTTGGAAATTTCTATTAATATCTTCAAGCTCACTAATTCTTTCCTTGGCTGTGTCCAACAGACCAAGAAGGCCATCAAAGACAATCTTCATTTCTGTTACAATATTTTATTTTTTAATTTTAAACATGATTCTTCCTTAGAGTTTCCATTTTTTCTGCTGACATTATCCATCTGTATTTGCATGTTATCCACCTTTTCCATTAGAGCCCTTAGCATACTAATCATAATTATTTTAAATTTCTGCCTCGTAATTCCAAAATTTCTGCCATATCTGAGACTGGTTTTGATGCTCACTTTGTCTCTTCAGACTGCATATTTTCTTGCCTTATAGCATGCCTTTGAATTTTTTGTTGAATGCTGAACATAATGTATTGGGTAATAGGAACTGAGATAAACATAAAACTGAGGTTTTATGTTTACCTGGGTAGGTGTTAGGTTGTGTTTACTGTCTGCTGTAGCTGTAGGTGTCAGAGAGTTCAACTTCCTCTAGTGTTTTTGTTTTTGCCTTCCCTGTTCCCTTTGGGCTTCTCTAGCAACTCTTTCTTAGTTAGAGACTGTTTCTTACAGCTCTGTCAGTTGTAACTCACTATTGTTATACCAGAATCCTGTTTATATGGTGACAAGGTATTACAGAAAGGAAGAAGTCTGTAATTTTATGATTGAATCTTGGTTTTTTTTTTTTTTAGTGGGCCTGTGTCTATGGGTTGCAACCTTCAGAAGAATTTTTTTTTTTTTTTTTGCGGTACGCGGGCCTCTCACTGTTGCGGCCTCTCCCGTTGCGGAGCACAGGCTCCGGACGCGCAGGCTCAGCGGCCATGGCTCACGGGCCCAGCCACCCCGCGGCATGTGGGATCTTCCCGGACTGGGGCACGAACCCGTGTCCCCTGCATCGGCAGGCGGACTCTCAACCACTGCGCCACCAGGGAAGCCCCAGAAGAATTTTCATAGGCTTTCCCCCCTCCTTTTATGTGAGACAGGAAGGCTAGAGAAGGACAGGAAGGCTGTCTAATTCCCCTCCCTCTGGGATAGGTTAGGCTCTGGTAAAGCATTAGTTTCTCTGAGGGTGAACTCTTTTTTTTTTTAATAGAGAACAGAACTCTCCGTCTGGATATATTTATAGTGGTGATTTTCTCCTTCTCCTACCCTAAACATGAGAAGATTTTTGTGTTATTTTCATCTTGAAAACCTGGTGGGGCTCCTGGAGGTAAATTCATTAAAGTATCAGGGGGTACCCTGAGACTGAGCCCCTAAGAGTTTTTAACTCTCAAGCCAGTCCTTGTTCCATCTCCAGTAACTAGTCAATAACATCTGAAGTGTTCCCACAGGCTTCAGCTCCAGTGGCTTCTGTTCCATGTAAGCTGTGATCCACCTGTCTCTTCAGTTTTTGGAGTGGGAATTTGTCCTGTAACCTCAATTTTCTGATGGTTTTAAGAAGAATGATTGATTTTCAGTTTGTACAGCTTTTTTCTTGTTTTGAGGTTGGGAGTGATGACTTCCAAGCTCTTTTACATATTGGAATGGAAACCACCAAAGAGGCTTGCATTGTTCTGTATAAAATCTTTCTATCAATTTCCTTTTGAGGTCACCATTGGCGGGGCTTGTGCTCAGAGAGCATCTAAGGGTAGCTTTCCAAGGTGCTGTCATCCACAGGTAGCTTAAAGTAGGAGTTCAGGGCTCTTCACTTTCAGGTAAGTGTTCTGTCAGTTAGCTCTGTGTTGCAGCTTACATCTGAGGCAAACTCCACACACAGGATCACTGCCACTTTACCTCATTCTTTCCTGCTTTTACCCAACTACTTTAAAAACAGACTTTTCCTCTGTTTTTAGACCATCTGCAACCCACCTCTGGGGGACCCTGGTGCCTCAAATCTCCTGAGACTGTCTGGGCTTCAACATTGTGAATCAGGAGCACTAGTCCTAACCCAAACTTGTGGTTTGGCACTACCTGATATGAATCAATTTTTGCTTAAATAAACTCAAATTTAAAAAGCAAAACAAAACCATTGTGAGTCAGTTTGCTTATATTCCACTTCCACATACCGTTGTGCCCTCCTTTCAGGCACTCTCTGGCCTGGTAAGCAAATTACCTATCTTTCATTTTCATTCCAGCTCCCAAACTTTGGTTGACAACACTTCTCCCCTACTCGCCTATTCTCTTTGCCCTTTCAGGTTTGTGACTCATAGGACTTTACTATTATTCAGTAGTTTCTGGATGAGCAGAGACAAACATATATTCAACTAACATACTTAAATTGGAGATATTTTTGCCCTACCTAGTGTCAAAGAAAATATTATTCGTAACACTTGTGTTAAAAGATAAACCAGAACTTATTAAATTTTAAAGTTTATTTGGATGTGGGAAAAAGGGAACTCTTGTACACCACTGGTGGGAATGTAAACTGATGCAGCCACTGTGGAAAACATTATGGAAATTTCTAAAATAACTAAAACTAGAACTACCACATGACCCAGCAATTCCACTCCTAGGTATGTAACCAAAAAGAACAAAGACACTAATTCAAAATGATACATGCACCCCAATGTTCATATTATTGATATTTATAATTGCCAAGATATGGAAGCAACCTAAGTGTCCATCAACAGATGAATGGATAAAGAAGATGTGATATGTATATATATATTATATATATATAAAATGGAATGCTACTCAGTCATAAAAAAGAAGGGAATTTTGCCATCTGCAACAACATGGATGGACTTGGAGGGTGTTATGTTAAGTGAAATAAGTCAGACAAAGACAAATATTATATGATATCACTTATATGTGGGATCTAAAAAATACAACACTTTAGTGAATAAATCATAAAAGCAGCAAACTCACAGATATAGAGAACAAACTAACGGTTACCAGGGGGGAGAGGGAAGCGAGGAGGGAAAATATAGGAGTAGGGGATTAAGAGGTACAAACTATTAGGTATAAAGTAAGCTACAAGGATATATTATTGTACAACACAGAGAATATAGTCAATATTTTATAATACATATAAATGTAGTATAACCTTTAAAAATTGTGAATCACTGTATTGTACACCTGTAACATATAATATTATACATCAATGATAACTCAATGAAGTTTTTTTAAAATAAAATAAAAAGCTGGGGGGAAAAAAAAAGAATCAGGCAGCACCAGAACTGAAGTGGCTAGGAGCACCCCATTGGCAGGACCTAAGGGAAAGATGTGGAAGCATCTTTTATAGGGAAGATGTAGAAGCAAAGCAAGGAAGTTATCTGACTGGCTATAATAAGTGTTTGCATATTTGGAAAAGACTACTTGTCTGTTCGTGATCTGTTGTCTGTACGTTTTGATTTCTTAACCTTGAGGCATTTTAGGCTTAGGTTTGGGTTTGCTTACATAGGCTACTAAGGCATTAAAGCCACCTTAGTCTAACACCCTCCTTGTTTAATTAACTTAACACCTATTATAGACGCAGAGGCAGATCTTATTCAGGACTATCTTGATAAGTACAGGGACTAGTGTAGTAGAATTTTGCAGTGAGAGAGATTGGGCTCAGTTCTGAATACAACAAAGGAAAATGGAGATTTATAACCAAGAAGCAGGGTGGGGGTGAAGGGGTCGGTGGATGGAAAATTATTAAAAGATGGGTAATTCTTCACTACACTGACCTATCAAGATTCTTGATGAAGACAGGGTAGGGCGATATTGCCTGGGGGATGGTGGGGAATGAGGAATTTGATCAGATACAGAGGGTGATTAGATATCAAGGGTGGGGATTCTGGCTAAACCGACTGCAGGATTCTTGCTAAAACTGGACAATTCAAAGATGGACACTGAAGGCCAACATCAGCAGGTGCACCTGAGATGGAGGCTCTAGAAAAACCTCAGTAAAGCTGCCCAAGGAGAGAATCCTTGTCACAAGTCCTTTTTTTTTTCATGGTTATCACCAGAATGTAAATATCATTTAGCCAACTCTTTCTCATTTGTACTAAGAAAGATAATGGCCAGCCCAGCATTCTGGACTTCATCAAGCCTCTTATTAGACATAAGTGTAACTTACATTTCTATCATTATTGCCAGTCTGATAAGATCAAAGCTGATTCTTTCTGACTTCCACAGAACTCTGTCATTGTCTGGTATTTCCTGAAGCCTGAAGCTCTGTTTTTATAAAGTGTTTGATGGTTGTGTGTAAGGAAACAGGAGAATTTTCAGGTAAAAGTGGCTCTGTGATTAGGTGCTAGATGAAGCGGCCAAGGAACCTCATAAATTCCTCAGCAGGACGCTGCGGGCTGAGTCCCTGCTGCCTTTGTGTTTGGAATTTAAAACTACCCCCAAGGTATGTATGAGCACTGCTCTGTTCACAATGCCCCCTTCTCTATAACATGGTCATTTCTCACAATGCATTATCTGTTTTCTTTTGACAGAAAATTTTTCTGTGTTATAACTTTGATTTTGCTACTGCTCCATTATTTCTGATTTTTTTTTTTAGTAATGCCTGCTTTTCTTTCATCTGTATCATCTCTTTATTTTATCTATTTTAGTTCAGCTGCTATCTTTTGTTGTATTATTTCTCTTATGAAAGTCAATTCTGGTTTGAACTGATGAGAATAAACAGAATAAACTGTGTATATTTTATTCAAAAATCTTATGCTTTATGAAGTAACTCAACTGGAGGTGGGCTTGTGTGAGAATTTCACATGAGCCTTTCCTATCTTACTCTTCTATTGTTTGTAATATTGGGTTATTTTGTAATACTAGGTTAATTTTTTTTAATCCTATGTTTTTATTTGTTTATCTTGAAATTATCTAAATGTTTTCCTTGGTGGGGAGAGGGGGTACTGATTTTAAGGCTGGTGAATTAAATTCTGTTTGACCTTAGAGAGAGTTATCCAGGGACAATATTAAAATTAACTCAGCATTGAAAATTTTGCTTTTGGGTTTTCATTCACTTGGAGGTCTCTTCTCATTCAGAGTGGAGGCAAGCTTATCCTAAGGAGTGTCTCCACAGTGTTTTCTAAGAGCTATTCAGTATTTTTTAGTTTCCTTTGTAGATGCAAATTATCAGTTCAAACCATCTAAGCAAAGAAAAAAGACCTTTCCAAATCTCATCTGAGAAGAAAATCTCCTCGGGAGTGAAGTCCCAGTTCAGAGAACAAAGGAAGAATAGACCAGAGGTTTATTTACCTTTCACTGCTTCTGGGATTCAGAGACCAGCAAGCATACAGATGCAAAAGGAAGCTTAGGGCTAGACATTCTTTTTTCTACTCTTTCTTTCTTCTTCTTTTGTGAGATGCTATAGACAGACTTGCCCAGAGGCAAGGGAGCTAAGGAGTTTATAAACCTGGGTGGGGGAAGGGTGGGGGAAAGGGTGGGGGGTGAGCAATGCCATGGTAGTATTATAAAGCTTTTGTTACTGATTAAGGTCAAGGGAATGGTGAAATACAGACTCCAGAGAAGAGTCCTATGGGACTGCAATCTAAGAGTGCTGGGTTTGGGAAGATGAATAGTAACTTTCCCTCTTGGGAGGATTAACAGGATGGAGAGGTCTTTCCCTTAGGAGATTCTGATAAGCCAAACTTGGAATGGGATCCTTCCCCAATATCCCAACTCCTCTTGAGAATCATGGACTACACTGAGAGGAGAGTATTATTCATAACAGCTAAGGTTAAGACAAAAGACGACTTGGGCTTCTATGGTGACTTCCAAGCCTAAACCAAATGTCATTCTTAAAGGCAGGTGATGAGTCTTATTTTTGTAATCACAAATACTGGTGTTGCTGTCACCACAAAGCCCACTGACAATTCCCAGGGAATAAAAATAGAATCTGGGTAATAAAATAGAAAAAATAAAACATTTTTTCGTTTGTGCTTAGTCTAGTTTCACTTGGGTACCACGTGCAGAGGCCCTGCACCTGGCACTTCAGACCAGAGTTCCTTGTGTGAGATGGCTGTGCGTGATATCTCAGCTTGGTGGGCTGTGTGCAGAAGTGCTGTGCTCAACACTGCAATTCAAGATGGTGGCAGCGTACTGTGTGTAGAAATGCTGCACGCAGCACTTTGGATCGCTGTGAGCAGTACAGCTGTGCCTGACCCTCAAGAAGTCCAATTCCCTCCCTGCTGACAAGAACCCTATAAGGCAGCCCCGCCAATGGCCTTTAAGGGAGAGCATGGACTCTAGAGTGCAAGCTCGTGCCTCTGCATTCCTTGAGGAAAGAATAAAGCTTTCCTTTGCTTCTGAATGAAACTCAGCCTCATTCTATTGGTGCGAGTGAACCCTTTTGGGGGGACCAACTCGGGAGGTTTGGTAACAAATTTTTGGTGACCCAGATGGGACTGATTGTGGCCCTCCCACCTGGACCCACCCACCAGGCTCTGGACTTGCTAGACACTCTAGGAACTAGAGAGGCTAAGCTGCTCTATCCTTGAGTCAGTGCCATCTAACCTCCCACGCGGGGTATTTTGACTGAGGAGGGACTAACCGTCTCTAGCACGGGTCATTACAAATTCAAGGGGGCGTCTCCAAGTAACATCAGCATCCACGCCACTTGGACATCTCCTATTTGGGTCTTCTGAGGAACCCATTAACAGTTTGGTATTGGTTCCAAATTTCCTGAACTGGAAGTCTTATTTGAGCCAAATCTTGTGGCATTTGCACGCCAACAAATCACTCCAACCTCCCTCTCAGTAGTTGGAAACAAATCTAAAACAGAACATCTAAGGTATGGGGAACCAAATGTCCTCCATACTTATGCCCATTAGGGTGAATCCTGAAGAACTGTAAGTTCTTCAGGTATCATCCCCTGACCAGAAAACAGTTAATCTTCCTATGTAATACAGCCTGGTCCCAATATTAGCTGGGAGATGGAGAAAGTTGGCATGTCAGTGAATCTCTAAATTACAATACCATTTTACAACCGGAACTTCTATGCCAGAAACAAAAGAAATGGAAAGAAATTCCCTATGTCGTTTTTCATGGGCTTTTTCAGAACAAAGGCCTTCAAAAAGGTTGTGGGCTCTCTCCACTGAGGTAATACCAGTCCTTGACCCTTCCGCTGAGGACCTTCTTGATCTCCTCCCTAACCTTCCTCCTACTACTCCCTCCCTACCCCCTTCCTTCGTATAACCTGATTTGGGCCACAGACCTAAGCAGTCCCCTCCACATCAGCCTCCTCTCCTGGAACGTGGTTCAGCACATAAACGGAGTGGGACTAATTACCAGATAGGGTCCAACAACCCACAAGGAAAAGTACTCCCTTTGAGGCTGGTCCCCAGTGGAGAAGGAGGGCTCATCCAGGTATACAACAATTTACCACTTCTGATCTGTATAACTGGAAAAGTCATAGCAAGGGGTTGAGGTAAGATCCAGAGAGGTTCCTGAATCTGATTAGGGGAATTTTTCAGACCCATGACCCTACCTGGGCTGACATTTAGAGCCTCCTCAATGTACTCCTAATGAGGAAGAAAAGGCCACAGTCTTTTTGAAAACCTGAGAGGAAGCATACAAAGAGAACAGAAACAATGTAGGTCATGCCGTTTTCAGACCTGGGAATCAAGCGGTCCTAGATAACAAACCCAACCGGGACTGAGACAATGGAGAAGCAGGTAAAAGACAGGCTGACACATTATAAAAATATGACCTAAGTGGAATCCAGGCAGCAGGAAAGAAACCTGTCAATTGGACTAAGATAAAGCAAATCAGGGATTTCCCTGGTGGTCCAGGGGTTGGGACTCCATGTTTCCAATGCGGGGGCGATGGGTTCGATCCCTGGTTGGGCAACTGGGATCCCACATGCTGTGTGGCACAGCCAAAAGATTAAAAAAATAAATAAATAAGTAAAGGAGAACAACCAGGAGCCAACAGAAAACCTTCGGCATTGCTAGAGCGCCTCAAGGAGTGTCTCCGAATTTATAGTACCACTGACCCCGAGTCACTGGAAGGGAATACAAGCCTGAGGGCATATTTTATTTCCCAAAGTGCCCTCGCCATTATGCATAAACTTCAGAATCTGGAAATAGAACCAGATATCCCTATCTCTTGCCTGGTGGAGGTTGCCTACTGCGTGTTTAAAAACAGATATATAGAGGAGGAAAAGTAAGAGGATAAAAACACCCAGAGGCAGGCCCACCTACTGGCTATTGCCCTCTAGTGTCAACCGGTCAGCACAGGAATCTGGACTAACTGCCCACAGAGACCTTTCACTCTGGTGAGTGACCACTGGCCCCCACTGAGGGACAGCAAACCAAGGAAACTAGGACCCAATCAGTGTGCCATATGTAAACAAGAGGGACACTGGAAGAGAGAATGCCCTCACTGCCCCCAAAGGGGGACAGAAGTGGCAGATCCTGCCCACTACCCTGAAGGCAGATGGTCCAAATAGAAGAAGAATGCCAGGGCCAGGGGACTCCTAAGCTGGCACTCCAACTGACCCCCAAGGAGCCCTGGCTGACACTGGACATAGAGAAAAAAACCTGTTGAATTCTTAGTTGACATTGGTGTCACTTACTTGGTTTTGAACACCAGATCAGGCAAACACAGTCACAAGAGTTGTAAAATTATGGGGTTATCAGGGAAGGCCCAAGAATGGGCATTCATAGAGCCATTAGAATGCTCACCCATTCCTTCCTATATGTCTCCAAATGCCTATATCTCTGCTAGGAAGGGATACCTTACATAAATTGGGAATTACTATCCACCTAATGGGAGACAAAATGGAGACTGGCATCCCCTAGACAAGGGGCACAAGATGATAATGGCTGAGGACAAACCTCCCTGGACATAGCAAGTTGACCTCCCTGGAAGAAATCCTGAGGTCTGAGGTCTGGGCCCCGGGATGGGTGGGACGAGCTAAAGGAGCCAGTCCTGTGATGGTCCATCTAAAACCCAGACATACATGGCCCAATAGAAAATGGTACCCTCTCTGTCAGGAGGCCTTGTTGGGCATTGCCCCTGTTATACAGGGCCTAGTTGACCAGGGCCTTATTAGGCCATGCCAATCCACCTGTAATACTCCCAATTCTCCCCATAAAGAAACCCAGTGGGGAACCCTGGATGGTACAGGACCTCAGGGCAGTCAGTGAAGCCACAGAGAATATACATCCAGTCGGCCCTAATCTCTACACCCTGCTGACCCCTCTACAATCCACCAGGACCTGGTATTCTGTATTAGATTTAAAATATGCCTTCTTCTGTATTTTAATCACCCCAGAGTCACATGAAATTTTTGCTTTTGAGTGGCAGGAGCCAAACACACAACAAAAACAATACTGCCGGACAGTCCCACCCTAAGGGTTCAAAAATTCCCCCATCATCTTTGGGGAAACTTTAGCTAAAGACCTTAAAGATCTATCAATATATCTGGGGGAGGGTTCCCTCATATATAAGAGGACATTGTGATCACCAACCTAACTAAGGAGGCCTCTGACAAAAACACTGTAACCACCCGGAACCACCTAGCTGATAAAGGATATAAGGTGTCCAAGAAAAAGACTCAAATATCACAAACTAAGGTTACCTACATAGGCCTCATCCTCACAGAAGGTCAGACAAGCCGACCCCAGGAAAGGAATGAAGCCATTTGCAGTCCTGCCCCTCTTAAAACTAGAAGACAGCTTAGAGGCTTCCTGCGGATGGCTGGGCTTTGCCACATCTGGATACCTAATGGTCTAATAGCTAGGCCTTTATATGAAAAATTGAAAGAAAAGGATCTTCATCCTTCCAGAATGTGAAGGGGCCTTTCAAGAATGGAGAAAGCAGGGACTTCCCTGGCGGTCCAGTGGTTAAGACTCCGCACTCGCGACGCTGGGGGTACAGGTTCGATCCCTGGTCAGGGAACTAAGATCCTGCATGCCACACAGTGCGGCCAAAAAACAAAAAGAATTGAGAACACAAACAACAAGGTCCTATAGCACAGGGAACTATATTCAATATGCTGTGATAAACCATGATGGAAAAGAATGTATATATAAAAAAAGAATGTCTGTATGTGTATAACTGAGTCACTTGGTTGTACAGCAGAGATTGGTACAACATTGTACATCAACCATACTTCAATTAAAAAAAAAAAAAGAATTGGGAAAGCAATTACTTCAGGTCCCTGCTCTGGCCCTCCCAGATTTAGTTAAACCCTTTGACCTTTACATTCATGACAGAAGGGGAATTGCCTTTGGGGTATTAGATCAAAAACTGGGACCCCTTACTTGGGTGGTTGCTTATTTCTCTAAACAATTAGATAAAACCGCTAAGGGATGGGCTCCTTGCCTACAGGCAGCAGCAGCTATTTCAATCCTGCTAACAGAGGCTGAAAAGTTAATGTTTCGTCAGCCAGTCACTATTTGGACTCTCCACCAGGGTCAGGCTTTAGTAAGTTCTAAGGGAACAGAGCGGCTATCCCCCGGAAGTTCGATTCAGCTTCAGGCTATGCTTTTAGACAACTGTCATTACCATAAAAACCTGTCACACCCTAAATCCTGCCACCCTGCTACCCACAGGAATGGGGCCCCTGGAGCATGATTGTATAGAACATGATATACTCCAGTTGCCCTGACCCAGGAAGTCAGCTTCTCCCACACGCCAAAGAGGAATGGTTCACAGATGGGAGCAATTTTATGAGAGAGAAAAAAAGGATGGCGGGATATGCAGGGACATCTCAGACCCGAGTCATTGAGGCATGAAGCCTACCCCAGGGACCTCAGCCCAAAAGGCCTAGCTGATGGTCCTCACCTGAGCCCCAGAGCTCAGGACAGGGAAGATCTTAGATGTTTACACAGGCTGCTGGCATGCCTATGCCATCCTACATGCACACGGGGCTATTTGGAAGAAAAGAGGTATGTTTACTGCAGAGAAGAAGCAGGTGAAACATGGCTTAAACATATTGAGACTCCTAGAAGCAGTGCAACTCCTGAAAAAAGTGGTGGCGATTCACTGGAGGGGTCATCAAAAAGGGAATACAGAGGTAATAAAGGGAAACAGCAAAGCAGAGGCAACTGCCAAAGGGCGGTCCTAGAACCAGTAACTTGGCAATTACTCCTCATACCTAAAAGGCCAGATCTATCCAATTACTCCCTAGTCTATACAAAGGAAGAATGAGACAAAGCCCAGAAATGGGGCTGCAACAGAGATCTAGGAGGCCAGGGGTGGCTAGTTAATGAACACGGGAAATACTTCTTTTCCCAAACTGCAGCTTGTCAAGCCATGAGGCAGGCTCATCAAGGAACTCATTACAGAAGGGAAGCCCTGTATACGTAATTGGTTAGTTGAGGTCGTGGTAACTCCTGGCATGAAAAATATAATCAGTTGGATAGTTGAGACCTGCCTCATCTAAACAGGAACACACCCAACATCAGAGCCCTCAGAGGTCCCCAGATAAGGCGCATTTAGACCATAGGGACATATCCTGGGGAAGACCGACTGATTGATTTCACTGTCCTGCTGAGAGTACTAGGCAATTTCAGGTATCTCTTGGTGCCAGTGGACACGTTTTCAGGGTAAGTAGAGGTGTTCCCCACTAGAACTGAAATGGCAGCTGAAGTGCCTAACGTATTACTAAAAGAGATAATACCCAAGATCCCGACTAAGTGGTAATGGTCCAGCATTCATGTCACAAATGGCAAAAGGGACAAGTGCCCCAGGCATAAAATGGACCTAGCACTCAGCCTGGAGACCCCAATCATTGAGAAAAGTAGAGATCCAATCAGACCTTAAAATGAACCTTAGCCAAGCTATGCCTGAAGACTCAAGAAAATTGGATTAAATTACTCCCAACTGCCCTGCTATGCATGTCGTTTGCTCCAAGATATAAGTTAAATTTAAGTGTATTTGAACTTACATATGGTAGACCCATTTTCGAAGCCTCAGAGAAGGGACACCTTAGCCCCCTTGAAATGGAACAACTCAAGTACACCCTCCAGGTAGGAGAAACCATGAAAGCCCTCACAGAATATGGTAACCAGGTGCTATCCGTACCCACTGACACAGCCCTCCACCCCTTCCGGCCTGGAGACTGGGTGTATCTAAAAACCTGGAAAATTAGCAACCCCCGAGACCAGCTTACTCCTGAGTGGAACAAACCCCCCTTGGTGAGCCTAACCACCTACTCTGCCCTGAAGTTGCAGGGGGTCACTCCATGGGTTCACCACAGTTGAGTGAAGAGGGCTCCCGAGCCCCAGCCTCTGATAACCTGGGGCAACGGACCCCCTTGATTACTTGTGCGAACCTCTCTCTGATCTGAAGCTTCTCTTCCAAAAACCAACAAAAGTGTGCCCCCAAAGAGCAGACTACTAATGGCAGGAATCATTGCTCTCATAGGGGTTCTAGTGACCTTGGCCAGGGGAATCTTATATAATTCTGTCAACATAAAAAACGTAACAGCCATTGTGGTGTTGGTGGCCAATAAGACCCACCTCAACTTCAAGCTATGACAAAAGTCCATTGGCTCACTGGCTGGTATAGTCCTGGGTAACCGAATTGCCTTAGATTATCTGTTAGCTGCCTGGGGAGGGGTCTGTGTGCTGGAAAATACACTGTGCAGTTTTTGCATTGATGAAAGTGGCCTGATTGGAGAAAGCACAGACGGACCACTGGGAAAAGCCACTTGGCTGGCAGAAACCAGGCCGCCTAATCTGGCCAAACATATGTGGAGGGAGTAACGCAGACCCTCCGGAGCGTCACTTGGTTTGTACCTTTCCTGGGCCCCTTCATGACCATTATTCTCTTGCTAATATTTGGGCCTGCATCCTAAATTGTCTGCTGTCCTTTGTCTCCAAAAGTTTAGAATCTATAAAACTCCAAGTGGTGGTCACTCGGCGATGTGAAGAGTCACAGTTGAGGCCTGGTGACAACCAAACAGATCTAAGGGCTGCTGGGGACAACTTCTGCTCCTCAACCCGGGGTTATAACAACCGACGCCCAAACTTAGCAGAAAGCAGTTATAGAAGACGGACCCGTCGCCCCTCAGTGCCCCTCAAGATTGAGGAGCGGCACAGAAGACAGGAGGGATTTGTCACCAGCAAAGCCCATTAACAATTCCTGGGGAGTAAAAATAGAATCTGGGTAATAAAGTCTAACCTTTTTTTTTTTTCCCCCTCTGTGTTTCGTCTCATAGGGTGCCAGGGGCAGACGCCTCTCACCTGGTGCTCCAGACCAGACCTCCTCCTGTGAAACCGCTACGCAGGCACCTCAGCCGGGCTGGTCGCGGGCAGAAGCTCTGAGAACGACACCCAGTGCAAGATGGCGTCAGCAGACTGTGCGCAGAGACGCTGCGGCCAGCACTGCGATCTGGAACGAGAGCCACGCCGCTGAGCCAGCCTCGCGAGAGCTCCGCCCCCTTTCCCGGCTAACGAGATCCCTATAAAGCAGCCCGACCCGCCACCTCTCTGGAGCGTGTACCTCTGCAAAGAATAAAGCTTTCGGGCTTCCCTGGTGGCGCAGTGGTTGGGAGTCCGCCTGCCAAGTCAGAGAATGCGGGTTCGTGCCCCGGTATGGGAGGATCCCACATGCCGCGGAGCGGCTAGGCCCGTGAGCCATGGCCGCTCAGCCTGCACGTCTAGAGCCTGTGCTCTGCAACGGGAGAGACCACAACAGTGAGAGGCCCGCATACCGCAAAAAAAAAAAAAAAGAATAAAACTTTCCTTTGCTTCTGAACCAAACTCTGCCTCGTTCTATTGGCTGGAAGGACACCAGGCCAGAGGACCGTTGCTGGGGGCTGCCCTGAAAGGGTAGGTAACTACCTTGTCAGACTAGGAGATATGAATAGCCCCAAGAAATAGTGAGCAGTATGTGTCTGTGATTACATGATCCTTACAATGAATTTAAATTGTCTCAGCATAGACAGTGTGGTATGATATGTTCAATTTAGTTTTATTCTCTTCTTAGGAACGGTTACGCGATATTTGAAGAACCCTAATTGGGAAAACACACGCTGCGGGGTGGTAGGTTAAATTTGAAATTCTCCATTCAGAAGCCACATTCCGGAGGGGTTTGGTTACAGGCTCCAGCCATCTTTATCTTCTGTCTATCCCAGGGGCTTTGTTAATTAGCATACTGAGGTTAGAAATAATTTCTCATTGGTGAAATGAATTTCAGATGAGTTTCAATTATGTGGATTGGCTAAACATGTCTTAGGCATAGCCTTGCCTTTGCGTAAACAACATTAAAAAAATCTGGCCAGCCGAACAGTTTATACGCTTTGGATTATCTCTCCATGTTTGGGATGCTAAAGTGTGTTTTGGGCTGTAATGGGAGGATTCTTTCACCTGACTCTGATTTGAGAGCTCAGTCCTGCCACAAAGCTGGAACCTTGTTCTCCTTGCCTCTAGTGCCTGTAGGATGCTGGGCACGTAAAAGGCCCAAGTGCTGAGACTTCATCTAGCTCAGTAAGCAGGTCATGTGATTGGTTGGGACCTGATTGCTAAATATTTATACATGTGGCAGAATGCGATCTGAGACTTGTTTTCATTATAACACACCATCTGGAAGTGAGGTCCCTGTAGTTGTCACCTGCCTCTAATTATTGAAAGGCATGCGTATCTACCAAAGGCAAGTAATAGGGGCTTCCCTGGTGGCGCAGTGGTTAAAAATCCACCTGCCAATGCAGGAGACATGGGTTTGAGCCCGGGCCCAGGAAGATCCCACATGCCACGGAGCAACTAAGCCCGTGCACCACAACCACTGAGCCTGCGCTCTAAAGCTCGTGAGCCACAACTACTGAGCCCACACGCCACAACTACTGAAGCCCATGCACCTAGAGCCTGTGCTCCGCAACAAGAGAAGCCACTGCAATGAGAAGCCCGCACACTGCAACGAAGAGTAGCCTCTGCTCGCCGCAACTAGAGAAAGCCCACGCATAGCAACAAAGACCCAATGCAGCCAAAAATAAACATAAAAAATAAATAAATTTACAAAAAAAAAAAAAAAAGGCAAGTAATAACCGTGCATGACCAAACTGACTGAGGTACACTTGAAACAACACTGCAGCCCCTTCCTTGTATCCTTCATGGTCTTCAGCCACAAATGCATGCAAGTGACCAGATGAATATCTGTAATATTTGCATTTCTTTTAAAAATCATTTCTTCTTTCTCAGATTTCTTCATAGCACCAAATAGAACTTAAATATATGTATCTGATTCAGGGAATCTGGCAGAACTAGGAGATAAAGAACAAATCTAGAAAAGGTGTAATAAAATATAGTGTAGAGGAGGAAAAACAATTTCCCTCCTACCCTTCTAGCTTCTGTGACTGATATAAGAATTAAATTGACATAAAACAGCTTAACAGGATGGGAAAAAAAAAAAGTAACTGCATATATATGCACGGAAGCCCCACAAAAATATGAGATTTCAAATGTTGCCAGAGGATTGAGACTTATATAGCATCCTGAGCTAAGGAAAGGGATTGGGGTGTGGTGCTTCTAAGTGGGGGAGGCAATTCATAGGACAGTGACAGGAAAAAATGTGTGGTGAATAAAGCTTTCCCTTTTATGCAAATAAGAATCTCAGGTGAAAAAAAGTTATCTCTGATAGTAGCTTTCTTCCTGGTACAGATATTCTTTCTAATGGAAGTTTCTTTTATTAATGTAGATTTTTCCCACAAATGGGGAAATTGATACTTTCTTTTAGGCAGTTAAGAGTTTTTCCTGAATCTTCTGGCTCTTGATTGCCTAGCCCAAAGTAATCCACATGCCAAAGTGGCATAATTTGGGGTGGAAAATTCTGAACCCCTTCAAGAATAATAATAGCTTTTTCCTTATTGCAAAATTAACTCTACCTCTCAGTACATAAAAAAATACATTCTATATATATTAAAGAAATAGACATAGACACTTTTAAAAATCATAGAAGAAACTGATAATATTTTAATTCTGGGAAGCCTACCCAGAATCAAAAAAAGATAAGATTGAGAGACTTCATTAGATAAAAGCAAAACACTGAGGTAAGACAAAAGATATCAGAAGAAATGTTAAAAGGCAACAATCCAGCAGAAAATATTTGCAATGTGTAAAAAAATCAGAAAATAATTACTTGCAATTGCACTAATTAAGTGATGACAGAGATGATGGTTCTTAATCACTTGGAGGGTGTGTCTATCTGTCATCGATCTCAATATCATAATTTTTCCTCACTTAATGACATAATTTGAATATATTTCCATATTATTAAGTGTGCTTCTAGACAAAATTGCCCCACAGAATTCCACTGTGCTGAGTATGGTGTACAAGTTGCAGTTACTGCAGTGGCACTGTTCTGGAGGAAAGTGAGCTGGTCACTTGCCCAGAGACCTTCCGCCATCCTTCCCCCAGTCAGTGACACAGGCTCCTGCAAATAAACACTGGAGAAATATTTATGAAGTGGTGGCAAATTATTAGCCTGCATGGATGGTGTACCCCTACTGCTTTTGGTTCAGTTTTATCAGGGTCTTTTTTCTTCTTATTAAATAGAAGATGGAAAAACCTGCAATAGTATGAAACCAGTAAATGTGTGAAAATCCCTATGACTAATTTATCAAATTACAAGCAACTTTCTCAATAAATACATATATCATCTTTCTTATCAATATTTTCATAAAATAACAGGAAACGGAGTTTGACATATAATACATGTATTAACTCCCCTCTTCTGATACCCTTAAATAATACTTTAATTCATAGAGAATACTAGATAAAAATTGAGTATTTTTTATTTATAAATTTTGAAAAATTTTGTGGTCTATTAGTGCAAATATATTAAAATTTATTTAACAATTAAAATGAATTAAAATGATTTTTTGGGACATTCATGATTTCAAATAATTTTTCAAATAAAATGTTAAACATTTTACATTTGTAACATGTTCAGTGAAAAACAATGAGATTGCTTTAATGAAATTAAAATGCGTTCTAAAATACATTTTAATGTTCTTATGTTTATGACATAGTAGTAAATTCTCTTGATTAAAAAGTAGAAAATGCATAAGTGGAAAAAAAATATCCAGTCTCAAAACTGTTAATATTTATTGTATTTCTTTTCAGTCATTTTCTTAGCAGAGGTTCCTCTCTTCCACCCTTCATGATTATTTTTACATTACATATACAGTGTAAATTCTTCATTTTTCATGTGACATAAAATAATGTATTTTTAACAGGATTTTAATTCTATAAGAAGGATCTTTCATCCAAAGAATGCACACTTAAGATATGGCCCCTCTATCTAACAGCCAGAAACAACACTAGGCTGCAATAGATGTGTTTATAAATGAGTCCCTGTTCAGTACAGAACCTTTTAGGAATTTAGAGAAGACATTTGGATAACATAACTGCTTTCGGCTCTGTTCCCAATGGCAAAGAGAATGGCTTTTGGCAGCCTGGCTTGTGATATACTGCCAATCACCAGAGGCAACGCCTGATGATTAACCTGGAAAATCTCATTACTTTTGACTGATAGAAAAGGAAAGGGATAGTCTCCAATTTATAAATATTTGGTTCATTACTGCATGACAGACACAAAACACATTTTGTGGGAAGATACTATTTATGTAAAATACATCCTTCCAGTAGGTTGGCAAACAGACATCTTCAGTCTATAGATCAGTGATAGTTACAGCAGACATCTTTTGTCCAGGCAGCTCTCAGTGTCGTTGTACCTACAACGGATTCAAGCATTGAGCTGGGCATTTTTGTTTTAACCTCGGTCCAGAGAGGAGTCACTCACTCCCTCATGCATTTCCCTTCAGTGAAGTCTAGCCTCCCTAGAGAAAGCCTGCTGTGAAAGGCGTGGCCTTCTCAAATATCAGTGCATAGTCTGGTTTATGCAGACACAATGAATAATGCACAGAAAATAAAATTAATGCAACTGACCCGAGGTATTTATCTCTGGCACTGGAATTCCCTTCCCAGAAGTAGAAACCCTGACTCTGTGAAGAATGAAAAGCACATAGTACAACAATTTCAAAGCAAAACCCCCAGTGTGCACAAAACACTGCTTTGGATAAAAGATGGCAGCTGCCCAGAGCTGGAATGGTAGCTGGTTGCCATGGTTACCAAGGCTCTGATTCAGCCACCATATGCCACCTGGTGTTCTCAGCCTGAAAGAGCAGGTCTGTGGTGTCCTAGATTGGAGATGGAGCTATGGCCACAGTTCTTCAGAGAAATAGTACTAGCTTTGGATGTGAAGCAATATTTGCACTATTTTATCCATTGATAGATTTGGAGTCTACAGCCTTATCACTTAAGGCAGGGGTTCAGTTGGGGAGAGGAAACAAAAACAGCCCCTCCTCCTTTTAAAATAATTCTTATACTGTCATGGAAACACTGCTATATGGACATTCATTCTCAAAGATCTTTGTCCTCTCTTCAGGGCAAATTTGCTCCCCAAATATGCTAGGTCATACAATATTGCAATAGCAACAAACTCAAACAATAATTACAGAACACTAGATTATACCAATTCTAAGGCATCCAGAATCTTTAGTACCTTATTTCCTTCTAAAAGTGCTAATGGCAAATAATAGCTGTATGACTTTATTTTAATGTTGAGTTGTGTCCAAGTTTTATTTATATATATAAATTATTAATATATATTACGAACTATAATAATTTTTATCCTGTTCCACAATAGAATATAGAAGTTCTTAGTACTTGTCTTGGGCTTCCTTGAGAATATTCATAGTTACTGGGTAGTTGTCCTTATGCAGTAATAAATAAATATACAACAATAATGATAATAGCATATAAAATTTTCAGCCTTTACTATAAATTTTAGGGACTTCATGTTTGATTTTTGTATATCTATGATAAAGACACCAACTAGGTTTAGCAATTGCCAGTGATTTAACTTTGAAATCAACATTTCATGTGGTACTACTTTCTAATTTCAAGAGCTATTTAAAAAGTGATTACTGACTTCACATTAATGATATGAGCATTCAAAATTGTATATGTTATTTTGCTGTCATTTTTACCAGAGCTGAGGAAACAATTATCAATATAATAAATAAGGTGGGTAAAAAAAATAAGAAAAAAAATAGTAATTGTTACTCTTTTCAACTATTCCTATATTGTGTCAGGATTTTTAATACTCTGCAATTAAAAAAAGGAAATTTGATCTAGAGATTGCTGTAACACTTAATATCTTAAAATTTGGGGGGTTATCAAAACATCCTCATTATTCTAATTAAGTGACTTTATAATAATAAATATTACAAATTTGAATTTATAAATTGCATTATGTCAATTAAAAATAGCTTTTATTTCTTTTATATATTGGGGTCCCAAATTCAATTTTTTTTTTCCCTAAATGGGTTCTGCTGCTAAAAACAAGTCTGAAAAACACTACACTTGATAATGTCAGGGCCCTAGTTAAATACCCTTTTGGAGAGGATTGACCCAATCTCAGTAGACAAATCAGTTGAGGGAATTTCAGGGAATTTGGCTTCCCTTCCGGTCCAGGTAGAAGTGCCAGTAGTTTTAATCATCCCCCCAAGAAACTCCATTAACAGCCGTTCCGCATTTCCCCAAATCTCCCAAACCCAGGTAACCGCTAATCTGCTTTCTGTCTTTACGGATTTGCCTATTCTGGACATTTTATATAAATGGAATCATATAATATATGATATATGACATTGAAAACAGAAAATGTTGGTATCTGATCCAAAGTTAGAAAAGAAATAGTACAATTCTCCAAAATACAGAAAATATATTTGCTCTGTATCATAATTTAGGTGAGAAAAGGCAAAAACTGTTCAAACTACTTTTTTTTTTTTTTTTTTTCCGGAACGCGGGCCTCTCACTGTTGTGGCCTCTCCCATTGCGGAGCACAGGCTCAGGATGCGCAGGCTCAGCGGCCATGGCCCACGGGCCCAGCTGTTCCGCGGCATGTGGGATCTTTCTGGACCGGGGCACGAACCCGTGTCACCTGTATCGGCAGGCGGACTCTCAACAACTGCGCCACCAGGGAAACCCCCTGTTCAAACTACTCTTGATCGAGTTTTTTTTACAAAGAAATAAAACACTTGAATTCTCAATGTTACTAAAATTTTAAATTATGGCATAGTGAATATTAGTTCTATTTTTTTTCAATTTTACTCTACATTTATAATTAAGGATAAGAGAATTTTCAATGTTTTGACAAAAATTTTAAACATCACAGGCAATTTTAATTTTTCCTATTGATTATTAAGATTGCTTTGCATAGTTTTAGCTTGCATGGACTATTTTTAATAGTCCTACATGCAAAGGGAGGATTGCCTGTAGTTGATACACTGTTGCTTATTGGTATAAATTTATGTACATTTATTATTTAAAATAACTTAATATTATTAATGCTTTTCTACATTAAACTTCAAGCTTCTGTGCTGTGCCTGGCCCACAGAAATTGCTTAATTTTATACATAAATATTTTCTTTTTCTTGAATACCTCATTTCATTATGTTTATATTTACTTCTGGATACAGCCTTTACCTTATATGTTGGTAAAATAAATGCTTTAAAATTTTCCAGTTTTTAAACAGTATTGTAAACGTTCTGCTCACCAGTGTGTGTGTGTGTGTGTGTGTGTGTGTGTGTGTGTGTGTGTAAAATAAAAGAGAAATGGTTTAATCTAAAATTTCTTTTTTCCCCCCTGCTCACTCTGAGAGGAAAGCAATTACCAATCACCTACTTTCTAAAAATTGAAACTTCAACATATTAAAAAATACTATGATATATAAGAAGATAATTTAGAATGATCTCTAGATACAAAGTAAATAGTCAAAAATCAACAGCTTTTCTTTATAATATCATTCCAGTTAGAAATGGAAATTTTAAAAAATTTATAGTAACAACAAATTATAAATTACCAAGTATAAGTTAAACAAGAAAGGTGGAACACTTATCTCAGGAAAACTATACAATTTTACTGAAGGACATAAAACAAAAGCTGGAATACAAAGACATACCATGTTCCTGGGTGGGAAGATATAATATAAAGCTGTCAGTATTTCTCGAAATGACATGTAAATTGTATGTGATTCCAAACAAAATCCCAATAGAGCATTTGGGGGGGATCTATTTTTGATCTGAAGGGAAAAAATGTGATAATTACCAAGAAATTATTGAAAAAGAATAATAGGGAACACCTAACATATACTAAATATACTAAAATATAAAGCAACAGTAGTTAGTAGTTTGAGTAGAATAAACAAATAGATCAGAGGAATAAAAAAGAACCCAGAAATAGACTTGTGTACATATGGGAGTTAAGTGTATAATAAATGGAGCATTTAAAATCAGTGAGGAAAGGACGGCTCCTTGAATATATTGCATTGGGACTAGATTTCCATTAAAAATATGGTTATGACTATTCTGCATAGCAAATGCAAAAGCATTTTCAGATGAATTAAAGATCTAAATGCAAACACACAAAGCAACTAGAAATGATTAGAAAAATAGAGGTGATTTATATAATTTTAGGGTAAGGTAAAGAAGTCAGAATGTCTAAAGGAAAATACTGACAGATTCAACTATGTGACATTTTATTTTATATATGTTTTTCTTAGTCAGACTTTATGTACAGGGGGTTGAGTTAATCACAAGCCTCGTTTTATGGCACGTTAATATTATTAGGGAGTGTGAAGCACCTCTTTTGTTTTTACATATGTACATATGTATTTGTGTATTGTTATTTATCCCTTTTCATTTTCTCCTCTCTCTATATAAGTAACCATTCTAATTTTTTTTTTTTTGCGGTACACAGGCCTCTCACTGTTGTGGCCTCTCCCGTTGCGGAGCACAGGCTCCGGACGCGCAGGCTCAGCGGCCATGGCTCACGGGCCCAGCCGCTCCGCGGCATGTGGGATCTTCCCGGACCAGGGCACGAACCCGTGTCCCCTGCATCGGCAGGCGGACCCTCAACCACTGCGCCACCAGGGAAGCCCCATTCTAATATTTTAAATGCATATTCTGTGTTTGTATTGCTCTAACACGGATAACATTGCTTAGAATGCATGCCTCTAATTATGTAAATTGTATCATTACAGATCTCATCTTGTTTCCTATTCTTTTATATTTTTCTCTCTCAGCACTATGTTTTAAAGATCCATATTGCTGTGTTTACAGTTAGCCTGGTGCTTCTTCTGGCTGCATTAGTACTCTGTGCATTACCGTATTTTTCTCATTCTCTCCCCTGCCATGGGCATCCAGATTGCTTCTGACATCCAACTACAACAAACAATGCTTCCATGAATATCCTTGTGCATGAAACCTTATGGACATGGATGGGAATTTCTTTGGGATAAATACTCAGATGTGGAATAGCTGAACCACAGGGTATTACAGACTTAATTTGGCCAAGTGCTAGATTGCTCTCCAAAATGGCTGTACTGGTAGAATACACTTCCATCAGCAGTTCATTAAGGCCAATATCCCCCAATTTTCCTAACAAGTATAAAATGATCTCATTAATTTGTTTACAAAGATATATTTTAAATTAGTGTCCTATAGACAGCATATATAGTTGGGTCTTACGTTTTTATCTAGTCTGACAATATCTGCCTTTTATTTTGAATTCTCAAACAAATTACATTAGATATAATTATGAATTTGATTGGGTTTGCATCTACCATCTTGCTATATGCTTTCTATTTTTCTGCCTTTTGAATTTACTGAATATTTTTTATTACATTTATCTACTATTGACTTATTAGGTCTGCACTTTTTTTTTTAACGGTTGCTCTAGAGTTTTCCTCATGCATGTTTAACATAAAACAGGCTATTGTCAAATAACTTCATATTCAGTATAAAAGCCTTATTATAATATACTTTCATTTCCCCACTGGGTAGCTAGCTGGCAGCTAGTATGGGGTCGGTCTGGATATTCTGTCCTTAAGAAGGCCAACTATGGGTATCTAAGAACTTCATTGGTTTATGGATTCTCCAGAAGAATTTGGGAGTTTAGTCATGGAGTACACACAATAGTGTCTCTGTGTAATGTCTACCTGGGTCCTTTGGTTAGCCCCACCCTTCGGCTGCACCACTTTCCTCACAGGAATTTCTCAGCTTTCCCCTTTTGGTCAAATGATGTCCAAGTGAAACAGGTTTGTCCATAACGGGTTAGGCTCTTCTTGACACAGTCTTATCAGTTTAGTGTCAGCTTGGGATAATGGGATGGCTACACAGCAACATTTTCACACCTGGTTATTTTCACACCTGGGGGAGGAGGGCACAAAGGGATGAGGACAGCCACAGATATTAACAGAAAATTGGGAACGTAAAGCCTAGCAAGAAAAGTAGCTTCACTAAATTTAAATAAACTGTTTTTGATGTGCCTGTCTTGATGGAGTATTTTAACTGTTATTTGGTTTATCATCAAAACTAAATTATGGATCATACATTGTAGTTTTTGAGACTTCTCGCCAGAGTAGAATCCTCATAGACATCAGTGAAATCAGGACTTCCCCGTGGCGCAATGGTTAAGAATCCTCCTGCCAATGCAGGAGACATGGGTTTGAGCGCTGGTCCGGGAAGATCCCACATGCTGCGGAGCAACTGAGCCTGTGCACCACAACTCCTGAGCCTGTGCTCCTCTAGAGCGCGCGAGCCACAACTACTGAAGCCCGCGCAGCTAGAGCCTATGCTCTGCAACAAGAGAAGCCACCGCGATGAGAAGCCGGTGCACCACAACAAAGAGTAGCCCCTGCTCGTCACAACTAGAGAAAGCTCCCATGCAGCAATGAAGACCCAACACAGCCAAATAAATAAATATTTTTAAAAAAAGAAAAAAAAAGAAATCAATGATATCCAGTGTCTTAGATCCTTTTTGATAAGTTTTGATATCAGGCTTTGTTTTAAATACTTTGGAAGGTTGGACAACAAATTTAACAGTTGGAAATTGATAGTGTTGCCCACAGAAAAGATTAACGTGAAAGGAGTAAGGAAATGGAGGTGAGATGATTATTAAACCTAAGCTCAAATGTAAATCCTATATCCTGATTACGAGTCTTGATTTGAAGGCCTTGGCGGGACACTGTCTGCACCCAATGTCATCTTGAGTCAGAGAATCTTAATTACAGAATTCACAGGAAGCTGTCTGCTTTGGTCGTGGTCTGTTTCTGGAGCCTTTTAGTGGGTTTCAGGGTCAGGCCTCTAGCAGGTTTGTATGGCCAGGTTGTAGAATCTTAAGTTCTTCTCTCTCCTTCTCCTTTTCCTTCCTGTGGTATAGTATATATAAAACGAATTTTAACCACTTTTAAGTGAATAGTTCAGGGGCATTACTCACATTGTGCAACCATCACCACTATCCACCTCCAGAGCTTTCATCTTCCCAAACTGAAACTCCATATCCATTAAACACTAACTCCTCATTCCGCCATCTCCCTCCCCACCCCCCTGCCCCATCATCCCCTGGCAACCACCGTTTCTGCGAGTTGACTATTCTAGGTACCTCCTCTAAGTGGAGTCATTCAACATTTGTCTTTTGTGACTGGCTTATTTTACTTAGCATAATGTCCTCAAGGTTCATCCGTGTGGTAGTGCTTCTAAACTAGTTAGTCTGTAGAGGTGTATTATTGGTTTCCCTTTTGGATGTGTGGCTGGCAGCTGCTGGGTAGATAACTAAGCACATAAATGAGCTAAATAATGATACTCAATGAGATCAGGATGCATCAAGGCAGAACCTGTCAGTAGAGAACTCAAGCCAAGCCCAAAGGTAATTTTAGTAACAATATAGTGAGAGTTCATGGAGAGTTTTTAAAAATTTTATTTATTTTTGGCTGCCTTGGGTCTTTGTTGCTGCGTGCGGGCTTTCTCTAGTTGTGGCGAGTGGGGGCTACTCTTTGTTGCCGTGCACAGGCTTCTCACTGCAGTGTCTTCTCTTGTTGCAGAGCATAGGCTCTAGGCGCACAGGCTTCAGTAGTTGTGGCACGTGGGCTCAGTAGTTGTGGCTCGCGGGCTCTAGAACGCAGGCTCAGGAGTTGCGGCGCACGGGCTTAGTTGCTCTGCGGCATGTGGGATCTTCCCAGACCAGGGATTGAACCTATGTCTCCTGTATTGGCAGGCGGATTCTTAACCAGTGCACCACCAGGGAAGTCCCCATAGAGATTTTGAGATAAGATCCCATTATCATTCGAGGGAGAGTAAGCTTCTTTGGAAGCTGGGCAGTATTGACTTTAAAATGTCATTAGCTTGCCTTTTTCTTCTTAGAGCTTTGAAAATGATGTGGACTTTTCAGTTAAATGTGAATACTTTGCATACATTTAAAAAATATTTTACCTGTAAAGTGAGCTTTCACTGTTATTGATATTTCCAGGTGGGAAAATGAAATCTTTGTTTTTATATCAGCATGTTAGTCTTTTGGCAAAAGACTGCTTAAATTCAACCAAAATATTTATTTATAAATAATCATTAAAAAATATATATCAAAGCTTGAAACAAAAAAATGAGATTCATTTGTAAATGTTCAAATGATTCACTAGGTAGGGGTTTCAGTTCTTGCCCTACAGCTTCAGTTTATTAGGGGTTTATAAAAATTACAAATAATGGAAGATTTTATCAATAAGGTTTTTTTCCTTCTAGAAACTAGATTACATAACTATCTTTCCATTGACTATAAATGTTTAGTCTCTTTTGGATGAAAACCAGTAAGAGTCACTAGTTTGCATAATAATAGAAAATGCATTTTCTTCATTGGTTTTAAGCTTAATAATGAGATTTTTTTTTGATGTTGGATAATCTCCAATAATTTTCTTGGGCTTCACAAAGAAGTTAGAAAACTCCTTTATTTTTGTAGCATGGCAAATTCATAAGCAACTTTAAAGGCATAATATCTACTATTAAGTATATAGATGTTAATTCTTTTTTTTTTTTTGCGGTATGCGGGCCTCTCACTGTTGTGGCCTCTCCTGTTGCGGAGCACAGGCTCCAGAAGCGCAGGCTCAGTGGCCATGGCTCACGGGCCCAGCCGCTCCACAGCATGTGGGATCTTCCCGGACTAGGGCATGAACCCGTGTCCCCTGCATCGGCAGGCGGACTCTCAACCACTGCGCCATCAGGGAAGCCCTATAGATGTTAATTCTTAAGCCTCTGGTAATGTGGCATGCTTGGGTCAGTTATCTGAATGGGATGATTTGTTAATAACATAATATTTTAAATAAAATATTTAGAAATTATCTTAAGTATTCCTAATACCAAATAAAATCATATTAAGATTGTCATCAGAGTTTAGTATCAAATTGGAATGAGAAAAGTTTAGGGCTTTAAATTGGAGCTACTACCCTAAAACATAAGCTTGACTTTTATCAATTAATAGTGAAAAGAGGCTTAGCATAGTTTGAAACGCCCAGAGACTGGGGGCTGTTGCTATAACACCTGTTAAGAAAGGAAGGTCTATTTAGGATCTGGCTTCCAAGAGAGGGCTTTTGAGATCTTTAACTATAGCAACCAAATTTTGTACCCAATTAACAGAGAAAATTAAAATGAGAAGAAACAAGGTCTACAGCTATGTTTGTCCATAAGTACTAATTATCTACTGTCAACTGAAATAAAAAAAGCACAATGTGAGAGTTGTGAGTTAAGTTTTACTTGGGATAAAATGAGAACTATTAAAAAAAAAAAAAAAAAAAAAAAAAAGAACTATAGCCAGGGAGACAGCCTCTCAGCTCTGAGGAACTGTTCTTTCTTTCTTTTTTTTTAACATCTTTATTGGAATATAATTGCTTTACAATGTTGTGTTAGTTTCTGTTGTATAACAAAGTGAATCAGCTCTACGTATATGTTTATCCCCGTATCTCCTCCCTCTTGCATCTCCCTCCCACTCTCCCTAACCCACCCCTCCAGGTGGTCACAAAGCACCGAGCTGTTCTTCCTATGCTATGTGGCTGCTTCCCACTAGCTATCTATTTTACATTTGGTAGCATATATATGTCCATGCCACTCTCTCACTTTGTCCCAGATTACCCTTCCCCCTCCCCGTGTCCTCAAGTCCGTTCTCTACGTCTGCGTTTTTATTTGAGGAACTGTTCTGAAGAGGTAAAGAAGGAGGTCAGTATATACAAGATTTTAGTGAAGGGGGAGATGTGCAATCAAGCACACATTTTGCTGGAAGTTTACTGCTATTCATGAGGAGCAGATGTCTCTGTTAATGATTTTAGTGCTTTTCTGGATATGAGAAATTAGGCTCATAAAACCTTCTTCTGAAAACATCTAACTATCTGAAGGCCTGTTCTGCCAGTTTTTCCATGATCTCCGCCCTGAACCCCTTTCGGGGTGTGCTGAAGGACTGCAGTGGCTAGTGACCTAATCCCTGTAGAGGCAGATGGTGAGCAACAATTTTTCATCCACACTATCGTCTTATCAAATTTTAAGTTGGCAAAAATATTCATGTATATTTTCATTTAAGGGCAAGTTCATCCTTTAATCTGCTGATTGCCATTCTATAGTTTTTGTAAAAATAAGGAAGAGGGTAAACTAATACGTTTAGTGATCAATGTTTTGTCTTTATCTTACCTAGAAATTTTTCAGGGACCCAAATATAACTCAGTGATTAACACAATTTAATATTAGTTTAAGTATTTAAAAGTAAGGATTTGGATATTATAATTTATGCTGACACATTAGTCTATATGATTTATAGCATTGTAAGAATCCCTCTTATAAAGAATTACCTATTATAATTCAATTTATTTTGACACATAATTTTAATATTTTATAATCTATTATGAATTGGCTTATTTGACCATTAAAATCAGTAGAGGAAATCTAGAAAACTCAAATTAATTCGCTTTTTTTATTAGAAAATAAACCCAAGAAAATATGCTAAATAGTATTATACTGGTAAAATCAGAGAAAATATAGCTATTTCTAAACCAAAAGATTAAACCAGTCTAATTTATCCAAGGTATCATCTTATTATATAAAACTTTTCCCTATATAACTATGTACCAGTTATTAAAATTTTTAAGTTTTTTAAAAACAATTTTTGCTCTTGACATATTTCCAAGTAACCAATTATCATAAGCTTCTCTTAAAACATTTTTTTCTGTTACTACCTTAGCAAGACATTTTTCCCCCTTAGAGACTACATATAAATCATAAAAAAGCAAAAAAAAAAAAAAAACCTAGAAATCTTTGCATTTTTCTTCAGATTTATATTAATATTTGATATATTAATGTTGTTTCACTGGATAATTGGAATAAAAACTTGCTCCATTAAATTTTAATAACTCTTATAATCTGGTTTATTAATTCTTCCTGGAGGTAGATAAGACATATTTTTGGTCAAAATGGGAGGGCTTCCCTGGTGGCGCAGTGGTTGAGAGTCCGCCTGCCGATGCAGGGGACACGGGTTCGTGCCCCGGTCCGGGAGGATCCTACATGCCGCGGAGCGGCTGGGCCCGTGAGCCATGGCTGCTGAGCCTGCGTGTCCGGAGCCTGTGCTCCGCAACGGGAGAGGCCACAACAGTGAGAGGCCTGTGTACCGCAAAAAAAAAAAAAAAAATTATAATATGGGAAATTTTACCAACTCTTGTGCAAGCTAGACTTGCAACGGTGACAAAGCAGGAGACTCTAATATGGAAATGGCGTCACTATTAGGAATATTGATCAGTTAAAGAAACAAAGATATAATTACGTACCAGCAGGACCCTTGAGGGAGAATCATTATTGGAATCTAAGTAGTTTTATAATTTTTTTCTATAGTAGCATAATCTCGCTGTTTTTTTTTTTTTTTTTTTGTCCAGTTTCTATGTCCCTATGATGATGGCAATCTCCTTCCTTTAGTCTCTGGAGTAGGGCAACACCAAAACAAAAGGGTCCAGATGATTGCAACATGAATGATGGTCTATCCTGTTGCTGAAGGGCCACTGCTATGTTGCTGCTAAGGTACTTTATAGTCTGCAGCTGGACCCCAAGGGGTGAGTCAGAGGTCTCAGGCCTCATCAAAACCTGGCAGAAGATGAGAAACTGCCTCACTGTGGCCTCCTTCTTGGCAGATAGGGCACTGAGTGAGAAACGGCCTGGTAGCAGCTCCTCACGCGCCTCCAGCACACTCTTGTTTTCAGAGGACCCAGGATGTTCGGCCAAGACTCAGATCAGCTGCAGATCAAGCTTTGCCTAAGTGCCTGTGTGGATACGTGCAACATCCTTAGGTATTAGCCCAGAGCTGTTCTTTAACATTACTCAGTTAAAAACCTGTGTTTAGGGGCTTACCCCAAAGGAAATACGTGTGAGGCATTCCTGGCAGGGTCTACCACCTGGTCAAAATACAGTTTCCAGTTTAAAAAGCCTGGGAATGGAGGTGGAAATTGATGGTGCTAATAGGTGCAGCTGTGACTGATGACACCTGTGTATATGGGCCGTCCTTTTCATGCCACACACCTTTGAAGAATGCTTCTGGAATTTTGAATATCAGCAGTGCATTTGGAGCCTCGTAGCTATATGGTTCTGCCTCCTAGACTACCAATTGCTCAAGGCCGTTTTAGGCAAAGCCCTGTTGCTGTCTTCTTTGGAGTTGGCTGGTGTAAACTGTGTTCTGCTCTTGTTCCTCAGTTTTCCATAGTTCACCTTAGAGTTTAACTTTTCTTTCAGAGGCTTCGTGCCCAGAAGGCAGGTGGAGTTGGCAAGAGGAGACAACCGGTCTTATGGCTTCCATGATGATTGCTCATGTCATTGGCTTCTTTGCCTCCCTTATTAAAAGCTTCTACCTGACATAGTCTTATAGGTGAGGACGAATCTCTTCCTCTACCCATCTTAGGTTCTCCAGCTGGAGCCCTGTAGATTGGACTGACAAAAGACAGATTAACAAGAGAAAAACAAACAGAAGTTTACAGACATATGTATTCATGCATGTTACACATGGGAGTTCCCAGAGATGAGTAACTCAAAGGCTTGGTTAGAACTAGGTCTTACATAACTTCTTAACAAAAGAGCAATATATTTTTTGAGAAGTGACAAGACAAAAGAAAAGGACTTTGAGTCTAGGGGCAGCAAATCATGGGAGGACAAATATATGGGAGACTAACAGAAGATAAGGTCTAGTTAGCAAAGTTTGTTATGTAAATTCCTCTGGTCCCATCTCCAGACTGATAAGGATCTAAAGTTGTCTCTAGCAGTTCAACTTTTGTCCTTCCTGGTAGAGAGGGAGGAGGGACACTTTGTAAGTTTATTTCCTCCTTTTAGGCAAATCGGGGGAAGACAGATTTCTTATATCTGTTTCTTCTCAATTGTCTTCAGCACAAAATAATTCTTAAGCCCATGTGGAGTATTTTGAGGTAGTAAAATCTGTTCTGCTTCAGTTATATACGCTGGTTCTCACATGGCCACGGGTAGCCTTTAATCCTCCCACCATTGTCACTTCTTCTCCGCCTCCCCCACTCCACAGCTTTATCCTGGAAGTAAATGCCAAAATCAGCTTTGCTCTTTTCTTTTTTTAATCCTACCTTTTGTGTGTTTTTTTTGAAGTTTCCCAGGTTGTGATCTGTTTCTCCAGTCTCAATATTGAGTTACCTGCTCTCTTCTGGAACAGTATTCACTTTGATTAGAAAGAAATAGGTTTCAGCCTGAAGAACAAACATGGCCGGTTTCGCTGGTGGTGCAGTGGTTAAGAATCCGCCTGCCAATGCAGGGGACACAGGTTCAAGCCCTGGCCCGGGAAGATCCCACATGCCACGGAGCAACTAAGCCGGTGCGCCACAACTACTGAACCTGAGCTCTATAGCCCACAAGCCACAACTACTGAGCCCATGTGCCACAACTACTGAAGCCTGCGCACCTAGAGCCCGTGCTCTGCAACTAGAGAAGCCACGACAATGAGAAGCCTGTGCACTGCAACGAAGAGTAGCCCCTGCTCATGACAACTAGAGAAAGCCTGGGCACAGCAACGAGGACCCAACACAGCCAAAAATAAATAAATAAATAAATAAATAAATAAAACAAACATGGCTTTTGGGAGCCCCTCAGAACTGTTTGTATGGAGGGGATAGTCCTGTCAGATGTGAGGTCATGGGAACTTCTACTATTATTGTTTTATTCTAAACTTGAAGCATGTCTAAAATTGCTATTACCTTTGTAGCAGTTGTTTCCGGCAAGTACGTTAGGCTACTGTTGTCTACTCTTACTTCTTTGTCAATCCAATTACCTCGGCTTTCTTATCTTAAGGATTTGGGGTTCAGTGATGGTACCCTTTCTTTATTTTAGAGAGGTGCTATAGACTTAGTCTATTTAATTGGCTCTCTGCTTAGTTATTTCAAGAAATTTGGGGGGACTTCCCTGGTGGAACAGTGGTTAAGAATCTGCCTGCCAGTGCAGGCGACACGGGTTTGAGCCCTGGTTCGGGAAGATCCCACATGCCACACAGCAGCTAAACCTGTGCGCCACAACTACTGAGACTGCGCTCTAGAGCCCGTGAGCCACAACTATGGAGCCCATGTGCCACAACTACTGAAGCCCGCGTGCCTGGAGCCTGTGCTGCGCAACGAGAAGCCACTGCAATGAGAAGCCCGCGCACCGCAAGGAAGAGTAGCCCCCGCTCGCTGCAACTAGAGAAAGCCCGCGTGTAGCAAGGAAGACCCAAGGCAGCCATAAATAAATAAATAAATAAAAAAGAAAGAAATTTGGGACAAGAATGAAAGTAGATTACCAGCTTAATCTAATCTTTCAGATTGCTTCTATTTTTCAATGGTGGTCTGTTATTAGAGCAATTTTTCTCTTGACTCATACTGAAGAAATTATTTTTTTTTTAATTTATTTATTTATATTTGGCTGCGTTGGGTCTTCTTTGCTGTGCACGGGCTTTCTTTATTTGCGGCGAGCGGGGGCTACTCTTTCCTGCGGTGCGCGGGCTTCTCATTGCGGTGGCTTCTCTTGTGCAGAGTGCAGGCTCTAGGCATGCAGGCTTTAGTAGTTGTGGCTCACAGCCTCTAGAGTGTAGGCTCAGTAGTTTTGGTGCACAGGCTTAGTTGTTCTGCGGCATGTGGGATCTTCCCGGACCAGGGCTTGAACCCGTGTCCCCTGCATTGGCAGGTGGATTCTTAACCACTGAGTCACCAGGAAAGCCTGGTTTCCTGCATTAACTTATTTTCATTGGGGCTCGCTTGCCCATGTGTTTTAAACTCAAATACTAAAAGCATGGCATCCATTAGCAGTTTAATAATCTGAGAGAAGATAAAATACACAAGAAAAAAACATAGCTGGACAGTTTGTTCAAACTGTCCATGTAAAAGGTGGACAGTTTACTTCAAGCACTATAAACAAGGCTAAATGGATTAGTTTTCAGTTATATGCAATATATTGAAATTATGGCATTAGGAATCGGCACATTTTAACATCTATCAAGAAAGACTCTTCTGATAGCAGGGTTTCTCAATCTCAGCAAAAATTACATTTTCGCCCAGATAATTCTTTGTTGTGGGAGCTGTTCTGTGCATTGTAGGATGTTTAGCAGCATCCCTGGCCTCTTCCTACTAGATGCCAATATCACCTCTCCCCACCCCCACCAGTTGTAACAATCAAAAATGTCTCCAGACATTGCCAAATCTCTTAACACCTAGTTAAGAATCACTGTTTAAAAGAAAGAACCACTCACTCAAATAGCTCTTCTAATACTAGATGATAAAAATGTATAACACAGGATTATATGTCCGTTATATCCAACTCAATACTTTAAAATAGAATGTATCTTGTCACAATTCCATGAAATGTTGAAAACATTGACTGATGATATCTGAGCTCAGCATGATTAAAAGTAGAATATAAAAGCTAGAAAAAAAGCTCTAACACTAGAAATTAAACTAAGACAGGAACTCTTGTAAACAACGATTAAAGAAGAAAGCAAACCCCAAACTCAGAATATCTGTAAAATTACAAAATCGACTTAAGAAAGCTTAACTAAAACAGTACTCAATGGACAATTCATTATATTCAATGTTTATATTACTATATAAGAAAAACTAACAAAAATCAATGAAATAAATATTCAACCTAAGAAGTTAGAAGTCTATGGATGAGTTATAAAAAACAGACAAGAGATAAGTAAAAGAAAATGAGATATGAATGAATTAAGAAACAGAAAGACAGAAGTAGTCAATGAATTTTCTTTCCTTTGGGAAATTTGGTCTAAATGAAATCCAGAAAAAATAAAAAATAACTTGATAAACCATTAATTACAAAACAAGACCATAGACATACAAAAGAAGAATTGCAAGAGGGAGGTGACCACATGTTTAGGAAAATTAAAGGAATTGGAAGAGTACGGGCGTGTATGAGAGCTCAGGGACTTTTGTTTACTGAAATATCCCAACTGCCAAGGATAGAGCCTACCATAGTGGCACACAAAAATCTTGTTGACTAAATGAACAAATATACCTCCATATGCTAAATACGTGACATTGATAAATTATAGAAGAAGATAAATTTGCAAAATTGATTTGAGATGAAATAGAAAATGTACAGGCTCTCTATTGACAGAGAGGCAATTCTCAGGTGAATTCCACCAATATTTTAGGAAATAAATCATTTAAATTTAATTTGTTCTAGAGTGGAGAGTGTGAAAGAAAATCTCACTCTCTCCTTTTAACAATGAAAGGAGCACAATTTGATAATAGAAACTAAAGAGTATACACAAAACTACACAATAGTCTTATATACGAATGTCAATAAAAAATGCTCAATAGTACATATCAAATAGCAACACACACACACAACACAGTTTAAAAACATATGTTCAATCATTTCCACTAGCTGCTCCTCTCTGACCAACATGTGACCAACTTCAGCAGGACATAAAGTGAGGGCTACCCAGCTCCAAATTGTCCTTTGGCAATTTTATCTCTTCCTGACAACCCCCAAGACAGAATTAAAGGGGCCCTCATGCTCCTAAGGATGCCACATAGTCTTTGTAGGAAGATTTACCAATGGCCAGATTTAAGGGGGGACCTGAAAAGTCCATGTACTTTTGTCAAGACCACTGCTACTCCCACCATACCTCCCACCATATTCTGCATCTCAGCTCTCAATCTAGCTAAAATACCAGTGCCCAGAGGAGATTATCCTATCCCTCCTCACCCCTTGCCCCCATCAAGAGAAGTGAGAACTTGGGGATTTGGTATCTGGAGGTAGAAACATGGTGGGTACAGTTCAGATTCCGGGAGGGTTCACATGCAAAGACCAGGGCTCCACAAGATATCATGATTTAGTTACTAGTTTGGAATGGTCAGAAATTGAAGTCACCAGTGAAAGCTTGAAATTTTAAGGGAGTTCCAGAGAAATACCAAGCCTGGGAAATATAATTTACCTCAACCTTTTACATTTCCATAACTGTGGTCATGAAGTGTGCAGCACGTCGCAGTGTTGAAGCCTGCAGACTTGGGATTGGTGCCTATGTGCCTCTTGTGGCCTCTTCCAATAACCTCTGTGTCATTATGGAAGACAGTGCCTGAGGGAGGTCTTCCAAGGAGAATAGTCAGTGATGGGCAAACAAAAAACATTCTGCGGGCTGGGGCAGAAAGTCCTTGCTCTTCTGGTCCATGTGTTTTTATGGATCAGTGGGTACGCTGTTGGCCTCCTCTCCTTTTCCAGGCAGGTTATGTAACTATTGATGTATCTTACTCCATATTCCATTAGAGGCCTCTGATTAGGAAAGAGATTGATTTGGGTTAACAAACATCTTTGGGGTTGCAAAAGTCCCCAAGAAGGTCAAAAATATTGGTCATCAATACCTGAGCTCAGTAAAGCATTGACTAAGTAAGGCCATTTTTACTGCTGGTGTCAGCTTGAGAGACTGGAAATCTTGACTGAGAGATGGTATATTTGCTTGCTAGGGCTGCTTGAACAAAGTGCCACAAACTGGCCACTTACATAACAGAAGTTTATTGCCTCACAGTTCTAGAGACCACAAGTCCGAGATAAAGGTGTTGGCAGGGTTGGTTCCTTCTGAGGGCTATGAGGGTGAATCTGGTCCATGCCTCTCACCTAGCTTCTGGTGGTTTGCTGGACATCTTTGTAAAAGCATCACCCTGACCTCTGCCTCTATCTGCACGTGGTGCTCTCCCTGTGTGTTGCCTGTGTCCAAGTTTCCCCTTTTTATAAGGATACCAATCATACTGGATTAGTGTCTACCATACTCCAGTATGACTTCATCTTACCTAATCGCATATGCAATGACCCTATTTCCAAATAAGGTCACGTTCTGAGGTACTACGGGCTAGTACTTCAACATATGAATTTTGGGGGCATACAATTTATCCCAAAATAGTTGGGAAACTTGAGAGGAATGAGAGTGAAGGGAGAAGTGACATGCAGAAACTCATGCAGACCAGGATCACTCTTTCCTGACCTTCTGTTTTCTGTCTCCAACTCTTTTTCCTCCATCTCTGTTAAGACTAAGACAGAATTCCCCTCTTCCAATCTTTAGAAATACATGTATACATTTCTCCTGACAAATAGTGGGACTCTTTTCCAATGCCTGTCTTTAAAAAATGGTTTGATAGGTGTGGTCCTTCTTCCACACCAGCCCCCTGAAATATTTTGAAGAGTTTTGACAGTAGAGGTCAGGACTTGAGTTTCTGTTCTTTCATTATGGTACTCCCTTTTCTTCCTATCTTCCCTATCTTCCCAGTGCTAAATGTACAGTAGGAATTCAACCAAAGGTCTCTAATTTAAATGAATTCAGATGATTCCCCCCACCCCAAGCAACAAAATGGAGATTCATGTGGTAGAATAAATCATCATTTTTATTATTTCTTGTGAATGAGATATTTTCCAGAGAATAGCATTATAAGTATTCATATTAGAATTATTAGAAACAATAAGTAGAGATCAATTTTTTAAAACGATAGTTTCTCAGAAATGTACGTTTTCAGATCATGGAAGATTATAAGCAATTGATCTTGGACAAACATAAGTTTGTTTTGATGTTTTGAAGTTTTGAAGCGCTCTCTTGCCCTGTGAGAGTGACTTAATATGAATGAATAAAATATACTGCTCTGGCTGGACTGAAAATAGGTACATCTCTACTATGGAATTCTAATAATCATTTTATTCACTTAAAAAATTTACATATAGTAAAATTATCAGTGTTCTTTTGAACTTGCTACTTTCTCAAAATTCAGTTATCCCAATAACTTTCAAAGTCTTAAGTCTAATGATTCTATAAAACCTCTTCTTTCAATATGTTTCCTAAAGCTTCCTTTTTATATGTCTTCTTTGAAATAATGGTCTGTGGACTATTTTACAATACAGGGTATGCAGGTTGTCTCAAGCCACTTTGCATAATGGTGGTCATATAATGAATGGGGGCAGGAGTTGCAGGCAGTGTTAGCATAGATCACTAGCTTACTGAAGCTCAGGCCCTTTAAAACATGCAAGAGAGAACAAGCAATTATCCATCTTTCAAGCTGGATAAAAGCTACACGAACACACATTGGATGGAAACAAACAACAATCAAATCAGTATGGCTTTGTTGACCGCTGTGGTGTTTAATTAGCTCTATAGTAAGACTTTTCTATACTTAGCCCTCTCTTTCTACTCAAGGTGAAGCAAATCACTTCCCTGTTAATAATGCATGTGTGGATCTTACCTTGGCTGTGTCTGTATTACAGTCAATGGTCCAAACCATCAAGACCACTGCCAGCACACTGGCATGGTCCAGCTCTCCATCCTTGCTGTTGCCCTGTTAACTGCTAAAGAACTCAGACTACCCATGGCAGCAGTATCCGAATTCATGTGTTATTTATCTTCATATGTTGCCTTTGAAGTCTTTTCTAAAGCCTAATATTTTTCTTTCTGAAACCCAGAAGACATTGATTTAATAAAATATTAGCTGATAATTTCCAAGTTATTTCAACAGATTTAAACCTATTTTTTTCCCCCCACATAGCTAAGTCAAAGTCACTTACACTACACAAAAGTTAAGTGTGTCTCCATCACCATTTCATCTGAGGATAGTAAACTCCTTTGATTTCCATAGCTGGAGGAACCACCCAGCCCAAAGTCCTGGCACACATAGAGGGAAAATATCTGTTGCGGAGCTCTCTGAAGTCAGTATTCATCATGAAATGGGTATTCAGGATGGTCACACCACCTGCCAAAACAATTCCCCCAAAGGGAAAAAGTTCACTTCAAATGCTGCATGGCTGTATGTGTTACTAGCATTCTTTGGTAACTTTACCGACCATTCCCTCTTTCTCTTACTCATTCCATTTCTGTTTCGTGCCCATTCTCCTCCCCTGTTTCCCCTTAAGCCAGCACCTTTTACTGAAGCCCCAGATAGCACCCTGGGTGTAAGTGTGGGGTGGGGGGATTGGGGGGAGAAGGCTAGTTGTCTCCACATTAACATTTTCTTAAAAGCACAGGAGGTGAGCAATACCTGCCTACTTACACACTTTGTCCCAACTTCTTCCTCCTTCTGCTCTCTTGATATAAACTGCCTCCCATTTCAATAAACCACATAAGCATTTCTCTTCAAAACTCTATTATGGGGCTTCCCTGGTGGCGCAGTGGTTGAGAGTCCGCCTGCCGATGCAGGGGACACGGGTTCGTGCCCCGGTCCGGGAAGATCCCACATGCCGCGGAGCGGCTGGGCCCGTGAGCCATGGCCGCTGAGCCTGCGTGTCCGGAGCCTGTGCTCCGGGCCACAACAGTGAGAGGCCCGCGTACCGCAAAAACAAACAAACAAACAAAAAAACTCTATCATGAATCAGTGTCAGTCTCTTCTCAGAGTTTTTACTTGCCCCTATCACTAGGCCTCCTGAGAGTTGAAAGTTTGAGATTTAGAAAGTTGATGACCAGCAAAGTAAGTTTCCATGATGATGATGACAGTGATGATAATGATGAAGCTACCTCTTAAATAAAAATGGCGAAACAGTCTATAGAAGGACTGGAGTGTGTGTGTGCCTGTACTGAAGCACACCTAAGATTTAGTTCTCTGCAAGTACTATGAGCTTTAAATCAAAATATAAAACAAAACCAGAGAAGGCTCTCAAATATCAAGGATCAGCCAGATGAAAAGCAGCAGAACCTTGGCCCAGCATCCCTAAATGATACATTTTTTTGATCAATGGGGCCTAATCTTTGTTTCTCCTTGCTGATTTTTCTAGTTATTTCCAGATGTGATGAGTTATTTTCCCAGTGTTGCTAGAATTAGGTATTAAAAATGTCAAAGGTCAGGCTTCCCTGGTGGTGCAGTGGTTGAGAATCCGCCTGCCAATGCAGGGGAGATGGGTTGGAGCCCTGGTCCGGGAAGATCTCACATACCATGGAGCAACTAAGCCTGTGTCCCACAACTACTGAGCCTGTGCGCCACAATTTCTGAGCCCGCGTGCCACACTACTGAAGTCCGTGCGCCTAGAGCCCGTGCTCCGCAACAAGATAAGCCACTGCAATGAGAAGCCCACGCACCGCAACGAAGAGTAGCCTCTGCTCACCGCAACTAGAGGAAGCCCGCGTGCAGCAACGAGAACCCAACACAGCCATAAATAAATAAATAAAATGTCAAACCAAATAATGTCACTAACCAACTGTAAAAAAACAAAACAAAACAGCATATTGGAGGATTGGCTATCTCTTACTATTTTTAATTTAATGATATTTATTCAATAGAAATAGTTTATCTTCAAGAGCTGTTAATTAACGTGTAAGGGTTAGTTCTGTGTTTGTGTTTACTTTTATGTTCTTGAGGCTAGGAGGTGCTTCTTGATTTCAAATAGTTTTTCCCCTGGAAAATTCACATTAGACAGCTGTTTATTAATTCAGAAATTGATTCAGAAATTCAGTGTCAGCATAGTCCACACTTTCTGACTCATGAAAAATAGTGGGACCGATAAGATAAGCGCCCAAACTATACGAACCATCTTAACGAGCATTTTCTAAATGCACACTCAAAGAGAAGATTGTAAAAAGAAGAATACTATCCAGGTGATTTCAAGAACTGGAAATATTAATGAAGAATGATTAAGAAGAAAAAATGTGGGTGTGTATGTATACAAATATATACGTGTGTATATATACATGAACTATATTCTTTTTTTTTATTTTTAAGGCTCTGTAATATTCAGAGAATAAAGGGTTACTTCAGTTGATACTTAAATTTGGCAACACTTCAAAGGAATTTTGCTTGTGGGAAGTCAGACAATAGGTGAAGCCAGAAGCTCCAAATCTTATAGGCAAACATTTGTCTAAAACTCAACCTGGTGCTCTTTCTACTGCACTCTAATGCCTCTCTCCCAGGAATTGTTCTTGTTGACAGCTTTGCTCTAATTTGTGCCCACTTTGATTTCTAAGGAAGAAATAAATATGTTGTTTGCATATCTGTGCTGCTGTTGTATTAACATAACGAAAACTGATTTAATTCTCCTCAATGTTTTTAGCCTGTGATGCCTTAACCTAACCAATGGGAATGTCATAAATGTCAAAAATATTCTTTTAAGCAAAAATGCAGGTTTGTAGGAAGTTCCTAATTCAGAACATGCTGCCCACCGGCCTTTACCCTTGTGCCTTCCATGGACACGGTCCCGGTTCATGAGAGCCTGTTGGTTGACGCTTGACAATCCAACATCACTGCACAGAACCTGATTAATGATCCCCCAGAACTCACATGAGCATTTCCACGAAGCGGACATTTTTATTCAGGTCTTCAATGCCCTTCATTTCTTCTTCAGTGAGAGAAAAGTCAAAGATCTGAAATAACAGAAACAAAAAAACAGACATTTATAATAGTAGAAGATGGGTCAAGCTTGGGATCAGGGAGTGAGGCCAGCAGTGGGAGCCCTTCAAAGATTTATGAACATCTCTGCAAATGTCTTAGAGGAGTTGGGCTAGTGCGGGGGGGCCACCCCACCCATGTGGAGGTGGAATTCTTTCTGCCCTTTGTCTTTAAGACAATCCTGCTGGGGACACCTTGCAAGAAATTTCAAATGTTCTGAAACAATACACATTCAGAACATCTCCTAAAAATCTAAAAGTGAAGAATTCTTATTATTTTGGTATAAGATGCTGAACTTTTGATTCTGGACTATGGTCTTCGTGCACTTTTTTTTTTTTTTTTAACAAAAATATTCCCTAGTCTCTAAATTTGCTTATGTATTTTTTTTAACTTTTAATTTGCTTTGGTTCATCATATTAATCCTTTCTCTTGTCATTTTTAATGTCTCTTTATCTACCTTTTAATTCTAATTACTTTTTCATTTTTTTTTTTTAGCTTGTACAGTTTGTACCTTGGTTTTATAATTGTCCTTTATGAACATTTTAATAGTTTATTTTAGCTTATTTATATTTTTAACAGTTGATTTGTTTATAATTTCTCTTATTATTTTATCTTTCTATCCCTTAACTTTTAATTTAGTAATTTACATGCATACACTTTTTTTTTTTTTTTTTTTTTTTTTGCGGTACGCAGGCCTCTCACTGCTGTGGCCTCTTCCGTTGCGGAGCACAGGCTCCGGACGCGCAGGCTCAGTGGCCATGGCTCATGAGCCCAGCCGCTCCGCGGCATGTGGGACCTTCCCAGACCAGGGCACAAACCCGTGTCCCCTGCATTGGCAGGCGGACTCTCAACCACTGCGCCACCAGGGAAGCCCTACATGAATAAATTTTAATTGTAAAAGTAATACATGAATATATGCTTTTTGTAAAGAAATGAAACACTACAGAAATACATGGACATGTATGGAGTAAAAGAAACAAAAGTGCCTCTTGATACCCACCACCCCAGTGCTATTCCCCTTCCCACAGATTCCTTCCAAACATTCAACACAGCAACAGCAAAATGCAATTGTATCATATTTCTATTATTCTGCAGCTTTATCTCATTCACATAATATGTCTTGGTGATCTTTTCTGTCAAAATATATAGACTGACTTTATTTATTTAACTACTATATCCGTAGTATAGATGTAATACGATTTACTTAGTCATTCCCCCAAGCATTGTTTCCAAGTGGTCTTTTCAGAGCATTCTTTCCTTTGATTATTTATTATCCAAGAATTGGAGTTATGAGATTGTAGAAGGAAATTTATTATAACATAAAAACAGTCATGAATGAACCAGTCACTTATAAAAGAAATCCTTACAAGCTTCCTTTTTCTTTAACACCTTCCCGCACCTAGTAGGGCTATTTGTCACATGACCTCACCTCCTTCAGCACAAGAATAGGGATGTAGCCCAGGGGACCAATCAAGGTATCTTTTTCATTAGACACAGTGATTATTATGGGAGTAGCCAATGACCCATAAAAGGACAAGCAGGGATTGACAGAGACAGAAGCCTTTATCTGTGATCATCTTTACTAAATGTGGGTAACAGATTAACCCATATTAATCTGTGTGTGCCACCATGTGGAGAAAGGGGGTGAGGAGAACTCAATCCTTTTATAAATCATTAGAATACCTGTGTCCAGTCATGTCTGACCTACCCAGGGACTTCCCAGTTATGAGAGCCAATAAATTATGTCTCTTTTTCTTTGGTAAATTTGAATTTCATTCCTTCATGTGGTAGCAAAAAAGCTCTGAAGATAATTGTCTAATATCATGGATGTCTTCCCATGTCAGTACTTATATTTTCACTTTATTATTTAAAAATGGATATAAAAGCACACATACTGTGTGAATTCATTTATTTGAAATTCTAGGAAATGCAAACTAGCCTATGGGGATAGAAAGAAAATCAGTGCTTGCTTGGGATTGGGGACCAGAAGGGATAGATTATAAAAGGGCATGAAGAGACTATTGGAGGTGCTGGATATGTTCATTATCTTGATCGTGGTGATGGTTTCATGGGTGTGTACATATGTCAAAACTTTTCCAATTTTATACTTTATGTTCAGTTCATTGCATTTCAATTACACCTCAGTAGAGTTCTGTTAAAAAAGAAAAATAAATAAAAATGCCTATATACTGTTTCATTGTACAAATATATCAAAATTTGTTTTACAATATCCTATTGAAAATTATTTCCAGTTTTTTTTAGCTGATAAAGTATGCTGTAATAAACATCTGTATATGTGTGCATTAATATGCAAATACATCTATGGGAAAAAGATTGTTGGGTCAATGGACATGTATGTTTGAATTTTGATGGATCTGGAAAAATGACATCCTTCTCCAAATCTTACATCATTTTATGTTTCTAATAGTATTATATGAAACTGCCTGTTTTCCCACACACTGTTAACATTCTGATTATTTTCCTATCTGAGGGGATAAATACTATCTCATTTTTATCTTTAATTATGAGTAAGACAAAAAACAACTTACTTTTGAAATTTAAAGTATTAACTGATGGGTAACTGATTAACTTTACATGGTACTTCTCTATGGCTGCATTTACCTAGCAGTTTATTCTTTGGAAGTAGCACAGTAAACTAATCACTCCATTGTCTAGTGGCCTCTTTTCTCACCTATATTTATAATGCTGATTACAGATTACTTATAGAGGAAATAAAGGGGGTTGGCATTTATGAAGTCTAAATGATCCTCTTCAATAATTTCCAAATTTGTCCCCAACTTTTTCCAGAGCCATTAAGAAGGTGGAAAGTTGACTGTTATGAATTTCCAATTTTATACCTTCTATTCCTGCTGTGCTGGTGGGGAAGGGAGTAGGTAGTGTCCAGAGTCAATAGGTAAGGAAACAGAAGAAATAAGGGAGCTAGATAGCCTACAAGCAGCAAAGAAATCCCTGAATTACTAGGAATTGTCTCAAATTCAGCTAAAATTAAATCCAGGTGTGGGTGGAGGGGGTCAGGGAGCAGGTATAAAATAACATATGAAGGCATTGCAACTTTCTTATTAATCTGAACACAAAATTCTCTCTAAAAAAAATAATACCCTACTTTTTACATTTCCAGAAGCAGTTCTCTTACTTGAAAGTTTTCTTTGATCCTTTCAGGGTTAAAGCTTTTAGGAATGACAACCACTCCTCGCTGGATGTTGAAACGCAAAACAACTTGAGCTGCTGTCTTATTGTATTTTTTCCCCAGTGAGTTTAGAAGTGCATCCTTTAACAAAGGTGGGGAAGACACATTCACCCTTTAAAAAAAAAAAAAATCGAAACATGCATCATATTTAGTCCGAGTAATGAGAACCAGCGGTTTACCAATCACCCTCCTCCTCTGACCCCCATTCACCTGGTAACCTATCCAGAACACTTCAGGTCACCTGTAACCAACTTCTCTGAGTGCAGAGTATTCAGAAGACTTGCTCTTAGTCTGAGAAGATCAAGACAGGCAGATTCAGAGCTGCCTCTTCCAGACGGTAAATAATATTGCTTTCATGGATCTTATAGAGAGAATGGGGTTGGAAGTAGGCATACAGGGGAAGGCAAGAAGACTGAAGTAGAAGAAACAAAGGCACAACTCTTGGAATCATCTTAGAGTAGAAAAATTTCTACTTAAGTCTGTGGAATGCATCACAGTAGAAGTGTTGCCACTGAATACAGAGATTTCAAAAATTTCGGAATATGGCCATAGAGACTCTTTGTCAAATAATAAGGTACTGGTAGGCACTTCTACAGGTAGAGTCTAATCAATTATTACAACACCTCAGTGAGGAAGGTTTTGTTAGCTGTAATTTGCATATGTGGAGAATGACTTGAAGAAATTACTTCCTTAAGATCACACAGCTGAATAGAGTCATTTCAGTCAAGTAATTTACATTAGCCTCATACTCTACACCAAGGAAATATACTTCCTGAGGAGACAGACAGCATTACTTACCAGGATGGATTCCTAGAGGTCCCCAAAGGGCTGTATGCAATAATGACAATGTCATGTTGTTGGCAAAATTTCAAGAGTTTTGGCTGGGTGAAATATGGATGGCATTCAACCTATGTGGTTGCATTGGAGAGCAGAGCACAAAATTAAGGGCTTTTGGATGAATGCAATTTTATATAGTTTGTAAAAAGTTCTTCAATAAAATCGACTGAAAAGTATTCTGGATAGCAAGGTAAATCTTACATATTTTTCCCAACAAGGAAGTTTACATTGTTTATATATCGGTGAGATGAATTAAAACAAGGTTAGTGAGGTCACCATCTGTGGGTTAATCCTAAAATAATTGGGGGACAAATTCAATTTTTACAGCTATCGGTTTAAAACTTTAAGTGAACAGATTCAATTATTTATAGTAAATATTCTAGCAAATACAATTTTCCATAACAAACACGCAGTCTCAAGGTTCACATTACAGTCTTGGTAAATAGAAGTGACATGTTGCAGAAGCCCTCTGTCCCTCACTATCAAACATCTATGAATATTTTCACAAGAGGTAGAGTGTGTATAAAACTAAATTTACAGATGAATTTTGTCTTCTTGGTGGAGAGTTCTTTACACCAAGTGTAAGCCTAGTTTCATTTTCTGTATCTTACTGACAGGATTCCTGCACTAAAAACACATGTGTCAACAAAAGTTCTTCTCAAAGTTTCTTCTTAAACACTACGGTAGTTTTTGACCTACGTGTTTGCTTTCTTTTTAATTAAAATCAACCAAGTCTTAATTAAAATATTTTAAGTATATAATTATTATTTTCACTATCTAAAGTATTAAATACTTGACAAGTTACATTTCTAGAAGGCACAAGAAAATGCTACTGATGAAGTGGAAAGGTAAACTGGAACTCTTAGAGGTGGGTCTTCTTTCCTTTTTCTAATTTGATAAACTTTCTTTTTCCCCCTTGTCAGTTTCTCCCATTTCTTCTTTTTCCCCTGCTCCCTCATAATCTTGATCCCACCTTTTCCCTAAGACACTTTTGTTTTCTCCCCCACTTGGGAACATGTCTTAATTCTAAAAAGTGACACACAGTGTCCACAGTACAGTGGTCCTTAGGTATTCACGTAGGATTGGTGCCAGGACACACACCCCCACCCCAGCAAACACCAAAATCCGGAGATGCTCAAGTCCATTCTATGAAATGGTGCAGTACAGTGGGCCCTCTATATTTGCGGGTTCTGCATCCATGGCTATGGAGGGTGGACTGTATTTCTTTCCCTTACCCTCTCCCACTCCTAGCATCACTCTCCCCCTTTGGTCTCTTTCTCATTTTCTATCTTATTGGTACACTAATCTTTTCAAACAATTTTTTTCTTTTTTATCAGGTCACGTCATCACTTAAAGACTAAGTGTGAATTCCTTACTTTCGTGCCTGCCTGCCTGCACCAAACACATTTACTTATCCCCACAGGGACTCCTTTCTAATCAGTTGGAGTGCTGTTATGGTCTCTGGCCTAAATATGTGTACGCACATGTGTATATAGCATGTGTATTTACCTATATACATATATATGTGTGTGTATTTGTGTGTGTGTATACATATATATATATAAACACAAAATGTATACATAATAAGGCTAATACAATTAAAAAATAAAACAAACAGGAATATCCATTCTGTGAACAAATTCAGGAGTTTACAGAAAGTTGCATTGGGCAACATACTAGAAACCCGTACTCAACAAAAATTTGAGTTAATGTAATATAAACTCAAATATATAATATAATATGTAATATAACAAAGATCTTTGCATAGATAGTTTTTTGATAAAAAACTTGAGGGCATATGGCTAAAGGACCACTCAGTGAAGGAAATTCTAGGGATGGAGGTGAGGGTGGGGGTGGGAGAGGGTAGGCTAACATGACCCAAGTGCGTATGACCTCAGAGAGTCACATTCCTTCTCTTCAGAGCATCTGTCTCAGTTTCCAATTACATATAACTTTCCTGACTTCATTAGTGTATGATCCACGAGAGCAAGGACTATATCTGTCTTTGGTCACTTTTGCATGCCTAGAACCTAGCACAGTGCCTGGCATAAGGCAGGTGCTTGATGACCATTTGTTGAATGAGTGAAAACAAGAGTCATACAGCAAGGACAAAGCCAGAATCTTAGGAAACATCACTCTTGATGCTGCAGACTGTTGTAGGCTGGGCTTCGTATGGGGTACAGCTGGTCATTTCTGGCTGAGAGCGGATGCTCAGTTTAAGGTAGAGGGTGGTGATGGTTCCTGATGTTGCAGGGCTTTGATGTCATCCTTATTTCTAAGGAGAAGGGTACCTAAGCACACTTGCCTTCTTCTTTGCTAGGGACTGCTTAGAGCCCTTTGTGAATGAGCCAGTGGAGCTGCAGTATTTACTTTTCCTTGTTTGCTAGGTAAAACCGATGTAAGTCGTCAGCGTCTTGGTGTGTCCGGGGTTTTACAACACCCTTTGGTAGTGCTGTAGTTTTAGATATCAAAATCTCACAGGGTGAAGTTAAGAAGCTGGACAGAATCCATGAAGGAAAATAGCAAAAGTCCTTTCATTAATTAACCCAACCTCTTCTGTCTTTCCATGAAAAACTGCATTGAATTTTCATTTCATTAATGAAGTCACTCAACAACTATTTACTAATTTCTGTGTCAGGACACCTGTGAGTTAGGCATGGTGAATAGGATCAGGAAAAGCTGAAGAATGTGGAAAGTTTCCTTACTCCTTCCCTTCTTCTTTCCTTCCCTCCGTCCCTCCTTACCTCCCTTCTTTCCTTCGTTCCTAGAGTTAGGTGTTGCAACTTTGTATGAGATTAAATGGCTTGAGATAGATCCACAGTCCCCTTTGAACTGGGCTGGGAGAGCACTGTATGACGCTAGGAAGGCTTTCAGACAGTCTAAGCCAGGGGCGGAGCCTGGAGGGACATTGCTTCAGATGGACATCATAGGGAGTACTAAGGAATCTTGGATTGCTCAAGCTCTGAGAACGACTATAGAGTGAGGTTATATTCTATGTCAATTTGTTCACGAAGTCAATGAAAAATATAAAATTTTGCAAATTTCACGTTAGATTTAGTCTAATGGGAAAATTAGTTTTGAAATACGTGAATTTTGAATCAGGCAAGCCTTCAGGTATGTATCCCTTGCACATGAAATGTGTCCACTCTGTCTAATGCCCAAAATATGCTCACCATATTCCTGGGTTGAAAGCTGCTCATTTTGTATCTCTGGAGTAGAGATGGTCCTACCAGGGCATAGGGTCATGGCTGGTGGCTGGGAGACCTGCACTTTGACCTTGCCAGCTCTAGAGTTTTGACATATTCTGCTTTCAGACACGACAGGACACATGAATAGGTTCAGGTTATGATCTTCCAACAAGCCTTGATTCTCTTTCAGGGTATATTTGTGAAGCTGATCGACATTCTTGTGCCAACAGATCAGGGTATTTCCTCCTTGGCATGAGGAAACACACTGTCAAATTTTCACTATTTTTCATTCTCAGGTCGAAAATCACCATCTGTCTCTGTGCATTTGTAAGAAGAAAGCTGCTTGTCACTTCAACATTTTTAGAACAAAATATTGTTCTTAGGGGTGCAGGAAGGAGATGTGAAGGATATGCTGGGTAGGGGATTGGTTAGGAATAAAGGGATGGATTGAGATCAACGAGGAAGGCAAATGTTGTTGCTCTCTGTTCCTGAGAGCATATGATATAGCGCTAGCTGAGGTATCAGTTTGGAAGTGGTACTTCTAAATATGGCAACACTTCTATTTAGCTGTGGGCTACTGTCATGATGTAGGTAATTCATTTTTTCTGTTATGAATCCTTTTGAGTTTCTAATAACAATGAATTCAACAAACAAGTCCACCATAATCCAAGTTTGTGAATATTTACCAGTTCCAAGAGCATTTTTTAGTGCAGCTTAATGTTTTATGAAGTAGAGGGAAGAGGATGTCATATCCCCATTTAACAATGGTATTTTGTTGTGATTATAAGAGTAATATATGCTCACTGCAGAAGACTTGAAATACAGAAAAGCATAAAGAAGAAAACAAAATTTACTTGTAAAATTCACAGCCAGAGATAGCCACGGTTAGCATTTTGATATATTTCTTTCCAATATTTGCACTTTTTAGATAATATAATCGCCTTCAAACTGTATTACGTTTTGTATCCTGGTCTTTCCACTTAATATCGTGGCCATTTCTCTTTTCCTCAAGAGTGATTCAAGAACATTTTTTGTTAAGATTTCACATATTATAAATGTTTTAAAGTTTATGTAAACATTCCCTGAATTTTTCATATTTATGTTGTTTCCTTTTTGGTGTGTTTTTTTTTTTTTTTTTGCCATGATAAACAGTGCTGCGACAAACACACATATGGGTGTTCTGATTTTTTTCCACAAGGATGGATTCCTAGAAATAGAAAACTAAACACTTTTTAAGACGCTTGCTACTTATTGCAAAATTGCTTTTCAGGAAGGTTGAACCAATTTGCATTTGCCAGCACTCCATCACTTGCTTACATGGAACACTATATTAAAAAATAAAACAGAAACTTTGCTAATTTGATACACAATACAAAATTACACTTAAATTTAAATTTCCATAATTGCTAGAGCAGCTAAATATTTTTCATATGTTTATCAGTCTTGCAATCTGTCTTCTGTGACTTTCTGTTCATTTCTTTTGAGCCTTAGTATTTTTCTCATTGATTTTTATTAGGCTTTTAATTCATAAGGACATGATCCCCTTTTTCTGTTATATTTTTAGATATAATCATCTAATTTTGTTTGCTCTTTGTTTCTAATATTTTTAGTGTTTAACATTTTTACACTATTACATGTATTGGTTTTCTTTATAACTTTCCCATGGCTTCCCTTTCTATCCATAGCTCCAGAAAACTAAAATTCTTTTGTAGTATTCACAAATAATTTCTTGTTTCTTCTTTAACGCCTGATCAAAGGGACACTTTGGAGTATAACATGAGGCAAAGATCTATATTTGTTACTATATAACTATCAATTTTCCCCACACTATTCACTGAAAAATCAATTCCTTTGTCATTAGTTTGTGCTATTTTATTTTACATTAAGTTTTTATTTTATTTGAGACTGTTTCTAAGGTATTTCTTATTTTCTATTTATTTGTATGTTGGTTCTTGTGTAACCTTACATTATTTTAAATACTCTGTGTGTCAATGTCTGGTAGGTTTTGTTCCCCTACATTATTATTTTTCTTCAGAAAAAGTTTGGGTTACTTTTTGGATTTGGACTTTCAAATCTTTTTTCTTAAGAGACATAAATTGACTTGCCCACGGTCTAATGATGAGATACACGTAAAGTGACCACAAGACTCCCTGACTCCTAGTCCAGGATTCTTTCTGTTGAGTAATGGATCCTCCCACATTCCCCACTCCCCACACCCCCCCTCCCCTCCCTCCCCTTGTCAAGCTGTACCTGGTTGCTGACTGGCTTATGCTTAAGTCCTGGTTTGTTCAGAATAAGCTCCAGCTGCCTACGGTTAAAATTGGATACACCGAGGGATTTCACCAAGCCAGCATCTTTGCAAGCTTCTAAAGCCTGTAGGGTAAGAGCAAAGGGGTCAAGAAAGAAATCTCAACACAAGCAGGAATAAACATTTATAAAGGTGACTGTGCATTCTTTAAAAAGTAAAGTCCCCGGGTATATTAATAGGCATTCTGTGAACTAAAGAAAAGTGGAGGAGATAGGCAGGAATTCTGTAATTGAATGATTTTGGGGAAATGTTGTATATCATATCTTCCTCTTGTATTTTCATAATGTATACCAGCATGATAATAATGATCTTATTTCTTAAAATTTGTTGAGGTTTTCTTTATGGTACAGTACCTGAAAATTTTTATGTGTCTGGTATGTGTGGAAAATGTATATTCTCCTATTTTTGGATACAGATCCTTCTTGTTTCTCTCTCTCACATACACATGCATTATATAGAAGATTAGGTCTAGCTTTTCCTGGCTTTTCAATAATTTAGAGAAATATATCAGAAATCTCCCACTGTAACAGTGGATTTACCAGTGTCTTTCTGTATTCTATCGATTTTTGCTTTATATATTTTGAAGATATTTTATTTGGTAGATATGTGTTTAGAATGATATATCTTCTTAGTAAATTAAATCTTTATCATTATGGTTTTTGCACTTCCCTATACATTTTAGAATCAGCTTTTCAATTTCCTTTGGGATAGTCATTGGGATTGCACTGAATCTATCCATGAATTAGGGGGGAATTAACAAATTATCTGTATTCAATCTTTCCATCAAAGAACATGATACAGTTCTCTATTCGTTCAAATTAACAAAAAATCCTCTCAGTAAAATATTGTAGTTTTAACTATATGTCTTGCATAGATTTTGTTAAATTTATCTCTAAATATTTAACATTGTTTTTAAAAAATTCCATTTCCAATTGTGTGTTGCTACATATAGATTCAGATTTTGTTATTTTTTCTTTATCTTACGGGTTATTTACACGTATCTTCTTAGTTTCCAAATATATGATGATTTTTCAGATATATATATATATATTTTTCAGATATATTTTTGTTATTGACTCAAATTTAATTCCAATGTCATCAGACAGCCTACTTTGCATGAAGAGTATCTTTTTTTTTTTTTTTTTTTTTTTGCGGTACGCGGGCCTCTCACTGCTGTGGCCTCTCCCGCTGCGGAGCACAGGCTCCAGACGCACAGGCTCAGCGGCCATGGCCCATGGGCCCAGCCGCCCCGCGGCATGTGGGATCTTCCCGGACCGGGGCACGAACCCATGTCCCCTGCATCGGCAGGCGGACTCTCAACCACTGCGCCACCAGGGAAGCCCTAAGAATATTTTTAAATGTATTGAGATCCATTTTATGTCTCAGAAAATGAACTATTTTGTGAAGTATTCCATGTGCACTAGAAAAATAGCATTCTGTTATATTTTGGAAAAGTATTCTATAAATATCAATTAGGTCAAGTTGTTTGATAATGTTTAAGTTCCTATATTCTATAGACTTTCTGTCTACTTATTATCTCAATTATCAAGAGAGAGGTTTTGAAATCTCTGACTAGATTATTCTTTTTCTCTTTTCACTACTCTTAGTTTTGCTTCATGTATTTTGGAGTTCTGTTTTTAGGTGCATAGATGTTTAGGATTGAACCGTTTATTATTATAAAACAAAATTCCTTATCCCTGGTAACACTCTTTGCTCTGAAATTTTTGTTGATATTAAAATGGTTACTCCAGCTCTCTTTTGATTACTGTCAGCCTAGTACATCTTATTCTAGACTTTCACTTTTTTTTTAACCTTTTACTTTCAACCTATTTGTTTTATTATTTATTTATTATTTAAAAAATTTTTGGCTGCGTTGGGTCTTTGCTGCTGTGTGCAGGCTTTCTTTAGTTGTGGTGAGCAGGGGCTAGTCTTCGTTGCGGTGTGCAGGCTTCTCATTGTGGTGGCTTTCTCTTGTTGCTGAGCACGGGCTCTAGGTATGCGGGTTTCAGTAGTTGCAGCATGCAGGCTCAGTAGTTGTGGCGTGTGCTCTCTAGAGCGCAGGCTCAGTAGTTGTGGCGCATGGGCTTAGTTGTGTGTCTTATTATTTAAAATGAGTTTCTTGTATATAATATATGGTGGGGTTTTGCCTTTTATCCATTCTGAAAACCTCTGCATTTTAACTGGGTTGTTTAGGCTCTTTACATACACTGTGATTATTGACACCACTGAATTTAAATCCCCCATATTGCTATTTATTTTCTGTTTTTCCCATCTATTCATTTCCCCTTTTTTCTTATTTTCCTGCCTTCTCTTAGACTGATTATTTTTTATCATTTCATTTTGTCTCCTTTACTGGCTTGTTTGCTATACTCCGGAAGTTTTAACATTTTCTCTTTATGTTTGACATCCTGAAATTTCACTATAAAGCATCCAGGTATGGGTTTCTTTCTCTTTCCTCTTTGGTAATTCATGCCTTTTCAACATCTCTGGGTTTTTTCTTCAATTATTACTTCCTTTTCTTTCTTTTTTTCTAAGACTTCTATTGTGTGGATACTGGAAATTCTAATTTTATGATTTACATCTCTTAGCTTTTCATATTTCACATTTAAAATTTTTTCTTGTCCTTTCCTTCTTCACTTGGGAGATTTCCTCATTCTGATCTTTTAAGCTGATCATCTTTTCCTTATCTGTACCCATTCTATTTTTATCCCATCTACTGCACTGTGTTTTTATTTTTCATAATTATTATTTTTGCTTGTTTTAAAAAAAAGTTTTCTTGTTCTTATTTCATATTGCTGATATCTTTCTTTTATCTCCTTGAATATATTAATTGGCTAATTTAAAAGTTCTTGGTCCTCTGTTCTGTTTTTGTTGCGATATGTAATTGAGATATGTGGTTTCCTTGTGAAATAAATGCCTTGTTATTTTGGGCTCTGAGCTCATTTTCTCCTGAGGATATTAGGTACACTGTGAGGCAGTCCCTTAGAGGAGAATGCCAAACTCCAATCCTAGTCAGCTCCAATGAGGTCAGGAGTGAGTGTATGGTCTTTCGGGTGGAGAGCCCCAGACAGTAGAAAACACAGTCAGTGCCTCCTCACCCCTCAAAACAAGCCACAGTTCAGATCCTCAGCTGTAACCTAAACAGGGGGAAGTCTATTAGAATGAGATGATCATTAGAGTATCATTTCCAGCCTTTGGAGTTTGAATTGGGAGAGGCAGGAAACAACTGCCAGAGGTCAGGCAGAGACTTATGTTTTTATCAGCTTCTCACAAGTGCAAGATTCCAGTGCTGCTCTGACTTGATTCCTGAAGACATCTGAACACGAGTCCTAAGTGTCTACATGTGTGGAGTGTGTCCCAAGGCTATAGCAAGAGAGAAATAAGAGCAAAAATAACTCCGATAGTTCCTCTCCTATATTATCTTAGTGGTTGCTGAGTTGCTTTTCACTCTAGGTAAAAGCTTCCGTATAACCTCATAAACAAACCAGTTCAAAATATCTGTACCTGCCTCCCACCTAAATCCATAAGGGTTTTCGCATTATTTTCCCCTAGTTTCTCACTCTTATAATCTTGGGGAAAGAGCCAGCAGCCTGCTCAGAAATGGCACCAGAATTGCTTTTCAGTTTTTCATATATTATTTTACATTTGTTTCTTTTAGACATCATATTACTGATTTTTAAAAATTCAATTTGAGAAACCAAAAATTTGTGAGTTTATCTCATTTATGTATTTTTATTTACTGTTACAGTAGAACTTATTTCCTTTACTTTATTTTTCCTCCCACACTTCTCTCTTCCTTATCTTTGGCATTCTTCTCTTCCATCAAAGCAAAATCAAACATTTTTCAGCACTCAGAAGTGGAGATTTTATACATCTTTGCTCGTGGTTAGAAATACCTGACTACTACTTTTCATTGGGAGTAAAGGTTACAACTCTCCGTAAATCGAATAGGAATAACCAGATCACAATTTAAAAATGTACTCTTTTAACATAAGAGGCCCACTTGAACTCACCTCCCAAGTGGCACACAGATTTGACTTGTGATATAACCATTTGCCATTTTCATCTTTAGGATAGAATTCATCTCCAGGCTGTTAAAAAAGAAAAAGAAAATGAAAAAGTGTAGTTAACTTTATTTATATCTGGGGATTGAAATGATGGAATTTAAGTTGTCAGTATTCCAATATATCCGGGCCCTGGGAAACCAATTCAAGATATATATATATATATATATATATATATTTTTTTTTTTTCCCCTCCCCCTGTGGAACTGTCCAGAAATTCATTTGTCCAACATATATGACACATTAGTCTCATTCTCTCACCCCAGCATTCATTATTCTTTATTTATTGACAGATTATTGTTGTTCTTAAGCCATGAAGTTCTCTCTTAATGATAAAATTTCTCATTAAAGAAAAGTAAAAGTTGAGAATTAGGACTTTTAGACTCAGTGTTTGGATAGTCTATCCTGGCCAAAGTTGAGGACAGCAAATTTCTTACTCTTATAAGAAACCAGAGGTCATCACTAAGGCTGAGAGGAGGAAATTCTTCAGCTAAGTATAGTTGAGGAATGCAATATTCCTTAAGTATAAGGGAAATGCATAGCACATTACTTCTCAGGTCTGGCTAATCGCCCCATGGTTCTTTTCTTACCCTTTTTGGGCCCTCCAGGAGTTCAGCATCTTTTTTTCTACCTCATACACTATGTAAGTGTCAAACCTCCTCCTCTAACTTTTGGATGATACTTTCCCAATGAAGATTGACTATGGTGTGGAAATTGTCTTTCAGATTTCTCCTTTTTTGCTATATTTAAAAATGGGACCCATCTCTTATGGGCCTGGAAATGGGATAGAAATAAAAGATAATTTCTAGACTCCTTGAGTGGATGGTGGTAATCATTTCCTGAGGTTGGACAAGGAATTGAGAGTATTGTTTTGGATAGTTTGAGTTTGAAATGACTGTTGGACAGTCAAGTGGATATTTGAAGAGAACAGAGAAGTCTCAGAGAGTGGCTCAGAGAGAGATCATGGGTACAGATAAAATTTGGGAGTCCTCAGCATATAAAATGGTATTCAATCCATGCAACTGGATGAAATCACCTATAGAGAGAGTACGGCTCAGTAAGACAAGAATATTGAGGATAAAGCACTGGGCAAAACATTTGGAGTTTGGCAGAGAAGAAGCTGTCGAAGAATCACCAGAGGGTGATATCATAGAAGCCATGAGATGAAAATGTTTAAAGAAGGAGGCAGTAGTCAACTGTGCTGGAAGAGATCAAATAAAATATGAGGACAAAGTGTCTACTGGATTTGGTTGGTGGCATAGAAGTCTTTGTAGACCTTGATAATAGGAATTTTTTGTTGTTGAAAATCAAGCAATTGGATAAAATCCATTATATTCTTAAAAATTTTCCCTAATTTTTCGCTTTGCCATCTCACCTGAATTAATCTTTCACCTGGTGATAACAATTTCTCCATGCCCTCTTTAGCAAAGATAATTTCACCTCAATTTTCTTCTATTTCACCGAGAGCAGGAAAAAGACTCCTTTCTCCTCAAAGCCATGTAATCATTCATATTAACTACCCTGGTTACCTCTGATTTCTAAGCCCTTTGACCTTCTCAACACTTACGAGGCTTATTTCCACTCCAGACTCCCTCCATATTTCTTGCTTTTTGCACTTCCTAATTTTACTTCTGACCTGAAATGGCTTTATATCTCCATTATGAACTCTTACTATTAATAGTTTTTACTCTCCCAAATTTTAATTAAGTCCTCTCCAAGTCTGAACCCATGTTAGATATTTCTATGATGTTCCACTGTGCTTACTTTACTAATCCCTTCATTTGGATAAACTCATTGTCTTTTTCCTCCTTTCCTGCTCCTGACTGTAAGGCATTATTAGAAGAATAACTCAACCCTCTAAAAACCCATGCTATTGACCTTCATTCCTGTTTAGCAATAACTTCGTCTTTTTAAAATGCCTTATCATGATTTTTTGTACTTTTTGTTGTTCTAAAATTGTGTCTGCTTATTAACTTTATATTTAAAAAATAACAAAGTGGTAAAATATTTTAGTGAGAAAGGTTTTTCTTTAAAAAGAATCATGAGATTCAAAAAGCAAGTGATATTTTGGCTTCAAAGACTGATTTCTCAATTACAGGAAGTACAGGTTCAGTTGGGAGGTAATGTCACTATACTGTGTAATTTCTCACTGTTAAAAATTTACCTTCTCTGTGTCCTTGAGCCTTGATCCTATTTAAGAATAGAAATAGAATTCCTTTATTTACCTTCTCCAAAAAGATTTTACAAGTTATTAGTTAGCCACGGAGGAGTAAATTTCATTTTCTCACTTTTAAATACAGGTTCTTTCCAAATCTGTAAGACTCAGCTTAGAACTCTGTCATTTGAATAAGAATCGAAGTTAGTTGAGTGAGGAGAAGGGCTAAGGTCAAAATCCCAAGAGCCTGAAATAAAAAAATCATTGTAGTCCACAGGACATTGCGATTATTAGGCTTGCGAGGATAAGGCAGAGGGTAGTGTAGTATAAGGGAACACGTATAAGATTGGCATCAGGCGACCCAGGATCTGGTTCCAATTCTGATGGACTTTAATCCTAGTAGTTCATTGCTTTTCTCTTCTGTGAAATGAGGTTTTTGGGATATATAATTGCTAAGGTCACATCTTGGATGTGACCACAGAGGAGAGTTAATAAGGAAGGTGCTTCCAGAGAACAGAACGGGGCAGCCAGGTTGGCTGTGTAAAGAAATTCTGGCCACTGCAATGGCAGGGAGTCCTTGTCTTTCCTGTCCAGCAGGATCTGGTTTACCTCATGGACAAGTGGTCAGTTTTGTTTTTCAATCTCTCCTTCCCTCAGTGAAATTTTAAAGCAGCTGCTGCTCTTCAGCAGTGTATACTGGGTGTGTTGGTGGTGGTTAAACTGAGTCCGTATATGGAGAAAGTTCAAGGAAGGAGTGCATTTGAGTTAGAGGAATAGATATCACCTAGAGGTCCTGATCTTGGAGCTGCCTTCAAAAATCTGACTACTCTTTGGGTTATTTTCCTTTGGAGAGGGTGGAGTGTGAGTAGGTTTTCAGTTGTATTTATTATTTTACATTATGTTGTGCAGGGATGTTTTCGGGACTGTGTGAATGGGAAGAAGGGTGTGTCTGGATGCTGGACAACTGCAATGTGGACTACAGTTAGGAGACTACTTGTTGGTTTGATGGAGAGCGTTTATAGCTGCAAAGACAGGATATAACAGACAGTGCATTAGATTATGAATCTAGAAACTTGGGATCCAGGCCTGAGTTGGCTACACATAATCTTTCTTGGCATTTGTTGGGTTAGGTCAGTACTATCTGATTTACGGTAACAAAACATCATAATATTCTATGGTGCTAAGTAATGAATGAGCTTCCCGTACATAGATGTTGGCCCATGGTTGCCAAAGAGCAGAGGCTTTACCTTTAGGCATATGAACTTACCTTAAAAGCCATGGGTATTTCAATGATGTAAAGATCTACATAATCTAGCTGGAGGCCCCTGAGCGTCCTCTCCAGAGTTGGGCGGACCATCTGTGGGTCATGATGTGTAGCCCACAGCTGAAAGAAAAAAAGGGAGATAGTTAACTAATATCCTCATTATTATTATTAACAATGATGCAGCCCTTTAAAATTTGTTTTTACTGTTTCTTTTTTTGTGGCTGCACCGTGCAGCATGCAGGATCTTAGTTCCCCAACACCCATGCCCCCTGCAGTGGAAGAGCAGAGTCCTCGCCACTAGACCGCCAGGGAATTCCCCAGCCCTTTAGTCTTTACAAACACTCATACACATTGTATTCACCCATTTCATTTCACAAAAATATGTTTACGTTGCAGTGTCATCTGAGTACAGGTTGAGCTGATATAACTTGACATCCAGAGTATAACTTTATCCAAATATAGTACCAGAGATTTCAAGATCCATCTGAACCACAGAGTACCTAATTCAGCAATAAAGTCTTCCTCTGCTCTGTGCTAACTGCCTAATCGACTCTTCGCACTTTCACTTTTCCTCACTGTGTAATTAGGGAACATGTATCTGACTAGTGGTTCTGACCTGGCTTGGCACTTTACTTTCATTTCACTGATAAAAGGTGTGCTTCATCTGAGTAAGAAATATGGTTGTGTATGTATCTTCACCAGATCCTCCACATTGTGATGGGTGGTGCAGAAGCTGGTGAAATTTTAAATTATTGCAAAAGTTTAGATCCCTTTTCACCGCTCCTTTGTTCTCATTTGGTTCACTTCCTCATTTCCCCAGGAAAATTCTGCCAATCCCTACTAAGATCTGAACCAATAATGTCACCAAAATGGCGGCATGGGAGACCCCAGCCTCCAGTCCTCCAACAAAGATCAACAATTAAATAGCTATCCATGGGGCATCCCTGGTGGCGCAGTGGTTCAGAATCCGCCTGCCAATGCAGGAGACACGGGTTCGAGCCCTTGTCCAGGAAGATACCACATGCCGCGGAACAACTAAGCCCGTACGCTACAACTACTGAGACTGCGCTCATGAGCCCGCGTGCCTAGAGCCTGTGCTCCTGAGAAGCCACCACAATGAGAAGCCTGCACACCACAATGAAGAGTAGCCCCTGCTCACCGCAACCAGAGAAAAGCCTGCGTGTAGCAACGAAGACCCAACGCAGCCAAAACTAAAATAAATAAAATAAATAAATTTATATTAAAAAACAATAAAATAGCTATTCATGAAAAAACAAAACAAAACAGCTATTCATGAATACAAATGGGGAGATGTTGGTCAAAGGGTACAAACTCCCTGTTATAAGACGAATAAGTTCTGGGGATCTAATGAACAGCATGGTGATTATAGATAACAATACTGTATTATATACGAGAAAGTTGCTAAGAGAATAAATGTTAAATGTTCTCATCACAGGAAATAAATAGTAATTATGTAATGTGATGGAGGTGTTAGCTAACACTATGGTGGTAACCATTTTGCAATATATAATTGTATCAAATCAGTGCGTTGTACACTTTATACAAGGCCATATGTCAATTATATCTCAATAAAGCTGAAAAAGTAAATAAAAGGAATGTAGACAGCTTAACATAAATAAGAAAAAAAAGAAAAAGAAATTACTCGTTCTCTAAAGTGTTAGGTAATGAAAGATTAAGCCTTGGGTTGTCAAACTGGAGCATGTGTACCCTTGAGGTCTGTAAAACATGGGATACTGAAGGGTACCCAGAGCTTCAGGATAAATGAATACATCTTCTTGGAGCATCAAATTTGCTTACATATTTTTTGGGAGAAAAAGCTTGGAATTTATGTACATTTTTTGCCACAAGTTAAGAGCAAGCAAAATTAGCAAAATTTGATTTTTTTCCTATGTTGGACAATAATTTTTTTCTTGCCTTCAGAGCATAGAGAAGACAATGTGAGAGTAGAGAAAAACGTGTTTTTGTTGTTACTGTGGGTCCTTTTGGTGTATTGGTGAAATCTCATCTAACTGAAAATTCTGTTTTATGTTTTAATCTATTTTTATTCAACAAACATGCAGTACTAGCTCTAGGTACTCTTTAAGTGCTTTGTAAATGTTAACTCATATCAAGCCTTGAAATGAAATGAAATGGGTGATTTAATTCAGTTCAATTTTTTCATCATGATAGGTATTCCAACAGCTTTAACGGTTTACCAAGGAGATAAGAATGAAAGTGTTTTTTTTTTTTTAATAAATTCAAAAATATTTCCAGCTTTGGGCAGGATTCTTTGGCTCAGGTCCTCAGGATATGAGTTCAAGTTTATTTTTCCCCAGAAACACTTGGTGAGTTGTAACGAGAGACTCTGTAATAACAAAATCTTTAGGAATCAGGCTGTAAAGCTATAATAAAGTGAGAAGCTTCAGGCTGATATTTTGGGACAGTGGCTCTACATGGCCCCTTGAAATCATAGCCCATAAGTGGCTGGTGACTTGGGAAACTGCAAACTCCTGGAGAGGCTGGAAAGGAGTAGGGAGGATGGGGTTCTGGGGAGTGAGTGAAGTCAGAAGCACCATTTTGTTCTCTTTAGAAAACTTAGGAGAATTGTATTACAAGTTCTCTAAAGTTATACAGTTTTATTCCTGCAAGGCTGCCTGTAAATATGTATCCTACATTTCCACTGGCTTTCATTTTATCACGATGCTTTATCTTTCTGATTGCTCTTCAATGGATAGATTTCTGGAGATTTCAATTTCTCAAAAGGTAGTGATCTAAACAAAATGTGGTATATCCATACAATGGAATAGTATTTGGCCATAAAAAGAAATGAAATTCTGATATGTGCTACAACATGGTTGAAAGTAGAAAACATTATACTAAGTGAAAGAAGCTAGACAGAAAAGAACACATATTGTATGATTCCTTTTGTATGAAATGTCCAGAATAGGAAAACTAAAGAGACAGAAAGTAGATCAGTGTTTACCAGTGAATGGGGGAGAGGGATAAATGGGCAGTGATTACTAGTGGGTAAGAGGTTTCTTTTTGGAGTGATAAAAATATTCTGGAAAAGGTAGTGGTCATGGTTGAACAACTTTGTGAATATACTAAAAATGGTGAACTTTATGGTACATGAATTATATCTCAAAAAAATTAGTGATCTATGGACAAGTAGGCATATACAGAAGAAAAAGCTGCCTCCTTTTAGAAGAAGTTTTGACACATGCTTATTATAACATGAACCACCTCCTTACTTCCCTTCACTCCTCAAATCAACTTTCTTTGATTTGGCTCTTCCGTATTGTCTTAAATCAATGCCCAAGTATGAAGAAAGAATTTTTCCCTAAACTTCATGGGGCTAATTAGTCCCTAAATCCTTGGCAAGATTGAGGAATTTGTCAGTTAAGAACTCACTCCTCAGGACTTCCCTGGCAGTCCAGCGGTTAGGACTCTGCACTTCCACTGCAGGGGACACAGGGAACTAAGATCCTGCAAGCCTGCAGGGTTTGGTGAGTTCAATATTCTTCAGCAGAGAAAAGACGTCAGACCCACCATGAACGTAAGTCGTGTAGGGTGAAGGGAAGACCTCACCTTTCCGCAGTAGAAGATATCCTGCCTCTGCACCTTTCCTTCTGCTATCTTCTCCCTGATGGCCTCCCCCACTTCGTGCTCGTTCTGGTAGAGGTAGGCGCCATCAATGTGCCGGTACCCCGTGTCAATGGCAATTTTCACTGATCTTGCACAGGTCCCCTTAGGGGTCTAAAATGATAGGGGGGTTGGGTTGGGGGAGAAGAGAAATGTGTCTTTTCTTTAATCATTCTTAATCAGGACACTTGGCACATACATCGTTTTATAGCGAAAACGACAAATTCGGACACCTAAAAGTACAAGAAAGACCCCTGCGTAACTGGGTAGGATGAAAGAAAGAAGGGAAAAGGAAGAGGAGAGGAAGTGGGATGGGACCTGCACCCCTTGGGGGAGCTGAAGGTGAGGAGAGGTTCCCGCACCCGGGGAAGCCCCCTCACAGCGAGGAGATCAGTTGGGACAGAAGGGGAACTTTGGGGGCTACGAGAGGAGAGCCCAGCAACCTGTCTGTGGCAGGCAGGACAGAGTGAGACCTACACAGATGGTCCTCGCCACAGCCCTGTGTGCCCCAGCCTGAAAGGTGTGTCACCAGTGTGTATGGGGGCTGGGTGCTAAAATGTGGGGTTTGGAGAGCAGACCCGGGGAGAAGACTTTTGACTGTTGACTGTGCGGAGACAGCCTGAGGGGATGGAAGTGAGGAAATCCACAACTAGGAACGCTTGTAGAGGAAACCCAGACCGCCATAGAAGCGAAGCACCATTGTTAAGTGACTTGCAAGGGGCAGGACTGCCATTGCAGCCTCTCTCCCCACATGAGGCCCCTGCCTCCCTGGGCACGGGGAAGGGCTCCTGCCAGGGCAGGAGCTCTTGTGACCCCCGTTGCTGCTGCATCCACAACCCCCTCCTCGCCGGGGCGGACTTGTGTGCTCCAGGGCAGCCTCGGGAGCAGACCCCTGTGGGTGGCCCACATGCAGAGGTGGTGCTGAAACCACAGCTGAGCCCCAGGGGCTGTACAACTAAGGAAGAAAAGCTGAAGTCTCTCCTCGCAGCTGCACAATCTGCGAATTGATGACCCTGCGACCAGCTTTGTAAGCTAAGTGCCTGCAGAACATCTAAATGGACAGCAGCTGCTCCTGCAGCCAAGATGGGCCTAGCTTAACAGCTGTAGACTTTGTGGGCACTTACACAGGGGGTCGGGCCAGGCCAGAGTCTGAGCTGCCCCCATAGTGCACACAGCGGGTCCAGATCCATGCTTACTGCAATCCTGGGACATGACTTCAGTGGATCTGCGCTGGTGGCCTGGTGAAAACAATGTCTGAGGGACACTGGGGCCAACTGCAGGCATTCCCACGGTTAAGGTGGAGACGAGAGCAGTACCAACAACAGTGTAATCTAAGAGCTTGTACAACAGGTGAAGGTGACACAACAGAGCACACCCATAGGTGAACAGCTCCAGAGGAGGAATGCTCCAGTCCCACCTACCTCACACCACAGATCAGAAACACAGCTCAGAAACAGATCTGGGGGACTCTACTCCGACGACTAGGTAGCAGATCCCACCCCTGACAGGGCAGTGACAACCAGAGAGCAAAGGGGAGGCCCTGCTCAATATCCAGTGCAGGTTCTGGTCACCACAACATCAGTCACACCTCCTATCAAAGGGATAACAGCCAGCACACACTGAGGAAAGAGGTGGCAGACATCTATACTAAAAAGAGCCCTCACACCAAAAAATATTAAACCCATGCAGGCTACACAGGGATGTTCCCACATAAAAATAGCCCTCTGTGCCAGTCTGAGGGTCTGGCATTGAGAGGAAGGACCCCCAGAGCATTTAGCCTTGAAGGCCAGTGGGGCTTGAGTGCAGGAGCTCCACAGGGCGGGGGAAACAGAGACTCCACTCTTGGAGGGTGCACACAAGGTCTCACGTGCAGTGGGATCCAGCACACAGGAGTACTTCCATAGGGACCTGGGCCAGACCTACCTAGGGGTCTTGGCAGGTCTCCTGGGGAGGTGAAGGTAGACTATAGCTCACTGTGGGGGCAAGGACACTGGTAGCGGAAGCCCCAGGGAATATTGATTGGAGTGAGCTCTCCCAGAGGTCCACATTTCAGCACTAAGACCCGGCCCCACTCAATAACCTGCACACTCTAGTGCTGGAAAGCCTCACACCAAACAACCAACAAGATAGGAACACAGCCCCACCCATCAGAAGACAGGCTGCCTAAAGTTGTACTGAGCTCACACACCCCTTGACATGGACATGGCCCTGCCCATCAGAGGGACACGACCCAGCTCCACCCACCAGAGGGCAGGCACCAGTCTCTCCCAACAGGAAGCCTGCACAAGCCCCTGGACCAACCTCACCCACCAGGGGGCAGACACCAGAAGCAAGAGGAACTATGATCCTGCAGACTGTGGAAAGAAGACCATGAACACAGAAAGTCAGACAAAATGAGAACACAGAGAAATATGTTGCAAATGAAGCAACAAGAAAAAACCCCACAAGAACAACTAAATGAAGAGGAGATAGGCAATCTACCTGAAAAAAGTTATATGACCTTTAGAAAAAAGCAAGAAAATAATCGCCATGAAAGTTAGAAGATAAATTACCTCTTGAGGGAGAGATGGTTTTGAATTGGGAAGGGGACACAGAGGGTTTCTGGGGGTTGGTATATTCTAATTTTGGATCTGTGTGGTGGTTACTCAGATGTTAGCTTTAAAAGTATTCACCCTTCTATATATTTCAAAATTTTAAATGTTAAAAAAATAAGGAAGTAGATCAAAAATAAAAGGTAAGTGACTCAAATAAGTTCAAAACTTTAGATCCAAAGAATGTAGTAACCTGGGCATGAAACATCCATTTGTGGCCTTGGACCTACTATTTGTTCTCCTTTGTTTGGTTCCAATTGGTTGCCAAGCTTTGTAGAGTCTACCCCATGATTTGTATCCTTCAGCCAAGTTACTTCTTTTTTAGGCCCCAGCCAAATTATTTTCTTCACAGCCACCGACCAAGTTTAAGTTCTTATTATTTTTTGCCTGATTTATTAGAGAAGCCATCTCACTTGATCTCTATGTATTTTGCCTCTTCTCATTTTAATTCATTTTAACGTTGGCAGGGTAATAGCTTTGAAATATGAACCTACTTTTTTCTCCCTGGTATTTTTTTGTTACCATCTACCCCCCCAACCCCCCCCTCCCCGGCAAACCATTTTTTGTAGCTTGATGTGCAGCATTCATTGCCTCTGGAGAGGAATGATATAAAATGCAGAAGTCAGTTCTTGGTATTTGCTTTCTAAGAGCCAAGGCTTCTGTGGCAGGAGTGTGAGTGTGAAGGGGTCACAGGTACTGCAAAGAACTCAGGATACACACTCTACTAAGAGTAAAAACAAACACCAGCTGAGTTGTTTTCTTTGACTCTTAAAATACTAGCTCATATAGCGTTTTACAAAAATATAAGTGTTGCCATTACTTAAAAATTATTAATTACTTTACAATATTCCTTGAAAAATGTGAGAAGATCAGGCCACACTGGACTTTTGTTTATGCATGACAATTAGCTGTAGTGGAGAAATTACCATCTTCATTTAGAATGGTGAGTGGAATCCCTGGTACTCTGTTTATTGTGTTTTGTACCATCAATCGTCTCCTAAGTGTTACCTGCACATGTTTTTTGTGTTTTTTTGTTTTTGTTTTGTAGCAAAGAAGAAGAAAGCATTTCTTGCACTTATATCTACTATCAAAATGGGAAAGCAGAACAAAACTGAGAAATAGACTTGGCTCTCTAGGGCCACTTATTTACGGTTCCTGCCTGGTCCCTGGTCCCTTTAGGTAGAGATTGTGGGAACATCCTCAACTCTGACAAAGATTCTTTCATGGACCAAACTCTAATCAGGTTCTTTTGAACTCTTTTCCAACATGGACTTTCATACTCATCTCTGCTCTGTCCAAGCTTAGCAAGAATCCTGCTAAGTCAGTTTAACCACAACCTCTCACCCTCCATATCTGATCACGCTTGATATCAAAACAGGTTCCTCCTCCTCCACCATGCCCCAGGAGATGTCTAGTCACCCCACCCTGTCTTCAGCAAGAATCCTGTTAGGTCAGTTTAGCCAGAATGGCCCCGTATTCCTGATGTTTCCTCTTAGTAATTTTCTACCCACAGATTCCAACCCTGCACCTTGGTTATAAATTCTCACTTGCCCATGTATTCAGAATTGACACCAATCTCTCTTCCCTACTACAAAATTGCATCACAGTGGCCCCTTGATGTTTCAGCCTCCTCCTTAGTACTCAAGAGATTGGACTTCACCTCTCCTTTGCCCCACATACAAAGCCTTTGGCTCACTCTTCAGAGTGTGAAAACTGTTTACAGCTATAGAAATCTTAACCAGAGCCACCCAGGAAGGGATACTGGATCAGTTACAACCCCAATCTAGGCTGCTCCTGCCCTATAGCTTGGTGTTTCATGATCTACCCCATAACTAGATTTGTTCACTGTTACTTTCATCTTTGGACAAGCACTTCAGCTTTTCTTTATATTTTATTTATAAGTGTATTTATTTTTTCTGCCTTCAGTCACTCACGGATTTCAAATCCCTTGTTTCTAGTCCATTGTTTCAATCCCTGTGTTACCTAGAAAAATGCCTCATACATGGTAGGCACACAATAAATATTTATTGAACTGAATTATTGCCCATTTTCCAAAATATTTACCATTGGTCTCAGATTTGTGTCATTTGCACACTTGGTAACATTCTTGAGTTTTACTTGAAGTTTTTGATAAATACTGGTTATTAACTCATGGGCTGATATACATAAAAACCAAATTAATTTCTATCAAAGCAGAAAAACGAACAAGATTCAAAACTCTTGCCTATCGGACTTTCTCAGACAGCGATATAGGGAGAGAGACAGGAAGAAGGGAGACTTGCTGGGAGGCTATTATAGACTATTTCATCCCTGTATGAAAATATTCTGGGACTCTGTCCTAGGGAAATGGTGCATAGATAATTTGTACAGTTCAGTTTTCATTAGTTAGTGATTGTCAAGTGAGGAAATGCACAGAGTGCCTGGTGCTACTAGATGCTGGTTCCATCTCAAATTCCCTGACTCCACAGGCATGAAATACCTTAATAAGAAAGTTGGGCATATTAAGAGAAAAAAAATCTTTGTAAGTCAGGAGAAGCTAGGCTGGTTGGCCTCACACAGCTGCACAATAATGTTCCTCCGGGCTGCTGTTCTACAGTTCCTATCGTCACGTGTGTGACAGTGGAGTCTCAAATGGGCAGATGCTGGAGGAGAGGTTATTGTTAGTCTTCCTTATCTCAGCCTTTCATCTCTGCTCCTACCCCGACTCCCCCTGAAGACAAGCCTAAATCTTCCCCTGGCGCCTGCTAACTTCTGTATCAAAATGGAACAGGATCCCAGGACAAATATTGACTGACTTGATTATATACATGAAATGTGAAGCATTTCAGTTAATGAGTTACCTCAGCCTGTCATTCTCCTTCCATCTCTTGTGGAATGAAAGGTTTTGAAAAGCACCTCAGGCACGCTGAGGAGAGAAGACTGAATTTTGGCATCAGATTTCATCTCTAGGACTAAGATTCTGACGTTAAATCTAATTCGGTACTTTTATTTCCTGGTGACCGACTTGGGCATGGGTACTCCTAGTGTCTGTCTCATCAGCCCTGGGTAGATGGTGAGGGAGTTGTCAGTTGTATGGCTTTGAACAGAAACTGCTGAGTGTTCCAGCTAGGAGATACTCCACCCTCCCCACTCCCCGTCTCCCCTTCAACCTAGCTCTGCCTATACCCCTCCCCCAAATCTTCCATGGTGGGCATTTTTCTTCACATTAGAGTTTCCAATTTTGTGAGACATACCTTTAGTTCTGTATTTCTGATCACAAATGTGGTTTGTGCATGCACAATCTTCATTTCTAATAATATTCCTCGAATGCCATATTCTCTAACTGCAGTAATGTCTTATCTTCTGAAGTGAGTTACAACTCTTTTTGGGAAATGACACATGAATGCTTTGGAATGTCTCCATCCTGTAGCATTTAATATTACTAGACACATAGCAGGCACTTAATAATATTTATTGGTAGATGCAGCACTTTGAGCCCCACTGAGTTCCAGGAGACAGATAGAGAGACAGAGAGATAGATAGAATGATAGATGTGCAAGCAAGGAGCCATATAATTGATAGTCATTGAAATGAGTAGAGGCATGACATAATTAGATTCATATCCTAGATGTATCATTCTATCTATCTATCTATCTATCCATCCATCCTAGGTACTTTCGGGATATATATTCCTAGATACTTTCATATATAGAAATATATATAGAAAGTCATAGAAATATGCAGCTGCATTGACATAACATACATTTATAACAGGTAATATAGTATAGGGACTCAGAGGATAGGACCTGGGCCAAAACTGCATTGGTTTAAATTCCAGTTCTCTTTCTCACCATTATAAGTTTGGGACATTTTACTTTATCTTGCCATGCTTCAGTTTTCTCATCTGTAAAATGGTATCTCTCTCATAATGTTGTGAGGATTAAATTAGCAAATGCATGTACTATAAAGTACTACAAAGAGTACTACAATAATAATAGCTAAAATTTTCTGTGCAATCTTCCCTGTAAGATGTAAAATCCATCAGGAAAGAGACCATGTCTTGTTCAGCTTTATATTCCCAGTATAGTATGCGTGCTGGGTGTTCAGGTAATCCTTGTCAAGTGAATGAAAGGATATATATATATATATATATATATATGTATGTATGTGTGTGTATATATATGTACTTGTATATATATATTTATATATATATATATGTGTGCATCAGAGGATATGGAGATGTAAATGCATACAATAATAATAGCTAAAATTTTTTTAACACTTAACCGTGTCAGGCAGAGGCATGACATAATCAGATTCATATCCTTGTGCCTCTGTGCTTCTCTTTCTGCCTACAATGTCCTGCCTCAGCTCTGCTTCTCTGCCTAGTTAACTTATACTTAGTTTAACAGAGTTCATTCACACATGATCATTCAAATTTCAGTAGCATTTCTAGATATAACCACTGTTTATTCTGGTAATTAGCATTAAATGTGGAATTGCAATGTGGAAAGCAGAAAGATATTTTTCTTACAAGTAGAAGCTTTTCTGTGTTTTAATGGAAACCCACTTCAGTCCTCATGGTCAAATCTAACTATTCCCTTTCCTGTGTTTTCAGAGAGATACTGTTTAAAATTCTCAGACAGCATTTACTCTTCATTGTTCTATGATTAATTAGTTATTAGAGTCTGTCTCCTCTATTAGATTTTTAATCCCTAGACAGCAGAGACACTATTCTCTTCATATTTGAAGCTTCTATAGCCTAGTGCTTCATACATGGTAGGTTTTCACTAAACGTTTTGTTGGACTGAACTAAAAATTCTCAAATATGAACTTAAAAAAATCATAAACTCAGAAATTTTACGTACTTCAGTTCAACCTTATAACCAGAATTCAGCCTGAATTTTTGTCAAGGAAGCAGAAAGGTCCCATTCTTTAAGCCAAGATACTTTAAAATCATAAACTGATTTAGTTTAACCATTGGCTCAGTACTTATTCAGCCAAACAGCAGTCCTTCAAGGTTGCATTCATTATTACAATAATTAAATCAATGAAATCCATTCAAAATGAATTACAGATTATCCTTTAGGAAAGTGTTAATTAAAAAAAAAAAAAACAGAGAGAGATAAGCTTACCAATCTAGGTTCTGAGTAGGTACCAAGACCGATGATAGGAATGCTGTTTCCATCACTTAGAGGTATGCGGTGATATGCAGCACTGAGGTACATCTTGGAAAGTCTGAGGTTTCAATTTCTAGAAATGCTTCTGAACACCACAGAAAAGCCTTTTTGAAAAGGTGTCCTAATGCCTATTTAATCAAAGAAAGGAGAGCCAGAGGGAGGAGCAGTGGGAGGGAAGAGAGATTTCTCAACCTGTTTTTTTTTTCAGGTTGTTCTGGAAATCCTAATTGAGGTTGTCCTTTGAACTTATCAGAGGCATGTAAATAATATCCCATTTTGATCTTATGCTTAGTTCTCTGCAAAGAAATGATTTTAAAAATAAAAGGAAACAAATCTAGCTGGCTTCTGTCAGCTAGGATGCTTTGGTTGGTAAGTAACAGACCTATCACAAATTCTCTGAAATAATAAAAGAAATTTATTGGTCTATATTCCTGAAAACTCCAACCTTAGAGCTAGCTCCAGGTGTGACTAAGTTTTCCAGGACTTCCCTAGAGATTTGGGCTAGCAGGACTGGGAAGGGGTCTGGTATTTTTATCACCTAGTTAAGTGGGAAACTGGACTGGAGGGGAAAATGTTATGGCCGGGAACCAGTTTTTCACCCTCAGTTCATTTCTCTGCCTCCTTGCTCTCTCAGTGGATTTTCTCTTTATCACTGAAAGATGGTAACCAGTCCTTAGAGTGACATGGTTCCAGGCTCAAACCCAACAAAAAAAGGGATTTTACGTCATAGCTCACACAGTAATCCAGAAATAGTGTCCAGTTGGCCTCAATTGCCTTTCTTAGTTCCTGGAGCCAATCACTAAGTCAATCAAAGAAAATAAAAAGACTGATTGCTTTAATGTAATTAGAAGCCATTTTTAAATTTGGGGTTGGGCTTAATCCCACCTGGGGAGATTCTGGAGATGTTAAGAAAAAGGAAAGGAGTAGCAGTTAGTGAAACAATTAACACATGTTTATTATAGTCTTCCTCCAAAGGATTGTGTTGTGTATGAGAGTTTTGGACCTGGTGACCTTAAAGATAACTGTGTCCATGATGGTGAAAGTATCCTGAAGTTTGTCTCTAACTGACTTGTCTTCTCTCCAGGACAACCTCATTCTTGCTTACACACACATAATCAGCCAGTGGACACAATAATTTCAACTATGTTGGGGCAGGGTGAAATATGGGCAGTAGTGATCTTCAACATTGTTTGTAATTCGATCCAACAAACACTTATTGTGCACCTTTGTGTGCTAAGATGTTGGCTATATATGTTTATTTTCCTTTTTTTGACTTTTTTGGTGTTTAGCTCTATGAATTTTAGCACATGTACAGATCTGCGTAACTGCCATCACAATTGGGATATTGAAAAATTCTATAACCCGAAGAACTCCTTCATGCTATTTGTCTGTAATCAAAAGCTCCCCCACCAGCAACTCATAAAAATCATTATCTGTTTTCCGTTGCTATAGTTTTATCTTTTGAGAATATCATGTGAATTGAATCATATAGTATGTGACCTTTAGAGATTGGTTTCTTTCACTCAGCGTAACACCTTTGAGATTCATCCAGGTTGTTGTTTGTATCAATAGCTTACTTGTTTTTAATTGCTGAGTAGTAATGTCTATATACATTATATATATGTGCCACAGTTTGTTTCTCTATTTGAAGGACATTGGTTTGTTTCCAGTTTTTGATGACTGTGAATACCGCTGCTATAAATATTTGTGTACAGGTTTTTGCATGAATATTAGTTTTCATTTCTCTTGGCTAAATACCCAGGAGTGGGATTGCTGGGTCATGTGGTGTGTTTAACTTTGTAGGAAGCTGCCAAACTGCTTTTCAGAATGATTATATCATTTTGCATCCCCGTTAGCAATGTGCGTGAATTGCTATTTTTCCGCATCTTTGACAGCACTTAGCATTGTCGGTATTTTATAATTTTAGTCATTCCGATAGGTTTGTCATGGTATCTCATTGTTAATTTTAATTTGCATTGTGGATAATGATGTTGAACACTTTTTCACATACTTATTTGCCATCTATATCTCCTCGTGGTGAAGTGCCTATTCAAACATGGGGGTTCAGTGCCCATTTTTTAGTGGGGTTGTCTTCATAGTGTTGAGTTTTGAGATTTCTTGGTAAATCCTTGATACATGTTCTCTACTGAATACATGGTTTACAAATATTTTTTTCTCAGTATGTAGTTTGTCTTTTCATTCTCTTGACTGTGTCTTTCATGCAGCAAAAGATTTTAATTTTGATAACGTTCAATTTTTTTGTATTGTTTTAGAGTTTCATGTGAAAGAACTTTTTTGTCTAACCCTAGGTCACAGAAGTTTTATTCTATTTTTTTTCTAAAAGTTTTATATAGTTTCATTTTTCCATTTAGATCAATAATCCATTCTGAGTAAATTTTTGTATAATCTAGCATATTTAGGTAGAGGTGTTTTGTTTTGTTTTACGTAAGGGTATCCTATTGTTCCAGTTCCATTAGTTGAAAAAAATTATGCTTTCTTCACTGAATTTCTTTTGCACTACTGTTAAAAATCAAAGGTCATATTTGGGTAAATCTACTTTTGGACTTTCTACTTGGTTTCATTGATTTATGTGTCTCTTCCTTTACTGATACCACACTGTTTAAATTATTCTAACTTTATAAAAGGACTTAAAAAATCAAATGGTATAATTTCTCCAACTTTATTCTTCTTTTCCAAAAGTATCTTAGCTATTCTTATTTATTAACTTTCTATATAAATGTTAGAATCAGCTTGTCTGTGTCTTCACAAGTCCTGCCAGAATTTTTTGAATTGAGTTAAATCTGTAGATCAATTTCTTATCTTTACTCCTTTGAGTCTTTGAATCCATGAACACAGTATTTCTCTCCATTTATTTAGCTCTTCAGCATCTTGAGGTTTTCAGCCATACACATCCTATATTTGTTTTGTTAGATTTATACCTAAGTATAGGTATAAATATTTAGTTTTTTAGAGCCATTCTAAATGGCATTTTAGAAATCCTGTTTCCAACTCTACATTGCTAATACATAGAAATAGGATTGATTTTTATGGCTTCGATCATTTAGTATTTATTGAGACTTGATTTGTTTTTGTTGTCTGACATACTATCTATCATGGAGAATATTCCACATGTGCTTGAGAAAAATATGCAATCTGCTGTTTTGGGTAGGGTCTTCTCTAGATGTCTTTTAGATACAGTTGGTTCATAGCATCATTCAAGTCCTCTATTTTTCAACTGATCTTCTGGCTTGTTGTTTTATCTATTCTTTAGAGTGGGGTACTGAAGTTTCTAACTGTTACTGTAAAACTATTTCTCCTTTCAATTATGTCAGTTTTTTGCTTCATATATTTTGTGGTTCTTTTGTTAGAGGCATATATGTTTATAATTGGCATATCTTGATATATTGACCCTTTTGTCAACATGTAATGTCCTTCTTTGTCTCATCACGATTATTGACTTCAAGTCCATGTTGTCTGATATTAGTATATCCATCCCAGGTCTCTTTTGGCATTTTTTTATTGCATGGAATTTATTTTTCATCCTTTTACTTTCAATCTATTTATGTCCGTGGATTTAAAGTAAGTCTCTTTTAGACAACATATATTTGGATCATTTTTAAAAATTGATTCTTCCAATCTCTTCTTTTTAATTGGAGGGTTCAATCCATTTACAGTTCAATTATCGATAAGAAAGGATATACTTCTGCAATTTTGCTATTTGTTTTCTCTATGTCTTATTTTCTTTTTATTCCTCAATTTTCTTTTTATCCCTCACTACTGCCTCGTTCTATGAGTGATTTTTTTTTTCTAGTTTACTATTCTGACTCCCATCTTGTTTCCTTTTCTGTATACTTAAAAAAAGGTTATTTCCTGGATGTTTTAGTCAGCTTGGCTGCTATAACAAAATATCATAGACTGTGTGGCTTCAGCAACGGCCATTTATTTTTCACAGTTATGGAGACTGAAAAGTCCAAGGTCAAGGTCAAGATACTGGCAATGAGTTTCTGATGAGAGCTCTCTTCCTAGCTTGCAGAAGGCCTACTTCTATTTCTGTCTTCACATGGTGGGGAAAAGAGAGAGAGAGAACAAGCACACTCTGGTCTCTTCTTATAAGGGTATAAATCTCATCATGAAGACCTCACCCTCATGACCTCATCTAATTACCTCCCAAAGGCCCCATCTTCAAATACCATCCACATTGGGAGCTAGGGCTTCAACATATGAATTTTGGGGAGACACAATACAGTCCGTAATACTAGGGTAACCCTGGGGTTACAATTAGCATTTTAACTTTGTAAGAATCAGGTTTGAATTAGAACCAAGATACTTTCAGTAGTATTGGGTTTGCCAAAAAGATCATTCGGGGTTTTCCATAACATCTTATGGAAAACCCCAAATTAACTTTTTGGCCAACCCAATACATAAAAACTCTGATCCTTTAAAACTCCATCTCCCCCCTTTATGTTGTTATTTTTACCAATTACATGTTTATACATTGTGGGTCAATTAACATAAATATATAATTATTGCTTTATTTATCTTTTAATCATGTAGGGAAAAAAAGGAGTTATAAACCAGACATACAATATTACTGGTTTTTATATTTATCTATGTAGCTACATTTACTGTTGTGTTCCTTATCTCTTCATATGGCTTCAATTATCCTTTTATTTCAGCCTGGAGGACTCCCTTTAGGATTTCTTGTAGCACGGGTCTACTAGTAATGAGCTCTTTCTGTTTTTGTTTTCCCGGATATGCAATTATTGATGGACGGTTCTTTTCTTTCAGTCCTTTATATATGTCATCCCACTGTCTTCTGGCTTCCAGTTTCCAAAGAAAAATGGGCTATTAATTACACACAGTATCTCTTGTATGTGATTAATCACTTCCCTCTTGCTGCTTTCTAGATTCTCCCTTTGTCTTTGGGATTTGACAATTTGACTATGTGTTTTCCTGCGAATCTCTCTTGGTTTATGCTTCTTGGAGTTCATTGAGATTCTTGGATATTTAGATTTATGATTTTCATCTAATCTGGGACACTTTGGGCCATTATTTCTTCAAATAGTCTTTTTGTTTCTTCCTCTCTTCTCCTTCTGGGACTCCGGGTATGTATATGTCAGTATACTTGATGGTGTCTCATAGGTCTGTTAGGTTTGGATCATTTCTTTCCTTCTTTTCTCTTTTCACTTCTTAAACTGGATGTCAATTGATCTATCTGTACTTTTATCTCCAGAATTTCTATTTGTTTCATTTCTATAATTTCTACTAATATTCTGTATTTGGTGAGACATATTCTCCTGGTTCCTTTGTTCTTTCTCCATGACTTCCTTTAGCTCTTTGAGCATATTTAAGAGAGTTGATTTAATGTTTCCGTCTAGTAAGTCTAAATGTCTAGGTGTCCTCATGGACAGTGTCTATTAGTTTCTTTCCTTCCCCCTGTGAATGAGCCATACTTCCCGGTTTATTTGCATGTGTTGTAATTTTCTGTTGTTTAAACGTGGAGATTTTTAATATTAAACGTGACAACCCTGGAAATCAGATTTCCCCTCTCTTCAGGGTTTGTTTTTGCTGTTTGTTGTAGGCTGTTGCTGTTTGCTTGTTTTGTGACTTCTCCAAACTATTTTGGTTAAGTCTGTATTGTTTGTGATGTGAAGTCTGTGTTCCATTAACTTGGGGGTCACCTGGTATTTTGACGGAGTTTCTTTCAATGGAAAAAGAAAAGGAAAGAAGAGAAGAAAATACTCGCCCAGTCTTGGCAGATTGGTTCTATGTTGGAGCACTCCTTCAATGCTCAGCCACGCTGCTTACAATTCTGCCTTAGCCTTCACTCACAGCTTGCACAGAGCCTGAAGGCCACTCAGAGGTAAAAGCTTGGAGTCTTCTCAGGCCTTCTTTGAGCATGTACCCACCCCTGACACTATGTATACCTGATTCCCTGGTATACATGGGAGCCTTTAAAGGCCCCTTTACCCCCACATATCTCTTTTCCCTGCCTGCTGTTTCCCAGGGTTTTCAGTCTGTTTGTTGCTTGTCCCAACTGTTATCCCTAGCCCGAGGCTGCCACAGCCAATATTTCTGCCTTTAAATGCATACAGCAAAAGCCTCCTAGGCTGTCACCTTAGCCCTAGAAATGCTTGAGTCAGGCAAAATAAAGTCAAGCCCTTCAGACAGCCACCGGATGGGCTGGAACTTACAACCACAATTCTTAGAGAATTCTTCGAGAAATTCTGCATTGCTCCCTCTGGCACTAGCCTCCTGCACCAGGAATGTGGGTGCAGTCCTGGTGGCTGGCACCAAATAGGGGTATAGCATGTGGGACGTAGGCAATTTAAATCACCACAGCTGTCTCTTACTGCAAAGCAACAGCTTCTCTCTTCATCAAGCTTTCCCCTGGTTGTAGGTTTTTGACTAGACTCCAGAGTTCTGCAAAAAAATGATGCTGACAGCTTTTGCCAGCTCATCAGGTTTTTGTAAAGGGACAGAGCTCTGGAGTTCCCTACTCTCCTATTTTCCTCTATTCATTTTTTAAAAATCTTTAAAAATTTCTGTTTTTTTTTTTTTTTTTTTTTTGCTGTACGCGGGCCTCTCACCGCTGCGGCCCCTCCTGTTGCGGAGCACAGGCTCAGCGGCCCGCTCCACGGCATGTGGGATCTCCCCGGGACCGGGGCACGAACCCGCGTCCCCCGCATTGGCAGGTGGACTCCCAACCACTGCGCCACCAGGGAAGCTCAAATTTCTCTGTTTTGAGATTGGATTATATTCAAGTTCACTTCATCTTTCCTCTGTCTTCTTTCTTCTCTCCTCCATTCTGATACTGAACTCATCCACTGCGTTCCTTTTTTTTCTTAAATCAACTTTATTTATTTTTTTTTTTTTGCGGTACGCGGGCCTCTCACTGCTGTGGCCTCTCCCGTTGCGGAGCACAGGCTCCGGACACACAGGCTCAGCGGCTATGGCTCATGGGCCCAGCCGTTCCACGGCATGTGGGATCCTCCCAGACCGGGGCACGAACCCGTGTCCCCTGCATCAGCAGGCGGACTCTCAACCACTGCACCACCAGGGAGCCCGAGTTTATTTTTTAGAGAAGTTTTAGGTTCACAGCGAAATCGAGCAGAAACTACAAGAGTTCGCATGTACTCTTTGCTCCTCCATATGCTTCTCCCACTATCAACGTACCCACCAGAGTGGTACACTTGTTACAACTGATGAACCTATACTGACACATCACTAGCCACCAAAGTCCATGCTTTACAGCAAAGTCCATGGTTTACATCAGGGTTGACTCTTGGTGTTATACATTCTATGAGTTTTGAAAAATGTATAATATCATGTGTCCACCATTACAGTATCATACAGAATAGTTTCCCTGCCCTAAAAATCCACTGTGGTCTGCTTACTCACCCCTCCTTCCTTCCTAATCCCTGGCTTCCACGGATCTTTTTACTGTGTCTGAAGTTTTGTCTTTTCCAGAGTGTCATATAGTTGGAATCATAGCTTTTCAGATTGGCTTCTTTCACTTAGTAATATGCATATAAGGTTGCTCCACGTCTCCCCCACCCTTCATGTCTGTTCATGGCTTGATACCACATTTCTTTTTATCAGTGAATTATATTCCATTGTCTGGATGGACCACAGCTTCTTTTTTTTCTTTTAATAAATTTATTTATTTATATTTATTTTTGGCTGCGTTGGGTCTTTGTTACCGCCCACGGGCTTTCTCTAGTTGCGGCGAGCGGGGGCTACTCTTTGTTGTGGTGTGCGGGCTTCTCATTGCAGTGGCTTCTCTTGTTGCGGAGCACAGGCCCTAGGCGCGCGGGCTTCAGTAGTTGTGGCATGTGGGCTTCAGTAGTTGTGTCTCACGGGCTCTAGAGCGGAGGCTCAGTAGTTGTGGCCCACGGTCTTAGTTGCTCCGTGGCATGTGGGATCTTCCCGGACCAGGGTTCGAACCCATGTCCCCTGCATTGGCAGGCAGATTCTTAACCACTGCACCACCAGGGAAGTCCCCACAGTTTCTTTTTCCATTCACCTACTGAAGGACATCTTGGTTGAGCCCAAGTTTTGGCAATTATGAATAAAGCTGCTATATACATTTGTGTGCAGGTTATTGTGTGGACATAAAATTTCAACTCCTTTGGTTAAACTCTAAGGAGCACGATTGCTGGATCATGCTGTAAGAATAATTGTTTAGTTTTGTAAGAAACTGCCAACCTGTCTTCCAAAGTGGCGTTCCCACCACCGATGCATGAAAGTTCTTGTTGCTCCACTTCAATGAGTTTTTTACGTTATGTTTTTCATTTCTAAAATTACTATTTGATCATTCTTTTAAAAAAATATTTCTTTGTTGAGACTCTCTATTCTTTCACTGGCTTCAAGACTGTTCTTGATTTTTGGTAAGGCACTCTTGTAATAGCTGCTTCAACATTTTTGCCAGATAATTACAATCTCTATGACATCTTGGCATTGACATCTTTTGGTTTTACCCTACATAAATTTATATTTTCCTTGTTATTCACTTGCAATGTAAATTTAGATTATATTGAAGAGTTTTTGAAAATGAGGTCTTAAGACATTGGGTCCTATTTATATCCTGTAAAATGTTGATATTTTTGTTTTAGAAGGCAGTCGACCTGGTTAGGTTTAGGCCACAAGGTTCCCCTGCCTCTGTGAACTATGGTTCATTTCTCAGATTTTGCAGTGATCTTTGGATTTATCTTGCATGTATACCACCTGATGGCACATCTGGGACTTAGGCAGTGGTGTATCTATATAGTTCATTTCTCAAAATATTTGATATAACGAATAGTATCTGATCCAAGCATACACGGTTTAAGGGTGAGCCCAGGGTAGTTCATAAACAACTTTATGGCGTCACTTTCCCAAATTCTTCCCTCACTGCAATCTCTTGGTTACATTCTAGTTCCTTAATGTTCTCTTTTTGGTCTTCTATCTAGAAAGCTTTGGTTACCCCGCTGCTCTATTGTGTGCTTCCACAACTGCACCTGAATCTAGGGCCATGTGACAAGAGACTATAGAGACAGTATAAAGGCAAGAGAGGTTGGATCCACTCTCTTGGAACTGCAGCTCCCCTGAAAAAAGAGGAAGCTTTCCCTTCTGCATAGTTTTGGATCCTGCTGGCCTGTATTACCTGAGAATGCTACAACGCCTATCATGGAATTTCTTGGGAACTAGGTCACAAGTTAATAGAGGGGAAAGAAAAAGAGGCAAAAAAGTAGGGGAAAGTAGGGGATTTTCAGATTCTCTAAGTACTATGAGTTTCTCTCTCACGTCAGAACTAGAGGTCTTCTCCTGAAGTTCTGTCTGCACTCTGGTGCCCACTAACTGGTTGGCAGGGTGATACTGAGAGAGCCCAGTGACACTTGAGTTTTGTTCTTCTTTCCTAATCCACCTGCTACTATTTACTTTTCAGAGTCCTGAACTAACTTCCTCCCATCCTATTTCATGTTTTATAGCTGTATTCAGTGGGAGAGTCAGGGTAGAATATGCTTACTTCATCTTAGTGGAGCTAGAACCCTCACTTATTCCTAAAATTAATTTTTAATTTATCACACATGCTGACTAAATTGATGTGAATTTACATATTGGATTGCTTTTCTTTTGAGAAATGGCTGGAGTTACTCTTTATATATTGATACTGATACTGATACTCTTTATATATTGATACTTAAACAATATGTTAAGTTAAACAATTCCTTCAAAGCAGGATACAGTGACTCTGAAGAGAGCAAACTGACTATTGCAGTGAGGGTGGTTCCTGCTTCTCAGTAAACTAGGTTTGGTTGGCAGGGTTTAATGATCTTACAAGAATCATTCTGTTGATGTGTATAGTCCAATTTTTACAAGGTTGAAGGTTGGGATTTATGATGTGAGAGAACTTTTAGGACCAGAAGAAATCTGCATAAGGAAGTCTGTTTTGAAAATGTTTTTAAAAACACCTATTAATTTTTTTCAGCAGGGTCAAGTGGGTATTGATCCACCAATTAGACTCATAGCAGTGACTATGGTCTGAGGAAAATGCATGAGAATGTTTTGTCTCTCTTTAAATGGCACAAAAAGACCCTAGGGGTTTAGAAGGAAGAAAATGAAATTGTAGAAAACCGTACTGAGAACCCTTTAGTCATTTACCAGGCAGCGTCAATGTAGAAAACAAACCCAAAGAAAAAGGGTGTTGAGTTCTCTGAAAATGAATACTGTTCCAGAGATTTGAGCAGAAACTGTCTACTTTGTGTAATTAGTTTCAGCTGAGGGTTTTGAGTCAACTGTTATTTTGGGGGACCGTCTACTTCTGGGAGATTTCAAAGAACTCTCAGCTTGAGGTCTACCAATGAAATGGAAGTCCGATGATTTAGAGAAAATGATGTATTGCTTTTAATTGAAAATATGAATCCAAGGATCATTACCCTAGAGTTTCATTACTGTGTTAATTATTAGCAGTACCTGATAAGGTCCTATTTGTTGGAGCCAAGGCAAATCTCCCTTTATTTTCTTTTCCAGAAGACTCAATCTTCAGATTTCAGGTCATTCAGAGATTGCTTCTGTGATTAATTTGGAAAAGCCACTCATACCTGTTTAATGATAAGATTACTAATATCAGTTTGCAGTAAGGCAAAGACTAGGATTAGAGTGAAACTTCTAAATGCAGAGTGGGCTGTTATTAACTCATAAAGGGAGTTATAGCCCATGTCATTAAGACTAATGGGGGTACCTTGAGATGTGGAAATTCCAGTCTCTGAGAACTTTGACAATTTTCAGTTTTAGAATTCCTTGGCTTTCTCTACATTTTTGTAAAGATTAAGGATAAAGATAATGAAGTTTTTGAGTAAAAGGCAAAATTCTTCAAAGTTCTTTAATAATAGTCTGGCAGAAAAAGTCTTAATCTACCTTAAAAATAAGCAAAGAATGATCAAAGCATAGTAGAAAATAGTGATTGGATCAATATTTGCTCTTTTATTTCATGCTAACTGGCAGGCTGGCCCAGGTAATTGTTATCTGAAGTGAATTCTCTTTTGGAAGAGGCCCATATGCCAAGAGTGAATTTGAATCCGGGCGCATAACTTGCTTGACAACCTCTAGTTTTTGTGTTTAAGTATGAACTATAAATGAACAAAATTAAATTAGGGTTACCAAAAGGTGCATTATTATGTTTGACTGTTTAATTACTGAAAGGATTCACAGGACTCAATTTATGCTCATGTTACAGGCAACAAATATAATATAGCAATATTATAGCTATATATATTATATATTATAATAGCAGGAGAAGAATATGCACTGGGAGGGCCCTGGAGATCTCAGGTGCAGGTTTCCTTACCCTTCCACCACTGGGTTGCCCAGGATACACTTTGTCTTCAAGGTTTTGAACGTCCACTGCCATGTGTGTGAAGCACCTTGGTGCCAAGAAACCTAAAGCCTGCTCCAGGTAAGCTGGTTGGTGGCCCAGGCACATTCCAGCCACGTGACCAGTCTGAACTGGCAACTCTGCCCGTCAGGTGCAAGTTAAATCCAGTTATTACTACTGAACGTTGTTGACAGACTGGTACCTCTGTCTCAAAATAACTCACAGATCTATGGTTACAGAACCTTTATTTCATGTATCTCATAGTGTTTCCAAGGGTCACTCTCATGCTCCAGGCAGTTCTGGAGATAAGCATCTGGCCAATTCAGATCAGCTGAGATTAGCCCAAAGGTCCAGATAGGGCACAAGCAATTTCCTAATACATGTTAAACAATCAAGGGATTTTTCTTGGGAATTCCCTGGTGGTCCAGACGTTAGCAGTCTGTGCTCTTACTGCCGAGGGCCTGGGTTCAATCCGTGGTTGGGGAACTAAGACCCCACAAGCCGTGTGGCACGGCCAACAAAACAAAAAATAATAGGCAAGGGATTTTTCTTCCTCATGTGTGGAAGGAGAATTGTTAGGTTCAAGGTGCTACAGCTATGGGTAGTGTGATAAGTGAAGAAGAAGCAATGATGACAATAACTTGTCTCCAGGGCCTTTAATTTATCCCATAAATGTATTATAATTGTTTCCAATTGACAAGGCATTTAAGTCTAAAACCCAGGGAAAAAAGTCTTTTAAAACTTACTTTACCAGTCCTTTATTTAATAACAGATATGTTTCTTTTAACCTGAAAAGTATACAATTATTGATATGTACTTATATTAATACATTTTATTTAGACATAATTAACCTGGGAAGGTAAATTTTCATTTTGATTTATCAGGTCCTCCCCCCTTTCAAGTTTCATAATCAAAAGAGTTTGTACAGTTTTTCTAAATTAATGAAAATTTGGAGAATGCCAAGTAAACCTGATTATTTTTACCTATTTTTAAAATAAAATTTTGTGGTACCTAGTGGTCTTTCCAGGAAATTCAATGATAGGTTAGTCATCAAAAGACATCTTAATTGAAAAAATTTCCCAAGTTGGGACATTTGAAAGGACTCATGAGACCCCAAAGAGTCAAGTCAGGTAATGCTTTGATTTACAGGTGAAGGAGAGAGCACAGCAAGAAGTTCAGGCAAGAATGACAGGTCGGAGAAGTGGCCTCTACCAGGCTCAAGCTTCCCAGGGGACACGTTCACACACACAGCACGTCCAGTGTCCTGGCTGAACCACCACGATCTACGAGGGCTTTCTTAGCCTCGGCTGGAACTCAAAACCGAGGCTCCCAGAATAGATGTTTATGACTCTGCCAGCTAACTTAACTGGTTGGGCCAGTTGCACACCATCACTAAAGAAGCTGACCTTGGGGGTAGAACTGATTTCTAAGGGAGTTTCATTCTTTAACTCACAGATCATAAAACTGACCCCTTTTTGGCCAAGAGTCAAAAATGTCATCCAGGAGATCCAGAGATAGAGTTTTTCCATTCCATCTGTAAATCAACTCTATCGTCCATATAGTTTTATTTTTCTGAATTTGGGAAAGGCAAAATCAAGAATGCCTAGAGGGTAAAAGTTATAAACATAAGACACAAGTTTGTAGAGGCAGGCACAAGTTATAGGGAATGTTTTATTTTGTCCAGGCATTATTCTTAAAGCAAATCACAGCCAGAAACAATAATTAGTAGAAACTTTTAACTCTTTGGAGCAATAAGGAACTTTTTGTTAAAATGATTTAAGAACATGCCAGAATTAATGAGGGCTAACAGAATACTGAGACAACAGAAAAGACATTTTTTATTGAAAAAAAATTTATTTTGTTCTATGGCACAAAATAATCGAGTCATTTTACAGAAAGACAACCTAAATTGTCATTTTCACCTTTGGGTCAATATTCATGTAATAATTTGTAATAATGGATTTATTAATATGTAAGTATTTATATGTAAGTATTAAGACATTCAAAGATATATAAATATACAAATAGATGATAAATGTAAAGGTTTTAATTTTAGTCTTAATGTATAATTAATTTATAAGCATGTTAAATAAATTATGTTTATCATATTGAGTTTATAATCTTAATCATGTACAACAATTTCTTTGATAAATAGACAAATTATATTTACTATCCTGTCTTGATATTTGTATTTTTCTGTATCTACTGCTAAGCCTGTAAGGATCTTCTCTACATCAAAGCCTAAGAAACAATAATAAAAACACTTGTCTGGGACTTCCCTGGTGGTCCAGTGGGTAAGGTTCCACACTCCCAATGTAGGATCAGGGAACTAGATCCTGCATGCTTGCTGCAGCGAAGATCCCGTGTGCCGCAACTAAGACCCAGCGCAGCCAAAATAAATAAGTAAAAATAAATAAATAATTATATTAAAAAACCTCTTGTCAATATTATGTGACTGACTGATCAGGTTTGGTGGGCATCTACTGTCTGCCTAGCGCTCTTGCCATCTTTGGGAGGCAATCTTCCCTCCATCTTTTTGAAAATTGCTCCTTTACTTAGTCTAGTCACGTGGTTATTATAGAGGCTGCTAATCACAGTATCTTTCACTCTTCCTGGCCAGTGTCAATTGGTCCAGAGGTAAGCACATAAAGTAGGTGGGGTCAGTCAGAATCCCTGCCAAGAAGAGGAAGATGATCTGAGAGAATGTAACCGACAAGAAAAGGAAAGCAGTGACAAGTGATGGGAGAATGTCCTGGTTGTGTTTGTATCCACCCTTCAGGCTTTCCCAAGGTCCAGCCCTTCTCGCTACTACATGAACTAGAAGGAAGTGCGTAAGAGAACTTATAAGGAGAGAGATGTAAAATATAGGAAATGTATTGTTAAAAAACAAATCAGGAATTTTTTTAGTAGACAATATAAATGTGAACAAGGTTTGCAAGATTCAGAAAACATTTTTGCATTATATATGATGTAACCCATTATGTATGATGTTACCCATATGCAAAAATTTCTTCCAGGTTTATTCCCAGGTATAGCAAGGGCAAAAAGTAATTCTACATGATTGTAAGAGCGATGTTTATGCAGCTGCACTCTGATACTGCAGTCTGACAATTTCACCAGGTATTGTTAAGAAAAATTTCCTAAAACTTGGAAACCATACAGGGGTATTGTTTAAAAAGTTCCTCCAAGAATTATTTAATTCTCTAGGACTCTTTACTACTTGATAAAAATCTAGGTATTGAATTTATATGTTAACTTGTAGATTTCTGTTAGAAAAGATAGTCCCAAAAGTTATAGCTGTCTTGCTCTGTGGGACATTAACCAGTTTTGTACCTAACCCAGCATTTTTTTTTCTAAATGTTTAAAATGTCTTTCCTGATGGATTACTTAAACTTTTGTTTTTAAAATTCTCTTGGAACCCGTTTTACCGTTTTATTTGTTCTCTTCTTAATAGGTGAAATAAACCTTTGACATTTGTTTATATTACATTTATATGAGTCATATTTTCAACGTTTTGAAAATTATAGTTTGACAGGATATTTGTGGAGAGTACTCCTGTCCTTAAATTGGGTGCCTAAATTTAGGGATAAAGGTAAATTTGTTTTGAGTGATACAATTCAACAAGTGGTAACTCATTATGTAATCCAGGGCTCTGGAAATTCGAAGGGTTTTTTTAGCCACTTTGCTCAAGATTTTATGGGAAACTTCCAGAAAGAGCAAGACTATGACAGCAGTATAATGTTTGAGTCTCTCCAAATATACAAGAAAACTTTCCTATGTCCAAACTCTAGAGACAATAACAATAAAACTCTGTGTGTGTCATAAATTTAGGACATTAATTAGGGTTGATGTTCCTAACTAATGAACAGCTTCTAAAAAAAATGAAGAAGAGCAGCAACACAATAAATTACTTAAAACACTGAATATTCTTCTAAAAAAAATGATACAAATGAACTTATTTACAAAACAAAAACAGACTCACAGACTTAGAGAACGAACTTACAACTTATGGTTACCAGGGGAAAGGTGGGGGGAGGGATAGTTAGGGAGTCTGGGATTGACATGTACACACTGCTATATTTAAAATGAATAATCAACAAGGACCTACAGTATAGCACAGGGAACTCTCCTCAGTATTATGTAACAACCTAAATGGAAAAAGAATTAGAAAAAGAATAGATACATGTATATGTATAACTGAATCACTTTGCTGTACACCTGAAACTAACACAACATTGTTAATCAACTATATATAATATAAAGTAAAAAGTTAAAAAAATTGAATATTCAGATTAAAAGAAATTAAAATGGCCCTTAAACATGTTAAAAGTTGTTCAACCTCTCTCACACACAAAATAACAGAAATGCAAATTCAAACTAAACTGAGATATTATATTTTACATATCAGACCGGAAAAAATCTTCCCCATTGTGGAGGCTGTGTGGAAGCAGGCACGGTCACACGTTGATGAAGGGAATGCAAGATGGTGCACCCCTATGTACCCCTATGGAGGGACATTTGGCAATATCTAGAAAATCACATACACATTTACTCATTGATCTAGCAATCCCTGTCCTGGGAATCTATCCACAGACACAATGGCAAAAACATAAAATTATGGGTGCACAAGTTTTTGCTACATAAATTATCCATATTTGCAAGACACTAGAAAAAAATCAAAAGAACTATGTGGCAAGGACTATTTTGCTGGTACCATGGCTGAATCTTCAGTAGTCTATTCTAATTTTATTTAGCTACCTGCTCTGGTTGATGATTAGACATCAACCAGAAGACCGTGACTTGTATGAACATAAATCTATTGACCTACTTTCTTTCCCAATAAGTGTGATCTTTGGTCAGAGGCACCGTTGTTTGGTAAATAATTACAGTACATGGAGATTCTGTAAATATTTATATTCTGGAAGAAATGCTGTGAGCAAGTAATGCATATCTGAGCCAAAATGTCAAACTTCAGTGAGAACAAACACTGTCCCCTCTTTGATAGAAGGGATCTGGTGTAATCAATCCATCACAGTCTGTCAATGAAACCAACACAGTCGTCCAGGGAATAGGGCAATATCTGCTGTTGTCTTGTTGGGTACCAAGAAGTAACAGGGTCATTCTCTGAGCATCTATACAACTAGCTAGACACTCCCCATGAATTTGTGTTGATCTTTAGACTATTTCTCTTTTCACACAAAGTGGGTAGCTAGCAATACCATGCGACATTCCACCCACTGGGAAGATTTTCTTTCACCTATATCTTCAGGGGTACTCTGGAGTAAGACCATAGTGTAGCAGTCATCCTGTTCTGTCGGAGTTGGCCATAGTGCATGCCATCTAACTGTAAACCAGACCTTTGGTTTTCTTCCTTTATTAACTGGTCACATGGAACTTCCCACGAAGATGTATGTATAAGGAAATCACAGAATGTCAGGACTGGTGAAAATGGTGACCATTACCCCCCTCAGCCTGAAAAGGCAAGAATGGGGAGTGGTTCCTGAAACCAACAAAGTGATTGTGTTTCAAATTTTGTTTCCTTTAAAAATCATGTTTGGTAATCTGGAGAAAACCATAATTCGAAAAGATACATGCACCCCAATGTTCATTGCAGCACTATTTACAATAGCCAAGACATGGAAACAACCTAAATGTCCATGATAGATGAATGAATAAAGATGTGTAGCACAGGGAGATCAGCTCGGTGCTTTGTGACCACCTAGAGGGGTGGGATAGGGAGGGTGGGAGGGAGGGAGATGCAAGAGGGAAGAGATATGGGGACATATGTATATGTATAACTGACTCACTTTGTTATAAAGCAGAAACTAACACACCATTGTAAAGCAATTATACTCCAGTAAAGATGTTAAAAAAAAAAAAAAAGATGTGGTACATATATACAATGGAATACTACTCAGCCACAAAAAAGAATGAAATAATGCCATTTGCAGCAACAGGGATGGGCCTAGAGATTATCATACTAAGTGAAGTTAAGTCAGAAAGAGGAAGACAAATGCCATATGCTATCACTTATATGTGGAATCTAAAATATGACACAAGTGACTGGCATAGTTTCTATAAGATAATAGAGGCTGAAGAAAAGATTTGTTTGAATTCAGTTTACATGGATGGTCTAGCCTCTGGATAACGAAGCCCAGAATTTCAGAGTTGGAACAAACTTTGAAAAGACACTGCAATATTAACAGAGTAACACAGTATTAATGTCCAAATTGTTATTCTTAAAATTATTGGCCTCCCGAATTGTGACAATTTGTTGCCTATGCACAGTCAGTGCCTTTTGATTTTGAAAGAGTAAATCTAGCAAATTCATCTTTGGGTGTATGCTGAGATAGCTTCCCATATTAGGAAGATTCCGCCATAGAAACAGTAACCACCAGATAATATAAAAAGAACAACATACAACATGGATAAGTTCACAGATATGTTAAGTGAAAGACACTAAAACATGGAAGAGTACATACTGTATGACTTCATTTCAATGAAATTCAAAAACAGGCAAAACTAATCTATGGCAATAGAAGTTGGAATAATGATTACTTTGGGTAGAGGTTTATTGACTGGGAGGGGTCACAGGGAGCCCTCTGGGTGGCTGAAAATGTTCCATATTTTCTGCCTGGGTTGTGGTTACAGGGATATATACATTTGTAACAATTTGCTTAGCCGTACACTTAAGATTTGTGCACTTGATAGCATGCATGTTAAACCACAATTTAAAAATTTAAGAAAAGAGTAATTAAGTATCCTGCATACAGGCACTTATGTTTGTTTACATATTATATTGTGAAGGGGCAGGTGTTATAATATTAGTTTTTGAAAGAGAGGGAGACTAGTGTAAAAGTCTGGGGATTCCAGACATTTTCCCATTACAATCACCTATTTTCAGCTAAGATTTGAGGTATATGTGTTTCTTCTTGGCCTTAAATAATACAGATACTGACTACATACTTGTCCAGTGCCAGCACAATTCAGTCCAAGCATTAAGGTACTCTACCAGCAAGCAAAGGGGCAGCGTGATGAATGGTACAAACATAGTATGCTTATTTGCTCCTTGCTTCTTTGTTTTTTAAACATGATAGACTTATTTGTCATTTATGTGTGGTCTTTGTTTGTTGTTTTTGTTTTTTGACAGCACCATGCAACTTGTGGGATCTTAGTTCCCCAACCAGGAATCAAACCTGTGCCCTCTGCAGTGGAAGTGTGGAATCCTAACCACTGAACCTCCAGGGAATTCCCTGTTCCTTGCTTCTGTGTCTCTCATAAATAACTAAAATGTAGTTATTTATTTTGGTTCCTAAATGTAGGGTGCCCCATTATTGCTGTGTCTCCTCAATGTTCTAAAGCAAAAGTTTGTTACATTCAAATATTATCAAACTGTCCAAAGTCTATAAATCTAGCCATGTAAATTGGAAAAGCACTAATGGTTTTCTATTTGTTCTGCAGTGGTGTAAATACAACAAAAATTTCACTTAAAATAACAAAGACATGGAAAAATCATGAGGTTTTCACTTGTACTATCTGTAAAGGAATCTAATATTACTATGTTTAAGAAATGGTGCCTCTTTTTTCTCCAAAAAAATGTTTTTTGATTGAAGCATAGTTGATTTACAATATTATATTAGTTTCAGGTGTACAGAATAGAGATTCAGCATTTTTGCAGATTCTACGCCATTATAGGTTATTAGAAGATAATGGCTATAGTTTCCTGTGTTGTACAACGTATCCTGTTGCTTATCTATTTTATACACAGTAGTTTGTATCTCTTAATCCCATACCCTTAATTTGTCCCTTCCCCTGCCCTCTCCCCTTTGGTAACCACAAGTTTGTCTTCTATATCTATGAGTCTGTTTCTGTTTTGCATATACATTCATTTGTATTATTTTTTAGATTCCATATATAAGTGATATTAGACAGCATTTGTCTTTCTCTGTCTGATTTATTTCACTAATCATAATATTCTCTAAGTCGATCCACATTGCTGCAAATGGCAGAATTTCATTGTAATATTCCATAATGTGTGTGTGTGTGTATATGTATATATATATATATATATATATATCCAATCATCTGTTGATGGGCATTTGGGTTGCTTCCATGTTTTGGCTATTGTAAACAGTGCTGCTATGAACGTTGGGGTGCATGTGTCTTTTTGAATTAGTGTTTTTGTTTTTCTGAATATATACCCAGGAGTGGAATTGCTGGATCGTCGGTAGCTCTATTTTTAGTTTTGTTTAAAAAAAATTTTTTTTGTTTTTGGCTGCATTGGGTCTTCGTTGCTGCGTGTTGCGGCGAGCAGGGGCTACTCTTCATTGTGGTGTGCGGGCTTCTCACTTCGGTGGCTTCTCTTGTGTGGAGCACTGGCTCTAGGCACATGGGCTTCAGTAATTGTGGCACTTGGGCTCAGTAGTTGTGGCTCGTGGGCTCTAGAGTGCAGGGTCAGTAGTTGTGGTACACGGGCCTAGTTGCTCCGTGGCATGTGGGATCTTCCTGGACCAGGGCTCGAACCTGTGTCCCCTGCATTGGCAGGCAGATTCTTAATCACTGCACCACCAGGGAAGCCCTATTTTTAGTTTTTTGAGGAACCCCAATAATGTTTTCCATAGAGGCTACACCAATTTACATTCCCACCAACACTGTACAAGGATTTCCTTTTCTCCACATCCTCACTGACATGTTATTTATAGACTTTTTGATGATGGCCATTCTGACAGGTGTGAAGTGATATCTTATTCTTGTTTTGATTTGCATTTCTCTAATAATTAGCAATGTTGAGCATCTTGTCATGTGCCTGTTAGCCATCTGTATGTCTCCTTTGGAAAAATGTCTATTCAAGTCTTCTATTTTTTATTGGTATTTTTTTATATTGAGTACTATGATCTATTTATTTTGAATACTAACCTCTTGTTGGTCATATTATTTGCAAATATTTTCTCCCATTCCATAGGCTGTCTTCATTTTGTTGATGGTTTCCTTTGCTGTGCAAAACTACTTTTGCTTTTATTTCTCTTGCCTTAGGAGACAGATCCAAAAAAATATTGCTATGATTTGTCAAAGAGTATTCTGCTCATGTTCTCTTCTAGCAGTTTTATGGATTCAAGTCTTACAGTTAGGTCTTTAATCCATTTTGAGTTTATTTTTGTATACAGTGTGAGGGAATGTTCTAATCTCATTGTTTTACATATAGCTGTCCAGTTTCCCCAGCACCACTTGTCAAAGAGACTGTCTTTTCTCCATTGTATAGTCTTGCCTACTTTTTCATGGGTTAATTGACCATAGGTGTGTGGGGTTTTTTTCTGGGCTCTCTATTCTGTCCCATTGATCTATGAGTCTGTTTTTGTGCCAGTACCATGCTGTTTTGATTATTGTAGAACTGTATTATAGTCTGAAGTCTGGGAGGTGATACCTCCAGCTTTCTTAGTTTTTCTCAAGAGTGCTTTGGCAATTTGTTCTAATTCTGTGAAAAATGTCATGGGTATTTTGAGAGGAATTGCATTAAATCTGTAGGTTGCTTTGATCAGTATGGGCATTTTAAGAATATTAATTCTTCCAATCCAAGAGCACAGGCTATCTTTCCATTTCTTTGTATCATCTTCAATTTCCTCTGTCAATGTTTTATAGTTTTCAGAGTATAGGTCTTTTACCTCCTCGGTTAAGTTTATTCCTAGGTATTTTATTCTTTTTGATGCATCTTTAAATGAGATTTTTTTACTTTCTGCTTTCAATATTTCATTATTAGTGTACAGAAACACAACAGATTTTTGTATATTAATCTTGTATCCTTCAACCTTGCTGCATTCATTTATTAGTTCTTATAGTTTTGGGGTGGAGACTTTAGGGCTCTCTATATAATGTATCATGTCATCTGCAAATAGTGCCAGTTTTACCTCTTCCTGTCCAGTTTGCATACATTTTACTTCCTTTTCTTGTCTGTTTGCTGTGGCTAGGACTTCCAACACTATGTTAAATAGAAGTGGCAAGAGTGGGCATCTTTTCTTGTTCCTGAATTTAGTGGGAAGGCTTTCAGCTTTTCACCATGAGTATGATGTTGGCTGTGGGTTTGTCCTAAATGGCCTTTATTATGTTGAGATATGTTCCCTCTATACCTACTTTGATTTTTAACATGAATGGATGTTGAATTTCGTCAAATGCTTTTTCTGTGTCTATTACCAAGTGATTTTTTATCCTTCATTTTATTAATGTGGTGTATCACACTGAATGATTTGCTAATGTTGAACCATCCTTGTGACCCTGGATTAAAAACACTTGATCATGGTGTATTATCCTTTTAATGTATTGTTGGATGCGGTTTGCTAATATCTTGTTGATGATTTTTGCATCTATGGTCATCAAAGATATTGGCTTGTAATTTTTTTTTTTTGTAGTGTCTTTGTCTGGCTTTGGTATCAGGGTAGTGGTGGCTTTATAGAATGAATTTGGGAATGTTCCCTCCTCTTCAATTTTTTTTTTTGAATAGTTTCAGTAGGATAGGTATTAGTTCTTCTTTATATGTTTGGTAGAATTCCCTTGTGAAGCTGTTCAGTCCTGGACTTTTGTTTGCTAGGAGGTTTTTATGTTTTTGTTTGTTTGTTTGCTTTACAGTTTCAATTTCACTTCTAGTGATCAGTCTGTTCAAATTGGCTGTTTCTTCTTGACTCAGTTTTGGCAGGTTTTATGTTTCTAGAAATTTGTCCATTTCTCCTAGGTTGTCCAATTTGTTGGCATATAACTGGTCATAGTATTCTCTTAAAAGAATATTGCTTGTTATTTTGCCTCTTTCATTTCTTATTTTATTTATTTGGGTCCTCTCTCTTTTCTTCTTGGTGAGTCTGGCTAAATGTTTATCAATTTTATTTATCTTTTCAAAAAACCAGCTGTTGGTTTGTTGATCTTTTCTATTGTTTTTTTAAATCTCTATTTTATTTATTTCCTCTTTTTTTAAAACATTATTATTTATTTATTTTTGGCTGTGTTGGGTCTTCGTTTCTGTGCGAGGGCTTTCTCTAGTTGTGGCAAGCAGGGGCCACTCTTCATCACGGTGTGTGGGCCTTTCACTGTTGCGGTCTCTCTTGTTGCGGGGCACAGACTCCAGATGCACAGGCTCAGTAGTTGTGGCTCCTTTCTCTATTGAGTTGCCTTTGTCAAATGTCAAAGATCAGTTGACTGAATTTATGTGGGTCTATTTTTGGGTTCTCCATTCTGTTCCATTGATTTATTTGTCTATTCTTTTGCTGATAACATACTGTCATGATCACCACAGCTTTATAGTAAGTCTTGAAGTGCCAGTCCTCTGATTTTGTTGTTTTCCTTCAATATTATGTTGGCTATTCTGGGTCTTTCCTCTGACTTTGTTCTTCTCTTTCAATGTTTTGTTGGATATTCTTGATCTTTTGCCTTTCCATATAAAATTTAGAAGCAGTTTGTTGATACCGCAAAATAACTTGCTGGTATTTAGATTGGGATTGTGTTGGATCTATAATTAAGTTGGGAAGAACTGACACCTTGACAATATTGAGTCTTTCTGCTTATTTAGATCTTCTTTGGTTTCAGTAATCATTTTGTAGTTTTCCCTCATATAGATCTTATACATATTTTTAAATATATTTAAGTATTTCATTTTTTGTATGCTAATGTAAATGTCGTGTTTTAAAAATCAAATTTCAATTGTTCACTGTATCTGAGTGTTTGTTTTGCTATATTCATTCGTTTTCTTTTTTAGATTCCACATGTAAGTGAAATCATGCAGTATTTGTCTTTCTCTATTTGACTTATTTCACTAGGCATAATACTTTTCACTTATTCCTTCTCTAACAATCTTCATTTCTTTACATAGATCTGAGTTCCTGACCTATATAATTTTCCTTCTTTTTGAAGAATTTAACATTTCTTGCAAAGCAGGTTCATTGGTGACAAATCCCCTCAATTTTTGTTTTTCTGAGAAAGTTTTATTTCACCTTCATTTCTGAAGGATAACTTCACTGGATACAGAATTCTAGGTTGGTGTTTTATTTCTTTCAACACTTTGAATTATTCACTTCACTCTCGTCTCATTTATATGGTTTCTGTAGAGAAGTCCAATTCTTATCCTTGCTTCTCTATAGGTAAGTTTCCTCTTTTCCCCCCGCTGATGGCTTCTTTCAAGATTTTCTATTTGTCTTTGATATTTTGCAGTTAGAATATGATATGACTAAGTGTAGTTTTTTGGTATTTACCCTGCTTGAGCCTCCTGGATCTGTGATTTGTTGTCTATCATTAACTTTGAGAAATTCTTAGATATTATTGCTTTAAATATTCCTTCTGTTCCTTTATCCCTTCTCCTTCTGGTATTTTCATTATAGACATCACACTTTTTGTAACTGTTCCACAATTTGTGGATATTCAGTTCTTTTTCTCTCTCTTTTTTCACTTTGCATTTTAGTTTTGAAAGTTTCTATTGACATTTCTATTGACATTTCTCTGATCCCTGGTCAGAGAACTAAGATCCCATACACCCACTGTGCGGCACGTGTGATCTTAGTTCTCTGACCAGGGATCAAACCCCTGCCCCCTGCAATGGAAGTGCAGAGTCTTAACCACTGGATCGCCAGGGAAGTCTTCTATTGACATTTCTTGAAGCTCCCTGATTTTTTCTTTCCCTGTGTCCAGTCTATTGATGAACCCATCTAAGGCGTTCTTCACTTCTGTTACAGTGTTTTTGAGTTCTAGCATCTCCTTTGATTCTTTTTTAGAGTTTCTACCTGTTGTGACTTTGTTACATTAACATTTGTTAAGTAGTGCCCCAGTGTGTCAGAGAGTGAGCCACGGTTCCACAAAAATAAACGCAAGGAAAAGTGAAACAGAGAAGCCTATTACTCACAAGTCCTGGAGGCGGAACATGGCACACCTCAAGAGGGCACATCTCGGGGGGCTCCATGGGGAGGTCAAGGCAGAGTGCAGGCCAAGAGGTCAGGGCAGGACCTGGAGCACATGTTTTCATTAGGGTCTGTGGGTGGAGTGCTTTGGGGTTCCCAGGCTAAAGCCAAATTTGTCAGTTCAAACACAAAAGAGTAAGGTTTTGGAAAGCTTCACAGGGATCTTATCTAAGTGGAGCCCAAAGGGAAGGCACTCGGAGGCAGGAGAAAGTGCTTAGCACAAGGGTAGTTGCGGAAGTCATGTCAGGAATTTAATTTACTTGTGATTCTGCAGGTCTTTATCTAAGGCATGCACCCACCGGAGGGGCAAGTGCCAGTTCAAAGCCCCCGTAGGCTGCTCAGCCACACAAAATGGATGCAGCAATATCATGGAGTAGTTCAGCTAAACTCTCAACATCCTCTCTCTGCTTACATTACCCATCTGTTCTTCATCTTTTCCACTTTTTCCTCTAAAGCCGTTAGCATGTTAATATAATTGTTTTAAACTCCTGGTTTGATCATTACAACATCTCTGCCAAGTCTGAGTCTGGTTCTGATGCTTGCTTTGTCCCTACAAAGTGTGTTTTTTTGTCTTTAGCATGCCTTGCAATTATTTGTTGAAAACTAGACATGATATGTTGGGCTAAAGGTACGGAAATAAATAGGCCTTTAGTGTGAGATTGTAGGTTTATCTGGCTAGGGGTTAGACTGTATGTGCTATTTCTTGTACCTATAGTTGTCAGATGCTAAATTTCCTTGGTGTCCTTGTTTTTATCTCACCTACTGTCTTTTGGGTTCCCTAGATATGTCTTCTTAAGTAAGGCCTGAGGCTTGCATTTGTAATTCTTTATTACACAGGAGCCTTACTGATGTGGAGGTAGGGTGGTGGGGGAGAGAAGCTTTCTACAGTCCTATGATTAGGTCTCCATGTTTTAGGGAGCCTGTGCCCTTGGCGTGTGGCCTTCACAAATGTTTCTCAGTCTCCCCTCCTCCTTGGGTGAGATAGGAAGGCTAGAGGGGGCTGGAGTTGGGTATTTCCCTTTCCCCATGTCAGTTAGACTCTGGTTAAACCCTAGTCAGTTAGGCTCTGATAAAATAGTTTCTTTTGAGGTAGGCTTTGTTAAGAAGAACAGAATACTTTTCCCCTCGCCTTGCGAGAAGCATGAGAGGATTTTTCTCTGATCTTCACTGTAAGAACTTGGTTGAACTCCTGGAGGTAAAACTCACAAAAGTGTGGGGATTCCCCTAAGACTCCTCTCCTGCTCTGAGTTTTTAATTCTCAAACTTGTCCACACTGAGCTTACAGCAATTCAGTAGTTACAGTGTAGGGTTTCCTACCCCAGTACTGGTTCCTGAGGAAGTTTTTACTCTGATAATTTGTGGTTGTCTATATTTGCCTATCTCTCCAATTTGGAGAACAGCAGTTTGCCCTGTTACATCAATTCTTTGATGGGTCTAAGAAGAGTTGTTGATTTTCAGTTTGTTAAGCTTTTTCTTTTTTTATCTTTTTTTAAAAAAATTAAAGTACAGTTAATTTACAATGTTCTGTTAGCTTCAGGTGTACAGCAAAGTGATTCAGATATATATGAATATATAAATATATATATTTCAGATTCTTTTCCATTATAGGTTATTACAAGACATTGAATATGCTGAAAATAGTTCCCCGTGCTAGGTGTTAAGCTTCTTCTTGTGTGGGTAGGAATGATGACTTCTAAGCTCCTTACAAGCTGGACTAGAAACCATAAGTCTCTCCACAATTTTTACTAGAGTGGAACATTACATACTGTTCTCTTTAGCAATTCCATGTTGTTTAAATAGGTGTAAGTCTCACACATGTACTAGGAAACATGAATAAGAATAGTCACAAGAGTATATACATAATAGGAAAAACACCAGAAACAATCAAATGCCACGGACAGAAGGATAAATGACTTGTGGCATATTCACACAATGGAACAGCACACCTCAATGAAACTGAGTGAACAGCAGCTACACAGAGCAATATGCACAATTCTCAGTAATATAATAGAGTGGGGGAGAAAAAGAGCCTCAGAAAACAACAAACAGTAAAGATACCCTTTCTATGAAGTTCAAAAGCCAGCAGTACTAAAATGTACATGGCTTGGCACAGATATCCTACATTTCATTGATTGTAAGATGCAAACTGAGGAAAACGTTTTGAAAGAGAAGCACTGGAACGACATACTAGAAACAAATAAAAAAAAATAGTTCCCTCTAGTGGAGATAGTGGTAGTTTGGCGTCATGGTGAAAGGCTTTGGAATAGAAGCAAATCTTCTTTGAGTATATATATATCTTTACACAATGCAAGCTTCTACACAAGAAGAAGGCTCTTTCAGTGCTAGAGCAATTGGATATCTATATGAAAAAAATCAATCTTGATTCCTACCTCACTTCATACATAAAATTTATTTTCAGATGGATTATAGACCTAAATTTGAAAGGTAGCATAATAAAGCTTCTGGAAGAAACAGGAGAATGACTTCATTACATACGGGTAAGCAAAGTGTTCTTAGAACACAAAAAGCACTAATCTTAAATGAAAAATCGACAAATTGGACTTAATTGAAAATTTAAACTTCAACTCATCCCAAGTCACCATTCAGTAAGTGAAAAGGCAAACCACACACTGGGAGACAAAAATTATACTACCTGTATTGCAAATACATAAATGTAAATTCATACATACAAGTTCTTGACAAAGAAGTTACATGTAGAATCTATGAAGAATTCCTATAAATCAGTAATACAAAAGATAAATATTGCAACTAAAAATGGACTAAAGACTCGAAAAAGTTCTTCACAAAGAAATATATCCAAATGGTCAGCAAGTGTATGAAAAGGTATGCAACATCATTAATCATTGGGTAAATGCAAATTAATACCACCGGTACACGCCCACCTGTCTAAGGCAGGTGTTGGTGAGGATGTGAAGCAAGTGAAATGCCCAGATTGCTGATGAGATAAGAAAATGGTGAAAACCACTCTGGAAAACTGAAACTTTCTAATAAAGCGGAACATCCACAGTAATTTCACAGCTAGGTATACATCTACCCAAGAGAAACATGTGTGTATTTCCACAAAACAGTTCGTACAAGAATGTTCATAAGAGCTTAATTCATACTAGCCCTGAATAGGAAACAATCCCAAATTCCACCTACAGGTGAAAAGATAAACAAACCAATAGTGCTGTATACATATGATAATTCTATGGCTCAGCAGTAGGAAAAAAACAAAGTACAGATATAATCAACCCATGTTATTCAAAAATTCTGTATTTGAGAATTTTCCTGTTTGCAAAAATTTATTCGTAAGTCCATAATCAATAGGCATTTTCATGGTCACTCATGGACCTGTAGAGTGGTGAAAAATCTGAGTCACGTGGTGTGCGTGTTTCTGGTGAGGCTGAACAAGGCCATGCTCCGACCTCTTGTTTCAGCTCTCATACTATAAACGTACGTCATTTGTGTGGTCTATTTAATGTTACATTTTTCACACTTTTGTGCTATTTGATGTTGATTTCACTGTTTAAAATGGCCCCCCAAGTATAGTGCTGAAATGTTGCCTAGTGCTCCTAAGCGCAAGAAGGCTGCGATGTGCTTTATAGAGAAATTCAGTGTGTTAGATAAGCTTCTTTCAGGTGTGAGGCGTGAGCTGAAGTGCTGTCAGCAATGAGTTCAATGTTAATGAATCAACAATATATATTAAGTAAGGCATCTTTAAACAGAAACACACATAAAACAAGGTACTTGTTTTGATTTTGCTTGTTTACGTGCATTGATCAGCTAATACACTTTTATATACATTGATATGTTTTTTGATACACATTGATCAGTTGATGAAACTGTCGTGAGTAGACTTGCAGGAGTAATGGTTCAGTATTTGCTAATTCAATATTTGTGAAGAATTTATAGAATGCAACTACTGCGAATAACAAGAATTGACTGTACATGCAACATCATGGTTGAATCTCACAGACATTGTGAAACAGATAACAAAAGAGTATGTTCCGCAGGGCTGCATTTAGATCATGCTCAAGAACAGCTAATGTTAGAAGTTGGAAAAGTGATGATAGGAGAGTACTGGTTTGAAAATGGCACAAGGGCACTCTTTGGGTTGGTGGAAATGTTCTACATGTTGATCTGCGAAGTGAAAATTAAGACAGAACATAAGAGATTGCTCTTTTTTTAAATTTTACATATGTATGTATGTGTTGGGTCTTCGTTGCTGTGCGTGGGCTTCTCTCTAGTTGTGGTAAGTGGGGGCTACTCTTCATTGCAGTGCGTGGGCTTCTCACTGCAGTGGCTTCTCTTGTTGCAGAGCACGGGCTCTAGGTGCATGGGCTTCCGTAGTTGTGGCACACGGGCTCAGCAGTTGTGGCTCACGGGCTCAGTAGCTGTGGCTCGCGGGTTCTAGAGCACAGGCTCAATAGTTGTGGTGCACGGGCTTAGTTGCTCCACAGCACATGGGATATTCCCAGACCAGGGCTCGAACCTGTGTCCCCTGCATTGGCAGGCGGATTCTTAACACTGCACCACCAGGGAAGTCCCAAGACATCGTTCTTTTTAATGACTACTCAGCTCTTCCAACCCACAACTTCAGGTTTGCTAGCTGCAATGTTCTTCTATAGCCACATGGTGGCAGTGTTGTAGAAATGAACAAAATTCTGGCTGAAACACAAGTTCCTGTCCTTTCTAGTTCAGATGTTTTGTTTCAGTTTGGTTGTGTCTTCCATCCTCCTTCTAGTAATCTCTGGCCTCCACCACCTTCTCCTGTGACATATCACGAACAATATCCTAAGGTGAGGGGCATACACTGGTTTGAGCCAAAAAATATGGCATGGCAAAATCGATCTTTGAGGCCTCTGTCTCTTCCCGGCCCTTCACGCCCTTTAATTTCCCTACTCCTTCCAGTCTTCCACTCCTGGGACCCCATTCCTGCTCTCTGGGCACCAGGTGCTCTGCAGGCTGTCAAATGCAACAATCGGAACCTAATCTTCCATTACTAGGAGAAGGTCACTTATAGGGAAATTCAAAAGAAAAAGGCGTATTAACCCATTTCATATAATTGATGTTTCTAGAAGTAAAATCTGGAAATGGAATAAATGCTTATCAACTGGGGAATAAAAAGTGCTTTATCCTGTTAAAATAAGACAACAGGCCCCAAATGGAGTCACTTATGCTAAGTGCCACCAAACTGAGACTTAACATAAATAGAGTTTCTGCTCCGCCAGAAATGGAATCTCCTGATCAGCATTAGGTAAACTGCCTGATAGACCCCTGCCATCCCCTAAAGGAAAATAACCTTGCCATAACCAACCTGATTTTTTTGGCCCACTGTTAACTTCCTTGTTTCGGCTCCCTTTCGTCTGTAAGTCTTCCGTTTTGTACAGCTCCTTGGAGCTCCTCTCTATCTGCTAGATTCACTGCTGCCCACTTCAAATCGCGTTTTGCTCAAGCAAACTATTAAAATTTTAAGTATGTCTCAGTTATCTTTTCATAGTCCTTTTTTAGTCAGTCATTAACAAAAATGCATTAGATCTATATTGCAGGACTTGGGGGATTTTCAAGATCTACTGTTAAGTAAGAAAAGCAAAATGCAGGGAAGTGTGCATAATGTAACAACGACCAAGCTCCCCTGTATGTGTGTGTATTTGTACAGAACTATATAAGCACAAAGCAAAGTGTGGAAGGGTACATATCAGGCTGTTAACATTGTTTACATGAGATGGGATGGGAGTAGAGGGAAAAGCAACTAAAGAAAAGACCTTCACTAAAAAATATTCAGGTTAACAACAGCATGTATAACATTTTAATGATATTTAAGTTACATATTCTGTGTGGATATATATATGTGTACATAAATATATATACATATATACATACATACACACATATATCTAGGTATACACAAATCCAGCTTTTCCTATATGTTTCCTGCATATTATGCCTTGATCGCTCTCACACTAAAATTATAAGTGTTTAACCTCTACTCTGAACAGCTTCGTTTCCTTTTACACTCACATCCTTAGTCCATCTGAAGTTTATTTCCACATAAGTGGTAAGGTAGGGGTTATAAAATTTTATTTTCAAACAGTTAGCCAATGTTATTTATTTTTTACACAGTAGGTTCTTATTAGTTATCTATTTTATACATATTGGTGTATATATGTCAATCCAATCTCCCAATTCATCCCACCCCCGCTTTCCCCCCTTGGTGTCCATATGTTTGTTCTCTACATCTGTGTCTCTATTTCTGCCTTGCAAACTGGTTCATCTGTACCATTTTTCTAGATTACAAATATGCGCTAATATATTTGTTTTTCTCTTTATGACTTACTTCACTCTGTATGACAGTCTCCAGGTCCATCCACATCCCTACAAATGACCCAATTTCATCCCTTTTTAAGGCTGAGTAATATTCCATTGTATATAAACATACGTCATTTGTGTGGTCTATTTAATGTTACATTTTTCACACTTTTGTGCTGTTTCACACTTTTAATGCTATTTAATAAAATAAAACTTAAAAAACAAAAAAATAAAAATATTTATGCTGGGCTTCCCTGGTGGTGCAGTGGTTGAGAGTCCGCCTGCCAATGCAGGGCACGCAAGTTCGTGCCCCAGTCCGGGAAGATCCCACATGCCACGGAGCAGCTGGGCCCGTGAGCCATGGCCACTGAGCCTGTGCATCCGGAGCCTGTGCTCCGCAATGGGAGAGGCCACAACAGTGAGAGGCCCGCATACCGCAAAAAAAAAAAAAAAAAATTTATGCTGACTGAAATATATTTATGCTATTCTCTCAAAAGAGAGAACATAGTATATGACTCCAATTTATATAAAACTCTAGGAACTACAATTTAATCTATAGTGACAGAAATCAGATAAATGAATGTCTGGCAGAGGGAGGTGGATGAAGAGTGGGAGGTAGGGATTATAAAGGGGCAAAATAGGAAATTATTAAGGGTGACGAATACGTTCATTATCTTCACTGTGGTGGTTTCATGGGTCAAAACTTTTCAAATATGTGTCGGCTTTAACATGTGTAGTTTATTACATGTAAATTATACCTTAATAAACCCATTGAAATAAAAAGTTAAGGAAAACACACACACACACACACACACACACACACACACACACACACAGCCAGTTGGCTGAGAAAATGTTCTCTCACATTTTAAAAGAAGCTGTAGTGTATTAGCCAGCTCAGTCTCACTGGCAAATTAACGTGAGCACAGACTCAGAACGTGATTGGGAAGCTGCCTTGTGGCACTGGGAGGGTGTAGCCAAGATCTTCTGAGGGCAGCAAAGGTGCAGGCGGGCCAGCAACACGTGGCTGCTACTGCCCACACCTGCAGCAGTTCCTGTTCTTCACAGCGGCTTCACGGTGGCTCCACATCGGCTCTGCCATCTCTGATCTTGCCAGGATGGGAAGATTTTTTACAGATTTTTAATTAGATTTTCCAAGCTCTCTAGGCTTTCCTAGCACCCTCTCAGAAATCAAGAGAGAATTTGTTTCCTAGGCTTCAGGCAGAGTGGGACCACCCAGGACCTGCCTCAGGGGCTATTCTCTGTCAACAAGCAATTGTATGTGAAGCCAAGGCACTTGCGCCCTCCAGCCCTGTCCAGCTCACTGTCTCCTCAGGGCTGACTCCTCAGAGGTTGAGAGCATCTCCCTTCACCTCCTCCTTTTGTTTGATTCTTTATCTTGATTCTCAGGGTTCTCAGACCATTTTTTTCAGGATCCCTCAGGGTTAAAGGACTCCATAGCCACTCCTGTAATCCCTCATTTTCTAGGGAGGGATTCTCCCAGACATCACCTCTCCTCTGTGTGCTATGTGCAGGAAATAATAATGACTGTGAAATAGAAAGACACCATTTCTAGTTAAGTAATGATAATGGAAAGTAATTCCTCAATGCTGGAAACTGTCTTTGTTAAACTGAATATGGTTAGAATAGGGAGAATTAAAAGAAGGAACATCAAAGAGCAGTAAAATTTTGCTCCCCTTGTAAACTAGAGTTACGGGATAGAATAAAGTGAAATAGAATGAAAACTCTCAAAGTGTGATAGAAAGCCAAGAGCGTTATAGAACGAAATAGATACTTGTGTCTTCAGAATCATTAAAGCAATGTTCAGAGACAAACCATTTATCTATCAAGAATAGACAGGGGACAAGATAATGTGGACTAAGAACGCCCCTGACATATCAGCAAACAAAGGGTATTGTGGACATCAAGCCTTCAGCCGCTACAGCCCCCTTTGGCGAACCCTGAGGGGAATCAGGATGGGAAAGGATAGGATACTGGCCTTAGATAAGGTCCATATCAAAGGAAGGATTTCAAGGAGTGCAGACTCTTGCATCTTCCCATGCACAGAAAAGTGCTAAATGCATTAACTTGAGATGTCTGGTTTTCTTTAATTCACAGTAATCTTTTGATGTTCTGACGACATGGTTTTTGTTGCAAAACCCCCTCTATAGCTCAGCTCCTGCCTTACCTCTTCAGAGCAGTCCCTCAGAGCTATTTGAGAGGCTGCCTCTCAGGCTGGAGTCCTCAGAAAGTTCACCAAATAAAACATAATTCTCAACTTTTAGGTTGTGCTTTTTTTTTAAGTCAACAGTAACAACATAGGAGAATCCCGAACTCACCTCCTCTCATGTACGTACCAAATCTACAGCTATACATGGAACAATTTCCTCTGAAAGAAACCCCTAAATGAGCTGAGTGACTCCTACACAGCAAGCAAACAAGAAAAAAACCACATCAAAATGGGTAGGAGAGGCTGAGACACAGTCTCACCATGAACCCACACCTGGCGCAGTGACCCACAATTGGGGGGGAACTCACAACCCTGAGCTTCCCCCTGAAGAGTGAAGGGTTTGAACCCTACATCTGCCACCCCAGCTTTTAAGACCAGCACCTGAGAGATGAGCTCCCAAGACATCTGGCTTTGGAAGCCAACGGGGCTTGTGTCCACGAGACCCACAAAATTATAGTGAACTGAGAAACAGTTATTAAAGGGCTCTTACGGACTCCCCTGGCTACCCTACAGGACCCAATGCTGAAGCACCCCACTGAAATGCATCTGGTCTTTCTGTGAAGTAGCCGTATTTGCTTATCTTAAAGCTTTGGAGTGAGGGGCAGGCAACTTATTTAACACACATCTAGGGGCAGATGAAATACTCTCCAAAGACACTGGCCAGCAGGCACCATATATGAGTTTTCCCTCCGCCTCACTCCAGGTTGCCAGTATCTCCTGGAAAGGAGCTTGTGAACTTGTCTGATGCTTGTGGTTGCCGCCCAGGAGACACCTCTTGATCACCTGCCTCTGGTGGCTAGCAAGTCTTACACTAGTGGGTCTCACAAGACTGTGACAAACGGAGAACGAGTTCTTAACCAGTTACCCTTTCCCCACTAGGGCACAGTGAAGAGACAGCAGCCTGGAACATATCCCCAGTCTTTCTGTCAAAGAGGTCCATTAGTTTACCTTGACAGCTGTGGCCTGAGGAGGTTTCTAATTCAACACATCTGGGAACTGACTACGATCTTCTCCAGAGACTAGGAAGGCCAGTGGATACCATCTTCACACTCTTCCTCTGCCCCACCCCAGGTTGTTGGGTCTCTGAGAAAAGAGCTGTGTACATGTCTGGCTCACTGGCTTTTTGTGGCTGTGACCCAAAAAACACATCCCTTGAAAGCCTGCCCGAGTGGCCAGTGGGGCTTGTGTTCTTGGGTTCAGTGAGACAGTACCAAACAAAGAAACAGCTCTTAACTGCCTATCACCCAGGGCTCAGTGCAGAGGGACCAGACAGAAATGCCCATCTCCAGTCTTTCCCTGAAAGAGGTGTATTTGCATACTTTACAACCTGCTGCCTAAAGGTCTGACTTCCAAGCAGCCTAAATCTCAGTGCTGACTGAGAGCCTTCCCTTTGGGATACTAACAGGTCTTGGCATAGTCTCAACCTCTGTGAACCACTAAGAACAAAGTATGTTGCTTGGACAGTCATAATGGTGTGAGAGATATCCAAGAGTTAAGGCAGGGCTGGACAATAACCTTTTACATGAGGACAGCCCTTCAAGACTGGGAGAAATGGCTATTCTAGCTAGAAACCAGCAAAGAGAGTCAAAGAAAAAAATGAAGAAACAGAGTGACATGTTCCAAACAAAAGAACAAGAAAAAACCTCAGAAAAAGACCTTAATGAAACAGAGATAAGTGATCTGTCTGATAAAGAGTTCAAAATAATGGTCATAAGGAGTCTCACTGAGCTCAAGAGAAGAATGGATGAACTAAAGTGAGAATTTCAATAAAAAGAAAATATAACAAAGCACCAACTGAAGTCACAGAGCTGAAGAATACAACACCTGAACTGAAAAATATAATAAAGGGCTTCAACAGCAGGCTAGATGAAGTGGAAGAAAGATTAGTGAACTCAAAGACAGGGCAGTGGAACTCATCCAATCAGAGCAGCAAAAAGAAAAAATAATAAATAAGAGTAGTTTAAGGAACTTATGGGACAACAGCAAGGGGACCAACATTTGCATTATGGGGACCCAGAAAGAGAAGAGAGAGAGAAAAGGGCAGAAACATATGTGAAGAAATAATGGCTGAAAAATTCCCTAACCTGGGAAAGAAACAGACACCCATATCCAGGAAGCCCAGAAAGTTCCAAATAAGATGAACTCATCAAAGAGACCCACATGAAGTTACATTAAAATCAAAGTGTCAAAATTTAAAGACAAGGAAAGAATCTTAAAAGCAGTGAGAGAAAAACAATTTGTTATGTACAAGGGTAACTCCCATAAAACTAGCAGCAGATTTTTCAGCAGAAACTTTGCAGGACAGAAGGGAGTGGCACAATATATTCAAAATGCTGAAAGAAAAAAACTCCCAATCAAGAATATTCTACCTGGCAAAGGTATCCTTCAGAATTGAAGGAGAGATAAAGAGTTTTCCAGACAAGCAAAAGCAAAAGGGGTTCATCTGGCCTTAAAATAAATGTTAAAGAAACTTCTTTAAGCTAAAGCAAACGGGCACTAACAGGAAAACATATGACAGTAAAAGCTCACTGGTAAATCACGAAACTAGTATAAAGGTTAAAAGACAAAAGAGTAAATAACTATAACTACAATAATCTTTTTCTTTAATTTATTTAATGAACATTATAAAATACACAGAAAGTTGTATGTGACATTGTATCAGACATTGGAAAAGTTCTAAATACAAAACTAGATAATTCCTTGATTTATAGAACTTACAAAACTTACAGTTATAATAAGGTAATCAAATATATAATAAAAATCATATTTGATATTAAAATTATAGTTTTTTAATTATCCAGTTTATGGGATATGATTTAATATATATTTTTCTTTATTATAGCACCCTTTTCTCCTTTGAACATTGTACTGTATGGACATTTTATATGGACATTATAAGAGTGTAAATAAAATAATACAATTCTAACTTTAACTGGCCTGGGGAAGTTTTTTTTTTAATTTGGTTTTTTTTTTGGTATTAAAAATAATTGTATTTTATATTGGAGTATAGTTGATTTACAATGTTATGTTAGTTTCAGGTGTACAGCAGAGTTATTTAGTTATACATGTACTTATATCTATTCTTCAGATTCTTTTCCCATACAGGTTATTACAGAGTAATAGTAGAGTAGAGTTCCCTGTGCTATACAGTAGGTCCTTGTTGATTACCTATTTTATATATAGTAGTGTGTATATGTTAATCCCAAACTCCTAATTTATCCCTCCCCCTACCTTTCCCCTTTGGTAACCATAAATTTGTTTTCGATGTCTGTGAGTTTGTTTCTATTTTATACATAAGTTCATTTGTATCATTTTTTTTAGATTCCACATATGAATGATATCATATGATATTCTCTTTATCTTTCAGACTTACTTCACTTAGTATGATAATCTCTAGATCCATCCATGTTGCTGCAAATGGCATTATTTCATTCTTTTTTATGGCTGAATGATATTCCATCTGCTTTATCCATTCCTCTGTTGATGGACATTTAACTTGTTTCCATGTCTTGGCTACTGTAAATAGTGTTGCAATAAACACTGGAGTGCATGTATCTTTTAAAGTATGGTTTTCTCCAGATATATGCCCAGGAATGGGATGGCTGGATGATATGGTAGCTCTATTTTTAGTTTTTTAAGGAAACTCCATACTATGTTCTCCATAGTGGCTGTTATCAATTTACATTCCCACCAACATGTAGGAGTGTTCCCTTTTCTCCACACCTTCTCCAGCATTTATTGTTTGTAGACTTTTTGATGATGGCCATTCTGACTGGTGTGAGGTGACACCTCATTGTAGTTTTGATTTGCTTTTCTCTGATAATTAGTGACGTTGAACATCTTTTTACATGCTTTTTGGCCAAGTATGTCTTCTTTGGAGAAATGTCTATTTAGATCTTCTGCCCATTTTTTGATTGGATTGTTTATTTTTTTGATATTGAGCTGCATGTGCTGTTTGTATATTTTGGAGGTTAATCCCTTGTTAGTTGCATCATGTGCAAATATTTTCTCCCATTTTGTAGGTTGTCTTTTCATTTTGTTTATGGTTTCCCTTGCTGTGCAGAAGCTTTTAAGTTTAATTAGGTCCCATTTGTTTGTTTTTATTTGCATTACTCTAGGAGACAGATCGAAAAAGATATTGCTGTGATTTATGTCAAAGAGTGTTCTGCCTATGTTTTCCTCTAATAGTTTTAGAGTATATCGTTTTACATTTAGGTCTTTAATCCATTTTGAGTTTATTTTTGTGTATGGTGTTAGAGAATTGTTCTAATTTCATTCTTTTACATGCAGCTGTCCCGCTTTCCCAGTGCCACATATCAAAGAGACTGTCTTTTCTCCATTGTGTATTCTTGCCTCCTTTGTCGTAGATTATACACTAATTTTTAATGGATACGCAAGATAGAAAGATGTAAATTGTGACATCAAAAACAAAATGGGGGATAAAAGGGAGAGCTTTAGACTGCATTCAAACTTAAGTTATTATCAACTTAAAATAGATTATGATAAATACAAGTTGTTTTCTGTAAGCCTCATGGTGACCACACAGCAAAAACCTATACTAGATACACAAAATATAAAAAGAAAGATATCAAGAATTACCATTATAGCAAATCACTAAATCACAAAGGAAGAGACCAAGAGAAGAAGAGGAACCGAGGAATTATAAACCAGCTAGAAAACAATTTACAAAATGGCAACAATTACATACCTATCGATAATTCCTTTAAATGTAAATGGACTAAATTTTCCTATCAAAAGACAGAGTGGCTGAATAGATAAAAAGACAAGACACATTTATATGTTCCCTATAAGATACTCACTTCAGATATAAGAACACACACAGACTGAAAGTGAACAAATGGAAAAATATTTCATACAAATGGAAACCAAAAGAAAGCTGGGATAGCTATACTTATATCAGACAAAATAGACTTTAAGAGAAAGACGGTAATAAGAGACAAAGAAGGTCATTATATAGTGATGAAGGGGTCAATCCAACAAGAGAATATAACATTTGTAAATATTTATGCACCCAAAATAGAAGCACCTAAATATATAAAGTAAATATTAACACATCTAAAGGGAGAAATAGACAGCAATACAATAGTAGTAGGCACTTTTAATACCCCACTCTCATCAATGGATAGGTCATCCAGAAAGAAAATCAATAAGGCCTTAAATGACAGGTTAGACCACATCAACTTATATATATGTATACACACACACACACACACCATTCCATCCAAAAGCAACAGAATACTCATTCTTTTCAAGTGTACAGGATGGATCATGTTAGGCCACAAAACAAGTCTTAATACATTTAAGAAGATTGAAATCATTATCAAGCATCTTTTCTAACCACAGTGGTATGAAACTAGAGATCAGTTACAAGAAGCAAATTAGAAAATTCAAATGTATGTGGGGATTAAACAACATGCTACCGAACGACTAATGGGTCAAACAGGAAATCAAAAGAAAAATCAAAAATACCTTGAGACAAAGGACAATGGAAATACAACATACTAAAACTTATGGGATGCAGCAAAAACACAGTGATAAATGCCTACATTAAGAAACAAGAAATATATCAACTAAACAACCTCAAGGAATTTAAAAAAGGAGAAAAAATGAAGCCCAAAGTTAGTAGAAGGAAGAAAATAACCAAGATCACAGCATATACAAACAAACAGAAATTCAAAGACAATAGAAAAGATCAGTGAAACTAAGATCTGGTTTTTTGAAACGATAAACAAAGTTGACAAATCTTTAGTTAGACCCACCAAGAAAAAAAAGGAGAGAACACTAAAGTAAATGCAGAAATACAAAAGATCTTTTTTAAAAAAAATTTATTTATTTATTTTGGCTGCACGGGGTCTCAGTTGTGGCACATGGGATATTCGTTGTGGCATGCAGGATCTTTTAGTTGCGGCATGCGGGCTCATAGTTGAGGCATGTGGGCTTCTTAGTTGCAGCACGTGGATTTCCTAGTTGTGGCATGTGCATTTCTTAGTTGTGGCATGCAGACTCTTAGTTGCGTCAGGCATGTGGGATCTAGTTCCCCGCCCAACCAGTGACCAAACCTGGGCCCCCTGCATTGGGAGTGTGGAGTCTAACCCATTGGACCACCAGGGAAGTCCCGAAATACAAAAGCTCTTAAGAGACTACTATGAACATACACCAACAAATTGGACAACCTAGAAGGAATAGATAAATTCCTAGAAACATAAACCTACCAAGACTAAATCAGGAAGAAAGAAAATCTGAAAAGACTGATTACTAATAAGGAGATTGAATCAGTTGATTTTTTTTTTTTTTTTTTTTTTGCGGTACGCGGGCCTCTCACTGTTGTGGCCTCTCCCATTGCGGAGCACAGGCTCCAGACACGCAGGCTCAGCGGCCATGGCTCATGGGCCCAGCCGCTCCGCGGCATGTGGGATCTTCCCGGACCAGGGCACGAACCCATGTCCCCTGCATCGGCAGGCAGACTCTCAACCACTGCGCCACCAGGGAAGCCCTGAATCAGTTGATTTTGATTAAATCCTCCCAACAAACAAAAGTCAAGGACCAGATGGTTTCACTGCTGAATTCTACCACACATATAAAGAAGAATTAATACCAATCTTTCTCAAACTTTTCCAAAACATAAAAGAAAAGAGAATACTTCCAAACTCATTTTACCAAGCCAGCACTATTCTGATATGAAACCCAGACAAGGACACCACAAGAAAAGAAAAAGACAGACCAATATCACTAATGAACACAGATGCAAAAATCCTCAATAAGATACTAGCAGACCAAATTCAACAATACATTAAAAGGATCATATACCATGATCAAGTGGGGTTTATTCTAGGGATGCAAGGATGATTCAATATCCACAAATCAATCAATGTGATATATTACATTAACAAAATAAAGGACAAAAATCACACGATCATCTCAAAAGGTGCAGAAAAAGCATCTCACAAAATTCAACATTCATTTATGATAAAAATCTCAGAAGTGAGTATAGAGGAAATGTACCTCAACATAATGAAGGCCATATATGAGAAGCCAACAGCTAACATCATACTCAATGGTGAAAATCTGAAAGCTTTTCCTCTAAGATTGGGAACAAGACAGGTATTCCCACCCTCACCACTTTTGTTCAAAATAATATTGAAGTCCTAGTCAGAGCAACAGGTACATGAAAAAGAAATAGAAGGCATCCAGATAGGAAGAAGGAAACTGTCACTGTTTGCAGATGACATGATATTATATGTAGCAAACCCTAAAGATTCCAGCAAAAAACTCTAAGAACTAAAAAACAAATTCAGTAAAGTGGCAGGATACAAAAATCAATTGTAAAAATATGCTGCATTTCCATACACTAATAATGAACTATCAGAAAGATACATTAAGAAAATAATTTCACTTACAATTGCATGAAAAAGAATAAAATACCTTGGAATAAACTTAACCAAGGAGGTGGAAGACCTGCACATGGAAAACTGTATGACACTCATGAAAGAAACTGAATAAGACACAAATAAATGGAAAGATATTCCATTTATGTATTGGAAGAATTAATGTTGTTAAATGTCCATACTACCCATAGTGATCTACAGTTTCAATGCTGTCACTACCAAAATTCCAATGGCATTTTTCACAGAAGTAGAGCAAACAATTCTAAAATTTGTATGGAACCAGAAAAGACCCCAAATAGCCAAAGCAATCTTGAGAAAGAAGACCAAAGTTGAAGGCATCATGCTTCCCAATTCCAAACTACATTACAAAGCTATAATAATCAAAAAATTATTGTACTGGCATAAAAACAGACACACAGATCAATGTAACAGAATAAAAGCCCAGAAATAAACCCATGCATACCTGTTCAATTAATTTATGACAAAGGATCTGAGAATATACAATGAAAAAAGGACAGTCTCTTCAACAAACGATGTTGGGAAAACTGAACAGTCACATGCAGAAGAGTGACACTGGACCACTATCTTACATAATACACAAAAATTAACTCAAAATGTATTAAAGACTTGAACATAAGACCTGAAGTCCTAAAACTCCTAGAAGAAAACATGGGTGGTAAGATCCTTGACATTTGCCTTGGTAATGATTTTTTTTGGATTTGTCACCAAGCAAAGGGAACAAAAGCAAAAATTAAAAATTGAGACTACATCAAACCAAAAGTCTTTTGTGCAGCAAAGGAAACCAACTGCAAAATGAAAAGGCAACCTATTAAATGGGAAAAAATATATGCAAGTCACATACCTGATAAGGGTTTAATATCCAAAAAATAAAAGATTTGTATAACTAAATAGCAAAAAACCACACAAAAATCTGATTAAAAAATGGACAGAGGATCTGAATAGACATTTTTCTAAAGAAGATATAAAGGGACTTTCCTGGTGGTGCAGTGGTTAAGAAACCGCCTGCCAACGCAGGGGACATGGGTTTGAGTACTGGTCCGGGAAGATCCCATATGCCGTGGAGCAACTAAGCCCATGCGTCACAACTACTGAGCCTGCATGCCACAACTACTGAAGACCATGCACCTAGAGCCCGTGCTCCGCAACAAGAGAAGCCACCGCAATGAGAAGCCTGCACACCAAGTAGCCCCCGCTCGCCACAACTAGAGAAAGCCCGTGTATAGCAACGAAGACCCAATGCAGCCAAATAAATAAATAAATAACTTAAAAAAAGAAAAAGAAGATATACAGATGGCCAACAGGAATATGAAAAGGTGCTCAACATCACTAGTCATCAGGGAAACGCAAATCAAAACCACAAGGAGATATCACCTCACACTTGTTAGGATAGCTGTTAAATGACAAGAAAAAACAAGAGATGGCATGGATGTGGAGAAAAGGGAAACCTTGTACACTGTTGGTGCGAATGTAAATTGGTGCAGCCACTCTGGAAATCAGTATGGAGTTCCTCAAAAACTTAAAAATACAGTTATCCTATGATCCAGCAATTCCACTTCTGGCTGTTTAACCAACGGAAAAAAAAAACACTAACTCAAAAAGATATCCTGACCCCCACGTTCCTTGAAGCATTATTTATAATAGCCAAGACACATTCATCCATCAGTGGATGAATGGATAAAGAAAATGTGGTATATGTATAAACTGGAATGTTATTCAGCCATTAAAAAGAAGGAAATCCTGGGGCTTCCCTGGTGGCGCAGTGGTTGAGAGTCCGCCTGCCGATGCAGGGGACACGGGTTCGTGCCCTGGTCCGGGAAGATCCCACATGCCGTGGAGCGGCTGGGCCCATGAGCCATGGCCGCTGAGCCTGCGCGTCCGGAGCCTGTGCTCTGCAACGGAAGAGGCCACAACAGTGAGAGGCCCGCGTACCGCAAAAAAAAAAAAAAAAAAAAAAAAAAAGAAGGAAATCCTGGCATTTGCAACAGCATGGATGGACCTTGAGGGCATTATGGTAACTGAAATAAGCCAGACAAAGAAAGACAAATACTGTATAATCTCACTTGGGTGGAGTCTAAACAAACATACAAGCAAACTCATGGATACAAAGAGACTGGTGATTCCCAGGCAGGGGTTGGGGATGGGCAAAATGGGTGAAGGGAGTCAAAAGGCAATCTTCCAGTTATAAAATACATATACATAAGTCCTGGGGCTATAATATACAGCATGGTGGCTATAACTAGACATTGTGGTGATCATTTCACAATATATATAAATATCGAATCATTATGTTGTACACCTGAAACTAATAAGTGTGATATGTCAATTATAGCTCAAAAAAACCAAACAAAACCAAACCCAAAACCAGACAGGGGAGCAAGCACTGCTACTTTGTTTTGTTTTTTTGGTGGCGCTGTGCAGTTTGCAGGATCTTGGTTCCCCCACCAGGGACTGAACCTGGGCCACCACAGTGAAACTGTCGAGTATTAACCACTGGACTGCCAGGGAATTCCTGAGTGCTGCTACTTTTTAAGGGATGCCAGAGAAGCTGGAAAAAAAGTCAGCTAAATTGTTAAGTCCTAATTATGTTAGGGGAAGGGACAAACTCTAGACTCAAGATATAGAACAAGAAATGTGCTGGTGAGAAGTCTTCATACCTTGAATGGGAGAAGCATACATGCAACAAAGGAGGCTGAAAAACCATGTAGGAATTGTGACATTACTCTATTACTATGGCAATACAGATAAATTTAACCAAGCATTTAGGAAACCAAGTACTATGTTACTGATTTTATGAAGGAAAAAGTCAGTGGCTTAAAACAATATAAACTTCTTACCTTTAGTTTGTGCGGGTCAGGAATCTGGGCATCGCATAGCTGAGTCCTCTGACTCTGGGTCTCTCGCAAGGCTGCAGTCATCTCAAGGCTCAACTCGGGGAGGATCTGCTTCCACAGTCACTCAAGTGGTTATATTAACAGGGTCCAGTTGCTCCTGCGTTATCGGATTGAGGGACTCAGTTCCTTGCTGGTTGTTAGTTGGACACCTTCCTCAGTTCCTTGCTATGTGGGCCTCTCCATAGGGCAGCTCACAGATCAGAGCAAGCAAACGAGAGGAGGAGAGAACGAGCCAGACAGGAGCCAGAATATTTTTTGACATTCCATCACTTTTGCCACATTCTCTTTGCTAGAAGGAAGGCCCCGGGTCCAGCCTATGCTCAAGGGGAGGCAGTTTCAGAGGGTGTGAACACCAGGAAGCAGGATCATCGGAGCCATCTTAGAAACTGCCAACCACATGGGGCAAAACCAGGGACTGACGTTGCCTAAGGCAGAAATGTTTGACAGATACATGCTTGTATTCCAGTTGAAGGAGGGTGTACATGTTTCTTACCTCACTTGCTCATGCTGAGTCTTATGCTAAGAAAAATGGAAAAAGTTGCTAAAAATTGAAAAGGTGATCTATGAAAAGGATGTGGTGAAGGAGGTAGCAGACTGGAAAATAAAAACCAAGGACTAAGAGAAAAATGAGAAAACTATTTTACAAGGAAGGTACGGGGCCCATAAACTAGAATTTCTACTTACGCATTAAAATATTCTCCAACGACCCAGGAGATAGGACCAGACAAATGGAACAGTTTCTATAATAAACTACCACTTAAAGACACCATAGAGTTCTAAGACAAAATTGGACTGACCCTATCCACCAAAAAAATACTTGCGAAGGGAACAAAGTAACACCTCCATACCGGAATGTGCCACTGTAAGAAACTTCTAGAGACAACTGGCAAAGACTCCCTTACATTTAAAATGAGCAAACTATATATGCAAGCACTTTGTTTCCTTAAAAGGAGTCTGACACAATACTGTAAAGCAACTATACTCCAATAAAAATTAATTTAAAAAAAAGGAGTCTGAAAGGAGGAAAAAAAATCACAAGTTGAGGAAAAATAATTTAGAAGAGGCTATCTCTTTCCCAATATAGGCAGGCCTGGTGGTCTGTCCCCTGCCCATCTCTCAGGCCACCTCTCCCCTCACTCACTCCCTGGCACCTCAATCCGCAGCCACACCTGTCTCCTTGGCTGTCTGTAAGACACCAGCTTCTCCCCAAACCTCATTTCATTCAGGTCTGTTCCCAAACGTCACCTACCCTGATGGCTATCTAAAATAGCATCTATCTGCCCCATCCTCTTACCTTTCTCTGATTTTTCTTTACAGCAGTTACCAGTTTCTGACATTATACGTTTCTTTCTTTACCTGTTTATTGTCTGACTCTTCCACTGAGGTAAAATCTCTATGACCTGGAAAAGGAAGCCGTTGGCTCTTTTCGACAATGTCTGTTGGGTAAATAAAAGAAAAAAATAGAATAAGGAGAGCCCATAAAAAACACGTCAGGAGAAGAGTCTAACAGAAAGCAGGAGAAAAACCTGAAGCACAAGCAATTACAATTTGCCAGATATGTGCTAATATAAATATATTTGTGTGTAATATGTGACTTATTTTTTAAAAATCCTGAAAGACTCAAATGAGCTAAACTACTTGAAAATATTTAGGACAGTACGTAAATCGGCGCTCCCAGCAGCACTCTCTTCCTCTAGACGCGCGCGCTAATTTCTCTGGATTCTCAGGCGACTGAGCGCACCCTCCCTCTTATAAAATGTATTCTTGTCGCTATTTGATTGGCTGTCCCTCCCAGGCGCTCCTTCCTCATTGGTTGCACCCCCAGTCCATCACTCCTGGGCTCAAGCACTCCGTTTGTCTGCTGCCGCAGACCTCGGCTGCCGGCGGTAGTAAAACCGGAGTAGCTCCCCGATGACGTCAAAGGCGCTGCCCGCCCACATTCCAAAGCTTGGGCGGAGACTTCTCGCTGCCCCTGCCTCTGGACGGAGAGAAAGACTTCTGATTGGGTAGGGCGGGAGAAGTGAGCATCCGATTGGTCCCCGCCCTGGAGGGAGGAGGAGACATAGCTGTGTCCTGGAGCAGAGCTGAGGAGCCCTGGGGAATCTCAAAGTTTGTGTCTGGAGCAGTAGTGGAAAGTGAGCTTATTGAGAAGGGCTTTTCTTGGGATGAGTACTGATCTCCTGCCTTTATTTTGGATACACACCCTGCTCTATTCTCCTCAGCCTTCGGTCTGATCTCTAGACAGTCTGTCTCCTCTGGGAATTCTCAGGTCTCCGAGGACGCTGAACCGGAGCCCTTGGCAATTCTCTCTCAGGCAGAGGAGCGAACGTTTTCCTTTCTAAGTGCATAAGCTACACGCATACGCACACACACGCACACACACTCACGCAGAGGCGGATCTCGCCCTCCGAGGCCGCCCTACCCGCTCCCCTCCTGCCCTCAGCATCCTCGGCCCAGCGCGCCTCGGACCACCATGGAGGTGCTGGAGAGCGGGGAGCAGAGCGTCCTGCAGTGGGACCGCAAGCTGAGCGAGCTGTCAGAGCCCGGAGAAACCGAGGCTCTCATGTATCACACGGTGAGGACTTGGCGGGGCGGCGAAGGGGCGGCTTGAGAGGGGGAAGTGTCATGAAAGGAACAGCTTGGGACAGGGAACTGGGAAGGAAGCATTTGGGAAGAGCATGCCCGGAATGGAGAGATCTGGGGAGAGGTGTGGTTTTTCTAGCTGAACAGTGAAGGTGGGCCGCTGTCTCTTTTAAACTTTTGATAATAGTAACGACGCTTTGTATTCCTTCAGCAACTTATACTCTTTTCCCCGAGGGCTTTTCACATATGCTATATCATTTCCTATTGCGCTGTAAAGCAGGAGAAGGCGTAGATGTTTTGATAATCTGCCTCTGTTTAGTTTGCTACTAATTGTTGTGGGAAGATTTTTTAAAAACTGGGCAAAATAAAGTAGCATTTTCTTTCCTTCGCTGTCATATTCTTTCTCTTCCTTTACTATCTTATTTGAATTTTAGGAAGTGTACCTGTGTGTGTGTGTGTGTGTGTGTGTGTGTGTGTGTGTGTGTGTGTGTTTTGAAAAAAAGCCCCTTCATATTAGGAGGAAGACTACTTTATTTGGCTCCTTTAACTGTCCAGCCAAGAAATCTGCTTCCTCCTTCTTCAGAGGAAAGATCAGCAAAGGAGAATGGAAAATCTGAGGCAATGCATATTTCAGAAAGGCTTTGGAGAAGGTGGGACAGCTCACCAGTTCCTTGCTCAGTCTTATGCCTCAGAGATCCCTTTGGGCATTAAACTGTCACAGAGCACACACATTTCTTATAAAGTTTTCAATTTCAAGTTTTTGGTATTAAATTTGCAAAATGAAATTTTGTTTCCAACAGCCAGCACTGATAGTATGACTTTATTGTGAGATCTCTTTGTTTCTTTTTTACAAATGCAGAGTTTGTATAGAGAGAGACACTAATGAGAAAATGAGAGGCTTGGCTATTTCCCCTTCATGATTCTTTTAATGGAGTCAGTGCCAGGATATTTGAAACTTTTGCAAAATGGCCTGCAGGCTCCACCCCTTTGGCCTTTGCCTCTGGCTGACGTTATTTTGGGAAAAGGGATGAGGGCCTCCCTGTGATTCCCACCAAGGCATTTGTGGTGGCTGAGAATGGCTTGTTGAAAACATGCCGAGTGCAGGGCAGAGAGGTAGTGGAAGTTCATGCCGGGTCAAAAGCCAGATGTGTGGTGTGATCTTCTGGGCTTTGCTCACTGAGTCTGTCCCGAGGACACTACGTGGGCTGCCTTTGGATTGGGGGCCCAGATGTGCTTCCTGTCGCCAGGACAGAGCTCAGAGAACGTCAAATATCTTCTCATAGTATCTCCAGATGTTTCTCCTGACATAGGCCACATTTTAACCATTTGCGAGGGGCAGCTCTTCTCTTTTGTTCTCACGAGTACTGTGAGAGTGTCTCATCCCGCAGCTGTAATGCTCTGGGTTGTCTTTCAGCTGGTGGGATGAATTATGCACAGCATCCACATTCCCTTTCTCCAGGCCTCATGACTTGCATTTCTGAGATCTTATTCCAGGGTTTGAGATGCTACCCGTGACTGTGACATTAACTTCAGGCAGGACAGCTTGGACTGGCTCTAACTGACATCTTTATGCACAGTTGCAGGGGTAGAGACCTTACCTTCCTTTTGGTAGCAAGGGCTTAATTTTTCTATGTCATTGTAATGAAGCAGTGATGGGTGATTATTTTTCTTCTAATTTGATTTTTTTTTAAATTACTTTTATGTAGGCCACTTAGGGACGTGTTTCTCTTCTGGGCAGCTCACTCACATAAAATGCCACTCGTCATTGCTGCAAGCCGTGGCCCACAAACTGAGTATATGAATTAGTGTTGAAAGACGTATTGGATTTGGTAGCACAGACAACTGGGTTATATTCCTTCTAAACTAAGGGGAGTTTGGCAGAGATTTGAAGATAGATAACTTTCCCATCTGTTTCTTGAACTCTCTTGGGTATCCAGTTGCAGAGCTGGTTATTATTGCCATTTGTCCATAATGAGAAATGACCTGACCTCCAAGTGGAAAAAGGATGGCCTGATGATGCATTCACTCACGATTTATTTGTTCTTTCAATGAATGGTTATTGAAGAGCTTCTATGTGCGAAACACTGTTCTAAGCAGTTGGGATACATCAGTGAACCAAAAAAACCTCAAAATTCTTGACCTTGAGAAGCTTACACTCTAGGCCTGAAGTAGGGGAGAATGTTATCTCAGCAGGATGAAAAGCCACAGCAAAGGCTCTAAGGTGGGAGTGTGTCTGGCATGAGCTTATGGTAACATCACCTTCTGTTTTAGATCCCCCCATTTTTGTCAGTTTTTTTCTTGGAAAAATGCAGGTTACTTCTGAGGCAGAGTGCCTGTTTGTGTAATGGCCCAGTGAAACTTTCCAAGTTGAGTGGATTAGGCATGACATAGGGAGTGGAGAGCCTGCAGGGAGGGTAAGGTACACATGTAAGCTGGGAAATTGGTAAGATAGTATAGCTACCATCTATTGTATATTTATTATCTGAAAGGGAGGGCTGGCTTCATGGGCCTGCCACCTGTGCAGTCCCACAGGGCCCCACACTTTGATGCTCTGCTGTCACCATTGTGAGATCCTCAATAATTTTTGAACAAGGGCCCACACGTTTGCATTTTGTAGCAGGTCCCATAGATTATGCAGCTGGTCCTCATGAAAGGCATTGTACTTAGTGCTTTACAAAAATGATGTATCAGTGGGACTTCCCTGGCGGTTCAGTGGTTAAGACTCCGAGCTTCCACTGCAGGGGGCACAGGTTCAATCCCTGGTCAGGGAACTAAGATCCCTCATGCTGCAGGGCACAGCCAAAAAAAAAAAAAAGAGGATATCTCAATGACCCAGTGAAGGAGTCATTTTACAGATAAGAAAACTGAGCCTTAATGAGTTTAAGTGACTTGGTAAAAGGTCATTTAAACTCAAGTCTACCTGCCTCCAAAGCCCAAGCTCTTGCCCACTATGCTGTATGAATGGAGGATCCAGACTTAAAAGGAACTGAGTCAGAGGATGGGGAGCCAGAAATTGCTGAGTCTGAGGGTAGCTAATATTTAACTGAGGTGGCAGTGGGGCCACCAACCCTTCCTAGCATGATCACTCTCTTTGCTCTAAATAGGAATTTAGCTACCACACGCATGATTGCTAATGCCCTGTGTTAGCAAAACTGTCACCTACCTGATTTTAAAAATATAGAAGTTGCCCGAGGCTGGGATTGTCACGTCTCCGAGGCGGCTTCTGTGAGCCATCAGGAGCAGTGTTTTTCTCATTTGGTTAGTTCTGAAGAAAACTTCTGGGTCCACAAGGACAGAGGCTTAGAGGAGACCGTTTCAAAGTCTATAAAATAATGAACCACACAGAGCGAATCTGGACTTGCTCATTAGATCCTGAATTATTAGAGCTTTGGGCTTCCTCCTGAAGCTGAAAAAATAGTTCCCATACAGATGATGAGATATAATTTTAAATCAGTGAGTAGTACATTTAGGAAAGCTATTGCTTCTAGAGTGGATACAAGCTAAAACTGGTTTCAGAAAAGATGGCAGATATAAAAATGAGGAGTGTATATATTATGGTTTCAGATCATTGCAAGAAGCCTTGTCCCTTCCCCTAAACCTTCCAGGATGCTGGATGTTTCTAACATTCATGTTGTGTTTCCTGTAAGATTCTGTGCAAATTACATTTCTGGGAATTTACTGTGGGATTTTGCAATTTAAGGAGCAAAACAGTCTATAAATCTTATCTATGTATATTATTACATGCACTGACTATATCTGGGCGGATGCTCAAGAAACAGATGGCTGATGTTTTTCTGGTAAGGGGACTTGAGGGACTAGAGGTCAAGAGAGGGAAGGAGGGAGAGGGAGTTACTTACACACTATCCCTTTCGTACTGTTCAAACTTTTACCTCCTGAAAATATTTAGGAAATGAAAGATGACAACTTAAAGGCACCACATAAAACTGGACTAGAGGTAATTTTAGCCTGCATTTCCTCGGGGAGAGAGAGGTTTCTGGTGCTCACTCAATACCACCAGCGTTGGTGGAGGCCTTGGGTAATGAATAGAGGAAGCAGGAGTGCTTGCTAGGAAAGGGCTTTGAGGATGGAGGATTAACAGTGGGTTTGTGTATGATAAACTTCGTGCTCTTGGTAATTTTCTTGTAGCTCAGTTTAGCAATCTGGAAAAGGGGGATTTTATCAATTTTTGCAATGATTATTTTTTTTAAGGTATACAATAGGATACCTTTTCTTTGCAAAGATAATGACAGAGCTTCTGCTTGGTATTTCATTTTATTTTATTGAGGTATAGTTGATTTACAATATTATGTTAGTTTCAGGTGTACAGCACAGTGATTCATTTATATATATATATATTTTTTCTTTTTCCGATTCTTTTCCCTTATAGGTTATTGCAAAATGTTAAGTATAGCTTCCTGTGCTATAAGAAGGTCCTTGTTGGTTATCTATTTTATATATAGTAGTGTATATCAGTTAATTCCAACCTCCTAATTTAGTTCTGCTTCTTTTAAATACTAAACTCATGTAAATCCAGTTCTTTGTAGAATTATTAGTGGTTATGCGCTTAAATTTTATATCCAATTGGTTCTTAAAATGAAATGACTGAGCCCAGAGGGTGGGGTGTTAAGGGTCGGTTCCACCTGCCTGGTGAGCGGATGTGAAGGCCATCTGGCTTCCACATCCATCGTGATTGCCGGAAGGTGGATGGCTGGTCTGAGAGGCTGGTGGTTTCCCCTTCCTCTCGGCGGCCCAGAGACTTGATAGGGCCCCCTTGGGATATGGGAGCTTTTGGTTTGATGTTCGCCTCCTATTGTTGGCCTCTGGCCAGATTCTGAGTGGGACCCTGGGTCCTTGTGGCTTGAGAAATCATTACTTCTGGTCACCTGACCTCCACCAATTGAATAAAGGTAATGAGTCCCAGTAGGAGACAGAATTGTGAAGTCAGTATAATTTGTCTTCAAGGCCCTACTTCACCTTTCTTCACCTTCACTCCTTTCATGTTCCCCTCGCTTCTTGGACCCCAAGTTGCTCACTGTAATGGTGTTCTCTTTCCAACTCCTCCTCTTTAATTTTGTTCTCAGGAAAGATTTTTAAGCTTACACTAAAAATTTCAATATTAGTAAAGCTAAACATATGACCCCTAAATGGGCGTTTATATTTAACAATAATTTCTTGAATCTCTAAATGGAGAACTGTAGGCAATAGCCAGGTAGTAGGGGAGGAGTATTTGGGGAGCTGGGGGGAGCTCTCACTACCCCTCTGCATGTGGCCCCTATTCATAAGGCGGCCTTGCATATATGTTGCTGATTTAGCTTATGATCTAAAGAATTTTCATTGTTTTGGTGAAAAATCTTTGATTCAATTAGATTATTGTCTCTGAAATTGTTCTCATTGTGTTAACATGGGTTGGGGGAAGGTGGGCTTGGGCACAGTTCTGAAAGATGAGAGGGCAGTACTGAGTTTTGTACTTGCCCTCTTTCTTGAGTGATCCCTGAGTGATAATATCCTATTGAGCTCTGATGTGAAGTCGCTCTGGCAGGAGAAATGAGGCACTGGATCTAGATTAATAATTGAATTAAATGACAATGCTTGCCGCTGCGAGTAACTGAAAACTGATTCACATTGCTTACACAATAAGTGAATTATTCTGTCACGTTGCAAGATGCCTAAAAGTATAGCTACATGTTTGGCTGATTCAGCAGCTACTCAGTTCATCATGGACCTAGATTCCATCCATCCATAGGCAGGATTCATCTTCAAGTTGGAGGCAACCAGAAGGCAGCTCATATCCATATGAGTTTCAGGTGTTCAAGTAAAAATGACAATATCCAAAGGGAGAAGAGAGGTTGTGTCTTCCCTCTGTTCTTTTTTAAGATGGAAGAAACTTTTTTTAGATGCCTACCAGCTGATTTCTCTTCGAGCTTTATTGTCAAGGATGGGATCACATCATCATTTCTGAACCAATGGCTGGAAAGGGATTTACCTGATTGGCTTAGATTAGTCATGTGGGAATGGAGGAGCTCTTGGAGCCTCAACCAGCATGACCATGTGTAATGATCATTAGTCAAATAGTCTGAGTTGGCAGACCTTTCCTTCACTAAAAGTTGTGTTCATTTAGCTAATGGCTGTTTTTCTCACAAAGGTGGGCTAGCAAATGGAAAATTTAAAACATTTAAGCATGGAATATCTCTGCAATGCATGCAAAGGCTATCATGGAGGGGGTACTGCTGTGTCCCAACTCATGAATGAGGAAATGTAAAATCAACTATATTATCTGAACTCTCTGCGTCAGGGTCAAATATCAGGGCTGGAGGTAACTAGCTGAGCCTGTAATCATGATCACGGTGCAAGACGAGAATGACTTTTTCTGTTCGAGGTCCACACAGCCTCATCTCCGCAGGCAGAGAGCTGAATGCCATTTTTCAAAGAAGCTGTTTTTCCAGTTGCATATGGCTATTCAAACACTGATAAGGTCAGAGTGTGCCTGTTTGCGGTTTGAACTGCCGGCCTCAGCCCTGCAGGGCTCTGACCTGTCTGTGGACTGTCTTGGGGCAAACGGCCTTAGGCTTTGGCTGGGAGATTGGTAGGACTGAGGGTCTAGGGCTGCAGAGTGTCTGAATTGCTTGTCAGTGATTTTATGAATGAGGGCATAGTGTTTACATTCCCTGACTCAGTAGAGTCAAGCCTGAAATGAAATGGTGAGATTCACCATTGGTGTCAACCTTGAGTCTATTCCCCCTTCTCCCTGCTCACCACATGCTCTCCGGCTCTTCCAAGTGACCTCATTTTTTCCCTGAATGGAATTGTCTAGGTTACCCACAAGGCACATAGGAGGTGATGGCCCCTTTTATCTATGGAGAATCTGAGACCTCGAGCAAAAAAGAGACCTCAGCTGGAACACAAGCTTCTTGAAGGCGGGGGACATGACTGTCTTTTCTACACTCCCGAGCACAGGATGCTCAGAGATATGTAATACTTGCTCGATGCACAATTATGTAGAGTAAGGCAGTCTTGGAGAATGAATAAGCTCAGTGGCCTTGGTCTCTTTCGTTAATGTATTTTTTTTAAAACTCTGGATGCTTGTAAATGCCTCCGCAAGTCTGAAAATTTAATATGAAAGTGACTTGAGTAGTTTGATGTCAATAACTTTTCTTGTTTAGTTTTGAGACCCACATGGGAGGGAGGATGATTCTATCATAGTCCCAGTTTCCGCTAGAGTAGAGTTGAAGGCAGCATTGTGGAAAGGGTGTGCCTTCGAGCCAGGCAGATTTGGAATCCAGGGCCACTGGTTCTCTGGTGACCTTGGGCAAATAACCTCTCCTCTTTGGGTCTCAGTTTCTTCACATGTCACTGCCTAGCCCATAGTGTACACACTTTTTCACCCTCTCCCCTAAGTCAAATGTCTTCTTTCTGGGGAAGAGGTATCCCCACCTCAGGAGTCTGATATCATTCAGGAAGCACAAGGGACCTGTAATTATTCTCTCTCGGGCATCTTCATTTCCTCTCCTCCGCAGCTTCTGCCTTGTGCTGTAAACACAGGTCTCTGCCTTGAACACATGTTTGCCAGATGCTGTTGCCCCTCCTTGCTCCGCTTGTTTTTTCTCTCTTGTTTACTGCCAGGTTTTCTCAGGCAAGTAGTCAATAGCTACGGCCTCCGTTTCCTCAGTTTTTTTCTTTTTTTTTTTTTCTTTTTGCGGTACGCGGGCCTCTCACTGTTGTGGCCTCTTCCGTTGCGGAGCACAGGCTCCGGACGCGCAGGCTCAGCGGCCATGGCTCACGGGCCCAGCCGCTCCGTGGCATGTGGGATCCTCCCGGACCGGGGCACGAACCCGTGTCCCCTGCATCGGCAGGCGGACTCTCAACCACTGCGCCACCAGGGAAGCCCCCATTTCCTCAGTTTTTACTTCTGCCTCCTGTTTGTTCTGGTTCCTACTGCTGCCTGAAGGTTCTCCAGCTTCTCTCTAACTGCCCCATCCACTAGTCTTCTCTCCATCCTTAGCTTGCAAGGCTTCACGGGAACATTTGGCAATACTGACCGACCACACGTTCATCTCGTAACTCGCTCTTGCTTTGGCTCCCATGATACCCTGGGAGGCTTAGATTTTCCTCCTTTACTGGCTGCATTACCACCTGTTAAACGTGAGCGTTTGGTACTTGGTCTTGTGTTCTCCCTGTACACTCTCCTGGGCTCCTCCATCAACTTCAATACAGCTGGTTCTCAGATCTTTACATCTGTTAGTTGTCTGTGGATGGAAACTGGGAGATCTTTGGAATATGACCCAAGATCTTCTGGGCCCTCATGAGCTGTAGAGTGACTCTGGCTGGGTAACCTTTGAATCTTCCTGATGCATTACTTTGAGAAGAGCTGAGAACATTTTGATCCCCCTTATCACCGCACCCCTGTTATCTCAGGGGATGTTTTGTGACTCAGCTCTCCTGCAGTGTAAACCCAAGAGAGGCTCATGAGTCATTGCTGGGACACAGCTGTTTCTTGAGTCAGTGTCACTCATCAGATGCAGGCTGTGTTTTGACTGGGTTCATACTTATTCTTCAGCTTGGGAAGCACTTTTTTGGTGCTCTGCGGTGGTGTATCTAATTTTTTTCTAGGACTGAGTGGAAGGTCAGTGCAAAAGTCAGGTATAAGTTCTTAGATCTTGTACCATTGATCTTTCTGGTGTGTATAGCTGCTGTCGAGCTCAGTTACAGTTGCCTGATGTTGAATTGCCTGCCCTTGAATTGCTCTATTCTGGTATAATTTATTTATCTAAACTTTATTGACATTACTGAAGAGCTTTTAAAGAATTGAGACGGGTGACACTGAGCCACTCAAAGTTGTATGCCTGCTTCTTGTTAGAAGTATCTTGGAAGAGAGTTTTTCTTTGGCAAAACTCGTAGTACAAGTTACTTCACATCCTCCATCTCAGTTTATCCTGCTGTAAAATGCTACATTTGTATTATGGTCCCAGAGGTTCCTTTTAACTCCAAAGTTCTGTGCTGAGTATCATGCTGTCACCCTTGAAAGTCTCTGATCTTTAAAAAATGGGTGATTTAAAACAACAACAACAAAGGTCAGTTGATTACCTCTTTCCTTTGGGCACTCAGTTGGTGGGTATAGTTTTGCATTTTGTAGCCTCTGTTTTCTGAGAGGTAGGAGACATTTTTTTTTAACATCACACACACACACACACACACACACACACACACACACCACACACACACACACACACCCCTCTTCAGACTTCTTGGCAAATTAGAGGAGTCTGGGGAAAAAAAATCTACAAACAGTTTTCAGTCGTCTGAGTGGAAAATCTTGGTTTTTTAACATTTCATATCTTGGAAATGTCTGAATAGTTTTTGTTTAAAGGGAAATTCCTTTTGGCTGAGAAAGCCTACAGGATTCAAACTGATAGGGTGATTTTTTTAGGAAACTTGGAGGAAACAAGGATGTGTGATGAAAATGCTTTCTCACTAGCCAATTGTGTCAAACAGACATTTAAATCCAAGGTTACCAGTCATAGCATTTGAAAGATTCAGCCATTAACTCCTTCCTTCCCCTTGCTTCCTGTCTGTACATCCTGGGGAAATATCTCTCATCACTGGTCCTTCCTCCAATTTGAGGAACTTAATGAACTGCTTTTCTAAACCTGTGCATGTTCTAGGCAGGAGGATATACATTCTTGACCTTGTGGTTCTCCCAGCAGAGTGGGAAGGGAGATATGTAAAGAAGTCATTAAATCACAAGTCATTAAATATCTGGTGTACATTTTGCTTTAAAGCTGCGTTCAAAGTATTTCTGGTACACAGAGGGTGGAACAAGAGATCTGAAGGAGATGAAGAGTTGGAGAGCCTCTCACTGAAGAGGTGATATTTGCATTGGGTCCTGAAGTATAAATAGGAGTTCTCCAGGCCGTGGGAACAGCAGATACAGAGTAGGAATGTATAACATGTCATAGTTGATTCTGGGAATCCCAAGTGGTTTTATGTAGTTTCGAGTAGGATGCTCTGTGGGGAGTGTTGGGAGATATGATAAGATCATACAAGGTTTGCATGCTTTGTTAACCATTTGGATATTCTTTTGTGGGCAGTAGTGTGGGAAGCTTTTAAGACTTTTAATAAAAAAGAGACAGGGAGAGAAGTGTATTTTGGAAAGGAAACCCTAGTGTTTATGAAGTATGGATTGGAGGGGAGAATTAATGGCAGCAAGGTGATCTGCTGGCTGGCTATTTCGTCCATGAAGTAGAACAAGGCACCATGAGGGCCTTGAACCTGACAGGGAGCAGAACATGAATACAAGAAGGGGTTAGGGGCTGGAGGTGAAGACTTGGTGGCAGTGGGGCGTGCAAGGGATAAGGGACGCGTCATGGTTTCTGATGCGGCACACTGAGCTGACGGTGCTGCCCTTCGTGCAGGAAGATGAGTTTGCTGGGGAAGATAATGAGCTCAGTTTGGGACATGGTGATTCTGATGTGTTCATGGCGCATTCAGGAGAGGTACCTGAAAGGCATTTGGAAACATGGGTCTGGAGTTCTGGAGAAGGGTCTGGAGATGTAGATTTGGGTGTTATGAATCTCATGGGGGAGAAGTGAAGCCAATAGTCCTAATAAGATAGTCCAGCGAGGTCCGGGGGAGAGTGAGGAGTGTGAGAGCAAAGCTGAGAATGAAGCCCTGGGGACACTTGAGGCGTTAGCAGGAGAAGAGAAATCTGCAGATGGAACTCAGAAGGAATCAGCAGAGAAAGTGGAGAAAATCCAGGAAAATCCAGGATCCAAAGAGGGGAGGGTTGCTATGGAGTGGTCAAGATAAAGAAGGGCTGAGTATGCTCTTCAGCTGCCTGCCAAGCACTGTGTGGTGTTAGCTCAGGGCGGGACCGTGTCCTGGAGCCGCAGAGGTCCCCCGAGGGTCTGGACCTGTGGGCATGCTCTCTGGCTTTGTGCCCAGGGAGTGCAGGCCTTGTTTCCAGGCAAGAGCAGAAACTGCAGAAGGGCAGGTGCTGGGAGTAAATATGCATGGTAGATAATATGTACAATAGTGCCTCTTTCTTTCCTTTTGTTTTTGTAAAATCAGTCCTCAAAATTGGCCTTGGAGACTGTCCCCGTGCCCGTGCAGTGTTATGAAGGTCCTTTCTTCATTCTTCTCTCCACGCTGAATCCACCTATTCCTGATGTCCTTCTCGTGAGCGAGGAGTAGTTTGTGCCTGGGTCCCTTTGTGCATGTGTCATTTAGGAGTCTCAGGCTTTGGGGCATGCAAAAGGAGGGTCTCTGGATTCATTAAATCTGTATAAGACAGTTGGGATTTAGCAGATGCCTAGAAGTCTTGAGCCTTTTCCTTTCTATATTTCTGCTAACTTCCCACTGAGAAAGTATCAAGTGGACCCAGTGGTTGCCAAAGATAAGTTTGATCACGGAGACATCAACGGTATTCACATGTTAGGAAAATAGAAAAAAACCAAATTGACCCCATTTTTAATGACATAATAATAGGGGCAGGTGAGGACAAATGGTTTTGTAATAAGAATATGAGCCTGAGGGCTTTCCAGTGGAAGCAACACTAGAGTAAATGATGTCTCTTCGAAGAAAATGTGCAGCTCCAAGCAGTGCCTGGGTTTCAGGACCTAGAGAGGGGACTCTGGAGGGCACCCTCCAGTCCTCCCCGTGCCCGCTGAATTATGGGGCTCGATTCTACCTTTGCTCTCTGTTTCCCTGTATCCAGGATGTTGCTTTCATGGCCCTCAACCCTCCTGGGGAGATGAGGAACAAGAATGGGAGGAGAACTCTGACCCCAGGACTGAAGTTGGGCCCAGGAAACAAGGGGGTGGAGAATAAGGAGAACTCTGCTTTCCAACTGACTGCACAGGGAGAAGCGGGCAGCCCTTCTCAGCCCAGAGCAGAACAGACTCCTGTGAGGTGACACCGAGTTGAGAATTCACCCAGCACAGTTCAGCTACAGTATGGGTTAAGTTGGTCTCTTGGCTGACTGGGAACTGATTACTTTTTTTTAATATATATATTCTTTTCCTTTATGGTTTATCATAGGATATTGAATATAGTTCCTTGTGCTATAAAGGTAGGACCTTGTTGTTTACCCATCCTGTATAACATAGTCTACATCTGCTAATCCCCAACTCCCAGGCCTTCCCTCCTCCACCCACTCCCCCTTGGCCACCGCAAGTCTATTTTCTACCTCTGTGAGTCTGTTTCTGTCTCATAGATAGGTTCATTTGTGTCGTATTTTAGATTCCACATGTAAGTGATATCGTATTTGGTATTTGTCTTTCTCTTTCTGACTTACTTCACGTAGTATGATAATCTCTAGTTGCATCCATGTTGCTGCAAATGGCATTACCCTGTTCTTTTTTATGGCAGAGTAGTATTCCATTGTATCTATGTACTACATCTTCTTTATCCATTCATCTGTTGATGGACATTTAGGTTGTTTCCTAAATGTGAATAGTGAATAGTGCTGCTGTGAATATAGGGATGCATGTATCTTTTTGAATTATAGTTTTGTCTGAGTATATGCCCAGGAGTAGGATTGCTGGATCATATGGTAATTCTGTTTAGTTTTCTGAGGATTCTCCACACTGTTTTGCATAGTGGCTGCACCAACTTACATTCCCACCAACAGTGTAGGAGGGGGAACCGATTACTTTCAATCATGTTATTTCAATAACTATATGTCTTGTGAGTTTGAAGCACTTGTGTTACCAATTTTTTAAAAATAGCCTTAATTTTTTATTTTATTTATTTATTTTATTTTATTTTTATCTTTTAGCCTTAATTTTTTAGAACAGCTTTAGATTCCCGGCAAAACTGAGCAGAATGTACGGAGTCTCCATACATTCCCTGCCGTCCGCCCACCACGCACAGCCTACCCCACCATCAGCATCCTGCCGTTGCAAACTTTTGGAACGTGGATTCATAAGCTGGGGTTACCTGTGGCAGCTTTTGACTTTAACTTTGTGTTTTGAAATTAGTCACAGCCAAGCTCCCTTTTGTAATCCAGCAAGAAGCCAGGTTGGTCCACAAGAGCCTCAAACACATGTGTGTGTGTATAGGCTGGCCCTCCATGCGCCCCCGCCCCAACCTCTGCCTGCTTCCATTTACAAATGGCTTAGGAACTGGACGTTGTCCTTTGGAAAGGAGGGTGGGATTGAGTGGGGGACATACTGTATTGTTTCGTAATCACAGAACCTGAAGCCGATCTTTGTAGCTATGACTTTGAACTTCCTACCCTGAGATAGTATTCATTTCTGAGGCACTGCCAGGAGTTGTTTTTCTGGTTCTGCTCTGGATTTGCAAGTTTTCTTTCCAGGACTCTCCTGCAGCCCATGACCTACATTTGGGAGCAGCTGGAAGGCCTGGGCTGTGGGTTGGGGAGGCCGAGGAGGTCAAGACCAAACCTAGATGGAGACTAACCTGACCCCCTTGTGTTCCAGGGCATCGTGCTCTAACTGAAGGTGCCCAGTGACCCTGGCAATCTTAACATACACATACATTTTTGTGTTTGATGAGAAAGGGAGGCAGAGAAGTAGCAGCCAAAAAACCATTTGGTGTTTCAGCTGTGTTTACATATTAGGAACATGAGGTGGTTTTATTTTATTTTATTTTGTTTTTTTTAACATCTTAATTGGAGTATAGTTGCTTTACAATGGTGTATTAGTTTCTGCTTTATAACAAAGTGAATCAGCTATACATATACATAGATCCCCATATGTCCTCCGTCTTGCGTCTCCCTCCCACCCTCCCTACCTCAACCCTCTAGGTGGTCACAAAGCACGGAGTTGATCTCCCTGTGCTATGCGGCTGCTTCCCGCTAGCTATCTGTTTTACATTTGGTAGTGTATCTATGTCCATGCCACTCTCTCACTTCGTCCCAGCTTACCCTTCCCCCTCCCTGTGTCCTCAAGTCCATTCTCTACGTCTGCGTCTTTATTCCTGTCCTGCCCCTAGGTTCTTCAGAACCATTTTTTTTAGATTCCATATATATGTGTTAGCATGTAGTATTTGTTTATCTCTTTCTGACTTACTTCACTCAGTATGACAGACTCTAAGTCCATCCACCTCACTACAAATAACTCAATTTCGTTTCTTTTTATGGCTGAGCAATAGTCCATTGTATATATGTGCCACATCTTCTTTATCCATTCATCCGATGATGGACACTTAGGTTGTTTCCATCTCCGGGCTATTGTAAATAGAGCTGCAATGAACATTTTGGTACATGACTCTTTTTGAATTATGGTTTTCTCAGGGTACATGCCCAGTAGTGGGATTGCTGGGTCATATGGTAGTCCTATTTTTAGTTTTTTAAGGACCCTCCATACTGTTCTCCATAGTGGCTGTATCAATTTACATTCCCACCAACAGTGCAAGAGGGTTCCCTTTTCTCCACACCCTCTCCAGCATTTATTGTTTGTAGATTTTTTGATGATGGCCATTCTGACTGGTGTGAGGTGATACCTTGTTGTAGTTTTGATTTGCATTTCTCTAATGATTAGTGATGTTGAGCATTCTTTCATGTGTTTGTTGGCAATCTGTATATCTTTGGAGAAATGTCTATTTAGGTCTTCTGCCCATTTTTGGATTGGGTTGTTTGTTTTTTTGTTATTGAGCTGCATGAGCTGCTTGTAAATTTTGGAGATTAATCCTTTGTCAGTTGCTTCATTTGCAAATATTTTCTCCCATTCTCACGGTTGTCTTTTCGTCTTGTTTATGGTTTCCTTTGCTGTGCAAAAGCTTTTAAGTTTCATTAGTTCCCATTTGTTTATTTTTGTTTTTATTTCCATTTCTCTAGGAGGTGAGTCAAAAAGGATCTTGCTGTGATTTATGCCGTAGAGTGTTCTGCCTATGTTTTCCTCTAAGAGTTTTATAGTGTCTGGCCTTACATTTAGGTCTTTAATCCATTTTGAGTTTATTTTTGTGTATGGTGTTAGGGAGTGTTCTAATTTCATTCTTTTACATGTGGCTGTCCAGTTCCCAGCACCACCTATTGAAGAGGCTGTCTTTTCTCCATTGTATACATGAGGTGGTTTTAAATCAAAGGAACCTAGTGTTTCCTTTTGACTTAAATACAGACTTATAGGAGGAAACTGCAATTAAGCTTGGCCCAGCTGAGAGATGGATGGTTCAGTGGATTGAACATGATGAGTTTTCAGCTTTCTGATTCCTACTCTTCCTATTTCTGCTGTGGATTCTGAATATCCTGTTGTCTGCTGATCACTCAACCGCTGGGGCAGAGGGTTGGTAGAAAAAACAGGGATTTTGGAGTCAGCACTGACTTCATAGCCCTTCTCACCACCAACAAATTATTTATTCAGTGCTTCCCAGCTCTCTCAACATGGCACTAAGAGAAAATGATGATATCTGCCCGGGGCATTGAAATAGTGAATGAGGCTGATCACAGCCCAAGTGCTCTGTGGGCTCTAGCCTCCACTCAGGGCATTCCATAGGCATACTTGTTGGGAAGCTCACCAGAACAGTGATGAGCACATCATAGGGAGCCAATGAAATGTTTGCCAAGTGAATGGATGAGTGAGTGATTCTGGGCTTATGACCTGGTTCTGGCACTCCCTACTCTGGGTACCTTTCTGAGGTTGTTTCACAAGGCCGTGATAGAGGATGAGTGACATGATGTAAGTGAAGTGTCTGTCTCTATGTTGGGTACATGGCCTCTGCTTAGGAGATAGTAGGTTCCTGCCCTCCAGTTTTCTATTCCAGTAATTTCAAGGAGGCATAGGAAGAAATGCTTGCTGAATTCTAAACTGAAGGAAAAAAATTAGTAAATAGAATAAAGCTTCTCTAATGTGACCTAGTTATTTTGCTTGTTTATTTCTCTAGTTTTACTGAGATATAATTGACATATAACATGTGAGTTTCAGATATACAACACGACTTTATATATGTATATATTGCAAAATGATCACCACAGTGAATTTAGTTAACATTCATCATCTCACAGAGTTACAATTTTTTTTCCTTGTGATGAGAACTTTTAAGATCTACTGTCTTAGAGACTTTCCAATACACAATACAGTATTGTTAACTATAGTCACTATGTTGTACATTACATCCCCAGGACTTACTTATCTTATAGCTGGAAGTTGGTACCTTTTGGCCACCTTCACCCTAATGTGGCCTAATTGTGATGACATTTAGGGGGGGAAAAAACCCGAAAAGTTTTTTCAGTTCCTACCTGAACCTTTTTAGGCTCAAGGCCTGGTATTGATTTGCATGACTGAGTTCACACTTCGATTTTTCAAGCACCTGCTTCTGCAGAACTGAAATTCTTTGTAGGTTTTGAGGGGGGTGGGGATTGGTGGCAGGTGTTAACATTCTTCAAGTCACAAGAGGCAAGGCATGTAGGGGCCGGCCCATTCCCTATTCCTGCCATCACCTGAAACAACCATCTGTGACTGAGATGATTTACATTGCTTTTTTAATATAAATAGCGTTTCTGGGTCTGACTGTGATAAGCTTAAGAATTCATTAATAGGAAGAGAGTGGGAAGGAATGGTAAGCGTGATGTGGAACAGCCCCTGGGGGCCCTGCCCACAGCATCAGGGGGTAGTGCTAAAGGGCTCTCCATCTGCTACGGCACCGCCTGGCCCCTGGACCTCCCCAGCAGTGCAACTTTGAGTGCTGTTGGTAAGCTGCAGCAAACGCGTTAAAGCCACAGGCTCTCCTTCTGACCCAGGGCCTGAACGGACCTTCCAAAGTAGTTGATGTAAGGAGAGTTCAGCAAGGCAACCTCCCCTCAGTCTGCTTGCTTGGGAAGCAGAATTCTAAGTTGGTTTTCTCTGGCTGCCTTTTGTGTGGGCCAGCTAGCATTCTAACAGAAGGTCCATAGGGGTTCTGGCATGTGAATGGACTCACATCCATAACGCCTTGTTATTATTTTGGCAGTTTCAGTAGGACTTTGAGAGGGAGATGTTAGAAACCTGTGTCCAAATCTTCATCCCCTCTGGAAGTTATAATTTTTATTGTAAACAAACACACCAAAAAACCCATTGCTGATAATGGGGTGAATGCCAAAGAGAGAAAAATCCTTAGCTGTAGAGGCTAACAAGTTTGAATGAGTAACCTGACGGTTCTTCTCTATGCAGCTGCATATTTGCAAAACAGCAGGCAATTTGGGAGACTGGTTAGCCCTTCATTGGTTTTTCATGAAATACAGATGATTTTCATGGAGAAGTTTGTTCTTTGGTATTTTCCAACCAAAAGAAAAATATCCTGGTAGGTAGATTTTTTTTTTTCTTATTGCCCTTTTGAGAAACCACTGCCTGTGCCCAATTTAGAAAACAAAAGCAAACCAGAAACAAAAGTTTCAAGATTGCAAGCGTATATGTCACTTGGCTTTAAAATACAGTAATTGAAACATGTAAGGGGGCCTACTTATGAACCAAGAAGTCTAGATCGAGGCCATCTAGGACTGGCATAGTGGTTGAACAGTGCCAGTGGGACCCAGGATTGTCCCATCTTTTCATTCTGCCGTCTTTAGCAGGTAGACCTTTATCTTCTTGGGCATTACCTCACGACTGCAAGATGACTACTTTACCTCAGGTATAACATCGGCCTCCCCGGTAGGGAGAAAGTGGGAGGGCAAAGCAGAAGAGGGGGATACCTGGACTTGAAAAGCCAAGGCTTGCTCTGAGGTCCCCAGCAGAATTCCTCTTAGGTTTCGCTGGCCACCCCTCACTGAGGAGAAACCAGGAAGGTGTTTTAGCTGGATACCTTGTTACCTTGAACAAGATTGGCATGTCTGATTGTGAGGAGGGAGGGCAAGATGGACGTTGAATGGTCAAGCAGCAGTGTCTGCTGTACCACAAAAGAACATTTTCCCAAACTTATAGGATCCTAGGTCTGGTAGGGACCTTTGAGGTGGCCAAGCACCGCCCCTTCCTGCCACAATAAGGGAATTGCTTTATTTCCTTCTACTTTGGCTCCATGTGCCCAAAACCCCAGTTGCGCTTTTGGGCCCTCCTGGGCTGGGCTGCTCATCCCTGGATGTGTAAACTGCCCGGAATGTGAGTGGGCTATGAAGAAGTCCCTTTTGCAGGAGAGGAGAGTGGCAGGGATGCGGGCAGTGTGTGTATGGGTATCCAAAGGTCTGATTATGCTTCCTCAGGAAAAGCAGCCAGCCAACAATAATTACTGGGCCACCTCTGAGTGCAGAACCTGGAATCCAGTCTCCTGGAATGATGACAAAAGCCAAGGAAGACTCAGCCCTGCCCTTGAGAAGCAAAGCCTAGCAGGGCCCCCAGAGCAATGGCACATGTGTGATGTGTGCCGACTGTGAGGAATGGCAATGGTAGACCAAGCAGCCAGGCCAGGAAGGCAACCTGGAGGCACTGGCTTTGAGCAGGAATTTGTAAAGATCTGTTATTTGGTGGAGAGTGATGGTGTGTAACAACACTGATTTGAGGGTAAGCAGCTTTGCCTGGTTGGAGCCATTTAATAACAGTGGCCTGTAGCCTGGTGTATTTTCTTTAGAAGAGCAGCCTTGAGTTGACAGTGTTTATGGATTCCTCCCTGCGTGCAGAGGGGGTGTTACGATGGGCAGATTTATTGGAACATGTCAGAAAGACCACTATCTCTGTACCAGCTTTCCCTGTGAATTTTCAATTTTAATCCTCTCCTTTTCCTAGGACTGACTGGTAGCCCGACATTTCATTTCTCCTTTGCTTCTCCTGTTTGAGATTCCTTCTTTGGGGGTGCAGCCGTATCCTCAGTGCTGGATCTGTGTGCCCGATAGTGCTCTGGAGGGCATCCTCCAACCTTGCCTCTGAGCCATGTGGTAGAGGAGGCAAAAATGAGGCGATCAGTGTCTCAGCGGCTGTTATGCTCTACAGTGGACCAGGTGGACGGTGTTTGGCATTGAAAGTATCTGGTGTATTAGTCTGCTTGGGCTGCCTTCATAAAATATCATAGACTGGTTGGCTTGAACAACAGACATTTATTTCTCAGAGTCTGGAGGCTGGGAAGTCCAAGATCAGGGTGCCAGCAAATTCTGATGTTGGTGAGGGCCCTCTTCCTGGCTTTCTTCTTGCTGTGTCTTCACATGGTGGAGAGAGGGAGCAATCTCTGGTCTCTTGTCCTCTTCTAAGGGCACTAATCCCATTATTGGAGTCCCACCCTCATCACCTCACCTAACCCTAATTACCTCTCAAAGGCTCCATTTCCAAATACCATCACATTGGGGGTTAGGGCATCACTATATGAGTTTTGGGATGACACAATTCAGTCCATAGCACTGGGGATTCACTGGAGTCTCATGAGGCTCCTAATTAACAAGTAGGGGTGACCAGACAGTGTGCTTTCTACTGGACGAAACCTGTAACAGTTGAAAACCTGTAGAGTGGCAGTTCTTTAAAGCTGAGATCATGAATTCAAGTGGGTCTGGGAACCTCCTGGAACCTCCTGCTCTCCAGGATTTGTAGGTACACTGCACATGGGCATTTTTCATCACATTTTCAAAAGGCATTCATGACCCCAAAATGTTAAGAGTTTCTGTCCTGGAGATTGTACTTCTAAAGTGGAGGCTGAAAGGGGTGAGGTCTGTGCACAGCCGGTGTCCACTGCCAGCATCCTGTGTACATGGATGAGACCACCCTGCCCCCGTGATACCCCCTCGTCCCCCCAGCATTCCAGAGAAGCCCTGCCTCCTCTTGCTGCTGTGCACTAATTAGACTCTGACTGCTGACAGGTGAGCTTACCACCCAGGAACTAAAGGAGCTCTTTCCCCAGAAACTGCATGGTTTGTACCTTAAACCCTTTGTCTTTGTTTTTTGGGAAAAACACATTTTATTTTATTTTTTTGAAGAATGCATAAAAAAATGAGTGGCTTACATCATAAGCCAAAAAACAATTCTTGCATATTAAAGACATTTCATAGTATTCTCAAGATACTGACTCAAAGTAGGCAAAAGTTGAAGCTGCCTTTTCCGACTGTAAGTGGAGGGGTCTGGCCCATATATTCATTCATCACAGCCAGGGCTAAACCCTAGTTTGCCCTTATTTTTTCTCCTCTACTTCCTGGTCCTCCCACATCATGAATTCTTCTCTACATCCATTTTGAATTTTATTTGACTTCATATTATGTATTTCCTTTAAGCCATTTAAATCATTTTTGAAACATGGTAAACGTAAATACCTTTTTTTTTTTTTCGTAAATACATTTTAAAAGCACAGACCTTCCTAGAATCTGGGCTTAACCTAAGGCTGGCTCACTCCTGACCCAGGCACAGTCCCTAAAGGACGCTGGAGGCATTGGCCTGGGTTTCATCTCCCCATTCCCCACCCCGGCTTCCTTCTTCTCATCTCCTTCCTATCCTTTTTCTCTTTTTGTGTCTTTTGCTCTCCTGGGCCTTTCCCTTCTTCTATGACTGTGCCCTAACTCTGCCACTGTTTCTAGAGCTTTGCTCAGCCCTGATGGTATGAGGACCCCAACTCAGGGTTTGGAATCTGTTCTTAGATTCTCCTGCCTCATTGCCAGAACTTGTGGTCTGCAGCTGATGATGGCATTCTGGAGGTTGTCACATTAATGGTGTGCATTGCTGAGGGGGGACTGGAAATTGCAGTAATGACTTTCCAAATCTATGCAGTAGCTAGAGACCCAGAAGGGGTCACATTGTGGAGTAACTGGGCCAACGTATAAATAAGGAGCAGGAGTAGCCAAGGGATGAGCTAGTCACTCTTAGAGGTCACTGAGGAATTTCACTGGTTAACAGTGGAAAACTTCTTTCCTATTTTGCCTTTCTTGTTTTTTCCCCCCCTTCAGTTGAAATACTGGGGACCTCCAGGTCTAATGGTTCTGTCACCTACACTGAGCAAGCCTGGTCCACTGGTTGGGGAAATCTGGGTCTAGTTTTGCTAGTTACTGGTGTCTGTAATGCTTGACTCTGGGCACCAGCAATCCTTCGCACCCCTTTCTCCAGTTGTGTTCGTCCAGGCCTAGGGGTGTGGCCCACGAGTCTAGGTTGTTCTAACTGGGCCTCTGGCCACCTCCTTGGCTGACCTCACCCACAAGTTGCTTTAGGCCCAGTGAACCCCCTGGAATAGGAAGGCTCCTGCCGTGACCACATCCATTGCCTATAGCAATGGTTCTTTGTCTTCGCCACACGTCATGATTACCTGGGACCTAGTGCCTGGGTCCCAGCCCACGCGATTCTGATCTAATTGGTTCTGGGATGAGGCCTGGGCGGTAAGATTTTTTTTAACAGCTTCCCTGGTGATTCCAAAATGAAACCAAGGTTGAGAGCTGCTGGCTGGGGGCTTTGCTACTCAAAGTGTGGTCTGTGGACTGGCATTATCAACGTCATCTGGGAGTTAGTCACTGATGCAGAATCTACTCCAGAGTTTCCAGATGATAATCTGAAGGTCCACAGCTCCCAGCTGATTCCTGTGCACGTTCAAGTGTGAGAACCAGGGGTTAGAATGTCCTGCTGCCCCTCCTGTGAGGGATAGAACCCCCAACCTGGAACACCGCATCGAGTACTGATGCCAGGTCAGGCTAGATGGACCCCAAGAAACTGACTTGCCCCCCATGAGCCCTTCCTGGGGGTCAATTCTACACCTGGATTAGGCTCCCTCCCTTTCCTGACTAATCCCTTCTCTACCTGTCTCCTCAGAAGTCCCAACATGTTTCAGTGACTGGGATACAAGGGTCTAGGCAGCAATCCTATTCTGAAATTGGAGGCCAGTGGAACTGGTTGCAGTCTGTGCTTTGGGATGTCTCGGCCTGATGGCCTGACCTTGTGGTGCTTTGCCTGGTCAACCTGGCAGAGTTTGCCCCGTCCTGACCCTAGGGGGTGGAAGTAGGGAAATCAGACTAAAACAAAAGTTTCATGAAAGACAATGGAAAAAAAAAAAAACACCATGCTAGAGGTGGGATGATTAGAACAGAGATGACAGGTGCGAAGCACAGGTGTGGCTCTTCCCTCTGCTTGCCTGCAGCAGGTGCCCCCTTTTGGATCCAGCTCTTTTACCTTCTGAGCTCACTCAAGACCCTAGTCCTAGTTCCCTAGTTCCCACGCCGCAATAGGGCACTCCAGGTAGATGCTGCCAATTCCTCATGTTTTGCACTTAAGATACAACTACTTTGAATTTTCTTTTTCCCAGAATAGCAAGCAGCATTTACTACTCATATGGTGATTCTCGGGTTTCTTAGCACAACTTCTGAGTTCGAGTTCTCAAATAGCCTCTGAGATGCCCTCAGTGCCCTTTGCCTCAATTTGCCACTCTTGTACCTCTCGGCCCTCACAGGCAATTGGTAAAACGAATGCACGCGTCTCGGAGATTGTCATTCTTGTCTCCATCCCACAGATCTTTCTGGGGCAGCGCTCTACCCAGCGCTGCAGGGGGCTGGGACTTAAGGAAGCACGAACTTAACAGGGACCCAGCCCCCCTCCTCATTGCCTCACCCCTGCTCAGTTCCTTTCCTTCCTCATCACTTGGTGGGAATAACAGTGGATTTGGGTCATGTAGCTTCCTGATCCCCAGAATCACTGCCTGACCAGGCTCCCCATTATTTGAACACAGTGTGACCTGACTTACTAACCTTCATATACCGTCAGGGCTGTCCATTACTACCTTCCTGGACCATTGCTTTTATGTTGATTTGAGCTCAGGAGTCAGGCAGGTAAATGAAGGAAGCTGATCTGGGAGATCCTAGGGGTCAGGGACTGGAAAGACTGGGAGAGCTTGGGACCTGTTCAGCAGAATCTGCAGCCCCTCAGGTCCAACAGACGGTGCCAGACAGGAATTTGGACCCACTATTGGCAGATGATCTAGCTTTCAAAGAAGTCAGAAACACAGATTTTTGTGTAAATCTCTTGCTTTTTAAAAGTTGCCCCCCTACGCCCCGCCACCAAATTAAAGAAATGAACACAAGTAGAGATAAATCTTTACAGGGCATTCAGAGATAAATCTTGGACTCTCAAAATTCACACAAATTTAGCAAATGCTCTAACCTGTGTAAACTGAGCTGCCATCATCCCGACTCAGGCATGGCTCTCCCAGGTTGTAATTTATCTGTGTTTTACACAAAAAGTGTGCTGTTTCTGTACCCATAGGAGATGCTTCTGAAATTAGAACCAGAAATGGCATCAGGACATTTTATTTGCTTTGTCCTGCCTGCCTTTCAAGCTCATCTTTTCCATTGTTAAAAGTCTGTTTTAAGAGAGATTGTTCTCTCTGACCTTGATTTCAATTCTTCTGTAAAATGCTTTCAAGATTACAAAAATGTGGCCAGAAATCAGGTCATTTATATTTTGGATTCATTAAACTCAATAGTCTCTGATTTAATTTTATTTATCTTGGCCTCATTTGCTTCATTTATAAAGTGGAATGATAATACCCATTGATTTCACAGAGTTGGCTTGAGGATTAAATGAGATTGTTTATGTGGAATCATTTTAGAAAAGGTTGAGTCCTCCCTAATTGTGAACTATCAAGTTCAAATTAAAAGGCACTGCTGGACACTGCTTCTACCTTTCTTAAGCAAAATAAAACAAAGTTTATTGGTGTTGTTACATATGATTGGTCACCTATCTATCTACTGTCTTCAACATGAAAGTAATATCAAGGTATTTCTGATACTACTACTGATTATTTGGTTAGATGCCCAGTGGGTTATACCAAGATTCTTCCCATAGTCACTACTTGTCATTCCCTTTTCTGAACTCCTATAGGCATGATCTGTCCCCACAGTTTTATTCTGAAACTGTCGTGTTGTTGCATAACCATTTCACATGTGTGCTCTGGGTCTCTGTGAGAACAAAAATGGAGATGCTGCTGCTTCAGTGGTTGCTGCCACTGAAGCCTTCTGCTCCTGGATCCTGTGGACTGAAAAACCTAGGCAGGGTTTATTGCTGACCCTCCATTCTCCCTGTTGGTAGATTTTGAGAATACCTGCAACCCCATCTCCATGCAGCCTTCAGTGTACATTGAGGGCAGAGCGAGGGGGAGAGGGAAGCTGTCAAGGATGGAGAGAGGCAGCTGGGCAGGGGCCACGGACCAGTGCATAGGCCCAGGGAGTGTCTTTAGACTTGAATTTTCCCTACAGCAGCCTCAGTTCTAGAGGAATAAAGGCAAGTCATTCCAACCCACCCCCACATCCTTTGCCCATTGTGTTTGACTGTGGTTGGTTGTGTGTGTCGGTGTGCACCCACAGGAAGGCAGTGCTGCGGGCTGCATAGCTTGTGGCATTCTTTTGCCTCCACCCTGTGGCCTCTTCCACCCCCACCTGTCAGGGCTCATGGGAAGCATATGTATTCTCTCATCGATCCCTTTCCTACATGTTTGAATTACCTGGGGAGATTGAAAAAAAAATACTGGTGTCTGATCCCCACCCAAGATTAACTAAATCAGAATGTCTGGACATGGGGCATAAGAATTTTTATTTAGAGCAAAAACTTTTAGTTTTTTTTTTGAAATGAATTTAGACTTACTGAGAAATAGAAAAAATAGCGTAGAAATTAATGTTAACAACTCACATGACCATAGTATAATTATGGGAACTAGGAAATTAATATTGATACAAGATTATTAATTCACGTGCAGATATTTATTCAGATTTCACCAGCATTTCTACTCATGTATTTTTTCAGGTCCAGGATCCAATCCACAATCCCATATTGCATTTAGTAGTGATGTCTCTTTAGTTTCCTCCAATCTGTGACAGTGTCACATTCTTTAATGATACTTTTCTTGACACTTTTGAAGATAACTGATAATTATTTTGTAGAACATTCTTCAATTTGGGCTTGTCTGATGTTTTTTTAGGATTAGATTAAGGTTAGGGCATAAGAATTTTTTAAATAGTTCTCAGATCAGGTCTGTATTTATCCAGGAGGTCTGTGATATACCATGTAACACATAAAAAAATAAAATAGAGTCAGATGAATCGATGGGTGGGTAGATTTGTGGTCAAGCAGGAACAATAAAATGTTAGTGGTAGAATCAAAGTGGTAGGCATACAGCATTCATCATAAAATTCTTTCAACTTTGCTCAGATTTACATTTTTCAAATTAGAATATTGGGGAAAAAAGTTCCCCACTTCTCCAGATGATGAATCTGAGGCTGATGCCACCCAAGGCTTGATGGTGGAGATGAGGAGAAAAAAACCACGTCTGTCCTCTGGGAAAAGAGTGTAGGGTCAGCGGGTTTTAGCACATGCCTGGTGGCTGGGTGGCCATTGTATATTTAGAAAAGTCACCCCAAGAAGGCCCCAGAGAGAAAGTAGGTGAGAGCAGACTCCTGGCTGAAAAAATATCCATGTTGAGCTCCAGACTTGATTAATTGGAATTCTGAGTGCCATTGATTTACGTATGAGCATAGAGAAAATAGATGTTTTTGAAAGATGCTGACTCTTGTATAAGAACATCTGGTTCTTACATACGGGAGCGGAGTCTTGGAGCTGGAGAAACCATTGAGGGTCATCTGGTCCAGCCTCCCACTCAGTCTTTCCCACTGGCCCTGTGCTGAATTGCATTTGATTTATGCAGCTGGACAGAATGAGTCTAAGGTCACCGTTTTGAGGGTGAAATCACTTTTAATTCCAGCAAATGAATGCAGTTTAAAACAGCTTCCCTAGGAGAAAAATAAAAGCTGTTTTGTGCAAGGCTTGCTTGCCTCACTCCCCCCTGCTATTTTAAAATTGGGCGTCAGGAGGTGAAGAGCGCCTTACGGAGAAGTGTGTTGTGTGATGCTTCTGTTTTATTTCTCACTGAGTCATGGGTCCCGGTCCTCCCTGAAATGGGCAGAATGAAGTCTCTCTCCAACTTCTCTGCTCCCCAAACTTCATCCTGCTTTTAAGGACTACAGAAGCAAAGGTCCTTCTGTTCTGCCTGTGGGGCTGGGGAATAAGCGACAAAGGCCCTTTAAGAGAGAGAGAGAAGGGCGAGAGTCCTGCAGATGTGAGGTTACAGTGTCTCAGCCAGGCCCATGGGAGCTGCAGCCAGCTTATTGCAGAGGCCTGAGTATGGGGCTCATTTGTGGGTTCTGGAAAAGAAATACCCTGCTGATTATGAGTAACTCGAAGCCTCCTTCCCAGAGCCTCTTGGGCTCACAGAGAACGCAGACAGTCTGCTCTCCTGGACTTGCTGGAGCTTTGATATGGATTTACTCCAGCCCAGCCCTGTCTGTACAACTCCTGGACTTGCTGAGCTTGATCTCTCAGTTTCTACACCTATTAAATGCAGACAAATTCAGTGAGTCTCCAAGCTCTTTCAGGGTTTACAGTAACTAATTTTTACAGTGCTTTACAGTTTATAAAATCCATTCATAGATGTTCTTTCCTTTGAGTCACATAACCTAAAAGGGTTTGGGTACCTCAGAGCTCAATGCTGAAATGTCATCTCTTCTCACCCTGTAAGCATTCCTTGGGCAACTTCTGTTGTGTCGATTACCGTCTATATTATGATAGGCCTATAATTTATATCTTTAGCCTGGATCTCTCTCCAAGAACTGATTATCCAGCTTGTCTCTCCGCTGGGCTATCTATCTCAAAGTTTCCTCCACGAAATATGGTAAAGACTGAACTTATGATACTTCTTTTTCCGAGGCGCCACCCCAAACCTCTTTCCTATCCCAGCACATGGGACAGTCATCCACCCATGGGGACAGGCCAGACACCCAGGAGCCATCCTTGATGTCATCCTCTCCCTAAACCCTCGAATCCAATCTGTCACTCAGTCCTATGGACTTTCCTCCTAAATGTCTTGACTCCATCCACTTCTTTCCATCTCCTGGGCTGCCTTATTAAGACAATGCAACCCCCATCTTTTACCAGGACTACTGCAGCAACCTATTAACAGCTCTCCTCACATCTCTTTTGTCCTCTTTCCTTCCCATCATCCCCAAATTTGGAAGAAGTCTTTACAAAAAGCAAATCCGAATAGGTCACTGTCATTCCTTAAGCCCCTCAATGGCTTTCTATTGCTGTTATGATAAAAAGACAATCCCGGGCTTCCCTGGTGGCGCAGTGGTTGAGAGTCCGCCTGCTGATGCAGGGGACGCGGGTTCGTGCCCCGGTTCGGGAAGATCCCACATGCCGCGGAGCAGCTGGGCCCGTGAGCCATGGCTGCTGAGCCTGCGCGTCCGGAGCCTGTGCTCCGCAACAACAACAACAACAAAAGACAATCCCTAATAAGGCCTACAGCTCCCTCTGTGGTTTGACTCCTGTAGAGCTCTGCCCTGGCAATTTGTGCTCCTCTTTTTAAGTTCTTTAAATACACTCCTCCTGCCACAGGGACTTTGCACGTGCTATTCCCTCTGTCTGGAACACTCTTCCTCCCCTCTCCCCTTTTCCCAGTTAACTGCTGCTTAGCCTTTAGATTGACCTCAAGCCTTAAAGAAACTCTCCCGGCAATTAGAGATCTGGTTCCTTTCTTTCAGAGGAGTTATAACATTTTATCTTTTATATTCATTATTTTGATTGATTGACATCTTCTTTCTCATTAGTGTAAGTTCCAGGCAAGTAAGAATCTGTTTGCTTTTCACCGCCGTTGTACGCCAGTCCCCATCACACAGAAATATTTCTTCAGTGAATGATCCCAGTGGGGTAGGTAGGGCAAGCCTGTTCATTCATATATATATTTTTTAACACAAGGAGATTGGTTTTTTTGAAAGGCAGACACTTGGCTTTATTTCTTTTATTTCTAATTTTATAATAGGGATGTTTCTGCCTCCAATCGGTTCCTTCTTCCATCATTTCTTCTTCCCAGCTGATTCCAGCTTTACCCCAGCGGTCAGTAGTGAACAATCACTGGTTTGGAAATGCTCCTCAGAACATCAGTGCCAACTCACAAGATGTTTTTAGATTGCTAGAAACCTTGTGAAAACTTGCTTAATTAACTAATGGAGAATTTAACTGTGAATATGGATGGGAGAGTCATTAATTAAAAGCTCTGGATGGATAACTGCTTAAACAATAAAAGTAGGATTTTAAGAGGAGGGTTTTGAGACTGAATTGTGAAGCTCTGGCTGACTGAGACCTCTCTTGCCATTCTCACATTTTGCCTGCATGGCATTAGAGAAAATGCCCTGTCCCTTCCAGTGTCTCAGATCCTTCCTATTAGGTCTCTGAGCACAGCAGTATATCTCGTGCCAGACGGGCCCTCAGCTGCTGCTTTTTTGACTTTGAACGTGTCCTGTTATCTTTTGCTGCTGGACTCCTCTGGGGAACACGAAGAATAATTTACTCTAGCCGTGCTTTCTTCTAGCCCCCAAGGGCCATGCCGGTCTCGATTGTGTTCAAAGAGAAGAGGCACCTGTGGGCCACTGTCTAGGAAACTCTGTGTTTCTTGCTGTCATACTAAACTGACTTAGTAAAAGCTTATCAACTTTGAGCATCTCACAGCCACTGTGAGCTTCTGGATTCAGGGAAGAGCCAGGACCTCCGCCCCTTAGGACCCAAGTCTTCTACACAAGAACATTTGGGAATAGGGCTCTTTACAATTGAGTTCGTCGTTAGTTGAAGGATTTCAAACCATTTCAGTTCTTTTTACTAGCCTGTTTCTTCAATTTTCTGCTGTGTGTGTGTATGTGTGTGTTTTCTCACGTACAAATATTTTCACAAAGGCCCCTTCTATTGGCATTTGGGGAGATTTCCCAAATCAGACAGGTGGACTCTGTTGCCAGGATGTCCAGGTGGGAACTTGCTGGTGTGAAAATACTCACTGTGTTGATTGATCCACGGTGTATTTATGAGTGACTATTACGGATACCCGGTGTTTAGTTCCCTTAGATGACTGTGGAATTCAAAATAAGAAATTTGCCTTTATTCTAGATTCATTGTTTTGTTTTTTCTTATCAAGAAAAACTGGTATTATTGTTCAATACAGAAGGAATATTACCCCATTACAGAAACTGAAAACTAAACAAAAAAGACGTCTCTCAAAAACTCAGCCTCCCCCTCAACTGCTGCTAACTTCTGTTGCATTAGCATTCAGGGATATTTTTCTATGAATATTTCTCTTATATAGCTATGATTCATATTTTTCGTATTACTTTTGTGCCATACTCTTTTATATTCAATGACAGACATTAAACATTTTTCATACTTCTTACCTATTACTAAAATTTTTAATGCCTATGTTTCATTCATTGCGTGTATATTTTATAGTTTCTTAACTAATATCCAAGTGTTAGAATTTTCTTCTCTTTTAAATAGGTTGGATTTTTTATAATTTTAGAAAGGTGAAAAGAGCCGGAACATGCATTCTGTGGCTTTTTGTGACATTCCGGAGAAGTCCATGATTAAGGTCAGAAGAACATATGATAAGGTGGTTTGCAACTGGGAAGGGGACCCAAGGCGTTTGAACCGCAGGGAGTAAGGACTCCAGTTCTGCATGTACCCAGACGTCACAGCGTTGCCACAGAGACATCAAGCTCTGCCGTGTCTGCAGCTTTCCTTAGTGTCCTGTGTAATAACTTGTCTGTCATCCAAAACTTTAAAAAAATATACATAACTCAAATTCTGGGAATAAGTGGACAACTTTAGGCCCTGTGTAGACTTGATTATTTTCTTTTAAATTTGTGTGTCTCAATATTTCTGCTGACCTAATTCAGGTACTGTGTTCATACTGATGCTGAAAGCATTCCATACTCGAGGCTTTTAAAAAAATACGGATATTCTGAAGTGTCTCACACTGGGGCCCTCAGTTTTAAAGTAAGTGCAGTATAGGTGGATGTGCACTGCATAACAGTTCTTCTGTCAGTTGGAGAAATAGCTGGAGGAGAAGTCTGTTCTTAGAACAAGGCACAGGCTGTTGGTTCCAGACATTCTTTCTTGCTGGAGGATACAACTGTGGTGTTTAACGGCTGCTGGCCCCATGCCTACTCTCCAGCCCTAAGGAATGTGCTCTGTCTGGGCCACACTCCCAGTCATCAAGGCAGTTACTGGGGGGAGGGAGAAGCCAGCCCTACAGGTCCTCAGCCTGAGCTTTTCCTGCCAGAAGAAGGAATCTGTCTGTTTTGACTTTGGACTTCCCACCCAGCCCCTGCTCCTGATCCGTGAACTGTCCTGCTTACACGGGAAGCCTCATTTTTCTTTCTTACAGTTGCTGTTTCTTCATGACAAGTTCTTCACCTGAATGTAATGTTAAAAACGGAGTTTAGAAGAAATGTTATTTGGTAGAGAGGCGTCACCCTGTTCTTCTGTTAAGAGATGTGATGAGTAGATCAATTCCAGTATCCGGTTTCTGGCACATGCCATGTTTCTGAGATTGCCTCTCTACGTTTCACTTAAGAGGAAGAGAGAGAAAGAAAATTCTAAAACAAAATAGCTTATCCTTGAGAATTCTATTTGGGCAATTTGAGTGGGGAAAATAACAATAATAATGGTAACATTTTGTGAATTATCTCATTTAGCTCTCAAGTCAACTCCTGGAGCTAGGTTTTATTTTTGGCCCCATTTTACAGGTGAGGAAACTGAGGCTTGAAGGGGTTAGGTAACTTGTTCTGCTCATGAGTGATAGATGGTGTCCCAGCACAGGCAGCATGAATCCAGGGCTGGATGAGACTTTAATCCCCACAAAATAGTGCCTTCAAGGTCAGTAGGCAAGGCTTATGGAAGTTTTGCTTCTTAGGTTGGGGCTAATTTGTAATATTTTCCCCTAAACTTTCTATCTTGAAAAATTTCAGGCCTGAGAAAAGTTGTAAAAACAGTACAATGAAGGCATATATCCTTCAACTAAATTTACCAGTTGTTAATATTTTACCATATTAGCTTATTTGTCTTTCTGCCTGTGTATGTCTGTTTTGTTTTGTTTTTGCTGACCCTTTAAAAGTTAACTGAGACATGACGTTTCATCTCTAAGTAAGTTAGCAGATATCTTTGAAGAACAAAGACCTACTCCTAAAAAACCTCAAGGAAAATTCTATAGGTTCAAAAAACTTAGCATTGATTCACTGCTGTTTTCTAATGTGTCCATGTTGTCCAGTTGCCCCCAGAATGTCCTTTATAGCTGGATTTGTAAAAAATCCAGTATCCAGTGAAAGATCAGACATTGCTTTTATAGTTTGTAATCTTGATCTCATGCACATTCTCTTCTCAGACTAGGAATGGTTTGCTTTGGCTTAACTAAAAGACCAGGGATTGTGCTACGATTCCAGATTTTCCTTTCCCTCCTGACTAAGCAGCCTCACAAATGTCCTTATTTGACACATGTTGTTTTACTGGGCACCCTCCCTTCTTTCTTCCCTCTCTCTTCTCTGCTCTGCTTTTTTCTTGATTCTTTCTTCTCCTTCTTTTCTCTTTTTTCCTTCCAAATTTTCTTTTTTTCCTTCCTCTCCTTTTCCCCGACCCTTCCCCCCACCATAATATACACAAGACTTGTTCTTATGCACTGGAATTACTATCTGGAAACTGATGGTGTGGCAGGTGGGAACTGCAAGATTAGATCTATTCCATATTTATGGGTTGGGATACAGACCAGGTGATGGGGTTGAAGAGGGTGCACTGGGGGACTGACCTCAGGTAGACCCTGTTGCAGAGGCTCACACAGCTTCCTGGCACCGCATGAGGCTAAGAGGATGTGAGAATGGCCATCTTCAGTCCAGGGAAGCGTCAGTGGTGGAAGTTAGGGAGAGGATGGGTTTCACCAAGATGGGAAGAAATGGCATGGTGCTGTACTGGAAGAGCTATAGACTTTAAAGTCAGACAGCTTAAAATAGCAAGACTTTACTGACTAAAGTAGAGCTGTGTGATCTTAGGAAAATTATTTAACTTTCTAAGTCTCGTGTTCTTTACCCACAAATGGAAAGAGTAATATTTATCTTGCAGCGTTGTGTTGAAGGTTAGGGATAATGCATGTTAAAGCCAAGATCCTAGTACAGAGTTGGTGCTCAATAAACAGCATTTGCATGGTGTTAGGTATTTACATGGTGTCCCAACAAGTGGATGGAGCATTGCAGTGAAGGGAATCCCTGGTAGGTGATGGTTGTAAGTTCATGCAGGTGGCCAATATGAGGATGACCTATCAGTGGGTAGAAGAAGGTACTTTGGAATGGAGTTCAGGGCAGGCCTCCTGTGGCTGGGAGGGAAACTTGTAAGGCAGGTTCCAGGGATCAGAAGCACAATTCCATGGGGTTTGGGATCTGGAGGAGAATCCAAGTACCAGAGCCAAACTGTCCCATTAGGTTCAAGTGAATGGCAAGGGCAATTTGCTGTTGAGCCATCTGGAGCATCTTTTATTTGGGGTTAGCATTAGTGGGGAACTGGGGGCTTGGGTGGAGCCACTGTGGGAGGGGGGCTTGCACTCAGACTAAGCCTGGGGTGTATTCTCTTTTTAGAGCTGCTATTGATGTGATGACATTATTACATTAAAGAGGCTCTTTTCTTCCTGGGTACTTGGCCCAGATTGTCACTAGGTAGATGATGATACCTTGATAATGAGTCCAGAGTCCAAACTGTTGGGCTGATCTAGGTTTATTCCCCATCTGTCTTAGTCAGTGAGAGTTGCCATAACAAGACACCATAGACTGGGTTGGTTAAACAACAGACATAATTTTTCCCAGTTGAGAGAGAGATGGGGAGAGGGAGAGGGAAACAGAGAGGGAGAGAGAGGGGGAGAGAGAGAGAGAGACAGAGAGAGAACAAGCCAGCAAGCTCTCTGGTCTCTTCTTATAAGGGCACTAATCCCATCGTGAGGACCCCACCCTCATGACCTCATCTTAACCTAATTGCCTCCCAAAGGACCACTCTCCAAAAACATCACATTGAGGGTTAGGGCTTCAACATAAGAATTTTAGGGGGACACAAATTTTCAGTCCATAGCCCCCTCCTTCCATGCTCCCATTCCCAGACACTTGAGAATCTGTATGTAATGATAGATGCTACCTTGAGGAGAGTGCTGCTCATATGTCTTACATGGAAGCAGAAAAATTATTCAGAACCACAGTTCTTGCAGCTTGTTAGTAAAAAGCCTTTAGAAGGGAGCTCCAATTAACTCTCATATTAGTTCTTCCTTTTTACCTCCAATTTTTCTGTTTATAATTTCCTTATTTTTATTATTTGTCACTCCAGAGTCATGAAACTGGGGCAAAACACGTTATTGCTCGTTCTTTGTAAAAGCTCCAGGTTAAACTTTCTATGGCCCAAGGTGAGGCATTCTCCACTTCTTTCCAAAAGATTAGTTTATTCCAAGCTTTCCCTCTTCTATCTGAGCCTGGCAAGAATCAATAAAAACTTCTTAAATATTTATATTTAACACCACGGATAAAGCCATGCCTTTCCCCTGAGCACAGGTGCATCCAGTTTTCTTTGTTAACTAATTTGCTTTTGTTTTAACTTGCTTTCTGAAAGAGCAATAAATTACAGTCTAAGCTTATTAGGACATAGTTTTTTTTTTTTTAAGTATTTAAGCAAAATATACAACCAAAATAACATATAATCTATTTTACAAATTATAAAGTAATGTAGATGAGGATATAACTTAAGAAGATGGAACTAGCCCTATGCTTCCACCTTTTGGGAGAATTTCATGGCTGTTCACATTTGTACCTGCTTCTCTGGTCTTGTGTCTTCTTTGACTCTCCTGCCTTGGTTGACTGGTAACCTTCCCACCCCCAGCTCCCTAAGTCCCTGATCCCATCAGTGAACATCAAGGCCCTTCCCTGGAGATCAGTGGTTCTTCACGTGTGCCCCATGGACCAGCAACAGCATCTGATAACTGGTTAGAAATGCATATTCCTGCGCTCCATTCCAGATATGTTGAATTAGAAACTCCAGGAGTGAGACCCAGCCATTTGTGTTTTAAAGACCCTTCAGATGATCTGATACATACTTGACATGGACTGAATGTTTATGTCCCCCCAGAATTCCTCCACTGAAATCCTAATCCTCGATATAATGGTATTTGGAGATGGGCCTTAAGGAGGTAAGTGGGATTTAGGCCCATATAAAAGAGACCCCAGAGAGAACCCTGGCCTCTTCTGCCATGTGAGGACACAGTAAGAAGGCACCATCTATGAGGAAGCAGGCTCTCACCAGACACTGAATCTGTTAGCATCTTGATCTTGGACTTCCCAGCCTTAAGAACCATGAGAAATAAACAAATTTCTGTCATTTATAAGCCACCCAGTCTATGGTATTTTCTTATAGCAAGCAGCCCCAAAGGACTAAGACGATGCTAAGGTTTAAGAATTCCTGGCCCAGGCTAGGAGGCTAGATTCAGTGGACTTATCTCCCAGTTGCCAATTTTGGCATAGATAACAGTACTTTATTTTGCTCCTCTTCAGGTATAGAATCATTTTCAAGTGGAGTGAGATTTTAGGATTGCCCTGGTCAGTTCACTTTACCATAGAAGAGAGTTTGTGCCTGTACAAGGCTTTGCAGATAGTCAGTTGCATCATTCAGATGGGAACCCAGGCTCCTTGCTCCTGACATGGGCTGTTTCCTTCTCTAAGACTGTTTAATCTTTGCTTTCTGAGCCCAGGATTCTTTGTAAGGTGGCCTAAGGAAATATTCCAGAAGCACCTCTGGCATCAACCTAATCACCTGTGAGTTCTTTTAACATTTTAATAACAATATTCTAGGATTTCAGAAGTAGACTCCAAAACCTCGAAATCAAGTGGCTTTTGTCATGGATTTCCATTTAATAATTCTAGGGGAAAAAAGTCAAATGCTTAAACTAGCAGAATTCCACATTTTTCTATCCTTTCTGGCTTTTGTTCTCCTATAAAATAGTATAAACATATCTGTGTGTTTGCGTGTGTGTGTGATGTGTGTTTGAGAGAGAGAGAGGAAAGAGAGCAAAATTTCTATTTATGGGAAAACTGTTAAGTTATCTGAAGAAGCCGTGATTCCTGGAGTGGCAGCAGGTGGAGCAGTTTGTGGGGCACTGGCCACCCTGGTGTCCCTGTCCGCACTGGTTTTGGAGAGATGTGTATTTCGAGTGTCTTCACTTTCGGCAGTTTCCTCCTCTGTTTTGTTTCCCCTATTGGATAATCTGTGGAATGGATTTTACTCATTACTGGCTGTGATGCTCTGTAATCTGAAGGAAAGGGTAGAACTTGAAGCAGTTTGTCCAGATAATTCAATGTCTGACTACCCTGCACATCACACCTGTTCCTCTCCTTCCCTCCCTGGAGGCAGGGGAGGCCAAATAACGCCTTTACCTGCATGATCTGGTTTTTCTGGATGGCTTAAAATTCTTGTGTCTGATGGGTCCATAGCCTCAGGTACTTGCGTTTCTGTTCTGAGTGTGGGGAAAAGATAAAGACCTGAAGAAAACATTCCCCTGTCAAAATACGTGATTGATTTTGTTGTAGCAGGTGTTTTGGGGGCCGGGATACAGACTTGCTGGTAGATTAAGTACATGGGTTTCTTCATGGCTACTTTAAAGAAGATAAGGGGACTGTTTAGACTTTCTATGATTTGGTTCTGCTGGAAGTAGAAACAAGTAAGTGGTAAGTGCTTATTTTGACTTTGTCATCATTTGTTCATTTTTATTTTTTCTTCCTTTCTTCAACAAATATGCCAAACACCGAGCAAAATAGGCTAAAAAGACCCCCACTCCACCAAAACTTAGAGGGGAATGACCATTTCTATTTTAAGGTTATAAAAACACATCAAGTAACACCTGCACATAATTATGCTTGTATCAGAAATTTAGGGAGAAGGATTTCAAATGATCCAGGGAAAAAATTAGGTAAGCTCCATGGCCAAAGACTCTAATATAGTTTGTAAAGGATGAAGTTAGAAGACAAGTTAAATTTCATCTATAAAAAGCATGAACCCTAAAACAAAGATAGGGAGTAACGACACCAGAGTGACGAGAGAGTTTTCTGGTAAGCTCAGATTTCAAAAGAATGTGTCCGGAGGATAGAAAGGTTGACCTTTATCTTAGGACAAATAGAAAAGTCCTGTGGACTGTTAAATTGTAATAAGGAATACCAACGTGAAGTGTGAGTTACCAGAGAACTAGAGAGAAGTCCAGTATAGATCTTTGAAAAGTGAAAAGCTTGACATTAATCGCTGGAAAACATCTAGAGCTGATGATTAAACAGGTTCTTGGGGGAAGAGAAGAAAGCAGTGCTGGCTGAGTGGTAGCATGGATTTGCTAAGAGGTAGTCAAGAGAATGTAGCTTCTGGCTTAAAGCCATAGGAGAGGGGGTTCTTTAGGAGGGCTGTGTCTGTTCATCTTTCATATCAGCAAGTTAGAAGGTGACATAGATCATATACTTTTCATGACTTTCGTTGGGGTAGAAGGTTCTGGATCAGGAAGGGGAGTAAAGGAGGGGCTGGTGTGAGGGAGGGAAGGAAGGAAGGAGAAGTGGAGGACAGAAGACTGCAGGGACTCAAAGCTGCCGGGGACTGCTCATATGCCAGAATCAGTATTCACAGTCCCCTTGATGGGTAGGCAGGCGGGATATGCAGGCCAGTGGGAGAGAAAGCAAATATGTACGTGAGCGATGGGGAATGGTGAGGGTGGGAGGGGTGGGAATTCATTTATTGAGTAAATATTTACGGAGTACTTACTTTGTGCCAGGTGTTGTATTCTGGGCACTGAGATGCAGCAGTGCAGCAAGCGATGGAGGTCCGGCCCTCGTGGAGCTGACATGCTAGTGAGGGAGAGGGTAAACAGAATTAAATGAGTACATAATTTCTCAGGAGGTGCTAGTGTTATGGAGAACAATGAAATGGAATGGGGGGGTGGCTTGTTTCCATAGGGTGGTCAGGAAGGTCTCTCTGATATAGCAGCATCTGAGCCAGAAGCCGTGAAGATGAAGGAATATTAAACCCCAGTCCTGGGAACAGTGGTTCCCGAAGGTGTGTGGGCATCTGCGTGGAGGCACAAGGAGACCTAGTGTGTCTGAGCAGAGACAGCAGAGGGGGTGGGGGAATGATGCCGGAAGAAGAGGGAGACGGGAGACGGGAGGGGAGGAGGGAGGGCCTGGAGCCGGCTGCTCATCAAGTGAGAGTCAGGATTTTGCTCAGAGGAACAACAAGATCTGAGAATAAATACTCAGAGTACTTCTATATGTCAGTCTTCAGATAAGTTCCAAAGTCAGAACCACAGCCAGCCAGCGAAAGTTACGAGGAGATGGCTTTTAGTTCAGTATGTGACAGTGTAATAAGTCACGCTGCTCGGCTCAGCTGTGGTCCACGCAGCTCTGAGAGGGCTTCATCTTCAGGCTCTGCGTAGAGCCTGGGTTTACATTTGAAAACCTCCAAGGTCCCTTTTGACGCGAGCATCCTCTGATTCTCCCCCCTTGGAGGACAAGAGTTTCTTGACTTTGGCCATGACTTTTGATGGGCTGGAGGATGGGGGAGCAGAGCAGGGGCGTGGAGGTGAGTGGGGTAGTGGAGGGCTGGAGACAGGTTCCTGGAGACACCGGGGAGTGGATTGAGCTTCTGGGAAAGGGGCTGTGTGGTTCAGTTAAGTTAGGGCATCAGTCATAGAGGGGTGGATGGGCTGAGCAGTGGGGACACGAGGAGGGCGGCATTGTCATCGTAAGATCGGGTGAGAGAGGCCTGGATGGTGTGCTGGGCAGGTTGGCGGAAGGGGGATGGGGGATGGGGATCCTTCAGCAAAGGATGAGGTGGTGAATTTCCAGGGACTGGAGTGTGGAGACAGCGGTCAAGGTGGTAATCCAGAGGCCTGTGAGAGGTGCCCCTGGGTGAGATGATTGGGGAGGGACAGAGTTGAGGCCTAGGGGCGGGTCCACAGAAGGACTGCTCTGAATGTCCTCATAAAGGACCTCCTCCAGAGAGGGCAAAGTGGGAAGGTGAGATTCCCCCAGCTTTTGGGCCCTTGGGTGTGGGCAGTGACAGCTGACTCAACCAGAGAGACTCAGACTCATCTTTGCTTTGGCTGTAGAGGGGAAGAGTCCCCGTGGTGGTGTTTGGCGGCCGCATGGCCTGTGCAGAGTCCTAACCACTGGACCGCCAGGGAATTCCCTCTTTCCCTGGTTTTAATTCAGAGGATTTATATACTTTCCCCAAAACTGCAGCTTAATTATATACTGGCCTGATCGCAGGGGACTAATCAGTGGCAATTGGGAAAATTATGGACAGTCAAACCTTTTAAACGTTTTCATCTTTCCCCTCCAGTTTATGAATAATTTGGAAGAAGGAAATGAATTTAATACAGAACATAAGGTTCAATTTAAATATTTATTTCTTACTCAAGTGGCAGATTTACTTTTTAAAGCCACCTTTCTTTTGGAGTAAAAGAGATAATTTACTTTTAAGTTTAAAATAATTGATAAAGAAGATTATATTTATTTGTTAAATAAAATGTATGTTTGACTTTAGTAGTGGTTGTGTTATGCAAAACTGTTCACAGATATGCACAATTAGCTGTGTTTCTGTGAATTTTATATAGTTCCCCTCCTGATGTCTTCACACGAGTATGTTTCACGTTCAGAGATGATTGGTCCAATGATGTCTTTTATTGATAGTTCCGAACTGACATACCACAAATCCTAACCATCATGTATTCCTGTTTCTTTCCTTTTCTCTAAGTCATGGAAAGGCTTTGGCCAAAGTCAATAAAATTCCAGTTCTTTTGGTAGAATTGCAGTTTGCACAGCCACTTCTTACTCTCTTTTATTCTTTTTCACACACTCTCTCTCCCCCTACATATATGTGTATTCATAAAAACTTATTTTTGATTTTAAGCTGCTTTCCTCGTGAGAAGTCTGTTAGGAGCTCAGCACTCATTGTCACGTGGAGGCAGTGTTACATAACGGGAAATTCATGAGCTGTGTCATCACACAGATGGTGGTTTAAATTCTGGCTCCCGCACCTTCAAGCCATATGACCTTGGCAAGGTAATTAACCTCTTTGAGCCTCAGTTTACAGCTCTGTAAAATGGGCCTAATCATGCTCACCTAATGGGGCCATTGTGAGAATTCACAATACAATGTGTTTGAAGCACCTATTAAAGTGCCTCCCTAAGTGGAAGTTACTGCTGTTCCTTTTGTTTGTGTTAGAAAACTACAATGGGGATATGAAGTAATGGGAATTATAAAAACTAGGGAAGGGGAATATGGAAGGGAAGACTTCTGCGAAATAAAGGGAATGGAGTGAAAGTGAAAAGTTATTGAGGTGAGTATTTTACCATTTGATTTTTCTGCTCTACTGGTAAATTCAGTAGTAAAATTACTTAAAATTTTCTAAATATTGTACCTGCTTCCCTCACTGGATGGTGAAGGAAGCATTTTACCTATAGGATAATTTAATTTGGTCTTTCTGACTTTGAATTTCATCATGATTTCATTCACCCAAGTTTGTAGACTATCTGAGAAATCATTGTTCTGGTTCCCTGTTTTCAAGGAGTTAAATGCCATTCAGACATATGTTCATCTCTTCCAAAAAGTTTTTGAGAATGGTGTATGAGTTTTTGCTGCTAATAACTGAGTAATAAATTAGTGATTTAAAACACACAACCATTTATTTAACCCACAGTTCTGTGGACCAGAAATTCAGACTCAGCTCAGACAGATAGTTCTGCTGCTCTTGGCTGGGCTCACTAGTGAGTCTGTGACCAGTTGTTGTTCAGCTGGGAAGGTCTCCTTCTGGAGCATGGCTAGTGATGAGCTGGAGGAAAGAGGATGGGAGTGGTCAGGGTGCTGGACCGTGCGTCTCCCATCACCCAGCAGGCTAGCCCTTGTTTGTCCATACAGTAAGTAGCTTGAGTTTCCAAGAGGGAGACTGGAGGTTCCAAAGATTCTTGAGTCAAGTTCTGCCCAGTTTCAGAAGTTGGACAGTGTCACTTCTGCCACATGCTGTTGGCCAAAACAACTCAAAAGGCCATTCCAGAATGAATGAGCAGAGAAATAGAGGCCACCTCTTAATGGGAGGAGCTGCACGGTATTGAGGACATTTTTGCAACCCACCCCAGGTAAGGACTCTACAGTCCTCATTGATAAGTCAATTATAGTTCCTTGGAGTCGATATATTCTTCCTCAAGTCTACCACAGTATTTTCTGCTTTACTTTTTGTCCTTTTTGGTTTTTGCATGAAGTGGTATTCTGAAGACTGAAAAAAGATGCTTAAGTTATTACTTCCCTCATATTGCGGCCAGAGCTCGAGTTTGTAAAATGCTGGCACCAGAAGGTTGACCTTGACCCCGGCTTGATTTCATCCCTGACAGATCCACTCACCCGTACCTAAGCAGTGGCCAGGCAGAGTGGGGAAAGTCAGCTGGATGACCTCGCTGGAGGCTGCTCAGGTGACCCAGGTTCAAGAGCAGCTTCTTCATTGTCCTCTGATGCAGAAGGTGTGTGGGAAAAAGAGCCTCCCCACTTACTTAAACTGGCTTTCTTGGAACATTTAGACATTGCATTGCAGCAAATGCTATGCAGATAAGTTGGTTCCTTAAATAAAGTTGTGTTGAACTCTTTAAAATCCATCAGATGATCTCAAGCTGCTGGGTGTGCTTGAGTAGCCAAGGAGTCATTTTCCCATCATTTTGAGGGAGTAGAAATTCCAGTCATTTTCTCCAGATGCTAGACTTGAGAACTCAGTGGTTTGTCTCCAAGTTCCAGGCTTAATGGGGTTCTTTTTCTTTTTTTTTTTAAATAACATGAATGCTCTTCTAACTTGTGTTAGACCATCAAGTTTGTTACCTATAGCCTTGGCCTTGTATGCCTTGGGTAACTCAGACTCCCTGATTGTCATCTGACCTGTGAATTCTGAACTCCACTGTATTCCCACTGACCCCAGGGAATTGCATGAGCAAGGAAAGAAGAGGAAGGGTCACAGAGCTGCCTATTTCCCTTAGTGACCATGCAGGTCAGGTACAGTGATGACCTGGATTTAGGAGAAAACTAGGAAGTGATTGATTCAGTTTAATAGCTCCTCAAGATTTAAGTGGGTCAGGCCAAGTATAGAACACGCCAGACATGGTACTTCCACCTTCTGGGAGGAGACGCTATATTGTGATCTTTATTCCACCTTGTATTACAGCAAAAATTAGTAAGAGCTCATCGGAAGTGTTTTTGCTTGTTGATCATTAATACCTTGGCAGAGGAAAGAGGTAAAGGTCGTTGCATTCACACTCTTCTCTTATACCTAGTTGTCCTTTTACAGGTGTGTAGGAATTATTTGGATTAGCAAAATATTCTTCACTTTCTAAAAACGAAGAAAAATGATCCATCGTCATTTGAATTTAAGAGTTCTGCATTAGTTGAAGGGATGGCCTGGTTGTTTAGGTTGCACTTGCTGTATTTTTTTCTGGCGGGAGGTAGTCAGGGCTGAGTTGAGGTTTCATGGTGAAGGGTCACCCCGACTTGTATAACTAGGCAGCCCCGTGGTTGGTCAGGAGGTGGTATAGAAGGGCAGGGAAGGCAACAGGGCATGACTGTCATTGGGTTTATCAAGAATTTATTTGGCTTCGGCCACGTCTAGGCACTATGTCAGATCCTGTGGTCACATCCTTGAAGAGGGGGAAATAGTAAAAATGCACAAGTGATAAAGGTAGTAAGAGAAGAATACGTAAGGGGCTCTAGGTGCACTTTGGGTGCATGGTGACATGGGTGAGTGGGAAAAGGCTGGCTTATGAAGTCAGAGTTTTCTAGGAGGAGGAGGGAGGGCAATGCAATTCTGGGCTGCAGAAATCTTGTATCTAAAGTCAGACAGATGTGATGAGCGCTGTGTTTGGGGAAATCCATGTCATTATGGCTGGCTAGACCAGAGCAGGGCCTGTGTGAGTGGAGAGGCAGGAAGAAAGAAAGACAACACATTTTGAGAATTTTAATGTACATCGGGGGGAAATTGGATTAAATTCCCACACACAGTTTTTAGAAAGGCCTCTATTTTATAAAATGAAATGCTATTCATCTTTAAAAGCAGCTCTTCAACAACTAGGTTAATTGAATTTGGCCCCTTTCCTGTAAGCAGAGGATTCCTTTTTCTAGAAAAAGGTGAACAGATTCTTCCCACCCTGGGGAATGTTATTTCACCTGTTAGAATGGTCTGACTTTTCGGGTGCAACATTGTACTGTATGTACTGATTGTAACATTCAGAACCTGGACTGTGAAATATGAATTATAATGAAATACTTGTCATTGTTATTTTTTGCTGTTTCAATGTGGCATTTCTGGGTTTTTGGCCTCTCAAAAAATATTCAGCATGGCACTCTGTTTTGTGGCTTGTCAGGGCCCCCTAAATGGAAAATGTAGAGTGATAATAGCAGTCTGCAGGGGGCTGGGGTGGGCTTGAGAGCTTTTGTGAATAAGAGAAAGCTCAGGTTTATATGGAGGAAATTTTTAAAATGGATTATAATTTAAAATGTTCAATTACATTGAAATCGTACACTCCTAGGTATATCTTATTCTCTTTACACAATGACCGCTTTTTAATTTCATTTTCCGCTTATAAGCAAGAAACAACTGTTTGTAAGTGATTATAAGGCCTTTTGGGGGCTTTCCTGACTCGAAATTTTAAGTTCCTGGCGTGAATTAACTGTTCAGTCTCACCACCAAATACCTGGCACCTGTTAGCACTTGGGGGCAGCAGAATCTGAGTCCTGGAATCACATGCTTTGGTTAGTGTTGTAAGCATCCAATTAGGAATGATTTCAAGTGCATTGAAAGGTACAGTGAGAGAAGAGAAATCATGCTTGTAGCAAGGATGTGAATGCTCCCAGAGACCCGTCCTCTCTAGCTCTGGGAAATTATTTAATCTTTCTGAGCTGCAGTTTCCACCTTCCTATGGCATCTGCCTCTTTGAGTGGGGTTCTAGTGTTACCTGCAACATTTCAGTTCTTTTGTGAAAATCTGAGGCCAACATTAGCAGACTGACATTTGAAAACCCTGGTGGTGGGTTTCAGGGGTATCTGTGACATCATTTTCTGAATTACTCTTTATTTCAAATTATTTCCTAATTAGAACAGAATTTTAATCAGAAATGGTAAGTGAAAGTGCTGGGTGCCTTCACCCATGTATCTAGACTCAATAAGCATTTCTGAATCTGATGTTTGTGTTAGCTTGAGGGGCTTAAGGGGAGATGAATGAGGTGGCAGTGCTGAAGAATGAATCCTAAAATTGTCCTTGTCACACTTATCCTGTGGCTCTTAAGAAACTACAGTGTGGCTTTGCTTCTATCCAACAGGCCTTTGCTGCTTGCGTCTTAAAGGAAATGTCTGTGAACATGGGCTTTTCCTGTGCCTGTCTGATGGCTTCTTACTCTACGAAGATGGAAAATGGGCAAGGATTTCTAGAGAATTTCTAATGATGGCGTGGTAGTGTATGTGTTTAACCACTTACAAGAGGCTGGCCTGGTGAGAATTAGGGGTCAGGAAGGTAATTGGTTTATCATGGCCAATTGTTTACCTCTAAGTATAGGGTAGGTAAAATGGTAGAAGAATGGTGTCTTTAGCAGTGGCTCTGTGGGAAGAATGCTGTGCTTTATTTGATATTCAATAAGAACCCAGACGCCCGGTGTGGGGCACAGGGTGGGGAGGCCCCATCATCACAGATGCTGGTTCCCTGCAGTATTAGAGCAGGGACACTATGGAACAGGCTTTCCTGAGTCTGGGTTCTCTGTGGCCAAGAGTGTTGAATGACTAAGTACATCTGTGCTTAGGCAAGGTCTGCAATTTTCCTTCCAGTCGTTTGTAGGTTGAGCCCTTGTCCCAGTTTGCCTGAGACTGAGGAGTTTTGTGAGATGCAGGATTTTCGGTGCTAAAGCCAGGAAAGCCCTGGGCAAGTTAGGGCAGGTGGCTACCTTCCCTTCCAGCCCCACTGCCCGTCTCCTCTCTCTTGCCTCCACTCACTGCCACGCAATACAGTGAGCCTCCCGACAACTCTGTTCACTGTTTCCAGGGACTTGGCATGGTGGTGGGCGGGGGCTTGGGGAGCTTGGTAAAACAAACGACCAGTTTTTAAAGATAGGGGCGCTCCTTAAGTAGTTCAAGCTTAAGTCTGACTGTCTTTGTAGGGGGTGACAGCACCCTGCGATGCTCTGGTTATTTCTTTGCAGTGCTTTTCCTTTTGCTGAACATCTGTGAAAATAGAAGGTGGGGGCTACTGCAGTTAGAGCAGGGGGCAAACAGGCCCCAAGTCTACAGCCCCCTCCCGACTCCCCTCCTGCTTCTCCTGGAGAGCTATCCACTGTCCCCACCTGCAAGAGCAGGTATAGTTGTAAACTGTGAATTATGTCCCTAGGACTGATGACTAGTCTTTTCTTTTCAGGAAAGATAATAGCAATTGGAACAAAATTAAGTAAACATGAAAATCCTATGCTTTTGTCCCCTGTGAAAGTTAAATGCTACAGGTCATTTCACGATTTTAGGTGTCATTTTCATTATCCCTCATGCTTAAGTAGAACAAATACAAACTGTATCTCAAGATCAAAGGGCAGAATTGCAGTTATGCTTGTGAAACTTCAAAATCCCAGCCAGAAGCCCATGAGGGGCGCCTCTCAAGGGTTTGATCTTCTCTCTTTTGAGAGTGACTGGATTTCTTTTCTCTGTATGATTCATCGAGAAAGTTCCATTTGTTCTGTGTTTGCTGCTCACAAATCCCTGCTTCTTTTTTCCTCCTGGCAAAGTTACATGGCTGTGGGATCTTACTGGGCTGTGTGAAAACCCATGATCATATCAAGCATTAAGCAGTTGCCTAGAAACCATTACGCAAACAGGATTAAGTGAAGCACTTTTTTCTATATTACAGCTGCTTTCTGATTAAGACATGATGTCAGAAATAGCTCAGTGTATGCCTCTTCATGGCCTTAAAACACAGATAAATGAAACAAAATTTTCAGCAGAGATAAAATGACTGCTCCACACTCACATCTCGAGATGGCCACCACCAACTCGAATCTACCCTCCTCCACACCCCACAGACGCCTATCCTTCATGGAGAGTCACGTGTTGGGGCTTGCGGGCCGCCCCCCCCCTTTTTTTTAAGGTTTTTTTTTTTTCTTTTGTAGTACGCAGGTCTGTCACTGTTGCGGCCTCACCCGTTGCGGAGCACAGGCTCCGGACGCGCAGGCTCAGCGGCCATGGCTCACGGGCCCAGCCGCTCCGCGGCACGTGGGGTCCTCCCGGACTGGGGCACGAACCTGTGTCCCCTGCATCGGCAGGCGGACTCTCAACCACTGCGCCACCAGGGAGGTCCTATTATTGGCCCTTTTTAATGAACATGAACATAAACCCACACAAATCTCAGACTCTTATTGGTCCATCGATCCCTTGGACCTCAGCCAGACTGGAGTGTGTGTAGAGAAGTTATGAGGCTGCTGCAGGTATCTGGTCACGAGGAAGGAATGTGTTCTGTGAAGCAGCTCAGTGATAAGCAGGTTTGCAGCAAAACGTCATCAGGAGCTAATCCCACTTTAAATCAACTGCAGGGAGTTAGAGAGAACTAAATCTCTAACTCTGGACTCTGCTGCCTCCCAGGAAACAAATTGGGATGGAATCAAGGGACATTGAGAAGTATGAATTGAAAGGACTTACTATAGGATTGAGGTATTCCTAAACTCCCTTTGGAATAAGATAGTCAGGTAAATAAATGATTATGGCTGGTTTGGGGTCAAAGGAGAAAAAGGAATCAGGAAAACCTAGAAAATCTAAGAGTCAGTAAGTCAGCAGATATTTATTGAACTCCTCCTATCTGCCCATGGGCCCTTCTAGGTATGTGAGGGGGTGGGGTGGGCAAGGTGACTGTCAACAATGAGTAAGATGAACAGTCGTGTATGTCCCAGCACGGGGGCAGGAGGCAGGCGATAAAAGCTGGAACAGATAAATAAATACAATAGTTTCAGATAATGGTAAATGCCAGGAAGATGGTAAAACAAGGTCTGTGGTGCAGTTGGAGGTATGGGCACTGCCTTTCTGGGGTGACATTTGAGTTGAGGGGCTGAGAATCTGAGGGTCTTGGAGTGATGCCATATTGGCAATAGGGGGAAGTAGGGAAGGAGACTGAGTATATGGTAGCAAATAGATTGTAGAAATCAAAACAGAAAAAGAACCTTCAGTGTTGTTGGATAATAAATCAGAGCCATACTAGGAACATCCTTTTCAGGTTTCTCAGAAAAGTGAATCAAACCTCACCAGTCCTCCAGATGGTTTTAATTACCTTTGGGGGGTTGCCTAACAGATTAGTCATAGAATTGACAATGAGGAGTTTTGTGTTTTTCTCACAGATGTTAATGGTGGGAGTTTTTTGCATTTAAAATTTTATTTTTAAACCATGGAAATAACATGTTACCAAAGTTGGACAAATAAGAAAACTCTTCTATAATTACACGAACCTAGAGGCACTTTTTATCTATTTTGTATATTCCCTCCCAGTCTTTTTCATGTTTCTGGTTTTAGATAGGTAGCCGTTTAGTTGTAATGTACAACGTGTTAAATATAAGTAACACTGGGGTATGTTCTATATGAAAGTTGTTAAGAGAGAAAATCCTGAGTTCTCATCACAAGAAAAAATTTTTTTCTATTTCTTTAATTTTGTATTTATATGAGATGATGAATATTCACTAAACTTATTGTTATAGTCACTTCATTATGTATGTACATCAAATAATTATGCTGTGTACCTTATACTTATGTCAGTTATACCTCAGTGAAACTGGAAGAAAAAATATGTAGCCCTGTAAATGCATAGCAGGCATTTTCCCGCTCTTCTTCAAATTTATATTTACAAATTTTAATGACTAAATATAATCCGTTCTTGTTTGGGAGGTAGTTATGTTCTATAAAGTCCCTGTGAATAGTGAATTAGTGAATACTGAATCATTGCTCCTAGGGGAAATACTGGGTTCGGTTCCTGTGAGCCTCTGGTCACACATTTTCATCAGCTGATCAATACATTGCCTTGTTTTCTGTGTGTTTCGGTTTAAAAACACCTTATTTAATATACATATATTTTTGAGCTCATGCCAAGAGAACTATAACTCATGCCTGAACGAAGCTTACCTAACACATGTAGTTTTTCCATAGGGCACATCACAGCTTTCTTCTGTTCAGAAACCCTAGCTAGCACTTCAGCACTGTACTTGGGGACCATTTTAAACAGCAAAATCACCCACAAAAAGAAAAAAGGTGTGACAATGTGGCACTGAATAGACCATGAAAAGGACACTTGTTTACAGTATGAGCTGAAAGAAGGCAGAGTGTAGCCTTGTTCAACCTCAGCTGAGAAGGTGCACTTCAGGAAACTCAAATTTCTACTGCCCTGTGCATATTTGTGAATGACCATGAAAGCACCACAAGTATTGATTTTGGGGTTACAAATAAATTTTAGCAAGTAGGCAAATTTGCAAATATGGAATTTATGGGTAATGAGGGTCGGCTGTATGCTGTTCTACTGACAGACTGTGCCGTGATTAACTGGACCGTCAATGACTCACCTGGATGTATACACAGACGCGCTTATGCTCTGGTGTTTGTGGAGCCTCCTTAATTCCTCCGTACTCCCCACCCCAAAGGAAACAAATCCTGAAAAAGCCCTACTAGCTCAGAAGCACAGGGTAGGTGAGAAACAGCTGTCTGTCTCAGTAGGGGATAATGGTAATCATATCACCTTACATTTACAAGGGCTTTAGAATTTGTGAAGTTCTTTGATGTGGTCTACGTAATTTGATCTTTGTTACAAGGACCCGGTAAGGGAGATGGAACTGTTATCTTCATTTTCCCAGAAAAAGACACAAACGTGAATTGCTGGTATGCATACCTGACCTGACCTGTCTCTCTGAAATGACTCAGGCATTTTGCCCTCTGCAGATGCCCGGAGAACATGATATCTCATTGGAAACCGGTCTCTCTCCTGTGGTCCACCAGTGCACGATAACATCCACTTGCATTTTCACCCTGGAGAGTGGAGAGGCAGTTGGTCTAGCGGAAAGAACGTAGCTTTCACAGTCAGAGGAAGTGATCTGATTTCCTGGCTCTGCCCCTTCTTTACCTGTGCAACGTCAGCCAAGTTGTCAAACCTCTACGAGCTTACATTTTTGCATCGGTAAAATGGGGGTAATAATATTACCTAACAAACACATTTGTTGTGAAGATTTAATGAAATAATATATTTAGCCACTTTCCTCATTATACCTCTGATGATAAGAACTGTGATGACAAGGAGCTTATTGATAGATCCTTTGGAAAAAATCAATAAGTAATCTTGACAGTGACCTCTGTTTCCTAGCAACTCTGCCTGGAGATTACCACCCCCAACAGAACCAACAGCGAATAAACAGTGTGCATTGGCTTCTGCATCAATGAGTATCTAAACGAATGTCATTTCCATCACACGTTTTTTTCCCCTCGTGTCAGAAACATAAATGTTTCAAAATAAATATTAATGAAGTCTCCCTTAGATTTTTTTTCTAATCTTGGTTGGGATGTTGTTAAGCTTTACGTACATGTTGGCTGTTGAACAAAGTGGTGGAAAAGGCTTGCTTCACATAACAGACCCAGGTCAAATAAGTGGTATGGGAAGAGGTTTGTGCAGCACCAGTACCTGTTCTATTCATGGGAAAGTGACATATAGGGAAGTGACTGGCACAGCAAGATCCCCAAAGTAGATTAAGCCTGCCCAAGCAGCCAGCCTTTGAAATACTAGAGTGGGCTGAGGGGAGGAGTAGAAAAAGATTCTGTTCCTGATAGTTTTGCAATTAAATGAATACGTGTCCTTTATAAAATGTTTTAGATCCATTTTACACCCACAACACAGTTTCTGGCATGTTCTTCTTTAAACATCTGTGCAGCATCAGTAGAAAATGAAACCCGTCCGTTAGAGCAGGGGTGCCCAACCTCTGGGCCGTTAGGAATGGGGCCGCGCAGCAGGAGGTGAGCGGCGGGTGAGCGAGCGAAGCTTCACCTTGCGCTCCCATCGCTCTCATTACTGCCTCAACCATCCTCCCCCCAGCCCCTGCCTTGGAAAGTTGTCTTTCACGAAACCGGTCCCTGGTGCCAAAGAAGGTTGGGGACCGCTGCGTTAGAGTGCTCTTATAAGGTCACAGTAGACCTCACAGTGGCAGGGATGATGGTGTCAGCAGTCTGAATGCTAAACTCCAGGTCCAAGTGGCTCTTTCTTTCTGAACTTTGATAGCTGGTGTCTGCCTGAGAGAAAAACGACATTTGTTTTTGCTGGCTTGGCCTTTGAGATTACTCTGAGACCGGTGATCTCTGAACCCTGATGTGAGCTCGAGATTAGATACAGGAATGCTTCATGTATAACTTGTTTGAGATTTTCCCCATTTTTGTGTGAACATCCTATTATATTTCCAGTGACTCATACATAGCCATCCTTAAGCTTGGGGCAGCATGATAGAACTGACACGGGCAATTGCAGGGATCATACTGGCTTTCATTGTCATCGCTAGAACTCATTAGAATGGCCACTTGCTTGTTACGCCATTCAGTCACAGAACAAAGAGGACAAAATGTATCTGATGTGCTTTCTGGGAGCTTGCAGTCTAGGACAGCTACATGGGTGGGCATGGTCAGCTTATTTTCATGTTTTTCAGTAAAACGCTAATATTCACGCCTATGAATTCAATAGGAAAATTCACACTAGGGAATTCTTGTGTTGAGCTCAGCACACATTTGAGTAACCGTGAGGACCCTCTCAGAGGTTAATATTTACGTCTACTGATTCACGTTGGCCAAAGTGAGTCTCTTCTGTTACTTGCGGTGGGTCTCTGCAAGTAGACAGTCTAATAGTGAAAGTCTAGTAGGGAGATGGAACTTAGACATTGAAGTTCTATTACATTTGTTTTCTTACAGCTTTATAGAGTAAGCCTATAGGTGATAGAGAAGCTTCAGGTAAGTTTTGGTCCTTACCATGGTGCTTAGATGCTGCTTAGGCATCAGCTAAGAAAAGTAGGTTGACCGTGAATCGATTTTTGGAATTGTATAGTACCGGTCTCCGTGATGGACTAGCGAGTGTGTTTTAGGCAATTCTAGTAGGCCTCGGGCTACGTGATAGCATCTCTGTAGCTCTGGAATTCAGCACAGTTGCCTGACACACAGTGAATTCTTAATACATCTTAGGTGAATTGAAGCCAAAGGGACAGAAAGTAAGAGCAAGACACAGGAACACAGAGGTCTGAAGACAGTGAGTAAAGCACAAGTGTCTTGTAAGGTCCCCAGCATGAGGCCTGGGAGAGGAATCATTGCAGTCAGATGGAGAAGTTCCTTCTTCATCCTTGGAGCCAGAAACCAGAGTGGGAGGACCTGGGAGGGAGGCTCCAGGGCTAGTAAGGTGCCAACTCAAACGCAAGTTGAGCCAGAGGGAGCCTGGCACAGTTGTAAACCTCCTGCAAAGACAGGGCTGGGGAGGGAAGCGGATGTGGACATGAACGTTCCAGGAGCTACACCAGCCAAGCCAGGCTGTGGCCAGCCTTTAGTTAAGTTAGAGCAAGAAATGTGTCCTATGTGTGTCTACTTTCATTTCAAAAATTCCTTCTTCTTCCTTCCCTTAGTTTTCTTATAAAAGTTTCTTTAAAAAAAAAAATCAACTTGACCTTGCCCGTCTATCAGGAAAAAGAGATTTATTCAGACCTAGATCTGTGATCTGGGAGGCCAGGTATTAAGCCACAGCCACCATCTAAACCTGACTTGCCAAAAGGAGTGAACAGAGGGAGGGAGGCAAAGCATCAGGTTCACGAAACAGGGGTGGAGTACCTCCGACAAGTCTTGCTGGGTGGGCCTCACTCCCCAGTTGGAGGCTGAGTCCAAGGAGCACAGAGGATTCTTTTCCACGTAGACATCCTCAGAGGAGGTGGACAGGAAGAAGCGAGAGCGTGGGCGAGGGCGTGGACAGACACTTGGCCAGTCAGCGGGTGTGTTCGTTTTCTATTGTCATGTAACAAATTATCACAAATTTAGTGGCTTAAAACAGCAACATGTATTATCTCACACTTTCCCTGGGTCAGGAATCTGGGTACAGCTTAGCTGGGTCCTCTCCTCAGGGACTCACTCACCAAACTGCAGTCAGGTGTCAGCTGGGCTGCAGTCCCTCTGAGCTTGTGGTTGTTGGTAGAATTCAGTATCTTGCATCTGTATGACTCTTGGTGGCCTGCAGGAGAATCTCTCTCTGACTTCTAGGCCTTCTTTGAAAAGGCTTGCCTGATTAGGGCAGACCCACTCAGGAAAATCTCCCTTTTGGGTAACTCAGAGTAAACTGATACGGGACCTTAATTATGTCTGCAAAATTACCTTCCCCACAGTGTAAGCTGGCACTCACAGGAGCCCCATCCATCATATCCCTAGGCCGTACAGGCCACACTCAAGGGGATCTTATAGGGTGTGTCCACCAGGGAGCAGGAATCTTGGGGTCATCTTAGAATTCAGCCTCCTACAGAGGGCGAGAAAGTAAGCGACCAGTGCTTGTCTGTTCTCTCCATTTAGCGGACTGTAATTTGGGAAGAGGTTGGAGAGCAGGACCAAAGATATTATTTTAGGTGTTTGTGGCTGGTTGTCCCAAGTCATGAGAGAACAGAAACTACCACTAAGTACAATCTAAGGATAGAAACTTAATTGTAGTGGCTTAGGGTGGAAATTTTGATTTCGAAAAGAAAAAGTGTTATTGATCGGGCAAGTGTTGGGAGCTGTTTCAGGGCGCACCCTGGTGAGGAGAGGGTGAATGAGAGGAGCTCTTTGCCCATGTTTGTGATTCTGTTGCAAACAGAGTTCCTGATGGAAGCTGTTTTTAAAGACAAACCTTGCACGTGACTTGGGGTTAGCTGTAGCCGTGCTTGTTGGACAAAGGCCCAGTTGTTGTGGGTCCTAGTTGCTCTCAACATGGAGGATAAAATTAGAGAGGAGGTTTCTGTCCATTTAACATGTAAAGTGTCAGGAAAAATGGGATATTACTGTCCTGCAGAGTGGTCTGTCTTTTAAGCCTGCGCCTGCCAGTGAGTTATTTTTGATCAGGAACGAAATATAGAGTATCCGTCTTCCGGGTAGAAAATGCTGTCTCTAGTCAGGTGTCCTCACTGTTCTTTGTTCCCTGAGGACTATTTATAAACCAGGTCTCACTTAATTTGATTAAATGGAGTCTGTTTTTTAAAAACAAATGCTTCCCCCCACCATTGTAAACTCATAGGTTTTCATTGTAGAAAATACATGTAAGAAGAACAAAAAAACCACATCTGTTACACTATGCAGAAGTACAGTCACCATTTTGCTGTCTATCCGCCCATTCATTTCTACATTATGGCATTTACAGACAATTCTCTACTCTATAATCGAAAAATAGAGAATTCATTTTTTGTAATATATTTTCACGTTGTTATATATTATGAACATTTAGATGTTCATAATAGAAAGCTATTAACAAATAGCTTTCTATAATCACGTTTTTAATAACCACTTAGATATACTATAATTTACTGAAACAATCTTAGATGGGCTATTTTAAGTTTTAGGTGGATAGGTGATAGCTATTAAGTCAGGGTTATCCATCTTTATCAGTAAATTTTTCTTAGTGGTTGTGATGCTGTTGTGTTAATCCAACACTCCCTTCATTTTTCTTCATTTATTAGGTGCTCTGATGTCGTTGATGCTGTGCTTGCTGCTTGCAAAGGCGAAACTTGTGCTTTATGTTTACTTTTCCCCTGGTCTGTTCCCAAGGCTACGTGTAGAGTTTTTAAATACCTCTTTTGTGAGCTAGAAGCCCTAATAAACAAACCGCTTTGTTGAGACTGGAGTATTAGCACTGGCACAATTTACTAATTTTACTGCACGTTACAGACATCACAGCGAGGTGGTCCAGCTGCACCTTCGTCCTACACACAGGCTGTGTACAGCTTTGTGAGTTGCTGTTTTTCTTTCCCTCTCCCTTCCAAATGGACTGCTGGTGGCAAAAATCTGTTTAAACAAAGGTGAGGAAAGGATCAGTTTATTACAAGCCCAGACTAAAAGTTAGAGGTTTAACCTATTAGAAAGCTAAGCTTTGCAAATGTTGAGAGTAGTAGGATGAATGGGGAAAGGGGCACTAAGATGCAGATGGTTATCAAGAGAATTTTTTATTATAATGAAAATAGACCCATGGAAAGAGCCTGAGTCAACATCGAGATTCCTCATAATCCAGCCGAGCCTATATATGGAAAGTCAGCTTCTTTTGCTTTTAGAAATACATGGTAGCATTTTTGATTGGTGTCATGATGGGGAGGGGAAGCTACTAGTATTTAGTGCCCAGGGGACCTGTGATGTTCAGGACAATGCCAATCAATGAAGAGTCTTTTTACCTAAAATTCCAACATGGTCTGCTTGAGAACCTCAAGCCCTTCAGACTTTTGGATTCTTGAAAGGAATGGAAAAGAAAACAAGAAATTATGGCCATGAATTTTTTCTGGAGCTTTCTAGAAATTGTCTAGTCCTCGTTCTCTCTCCACCATTTCTCATAGAGGGTCTGCAGAGCTAAGGTTAGAAGGATATTGGTCCATGTAAGGAGATGTCGGTCAGGAGAAAGCAGTACAGAACTCTTTAAGTCTATTTTTCTCCATCTATACTTGGCCTGTAAGAGTGGAGTCATTTTTTTCTGACAAAAGCCTGTCTGGTTGTTTTTCTCATAGACCAGCTGTTCAAAAGCAGAAATCAGCCAATACCGTCCAGCTGTTAACTCAGCCATCCTCAGGGGAACTAATTGCTTGCAAAAAGAGTCTCGGAAAAGGCCAGAGAGAGGGAGTTGCAGGGAACACTGACTCAGGCTTAAAATTTGTTTTCAGGCTATTTTATTCCTTTAGGCACGTGGAAGCAGAGGCCACCTCCACCATAACTGATCTCAAGATTTCTGTCCGAGATGCAGGGGGCCTGGGATACCAGCTGGTCCTATTCTTTTATTTTACATTCTAAGAAAAGAGACCCAGAGAGGTTAAATGACTTGCCCAAGGTCACAGAGCCAGGTTGTGACAGAGCTGGATCTAAACCCAAGCCTTCTGATTTCAAATAGAGTGTCCTTTCTACTATACCAGCAGCTACCCTATTGACTTCTTATATTGTTTATTAATGAAGCTTTGCTGACTTTCTTTCCAAAATATTCCCCACCCCCACTGAAGCACTGCATCATTGTTTCATTGAAACCTTATGTCATTTCTGAGACCGTTGGCTTCATGGGCCACAGGAAAGAATCTTTTACAACCAGAAGGCAAAGACTCCCTATTCATCATGCAGTAAGCAGTTATCCACCACTGTCCAATCATGGGAAAAAAAATGTAGAAGCATTGTTCTATATTCTCTATGGGAGAAGAGTATTCAGTTAAGCTATTTGGTAACAAGTTTTAACTTGGAATTTGCACGCGTTTCCCAGAGGGACTGCAGAACATCTTCAGTTTGCTTAGTCTCGTTAACAACTGTCGGCTAAAAAAAGAAAAAAAGAAGCACAACCTAAAAGTTGAGAGTTATGTTTTATTCAGTGGACAAAACTGAGGACTTAAACCCAGGACACAGCATCTCAGAAAACTCTGAAAGACTGCTCCAAAGAGGCAAGAGGGAGAGCCAGGATATGTAGGAGTTTTTGCAGCAAAAGACCAGGTAGTCAGAACATCAAATGATCACTAAATTTAGTGCTTTTCTATGTATGGGAAGATGCAAGAGTCTGGGCTCACTGAAATCATTCCTTTTATGTGCACCTCAGCTGTCTGGGGCGTTTTCTTGTTCTTAGTTTCCTCAGGGTGCACTGTCGAGAATGGCTGCATTGGCTGACTGCTAGATGGGCTTGGCAGTGGGCAGCCTGTTTGTCTCCATCCTGAGTTCCCTGAGGGCTCACCGTCAGGGTGGCTGTAATGTGATGGCTTGATGGCAACATCCTTTGTTTACTGATATGGCAGGCGATATTTTAGTTCACACAACTCTGAGATCACTAGATTCCTTTTTATGGTCTTTCTTAGAAAGAGAACATTCTGGCCTCCTTTTTTCATCTTCCTTAGACATTCTTTAACTCTTCCAAGGTCAAATGAAGAGGAGGGGCAGGGTTTTAGCTAGGTGACAGGGACTCTCTTGGTGGCAAAGGCACTTAGAGGGATACCTTTTGGAGCACCTGGACTCCAATTCCAGAGCAAGGCTTGAGAACCTGAACGTACCCATCTGTTGGGAAAGATCTGGCAGGCTGCTGCTTAGATCAGGGTCAGGGTCAGGACATTTTCTCATGGCCAAGTTGCTCTGTTTTTCTCCTTTTCTGCTGGTGTGCCATCATGGACTCTCAGCTGCCCACTGGGTGATGATCTCATTCTTCTTACTGGCTTACTTTGGGATTTCTGGCCCTTTTTTTGTCAGTAGTACCACCAAAGAAGGAACTTGATAATTCAGTTTGTCTGTGACCAGTTCTCTTATAAATTGTTGAGCGAGAGGTGTACAAAAAATTATAATTGCTAGTTAAAATGAAGAAAGGGCACTGAAGAAACATATGATGTGATCAAAATGTTCTTGATAGTCTACAGAGGAATTGCAGTGAATACGAGAGGTGTTTGAGACTGGAGATGTGGGCCTGGTCTTCAAAAAGGGGAAAAGGAAGAGGTATCGATTATGAATGACGAACTGAACCTTGAGCCCCGTGGTAAGCAAATGAGTAAACTAGAATCTAGTATGAGATCACTAAGAATAAATGATATTTAACAAGCCTCATAATTTTTTATAGTGTTAATAGGCTGATAGATCAGAGAAATTCTTAATCATTTGTCCCAATTTCAGCAAGGCATGTAGTAATAACAGTAATAAAACAGCTATCATTTACTGAGCTCTTATTAGTGAAGGGAACTGCTCTAAATGAGTAGAGAAACATCAAATTTTGCATCTGTTTTTGGGATGAGGGGGCAGGTGGTTTAGCATCTCTTAACTGCATCTTCTTTCTTTTAAAATAATGGAGCTTGGCCTTCTAATCACTCTTGTTTCTATTGATGGGATTTGAGTTAATGGCTCAGCTCGGAGCAGGCAGTGTGGGTAACAGAGAGCCATCTGGTGCTTTTTCACTCCCAACTGTCCTATCCTGACCAGGCTGTTGAGTTCCTAGATTCTAGTACCATTTGGAGAGAAAAGAGGATTCATTACCTCAGCTGGTTGAGTTTTGTAAGAGGAGGAAACATGCAGGAGCAGGCAGCCAATGGTGCCATGCTCCCACTAATGGCCGTTGCTAACTGGCTAGTCAAGGTGGAGGTAAGAAATAACTATGTGCGTGACCGTGAGGGAGCTTTCATGTTCATAGCCCACTAACGGTTCTCAGCTAATTTTCACTTACTATCGTACCGTACTATATTATATCTAGATCAGACTATCTATGACTTCATTTTATCTTCACAACAATTTTGAATGGCAGAATGTCTTCTTCCTAATTTCAGGTGGAACAGAAAGCATGAGTGATGTGCCCAAGGTTATTGCTGATAATTGCAGAGCTGATCTAGCATATGTGTCCTCTGACTCATGACTCCCATGCATAAAATACTCCTTCAGATGGTTAAGATTCTCCGGTATGTTTGAGCAGGCCAGCATTCCAGAGAGGGGGAGCATGACTGTGAGATCTGACAGAGTGAGAATCTAAGTGGCTTTAAGCCAGAACTTGCCTGGGTCTCCCAGTTTGGTAACCTCTGGATTTTTTCTTGCTTTTATCTTGGGGTGAAGGAGTACTTTCTGGCAGTGAGTCATCCCTGTGCACTTACAAAACAGGGCAAATAATTTCTTGTACGTCTGAAGCACTTTCCCTTTACTCCTTCTTGCATTCTAGGGAAGAGATTATCTCAGTAATTCTTACGACATATCTGGCTCACAAATAAAGGATAGCTTTCGAGGGAGTATGCCATTGTTTTTCATAAAAACTTTATGGGCTCCTTTAATTTTTCATATCTGACATCTTTGGCATTGGATCTTGACTTGGAGACAGAATTCTCTTATTGCAAAACATATGTTCTATTCAGAGAATTCCATGGAGGACGGCTATGGGACCCTCTTCAGTCATCCGTTGGGTGATCCTTAATGGTTAGTCACCATCTTTCTTACTACAGGATCTATAGTATAAAGAGGTCAACCTTCAACTCTTTGATTTCATGTACCACCCTAGATCTCAAATTAGAGGTCATTTCTTAAATTAGAATCACCAAGTAGACTCAGATGATTTCCAGCATTTCTTCATGCTTCATCAGTCTATGATTTGGAGCCTGTTATCATAATCAGAAGCTTTTCTGGAATGGCAAAATACCAGATTTTAGTTGTTTTAGTGTCAGACCTAAGAGCGTACAAACAATGAATGTCTTAGCTTGGGCCTTCACTGAAGGATATGAGGGAATGCCCTGGGTGTTTCCTGGTGGAGTAAAGACTGAAGTGTTGGTAATGGAAGGTGTGTGATGGAAGAGGGAAAATGGGAAGTTGTTTTCTGTTTAGGAGAGTGGAAAGAACCTGAGAGGAGCAGATTATGTTTGTAGAGGGGGCAAGAGACCCAATTAGAAGAGCCTGACCAAAACAGCCTCTGAATTTCCTCATATAATGAGAACATAAAAGGGTTGAAACCTGCAAATTGAAGGTAAAGGACAGGAGGAGTATCAAACAAAGGATAAAACATCAATTAGGAAGAAACTCTTCAGGGACGTTAACTGGGAAATAGTGAATAAGAAACTTAAATCAATTTTAAGTCTTAACTGTGGGGAATTTGGACTTTGAGTTACTTTGGAGAATTTTTTAAGTGTGGGAGGTTAAAAGCAAACATTTTGTTGGCTTTGGCCTGTAGGATAGATCAGACAGAAAGCCCCACAGGGTCACCAGCACTCCCATTGAGAGTGTGGAGGTAGAATCTGGACTTAGGGGTCAAAGTGGAGTAGGTGGGAAGGAAGACTCGGTCATCCTGATGGCTGCCTCTCACCATCCCAGGTGCCTCTGGCTCTCCCACCGTGGATGGAGAGGACACAATGGCAGATTCTCTACTGCCTCAGCCTTAAATGGTTGGCTTGATCATGGTTTTGAAGGGCTTTTGTTTGTTGGGAGAATTCAGCTGTCTGTTTGGCAGAAGGAAGAGGCAATAGAAGGACTCTGGGGGATGGTTTGAGTTTCTCAAAACCAATCAGAGAGGACTCCTCCATCTTATATGGACTATAATTTATTTCTGGAATGGTTCTGACTGCTCTGAAAGGACCCTAAGGATTTCCTCCCATAGTGTGAGGAGAGATTGCCCAGATCTCAGGCCCACATTGCAATTCAAGAAGCATTTGACAGTCAGCAATCTGGTTGCTGAGGTCTCTGTGTTAGTGATCGGGAGGGAGAAGGCTGTGCTGGAAGTATATGGGCGTGGGAACCAGAAAGCAGGCATGCTGCTCTACTGCACTCGCTCCACAACCTCCAGCTGTACACTCTGGATAATCCTTGATCTTGTCAAGATCAGATACAACAGTGATGTGGAAGTGTTTTGTCATATGTAAACCATTATGTGTTGGACATGGGAGATGATATTATCCTTATTATTCTTATTATATTTTCTTGACATTTTTATTCCTGTGGGGATTGGTTAGACACTGTTAAGCCATGGAAGGAGAGGCCTTCCACCAGGCTAAGGCTAGTTTGGGTTCAGAAAGAACTAAGCAGTGCATTTTGGGGCATTTGCAGCTGTCCATGTAAGTGAGCCAAGAAGTAGGCAGATTGAGTTTCTTTGCGCCAGCTAATGCTGAATCTCTTAGCTTTCCTTTGCCAGCAGAAGCCACCACTGGTGTTTTTCTCTTAATCTCATTAACTGATTTGTTTGTATAAAGTGAAGCAGTGAATTTTTTTTCACATCCAATGTTAAGCTAAGAACTGCTGTAGACCATTCAGGATTGGACTGCATTCAGAGAAAGTGCATCATTACCTGTTTTAATGATGAAGAATGATGTAGCTTAAAAAGGAATTAGTATTGGTACATCTCCCTTGAAGCACATAGCATATGTAAAACTTTATATTTGCATAATTAATAAATTAGGGGTGACTCTTTTTACAGAAAATAGAATATATCCTATCAATGGACTTATAGCAGGTTTCCTTTAAATAAGCATCCCTAGTACCTTTATAATTTGATTGACATATTTCACATACTTGTTTTACAAAGAAAGCCACATCTGGATATTAAAAACCAGAGTGTGCATGTTTTGGAATTGGGCTCTTTAAAAAACAATTTTTGCCACTGCTTGTAAAATTTCAGTAAAGCCAACATCACTTCATCAAAGGAACAAAACCCCCCAAATTTCCAAACCTCTTGTGTAACAGAGTTCCAAGCCTCAGTTCCCAATTTTTTTTTTTTATTTAGAGAAATATGTAATGTATCTAAATTTTGGTACCAGAAAAAAATTGGGTCCCCTTGAAATTTCACTGTAATAGGGTTTGACTTGTGAGCCTTTTTTTTTTTCTTGTAACTTGGACAAAGTGGCCTATTCTTCTCCAGGTGGTCATCTGGCCCTTTTCTGTGTGGTATGTGCGCAGGGCACATATGCAGGGCAGGAATCCCCTCAGGTCTAACGTGCGGCTCCTTGAAGGTGGGCCCCTGGGAGAGTGGAGCGGGGAAGGCACCTCTTCCCCCCTCCCCCTCCCCTCTCTACCTCACTTCCCTCCGTCCCCCGCAATACAGGCGGACTGTGTTTTATTGGAGGGAAACCTTGGTTTCTAAAGTGAATTTGAGGCGTGCCCTCCAAATTACTTCCCTGCGTTTCTTTGAGGCTTTCGGGGTTGTCAGCTTGCCCCCGCCGTGTCCACTATATCCGTGACTGCTGTCTGTGGAGCATTCAGTGCTCTGGGCAAGGCTCCTAGCTGCGATTTTTCAGTAAAAACCCTTCTTCCCCTGCCTGAGACGGAGCCTCCAGCCGGCAGCCGGTTTCCAGGCGGCGGGCCTGGAGAATAGGATCTTTGTGGGGCGCGGGCGGCGGAGCCCGAGCCTTGGACCCGGGCCTCCCGCAGGGAGCGGTCAAGTTCTGCTTTCGGAGCTTGCGCCCCACCCGTTTCACTGCCCCTGGGCAGGGTAACAGGGGCAAAGCTAAATAAACCCAAGAAGCAGAAAGAGGGCGTTTTCCCTCGTTCTTTTCCTAAGCGGCAAAGCTTTTCCATTTTAATATCACCTGCCACATTTTAGAAAATTATAGTGTAGCAGAGCCGAATAGCTTGTCAGCAATGACTGATAACGCGTCGTGTGTTATTACTACCACCTCTGCTGGGAGTGTCTACCCGGAATCCACGGAATCCTCCTCTCCATGGACAGACCCCGGGGGGAGCGGGGTGGGGGAGCCCCACAGAATCCTGCACTTGGCGTGTAGTGCCCGTGGGCATTTACCAGCAGGAAGCTTTCATTAGATTCTCAAAATGTCTACATATCAAAAAAAGGTGAGAAACTACTGACCAAGTCCAAAGTCTTCTCAATCACTTACCCTCACCTTCCAGCGCACACACACACACACACACACACACACACACACACACACACACACAGTTTTACAGACGAGGAGACAGAATCCAGAAGAGGTGGGGTGACAGCCAGTGAGGTGTAGGGCTGTGACTAGAACTCCTGTCCCTACTCTGATCCAGCACAAAAGATGTTGGGCCCACATCAGGGGGACAAAATTGCTTTAGAACCTTTTCTATGAGCCCAGCAGTCATGCGACATACTTCAGATAACTCATGTTGCACCTCAGGACAGTCCTCTCTTTATAAGATGACCTTTAATCATATTCTGTCCACGCCTTGCCCAGCGCGGGCTTTGCTCACAGGAGCTGCTCACTCTGTTGAGTGAGTGAACCCCCGTGAAGAGCAGCACAAGAAAGACAGCTTCATATCTTTATACAACCAGTTGCTGGAGCTCAAGAATTACGAATCCTGGGCTTCCCTGGTGGCGCAGTGGTTGAGAGTCCGCCTGCCGATGCAGGGGACGCGGGTTCGTGACCCGGTCTGGGAAGATCCCACATGCCGCGGAGCGGCTGGGCCCGTGAGCCATGGCCGCTGAGCCTGCGCGTCCGGAGCCTGTGCTCCGCAACGGGAGAGGCCACAACAGTGAGAGGCCCGCGTACCGCAAAAAAAAAAAAAAAAAAAAAAAATTACGAATCCTTCATTTTCCTTCCACTTTCCTCACCCCCACGACCCTGGTTCTTGGGGCAGTTGTTAGCAGAAGGAGGCGGCCCGGACTTGAAACCACCCTTTCCTTGCAAGCTCCCTCGACAGCTAGTTAAGGGCCTGCAAACACAAGTGTAAATGCTTCAGAGTCAGGGTAACTTCTTATAAAGTTAGTCATTTATGTAAGGGTAACAACTTCTCTTAATTTATCTGATTTGTAAGTTTGGATATGTGTTTTAAACATTGGATAGCATTTATTTATAATTGTTGGGGAGGCCTGGGCTCTAATTTAGATTTGTTTACTGCTCGACTGGGATATTACACAATAATAATAGGTGGAAAGAGAAAATTGGTGAGTACATATGATCTGTGATCTGTGCTGGGCTCAGAGGGGGGTAGGTAAAAGTGTTTACATCTGGGTCACAGAGTTTATAAGGCCTAATGACAAAAACTTTAAGTTGGCAATGAAAGGAACATCAAAGGAAAGTTAAAAAAAAAAAAATGTCCAGTTAAGAAATACTTATTTGAAGAGCTGTAGTTTGTCAGGGAAGTGCAAGGTCAGTTCAAGCTGTGTCTGTCTAGGATGACTTTGTAAAAGAAATAGATTTATTTTGTTTTAGGTAGATTCCTGATAGAAGAGGAAAATGAAAGGATATTCTAGGAGGAATAGTGGGGGGAGCCAGTGTACAAGTAGAGAATGCCCACATTTTGTTTCCATTTTGATAGGGTTTTGTTTTTAAAAAAGCTTTTTAAAAAATTGATTGCTTTGCCCGTGAAGCGTTAGGTGCATTACACGCATTATTTAATTTAATCATCACAACAGGAAGCTGGTAGTATTATTAGCCTCACTTTACAGTTGGAGCAAACTGGAGTTTGGAAAACTGAAGGGTCTTCGTCAGGTTTGCACAGCTAGGAGCCAGGATTCAAATCCAGTCGTCTGGCTCCAAAGCTGTATTGCTCCAGCGTCCGATATGGACACTGTTAGGGCTGGAATGAAAGTGTCATGTATTAGAATAAAGGGAGTGACTTCCCTGGTGGTCCAGTGGTTAAAACTTCACCTTATGAACTTACATCAAATCTTTAACCGTGGTCATTTTTAAGTCTTTTGTCATTTACAGACGGTTGCGGATGTACTCTGATGCTTTGGAAATATGTTCCTATAAAAGGGTTTCATCTTCAAGGAATTCATCGAAAAGACTGACAAGTACAGGTTTCTGGTAACTGACTGTACTGCTGAACTGAATGAATAAGCATTTTCAGAACGCTAATGGAAAACTGATGAACTCATAAAAGTGCTAACAAAAGATCAAGATGAAAAAAAATTAATTACGTGGGACTGAGTGAACTGATGAGGATGATTATAATTTTTGTGACTTTCTGTTTGAATTAAAAAAAAAAAGTCCCACAAGGACTCAGAGGCAAAAAATATACAAACCAATTTTCACTGCAAAGTAAAGGAGCTGTAACAGTGGAGGATTCCTGGACTGAATGTCAATATTATGACATAGTATGAGTGTGTTTCGTGTTTGATAATTGCAATCATTGTTGCTCCTGTTGTGGTCATGCATTTACAATGCTTGGTGTCAGTCTATTTATCTCTTGTAAAAATAAAATACAGTGTGTGTGTGTGGAAAAAAAAAAAAAAGACCCAGGAACTAGGAGAAGGAAAAGGTTTATGATGCTTCTCTTTTTTAAAAAAAAAAATTTCTTTTGACTTATTAATAAACTATAGAGAAAATTGAAAAAAAATTAGAGAAAAGTACAATAGGATCTTCACATTTTAAGGAATATTAAACAATAAAAACAAATCATCAAAAAAAATGGTCCACATCAAAAAAAATCTTAAGAAAATAAAGAATAAAGGGGGACAAGACTTCACAGGACGGTTGGGGCCAGGTTGAAGGATGTTAAATGCCAGGTCTTCAGTAATGGAGAGACAGACCTTGAAAAGGGTTCATAAAGGAAGTTGCACGCATCTTCACCGAGGAGATGAGGAATATTCATGTCATGAGATAGAGGTTTAACCTCGACAGGAAGTTTCTTCCAACCGGAGAGTCTGTGATGTGGCTTTGAACCCTTTGGCAGAACCACACTCAAAGGGCAAGAAAATATTTCTGTTCTCATTGCTGATGCCCCGTGGGAGTGATACCAGGAGCCTCTCCATCTAACAAACCCCTGACACATTTCTACACTTCGAATGTGAGAACTGTGTGTTCATAATGGATGAGTGGATGGGCTGTCAGTGAGTCTGTCTTTTGTTTTTTAAAATCTAGTCTCTACTACATGTCAGCTTTAGAGGCTGACTTAAATGATGGAGCATTCCGTGGTAGAAAGTACATGGGCTTTGGAACTGGCTAGCCTTGGGATGGAATATTAATTCAGTTATGCATCTCCAACCTTAGGCAACATACCTAACCACCCTGAGCCCCAGTTTTCTCATCTATACATGGAGACATGCCTACCTTATAGCAAAACACTTAGCTCATTTTCTGAAAATCTAATATGTCAAGCACTAAGTCCATCAGATGAGCCTACCACCTGATCCTATCAACATCTTCATTAATGATCAGCATCAGGTTTTCATCCTGGTTAGAACTTCTCCAAGCCGTTGGGTTGTAAAGCTCGGATACTTCTTTCCTAGGAGAAATAATGTGGGGAAAGTTCGGTCAATTTGCAATAAGACGATCTGTGTTCAAGGCGAAGCTCAAACAGTAGGTGACTGAGACCTTGAACAGTGCGTTTAAAGCCAACTTCCCAGGACTGATGTGAACATTGGTTGAGGGGAAAGCTGTGAAAGTATTATAAACCCATAAAGCTTGATGAAACTCTTAGGCAGAACGGTAAAATGCTATTATGCCATGTCTTTGAAAGAATTCAACTGACATTTCATAGCCCTTGAACTACTACACGAGTAGTCCTTTGCTAAAGTGTGTGTAGGCAGAAAGCCTCCCTCTTTGAGGCTCACTTTGCTTCTTTCTCTGGTCTTCGGCCTCCAAGACCATATGCCCCTCTCTCACTGGAATTAAAGATGGTCTGATTCTGGCCTGGTTCCTGCACAGGCAGTAGGAGCTTGACCTGTCTGCTGAGCCCCAGAGCCCATAGCTGCCAGGGAGGCCCAGCTGGAGCTAATTTGCTGGGCTGAGTCACAGCGTCTGGTTGGGACAAGTTGGGCGTATCCTTGGGACCCCAAAGACACACAAATGTCTCTCTGGGACCTTCTCAGTGCTCACCACTTTGCTGAGTTCCTCCGTGTGGGTGGTGGTTAAGCACAGTTGCTCCCTTCTTCTGAGGAGCTTCTTTTTCCAGAGGGAAGGTTGTCATAATGCACTTTTTTTTTTTTTTTTTGTGGTACGCGGGCCTCTCACTGCTGTGGCCTCTCCCGTCGCGGAGCACAGGCTCCGGACGTGCAGGCTCAGCGGCCATGGCTCACGGTCCCAGCCGCTCTGCGGCATGTGGGATCTTCCCGGATCGGGGCACGAACCCGTGTCCCCTGCATCGGCAGGCGGACTCTCAATCACTGCACCACCAGGGAAGCCCCATAATGCACTTTTTAACAACCATGAGTTCTTCAGGACTCCCTGTCATTTAGGACTAAATTGTTTGGTGACATGATAATCACTACAAAATCCAAAGTAAGGGGAGGTCAGGGATGGTTAGCAGAGTTAGAGAAGGTTTATTATTGGTTATCCGGGGGATGTTCATGAAAACATTCATTAGTGCTACTCAGGAGAAAGAAAATGGTGTCAGCAGAGCAGCCCAGCATGGCCAACTTCCATGGGAAAGCACCGGCAATCAAAGAGAGCCTTGCCTCAGGATTCCAGAGGCTTAGATGGGCCAGCATAGCTGGCAAGGGCTGACACTGCAGCACAGGGACAGAATTGTGGCTTGGGAATGCAGGGATTGTGAGTTCAAGTCTTGCTTTTGCATTTTACATTGTGTCATTTATTTCTCTTCTTGTTTCCTTAATTTTGGTCTTGAAAAGAATTCCATCAAACGCTTGCAGAATATTCACCCTCAGGTAACCAGTAAATTTGTCTTTGGGGAGCCGCTTAGGGAATCAGACCCTGGCTTCATGTTATCAGAGAGTCAGGAAACCTGCATCCTAGTCTTAGCCTTGAAGCTGCTCTACTCCTTGCCATGCAGAGTCCGGTCCACCGGCCAGCAGCATTACCTGGGAGCTGATTAGTAATGCAGAATCTCGGGCCCACCTAGATTTGTGAATCAGCATCTATGCCTTAAGATCCCCAGGTGATTCATATGCACATAAAAGTTTGAAAAGCACTGGTCTATACGATCAGCTCAAGGAAGGCAGGGTTTTTTCTGTCTTCTTCTTTATTACTTTATATCCACAGGACCTATCTAAAGTTTAGCACATGATGGCTGCAAAATCCATGAATCTTTCTCTGACCTTGAGCATGTCTAAACTTCTAGGGACTTTGTAAACTTCCAGTGACTTTGTAAACTTCCAGGGACTTAATTGTAAAGTGGTGTAGGGAGAGAGATGGTGAGTGGAGATGCGGTCAACCTTCAATCGTTGAAAAACTGACGTGAACATTAGAATCACAGGTGGTAGTGGTGGTTTTTATATGGTTGTCTTTGACCTACTAAGTCAAAAGCTCTGAAGATGGGTCATAGGATTGGTATGTTTTAAAATTTCCCTTTATGTTCAATAATGTTTATTACAATAGCATATATTAAAAAAATCTTTTAATGCTCCTCAAGAGGAAATGGATAAGTACAATGTAATACAATTCAGAAATTTAACTGAATGAAATAGAGGTACACATGTAAACATGAATAAGCCTAAAAAGTTTTTTGCAAGAAGAAACTTGCAGAGGAGGTGTGAAGTATGGTGCTGTTTACTTAAAGTTTAAAAAGTGCGTATGTTTGTAATAGAAACATACTTATGTAGTAAAAGTGTAAAGTCCTAGATGGGAAAAATAAACACCAAGTTCAGGGTAGTAGTTAACTCTGAGAGGAAAGAAGGGGATTGGATAGGAGCTTCATGTTTTATTTTTTAAAAAAGAAAGAGTACAGAAAAAATGTTGCAGTAACAATGTGGAAAAATAATTTTTTAAAAAGGAATCAATATGTAATTATTTATGGTTCTATTCTCTCTAATTTTTCTGAATGCTTGAAATATTCCATTATAAAACAACTACAGCAAAATTCTTCTGGTGATTGTGAAGCAGACAGTTGGCATCTGGGAATTCTTACCTTAGATGCTTCTAAGGACCTTTCAGTTCTAAATATGTTTGTATACAGAGAACCCTCTCCCAACCACCCTGTCTTGTTCTCACAGATTACCCATGCCTATTAGGACGTGCCCAAGGCCTGTGGCGTCTCTGCATTCTGTCCTGATGAGATGCAGCCGTATCTCATGTTTGTGCTGTTGGGGAAACCCAGCAATCTAACTCTGCCTTAAGGACCTAGCCTGCAAGGCCTCCTCTCTGTTGTCTGCTTCTCTCCTTTACAAAAGCAGAAGTTCTGCCCTACAACTATCCTAATATTAGAGCTCTAACCTTAGGGTTACTACCTGCCCCCCGCTTCCCTAAGCTGCATTCATTTTCGTAACACCTTCACTGACACTTCAGTTCAATGGTAGGACTTAGTTGCTCTGCAAATCCCAAGAGTTTTCATTGTCTACCCCAAGTATCACCATTTGCAATCAGTTCTCTTATTGCTGTACCTGCTTTCCTAACTTCCTTTCTATGCCAGAGGTGTCCCTAAAGTTTAATCAATAAGGATGACACCTGTTGGTCTGTGACTCAGGGAACATTAAGAAGGTAGAAGTGGCTCTAACAGCTGGTATCAAGTGAAATTTTAAATTAAATTATATTATAATTATTTTTAATATACTCTACTTCAGTAGTTCTAAACCAAGGGTGATCTTCCCCTTACCCCCACCCCCACCCCCCTGGCCCTGGCCAAGGGACATTTGACAGTGGCTGGAGACATTTTTGGTTTTCACAACTAGGGGAGTGCTACTGGCATGTAGTGAGTAGAGGCCAGGAATGCTGTTAAACATCCTACAATGCACAGGACAACCCTGCCCCCCATAACAAAAAATCACCCATCTAAAATGTCAGTAGTGCTGAGGTTGAGAAACCCAGCTCTACAGACCCTCATATCATGAACATCCCCCTATCAGTGAGGGAGAGTAGATGGGGCTACAGTCCTTTAATGTGGGACCATGGAACGAGGGATATAGGACTCCCTGTGAATATATGTATAGACCATTTCTTTATCATTGTCATGGCATGGCGGTGGGTAGGGAGGTGTTGCTGTTGGAGATGGAAGATGAGAAGAGATTAAGGAGATTAAGGAAAAACTAGAAAGGGACAAAGTCCAGGTACTTGGGAGAATAGAGGGAAGCTGCCTCTGATGCCTTTGAACTTGGCACTTGGCTATAAATAACACTTTCATGCTTCAAAAATACAAGGTAGCTTATTTTAAAATATTCCCAATGCAAAATGTGGTGGATAGTTCCAGTGATGGCCCCGAGTGAGTCATGCCATCCTGTTTACACTTGCCTGTGATGTGATTTTGCAGTTCCTCTGGTCAAGAGGTGGTGTCTGTTTTCCCACCCCATGAGTCTGGGCTGGCCTTGTCACTTGCCTTGACCTGAAGAATGTGGAGGGAGTGATGATGTGTGACCTCTGAGGCCATGCAGCTTTGGTTTTCTCCCTTTGGGAACATCTCTACCATCCTAATCCTATGAGGACTCCCAGCCTGCTAGAGGCTCTTTGAGAAAAAGGCCCAGGCGTCCAGTGTCCCAGCCCAGCCCCCTCCAGCCTTCCAGCTCATTGTGCCTCTGTCAGTGAACCCAGGTGAAATCAGCACAGCCACCCAGCCAACCCACAGAGTGGTGAGAGATAATAACTCTTGGCTGTTGTAAGCCACCACTCTTTGGGGTGCTTTGCTACACAGCAACAGATAACTGGACATTGTGTATAAGGGACTTCATCTGAAGCAGTGGATGATATTTTTGCTTTAGAACATGTGTGTAAATGTCAGATCATGGTTAAGAGAAACTGAGTCCTTCCTCCTTTGTTTCTTGTAGCACTTCTCGGAGCTGCTGGATGAGTTTTCCCAGAACGTCTTGGGCCAGCTCCTGAACGACCCTTTCCTCTCAGAGAAGAGTGTGTCGATGGAGGTAGAGCCGTCCCCAACGTCCCCGGCGCCTCTCATTCAGGCTGAGCACAGCTACTCCCTGTGTGAGGAGCCTCGGGCCCAGTCACCGTTCGCCCACGTCACCGCCAGTGACAGCTTCAATGATGGTAAACCCAGAGCAGGGGAAGCAGCTGGGACCTCGGCACCTTTGGCTCTGACCTCCTTGAGGGTGTGGAGTGTGTGTTATCATTAGCGCCCCCTTCAGCCACATACCTGCTGTGTGTGGCCTTGTGCTTGGGCCATGGGGAAATGCAGAGAGGCACAGAATACCTCTCTCTACCTGAGACTGTGTGCTCTGGGAATTTGCTAGAGCGGAATGGTACTAATTGCTTTCTCTGACCCTGTGGACTGGGCAGCAAAGCATCCTTTTGCAAATCAAGTTGGCCTATCTGGTTGATAATTCCAGTACATCCATTGTTTCAGAGGTCATGCCATTTTTTTTTCTGAGAAATCATTTTTATGACCATTCTTTCCGTAAACACTTCTTGGGCATCCTCTTAACCTATTTTCAGCATGTTTCATTGACCCCATGTATAGGAGATCTTGGCTAGCATCCCTACGACTTTTTTCATTGGTTACCCTTTCATGTCCATTATCAATGCCATTAGTATGGTATGTGTTAAAGGTTTAGTTTTCCTGACCTTAGAGATGTTCAGATGTTTTGACTATTAATCCGTAGGCCTTTAATTGGTATAGGCTGTATGTATACTTTTAAACTTTAATTTTCTATGTTTGTTTTCCTGGAAGTATAATCAGCTATTTTAGTATCTTGAGTTAAGTTTTGAAAATTATATTCTCTAATACTAGTTTGACATATGCTCTCTTCTCCCAGGAGGATGAAAAGTGTGGGAGATGGTCACTAACGTGATATCCTCTGGCTTGACCTGGATGTCCCCCTCCCTTCCTATACCACTGTACACATGGCAACATCTTGTGAAGTGGCTACCTACAGAACAAGCTCCCTCCTGCTTCTTTGGGTCAAAGGCAAATGCTTCCTATTAACTTCACAAATAGGCTATTAGCTTTGTGGAGGAATCCCTCCTCCAGTTGGGGTTCTTAGGTCTACTACTGGCCTCTAAAAGAACCAACTCTGGGATCAGTAAAGCATCATATCTTGGGACAGAGAATGCTCTAGGTTTTTTCTTTCCCATCTCAGATCTACTCTTCCTTTGATTAGAGGTTTGCTGACCAGCGGCCCAGGAAATCTGGCCTTATATCCTCAGTGAAGGGAAGACCTCGAATCTGTGGGTGGATTCTTTCTTGATTGGACCCTCTGGAGCCTTAACTGTATTCTCAGATTTTTCCTGACAAGAGGTCAGATGCATGATGATTTAATCCTTCCTCTCTGTGTTTTGTCCACTTTCTCTACCTCAGATCCGGAGAACAGGGTGAGGGGAAGACTCCTGGGAAGGAAGGGAAGAAGTAGAGCTAAAATAATTTGAGGATGTGGAGCTGTTGTGAGGGTAAAATGAGATGATGTGTTTAAAGAACTTAGGACAGCACTCACCATACAGCATTTCAATAAATCAGTGTTTCCTCGTTCATCTTCTGTTGTTGTAGAGTTGTTATTGTTCTTCTTCCCGATCCCCTTCTTTTCCTCCTTCTCCTGCTTCTGTTTCTTCTGCTTCTCCTCCTTTTTGTCTTTCTTCTCCCCTCCTCTGTACTCCATCTTCCTTCCCCCTCAATTTCTTATTAAATCACTTCCAGGAATGACCTCAGTTCAAATGCAGGAATATGGTCTCTGTTATGACTAAATACTCCTCATTTTATCATTACACAGAGGGCCACTGTAAGGACTCAGCCTTCTTCTGGGTTTTAGCTTAGATAAATTCATGCAGTCCCTGCCTTAGTTGTTTTATTTTTAAAGTAGACTCTAGCGCTAGATGAAAGGTTGGACTAAATTGACCTTTAAGATTTGTTTCCAATCCTGAGGTTCTGTGTGGGTATGGTTTCTGTTTAATATTTGTATCTGCCTTTGCTCATGGTTTCCCCTGTATTCTCTTTACTGCTTTGCCTCTGTTATTCCTACAATTCCTTTGATGTCTCTATTTCAAGCCCTACTTCCTTTGTGGAAGTCATTTCTGATACCTCTTGTATTAGTTATCTACTGCTGTGTAACAGATCTCCCCAAATTCGTGGCTTAAAGCAGTAGTAATCATTCATTACCTCTCATGATTTCTGTGGATCAGGAATTCAGGACTGGCTCACTTAGGTGGTTCTGTTTGTTGACTGAAAAATAAATGCACAACCTAAAAGTTGAGAATTATGTTTTTTTATTTGGCGGAATTTCTGAGGACTTAAGCCTGGGAAGCAGCTTCTCAGATAGACTCTGAGACTCAGATAGCTCTATCTGATAGCTCTGAGACTGCTCGGAAGAGGTGAGGGAGGAGCCAGGATATATCGGAGTTTTTGCAACAAAAACCAGGTAGTCAGAACATCAAAAGATCACTGTTAATTAAAAAAAAACAGACATCTCGAGTTAGTGAATTTACCATTTTCCTCTGTATAGGAAGATGCAAGTGTCTGGGCTCATTGAAATCATTCCTCTGATGTGCACCTTAACTAAGGCCAGTATCTTGTTCTTTCCCGTCCTGGATCCCCTCAGGGTGCACAGCTGGGGACAGATGCAGTGGCTGAGGGCTTGATGGCTACAACATCCTTCGTTTGCTGATATGGCAGGTGGCATTCTTTGTCCACATGGTTCAGGATCTCTCATGAGGTTGAAATCGGATGTTGGCTGAGGCTGCAGTTATCTGAAGACTTTTCCAGGATTAGAAGATCTGCTTCTAAGGGGGTTCTGTTACATAGCTGGCAAGTTGATGCTGGTGAATCAGTTCCTCTCCATGGCACTGCTTGAGTATCACCACAGCATGGGAGCTGGCTTCCCAAAGAGTGAGGGATACGTTGGTGGTGTAGTGGTAAGCATAGGTGCCTTCCAAAGAGTGAGAGAGCCAAGACACCAAGGCAGGAGCTAAAATACTTTTTCTGACCCAGCTGTGGAAGTTATTCTGTCAGTCACACAGGGGAGTCCTGATTCCTTGTGGCTGGGGACCATACAAGGATGGGAATGCCAGAAAAACAGGATCACTGGGGGGATGTCTTAGAAGCTGACCACCACACTTCTTCTCATAGTGATGTCTATAAACTGGCTTCTTCCATGTCTGAACTCCTTTATCACATGTTATCAGTGCCTTACAGTGTAGCCATTCATTCTCCTAGTGGTTCTTGAGTTGTTAAGGGAGAAGGTATAGGAGACTGAATGAAGCATGTTCCCAGCCTTTAGTGATACATCAGGGGAGACACCTGCTCTGCGTGCCCCATCACTGTGCAGACACACTGGGCTGCAGGTATTTGATCAGGTTACAGTTTCCTGGCTTCTAGAAGTTGTCTTGGGCAGGATCAAGCACAGTGCCAAGTAGAGGTAAGTATTTTACAGGTGCTTCGTGATTCATTTTAAAAATGTATTCCTTAGCTATTCACTGAGCACCTACTTCGTGCTTAATCTGCCTCCGACTATCCTAAGCACTGGGGGATAAAGACTGAGCACAATTTATAAAGATCTCTGCTTCATGGAGTTTATATTCTAGGATGTGAGGGGGGAATAGGAAATAAGAAAAAGTAAAGAAGTAAACTATATATATGTATTCGATGGTGATCAGTGATATACAGAAAAATAAATCAGAAAAAAAATAGGGAGATGTTGGAGGAGGGGGGAGTTTCTTAATCCATTCAAGTTGCCATAACAAAATACCACAGACTGAGTGGCTTATAAACACCAGAAATATATTTCTCACAGTTCTGGAGGCCGGAAGTCTGAGATCAGGGTGTCAGCATGGTTGGGGGAGAACCTTCTCTGGTTGCAGACTTCTCATTGTGTGCTCACATGGTGGAAGGGGCTGGGGAGCTCTTTTATAAGGGCACTAATTTCATTACAGAGGGCTTCACCCTCATGACCTAATCACCTCCCCAAGGCCCCACCTCCTACTACCATCACTTGGGGCATTAGGATTTCAGCATATGAATTTGGGAGGACACAAACATTCAAACCATAGCAGTGGGGGAGTTGAGATTTTAAATAGGATAGACAGGGAAGGCCTTTCTTTGAAGGTAGTATTTGAGCAAAGATCAGCAGATGAGGGAAAGAACTAGGTGTATGTCTAAGAGGCTTCTAGGCAGAGGAAACGGCAAGTGCAGAGACCCTGTGTCAGGAGTGTGATAACAGTATAGCAATACCTATATTGTATTTAGTTATCATCTGTGGAGCTAGTCAGCCGTTCAGCAGCCTTGTTTCTAGACTATGCGGATTAGAGCTGGCCTAAACCATCTGGGCAACTTTCCCCTTCACTTCTGTGTTTGTTGAACACTTACTGTGTGTCAAGCACTGTCGTAGATACTTGTGAGACAACGATGGTAAAACTTACACTCAGACTCTAGGGAACATGCCTTGTACCCCAATACTTGATCAGACCGAATATGAGCAGTGTCCCAAGAGGAAAAGAAACTAGAAGTTCAGAAGACAGAGCGTACGCCCAGTGAAGATCACAGGAAGAATTGCATGAACAAGGCAGAATTTCGTTTGGGCCCTAAAGCGTTGAGTAGAGTTGAAACAGTGGTGATGGTTGGAGGGAAGCACATAGTGGGCCGAGGGCTAGGACATTGATTCTTCTAAACCAAGACCCCGACTAAAATGATTGCAAATAAGCAGGTTTCCAAAAGTTGAGGGTCCGTTTCTCTTCCCGATAACACTATTTCTTTGCTTTTTAATGCTAATCAGTATAAAGGCAGCGTAAAGGAACTCATAGATGCCACCTATGCTGATAGCTTAGTGTGGGGAGAAATGATCAGTCAGTATTTTCCAGGAAGCTTTCTTATCATTAGGCCAAAGCACACACTATTCAGTTCCCCCCATCTGGCCCCTCCTTCTGTTTAGAGGTGCTATACTGCTGTGCACAAAGAATGTGTCACTTGCTGTATCGTATCAATAAACAAAAGATGTTGTGGCCATCAAGCTATCAGCCAGACTGCACCCCGAGGGGATTCAGTATGGAAAAAAGTAGGATCTTGGCCCTAGATAGTTCTGGTGCACATCAAAGGAATGATTTCAATGAGCCCAGACTCTTGCATATTCCCACACAGAGAAAAATGCTAAATTCATTTCCTTGAGGTGTCCGGTTTTCTTTAATAAACAGTAATCTTTTGATGTTCCGACTACCTGGTTTTTGTTGCAGAAAGTCCTGTATATCCCGGCTTGTCCCTCACCTCTTCGGAGCAGTCCCTCAGAGTTATCGGAGAGGCTCTTTTCCAGGCTTAAGTCCTCAGAAAGTCCGCCGAATGAAACATAATTCTCAACTTTTAGGTTGTGCAACATTTTAAGTCAACACTGCAATAGGCCATGCTGGTAGTTTGCTGAGAATAGGTACAGTGGGTCAGATATATTTTGCAGAGAGTTTCTGATCCACAGTTCATCTTCGTTAAGTACCGGTTTCTCTCTGAGTAAAAGCTTTCTATGCCAGCTTTTGTTTTTTTCTAGCCACACAGCATGCAGGATCTTAGTTCCCCAACCAGGGATCGAACCCGTGCCCGCTGCAGTGGAAGCACAGAGTCTTAACCACTGGACCGCCAGGGAAGTCCCAGCAAAAGTACTTTTATAAGTAGGGGATAATGAACATGGATAGGAACCCTTTGGGATGTGTGACATCAAAGGTAGACAGCGTGCATGAACGGATGAGGAACTTGCCGGGGAAAGCTTTGTCGAGTTCCTGGCTTCAGCTGTTTTTCTGTGGATATACAAATGTTTGGGAACAGAATTATTTGAACCCCAATTTGCATCCGCCTTAAGGGAGTATTAATTCACAAAGGTCTCTCTGGAGTCAGTGCTTTCTTAAGCAGATTGCCTTCCTGATCGAGGAGGATGATAGTTCTTTAGGCAACGCATAAATAGGCAACTTTTAAAAATTGCTGTTTGCATTAAATTTAATCTTCTTCATCTTTTGCATTGTTTAAACCGCTTAAGCAAAACTAGGAATTCTTGTTTCTAGTGATGGATAGTATTTCATTATATCTCAGAAAGCCAATGATTCCAATCTTCTTGTCCAGTTTTACTGAGATTAAATGCCATTCTTCTGTAATTGCTTCCAAGCCTGAAATAAAGTGATAAGCTAAATAGCTCAAGCACAGACGCTCTCTCAGTTTATTGGATTTCTCTCTTTTTTTCCCTCCCTCTTACTCCCTTTTCTCCTCTCTCTTTCTCTTTCCCACCATCATCCTTCTTTCCTTCCCTTCTTCCTTCCTTTCTTGTTCTTTCTTTGCTCACTCTTTCTTTTCCCTCTTCCTCCCTCCTTGAACCCCAGGCCAACTATATTGGGCAAATGTAGGTGTTCTTATCCTGTTAGTGTATCATGTTCTTCAGATGGACTGTAGACCCCTAAAATTATATGCAAAATTTTGGACTGTCAACATTTGTCAGTTTTCCTGCTGAGAACATTTATAATTTTTTTAGATCCTCAAAAGAGTCTGTGACCAAAAGAAGTTTGAGAAACACTAGTCTAAGATTACACAGGAGTCATCTGTCTTCAGGGCTGAATTTGACTGTAGACTTTTCTGAAACACTTGAGTTAAAGGACTTCACATCGTTTGGCAACCACAGGAGCCAGTCCTAGGAATGTGGGCTCGACCTTCAGAACCACCAGAAAGACATCCTACATTCAGCTCGTTCATTTCTGCCCATGATTAAGGCTGCTAAGCAGGGTTTTCTGTTCTTTAAAAAAAAAAAAAAAAAGTAAAGAGGTTATAAAGAGATAAGCAGAAGCTTCCAAGTAGATTGAAGAATAAAAAGCTTATATGTGAATGACCAAGTCTTGCACCTCACCACCTGGAGGGTATCTTCATGAGTTACTCTATTTTGGTCATGTTCCTCTGTAATTAAATTGGGAGGCTAGGTATTCATTTGCTTTGTTAGTTAATTTCAGTCTTCTTCCTAAAGAAGAAACTTAGTAGTGCTGGATGAAGGCTGTTCAGAGAGAACTAGACATGGCCCCTATCCTCCAAGATGATATAAGAACCAAGTTGGAAATATATAGAATATCAACAGACTCAGCATAAAATATACTAATACAGAAGTGATCTACTGGCACCATGCACAAGTCAAGGTAACTTTATTTTGGGTGGAATAAAGGACTATAACTGTGGCTCTTCCAGGTCTAGAGAGGGTGGGACCAGCACATAAATGATAATCATCTTCCTTCAGGTTAGCCTGGTTGGACTTCTAGAGTGAGTAGGGCAAGTGATGGCTGGGTACATTGGCTTAGTGTGGATATCCTAAGTTTAAGGAGCTGTTTTCATAGGCGGGAATGAAAACAATAGTCTGTGAGCTAAACATGAACAGATGCTGCTGGTATGAGGTAGCCTGATGGAAGGCGGAGACTCAGCATTTGATGGGAAACAAGGCCTTAGGAAAGTGGGATGGTGTTCTTTTTGGAGTCTAGAAGAAGAAAATGGTGTCTCGTGTCTGATGATGCCAGAGCAGGGAAGGTGTGCATGGATATAGCAATGCAGGGAGAAACGGAAAGGCATGTACCATCCATGGCAAAGAAAAAATGGATTTTGAAAGGATTAGATGAAACCCAGAGCAGGATTAGCATACCATCGGGTTTGCTGAAGAAAGGGTAGAGATGAGTCATGGGTGACTTAGGTTTCCTGTTTGCAGTGGGAAGACCTCTTGATGTTGAAATATTCCAAGGCCGTGGGACCTGGGAAAGAAAGTCACAGAGAGATGATAAATAGCTGTATCTTCATCACATTTGATTAGAGCTGTGGGTCTGAGCTGACAAGAGCATGGGTCTGAGCTGTCTTAGAGGGGTAGATTCTAGGGTAAAAAAAAGGCAGATGTGTCTGTCATCTCCCTACAGAGAGTAGCTGGGTCCCCTGACATGGATGCACTACAGAAAGAACCTGATGTGCTTGGGGTTGACAAGCAGAGGAACAGCCTTCCTTTCTGAGTCTGAAGCCTGGGCTAGTGGTGAATGCTTTTTTGCTATTCATCATCCTTTTGAGATTACCTTTTATTTTCTTTTTCTAACAGGTTAAGAAAATAATGATGCTTTCCCCCCTTTTAGAAGTGAAATCATGACTTCTTCGTTTGCCTGGCCATTGCAATGCTAGAATGGTATAAGAAAGCAATATGTACAGCTATCTAGCGTTAAACTTACTCTATTCATGGGTAAGAGTCATTAATTTTCATGAAGGAAAAGAAATGTACACACAAGGGTTTTTTGCGTGTATATACTAAGTAAATCTTTTGAAATCGGTCATTTGCTCCACAGATATTTATTCAATGAATACTTTAAACACAGTATCCTATGGGAAGACCTGAGATGCCAAATGCAGAACACGGATGGAGTATAGCGATTCATCTCTGGAATCAATTTGCCTGAACTGGAATCTGGGCTCTGCCACTTACTAATGGTGTGATCCTGGGCAAGTGGCTCAACTCTTGTGTTTCTTTCCTGATCTTTTTTTTTTTTTTTTTTTTGCGGTACGCGGGCCTCTCACCGTTGTGGCCTCTCCCGTTGCGGAGCACAGGCTCCGGACGCGCAGGCTCAGCGGCCACGGCTCACGGGCCCAGCCGCTCTGCGGCATGTGGGATCTTCCCGGACCGGGGCACGAACCCATGTCCCCTGCATCGGCAGGCGGACTCTCAACCACTGCGCCACCAGGGAAGCCCTTTCCTGATCTTTAAAATGGGAATAATAGTAATAATACTTAACCTTGTGCTGTTGTTGGGGGGAGTAAATGAGTTAGTATGTATTAAGCATTTATAACAGCGCCTGGCAATTAGTAAACACTAAATACATATTAGCTCTTGTTATTATTGCCCTATGTAAATTACCACATAATTAAATACATAGTTTATCAACTGGCCACAACATGAACACCAGAGTAAGGGAAAGAGGTTCTGTAAGCACAAGCACAGAAGGCATGGAGTGAGGGAGGTGTACAAGGGAAATCGCATCCATCACAGAAACCTGTGTAAGTACGTGAAGACATTTAGAACGGTGCCTGGCACACAGTGAGCTCTCAGAACATTTTAGCTCTTATTTGCTGGTGTTAAACTGGAATTCTTAACCTCAGGAACATTGGATTAGGAGTCCATATAAACGAAGGTGAGAAGTATAGAAAGAACCAATATTGCACCTTTTGTAGTGGCTAATTATGGGCTCAAAATAACATTAATTGAAGAATGCTCACTTTTGGCTAGAGATCCGTTTCATCATTGGTCTCTTGCGAAGCAGTATGCTAGAGGGGACAGGAGCAGGGCTGTGGGTCTGGTTTGCCTGGGTGTGGATGCCAGGTTGGCCGTATACCAGCTGGGTAACGTAGGGTGAGGGAGTTAATCTCTTAGTGTCCTTGTCTATAAAATGAGGGTAATCATAGTACATGCCTTCCAGGGTCACTCTTAGGATTAAATTAATTAATATATATCTAAAGCACTTGGAATAATGCTTAGCACGTGGTAAACGCTCACAGTTCAGTGTTTGCTATTTTTACTATTTTCAACACTTCTTCATGCCACTCACCACTGGAGGTGATTTCAGGGTCCAGGCACTCAGGGAGGGGACTCTGGGCGGGCAGGCGCCTACCTTCTGTCTGAACATGCAGTGGGCTACAGCTTCATATGATTCTGACATATTCAACTGCATTCTTGCCCCTCTCCCAGCCTCCAGAACCCAGCCTTAGCATTTTCCTTTAAGAGATGTTTACGTCAAAAATCGGCCAAGATTTGCCAGCTCCTTTGAAATTTTTCAAAGGGCAAACACAGTTATCAAATGCTGAAGGATTTAGATGAGGCATACTTCTTTAATTTACAAAAATTTCCTTTTTACTTTAGACATATTATATAAATAGCTAATGGGTACATATATGTGTATATCATGTAAGTGGCATTTGTCCTATGTGATTTCTCTTTTTAAAAGTACACAGACACACCATATATAAATATGTATATGAGTGTATGTGTATATATATATATAAAACACACACACATATATAAGACATATTTATAAAGATACTACCTACTCCCAATTTAGAGTTTAATCTCTTTTTTCCCCTTCCCAGGAATCAGTATCTATTCAGTGCCATTATTTACGCAGCACATATGGAAATGATTGAGGACCTGCATTTTGGTGTTGCCTCTATGTTGGTTTTGGTTTGTGGGGTTTTTAGCCGCTATCTTGGTAATCTCAGCATCTAGCCCCATTGCTCATAGCTGCTACATTTCATCCTTGGATATGAAGGATTCATCACCATGAGACAGTGGCTTGTTTTTATTTTCTTGCTGACAGCTAAGTGGTGATGCCAAGGAAATTTGCCAGTCGAGTTTGACCTTTGATAGGGAGCTGTTTATTTTATTTCATTTTTTATTTTTTTATAAAGTTATTTTATTTATTTACTTTTGGCGGTGTTGGGTCTTTGTTGCTGTGCACGGGCTTTCTCTAGTTGCAGTGAGCCGGGGCTACTCTTTGTTGCAGTGCACGGGCTTCTAGTTGCAGTGGCCTCTCCTGCTGCGGAGCACGGGCTCTATGTGCGCGGGCTTCAGTAGTTGTGACACGCAGGCTCAGCAGTTGTGGCTCGTGGGCTCTAGAGCGCAGGCTCAGTAGCTGTGGCGCATGGGCCTAGTTGTTCCATGGCATGTGGGATCCTCCCGGACCAGGGCTCCAACCCGTGTTCCCTGCATTGGCAGGTGGACTCTTAAGCACTGCGCCACCAGGGAAGCCCAGGGAGCTGTTTAAATAAAATCAGATGATACGCTGGTTGTGCTTCTTACTCCCCACAGTGCACTACTGACCTTATTGGGTGATGTTTTCCTTCTGAAATGAAACTTAAAAGACATATAGACACAATTTACAATAAAAAAATTTTTCACTCACTATCTGAGTATTAGTATTAGAAATTGGACAGTATATAGAGTGTATACTGAATCTTGTTTTTGCAGTTTTATCAATAACTCAACCATCTAAGTTCTAAGCCATGGTGCTCTTCTGATCTTTTGCCAATGAAATAAAACTACAAAAATAAGGTCACATAGAAAAATTGTAATACATATTCGGCTGGTTCCCTTTCCCTTTATCCTTTGTTAACCCCCTATCTCACAGGTTACATTTGTCATTTTGCTTTCTCCAATTTGATCCACTGAGGGACAGAGTATAAGTCAATACCTAGTAGTTCAGAATGAAAGCTTTTTTCTCTAATTTCAACCACCACTGGAATGTTCTCACCAAACTTCTTACTGGCTAACTTTCTTCAACTGAAATCATTTATTTTATTATATAATTGGTAGATCAAGTCAGTCAATCTACAAATATTTATTGATATGGTTCACAGTTGGTGGTTTAGAGGAATTATTATGGGAACAAGGTGTAACTATTTGTTGCCATAGGTTCTGATGTAATGGATTTAATTTCTTGTATACACATGCAGCTGTATTGTATCAGCCAGCTGTATTCCTGCATAACAAATCACCACTAAACTCATTAGCTTTGCCAACAATCATTTGTTATTAGAGTTCACATGTCTGTGCCTTGGCTGGAGGTTGGCTGATTTAGGCGTGGAGGGTCAGGGGCAGCTGGGCGATTTTGCTGATTTCAGCTAGATTCACTCACACGTCTAAGGCTGAGAGTTAGCTGATCTTGGCCAGGCTCATCTGGGAGCAACTCTGATTTATGTGTCTGTCCTCCTTCTGGGATCAGTAGATTGTCCTGGCACATCCTTCTCATAAGTGTGATGGCAAAGGTACAAGTGTGTAAGTTCAGTTGTACAAGTGCATTTCAAGACTTTACTTGTGTTGCAAAGCTAACATCCTCTTGGCCAAAGCCAGTCATGTGGCCAATCCCAGGGTAGGGATTAGTCCCCAGTAGGAGGGCACTGCAAAATTACATGGCAAAGGACAGGGATAGAGGGACAAACGAAGAACTGGAGCCAGTTATGCAATTTATAACATATATTAAGGTACTCATTGACTCTTCTTAAGTCAAGGGACTCTAAATGGGCCACTTGACCCACTAAGGCTTCTATGTAATAATTACCATCATAAAATACGAAGCAGAGCAGGCAGAAGCAGGCCATGTCCACGTGTGATCATCCAGGGACAATATATTCCCAGTCTAGGAAATTTAGAAATAGTATGAAACTAGAGAAAAAAAAAAAGTCACTCATGTTCTGAATTATTCTCCAGAGATATTTTTACTATTTTGACATATTTCCTTTCAGTCTCTTTTTCCTATCAGTTTCTTCATTAATAGTACATAAATTTATATTCAGGTTTTTTCCTTAATATTCTATCATAACTCTTTGCCTTGTTATTAAGAAGAGTTTAAACATGTAACATTACTGGCTGCATAACATTTCCATTGTATGGATGTACCCTAATTCATTCACTTTGCCCTTCCGTTTTACTCTTTTGGTTACTTTCAGTGTTTCGTGATTATAAATAATGCTGCAGTGAGCATATTTGTGCATACATCTTTTTTTTTTTTTTTTGTGGTACACGGGCCTCTCACTGCTGTGACCTCTCCCGTTGTGGAGCACAGGCTCTGGACGCGCAGGCTCAGTGGCCATGGCTCACGGGCCCAGGCACTCCACAGCACGTGGGATCTTCCTGGACCGGGGCACAAACCCGTGTCCCCTGCATCAGCAGGCAGACTCTCAACCACTGCGCCACCAGGGAAGCCCTGTGCACACATCTTTTTTTTTAAAAAAATATTTATTTATTTTATTTTATTTTTGGCCACATTGGGTCTTAGTTGCAGCACACAGGCTCTTTGTTGTGGCACAGGGCTTCTCTCTAGTTCTGGCACGCAGGCTCCAGGGCACGTGGGCTCTGTAGTTGTGGTGCGCAGGTTCCTGAGTGTGTGGACTCTGTAGTTTGTGGCACACAGGCTCTCTAGTCGAGGCATGCAAGCTAAGTAGTTGTGGCGCGCTGGCTTAGTTGCCTCACGGCACGTGGGATCTTATTTCCCTGACCAGGAATCGAACCCACATCCCCTGCATTGTAAGGCAGATTCTTTACCACTGGACCACCAGGGAAGTCCCTGTGCACACATCTTTATCTACATGTTTAGTTGTTTCTTTAATGGATCGGGAGATCTGGGTTCTGCCACATATTTGCTGTGTGATTTAGACCTGCATGTTAGTTTCCTCATCTATAAAAACACATATCTGAGGTTGATGGCCTTAAACCTCTTTCTAATTCAAAAAACATCTTTCAAGGTAGAGTAATAAATTGCTGTACTGAAATGGAAGCATGAAGGCAGCACCAGTGGTTTGTCCCCAAAAGGCTCAGGGGAGGAGAGGCAGCTTCCTTGGGGTTTTCTCTTGGAAGAGTTCAGGGGAAGTTTTGTTTCATAGTTCACATGTCATTATTTGTCCTTCAGTCTCCATCTCTGATACAGCAAAGATTATATAAAAAATTTTAAAATAGGGGTGTAGGACACTGAGCATTAAGAATATAAACTATCTTGGGCTTCCCTGGTGGCGCAGTGGTTGAGAGTCCGCCTGCCAATGCGGGGGACACGGGTTCATGCCCTGGTCCGGGAAGATCCCACATACCGTGGAGCGGCTGGGCCCGTGAGCTGTGGCCGCTGAGCCTGCGCGTCCGGAGCCTGTGCTCCGCAACGGGAGAGGCCACAGCAGGGAGAGGCCCGCGTACCGCAAAAACAAACAAACAAAAAAAACCAAAAAAAGAATATAGACTATCTTGACCTATTTTATGAATGTGTGTACTTTGAGAATGGCTTAGCCAGATTGGAAGAACTAATTTCATTACCTGTCTCTATTTTGCTTGTAATTTTGTATTTGCTTTTTGTATTTATTTTTACCTATTGTGCCTTGTGAATTATGTTTCGTCACAGTAATTGTAACCACACAGCCATGGGATCTGGCCTTATCTCACCATTCCCTGGTAATTGCATGTGACCTTTTCCTCAGGGATGCCTCCTTAACTGTTAATTTTAATATATACTGAGACTATATTTCATCTTACTGTCTCTCTTCCAGTCTCTGCTAGGGGTAAATATTGCTCAGTGTGGACAGGCTGTAAGTGTTGACAAGGCAGAGGTATGAACACATCATTGCTGAGTGGAGAAAATGGGATCTGTGCTCTCTCTGTCTCTCCAGCCCCTCCCCACATCTGTCCTAAGCGTGTCTTCCTTACAGGTGGCAGAGACCTCATGCCTAAGCTCATTCTGGGAGTGGTGTTAGGTACTTCATTTGGTTCCTCATCCAGTTGCTTCCCCAAGCTGAGCTAGGGGGCCCATCTGCCCAGCAGGGTTCTGCATCAAGTACAGTGTGGTCTCCATCCTCTGGCTGCTTTCAAAAGGACCTTTGTTACCTGCCCCTCCCGCTCGGCCAGGATGTGGCGCACACCCCGAGAATGATGGAAATCCTCCATCACCCCATAGCACTCAGCAGCCCCATAGAACCAGCTCTAAAAGCAAACACCTTCAACCAACCTAAGTCTTGCCTGTCTTTATTTGACCTCAGGAAGTAAATTGGGGCTGGAATAATTAATTGAGTCCATTAGAAATTGGATTTGGAGGAAAATTATTTTCCATGGTGCATGTGAATCTAAGCTTTCCCTGTGTTTGAAGGAAGTTGCTTATGAAATACAACCTTCCCTGGTGGCGCAGTGGTCGAGAGTCCGCCTGCCGATGCAGGGGACACGGGTTCGTGCCCCGGTCCGGGAAGATCCCACATGCCGCGGAGCGGCTGGGCCCGTGAGCCATGGCCGCTGAGCCTGTGCGTCCGGAGCCTGTGCTCCACGACGGCAGAGACCACAACAGTGAGAGGCCCGTGTACTGAAAAAAAAAAAAAAGAAAAGAAATACAACCTTAACAATTGCGAACTTTAGTTTTTCGCTTCTGTGCCCACTCTTCCACTGCCGTCTTGACAGTTCTGAATGATGTTCATGTACCTTTTCATAAGAAAAGTTGAGCCTAATTCTTGAGTGTAAAATAATTCATAATGTGAATGACTTTGCTCCCCTGGATAGTAATAGTTCACGAAGCACCTGGTGTGTGTGTGTGTGTGTGTGTGTTTAAATGTTTTTCATAAAGCAAGGGAGCATATCTTTGCTTTATTTTAGTCTCGCTTTAGTAAAACTGGTAACAGGTGAGGAATGCTGACTTTGGGAATCTCTGACTTGTTTTCTCTCGTTCTGCACCTGTTTGCAGCCTTCTTGCTGTTGTTCCCTTTCCTGCCCTCCTCCCTCCTTTCCCAGGGCTATGCTGAGGTACCTGCTCTGATGTAACTTGGTAAGAAATGCAGGGTACCATGCAGGCTCCCAGGAGAATGTCATTGAGCGAAGGAGGTGCTTCTGTCTGTTCGGTGCTGTTGCTTTGTTGTGATCCCCAGGCCTGTGATTGTCACGAAAGCCAGAGGCAAGCCAAGACCAGCCTTGACAAGATGCCGCCCTTTCCTCTGGATGAGCATTTCATCCATTTCAGCAAGGGGCAGATGTCTGTTACAAACTCTGAAGTTTCCTAGAAGGCTAAGTAAAATTCTGGAAGTCTAGGTCACGTGTAAGGCATAAGCGACGTTGCAGAGAAGCAGACTAGGACCAATGATGGGGAGTGAGAAGAAAAAGAAGAAAACAAATAACCATCCATTGGGGAGAAGGACAGAGACCTGTCTCCAGTCCTGTCTCCTGAGACCCTGGTTGTCAACCATTCGCTTCTTTCCTTCTTATTTTTAAATGCATTTCTTTGTTTCTTTCTTTCTTTCTGGATAATATATTAATTGGTTTGAAAACCAAGAAGTATAAAACACTACACACTGAAATTCTCTCTCCTATCCTATTCCCCATCCACCTAGTCTCCTTCCTGCTCTGCCCGGAGAGCCTAGTTTCTTTCTTTCATATGTATCCTTCCAGAGTTGCTTCAGGCATCCTTACACTCAAGTGAATGCAAGTATAGATTCTCATTTTGCCATTCATTTCTTCATCCATTTATCTCCTCTCTCACATCCTCGTTTTATTTCCTTTTATTCTACCCACAACAATTCTGTGTTGGAGCTTCTTTTTTGAGGAGAAAGGTCGGTGCCATTTGTTTTACTTATACCTGATGCCCTGAACAGATTCACACATGTGCTTATCTTTTTCCCACAGATGAAGTGGAGAGTGAGAAATGGTACCTGTCTACAGACTTTCCATCAACAACCATCAAGACAGAGCCAATCACGGACGAGCCGCCCTCAGGACTAGTTCCATCTGTCACTCTGACCATCACTGCCATCTCTACCCCTTTTGAAAAGGAGGAACCCCCTCTGGAAATGAACGCTGGGGTATAATCATTTTTCCTCCATATAAACAGATTGGATCAAAAGATACGGATCCTCATTCTCCAATAAGGCACTTAATCTTTTTGGAGCTAGTGGTTGTATATGTTTAAAGATATATAACTATATATGTATGTATGTATGTAAAAATGTATTTATGTATATATCTAGGATATGTTGATTTGGTGTCAGCGTTGCTTATATCACTTCCTTTAAAGGCATTTCCAGAAAAATTGGTAGCAAGTCTCATTTCATTTTTTCTATGATTGCTATTACAAAATTTTAAAAATACATAGATATCCATGGGGAAAAAAGATTCTCCCTGGAACTGATTTTTAAGCCGGTGGAAAGGGAGTGGTTATGATGATGACGCGATCCATGGCTTTCTGTGCCGTGGCAATAGGGAATGCTAGTTCCTGTGTAGTGCTCAGTTACCCTGACTTAATTCAGGGATCTCCCACCTACCAATTCCTAATGTATTCCCGGTGGAAAACGTAAGAAATCTGGAATTTCTTCCTTGCTCAGTTCCACACCTACGGCAAGTAGGATTTAGTTTTACTCCACCTTCTCTTTGGGTATTTCAGCGTCTGGTGATGGACCAGAGTCATACTTGTACATCTTCTTCCAGCTATTGGAATCCAGTCCTAACTTTCCTTAAGTTCAAAGTCACAGGTTATAAACAATGACTCTGCTGACGATCTTTAAGTCAGATCTCCTCTGAGTGAGGTATAGTGGTCCACCTGTTCAGGAAAAGGTAACACAGCAGTGGTGGGGCCACTAAGGCTTTGCTGAGTACTCACTCCTGTGCTCTTACCTTCCATCCGTGTGGAAGATGAGGGATTGTGGACAGAGCACCTCTGCACTGCCCTCTAGAATTCCCTTCTCAATAGCTACCTGAGTCTGTTAATCGGACTAGGCTTCTGGAGTCTGTATTAGTCTCCTTGCTCCATGAGATTTTAGTTCAGTTCATGTTCATGCATGTCGCTAAGAAAGGGCAGGGTCATGGCCTTGCTCCCCATGCACGGGCCAGATACCTTTCCTCCTTCCCGTACTCATTGTTTCATGGTTAGTTGCTGTCAGTTGTCAGGAACCTGGAGAGAATGGATGCAGCTGGGTTCGCACAGTTCCTGCCGCAGGACACACTGCTGGAGGCCATGACCCTTAAAAATGTACCAGACTATTTTGTGATAAAAGCCCTTATAGTCCATAAAAACAATAGAAAGAAAGCACTGATAAGTGAGCCCTGGATTTTTTTTTTTTTGTGGCTGTGCCATGAGGCTTGTGGGATCTCAGTTCCCCAACCAGGGATTGAACCCAGGCCACAGCAGTGAAAGTGCTGAGTCCTAACCACTGGACCACCAGGGAACTCCCGAGCCCTGGGTTCTTAATTTTAGAATTCTGAGGGTTCCATCACCTGTCTTGCCAGGTTTGGCAATGAGGGAAATGTTAAGGACTAAAACACCTCCCTGTCCAAGAAGCAGCCTGCACTCGGCCGGGCCTAGCCAGCCCCAGAGAAGCAGGGCTGCCCTGGGAGGAAGACACAGATGACAAATAACTCCCCGGGGTGTTTCTTCAGGTTTGGTATTGGTTTTTAAAAACTGTGTTTGAAATTCTTCCTTTAGGTTGATTCCTCGTGCCAGACAGTTATTCCTAAGATTAAGCTGGAGCCTCATGAAGTGGATCAGTTCCTAAACTTCTCTCCTAAGGAAGGTCTGTCCACTCTCTCCTTTGGGTTAACAGATGTGGGTGCACCGTCTAAAGAGATGGGGAATGTGTGAGACAGTGCTGGGCTTGATGGTACCAAAGGCAGAACTTGCTTTATGAAATAGCTCTGTTCTTGATGGTAAATACAAACTTTGAAACCTAAGTTTTTCCAGCTAAATCTTTAACTTGTACTCCTAGGCAGGGTGACTTTTCAGCATGTTCGTAGACTGCTGTGACTTGGGTGCTGACAAGGGGACAAGGGAACCGCTGCCCTCAAGCCATCGTGTGGATAAAACCCAGCTCCCTGTCCTGGAGTGATGATCAGTAGAGGCAAATAGGCACATATCCACAAAGGCACCTGGCCTACTTACAACAAACAATTCTAGTTTAAACCCTTTGTGAAGTGAATTCACGGTTTATCTGTCTGACCAATTCAATGTTTTTAAATGTTGATTTCAGATGACAGTTGTTGCAAGGAGCCTCCTTTGTTCCTGCATCCTATTGGGCTTCTTGCCATCCATTTAGAATTAAGTAGTGTCACACTTGGGGTTATCACACTTTCACTTTCTTCTTTCTCTGTGTCAGTCTTTTTCTCATCCCCTGTGAAGCCCATAGTCAGGATTCCTGAACGTAGACCCCTAAGTCTCACGGAGTCTAGGAAGCTCTCTCGGCATTTTTTTTATTCTTTTCTTTCTTTCTTTCTTTTTTTTGGCTGCGTTGGGTCTTTGTTGCTGTGCGCAGGCTTCAGGAGTTGTGGCGAGCGGTGGCTACTCTTTGTTGCAGTGCGCGGGCTTCTCATTGCGGTGGCTTCTCTTGCTGGGGAGCACGGGCTCTAGGTGCACGGGCTTCAGTAGTTGTGGCACTTGGGCTCAGTAGTTGTGGCGCACAGGCTTAGTTGCTCTGTGGCATGTGGGATCTTCCTGGACCAGGGCTTGAACCCGTGTCCCCTGCATTGGCAGGTGGATTCTTAACCACTGTGCCACCAGGGACGTCCCTCTCAGCCTTTTTAATTGAGTTACTTTGCACAGATCCTGCTCTTAATTCTGTGCCTTCAGACACGCCATCCCCTCCCTTTTTATTTATGCTTTTGGCACAAGGTTAGAAGGGTAGCTCATTGGTGTGGTCGACAAATAGGAAATTAGTATATGCACTTGTCATGGGAAGGGTATCCGTGCTACTGGGTAGATGTAACGTGCAGATGTTACCTAGTAGCAGTGCTCACGGAAACAAAGTCTACCTTCATTCCACCAGAAACATACTCAGGACTTGATCCGTGACAACTTAATCAAGGTGGGCATTTACCCTTTATCATCAGTAAAGAAAGGATTCTGTTTTTAAAATTAGAAATACTGACTAAAATCCATATTGAGACAGTATTTCTTTTCACTGAGTGATACACGTTTTAGTGCCTTTCAGCTTTATATACTGCTCCAAAGTAATTCCTTTCATTTTTGTGACACCGGTTACAACTATCACATGCATCTTGCTTTTTAAATCTATGTTGCAGTATGCTTCAGAAAATGTCACAGCTGTACCAGTGAATCCCCTAGTGGCTTTGGAATCTGGGATCACTGGAGGAGAAACATTTCAAGGGTAAAGTAAATGGCCGTCCTTCCTCATTATCCTAGATGTACAGAGAGGAGGAAATTAAATATCCTTGAATGCAACAGGGCTTCTAGGCAAAGTAGCCAGTTGTCCCCAGCCCTGTCAGTAAGTAATCCAAGAGCAACATTTCAAGTGATATTTAGAAATCTGATACCGAGGCACCTGTGGCCAGGGCAGTAGCTCTTAATAATTAAGTAAGAGGAGATTCGAGTTTGCTTCACTTTTCCTGCCATGCCTTTTTCATTTTCTGTGGAGCACCTTCTGCTTGGAAAAAGGAGAACGGTATTAGAATAATTAGGGCTGTGCCTAGTGAAAGGGACAAGCGAGCTCTGGTATTCTTGGTTAGTTCTCTAGACTAACTGCTCAGCACGGCTGACAGCGGGAGCCCCTGTTAGGTTTGGCCACTCCTGGGTTTTGTTTTGTTTTGGTTTTGGTTTGCTTGTTTGTTTGTTTACCATGGTTAAAAGATAAGCATTGTTAAAAGATAAACTCTAAAAAATTAAAAATTTTAAGAGCTTATTTGAGCAAAAATTAATTACATTCTGCAGCGCCAAACCAGTTACAAGTTTCCACCGACAGGAGCTGGGGGGAGACTTTTATAAAGAAAAGGTGGAAGCAAAGTAAGGAAATTATTTTTTTTTTAACTAAATTTTTAATTTAATTTTTGGCTGCGTTGGGTCTTTGTTGCTGCGTGCAAGCTTTTCTCTAGTTACGGCAAGCGGGGGCTACTCTTCATTGCTGCGCAGGCTTCTCTCTCTGGTGGGTTCTCTTGTTGCGGAGCATGGGTTCTAGGCGCACAGGCTTCAGTAGTTGTGGCACGTGGGCTCATTAGTTGTGGCTCACGGGCTGTAGAGCGCAGGCTCAGTAGTTGTGGCGCATGGGCTTAGTTGCTCCGCGGCATGTGGGATCTTCCCGGACCAGGGCTCGAACCCGTGTCCCCTGCATTGGCAGGCGGATTCTTAACCACTGCACCACCAGGAAAGCCCAAAGTAAGGAAATTATTGATTGGATATAACTTAAAGCCAAGTTGGTTGTTTGTGACCGGTTGTCCTGGGTTTCAGTCTGGTAACCTTGAAGCATTTAGAGGCTTAGATTTTGGTTTGCCTACGTAGGGCCACCAGAGCATTGGAGCCACCCCAGTCTGATGGCTTCCTTGCTTAATTCATCTGACACCACAGAGTGCCATAGGTCGTCATGGCATTGGGAAAAACTTGGTTAACACGCTTGGGACTCCTTCCTAGGTGAGCACATAAGTTTAAGGCGCATACCTACCCTCCTTAGCTGCCTGGAAGTGGTGGCAGAAGAGTTGGCAGTGGAGATGCATAGGATTGGTTTAGAATATTCTTTAGCTTTAAGAGTGCCCATGGACTCTAAAAAACCAGGGAGCTCTTGGGCGGAGAAGCATCTAGTGAAAAGCAGTATGTTAGAAAGAGAAAAGAGGGTTAGAGAAAGAGAGAACGAAAGTGTGCTGTGAATGGGAGTGGGCGCGGGGCGTGGCAGAGAGAGACACATCACCTATGGTTACCTGGATATTCAGGTGTCTTAGTGGGCGAGAGAGCCGTCTGGTTGCAGCTTGTCACCTCCAAAGGCAGCTATGGGGGAATCCTTTCTCTTAGGTGAGTAGCTGTGTGTCAGAAAGTCTCTTCCCATTCACAATACATCAGGCTGGAGACCGAGGCCTTTCCATGGCCCCGAGCTGTTCTCTGGCCGTGGAAGGCCAGGTGTGTATGAGGCCTCCAGGCTCCTTGCCCAGTTCAGAGCCGCTGCACTCAGGGCTCTGTTGTCCTGGGGGCTCCAGGAGGGGTGTGGAGTGAAAGGTTTACCCAAGGTCATGTTCCTTGGCTCAGTAACGGCAGCTGGCTGTCAAGGTATTTCAGCACAATGTGAAGATTTGCAGGTCAGAAAAAGAGTGAGACCCCAAAGCTCGTTTGTCAGGTTGAACTCCAGAGTGGATTCCTCCCTCGGGAACCCATCCCTCCTGCCCTGGAGATGCAAAATTGGCACCGGCTAAGGCTCAAAGGCCCCGGCAGGGTGTGTGGGTGTCTCCCTGAGGAGAGGTGAAGGATGCTTAGATGCTGGAAGACTTTGTGGGAGACACCCCTCCCCCAATTTGTCTTCCAATGCCTACCTGTCTATCCACAGATGGATTGGGTATTATCTGAATCAAGAATGCCTGGCATCTGGCCTATGGGCCCTACCATGCACATTCCTCCAGAAACAAATGAGCTTTTCTCAAACACTCATGGGCTCCTTGCTTTTGCTATTAAAAAAAAAAGAAAGAAAAAAATCCTAATACATTAACATGGTTTACAAGTCAAACTATGGAAACTATATGAAATGAACAGAGGGAAGGTTATGCCAGCACCATCCCTACTTACTGTAATTTCCCCTGCCCCCATTACATCATAATTTTATTAGTTTCTTATATACCTTCCAGAGTTTCTTTACGAAGATACGAGCAAATGGGGGTCTGTATTCTCTTTCTCTCCTTTTTCGTACAAAAGGAGGGCCACTTTATACACTGTTTTGCACCTTGATTTATTCCGCTCCTCTATAGGCTGAGACCAGCAGACAATAACGTCACATCTACTGAAACCCCCATTGACCAAAGTAAAACTGAAAAACCCAATCCAAAAATGTATCCCAAATAAAGCCTGAAAATCAAGCCAAGAGCACCTGTCACGAGGCCACATCAAGGACTGCGGACCTGGAACCCGATAATGCAACCTTTCAAATTTTTTGAAAGAAACACTCTTAAAATTTAACCTTAATAGTAATACATCTTGGAGGCCTTTCCATATCCACACACAGAGATTCCTCATTCTTTCGTTCGGCTGTCCTGAGTTCTGCTGGAGGGATATTGAATGTTGAACTGCCCCAAGTCCTGCTCTGTTGCTCCCTGATGGATGCAATCCGTTCTTTTCCCCTCAGCCTCCGTGGACCACCTGCACTTACCGCCCACCCCTCCCAGCAGCCACAGCAGCGACTCAGAGGGCAGCCTGAGCCCCAGCCCGCGCCTGCACCCCTTTGGCCTGCCGCAGACCCACAGCCCCGCCAGGGCCCCAGCGCGGGCCCCCTCGGCACTTGCCAGCTCCCCACTCCTCACCGCACCGCACGTGAGTGTCCCCTGCATCCTTGCACCCCCATCCCCCATTCTGTCACTCGGACCTTCACCCAGCGTGGGTACCATTTGGAGACTGTAGGAAGTTTTAGGTCTAACTGCTGAAGCAGGGGGATGACAGTCTTAAAGAACATTTTCTAAGACCTGCCTGTGACCTCATCGTGCTAACACATTCTCTTCCTTTCCTGTGCACACTTCCAGTTTTTATTCACATGTTTCTTTTTTATAGCTACAAACATGAGGAATAAAAATGGGTTGTTCTTCTTCTCAAAATTGTATCACAAATATTTATCATTAATTTAGGTGGTCTTTATGACCTATGATAGGAAATAATTTATTTTTTAAATAAGCAATCTTTGATGAACTGAAAAATTGCTCTGAGAGTAAATGCATTGATGTCTAAAGCTCAAAAATATAATTTAACCCTTTTTGTCTGTGGTGCAACTCTTAACCCAGTGACTCAGGATAGAAATCATGAGTCAACATTCATCCCTCACATATATAATTTTTCCAAATAAAAATTAGGGGTAGGGCTTCCTTGGTGGCACGGTGGTTAAGAATCTGCCTGCCAATGCAGAGGACACGGGTTCGAGCCCTGGTCCAGGAAGATCCCTCATGCCGCGGAGCAACTAAGCCCGTGTGCCACAACTAATGAGCCTGTGCTCTAGAGCCCACGAGCCACAACTACTGAGCCTGTGTGCCACAACTACTGAAGCCCACACGCCTAGAGCCTGTGCTCTGCAACAAGAGAAGCCATCAAAATGAGAAGCCCGCACACCACAATGAAGAGTAGCCCCCGCTCACCGCAACTAGAGAAAGCCCGCATGCAGCAAAGAAGACCCAACACAGCCAAAAATAAAATAAAATAAATAAATTAAAAAAAAATTAGGGTTAGATAATTAACTTCTCATTGTTCTGAACAGTCGATTGATTTCTATGAGGATTTAAAAATTAGTCAGCCTTACTGAATTTATAATATCACATAGAGAAAATTTGAATGAAATGAGTTATTTAAAAATTCTTAGAAGAATCATGTATTAATTAACATAATTTTGAAAATTTGAGTTGTCTATGTCAGAAACTCAGAAAGTTCTAGATCTGTGGCCACGTTCTTATATATCACTATTACTGAGGGCCAGGGAATTAACTCTTTCCACTCCACCTTTGCCTTCTCTCCTCTAACCCTTCACTCCTTTGATTACTGAAATAGTGTCCATCCTATGGATTTGTGGGTCCTACCACAATTAATCCATTCCACGTGGTCATGGAGGAAATCCTTCCCATATCATACCCTGGCTCAGCTGTGTTGTTTCCCTGTTATCTGTTGGCATCAAGCCCTCATACCTCTGCTGGGTACAAACACCCTCCTACGTGCCCAACCTGCCGCTGCTTCCAGAACTCCTCACCCCTCTACGCAGAGTGGCTTCTTCAGTTACTTTTTACAATACTGCCTTTGTGGTAATGCCCTCCTCTGTGTAAATCACCCCCTTTCTTTCAGGAAGCCCAATTCAAGCCTTATCTGCTACCCTAAGCCTTCCCTTATCACACAAACTCACATAAGCGTTCTCCTTCTTCATATTTTTAACGTACCTTGAGTGAATATTACAGTCTAGCATTTAATTGCTCTCATTCTTTCACGTGTTTCGATTTAGTCTCGGTCTCGATCATTAGCTACTTAAGAGATGGAGTTCGTTTTGATTCTTCCATGCATCTGATGTGGAGCTAATATGCAGTAGGTACTCCATTTATTTGACTAATTATAAACACATTGTCCTCATGTGGGTGAAATGAGATGAGCTACAGTTTTCATCTCCACTATGATGGACAGTCTGGGACTGTGCTGACCAGTGACTTTCATGGAACATGCCTGCAGGTGTGTCCCTAGGAGCCCTGGCCCCTTAGCTGGAAGTAGAGGTCAAGAAGCAACTCCTAGTGTTTAGAGAGCATCTTGCAAAATGGCATCTTTAGGAGAACAACAAAACTTTCCGCAAACAGAGTTCCAAGTGAATCCTTCATCACTCCGAGGACAGGAAGTCTCTAGGGATGTGGGAAATGAATTGTATCCTTTAATTTTGTTGTTTTAGCCAGCAGGGTACTTTCTGGGAAATAATGGGTGGAGGTTTCTTTACCCGTTCCCTTATAATCCTTGGGTTGTAACACTCACACGAGTGTCTTCTGCATTTTTGCTTCCACTTCAAAGTGCCCATTTCTCACCAAAAGAGATGGGCCTCCTTTTCCCTTAGCCATTGGCAAGACATCCTAACAGACCCTCCTCACCCCTCAGGAGGTGTTTCTCCGGCACGCCCGGCTTTTCCTCTTTGACCCTTTTCTGCTCCTTGGTCTGCACAGAAGCTGCAGGGATCAGGCCCCCTGGTCCTGACGGAGGAAGAGAAGAGGACCCTGATTGCCGAGGGCTATCCCATCCCCACCAAGTTGCCCCTGACAAAATCAGAGGAGAAGGCCCTGAAGAAAATCCGGAGGAAAATCAAGAACAAGGTGAGCCCTTCAAATGCAGGTGCTTCTGTGAGCAGAGACAGCGAGCAAACCTGGCCAGCATGCGCACCCTCCCTTCCCGGTGGCCAACACTGGCCCATCCCGTGGTGGGGACCAAGGCTTGCCCCTGTCTTCCCCCAGACCTCCCCATACATCTTCTGGTCAGTGGGCCTCCAGGTCGGGCGTGCACACTCTGTGGTGCCTAAGATGACCCATACAGGGGCGGGAAGAAAATATTAGAACTCCCATTTACATTTTGAAAAAATCTCAGCCTTTAAAATTTGTTTTATTAGATACACAATATTTCCCTCTAGTAGGCATGTATATAATTTATAAATGAATAAATTTAAATGTATTATGGGTGCTTGCTTAATTTTTTTTCTTGATAGAGGTTTTTGATAAAAAATTCTGTAGACCACTGTTCTATACCTGGGTCCAGCAGTCTCCTAGTCCTAGGCCCCTACAGTGGGGATCAGGGGTGCAGAGGCCCTGGGGCATGGCTAGGGCGTGGGCAGAGCAGGAGGGAGGGGACAAAGAGAGAGGAAGGAAAGAGCTTAGAGTTAAAATTCTTCGTCCATGTGCAGAACCGCCAGGGAATTTTTATACGACTAACCCCAACTGGCTTATATTATGTATTATAGTTGAGCCAACTAGGTCCACAGAATTGAAATCATTTATCTAAGACCATACAGATGGTTCGTGACCCACATGTTCCACTCTGACTCCTGGACCACTGTCCTTCTCACTGGGGGCCTAGTGTGTTGGAAAGTAGATGAGAACATCAGCTGGTTGAAACTAGGGAGGACAGAAGAGGTGATTAGTAGATGAGCCAGTAGGTTAAACAAATGGGAAGTGGCCACAAAAGTGAGCAGGGCTTTTGTGGTTTCTTTGCTCATGGCCTCTTGTCAATACTGGTTTACTGAGATAGCTGGAACATAATCCTTTTTTCTCCCCTTCCATTGCAGATTTCTGCCCAGGAAAGTAGGAGGAAGAAGAAGGAATACATGGACAGTTTGGAGAAAAAGTAAGCCTCCTGCCAAAGTGGTTGTGTGTATTGAGCAATTCATGTAGAGAAATGTAAGTGCGGGGGGGCCCTGCTTTCTATGAGAAGGGGGTTCAATTTCTTGGTCTGGACCCCGGCAAAGGCCGTTGGTTTATCAGCTATGTTTTGCCTGCCACCTAGTGGTTTTTAGAGGGGAAAGCTTATAGATCTGGCTGGTGATAAAAAGTACATTCAGTCTTAGTAGGCATTTGTACCGCACAGTTTCCAACCAAGGGTCCTTAAGTCCCTGAAGCCTTCCTTTCAAATAAGTACAAATGCTAACCTTCATGCATATTCCTGGACTCCTCAGAGGAGAGGCGCTAAGTAATCAATTCCTGTTGGCCACACACCCTCGCACGCTAGAGAAAGCAACAGGGGATGAAGTAAATAAAGCAGGTTGGCGTTCTCTTTTTTCTGTCCACTATAATTTGTGTTATAGGTGAGTGACTTTTCACAAAAACACTTGAAGGCACCTTGTGCTCTTCTGAATAGCCTGGAATATCAGGAGCACTGTTAGAAAAACGTAAATTAAATACAATTTTGTATTAGCCCTAGAAAATAGTTCCCATCTGGCAAACTAATACCATTGGAATGAGTCCCGGGACCTAGAAATGAATCTTTATGTGTGTCTGGTGAGAAGAGCAGTTGGTGGATCCTGGCTGGTTCTTGAAGTTCCTACTGAAAGTCAGTGTGTCTTCTTCCTGATTTAGGTGTTGGTAATATAGCATTAAGCAGTCCCATTCTGTTTGTTATTGTCTGTAGGTATCCAGGGTCAAGATGTTTCGATGAAAATCTCTTTATTGCCTCTTTGGGGCATGCCTGCTCCGGCACCTGGATTCCTTGTCTTGAGGTCCCGGGTTCTTGTCCTTCACTCTCCCCCTGCCCCAAGACCCTGGGCTTCCTGTCAGTCCTTCAGGTCAAGAGTACAGCCAGCAGCATCCAGACCCTGTAGCATAGAGGGAGAATTGTGATGGACATTGAGAGCCATAGGGAAGAGTCGAGAGAAATCAAGGTTGGAACACCCTAAAAGAAGTTTATGTTTTGTACCATCCCTATTCATTTTACATTACTGAGGCACTGGTTACCCATCTCTCTCTCTCTTTTTTCTTTTGTCTACTCACCCTTTTCCCCAACTCAGGTTGGCCATGTTCTCTCCCACACCTCCCTAGAATAGCTGCTTCCCTGTCTTTTTTTTTTTTTTTTTTTTTTTTTTTGGCGGTACGCGGGCCTCTCACTGTTGTGGCCTCTTCTGTTGCGGAGCACAGGCTCCGGACGCGCAGCCTCAGCAACCATGGCTCACGGGCCCAGCCGCTCCGCGGCACGTGGGATCCTCCCGGACCGGGGCACGAACCCGCGTCCCCCGCATCGGCAGGCGGACTCTCAACCACTGCGCCACCAGGGAAGCCCTTCCCTGTCTTTTTTCTCTCAACCCCACCTGCCTCCATCCTAGCTCCTGGCTTAGTGTTTGCTCCCCTGATAAAAAACTAAGTTTATTTTTCTCTCTCTCTCTCCTCTGTAGGGTGGAGTCTTGTTCAACGGAGAACTCCGAGCTCCGGAAAAAGGTGGAGGTTCTGGAGAACACCAACAGGTGAGGGTCCCTGGCGTGAGGAACCGACACAACTGCCTGATGGAAGGTGGGGAAAGAGGGGGAGATCCAGGGCCAGAGCTGGGAGGAAAAGGGAGGAGATGACATTGAAAGGATAGTTGTGTCAGGATGCTCAGGATGGTCGCACTTCTCTCACCTGTTCCTCCCGTGTGTGTGTGTGTGTGCATGCACACACACACACACACACACATGCACGTCCTTTACTTTTCCTAAAATACGTGGGATTGATGAAGAGGCTGATTCTGATAAGGGCTATGATGAAGGGGTTAAGGAAGAGGCTTGGAAAAGAATAAGGTCAATGAGTCTGATTCTCCTGAAAATGACATCAGACTTAAGAGGTGGACAAAGAGGGCCTGACCACTTTTTTGTCACCCAGTTTGAGTAATAGATGGTGTTTTTTAGTAAAAAAAAATGGAGAGAATACCAAGTTTGTTTTTTTAATTACTGTTTTTAAAAGTTAATTAATTAATTACATTTTAAGCCCGTTTTGAAAAATAACTATAGCATAGTTCCTCTAGCACCTCCTGTGCCAGGTACTGTTTTCAGCACTTTATAGGTATTAATTCATTTAACCTTCTAATGGCCCTATGAGCTGGTCCTATTACTATCCCCATTATATAAAGGAGGTCCTGAGACTCAGAAAGGTTAGGTGATTTGCCCAAGGTCACGCAGTAAATGCTAGAAGGCTGCATTTGAAGGCAGGCAAGCTGGTCCTGGAGCCTTGGTGTAGGAGAAGCATACTGAGCTTTACCCAGAGTCATACGCAAGAGAAAGGGGTTAAGGTATAGGGCTGAGAAATGGCGGTTGGGGAGTTTCATCGTGTGTGTGTTTGTGTGTGTGTGTGTGCGCGCGCGCGCATGTGCGTGCGCTCACGGAGCCTGCCTATGCTTTGAAAATTAAAGTGTTCATTAGTCAAGGGATCCTGTTGCCCTTAGTTGTTATAGATCTGACAATCCAAGCAGAGAAAAATTGACTTTTAGGTAAGCAAAATTTTAATTCATCATTTTAAGGCTTAGCACTAATGCCTAGTAACAATTTTGCAAATGTTAAGGGATCAGGGTAAATCTATTTGCGTGTCATTTCAATTTGGCTCCCATTTCCTAAATCTTCATGGTCTGTTGCTCAAACAGCAGGCTAATCTAGTCATAAGGTAAAAATACCATCAGTAGGAACAGTGGACATTGTGACCCCGCTGGGTTTCCCTGCATTTCTGGGAATGTGTGGTCATAGAGCAAGTCAAGGGCAATCACCTCTACTGCTCTGTGGACAAACAACAGAAGTAAGTAAATGTCGCCAGCTCCATGTGGTATCACCTTGATCCCCTGAGGCAAAGGAGCTGGTTTCCAGTACGACTTCAGGTTTCCGGTTTCATGGTTGCCTTTGGCCATTAGTCTCCTGAGGCTTCCTCTCTTCTTATCTCCACCTTTACACCTGCCAGAGTGGTTCTCAGGGTCCTGAACCCCACCAGCGTCTGTATCCATCTTGTTAGCGTCCTGAGCTGATAGTGTTCCCACCCCCCTGTCCTAGCACTTGCTGTTGCAGAAGTCCTGTGTTCATGAATGAGACAAATCCATGTCATGAATTGGTGAACAGGGGAAGAGGAATCCGTCCAACATAACCGTGGAGTTTGGTCCAGGTTGGGTCTAGTCGAGGGGTTCTGGGTGTCATGTCTATCCACAGCCACACGGGGGCAGCAGAGGCACAAAGACCAGTCGGTGCTTGCGATGAGACGGCGTCGCTGCCACCTTTCCTGGGAAAAAGGGTCTCTCCGCCCCTCTCCAGGCTGACCCTGCTCTATCATATTTTTCTAAACTTAAAAAGAAAAAAACCCACACATGTAATATATGCCCATTGTATAAAAAATTAGAAAATACAGTTTAAAAAGGGAAAAAAATTACAATCTTTTCACCTAGAGAGATGTTTACATTTTGGAATATTTTATGTATATGTATTTATATTGTACATCCTCCTCTGTTAAGAGCCTTTTCCATTTAACAAAAAACACTGGGTATATATTTTCATTTCAGTAAATCTATTTCTACAGAATCCTATTTCTTTCAGATTTTGATAAAGAGCTGTTATCTGAGGAGCACTGACATAAAGCACATCTGATTCTATGTAACAGCAGTCCGTGTTTCGCAGCTGTTTTTTATGTTTTGCGATAATGGCCGCAGCCTTTTATTATGCTATTGGTTATTGTGCAATATGAGTTGCGGGAGCATATGCATATTTGAGCTTGGGGTCGGCATATCTGGCGTTCTTCCCTGAGAGCCAGCGGTGGTTTTCCTTCTGCTTTCTTCACTGACTGTGGAAGTTTCTCCCAGCCATTCAGCCTGCTGGAACCCTGACTGAGAAAACCGTCTATCTTATGCCACTGGTGCTCTGCTTGTCCCTGGACTGTAGGAGCCTCCACTGTGGTTCCCCCAGAGGCCCAAGTGCCGTCTCTTCCCTCTTCCAAACTTACCTCTCCTGGTAGACAACCTTTTATGGTGGAAATGGTTGCTACTTGATTAACCTGCAGTCTTCCCACGGGTAGTCTGATGCTACCTATAGTTCCTATAGTCATATAGGTCATATAGGTCTGATGCTATCTATAGTTCCTATAGTCATAATCTCTCAGTCCAGCAGCTTTTAATGTGCTGTGGCTTGAGAAGTCAGGGAAGAAAAGCAGAGCCGCTCTTGTTCACACAAGGAAGGGCCTTCCTTGCCCCCGACCTCCTCTTCTCCCTTCTTCTTCTGTTCCTGCCAAGGGCTTCCCCTCGCCAGAGAACACTGCGGTAGCCAGAGTGACTGTAACATGAACCGTGGCAATCTCTTGCCCTAAACCAGTCAGGAGGAGTTGGTGTTTTGGGCCCGTGGTAAGGGGAGGTTTTCAGACCCTTTATTCGTCACACCGTGTGAGTGACCCAGTGTTTGAACTAAGTACAGGGTAGGGCCCAGTGAACACACACCTGTGTTTGTGTCCTGTTCGTGCTTCTTGTATTAGCGTCCTTTGGAGGTAGCTGGGCAGAGGTAGAAATGGCTGTGAGAAGTGGACAGGACCCTGGGTCACCAGAAGTGGGGTGGGAGACCTTGTGTGCCGTTGTTTCATTTGGCACGATGTGGCGGGAAAGGCGAGTGGGTACGTGGACCAAAATAAAGACAAATTATACCTCTTTACATTTTACCACTTCTGTGCTCCCCCGACGAGGGACTTTCCATCTGTCCAGATGAGAATGAGCCCTCAGATTCCAAATCAATCCCAGCTCTTCGGTTAGTACTCGCCTCAGCAGCAGCCAATTAGCATGCTCTTGGCTTCTAGGCAAAAAAGCCACTTTTATCTGAGCTCAGGAAGCTGGAAGAGGATGGAGACAGGAGAGGAGACTTCTGCAGCCTTACCCCAGGAGCCTAAGAGCAGCCGAAGCGGTGGGAAGGCACCTTCACACTTCCTTGCTAAGGCGATCCGCGAATCGCATGCCACCAGGAAATGTGTGAGCGGAGAGCGAGTGGTCTCCCAGGGGGCTCTGCTTCCTGTGCTCAATCAGGATATACATTTGCACTTGCAAAGTCCAGGCGAGGCCGTGTGTGGCGCCGGAGGGTCTTCCTGGCCTTCCTTGCTTATCATTCGCCTCTCCGAGCTGCATGTCTCATTCTTGAGAGACCCTGTCTTTCCCCCACTTTCTAGCCTTTTCTTCTGCACAAGTGATGCACATCTACTGCCCAGCCCATCCATTTGAGGTGTTTGTGGCCCAGTTTGCTCCATTCATTTTTAATTTTGCCCTCGTGCTGTTGGCTATAAGGCTGTGAGCCACTATCCCTCTCCTCAGCCCTGATTTGTAGACTTAAAGGAGCTTAGACTTGAAATGTACTTTAGACATCTCATTTAACTGTTAATCACTTCCTTTTACAGAAGCGGAAACTGAGGGCTGATGAGGTTAAGATCATCCATTTAGAGGTAGGACAGGGACTAGAATTCAGCCACTTACTTTCTCAACTGGACCTGACCTTGGTCTCTTTTGCCGCTGTTGTGTTCTCTCTCCAAGGACCACTGCCTTTCCCCAGCACGGGGTCAACCGTAGCTCCAAACAAGAGGGCCCAGCTTGGGATCTGTGTTTTAGGGGGCCCTGCTCTAGCTTTCCCCGAGCCACACCCCTCCCCATGGGATGAGAAGTCAGCAGGAACAAGGTGATATATCTGTCTGGAGCTCTAACCTGGCCTTGGAGGGAGCTCGACATAGCAGGTGTCGGAGGCGCCCATGGGCAGTGTTTGCCTGGCTTGGGGTAGGTGGGGTGAGGAGAAACCTTAGGATGTGTGACATGTATGGGATGTGGGCCTCATTGGTATTCTTTCTCCGAACCTCACAGAAGGTGAGGGATGTGCTTGTCCGGTCTGTGTTGTTATCAGAAACAAGAATTCATTAGTTTTCCTCATTGACCTTCCTCTTAGCTATAGTCCTCCTCTCTGTCTCTACTTTTCTTGTTCTTTAAAATCTACATATGGGGCTTCCCTGGTGGCGCAGTGGTTGGGAGTCCGCCTGCCGATGCAGGGGACGTGGGTTCGTGCCCCGGTCCGGGAAGATCCCACATGCCGCGGAGCGGCTGGGCCCGTGAGCCATGGCCGCTGAGCCTGCGCGTCTGGAGCCTGTGCTCCGCAACGGGAGAGGCCACAACAGTGAGAGGCCTGCGTACCGCAAAAAAAAAAAAATCTACATATGATTCCTGATGGCGGTCTTTCCAGCCAAGCCCACTGGGCTCTGACTGTGCTGTCCTCATTTGTTTGTTTAGACGCACAGCTGTGTCCATTTGCAGCAGTTTTGTCTGTCGGCTTCCTCCTCACTGTTGTGTCTTCCACATGTGAAGTCTTCTCTTCGACTGACTGTAATCAGCTGGTCCCTCTTTCCTGCTGTGCACAGAGAGGCTGTTAGAGTGCTCAGGAATGACCCACGTCCAGGAATGACCCTCTGTAGACCTTTGTCTTGGTTTAACTCACTTTTCATTTCTCCATTATCTCTAACTTCTAGTTGTGGGAAGAGTATAAGCTTTCTTTTCAGTTGAAAATGTTACAAACTTCAAAGGATTGTTGGATACTAGACTAAGTTTCCCAGAGAGTTTACAAAGGCATTTTAGTAGGATTCCATGGTAAAGTTAGACATTCCTCAGCCCCAGAAAACATTCTAGAACTCTCTCTTTCTTGTGTTCCTGGGTGAGTAGGTGATAGAATATTTCAGAAGTGCCCTCTGGTCCCTGAAAAATAAACCTCCTTATAATGTGGCAATTACACAGTAAGAGAAAGGAGATAATTTGTATTTTTAAAAATTTAGGCCAGAGCCCCATGAACAACTTTCAAAACTTAAGTGAAAGATCATAAATAAATGAGTATTTATTCAAAGTTTAGGATTTTAGCAGAATGTAATATTCTTTTGTATAAGAGTTTGCACTTTAGTATTTAAAAGTCTTTGAGGTAGTTCAAGAGTCTCCTTAAATATTGTTATGCAATGTTTTGAATTATTATTAACATTATATCCTACTACCTCCCCACCCTCTCTCTGCCTGAGGATTTTGAGGTAGGTGTTTTAGCTTTTTTTTTTTTTTTTAATTTTATTTATTTATTTGTTTATTTGGCTGCGTTGGGTCTTTGTTGCTGCGCGCGGCCTTTCTCTAGTTGCGGTGAGCGGGGGCTACTCTTCGTTGCGGTGCACGGGTTTCTCATTGCGGTGGCTTCTCTTGTTGTGGAGCACGGGCTCTAGGCACGTGGGCTTCAGTAGTTGTGGCTCACGGGCTCAGTTGTTGTGGCTCACAGGCTCTAGAGCGCAGGCTCAGTAGTTGTGGCGCATGGGCTTAGTTGCTCCGGGCATGTGGCATCTTCCCGGACCAGGGCTCGAACCCGTGTCCCCTGCATTGGCAGGTGGACTCTTAACCACTGCACCACCAGGAAAGTCCCTGTTTTTGCTTTTTGACACCTCTCTCCTAACCCTCCGATCTTGTACACTAATTCTAGAAGACTGGGGTGGGTGGGGAGGGATTCAGGTGGGGTTTTGGTTCCAAAGGACATGGATGTCTGCCTCTTCCATCATGAAGCCACCTAATGTTCACTCATATAATTTTTTTGCATGTGTGCACTAGATAAGTAGCACTTAGACTTTTTTGATCATATTGTTTTACATGTTGTGTAGTGACCCAGACACACCACACGTACATATACATCACATTCATAACTAATATGAATGTTTCACAAATGAATACTTATTTACTATGTGTGATGCCCTCAGATATTGTGTGTTCTATTTGATTCTGTTTAATTAAATACACCAGTCACACCCCAGCTGTTTTCACAACCCACGAATGGTTCATGATTTGGAATTTAGAACTTACTGCTTTAAGTAGTTGCATAAGTAAAAAACAGTTGCTTCATTCCTGTGGGAGGCTGAGTCACCCAGAGGGTGATGTACTTACGCACACAAATGTGCACACAGGCCTTATAGCCCAGCTAGGTCCATTTCTGAGTAAGGTGTGTTACAGTATTTGGTGGCAATTGTGTTTATGGAGAGGACCTGGTTGAAGCTCCTGGCACAGCAAGTAATTGGGAACCACCAGTTTATTATTTTTCCTGGGTCCTAGTTTCTGACGCCAGTGGGAAATTAGGTACTAGAATGTTCAAAGTATAAGATGCAGTAACTGTATCACTAGCTTGTTCTCTCTCGCTCCCTCCCCACACCAACCCCTGCTGTTTCCCTTAAATAACAGAAACATAAGAAAACAAAATTAAACCAAATACAAGAAAACACACGAGGCTGTTGATGCATTTCCCAGTTTTTATAAGATTGTGTCTCACACTGTCGGCTACTTGAATGTTTTGCCCAATTTCCTTTGATATGCCTCCCAAGATACAGGGTGATGCTTTATTTTGGGCAAGGCTGGCAGCTGCCTCTAACTGCTCTTTTACTAGGAGCTGTGTGAGGACAGCCATGAGGTTTATTTTTACATCTCACCACAGGACAAAATCCACATTTTCAATCAAGTGTTGGACCCTCCAATTTAACAAATTGTGAAAAATGTCTTGGCCCAGATAAACGGCTCTCTAAATTAAGACCTTGCTCCCGGAAGCCCAAGAATTCATTAAGCCATAATTAGCCATGATCACTGATGATTTAACATACAGTAATAAAGGAGAAGTTTAAACTGAGTTCTGAACGTACCATTGGAAAGAGAGTCTGTCCTATGATTGACTTTTTATAGCTTTAGTTTTAAAATAATTCTTCCATTTCATCTGTTGGCTGCCTTTTCTCCAGCCGGCCCTTTATGCAAACAGGGTAACAGCTGTCATCCAAGCTCCCAATGCTTCATGCCGTGGCATCTATCCCAATGGCATCAGGGAAGGTACCACATCATCTCAGACCAACATATCAGTTGTGAGATTCCAGGCTTTCCTGTAAAGAGACTCATCTGTCATCAGTGGAAAGAAATAGCAAGCACTCTGCAAAGGTGTATTTGTTTCAGCAAACCCAGAGTACCCCAGAAGGGGATTCTCTCATTATTCTGTTAGCTGGTGAGGTCAAGAGAATTAACTTTGACTAAGTGCCTGAACTCAGGACTTAAGGAAAGTGATTAAAAACCATGGTACTGAGATCTAAATTCAGGTTTCTCTTCCTGGGAGCTTATCGCCGTGTTCTGGCGAATATTACTGACTTAGTAATCCTAAAGCCATCTCATCAGCTCTGTTGGTGTCCAGTGGAGGGACAGGTCTTATAGCTTCCAGTTTCCTAAACAAAGCTCAGGTTTGACTTCCTGACACTTGACGTGGGCTAAGAAATACCTCTTATTCCTTTATCCATCATTTGCATTTTATTTTGGTATATCCAGAGATCTGCCAGGAAATGTTTATTTTACCCTATTGCTTTTATTTGTATCAGATCACTGAAACTTTGTTAGTATATATCTCACTGCCATCAGATTCACTGTGGCCCTTCTGTTGCAGTTTGGTCACTGTAATCTTTTCTTATTTAATGGTGGACACATCTCTTGGTTGTGCTGTTGTCAATGTGATGCTTTTTTTTTTTTTTTTTTTTGGCCGTACTGCACAGCTTGCAGGATCTTAGTTCCCCGACCAGGGATCAAACCCGGGCCTCGGCAGTGAAAGCACCGAGTCCTAACCACTGGACCACCAGGGAATTCCCTCAATAAGATGTTAATGTCACTGGATTTAAGAAAAATCTACTTAACTAAGAAATCTTTTGATCATTAATTTTATTAGGTTATAGGTTTGGGTACCATGGTGCGCTGAATTGGAAAGTACGTGAGCTATGGAGTCAGATAGGTTTGGGTTTACATCTTAGGTCTTCTAGTTACTGGTTACATGTCTTTGAAACCTTTACATAGTATCTCAGTATATGAAGTTCTAGAACTCAGCCAGTGGACACTCAATCACTGATAATTTTCTTTCCTTATGACAAAAATGAGTGTTTCGGGACTTCCCTGGTGGCGCAATGGTTGAGAGTCGGCCTGCCGATGCAGGGGACACGGGTTCGTGCCCCGGTCCGGGAAGATCCCACATGCCGCAGAGTGGCTGGGCCCATGAGCCATGGCCACTGAGCCTGCGTGTCCCAAGCCTGTGCTCCACAACGGGAGAGGCCACAACAGTGAGAGGCCCGCGTACCGCAAAAAAGAAAGAAAAAAAGAATGTTTCTGTTTTATGAATGTCTATGAATTTCCCAAACTTTATCACATCATGGAAATCTATTTAGATATTGGGGAATGGATGAGTTAACCTGCTTTCCTTGGGTGAAATCTCTGTTGCTGATGGATGGGGCCTTCAGAGTGTCATCATTCCCATGAGTTCACCTTTGCTAATCCGAGTAGGAGAAGCAGCAGCAAACAGCGCATTATAAATCACTGTTGCTTTCCACCAGAATTTCAAACTGAAAAATCTATTTTGAACTACATGTTTGCTCATCTTAAAGAGTTGGATTATAAACTGTTAGAAATCAGGGGCCATTAAACAAACATTTTCATTTGCAGTGGATTCAGAATATAATTGTCTTTGAGTTTGGAAAGAATGTGCTGATGAATGCCAAGTAAAGCGCCACACCACTAGTAAAGATACAGCCCTTACTGCTCGCCCAGCCAGACTTAGATGGTCCTTCTTCCAAACTGATAGCACTTTACACCTATAGCTGAGGTTCCCAACTTGAGCCTAAGGCATTATACCATTGGGGTTTAGGTGTGTCTGGCCTGTCAGAGGTCTGTCTTCAGAACAGACTGTGGAGCCTCCTGGGAGACTGTTCATCCTAGGGAAGGGGTCCCAGGCCTCGTGATCACAATCAGAAATTGGAAGGGAGGAGTGATTCCGAGTATTGTGTGGAATTGGTTTTCTCAGTGGTTCATGCTCTGAAGACTGGACAAAGGGCAGGGATTGGGCAGGGAGGAGGTGCAGGAAGGTTGTGGGTAAATGGGGACTGTCGGTAAAAATGGAAATGGCGATTTTGCTTTAAAAACACCTTAAGAGTTTGGAGCAAAAGTAAATGGCTGTGGTAACATCTGGAAATCTGCTGTCTAGTGGAAGCCTGGTTAGAGGAATGCCCTCCACCAACTCTTCCATGCACAGAGCACAGCTGAGCTTCAACACCTTGGAGCTGCCAGCGCAGGCAGCAGGGTGCCCCATGGGAGTTGAGGTGCCCATCAGAAGTGGCAGCAGCATTACAGACGTGGCTCTTCAGCAGGCCACCAAGGAAACAGCGAGGCCCCTTTCTGTAGTTTAGCTGGTAACAAAGACCCTACAGGAGGAGGCCAGGATATGAGAGAAAAGGTTTGTGCCACACGGTCAAGCGTAGGTCTTATCTATGGCTCGCCTGTGTATCTTCCCCACGAGTTCCAGAGATACAGCAGGGAGAACCCAAAGAGGGCTTTGGGGCTGGCATTACAGGATGTTGTCAATAAAATGTGTGCCACTGCCCGCTAGATCTCAGCTCTGCCAGAAGCAACGCTCACCCAGGAAGTGGGTCTGTCACTCAGCTCTTAGCTTTGAAAAGGCAGCCGTGCAAGCCAGTAAGAATGGGGTGCTCTTGGGAGGTCCTGGGAGAAGAAAGTGTGATGGGGAAAAACACTCGCTGCATCATACGATCATTTAACTGCAAACTCCTAATTTTTTTCCATCTTTACTGAGGTGTAATCAACAAGTAAAATTGTGAGATATTTAAAGTGTGCAACGCGATGATTTGATACATGTATACGTTGTGAAAGGCTTCTTCACATCAAGTTAATGACCTATTTACCTTATTTTTATTTTTTGGTAAACACATTTAAGTTCTACGCTCTTAGCAAATTTCAATTATATGGTACAGTTTTATCACCTAGAGTCACCATATGTTACACTAGATCCTCAGACCTTATTCATCTTGTGGCTGAAAGTTTGCACCCTTTTACCAACCTCTCCCTATTTCCCCACCCCCAGCTCCTAGCAACCGCTTGTCGACTATTTCTATGAGTTCAACTTTTTTTTTTTAAAGATTCCATGTGTCAGTGATACCACGTGGTATTTATCTTTCTTCGTCTGGCTTATTTCACTTCGCATGATGCCCTCCAGGTTGATCCATGTTGTCACAAACGACACAATTTCCTAAAGTAGAATTTATAGTAATCATGCTATCGGTATTTCTCAGCCTTGAGTAACTCACAAAACTCTTTTAAAGAACGTGTTGCTTGAATGTACAGAAACATAAACCAGTCTATACTACTTGTGATTATGCTTCTAGATAACCATAAAGCAAGAAAACATACAGCTAAGTACTAAAAAGACCTCCATATTAATAGAATTTAACGATTTGAAATAATGGGATGAATGATTTTGTTTTGCTTAAATTAAAACCACTGTACAAGGTAAAAATACGGTGTAGATGGGACCACATGGGGTCACTGAGTTCAGAGAGCCTTCGCTGTATGTGCTGTGGGCTCCAATTCTGCCTCTGCTCTTATCCATTAAACTGCTAAAAGCAATAGTCTTACTGCCAACCTGTCCTTAGTTGGCTTAAACCTGAGAGAACTTGTTTCACTGGTACTGGTCACAGGGGAAGCTGCAAACTTGGGAAAACCTGCATGTCCTTCCAGCACTGGGAAGCTGTTCAGGAGATGGGCTGTGGTGGAGGCAAGTTATCTGCCAAAGCCCAGAATTCTTCTGCAAATGAGTGATTTGCTTTTCAGTGTTTTTCAGTGAACTTGTCTGACTTTCTAATGTTCCATCACAGCATGAATTTTCTGAAAATCTTTGAGACCCAAGAGAAAAGCATCTGCTTGTAAAACCTCTCCACCTTGCCGAGTGCATTGGGCTTGGAGAGGAGGGATGGGGGCGAGGGGCAGTCTCTGCTCTTTTTGCTGCTCACGCAGAATTCATCCCCGAGGCTCTAATTCAGGCGTGTGTGCTGTGAGATCCTTTTCTATGGCTGCACTGTTCAGAATTTGCAAAGAAATTCACCACCTGCTCCTCCTGTGACCTGATGTCACACAGAGCAGAACATACTATTCTCATCCTCAAACCCTTCCCTTGCACGGGTGTGCACAGCTGTCCACTTTTAGGGATAGAACAACTCTCTTTTGCTCCTGTTCTGTGTATTTTCCTGGAGAAACATCAGAATCTGCATCAGAGGACGGCTTCCAAGATCCTGGCTCTGAAGGTGTGTCCAACTGAGCAGGCTTTTTTGCTCCTGATTCATATTTGGGCTTCATTTCTGCCTATGGAGGTGCTGTGAGCCTTCAAGTGCCACAGGCTTGAGGTGCTCATGGCTGTTTGCCTCCCCGCCATTCTTGCCTTCCTCTCCGTCTCTCTCCCTCTCTTCAGATCTGCCATCTGAGCATCGGCTGCTCAGAGATGTTGCTACCACCTCCTGTCACAGCCGTCTCCTCTGGCCACCCCTCCACGTGTTCTCTGCCCGGCATCTTCTTCTTCATGCTTTTCTCCTTTCTTGTATCTTCTTCAATGTTTCTCTTCTCTTGGTTGAACGAATTCTCCTTGGTTCACCATCACCAGCCAATTTTTACTTATTTTTTTTCTCAATGGCTGACAAACAAATCCCGGGATTATCAGGGATGATTTGGGGCATAGAGATGACTGTTACTCAGAACAGCACAGAATGGACAAGCTGCTCACGTGGGCGGATCCTGAGCCCCGTAAGCTCTATGACTCTGGTGCTGGAAGACAGTGGCGTATGTGTCTTCACCAGAGGAACCTTTTTCTCGGTACTCTGTTCAAATTCAGACACAAAGCCATAGACACTTCCCTGGAGCCTGGGGCAGAGATCACCCACAAGCATTCTTTTGTCTCTCAGACGCCCTTCTTGGCTTTGATTTGTTGTGTTTGCAGAACTCTCCTGCAGCAGCTGCAGAAGCTTCAGACTTTGGTGATGGGCAAGGTTTCTCGCACCTGCAAGCTGGCTGGCACACAGACTGGCACCTGCCTCATGGTGAGTTTCCTGAAGGGACAACACCATTACTGCCCAGGCCCACTCCCCAATCTCCAGTCTCTCCCCAGCTTGCCACGTCCAAGTGCTGGGGTGTTTGAGGGACCACACAGCTCACTCCGAGGCTGTCTCTCCACTATGATGTGACGGTGATGGACTGCGTACGATCTGCTGGCCTGATGGGGGGGAGTTGTCTTTCTGGACCTCCCAGGTGTTGCAGGTGTAAAGGTTTGCTCTGTGGATCTCGGAATTGACGGCTCTCCACTTTCTCTCCTCGTCCTGCAGGTTGTTGTGCTATGCTTTGCCGTTGCATTCGGCACCTTCTTTCAGGGCTATGGGCCCTATCCTTCTGCCACCAAGATGGCCCTGCCCAGCCAGCATTCCATGCAGGAGCCCTACACAGCCTCCATTGGTAAGACAGCACTCAGCAACTTGGGAGGTGGCTTGTTTCTTTTCTCTTTCACTTCTCAAAGCTTAACTTACTGAAAGAAGTCTTATCTGAGAGTCTGATTTTTTTTTTTTTAGATGGGAGGACTTTGCTAAACCACTTGGTTTAGAATAGCTATATGATAAACGTCCCTGGGTACAGAGCAGTGGTCTCAAAATCATTTATCCATAAAAATGCATATATATCCGTTCCTTGGGAGAAGGCAATTCAATATCACTGTTCCCTCTCCCCCATAAAAAACATTCATTGAATAGGCCCACACAAGCATCTGCCCCTGAATTAGTTACTCTGCAGTTAACTGTCATCGCTGTGACCGCCAAGACATTGCAGGAAGTGTTCTTGGCTTCTGTTTCCATATGAAAGTCTAATTTTTAAGAACTGGTAAAAGTGTAGCTTCTCCACTGAAGGGAGGAAGAGAGCCATGGGGGTGTCTGGCGCCCAGGCTGCTGGGTCTCCCCTTGTGGCACTCACCCACTGGGCTGAGACACCCCTTGGAATTCTCTAGAGCTCAGCAGAGCACAGTTTGCAAACTACTACTCTAGACTGTGTTCCCTGGCAAATTCTGATGTCTTCTTTTTGAGTTCTGATAAGGGGGAGGGATGCGCATTTGGGGGGAAGGAGTGGGGAGAACGTTAAGTTTCCCATGACATTTTCAAGGAATTCAACTCAGTGGAATTGTATGCGACCATAGTAAGCATCTGTAAAATGAAATTAAAGAATCAGCCTGTCTTACAAAATATTATGCCTAAGATTTAGAAAATTTGGAGAATCAGGTGTCAGAAGTGATATTCTCACCCAGATCAATGATCTCTTTTAAGTATGTAGGAAATAAAGAGGTGATATGTAGGGATCATAAAATAGATACACTAGTAAGAACAAGGGTGGAATTAGGGGGTACTGGATTTGGGGGGTAGGCATAATTTTGTGGTTCTGAAAGATCTGTGGTCTTTGTGAGGTAGGTGTATCCCTGCCAGGTATATGACAGAAAGGCTAGGATTTCAACCAAATAATTTCAGTGGTCTCCCGGGAAATTCTTTTTTCCCTAAGGGAATGTATCTCTAAATTTGATTGGAAGCCAATGGGAGCATAGTTTCTCTGTTGTAGAAAATTGCTACGAGCCATCTAGCTATGCAACTATCCTATAAAACAAAAGAGAATGTTTCCGTTGTTTGATTTATGACTTTGGCTGTGTGTCTTCTCTCCAGTTTTAAATGAAAACACAGTTTTCTGCCCTTTTACCTTCTCCCTCTGCAAAACCTACTCACTGGGAATGCTTATTATTTAGCTGCGTCTGGACATCGCCAAGTATTTGACTCCTATTGTCCACAAATTGTTTCCCCCAGATGGTTGGGGGTGGGGCATGGAGGGGAGTTTTATTTTCAAAGCAGTGGGGTGGCAGTATGCTTCCTGTTTATTTGCTTTTCTATTGTTCTTCCAGACTTTTTATAATTGGTATCATTTTTCAATGCACAAAACTCTGAAATCCTGAAGCCTTTATAGGAAGCCAACTCCAGTTGGCACCCTGTGTCCTGGGCAACAAGAACGCATGAGTTGTCATCTGCTCCCAGCCCTGGGCATCGAGTGAGGGGATGTGATGTACCCCTGTGGTCTCTCGTAACACCTGTGTCTTTGCTTTGTTCTCAGTGAGATCCAGGAACCTGCTGATCTATGAGGAACATTCTCCCCTGGAGGAGCCATCCAGTTCGGCCTCGGCTGGGGAGCTTGGGCGCTGGGACAGAGGTTCCTCCCTGCTCAGGGCATCAGGGCTGGAGTCCAGGCCTGACGTGGATCTTCCCCGTTTCATTATATCAAATGAGACCAGCCTGGAGAAATCAGTGCTGTTGGAGCTGCAGCAGCACTTGTGAGTCAAATAGATACAGATTCACCTCCTCTAAGGCACCGACGATGGGTTATGCATCAGCAACGTGCAGTGTGGGGTGTAGACTTTCCCACTGGCCTAGCCGAACCTTCGGCTTTTTCAAGACCTATTTCCAGCACCCGGACTCTGGAGAGACTATTGCTTGTGAACAGCTGCCCCTAGCAGAGGTTGGGGAAGAGACCTGGTGTGAGCTGGCCCCGTGGCTGCTGCGCCACTGGGGAGCTGGCAGTGGTGGCTCCAAGAGTCGGGGGAAAGGGCTTGACTCCCTTCCTCCCTCAAAGCCTCACAAGTAAACATACAGTCCAGTAACAGCAGCGTACTCGCTATGCAAATACAGCCTCAAGGCTTTCCCCAGCTTCCTTCCAACTAGAGATACATATATGTCATGCTATATGTCAGTATGTAGTTTATGATTTATGTAAATAAACATACCTTAATTATATAGTTATAATTACATGTTAATATTGAAGGACACTTCGAGAGGCACTATGCCTGTATGTGTTTCCATATTGAAAATAACATACATTTGTCTCCAATTCTCCATGAGGTGTTTCCTTTAGATAGTTATGAGGAACAGTCCTTGTGCAAACACAAAGGCTTGTACAACTGCTGGGCTTGTTGTCACGCTGGGGAGATACCTGGGTACACCAAATGGCACGGGAAGGAGCGTCTGCGTCCAATCCTGGTTATACATGGTGTGGTTCGTGGTCTAGCTGAACTCTGCCTCTGTGCCTCCCAGAAATGATGCTATTCCAATGCAAGTGGGAAAGACTTTGTTTCAGATTCTTCAGTTTTCTTCCCCTAATGTTGCAGGAGAAAGTTTGTAATTGTATATACTATTATATGTTTACATTATATTATACATGCATATAGTGCTTTATTATTTATTATTATTATTTATAGCACTTACTATTTCAAGCACTATGTAACTATGACATATACAGTAAATCCTTTGAAATACTTGAAGAGGTTAGACATTATTATTATTATTCCTATTTTAGCAAATTGTAGAGCTGCCACTAGGAGTAGAGAAGAATCAGCTGCTCGAATACTTGACTCATGACACAAATCTTTTCTCCTCTTGTCTCAGCTATTCAAGGCCCCATTGAAATCCCTCTTGTTCTGGGATGTCTTCCTGATACCAGAGCCCTCATAGCCCTCCTCTGAATGCCTAGAGTCTTTCTAGGCTGTTACATAATTTAATAATGTATTTATTTTCTGTTATATATTTACTGTTATTTCAAGTTAGTTTGGGTGTTTTTTTTTTTTTTAGTCTTTATCTAGAATCTTTTAATCTCTATAAAGATTTCATCTTTATCTAGATTTTTAAAAAAAATATTTATTCTAGACCAAGGATCAGTCTTTATCCTTTTATTTTCTCCCTCCCAGAGTTTAGCATAGGGGTGACTAACCATCCTCAAGAAATACAATCGTTTAAAGCAATGTACAACAAATCAGTATCAAACTGCCATGTTTATCCTCTGGGCTGGAATGTCTCCTTTGGCATGAGGCTAGAGGCAGGAATGCGGATGACGGATAGGCTGGTAGCGGGAGACTTTGGGAACAGGGGAGAGGACGAGAAGCATGCTTGGGCCAGCCTGCAGAGTCGCAGTCATGGAATGATTGTGTCATCCTACCGAGCATGAGGTAATTGGTAGTAAGACCTCTTTTTCCTTCTGATGCCTTCGCAGGGTCAGCACCAAACTGGAGGGGAATGAAACACTAAAAGTTGTAGAACTCGACAGAAGAGTGAACGCCACGTTTTAAAGAGACCGTCGCCACCTCCCTCTATCTCCTCACTCTGCCTTTATGTCTCCAAACCGCCTTTGTCATAAGCTTTTCCTTTTTGCCACCTGATCTTGACCGAAGACCTGGATGTGCAGTCATGGCTTTGGATACGAGGACAGCCTGGGATTTCCACCCACGGTGAGAGAGCGCCTCCCCCCGGTCCCACGTCCCTCCCTGCAGAAGGGAGCCCGCTTCTCTCCCTCCCTGTTGCTTACTGCCATAGGAAATTATCTTAGGGTCGGGGTGGGGCGAGCAGGCTTGTTTCTACCGACAGTGCCAAAAAGATACTGCCTGCTTCTCACCGGGGTGGGTGTGACCGCCTCTTTGAAGAAGAGCTGACGCTTGTTCGTTCAATTCGAGCCACAAAAATACCAGGATGCCTGTTGGAATCTGGCAAAGCACCGACTGACGTCCTGCCTTTGCTCAGCCTGGGTCTCTCCTGCCGCTCTGCGCTGAGCCCCCGCTGACTTGTCCTCCGGCCCTGGAGCTGGAGCGAGGCATCCCCTTCGTACTCTCAGGCCGCAAGTGCAATGCCTGAAGGAATCAGGCTTTTCTACTCCAGGCAAACCTGCCCCATCATGTTGCTTGTAGGATTTCTCCACAATCTGTGTCCCCACACGCCCCTAGTTCTGCCTCCTTGGCTTCTCCTCCCCATTTGTAAATAGTATTTATTAGCTCGCTGAGGCTTCCCTGGGCAACCACACTGAAGACATCCGGACGCCTCCCTCCAAGCTAGCAAAGTCTTCTGTTGGCCTTTGGAGCGAGGAGGGTACCCTAGGCTCTGGGATCCCCAATCCTTCCAGGCCATGTTTTGCTTTCTTTTCTTCTTTTTTGCTGGAGCCCTATAATTATAGTTGGGAAATCTCCCTAAGCCTGTGTCCTCCTGTAGAATGAACTCACAGGGAAAGATGGAGCAGTGCCTCGCTCAGGTCTGGGGCTCTGTGGATAGATGCTTTTTCTGTCCCATACCCATAACAGGGAAGGGAAGCCCTGTCCCTGACAGCAGGCGTTTCAGACAACCCTGCTAGCTTGTCTTTCTCCACCTCCCCTGACACTTCTGCTTTCCCCCTCCTCTTCTGCCTCAACACAGGAGGTGAGCCTGAGGCCTGTTCCTGGGGTCAGAGTAGGTGACATTTGTGTATCCACAGTCTTACCTTTTATAGTCAGGTTTGGCTACTTTGCAGCTCACCCAAAGAGACACGACCTAATCCCCCAACCTACTCTTATTTTTTTTAATGATTAAAGGTAACTTTTGTAGTTTAAAAAAAGAACTTTCCTCTTTCATACAAATAAGAAATGGAAATTGACTTTTTACTGTATAATGTAGAAGACTCCCCTTAAGTGTTTTTCCCTAGCTTGTAAAAGATTTCGTGTAAGAAATTTGCTCACGTTTTGTATTTTATTTTTAGTAGCAGCTGAAGCACCCTTGGCTTTAACTCTCACTCTGTCTCCGTTTCTGTCTCTCATCTACATTGTCATTGGAACCTGTACTTAGGAGAGATTAAGCTATACCTGGGCCTTCTGTTCCATAGCAGACACAGGATTTGGTGTCATTAGCATTTGCCGTCAGACCTCATAAGCAGATCTGGTACCTTTGGGGCTCACTGTCAGTGATTCCTCTCTCCCTACTGTGATGGAGAGAGTTCTGGCTGGGAGACAGCCAAATTCATCTTCTTAGCACTGATGTAAAGCTGGATCAGGATTGCAGTGGTCCTGGCAGCCCTCTCGGTCCTCTGCACGCCTCTCACTGTCCCTTCCATTGGCCGGGGAGGGCTGAGACCGGCTGGGCTGTTCAGGAGGAAAGGTTGCTAGCATGCGCCCTGCTTCTGTTTCTCTCTACCTTCTCCTCTCCTTCTCTTCTGCTCTACACCCTCTTGGGCCTGGCTGGTGTCTGCTAACCATGGGCCACTACTGAACCATCCCTCTCTTTAAAATGTCATGTAATTATCAGACACAGGCAGCCTGTGTGCATGGGGAGGGAGAGGGCGGCTAAGAAGGTAAGAATATAGAATTAACTCAAGTCGTATTTGGACGATAAGAAAGGCAAGCTTTTGTATGTCAGTGGGAATGGGTCAGCTTACCCACCTGACGCACTGGAACCACATCGGGTTTTTAAGTCTCCTGGATTAGGCGGAGTAGAAAACCAGCTCTTCTGAAGAAGGAGGGAGAAGGAAAAGCGCAGCAAACTCCGAGCGCCTGTCTTTAGTGCCTTGAGGATTTTATTTCCTCCCTGACCTACACTTGCTTGACGTCACTGTCTCCAGCCCTCCATACAGTAGGGCTTGATCTCTGGGAAACCGTTCTTCCCACAACTGAATATGTGTCTAGAGACCAGGGACCTCAGCGTGAGAGCTCAAATGGCCATCGTAAGGGGATCCAAGGACCAACTGCTGCTATTATGAGAAAGACCTCTGCCCTCTACTCCTTGCTTGGGTGAGTAAGGGGAACTAAACAGTTATCCCTTTAGGAGGACGTAATGGAGTCAAGAGGATGCAGAAGAGTTGGATAATACCAGATTGGTTCCAAATAGTTAATGGGTGTGTGTACCTTTTCTGTTCCAGGGTTAAGCCCACAATGTCAGTGGATTTGTTTCCCTCCCCAGAGCCATCCCATAGATGAGTCAGTAATACCTGGTTAGCCCTGAAGGTGTCAAACAGTGGCAGCCTTTTGGTTTCTGAACCTCAGTTTTGGAAAATAAGAGACTGTTAGCACAACCATCAATCATAAAGAATCAATGTTAATGATAAACATATTAATATATTTTTCATTATGTCAACAGCTTTTCCTCTTTCCTTTCTTTGATTATTAGCTTAGTGGAGGAGATGTCTTGCAAAAGTTCAGAGAACACGTACTTTTTTACTGGGTGAGACCTGAGTAACCCAGACCCCCCAGTGAGGTTCTATTCACAGCTCTTGACTTTGCACTTAGAAATGGATACTGTAAATGAAAGGCCTCAGTACCAGGTTTAAGAAAGAATTTCTGTGAAGTGTTAGGACTCCGGAGCCTAGCTCACATAAAGGGAGTGTTATATAAGAATCTGACAGCTGAACTAGGTTGCTCCTTTTGGACAGGGGGTGGGGATGAGGGTTGACACCAGTACAGGCAGAATTAGATAACCTTTTTATGAATATAAATGATTTTGATTTAAAGACCTAATTTGTAGATGGTGAAAGCAGCTTTTAGCTCAACTTACTTACAAACCAACTCTGAGTACCATGTTTTTTTTCTTCCTAAATCTCTCGGTTTAGCCTGAATGCCGAGAGAGGGCTGTGACTCTCGTGTGCCCTTGGAGCAGGGGTCTTGCATTGGTTCACCTTTGTTCTGGCAGTGAGTCACTGTCCAGAATTTTTGACAGAGGTGTTTTATTAAAATTTTTTTAGCACTTTGTGCCTCCTTCCTCCTCTGTCCTCACACCAAGCAAAAGACAAGGATCAGAGGCCCTTCAGGGGCAGCTCCTCCGGACACACGTGTCACGTGAGCACGTCACACACTCAGAGACCTCCCTCTCCCCGTCGAGGAGACAGAGCGTCCGTGCCGGCCTTGCTAACGTGGGGAGATGGGAGACGGAGGAGAAGACATTGGTCTCCCCCTTCTCTGCCAAGAGCTCTTGTCACTAGTTCGGTTCTGTTGAACCCAGTCTTTGAGGAACCTTTATTACAGACACCAGCTCTCCTGCTTGCAGTGCAGGCAGGACCTGTGAGACAGACCAGTAGCAGGTAGTGCCCTGGTCGGAGTCATTTTCTTTGAATGCTTTTCAGCTGAGACAATTAGGAGACGTGATCGCATAAGCCCCTCTGGGAGGGCAGCTACAGGAGAGAGTAGGGGGCTGTTAAGCAGCCAGAGACAGAGTTCAGATTTTTCATTCATTCATTGAGTCAGTCATTCACTCCCAAGGAAGAGTGTTGCAGAAGGCCCTAGTGAATATTGGGGAATAAGGGGACTGAGGAAGCTTCATTAATCAATAGCTCTTCAAAAGACCCATGTGCCAGCTCTCTCTCTCTCTCTCTCTCTCTCTCTCTCTCTCTCGCTCTCTCTCTCTCCCTCTCCCTCTCCCTCTCCCTCTCCCTCTCCCTCTTGCGCAGGCACACGCACACATGCACACTCGCACACTCGCACACACGTTCCTCCCTCATCTTGGACACTCGTTTGTGTCTTACATGTGCCTTATATTTGAATCCAGGATGACTGAGAACTACCTAGGGGCTGGGAGATTTTATATGCAGCTTTGTGGTACTAGACTGAGGTGGACATGGGAAAAGGAACTTTTTCCAAAGGCTCAAAAATGGTTTCCTAAAAGTGAGCCATGATCAGATTTGCACATCAGGAGCAAAGGAAGAGTTATGTCCATTAGGAAAATCCCATCTTGCAGAGGTGCAATCACATCAAAAAATGGCCAGCCGGGATTAAAGGTATTATAAATCCTCAGAGCAGAACATTTTCTCAGCTCAGAGGAACCTGACGCATTTGAGGATTAAGGCTCCATGTCTCCGTGGACAAAGGGTCAGCACCTACCACAGGACAAGACTAGGTATTGTTTCGTTTTGTCCTTTTGGGCAACATAAAATCTGGGAATGCTTCATTTTGTCTTGGTTTCTAGAAGGAAGGGAAATAATAATTCTCGAGCACCTACTAGATGCTGGGTGCTGTGCTAAATAAGTTAATTTTATAGAAAGAGAAAACAAGGGCAACGAATTACTATGAGATGGATAAACAGCTAAGTGATATGGAAAGTGCAGCAATTTGTGGGTCAGGTTGAGCAGATCTCTTTCTGCGCGAACACGCTGTAAACTTCTAAGGTCCTCTGGGCAGGGAATGCAGTGCCTACTCCCTAGGCTGGCCCTGCTGTGCAAAGTTCAGGTTTTTGCCTCACGCTGGAGATGTTCATCTCCTGTCCGGTTCATCCAGTCGTCTGTGAGCTCCAGCTAGCAGCCTTTGCATCCTGGAAAAGCACCACGAGCGGTTTTAGCTGTTTCTCTGTTCCTCTTCCTTACGCACTAGCTGGCTGAGAACAATGAACTTTTGGCACCGTGGACCCATGGCCTATGCTGTTCAGCAAATCTCCCTTTCAGATGAAACACTGTCTGAGTCTATGAAAAACACCAGCTCTCTTTGACACATTGTGAGCCACCCTTTTTAAACAATGCTGAGCAGACTCCGGACTATAAGAAACCATGAGCTTTAATGTCTCTGCTGACAGGCTGGGCTTTGCTGTCTTTGGTTACACGTTATACAGACCAGCAGTGTTTAAGTCTGAATACATTGTGAGTCTATTATCTGTCATATCATGCTGTTTTTTATGGCTTTTTATTCTTTATCATAGCTAAGTAAATACCAAAAAAAGTAAATGCTTTGTAGGATACTTGTATTTAGTTTGGAAAAAAATGAATGGAAATTGTTATGCTTTTGTATTTCTATTTCTTGCAAATAAAATATTTTTTCTTAAATAGTGAAAGTTGAAAATCCTGATACTCTGTTTTTAAAAGCTTTTCATTAAGCATGGATCTGCCTATGTGCGCCTAACCATTCTTTCCTGACTATCTAGTCCACCTGAAAGAAGAGCCTCAAACCAGCAATTTGTATGTTATCTAGCACTGAATCCAAGTCTCAGCTGGAGGAATATTGAGAAATGTAATTGTTTTTTCAGTCAGTCACAGGAGGAAAGACAGTATTCTCCGGAGATTTATGCTGCTTGACTGCTATTTTCGTTGTCTCCTACAACTGTTCTCTAACTAGATTTCAGAACTCCATGGATTTGATTTTGCTTTCCCCATCTCGGGACGCTTGAGGATTCCTTGGACCTGTTGCAGAAGAGAAGGATCCTTCCTCATGTGAACAGCTGCAGAGGACACCTAACACATATTCACGCTCCAGAAATTCTGATGAAATGGTAGATAAAGGTCAACGCACTCGAGCAGAATCATCTTTATTCCATTGCAATCTCTGTATTCAAATTTAATTTTCTCTACTCAGAGAGAGTGGGGCTTCGTTTAGCCTTAGAAAGAGTATCCAAGATGTTAGAGACTAAGGACATGGACCGTGTTTACCTGGACCTCCACCCCCCTTGCCCACTTTTTTTAATCTCAGCAGAATGCCGAACCCTTCCTTGAGCTCATGGGTGCTTTAATCTCCTGCTGCCTTTCTTCTCTGAGCACCTTGACCTTCTCTTCTTCTGTTCCTATGCAAGGGTCCTTTCCCAGTGGAGGATTTTAGTCATACACCCTCCCTCTTTCTTATTCTGTGAGCCTATAATGGAAACCTCCTCCTTGACATTCTGATATCTTTCCAGGGGTGTGTGGAGGGGCCAAATACTCACCGGTTTGAAAATACTCTGTATTAATCGTGCCTTTGGATTTTCCGTGTTTCCAATGCTTTGACATCTGGGACCTTGCTGACTCGCGAGAGACTGCTCCTCACAGGGGTAGCCCATCACTAGACAAAGTAAAGGACTTGTCTATAAGCACAACTTTCATATGCAAGCCAACCAATCCACAGCCCGTTCCCCAACCGCTTCCTTTATGGGCTCTCAGGACCTCACTATCCCCCCCAACCTAATTGCCTAATCACCATGGCGAGGTACCAGACAACTAGAAACAATTGCTATACCTCAGAGCCCACTGAAATTTTTCACACTAGCCACCCTTAAACCCGCTTTCATTGCCTTGCTTGTTCCTTTCTGCAGAAACTACAGTAAAGCCTCTTGCCTAATTTTTCTCACTCCCTCTGCCTCCCAATCAACCCTGGTGCTTCCCTGCGTGGCCCTGCATGGTGTGGCAAGCTCCCTCACCTTGGGGACTGTGAGTAACAATCTACATTTTCTTTTTTTAAAAAAATTCAACAGCTTTAATTAAAAGTAATAATCATTATCACATATTTAGTAAGTACCCACTGTGTATTGAGATCTGTTAACTGATATAGGACAAATTGCAACACTATCATAAAGCTTGTCTACTTTGGAGAAGCTAGGAAATTATAAGACATTAACTTAAAAAATACTCAATGTTTATTAGTAAATATGTTGACAATGTTCCATATTCTTTCAACTTGATTCACCTCTCTGCTAATTAATATGTAGTCTAAATCTTCTTATAGATCACTTTCTGGATAAAGTGGACATTTTTTAAGCTTTTATTTTATTTCTTTACAAACAAACTGTCTTTTCAATGGCAATTGTCTCCTGATCTGTTGGCCTCACCACATCTAAATAATAATAAAACGTACATTTTAAAACACATTCCTTAGGCATCAGAATGTCAAATCAGAGTCTGATCCCAGGCTCACAGGCATTTGGGTTTCACGGATGGGCCTACGACGATTTAGAGCAACGTAACACAGATTTATTGCCTCAGTTTACAGAGAAAATAAACGAGACCTACACAGGTTGATGGGGCATGTTCACGGGAATAAAAGTAAATCAGAACGCAGGTGTCTAGAGTGCTAATCTTGTGCACAGTTTCCAGGGTGAATCATACCTCATGTCTCTGAAAAGGAGAGCTTTCCAGGCAAGAGAACCATGGGATACAGTGCGGGGGGTGGGGGGAAAGCAGGTTGGATTCAGGAGATAAAGGTTATGGGTTCTTGCCTCGTAATACCATTAACTTGTTGACCTTGAGGAAAAAGGAGACACTTACTGGGTGCCTATTATGTACCAGGTGATTTTCATGTATTATCTGTGATCTTGTTTATTTCCTCTAGAACATTTATGGAGGATATATAATTATCCCCTTTCACAGTTGAGGTAATTGGGGTTCAAAAAATTAAAACTCTTACTCAAATTACGATATGGCAAATTAGGTGCTGATGAGAGATTTAAGCCCTGGTCTTTGCTGACTCCAAGGACATAGTCTTTGAACTACACTATGCTGTTTTTTAGGGCTTGAGAATTTGTACTTGTAAAAATACAGGAGTTAGCCTAGATCAAAGGTTGCAGACCTTCAGCTCATGCACAAATGCTTCTGGTTTGGCCCTATGATGATTCAAACATTTAAATATTGCTGGCTAACTTTCAACCTTCAAAGATTTCTCACACAACTCCAGATTTCCATATTCTCTTGAAAGACTTGAAGACGTGGCAGTTTCAGGAGCTGAATAATGGTGGCCCATAGATGGTGTAGGTCATCTCTGCCTGGCCACATTTCCCACGCCCAGGCTGGTTCACTCATTTATGTCACTTACCTGGTCCTTCCATCGTCCGAATTGACAGCCTCTGGACTAGATGGTGGCTGACTTTCTGGGATTCATGAGAGAGGGAATAAAGGAAAAGATACTGTATTGATGGTGGGACTAGGAGGTGAGGAAGGTGGTTAGTTTCACCCTGAGGGACAGGAAGTGAGAGGCCTGAGTAGGGAGGCAGTTGGGCTGTGAGTGGGGGAGGAGTCTACCCAGTGATTGCCTTTATAGGCACTACAGGAAAAAACAATTTGCAATCCGGGCTCTGTTCTCCTTAGTCCCAGAGATAAATCTTCATTCATCTCAAATTTTATATTAAAAATCTTTTTAATGATCCCCCTTGCGTAAGACCCTGTGCTTTCCACGAAGTGCTTCCTCATGCCTTCTAATGTAACTTGCTGATCGTCCACGAGGAAGGTGGAGCAATTGTTATTTTCCCTGTCGCTCAGCTGAGGAAGTGGAGGCAGTTAGAGACGCGAATGGCTCCACGTTAGGTTACACAGTGAATGAGTGCAGAGGAGAATCACAAACCAGCTGTCCTGATTTCCAGCCTAGTACTAGTTCCTTCAACCATGCCTGATCTGGGGCAGGTGACACTCTAGCTATCATCCATCACTTCTCTAATGGAATCACTTGGCAAGGTGGCACTGCCACATTCTTTTGCCTGGAATTCTCAGGATTGATTTTTAGCCCAGGATTTGGGACATTCCCAAAGGCTCCTGTCTCTACAGGGAGGGGAAAAGAAGGCAGATGGTTCATTTCAGTTCTTTCCTGCAAAATAATCCAAGCCACCATTTGCGAGGCTGCTTACAACTTGATCCCTCCCTTCATCATTTGATGAGCCTGGGCAGGTCGCACAAGTTGATGTTGTCTTCCAATGGGCACGGCTGTTGCTAGATCTTCTGGCCATGTTAAAGAAGAGTTCTCGCCCCAGGAGGAGCCCATGTGTTCCCCCTCCTCCCTCTATGCTGTCATTTTTCGATGGAGGAGCAAAAATAACCATTGAGGGGTACCATGAAAGCTGCTGGAGAGGCTGCTGTGCTGTTCTCCAAGAAGTCTGTTTCAAAATGTTTATCGTTTCTTAAGTGAAAAGCATTTGGGAATCGGGGCTGCCAGCGTGTTCGTAACTAATGTCCTCCCCAATATTACTGCAAGACAGATGGCAAGTTGAGTTTCCTGATGGGTCCATGTGCTTGGGCTGGTTCAAAGAAAACAACTTCCCCCAAAGAAGAAATGTAAATTTATAATCGCCTACATATTTAGAGACCACCAGGATGGAAAAGGCGCCTCTAATCCCCCCAATATTTTCTTTCTTGGCTTCATTATCATTTAAATGCTTTCAACGGATGATACAACTTTTTATCCTGGTTTGAGATAGTTTAAATTGTAAATGAATGCAGAAAAGAAAATACAGTTGAAATAGTATGTGCAATATTGCATACATAATTCCATGCAATCCTACCCCAGGGGCAGTACTTGACAGGGGATATAGGTTGAACCAGGAGGGGTGCTTTAGAAAAGGTCAGTGAGAGTCAGGGTCTGCATGTATGGTGTAACAGGGAAAAGAGAGAGGTGGAAATCGTGCTATCGAAATCCACGACAAAATTTTCCTGCAATACAACTAAATTTTGAAATATGTAATATTCAGAATTCAATGATATTGTCAGTGTTATTGTCCATAGCTAAATAAATTAGAGTACTAAAAAGCTTTTATTGAAAAGTAGCAGTCCATTTTTCTATATCTTTTCCATCCACCAGTCCTACTTCTTGGAAGTAACCAAATTAAATTTCTTCTTGCATTTATTTCTATATTTGTAAATAACGTGTTTATGTTCTAATACTTTATGTATAAATTTTAGACTCTTACTGTTAGTTCTTTTCATGGTATATAAGAATTTTACCACCATCACACACACACACACGCATTTCTGTCCCCATGTGGCCTCTCTTTCATATTACCAGCCTTCCTCAAAGATCTGAATGGCTATTGTCCATTCTCATGCATAAAACAACATTGACGATGTATAATGATTAGTTATAAATCTGAGAGTCAGGGTAAGCGAATGTTCATTTTTGTTTAACCTAGTGTTCTTCAAACTGAGGGCCAAAGGGCTGGGAAATCAATTTCATGTATTTTTAACCAACAATTTCCAAAGAGAAACAATAGAATGGAATAGAATGAGGTTGGGATGGAATGGGATAGAATGGAATTTCACTGAAGAAAATAGAAAATATCAGAATGCATTTAGTAGAGATTAACACTGTTTCATGTAACATTAATTTCAGTTCTGTTTGTGTGTATGTAAGCGTTGTTCTGGGTCACAACTTAAAAGTTATATCTTTCTGAGGGTCCCAATAAAAATGTTTTAAATTCTCAAAAAAAAAAGAGCATTCATGTATAGCACATAGAGTATAGCAAATATTTTATAATAACTTTATATGGAGTATAATCTATAAAAATATCAAATCACTATGTTGTACACCTGAACAACACCTGACTATTGTAAGTCAACTGTACTTCAATTTAAAAAACTGACTGAATTCTCTCTCTTTACGGAGATAGGATGATAAGTTAGTGTTTTCTTGTTAGGGTTCCCAAAGGGTAGTATTTGAATACCTGGGACCATTCAAGTTTCTTAAGAGGAAAATATTTCTATGTCCTGACAGGGGAATGTGACTGTACAGGTGTTCTGGGATCATGGTGGGGAACGGCACCGGGGAGAGTCTAATCGTTCAGTATGTGGTTTATTTCATCCTCCTGTTTTCGTCCCATGCCTCCCCTCTGTTTTCTTCTGTCTCTGGTGGCTTAAGCTGTGTTCTATTTGGATTATCTCCATCAAAGAACCTCCAGGAATCTTCCAGATGATTCAGCACTTGCTCTCACCCACCATTGCCTAACTGATGTTGTAAAGGCTGGCACCAAGGACTGGCCGTGAGTGAGTTTTTCTCTTCTCTGCCCAAACTCCATCCCCCTCTGACATTGCCAAGCCTGCAGTGGTCTCTGATGCTGTTTTCATTCCTCTAGAGGTGCCTGAGTTTTTGCACGAACCAAGGTCATGTAGCTCTGCATGTCTGAAAGGGTAGGTGTTGTTAACAAGAGCCAGAACTTTGGACCCAAATTTTAAAACAATTTCTAATCTGGGATTAAAAATATATTAGAAGTCCCACTTTCATGTCCTGGGTGAAAAGTGGGAGAGGATGACATGGCAAAGAGGAGACCTCCCATCAGGACCGCATGGCATTTCACACACGTAAGTTTTGCTCCCTTTGCCTTTCCTGGATACCTGATCACAGGAGCCATGGAGGCAAAATTAAGAGGATGAAGTAGGTGGTAGCAGATAGAGGCAGACCACTTGGTGTGATGGAATGCCTATTTTTAGGTCTAAAACCTTGCCTTTCCAATCATAGATTGAGGAAGCTCTGGCTTGGCAATATATCTAAAAGTTTCTGTTGACACTTTGGAGTGTGACTGTCGTGAAGTGAGTGCAAAGTTAGAATCTGCCCCAAGTCATAGGAAGCAAGAGTACACTCTGCCCTGAGTTAATTGATTCGCGTGTGGAGTAGTCCATTCTGTTCTGGGTACCGCATTTCAAAATATGTATCATAAGCCTTCTTAGGTATTGACAAACTTTATCAAAATGGTTGTGTCAATTTACACTTCCACCAGCAATATATATGTTCCTGTTTGCCAATACTCTCACCAATGCTTGATGTGATCTGATTTTAATTTTTGCTATTCTGACGGGTATAAAATGACATCTTGTGGTTATGACTGAACTAAAACACACTTTTTATTCTTTTGAAACATAATGTTTTTATTCTTTTCATGAACATTTAACTTAAACATTTAAAATTAATCAGTATGTTTACTCTCCCCCTGAGCAACCTAAGAACCTCAGCATGCCTTAATTCTGAGCAGTTCTCCAATTTTCAGGAAATTTTTGTGCAATATTTTAGTTGTACAGTTGGTCCTCATGTTTTACAGAGAGCTTATCTGTGAGTTTGTCTACTCATTAAAATTTACTTGTATCCCCGAAATCAGTCCTCACAGCACTTTCATGATAATTCATGAACTTGTGCAGGACAGCGAAAAATGTGAGTTGCCTGATGCATGTGAACCCAGTGAAGGTTGAACAAGGTGACACTCTGCCTTCTTATTTCAGCACTCATGTTGTATACAAGTGTCCTTTTTGTGATCTATTTAGTGTCATGTTTTCTGCATTTTTGTGCTTTCTGGAGTGATTTTGCTGTTTAAAATGGCCCCCAAGCATAGTGCTGAAATTCTGTCTGTGTTACTAAGTGCAAAAAAAGCTGTGATTTGCCTTATGGAGAAAGTATGTGTTAGAGAAGGTTCATTCAGTCATGAGTTACAGTGCTGTTGGCTATAAGGTCAATGCTAATAAATCAACAATGCGGTACATTCAGAAAAAGGAAGAGGAAATCCTGACCTGGACACGAGTCTACTTGGAAAAGTGATAAAGTGGGCTTCCCTAGTGGCGCAGTGGTTGAGAGTCCGCCTGCCGATGCAGGGGACACGGGTTCGTGCCCCGGTCCGGGAAGGATCCCACGTGCCGCGGAGCGGCTGGGCCCGTGAACCATGGCCGCTGAGCCTGCGCATCCGGAGCCTGTGCTCCGCAACGGGAGAGGCCACAACAGCGAGAGGCCCGCGTACGGCCAAAACAAACAAACAAACAAAAAGTGCTAAAATAACATCTATGAGTGATGAAGCTATGGAAAAGGTGGAAGAGCAGCTAAGTTTCTGGATTCATGAGATGAGAATTGATTTTAAAAAAAGCACAGTAGACATCATTGTTATGAAGCTGGAAGCCAAAGAAATTTATGGTCGCATTACCCAGGGTTAGGATAATGTTAAACCCCTCTCAGCTAGTGCAGGCTGGCTCACACATTTCAAAAAGCTATAAGATGTGGAAAAATGTTAAAGTTGCAGGAGAGGCAGGTACTGCAGATCAGGCAGCTATGAAAGAATTTGAAAAATACCTGCTAAGGGTTATACAGGAAAAGGGTTAGATGAGGGTCTTGTTCTAAGATTTAATTTGTCTGTAATTGTCTTTTATTTTTCATAAATCTTAAAAGAGAGTTTTGCTGGGTATACAATTTTATTTTATTTTAATTGAGGTATAATTGTCACATAACATTGTGTAAACATTACAGTGTACAATGTATTGTTTTGATATCTTTATATATTGCAATATGATTACCATGTTGACTAACACCTACATCATGTCACATAATTAGCATTTCTTTGACACATTTATTTTTTTTAATTATTTTTAAAAATACTTATTTATTTATTTTTGCTGTGCCAGGTCTTAGTTGCAGCACGCAGGATCTTCATTGCAGTATGCAGGATCTTTAGTTGTGGCATGCGGACTTCTTAGTTGCGGCATGCAAACTCTTAGTTGTGGCATGAGATCTCTTAGTTGCAGCATGCATGTGGGATCTAGCTCCCCGATCAGGGATCGAACCAGGGCTTCCTGCATTGGGAGCACAAAGTCCTACCCACTGGACCACCAGGGAAGTCCCTCTTTGACACTTTTAGATTGACAGTTATTCTCTCAATATTTTGATTCCACTGTCTTTAGGGTTCCTACCTTGCTGTTGAGAAATCAGTTCTTGATGATCTGAAGGTAATCTGGCCTTTTCTCCTGCCTGCTTTATGATCTTTTCTTTGTCTAAGAATAAACTCAGTGCTTTATTTATTGATCTTACTTGAGATTCATTGTATTTCCTTAATCTGAGGACTGGTATGTTTCATCAATTTTTGGAAATTCTCTGCCAAAATTTGTCTTCTCAAATATTGCCTCTTCCCTTCTCCCTCTGTTAACTCCTATGGAATTCTGACTACTCTTGTTCCAGACCTTATTCTATCTGCAGTATCTTAACCCTCATATTTGTCTTCCTGTGGGCTGTCACTTCATATTTATTTTCCAAGTTAATGAGTCTCCTTACAATTGTGTCTAATCTGCTGTGCCACAGGTTGTGTTTTCTGGAAGCAGATGGTAGAATTGAGTTTGAGGTATGAGCTGTTTATTAAGGATCAAAACCTGTGAAAGGAAGGAGAAAGAAGAAGGACTGGGTGGAGGGAAAAAGCAAACTGCAGTGAAGTCCAAAAAAATCCTTGGCTAATCCATCAGGGAGCTCAGAAGTGAATATCTCCTGTCAGAGCTGTCCTGCACTGGGATGGAACCAACAGGGTCTTTGTATCCTTCATCACTTAGTCACCGGATACAGGCTGCTCCAGTGACCTTGGCAAATGCAGCTTTCCACATCTGAGGCAAACTCTGAAGGAGGTGACAGCTGGAGGCAGACTGATGACCGTACTCCTTGCAGTTGAATAAGTCCTTCCTTGAAGGGGAAACCTTAATGGCTCAACTTTGAGTCTATCACATGTTGCTTAATCTGTCTACAACATTTCTAATTTCAATTTTTTTTTTTCCTGAAACTCTATTGGGTTTTTTAGAAAATGCCTAGTTGTTTTGACTGTCATTTGTTCTTACATCACACTTTCAATATCTTCTTTTGTTTTTTAAACATATTAGACATAATTATTTTATATTCTGTATTAATAGTTCCCAGATCTGAATTTTTGGCAGGATGATTCTGCAGTTTGTTTTTCTGTGGACTCTTGCTTATGGTGCCTTGCCTTTTTATGGGTTTTGTGAAATTTGATTGTGAATTCATCTTTTTTGAAACTTCTTCTGTGGAAATGCAGTGAGACCTAGATTTAAACTGTGTTCCTCCAAAGAAAATCTGCTTTTATCTTACCAGGTACCAACCTACCTGGCACTACTTTAAACTAAATCTCCAGTTTGTGTTCAGATCATTAGCTGTGTTCATTTAATTAGCATGAATTCTGACCCCAAAGCTACACCAATGTGATGAGAAATTTTCCGAGGAGATTTTCTTCTTCTTCTTCCTCATCTTCCTCCTCTACCACCTTCTCTTCCTCTTCCTGCCTCTCCTCCTCCCCTTTCTGTATCGTATTTAACTGCTCGCCAAGCATCCACACTGCAGTCAACCCTATCCACTTCCTCTGTGGTGTGGGCTTTTTCTAGACCTCCCACTGTAGATGCAATGTTTCAGGGATTTTGGCTGTGTGTGGGTCTTCATTCCAACTTATCACCCTGTTTAGGTTTAGTCTCCTGTTCCCCAACTCCACAGTTCATTAAACATCCATTCTAGTTAACAAGGGATCAGCTTAATGAAGGATTTTAATGAATAAATCAGACATTCATTTAAAAAAATATTATCTGTCTTCTATCCAGAACTGTAGGTGGTCTATACCAAGGGAAATGTCTTTGGACAGCTAGTCCACCGTATTGCCAGGAGTTAAGTCAATGAGCTGTGTAGCCTTGGAAATATCTCAAACATTCTAGCCCTCAGTTTGGCCATCCATAAAATGCAGGGGCAACACTGATGGTGTTGATTTATGAGGCCTTTCCAGCCCTAATCCTAGATTATATATAATCCTGTAATCCTATATATATAAGACCTTTATTACAGGCATACCTCAGAGATGTTGTAGGTTCAGTTCCAGATCATAGCAATAAAGTGAATATTATGATAAAGCAAGTCATACAAACTTTTTGGTTTCCCAGTGCATATGAAAGTTATGTTTACACTATTCCATATACTATTAAGAGTGCAATAGCATTATGTCTAAAAGAAAGTCCATGCCTTAATTTAAAAATACTTTATTGCTAGAAAATGCTAACCATCATCTGAGCCTTCGGTGAATCATAGTAGTAATATAACTTCAAAGATCACTGATGACATATCACCATGACAAATATAATAATACTGAAAAAGTTTGAAATATGAGAATTTCTAAAATGTGACACAGAGACACCAAGTGAGCAAATGCTGTTGGAAAAATAGCACTGAGAGTCTGACTCCACAAGCCTTCAATTTGTGAAAAACGCCATATCTGTGAAGCACAATAAAATAAAGTATGCCTGTATGTGAAACAGATTTGTCTTCAAACAGCAATATTAGGACCCATAAATAGAGTTGGAAAACAGGAAATGTTTAGCTCAGCTTAAGGGATCACAGACAAATCAAGTGGTTCTATAATGGGATTTGGCCCCAGAGATATACTCCTATCGTAGAGTTATTGGGTTGGCCAAAAAGTTCATTCGGGCTTTTCTGTAAGACGGAAAAACCCGGATGAACTTTTTGGCCACCTTAGGGCAGAGATCCTGGAGACAGACAGTCAGGGTTCAAAATCCTGACTCTGCAGTGCACTACTTTAGTGTCTCAGGCAAGTCTCTTAGCCTCTGCTTCAGTTCCTTCATGTGCAAAATGGGGATAAAAATACTACCTACCTTACAGGTTATTGTGAATATAGAGTGAGTTAACAGAAGTAATATGTTAATAATTGACATAGTATACACCACGTAAGAGTTAGTTATAATTATTATTATTGTGTATACAAGGTTTCTAGACAGAGATTCCTCATAGAGTAGAAATATACCTGTAATTTTAAACTTTCTATGAATTGCCACTGCTGCAACAAAACATTCCTTAATAGCCCTACCCACCCCCAAGCTCTCCCGTCTGGAAACTACTGTAACACCATTGGTTTACGTTGCAAGAGCATTGGGGAACTATGTTACTTTATCAGGTACCAACATTCACTTCACGGGAACTGCCCAGATTGTGGTGCCCAGGAGAAACCAAGCTTCCAGATCAATGGTTCTCATACCTGACTATATGTTAGATTTGCCTAGGAAGTTTTTCTCAAAGTATTGATGCCTGGGCTTCATTCCAAGAGAGTCTTGAGTAATTTGGTCTGAGGTGAAGTTCAGCCATCAGTATTTCTTACATGCTTCCACTGAGATACTCACATTTTGAAATTTGTAAACATTCCTGTCCACCTTAATGGCTATCTACATGCAAAAGAATAGGCAGGTAGGGAGGAGGAAAGAATCTGTGGGGTTTTCTTGTTTTCTTTTCTTTTTTTTTTTTTTTTTGGCATAGAAAAATGTAAGTGGCCAAGACAAGCACGAGGAAATGAAAATAGGTACATGAAATTGTGGGTGGAACAGAAAATGAAAGAAATCACTAAATTACTTAGGGCTACCAAGAATTCCTCAAAATCCATGTAACATTTCCCCATCATTTTCTCAAGCTCTAGGTTAGATGAATGGGTTTGGGGAATATGATGACTTGAGTACAGATTTCAGACTCCCTAATCTTTCTGCTTTTTGCGTGGTAAAGCTGCTAAAGTAACTGGGGCCAAACATTGGAACTTGGTAGACAGTCCATATAGGACCATCCCCCAAATTAGGAAGCTGGTAGACAGCTCAGATAACTATACCAGACAGGATGGTCCCTACACCAGAAAGCTGCAAAGGAGGCCTGTCGTCTGCTTAGCTGCCTTGGGTAACCAACTGGCTGAGCCAGTGGACCATTTTGGAGCTGGCTGGGAGAGAGGCTGCCTGTTCCTACTTACTCTGGCAGAGTCCCTCTGCACCAGAGGGGTTCTCGTGGTACTCCCTTCTTGACCAGCCTTTTTGCTGCAGGCCTCCTGGAGGGAGAAATGATACCCTCCTTACCTTTCACTTCTTGACTACTTCTACCTAAGAGGCCCAACAGCCTGACTACACTGGTGTTAAGGACACCACAGGCTGGCTGGCACAAGTAGGCAAAGAAACATCACCAGCCATTTATCACTAGCCATTGAAGGAGATAGAGATGTTTGAGAAGGTGACTTCAGGCTGAATCATCAGATTAGGTTCTTTGTATGGAAGAACTGAAGACAATGTTAATAAAAAATATAATGAGGGCTATTAAGGTTATTTGCTTAAAGAACAAATTAGAGGTTTTGGAATCAAAAGAAATTCTGAATTTAAAAATTTATTAGAGGGACACAGAAAGTTTGTTTTCTTTAGCTTTGTCCCCTGACAGCCATACCAACATTCCCACAAGATAGTAGGTGAGTTAGCCATTAGCTTCATCCTTTTCAAACTCATAAAACATGTCCAATTCATTTCATTTCCCCCATTTTTTTTAGTAGTCTTCATTACTTGCTTCTGAACTCTCTTAAATCTCACCATATCTTCTCTTAGAGTAACGTCAATTTAACCAGCACGGTGGAGCTAGTGTGTTCAGTGTGATTACACATCCCTACGGGAGGGAAGAAGTGTCCACCTCATCACCTGCCAGAGTAACACTCAAAGCAAATCACAAAGTCCTTTTGGGCTGTAGGGAACAAATGCATCTCCTTTTGTATGAGTTACAACTTTCTGCATAATGTGTTTTCTCCTCTTCCTTCCTACTTCCTCCCATCTCAAAGAACTCTTCCAGAGTGGTTTTAATAGTAGTGTTTCTGTTGTTGTTATTTAATGCTTATTGAGTAATGGAACAGGAAACACATCAATGAGCTCTTGACTACCAGACACAGTTACCCATTAGCTTTGATGAAGTGATGTTTTGGAAAACGTTCAACATTCAGATTGGCAAATTCGCATGAAATTACTTTCGGAGACAGAAAAACATCAAAAGAGCCATATCTATTCCTGAGAGAAGGGGAACACATGCGTATGTTTAAGATGGTCTGCGGTTATACCCTTTGAAAGTGTTCTTGTTGCCATTCCTCTTTCTTCCCTGAGGCTGATCACCATCTGGAAGGGAAGGAAGGAAGGGAAAGATAGAGAAAGAGAGAGACGGGAGAGAAAAATGAAACAATTCAGTAGTAAGGGCATTATTCGGGCTGCTCTAGGACAGCAAAATATAGGATAAGGTGGCAGCCTACCTCAACTCTCCCGTTTCCCCCTCATTCATAGTTATTATATTGTTGGAGTGAGAAAGAATCTTAGAGAATTTCTATTTCAACTCTTTCATTTTGTAAATAAGATAACTAAATATTAGAGGAGTTAGGTGACTTGCCTGAGGTCACACAACTACTTGTGATAAAGATAGAGCAAGCAGGGCTCTGGCTTTCTCACCCAGCATCCTTTCCACTACAAAGTCCTTCTGCAAAGGACTTTGACAATAGAAGGTTTGGTATAGGTTTTCATAGTTGTCATTCTTGTCCAGTTCCCATTTTCCAACTGAAAGGAAGCCAACAAGTTTGAATGCTCAGGTGGTATGGTCTGAATGCAGGCGGTCAATGGAACGCTATCCATGGTGAGCCAGAGGAACTTCTCTTCATGTCTCAAAATGGCCTACACATGGACTGAATGCATTTCCTGGTCCCAGTAATACTATCTTCTTTAACTCAATAAATTGGTACCTATTGTAAACCTTAAACTTAGGCAATGTTTTATGTCAATTGTATCTCAATAAAACTGGAAAAAATAAATTGACTGGTACAGACTCCAAAGGAGTAAACATTCAGGAAACCTTAATCAATCAGTTCAGCAGCCTCTGACGCAATAGCTGGTCAATTATAATTTGTGGCAATGGGCATAGTTTTATTGGGTTCTATAGGAGAAGCCATAGAACCATTGAACTTATTGCCTTTAAGTTGCTGTCACTTTAAGTTGGTGGAGATACATAGGAGACAATGAAATACTTTAAGTATTAAGTAGATGCTAAGGGAAGTGTACTATAATGTTCCTCAGCTGATTCCAAGAAACTAAATCTTCTGTCATTTATCTTCAAAGTTAATTATTTTGTTTTAATTTATATGGTTGTCTAAAAAATTAGTGTATGTCAATTCTGCGTGACTTGGATTACCTCTCATTACTAAATGACCTGTAATTTCAGGAGCCCCATTTACACCGATGACCAAGTAGCACTGTTTTGTGACTGTGGGCTAATGAGTAAAGAATAGAGGTGGAATTATTATGTATATGATGCCTTTGTGCTAAGTAAGGCCAAGTGGCATCAGAATGGGCTGTATGAGCAAAGGCTTAATAGTAATTTCAGTGTAGAAATATGACCAGAGAGCTGAGTAGTCACAAAGCACCCATCTCAGGAGCCTGCTCTGGAGCAAACACGACCATATTCCTGTTGAAAGTGGTGATTCAGTTTGAGAAAAACAGTGCTATTCATCACACATAAATATTGTGATTTTGAATATCTGGGTTGTGTGCTTTTGTATTGAAATTTTTGGGGGGTCTTTATAACTAATATAAAGACTTTTGCCTTGTTTTGCCAAACATAATTAAAATTATAATAGAAAGAATTTAAATGAATCTGCGGGAGTCTATAAGAATCTTTTTTCCTTTAAGAGAGTTCAGTATATGAGGGAAGACTGAGAAACAGTAGTATAAACTATGAGTCAAATAGGAGTTCAAAGAAATGTAACACGAGCTGCTTTCACACCCCTTGGATAGCAGTGCTGGACAAGGAAGGTTACCTTACCGCAATCCAATTAAAGACCTGACTCGCTTGAAAGAAAAGGGGAAATGCCCATGTTCTCACGTGCAGCTCCCTAATGGTGGATTGGCCTGGATGAGTATTGCTGACTGTGCTTGGCTCGCCCAAGGGACTGTGAATAATAACAAAACCAGACCTCTGAGCATTCTGTTTTTGCTGCAAGCAAACTCTCGTCCTAAGAGCATGAGCATTTGTCCTCAGGGAACTTTTCTCATTCCAATCAGCACCATCTGAGGGAGGCAGTCGGAAAATGGAAAGCTCTTTGGCAAGTAATTCCACCCTGTAATTCTTCATTATCTTTGATGAATGAAGAGGAAAGAGCAAGCTCCAACATCCTGAAATCTGGAACAGGGATGGCATCTTAGTGGAGAAGCTCCATCAAGAAGTTATTTCTTCCCTTGCTTTGCAGTTGCCCCTGCCTGACTCCTACTCATTTGAACTCATCTTCTTAGGAGAATGTATGTTCCTTGCTCAAGGTCTGAGACGTAAAGTCAAAGACAGATTTAATAATTTGTGGTCTCAGCATAAATCTATTTTAATTTTTTATTTTAATTTATTTTTTTTCCCTCAAACATGGTTTTTAACCCCTTGTTTCAGAGGATTTCCACAAGCAGTTTTTAAAAAATTTTTTATTGTGGTAAAAAAGAATAACATAAAATTTACCATCTTAATCATTCATATGTTTCAGTAGTGTTAAGTATATTTACATTGCTGTGCAGTGAATCTCCAGAACTTTTTCATCTTGCAAAACTAAAACTCTGTATTCATTAACATTCAGATAACTCCTCATTTCCCCCTCCTCCTGGCCCCTGGCAACCACCATTCTATTTTCTGTTTCTGTGAATTTGACTATTCTGGGTATCTCGAGTAAGTGGAATCATACAGTATTTGTCTTTTAGTGACTGCCTTATTTCATTTAACATAATGGCCTTAAGGTTCATTTATGTTGTAGCATATATCAGGATTTCCTTCCTTTTTAAGGATGAATAATATTCCATTGTATGTATAGACCATATTTTGTTTTTCTATTCATCCACTTGGGTTACTTTCATCTCTTGGCTATTGTGAATAGTGCTGCTATGAATGTGGGTGTGTAAATATCTCTTTGAGATCCTGCTTTCAATTCTTTTTGGATATATACCCAGCAGTGGAATTGCTGGGTCATATTATAATTTTATCTTTAATTTTTTGAGGAATTGCTGCAGTATTTTCCATAGTGACTATACTATTTCACTTTCCCGCCAACAGTGGACAAGGGTTCTAATGTTTCCATATTCTTACCAACAGCTTGTAATTTTCTGGGTTTAAAAAAATTTTTTTAATAGTAGCCATTCTAATGCATATGAGATGAAATCTCATTGTGGTTTTGATTTGCATTCCTCTAATGATTAGTGATAGTGAGCATCTTTTTATATGCTAGTTGGCCATTTGTATATCATCTTTGGAGAAATGTTCATTTAGGTCCTTTGCCCATTTTTTAATCAAGTTATTTGTTGTTTTGTTGTTGAGTTGTATAAGTTCTTTATATATGCTGGATATTAGCCCCTTATCAGATATATGATTTGCAAATATTTTCTCTTATTCTATAGGTTGCCTTTTCACTTTGCTGATTCTGTCCTTTGATATACAGAAGTTTTAAATTTTGATATAGTCCAATTTGTTTATTTTTACTTTGTTACCTGTGCTTTTGGTGTCATATCTAGGGCATATTTGCCAAATCCAAAGGTATGAAACTTTTCCCCTGTGTTTCTTTCTACGAGTTTTATAGTTTTAGGTCTTTCTTACATTTTTGGTCTTTGAACCATTTTTAGTTAATTTTTCTATAAGTGTAAGTATTATGGATTGAATGTTTGTGTCCTCCCAAAATTCATATATTGAAACCCTAACCACCAGTGTAGAAGGTGGGGCCTTTGGGAGGTAATTAGTTTTATATGAGGTCATGAGGGTGGAACCTCCATGATGAGATTAGTGTTCTTATAAGAAGAGGAAGAGACATCAGAGCTCCCTCTCTCTGCCATGTAAGAATACAGGCAGAAGGGGGATGTTTACAAACCAGGAAGAGGGCTGTCACCAAGAACCGAATTGCTGATACCTTGATCTTGGACTTCCCAGCCTCTAGAACTGTTAGAAATAAATGTCTGTTATTTAATCCACCAAGCCTATGCTATTTTGTTACAACAACTAGGGCTGACTAAGCAAGTTCAAATTCATTCTTTTGCATGTGGATAGACAGTTTTTCCAATGACCTTTGTTGAAGAGATTATCCTTTATCCATTGAATGATATTAGCAGCCTTGTTGAAAATCATTTGCTCATATATGTGAAGGTCTACTTCTGAGCATTTTTTTCTGTTCCACTGTGTTATATGTCTGCCTTTATGCCAGTACTATACTCTTTTGGTTACTATAGCTTTGTAAGGAACTTGAAATCAGGAAGTGTGAGACCTCCAACTTTGTTTTCTTTTGCAAACTTGTCTTGGCTATTCAGGGTTCTTTGAAATTCCACAGTACATTTTAACGTAAATTTTTCTATTTCTGAAAAAAGTGTCCCTGGAATTTTGATAGGGATTGCATTAAATCTGTAGATTGCTTTTGGTAGTATTGACATCTTAACAATATTAAGTCTTCCAATTTGTGAACACAAGATGTCTTTCCATTTATTTGTGTCTTCTTTAATTTCCTTCAACAACATTGTGTAGTTTTCAGTGTATAAGTCTTTCGCCTCCTTGGTTAAATTTATTCCTAAGTATTTTATGCTTTTTGATGCTATTGTAAATAAAATTGTTTTCTTTTATTTTCTGATTGTTCATTGCTGGTGTGTAGAAATGCAACTGATTTTTGCATGTTGAATTTTTATCCTGAAACTTTGCTGAATTGATTGATTCATTCTAACAATTTTTTTTTGTATGTGGAATCTTTTGGATTTTCTACACATAAGATCATGTTGTATGCAAACAGAGATAATTTGACTTCTTCCTTTTCAATTTGGACACCTTTTACTTCTTTTTCTTGCCTAACTGCTCTGGCTGGAATTTCCAGTGCCATGTGGAATACAAGTGGCAAAAGCAGGCATCCTTGTCTTTTTCCTGATTGTAAAGAAAAAAACTTTTAGTCTTTTGTCACTGAGTATTATGTTAGCTTTGGTTTTTTGTTTGTTTATTTGTTTTAATATGTGAGCTTTGTCATGTTGAGGTTTCCTTCTATCTCTAGTTTCTTGAGTGTTTTTTTTAAATCACCAAAAGGTGTTCAATTTTATAAGATACCTTTTCTATGCCAATTGAGGTAATCACATTTTCCCCTTTCATACTGTTCATGTGATGTATTACATTGATTTTCATACGTTGAACCATCCTTACATTCCAGGAATAAATCCCACTTGGTCATGGAGTATAATTCTTTTAATGTGTTGCTGAATTCTGTTTCCTAGTATTTTGTTGAGGATTTTTGCATCAATATTCATCAGGGATATTGGCCTATAACTTTCTTATAGTATCTTTGTCTGACTTTGACTCAGGGTAATGCTGGCCCTATAGAATGAATTTGGAAGGGTACTCTCCTCTTCAATTTTTTGGAAGTATTTGAGGAGAATTGGTATTAATTCTTCTTTAAATGTTTGATAGAATTCACCAGTGAAGCCCTCTGGTCCTGGTCTTTTCTTTGCTGAGAGTATTTTGATTACCAATGCATCTCATTACTAGTTATAGGTCTGGTCTGTTCAGATTTTCTATTTCTTCATAATTCAGTCTTGGTAAATATAACAAGTATTCTTGATTTAACCTCTCCCTTGCATAACTTATGTCTGATTAGCAGGAATTTGATATACTAGATATGGAAGTCTTGAGCAACAATTTATGACATATAGATAAGACCATGTTAAATTCCATTAGGTTCTTTGTGTTATGAGAATTTGCCTAAAATTTCTAGAACTATTTGTTTGTTTCAGCTTTGATTCTACCATTTCCCTCAATATCTATAATTAATTTGTTAAATACTTTTGGTTCTATCTCAGTAATATCTCTCAGATATTTATTCCTCTTTCTAGACCACTGCCACTGCCTTAGTTCAAGCCTTTAGTATTTCTTGCACAAACTGTTTCGATAACCTCATAACTTGTCTTTCTGCCTCTTCCTGTTCAGTTTTGTCCTTCACACCTCTATAGATTTCTAAAACAAATCTAAATATACTATTTTTCCTACCTAGGAATAATCTGCACTTTTTATTTGCTTATTCCACAAAGTTCAAAATCCTCAGAGAATAGAAGGATTTCTCAAAGTGTCTGTAACTTACCCCCCAGCCTCATCTACCTCCACTTCTCCCTTCCTCCTCCATTCCAAGTCTATGCCATATCAAAGTATTTGGCATTTTTCAGCACACCTGGTTCTTTTTATTATTCTGCACTTTTGCAATGTACTATTTCTGGACGGTGAAATTCCACTCAAATCTTCAGAAGTAAGGCAAAAGTCTCTTCTTCCCTGGGCTCCTCAGACATCATCTGTTAGGTCCTCCAAGATCATACTCCAAGACATTTGGAATCTAGTAGAACATAAAGCACTTATGTCAATATTGCTTATAATCATTATCCTGTTGTTCACCCCACAAAACTCTGATCCTCACAGAGTAGCATATTATCCCCAACTTATCTTTGAAAACAGTACCTAGCACACTGTCCGGTATAGCAGTACAGAGTGACTACTTAATAGATGCTTATTTAATGAATAAATGTTTATTGTGGGGAATGAATAACATTAAAGAAGACCTGAACACTATCCTTGTTCTCCACTGACTAGCTATGTGAACTTTGGTGAGTCACTTAACTTCTCTAGGTGTTTCTTCATTTCTGAAATGAAAGGTGGGGACAGACAATCTCCTAAATTCCTCCCAGCTCTGACATCGTATTATTGCCATTTTTAGTTGTGCAAAAGACAATCTTAATCATTAAGATAATTTTGTTGTCCATGACATGCAAGGGAAATGAAAACAAAATTTGTTTAAGTCATTTGACTCTACATTTCATGTTCATTCTTGAGAGTAACCATTCTAATCTTAATGAACTTTCCTAATATTACAAAAATTCATCTGTTTTCTGAGTTAAACTGTTTTATGACATTTATTTAAATTAAATATCTATTTAAATTTACAGTGATTCTAAACCAAAAGTTTATGATACCTCTGTCCCTGGTAGGAATACAAAAAGATATTTTTGAAAGAACATGGTATTTAATAAAATAATATTTATCATCTAAAATGTCTTATAATTATAAGTATAAAATTATAACAGTATAAATAATTTTGAAAAAATTGAGTCATCTCAAAACCAATTATTTTTCTACTTGTGCATTCCTTTTCTGCCTTATCTACCCAAATTTTATATAGTTTCAATAATGTTGTTATTCAACTTCATATCGCAGTGTTTTCATTTAGTACATCATCAGCAATTTGTATGACAAATTTGCATGGATCCATAACTATTATTTGGGGGATCTGCATAATAGTCCTTCAATGGACATTGAAAATTTTATTTTCCTATTGTTTATCTGTTAGATCACTTCCTCATCATTATAAATCATTCTACAACAAATATTTTCCTTTCCTTACTTCTTCTTACTTGGGATTTTTACTTAAGATACATTTTAGAATTGGAATGATTTGATTAAAGAGTAATATTATTAACTTCATAGTTAACTTTGGAAATTATTCACAAAATACAATTGGGGAAGGGGCTCTCACTGAACTACCCTGTTTGATTTAGGTTATTATGAATATTTCAACCAATATATTGATTTTTTTCCTGAATTCATTTGTGCCAACTGAAAGTTAGAAATGCATTTAGCTGCAAGCAAATAAAAAATCCAGTCAACAGTGGCTTAAACAGATAAGAGTTTAATTTTCTTTTATAATAAAAAGTCTAGTAATAGATGAACTGTCTTGGGCTAGCAACTCCTCAAGGAAGTCATTAGGGACCAATGCGCGTTACAACTGACTTTTCCATTCTTAGTAAATGATTTGCATCTTCATGGTTGTAAAATGGCTATTATACATCTAGGCACTGAATTGAAGAAGGAAGATGGGCAAAGGACTGAAAGGGCAAATTATCTTTCTGTACTAGTAAAACATTCTCCCAGAAACCTCATCTGGTTATTTTGGATTTAATCTCATTGTTCAGAACCAGGTCACATAGTCACACTTCACTGCAGGGCAGTTTGGGAAGGAGTATTTTATTTGTATATCTCTGTAGTCTAGGAAGATGAGGGAGAAAGGGGACATGAAAGATTTTGAATAAAAAGGCTTTGGGGTCTGCCACATGGCTTTCATCACTTTCACTAAAAAAGAAAGGAAATGGTTTTCATTTATTACAATTAAATAGTAAACCCTTTCAGGAAATTTACTGAATTGTATCCATCTTTGAATCCTCAGCATTAGCATACTGCTTCCATAGGAGAGGCTGAAGAAGTGTTCGTATATGTTGAAAAAGGAAGGATATGATTTTTGGAAATTAGGGTGGGTTAATTAAAAAGTCACATTAGATTAGCCTCATTTTCTCTGATAGGGTTTCTTGTCTGATACTTTGGGGAAATGTAATAGAAATAGAGTATTGCCCATAGTCCCTCAATTGAAATTTGTCCACAAATAGAGAAATGCAGATAAAAGTTCAGCTCAATGTTTTAATTTGGATTTTAATAACTATTCACAAAAGTTATTGATTAATAGACCACTAGAATGTTTAGCACCAAAAGAGCAGAAAGAGAGAGGTCTTTAGTTTTCCCCTGATGAATTGCTAGTGCCTAGAACAGTATATATCACTGTTTAGTGGTTGCCTGTAAAACCAATGACTATCAGCCTGGATCGAGGTTTCTAGGGGTACACCATTCATTCTGTTTCTGACCTTATCCTTTTTCAGGAAGTTTACGGCAACGTCACAGTATATTGCAGATCAGATCTGCTCTTGATAGAGAATCAGGAGGGATTGTGAATGCAATGAATGACATACTTCAGATCCCCAAGACTCTTGGATGGGTGAATGATGGTCAGAACACAGCAAGGGGAAATTTAATGAAAATAAATGTTAATTCCTTCAATTTGGCCCCCAAGCCAGCTGCTCGAGCACAAGAACATTGTAAATTATGTTATTTCTTCTGGGTGCACAAACAGAGTAAGGAATAATAACGAAAACTGAGAAGAAATTTATGACATACCCTGTTGAAAATGACATACCCTGCTGAAAATAACTGACTTGTCTTAGAAAGTAGTGACTCCCCATAACTGCAGTTGTTCAAGGCTGAAAAGGATCATGTGAAGTGATGCTGTGGGAGTACTGTGCGTGGATGGGAGGCTGGATTGGATGAGTTTAAGACCCCTTTCATCCTGGAGAAATAATAGCTCTATTTTAATTTAAATCTAGCTTAGAGACTGCCCATGCTAATAAGTTCCTATTAATTCCTATCAATAGAACATAAAAGATTGTTCTCCATTCTATTTCAACAGGTATCCATACTTTGTATGGCAGCTTCATATTTTGTATGCAACGGTGTAAGCCTGGGAATCTTGGGTTTTTTAACACACAGTCCTCGTACAGATCTCTCCTTTCCTTATTGCCTAGTAAATTTACAATCCCAGCACCTTCCTGACTGGCCCTCTGATTCTCTTTCTAGGCCCATGAATGTTAGATAACATTTATTCATTCATTCAATAAACATTTTTAATGTACCTACTATATGTCTTGTAGTTTTGTTGAAGACATTAGCTAAGATAGAGCTCACGTTCTAAGAGGAGAAAACAAAGAAGTAAATAGTACAATTTAGACAGTGGGAAGTGCTATGAATTTAAGAAAAAAACACACAGTTTTGTGTCAGCTATGGCTAAGAGGGGCATTTTAGGGAGTGTCAGGGAGGCTTCTTTGAAAATGTGACATGAGAGGTAAGACCTGAACGATGAGAAGAAGCAGAGTGTCCAGGACCCAGTTTATGTGTGTCTCCAGACTGATTGGCCCCTCCTGTCCCCCCAACCTATTGTTTCTTTTCTGCTTAATGGAAAGCCTCCACCATTGACATTGACGTTGCCTGATATCCTACCTCTTCCAGCTGTCTCAGCCTCCCCCAAGAAGGGCTGGACTCAGGGAGTGGCAGGAAGCTCAACAACTCGATGCTCAGACTCAACCGGTCTCTAGTTTTAGAGTTTCCTCCCATCACTTCCAGAAAGGACTAAGAACTCCAGCTGTGTGGCAGGATGCTGGGTTCCCCAGGAACATAACCTGGAAGGGAGAGTGAGTCAATTCCCTAAGGGACAAACTTCAACCAATGAGAGACAGGAGTCAGGAGACAGAAAGAAACTGGCAGAGAAATGCCCCTTCTTCTTGCAGACAGAATGTTCCCAGATACAGTGATGATGTAAGTTCTGTCTGGACGAAGTTCTGGTGACCAAGCAACCAGGTATGTTTATTTGTGAGGATGCAGCCATCTCATACTCACCCTCTTTTTCTGCCTTACTTCTCTTTTCCCTTCATAATGTCCTGGGACTACAATTCTCCGTAAAGCCTTGGCTTGTACGCTTTGCCTAAGAATGTGTTTTCTAGGGAACCCGTGCAAAAACAAACATCATGTAAAAATATTGGGGTAGAGCCATGGTTTCTGAACGCCATGGAGGAGCTCAGGTCTCTGCAGTGAATTCACAGGGGCATTGAAGGATATTTAAAAATTTCAGGGCAAACAGTGATACTCAACCTCTGTTAGACACCATGCAAACTACTGTAGCTAGTTGACAATTTCCACACCGGATCATGCTACATTATTTTCACTGACATTATTATCTAGGCAGAGCTGGGGGTTCAGTGGTTGCTCTGATAAAAAGCAAAGTGGTATCTATTATGATTCCAAGGTTTGAGAAGTTGTATCATGCCCATTACTATCTCATTAGTAAATAATTGGGGCTATTTAAGGATGAAATACAAACATTACCTTTTTCCTTTCAATGTATATGTATCAATTTTTTAAACAGCAAAGAATGTCGTCGAGGCATAAAATGGTTATTCAATCGTTAGCACTTAACTACCTAATAAACCTAAATGTTCGGTTCTTCTTTTGGTCTAGAGGTTCCAGGAAAAATAATTACTGAGATGATAAGTGTTCTGTAAACTGAGAAAGTTTGGGAATCTTTGAGGTAGAGCATTCCAGGCAGCAAAAGTAGAAAGTATAAAGGTGGTAGGCAGGAATAAGCTTACACACGTCAGCTCCAACCTGGAAACTTCCTTTAATTTTTTCCTTTACTGACAATATTTTCCAAAGCTCTATTAACCTTAGATTGGTCTTTAAATAACTTAGACCCTAAATGGTATGTGTCTGTGTGTGTGTATGTGGTATATGTGTGTTTTGTGTGGTTTATGTGTGTGACTTGCTTTCTAAAATAATAAATGATTCTGTATTATTTCCTGAAAATTCTTAATCACTACATACATTTTTAAAATGTTAGACATGATGTTCTCTTTATTACTTGTCTTGCTGGCTAATCTAAACTCTAAAAAAAATTGTTTTTCTTTCTTTAAAATTTCCTGCTTGAGGCTGTTTTGATCAGGCCTAGAATTTGGGAGACTCAAGTTTGGTATGTAAGACTGCGCTGATACCTATGTTAGAATAAACAGTAATTAATAATAGGAAGATAAGGTAAGGAGCCCACTAGTGGGGCATGGCTTTGGACCCGGTGATGGAGAGTTTTTCCAGGGGAGGTCTGAGATGAGAAGCAGCGTATTTCAGTATACCCAGAGAAGCTCATTTTCTTGTGTATGTACTTACGTTCCTCCAAATCATACATGATATATTTTTAAACCTGAACGTCCATTTCTTTTCCTGTGATTGGAGTGGTTTTGACCTATGCCCAAGGATTCCACTTTTTAGAGTCAACGTAACTAAGAAGTTGAATGAATAATTACAAGGTTGCTTAGTGACCACTGAAAAACAAGAAGGAAAATAAATTGTCTAAAAGGATAACTGATATTTTAAGTAACTTCTCAGAAGGCCACCCCACAACAAGAATTCATTTGTCTTATGCTGGAACTATTTGGGCTTCTCTGGTGTAAGTTTCTTTCTTTCTCTCTGTCTTAAAATCGAGTGCATGTTCAGTGATCTTTTTTTTTAACCTTATTTTCCTTTGTGTAGCGGCGCATTTTTGTTGATAGACTTTTTTTTTTAACATCTTTATTGGAGTATAATTGCTTTACAATGGTGTGTTAGTTTCTGCTTTATGACAAAGTGAATCAGCTATACATATACATATATCCCCATATCTCCTCCCTCTTGCATCTCCCTCCCACCCTCCCTATCCCACCCCTCTAGGTGGTAATAAAGCACTGAGCTCATCTCCCTGTGCTATGCGGCTGCTTCCCACTAGCTATCTATTTTACATTTGGTATTTATATATGTCAATGCCACTCTCTCACTTCATCCCAGCTTACCCTTCCCCCTCCCCGTGTCCTCAAGTCCATTCTCTACTTCTGCGTCTTTATTCCTGTCCTGCCCCTAGGTTCTTCATAACCTTTTTTTTTAGACTCCATATATATGTGTTAGCATATGGTATTTGTTTTTCTCTTTCTGACTTACTTTACTCTGTGTGACAGATTCTAGGTCCATCCACCTCACTACAAATAACTCAATTTTGTTTCCTTTTCTGGCTGAGTAATATTCCATTGTATGTATGTGCCACATCTTCTTTATCCATTCATCTGTTGATGGACACTTAGGTTGCTTCCATGTCCTGGCTATTGTAAATAGTGCTGCAATGAACATTGTGGTACATGACTCTTTTTGAATTATGGTTTTCTCAGGGTGTATGCCCAGTAGTGGGATTGCTGGGTCATATGGTAGTTCTATTTGTAGTTTTTTAAGGAACCTCCATACTGTTCTCCATAGTGGCTGTGTTCATACACTCTTTAAACATGCAAATACACACCTGATTGGTCCATCTGGCTTTCCTGTTAGCCTGGAAGACATTCTGTCTCCTGTTGGTATATATTTATTTAATCAGGAAAAACTCAAGATTCTAGCTAAGGCCACTCAACTCTGACTGATTATCACTGTTTTCTTATGTATCTTTCCTGAAATATTATGTTTGTAGCTATCCTCTCTTTTTCTGTAAATGGTAGCATACTAAGTACAATGAACCCGGTGTTTTTTTAAGTTATATTTTTGAGATGGTTTTATATCAATACCTTATCAGTTTGCCTTATTCCTCTTAATGACTGCAGAGAATTCCATTATTCAGGTGAATGATAATTTAAGTAATTAGTCCTATATTAACAAACATTTGCATTGTTTTTAGTCTTAAATTTTTAGTGTACACTTTCAAGGATATCAGAGAACAGATTCCTAGAAGCATAATTGCTAAGTCAGTTAGGTTGGCATTTCAAATATTGGTGGATCTCTCCAAATTTCCCATCAGAGACTATACCAAACTCTACCAACAATTTGAGAAAGTGTTGGTTTTCCTGCCTCCTCAGCCAATACCATCTATTTTCAAATTGTTTATTCTAAAAAATGGCATCATATTATAGTTTAAAATTGAATTTATTTTAATTTTTAATTTAATTTTTTATTGAAGTATAGTTGATTTACAATGTTGTACCAATCTCTGCTGTACAGCAAAGTGACTCAGTTATACACGTATAGACATTCTTTTTTAAAATATTTTTTTCCATTATGGTTTATCACCAGATATTGAATATAGTCCTCTGTGCTAAACAGTAGGACCTTGTTGTTTATCCATCCTATATATAATAGCTTGCATCTGCTAATCCCACATTCCCAGTCCTTCCCTCCCCCATCTCCCTCCCCCTGGCAACCACAAATCTGTTCTCTATGTCTGTGAGTCTGTTTCTGTTTTGTAGATAGGTTCACTTGTGCCATATTTTAGATTCCGCATATAAGTGGTATCACATGGTATTTGTCTTTCTCTTTCTGACTTACTTCACTTAGTATGATAATCTCTAGTTGCATCCATGTTGCTGCAAATGGCATTACAATATTTCATTCTTTTTTATGGCCGAGTAGTATTCCGTTGTATAAATATACCACATCTTCTTGATCCCTTCATCTGTTGATGGACATTTAGGTCGTTTCCATGTAGTTAGCTAGGCTAATATTAGGGATGGGAGGAACTCAGAAAAGGAGGCAGTGGACCCATGCATGCAAAGATGGGAGCAGAGAGAGCAGAGAGCATCTGGGACTGGTACACAGTCCAGTTCAGAGTGACACTATCAGGACAGGGTGGAGGGGAAGTGGGCAGGGCTGGCACACCACCCACTCATGTGGCCTTGAAAATCAGTGAAGGGGTTAATTGAACTTTGCCCTAACGACAATATGATGTCATTGGAAGACTTTTAGGTAGAGGAAAACATATCAGAAGTCTCTGGGGGGTTGAGCTAGAGAATTGATTGGAGGAGGGTACGGAGAGCTGTCCAGCAGGAAGGAGGAGTTAGGAAGCTGCCTAGTAATTCAGGTAAGATGACATTTCCTTGGTGTCATGATACACTAGGTCGTCACAGATCTCATTTACCATGACTGTTGAAGCACCTAATATGCCCATTCTCCTCTGAAAATGGAGCACGCTGCATGGGGGGTGGCGGGGGGCTGAGGGGTGAGGGGCAGAGACCTATAATCAGGCACCCTGGGTGTAATACCTGGTTCTGCCAATTTCTAGTTGCATAAGCCTGAGCAACGGGGAGCATACGTTTGAGGGGTAGAGTAAAAAGCACAGAGATAGGCATGCAAAGTGCTTAGCACAACATCCGTCATGTAAAAACCAGGGCTTAATAACCACTAGCTTTTTTTAAAATTACTTTTATTACTATTACCTTTCCTCACTCCACTCTGGAAATGCCCTGACCCTTTGGCTTATTATAATGTACACATGCAGCAAATTACAGAATGAGGGAGTTGAGAGAGCTCTGAGGTATCTTATTCAATCTCCTAATTCTAGTCGTGAGAAAATAAAGGGCGGGGGGGGGGGGGGAAATCAAGCGACTTGTTTGGGGTCAGCAACACCGACCTGAAATTCTTCCCTGGTCTGGTTCTCTCATTGCCTGTCCATGTATTGAATACGCATGGATTTTGGTTACTACACTTAGCCTTCAGTATAAATCTTTCTCGTGTTTGTTGACAGCAGTGATTCTTGCGTGAAAATTCCTAATTTGGAAAACTGTCTCACACACTTTGTTGCACAGCATTCAAACCTCATAGAGTTTTCAGTAACCTTAGAAACAAAAACAAGAGACCGGTGGACAATTAAATCTGCAGAGACGGCAAGCTTGGCTTTGTGTCGGCAGCGGGGTCCGCAGAGGTTGGAAGCCCCTCCTCGAGCGGGCCCTTCCTTTCCTTTCCGCTCTGCCGCGGCAGCGCCCAGCGCTCACGTCCTCACTTTGCCTCCTGGATTCTCTCAGTCTTTCTGCTTCTCTGAGGGGCCTGTGATCCGATTCAATCTATGAACAGCTGTTTAGGAAGATCTTTCTATGTGTAAGGAAGGCTCTGGGCTGGGGGATTCAGGGATGAAAGGGTCCCAGACCTCGCCCTTCGAGACGAGGTAGGCGCTTCGCCTGCATCTTAAACTGGACCTCCTCCTCATCCCTTAATTTACCCTGCTCACGAATTCTCTCCCAGGTTCGCCCCGACCACGCGCCCGCTGCATTCCCCCCGAGGTTTCCCACGTAGGGAGGCTTCTGCCAGGCTCCGGCTCTGCACGGTCGGGTAGCGGCGGTGGGGAGAATGCCGCCCTGGACTTCAGGCATCAGGGGACGGGGACGAAGGTGGGCGCTACCGCTCCCGGGCCGGCTGCCTGGGCAGGGCACCTCTCCCTTCCCGGTCTCCGCTTCCTCGTGTCTTAACCGGGGTGCGGCACGCTGTCCTCCGAATTTCCCTCCGGAGCTCTCCTCTCTTGGCTGCCAGTGTCCGCGCGCCCCCAGCCCAGCGCCTCCTCATCACCTGCCCTCTATCTCTCCGGCGACCCGACGCCTCAGGACAGAGTTCAGGTTCGGCCCTGGCCGGTGCCCCCGATTTAGGAAAAGGCCAGGGGGGCGGGAGGGCGCGGGTTTGCAGCGGGGAGGGAGGGGCAGGCGGAGGGAGGTGGCTTCTGATTGGTCGGGGAGGGGGAGTGGAGGCACGGAGTTTCCCACAATGCCCCGGTGCGGGGCCGCCGCGGATGGATGCTGCGGGAAGGGGCTGCCATTTGCCGCCCCTGCCAGCGGCGCGCAGACCTGTTCGCTCTCCGGCGGTGGCGGCCGCCGTCAGCGCTGTTCGTCTGTCCGGCTTCTGCAGCGGCGCCGCCTCGGCTCCCTCCGCGGCCGCCGGAGCGGTCGCCATGAACCCCAGCTCCTCGGCGGCAGAGGAGAAGGGGGCAACGGGCGGCAGCAGCAGCAGCGGAAGCGGCGCCGGGAGCTGCTGCCTGGGCGCCGAGGGCGGTGCGGACCCGAGGGGCGCGGGGGCAGCGGCGGCGGCTGGGGCCGCTGCCCTGGAAGAGCCCGGGGCCGCCGGCCCGAAAGAGAAGGACGAGGCTCTGGAGGAGAAGCTGCGGAACTTAACTTTCCGGAAGCAGGTCTCTTACAGGTAGGAACGCGAGCCCGGCAGCCGGGAGGCAGGTGCCGCCGCGGGGTGCGAGACCCTCTCTGCGCCCCCGAAAGGCGCTTCCTCGGACTTGGGGGCACCTGGCGCCCTCTCTCTCTCTCTCTCTCTGCCTCCCTCCCTCTCTCTCTCTCCTTCTCCCTCCCCCTTCTGGGCTATGTGTTCACTTCTCATCCCATCCTTCTGGGCTGGAGGGAAGCTACGTGCGCCAGGTTTCCCCCCCGGAACTGGAGAGAAGACTGAGTCCCTGAGGTCAGAACAACAACAGTAAAAATGCGCGCGCGTGTGTGTGTGTGTGTGTGTGTGTGTGGGAGCGGGGTGCACACACACATATGCCAGGTTTTCTTGAGAGAAGTCCTCAAAGTTGTCCCTACGCCGGGGTCATCTTCAACCACTCCCCCTACCTTGCCGATTTTACTGGGTGAACCTTTGGCACTAACTTGATACTTGAGATCACGGACAGGCAGAAAAGAACAGCGTTCTATCCTGAAGAGAAATCCTTATGGAAGTTGAACCTGCATTGAAATATCCCATTAAGGAAGAGTCGTTGTGAATCTGTGTCTGTAGATACGCAACTGGTTCCGGAGGGTCACACGTACACGTGGTCTCTTCCTCTCTCCTGGGTGTGCCCAGAAGGACGACTTGGGAAGCCTGCTGGCGAGCAAGGGATGGGGGAGAGAATGGGGCCCGTGCTTGCCCCTAGGATGGGTGTATTTACAAGACAAGGACAGTGTGGGGTAAATGGCCACCGAATGATGCCAAAAGACTACCCCAAATTGTGTCAGAATTCACGAATGAGAAATGAGGATCCAGTAGGTTCTCTCCTCCCCCCTGCCCCCCACCTTAAGGCAAGAATAAAGGTATTGATAGATTTGGAGAGTTTTGGAGACCCTTACTGCTTGTTAATTTTAAAAGTTGAGGTGAAAAACAAGCATAGAATTACAAAGATGTGCACTTCCTTGGCCCTGGAGTATTTCTTGAAAAGGGTCAGTAAAAGCATCCTGTGACCCTCCTCATTTTAAGTTAGCAGTCCTTTCCAGAAGTGCTTATAAAGTTTTAAGCCTGTCACACCATGTGGTGTTATGTAAGCAAAAGCAGATGACAGAGGTGTGTGGGTTTGTGAGGGTGTGTGTTGTATTTCTGGGAGCATGTGTGTGAATCACCGGGATCCCCATTGGCATTGCCTGGACTGGAGGCCCCGGTCACTAGGGCATGTGCTCTGTGTCTCAGTGTTGGCGCCTGATGACTCCGAAACGGCCTTCCTGGGGAGGGTGTTACTCCCTCATCCCCCATGTGCGTTTTGTTCACTGTGCATTGAGGGAGTTTCCCACCTGACTTGCTCTTTTAGTTACTCATGTAGATCAGGACGAAATGGATCTTTCTCTTTATATTTTTGGTTTCTAAAAATAGACACGTGGTGGAGAGTGAGGTAGCTCTAGGGAGGTATGATAGGACACAGGCAGTTCTACTTCTTAGCTATGATGGCCTGTCTGGCCCTTAGGGGACCAGGGGCTACATTCAGCCTAATTTAGGAACTGCGAGTTGGGAGGGACGGTTGATAATGCAGAGCACATTGTGGGTCTGGGCTCCTGGGCCCAGAATCGTTCCTGTGTCGTTGGTATTCATCATCGTGACACCTCACTGGGTAGGGCTACAAAGCCAGGGTTTGCAAGGGAAATCATTTCAGCTCACTTCTTGGCAGGGGTCATTCCCTGAGCCTCTCTCTTGGAAATGAGTACTCTGTGAGGCCATGGCTTTCTGGGTTGCATGCTCACACATGCACGTGTAAGGGTGTGCACACGCAAACATAGACATCGACCCAGAGACGCGGTGTTTTTCTAGCAAAAGGATAACACCGCATCTGCCTTACAATCCACAGAGGTGGATCCCACTTTGTGAACATCATTTCCTTTTAAATAAAGCTTTACAGTCCCCAATTCAGGAAGGCTCCTGCAACAGCATCACCTCAGATGGCTGGTTAAAAATGCCCACCACCCCCCACTTACAAAATCAAGCTCTCTGTGGGTAGGAATTTTTAACAGTCTCCTCAGGCAATGCATAAGCACACTAATATCTGAGGATTGCTGCTCTGCTCCTTGTTTCCAAAGGCTGAACAATTGATCTTTGAACTCATAAGCCATGCCCAGCCAAACAAGGCCAGGCCGTCCCAAAGTCAGAGAAAAGACAGCAGAAGGTAGGCATTTCATCTGGCACGTGTTTGTCCTGGGTAACCTGGAGAGTGTCTCCATTTTGATGATGATGATGATTTTTTTAGAGTCATGGTGAATGGCCTACCCATTCACCAGGGCAGCCATTTATGTTGGACTCTGTTGTAGCTGGGCCCGGCCATTTCGCTGGTGGGTTAAGGAATGGTCTGAAAGAAAAGAGCAGCTTTGGCTGGAGCTGGGCATTGGCTTCTCAGTGAGGACCACATCCCCTCACTTCTGGGGGGCACCTGAGGATGGCTTCTGGTGGAAGTTGATGGAGAGGGGTCAGGAAGACCTCACAGAATGGAATTTAAGTGAAGGGGTTGAGTTAGGGTGTGAAGTATGGCTGCTGTGTAAGGGGGATCATTTGAGGTGGGGAAGAAGAGATCTGCAGGTGGTCAAAAAAATCTTTTGAAGAACATGGGTATTTGCGGAATGACACTTGACAGGAGAGAAGAAGGGGGCTGGGGGAGATGGTGTGCGTGTGCGTGTGTGTGTGGGGGTCTCATCTGCTCCTTCTGTTGCTAAGGAACATATAAGCTAGGGTTTAAAAATAAATGAGGAGTGGGTGGGCATATGCAATGACTCCTGTCTTTTTAGGAACCAGAGCCCTTTACAGAAAACCTTTAAATAACCATTTCTGGAGGCAGATTATTCATTTTGCTCGACTTTTACTTTGTTAAGTAAAATAAACTCCTTTATATACCCCTCGATTTCCCCTCATTATCTTCTCTTTCTTTTTTGGGGAACCATTTTCCTCATGAGAATATTTCCTTTATTTCAGGTTCTGCTCCCCTAGAGCAAATAGTCTCCGTAGATTGTAAAGCTGAAGGTTTTAGAAGGCAGTGCAAGTGAGCTGGTACTTTTCTCTTAAAATTACTACTTCCTTTTTCTTTGCAAATTATGGTGCTGCAACAGATACATATGTGCCGATGACTATGTAATGTGTAGGAACTGTTTTTTTTTTAACCACTGTAAGAATTCCCATTAAAGTCAGTAAAATTTCAAAAAAATCATTTAGAAACATGCAGGGGAGGGGAAGGAGAAGGTAGCTGATGTTCACTGTCTTCTGTGTACAGGCACTGCGCTAAGTATTCTTGCATGTTATATCTTATTTACTATTCAGTGACAGTTTTATGACGTGATTATGGTTATTTCCATTTTATAAATAAATGGACCTGAGGCTTAGACCTTGGGTAAGAGGCAGCTTTAAACCCAGATCTGACTCTAAATGACATTCTCTTTGCACACCATCATGCTTCCCTAACCATTCACTTCTGGCTCGAACTCTTCCCTTGGGTATCTGTTTGCATGGGTGTGTGCAGTGTAAGCTGTTCTTTGATCTCTTCTGTAATATATCACAGGTCATTATTTATTATCTCTTGTATACTTTTTTCTTTGGACCGTGTCCCTTTGGCCATATAATTTTAAGTAACTCCTCTACTCTTTCTGAGATAGAAATGAATATAAATTCATGATCACCAGAAAATATATTGCTTTTGCTTCTGAGAACAAAACCACCTGCATGACACCTGCCATCTCTGTGAAGATACCCAGGTTAGAATTTTATACGCCTTTTAATAAAAACTACACAGGAGTTGTGTAGGTGAACCTAGATCCAGGGAAGAGCTGGCCTGTCTGTACCTCTTTGAGCAGCACAGAATAAATGTTGAAGTGTGATTTTGTTTGTAAGGAGGACTGGACAGTTACCATTACTTATGAGTTAGTAATGCCTGTGCTTCAGTTTCTCTACTTATAAACCAGGATGGTAATACCAGACCTTCCTGAAAGGGAGTTTTTGGTATGAGATAAAAGTAGCAGCAAGGAGCCTTTACTTCTTAGATTACGCTGCAAGCTAAAAAAGGGTCTATCACTCTTTACAGGTTGATAAGAACAAAGTATTTCCGTTTTGAGTATTATCCTGCAACACAAGATTGTGATTTTTAGGAAAGACTATCGGAATGTTGAAAGCCAAGTAGGAGAGCATGGACATTGTTCTTCCTTGTATGAGAATCAATATTGTATGGGGGGAAGTTTTCTTTTCCTGAATATCAGTATGAAGCATCCTCCTTTGTAAATACTTTTATTTTATTTTTGAATTTTTTTGTCTGCTCTTTACTCATTTGTTTGATATCTAGAGACTTCAGGATCAGATTAAAACCTTTGTTCTAGATTCTCTACCTACTGCCCCTGGACTAGAGTTTCCTCTCTGTGAATGGGAGTTGAGTTGAGGAAAGAAGACAGGTTCTCTTGTCCAAGCCTGCCTGGAATAGTGCTTCTGGAAGACAGAGCTGCGGGCTGGAAATGAGAAGTGCTGGTGGTCACCCCCTCCCTGGGTGAAACCATATCCCTGGATGGGGAGCAAGGTGGAAAGGCAGCCCTGCCTTCTTGGTGGCATGTGCCTGGAGAAGACCTTCCTTCACACTGAGCTGGGGAAAGGAGGTTTTTAAAAATTTGGCTTTTGGAGGTGTCAGCGCAGCCATTTCTTACTAGGCACTCTGATCTAAAGTGCTGGGTGTGAGGCCTCAGCATGAAGCACCTTGTGAACAAGTGAAACTAGACAAAGCACAAAGGAAAAGAAAAAAAAAAGCAAGCTGCAAACCCTCTGAAACAAATGCCTCTGCACCTCTAGCTCTTGTGGAGGTTGGCATCTTCAGTGGAGTCTCCTATTGAAGGGGGACCTTCAAGATGGCGGAGGAGTAAGACACGGAGGTTGCTTTCCTGCCCACAGATACATCAGAAATACATCTACATGCGGAACAGCTCCTACAGAACAGCTACTGAACATTGGCAGAAGACCTCAGACTTCCCAAAAGGCAAGAAAATCCCCACATACCTGGCCATGTGGCTGATAGGGTCTTGGTGCTCCAGCTGGGTGTCAGGCCTGAGCCTCTGAGGTGGGAGAGCTGAGTTCAGGACACTGGTCCACCAGAGACCTCCTGGCCCCACACAATATCAGTTGGCGAGAGCTCTCCCAGAGACCTCTGTCTCAACGCTAACACCCAGCTCCGCCCAATGGCCAGCAAGCTCCAGTGCTGGATGGCCCATGCCAAACAACGAGCAAGACAGGAACACAACTCCACCCATTAGCACAGAGGCTGCCTAAAATCATACTAAGTTCACAGACACCCCAAAACACACCACCGGATGTGGCACTGTCCACCAGAAAGACAAGATCCAGCCCCACCCACCAGAACACAGGCACCAGTCCCCTCCACCAGGAAGCCTACACAAGCCACTGAACCAACCTTACCCACTGGGGTCAGACACCAAAAACAATGGGAACTACGAATCTGCAGCCTGTGAAAAGGAAACCCCAAACACAGTAAGTTAAACAAAATGAGAGGGCAAAGAAATATGCAGCAGATGAAAGAGCAAGGTAAAAACCCACCAGACCAAACAAATGAAGAGGAAATAGTCAGTCTACCTGAAAAAGAATTCAGAGTAATGATAATAAAGATGATCCAAAATCTTGGAAATAGAATGGAGAAAATACAAGAAACATTTAACATGGACCTAGAAGAACTAAAGAGCAAACAAACAATGATGAACAATACAATAAATGAAATTAAAAATTCTCTAAGGGCTTCCCTGGTGGCACAGTGGTTGAGAGTCTGCCTGCTGACGCAGGGGACATGGGTTTGTGCCCCGGTCTGGGAAGATCCCACATGCTGCGGAGCGGCTGGGCCCGTGAGCCATGGCCTCTGAGTCTGCGCGTCCGGAGCCTGTGCTCCACAATGGGAGAGGCCACAGCAGTGAGAGGCCCGCATACCAAAAAAAAAAAATCTCTAGAAGGAATCAATAGCACAATAACTGAGGCAGAAGGACGGATAAGTGACCTGGAAGACAAAATAGTGGAAATAGTGGAAATAACTGAGGCAGAAGGACGGATAAGTGACCTGGAAGACAAAATAGTGGAAATAACTATGCAGAGCAGCATAAAGAAAAAAGAATGAAAAGACTTGAGGACAGTCTCAGAGACCTCTGGGACAACATTAAATGTACCAACATTCGAATTATAAGGGTCCCAGAAGAAGAAGAGAAAAAGGAAGGGTCTGAGAAAATATTTGAAGAGATTATAGTTGAAAACTTCCCTAACGTGGGAAAGGAAATAGTCAATCAAGTCCAGGAAGTGCAGAGAGTCCTATACAGGATAAATCCAAGGATAAACATGCCAAGACACATATTAATCAAACTATCAAAATTAAATACAAAGAAAAAATATTAAAAGCAGCAAGGGAAAAGCAACAAATAACATACAAGGGAACCCCCATAAGGTTAACAGCTGATCTTTCAGCAGAAACTCTGCAAGCCAGAAGGGAGTGACAGGACATATTTAAAATGATGAAAGGGAAAAAACTACAACCAAGATTACTCTACCCAGCAAGGATCTCATTCAGATTTGACAGAGAAATTAAAACCTTTACAGACAAGCAAAAGTTAAGAGAGTTCAACACCACCAAATCAGCTTTATAGCAAACACTAAAGGAACTTCTCTAGGCAGGAAATACAAGAGAAGGAAAAGACCTACAAAAACAAACCCAAAACAGTTAAGAAAATGGTAATAGGAACATACGTATCGATAACTACCTTAAATGTAAATGGATTAAATGCTCCAACCAAAATACATAGATTGGCTGAATGGATACAAAAACAAGACCCATATATATGCTGTCTACAAGAGACTCACTTCAGACCTAGAGACACATACAGACTGAAAGTGAGGGGATGGAAAAAGATATTCCATGCAAATGGAAATCAAAAGAAAGCTGGAGTAGCAATTCTATATCAGACAAAATAGACTTTAAAATAAAGACTATTACAGGAGACAAAGAAGGACACTAAATAATGATCAAGGGATCAATCCAAGAAGGAGATATAACAATTGTAAATATTTATGCACCCAACATAGGAGCACCTCAATACATAAGGCAAATGCTAATAGCCATAAAAGGGGTAATTGACAGTAACACAATAATAGTAGGGGACTTTAATACCCCACTTTTACCAATGAACAGATCATCCAAAATGAAAGTAAGTAAGGAAATGTAAGGTTTAAATGACACATTAGACAAGATGGACTTAATTGATATTTATAGGGACATTCCATTCCAAAAACAACAGAATACACTTTCTTCTCAAGTGCTCATGGAACATTCCCCGGGATAGACCATATCTTGGGTCACAAATGAAGCCTTCGTAAATTTAAGAAATTGAAATCGTATCAAGTGTCTTTTCCGACCACAACGTTATGAGACTATATATCAATTACAGGACAAAAAAATGTAAAAAATACAAATACATAGAGGCTAAACAATACACTACTAAATAACCAACAGATCACTGAAGAAATCAAAGAGGAAATAAAAAAATACCTAGAAACAAATGACATTGAAAACACAATGACCCAAAACCTATGGGATGCAACAAAAGCACTTCTAAGAGGGAAGATTATAGGAATACAATCCTACCTCAAGAAGCAAGAAAAATCTCAAATAACCTAACCTTACACCTAAAGCAATGAGAGAAAGAAGAAGAAGAACAACAAAAACCCCACAGTTAGCAGAAAGAAAGAAATCATAAAGATTAGATCAGAAATAAATGAGAAAGAAATGAAGGAAACGATAGCACAGATCAATAAAACTAAAAGCTGGTTCTTTGAGAAGATAAACAAAATAGATAAACCATAGCCACACTCATCAAGAAAAAAAGGGAGAAGACTCAAATCAACAGAATTAGAAATGAAAAAGGAGAAGTAACACCTACCACTGCATAAATACAAAGGATCCGGAGAGATTACTGTAAGCAACTGTATGCCAATAAAATGGACAACCTGGAAGAAATGGACAAATTCTTAGAAAAGCACAACCTTCCAAGACTGAACAGGAAGAAATAGAAAATATAAACAGACCAGTCACAAGCACTGAAATGGAAACTGTGTTTAAAATCTTCCAACAAACAAAAGCTCAAGACCAGATGGCTTCACAGGTGAATTCTATCAAACATTTAGAGCAGAGCTAACACCCATCCTCTCAAACTCTTCCAAAATATAGCAGAGGGAGGAACACTCCCAAACTCATTCTACAAGGCCACCATCACCCTGATACCAAAACCAGACAAAGATGTCACAAAAAAAGAAAACGACAGACCAATATCACTGATGAACATAGATGCAAAAATCCTCAACAAAATACTAGCAAACAGAATCCAACAGCACATTAAAAGGATCATACACCATGATCAAGTGGGGTTTATCCCAGGAATGCAAGGATTCTTTAATATACGCAAATCAATCAACATGATACATCATATTAACAAACTGAAGGGGAAAAACCATATGATGATCTCAGTAGATGCAGAAAAAGCTTTTGACAAAATTCAACACACATTTATCATAAAAACTCTCCAGAAAGGAGGCATATAGGGAACCTACCTCAACATAATAAAGGTCATATATGATAAACCCACAGCCAACATCATTCTCAGTGGTGAAAAACTGACACCAATTCCTCTAAGATCAGGAAAAAGACAGGGTTGCCCATCCTCACCACTATTATGCAACATAGTTTTGGAAGTTTCAGCCACAGCAATCAGAGAAGAATAAGAAATAAAAAGGACTCCAAATCGGAAAAGAAGAAGTAAAACTGTTGCTGTTTACAGATGACATACTATACATAGAGAATCCTAAAGATGCTACCAGAAAACTACTAGAGCTAATCAGTGAATTTGGTAAAGTAGCAGGATACAAAATTAATGCACAGACATCTCTTGCATTCCTATGCACTAATGATGAAAAATCTGAAAGAGAAATTAAGGAAACACTCCCATTTACCATTGCAACAAAAAGAATAAAATACCTAGGAATAAATCTACCTAAGGAGACAAAAGACCTGTATGCAGAAAACTATAAGACATTGAGGAAAGAAATTAAAGATGATCAAACAGATGGAGAGATATACCATGTTCTTGGATTGGAAGAATCAACATTGTGAAAATGACTCTACTACCCCAAGCAATCTACAGATTCAGTGCAATCACTATCAAACTACCAATGGCATTTTTCACAGAACTAGAACAAAAAAATTTCACAATCTGTATGGAAACACAAAAGTCCCTGAATAGCCAAAGCAATCTTGAGAAAGAAAAACAGAGCTGGAGGAATCAGGCTCCCTGACTTCAGACTATACTACAAAGCTACAGTAATCAAGACAATATGGTACTGGCACAAAAACAGAACTATAGATCAATGGAACAGGATAGAAAGCCCAGAGATAAACCCATGCACGTATGGTCACCTTATCTTTGGTAAAGGAGGCAAGGATATAAAATGGAGAAAAGACAGTTTCTTCAATAAGTGTTGCTGGGAAAACTGGACAGGTACATGTAAAAGAATGAAATTAGAACACTTCCTAACACCATACACAAAAATAAACTCAAAATGGATTAAAGACCTAAATGTAAGGCTAGACACTATAAAACTCTTAGAGGAAAACATAGGCAGAACACTCTTTGACATAAATCACTGCAAGATCCTTTGTGACCCACCTCCTAGAGAAACGGAAATAAAAACAAAAATAAACAAATGGAACCTAATGAAACTTAAAAGCTTTTGCACAGCAAAGGAAACCATAAACAAGATGAAAAGACAACCCTCAGAATGGGAGAAAATATTTGCAGACGAAGCAAGTGACAAAGGATTAATCTCCAAAATATACAAGCAGTTCATGCAACTCAATATAAAAAAGTAAACAACCCAATCCAAAAATGGGTAGAAGACCTACATAGACATTTCTCCGTAGAAGATATACAGATTGCCAACATACCTATGAAAGCATGCTCAACATCACTAATTATTAGAGACACGCAAATCAAAACTACAATGAGGTATCACCTCACACCAGTCAGAATGGCCATCATCAAAAAATCTACAAACAACAAATGCTGGAGAGGGTGTGGAGAAAAGGGAACCTACTTGCATTGTTGGTGGGAATGTAAATTGATACAGCCACTATGGAGAACAGTATGGAGTTTCCTTAAAAAACTAAAAATAGAACTACCATATGACCCAGCAATCCCACTACTGGGCATATACCCTGAGAAAACCATAATTCAAAAAGAGTCATGTACCACAATATTCATTGCAGCACTATTTACAATAGCCAGGACATGGAAGCAACCTTAGCGCCCATCAACAGATGAATGGATAAAGAAGACGTGGCACATATATACAATGGAATATTACTCAGACATAAAAAGAAATGAAATTGAGTTATCTGTAGTGAAGTGGATGGACCTAGAGTCTGTCATACAGAGTGAAGTAAGTCAGAAAGAGAAAAACAAATACTGTATGCTAACACATATGAATGGAATCTAAAAGAAAGAAATGGTTCTGATGAACCTAGGGGCAGGACAGGAATAAAGATGCAGACGTAGAGAATGGACTTGAGGACACGGGGAGGGGGAAGGCTAAGCTGGGACAAAGTGAGAGAGTGGCATGGACATATATACACCACCAAATGTAAAATAGATAACTAATGGGAAGCAGCCGCATAGCACAGGGAGATCAGCTCGGTGCTTTGTGACCGCCTAGAGGGGTGGGATAGGGAGGGTGGGAGGGAGACTCAAGAGGGAGGGGATATGGGGATATATGTATACGTATAGCTGATTCACTTTGTTATAAAGCAGAAAGTAACACACCATTGTAAAGCAATTATACTCCAATAAAGATGTTAAAAAAAAAAACCCAAAACTTGGTTCCAGTTTACTGTTTCCTTCTTCAGTAATTACTTAGGACTTGGCTAAGTGTACACTTCCTCCATCAAGACACACCCCAGGCAAGATTGCACTTGAACTTCTGTCCAGAGTCCTTAATCTGCTCTAATTGATCTTTTAGAGGCTCGGTTTTCACATGGGAGAGTGACAGCACTGTGTTCTGTGGCCTCAAGGGATGATGAAGGTGATGGGAGCTTTGTTGGTGTTCATTTCTGCTGTGGCAACAGCAGCATTGCCTCATAGGGTCAGATTCAGTTAGACTAGAACTAGCTCTTTGGAACTCAACTTTCTAATCTGAGAAAATGAGGACTCCTAGTGAGGACCCAGGCTAGCTGCACCTTCCAGGCTTTTCTGGACTGGGATCTGGGATACACATTCCTTACCCAACCTTGAGGTGTCCTTGAAGTGGGTTCAGAAGCCCTCACTCTGAGACTGGAAACATGTGGCAGGACCGTTGCCTACATGTTGGGCTGTGACATTTGCTTTCTTATGCAGTGTTATATTGGTAACATTGATCCTAATTATTTTTTCTGAGACCCTATAACTGTCGTTTTAGGACAGTAGTTACTGCATTAATGGTGGTATATGAATGGATAGCTCGGGGAAGAAGGTAAGGAGTAAAGCAAAATCTACGCTGTGGGCTTCCCTGGTGGCGCAGTGGTTGAGAGTCCGCCTGCCGATGCAGGGGACATGGGTTCGTGCCCCGGTCCGGGAAGATCCCACATGCCGCGGAGCAGCTGGGCCTGTGAGCCATGACCGCTGAGCCTGTGCGTCCGGAGCCTGTGCTCCGCAACGGGTGAGGCCACAACAGTGAGAGGCCCGTGTACCGCAAAAAAAAGAAAGAAAATCTAAGTTGTTAGGCTTTTTATGTTTCTTTGAAGTTGAATTTGCTTGAAATCACTATAAAAATGGGCAAATTTCAAATGGTTGGATGTGGTTGGAATTGTTTGAACTGGCTGGAATGTTGGGCCTGTTACAAGGCATAACAAACCCTTGCAATATAGAAGATTAAAGAAAGAAAAACGCCAAGTTAGGTCTGTTTGCCCATAACGCTCCCATAACTCATCCCCGGCTTGTTCATCCGGCAAACTCCTCCTTAGGCTTGAACTCAAAAGGGTCCACTTTTTGTGGTAGGTGGTTGGTCCTCTCCTGTCCTCACATGATGCTTTTAAACAGCTGTGTTAGGACTGAATTGTAATTTTATCTCCTGGGAATTAGACTAGGATTTGAACCTGGCACGTTCTAGCGGATCTTGGGAATGTTATGTCACCCCTTTGAGGCTCACGTGGTAATAGTAATACCTCTCTTAGAGGTTTGTTAGAATTAAATGAGTTACTTTAGGTAGAGAACTCGGCACAGTGCCTTGCACAGGGTTAACTTTAAATGTCGTATGCTTCCCTGCTAAGTTGTTAGCTCCTTGGAGGACAAAAATTGCACCTTATCATTTGAATCTCTGAATCCTGTTCTTATTGCTCAGTAGGTGTTGGATAAATATTTATTGAATGAATGAATTTAATTGCCTTCTTTAAATAAACTACTATGTTATGCGTTCCCTGTCCATCTCAGCTGTGATTTTTCCTTTTTACTCAGAGAAAGGTCTGCCTTTCTCTCATTTACACTTTGTCCAGCGGCCCAGGACTGTTTCTGTTTACAACTTCCTGTGTGAGTACCTGTGCCAGCCATCTGGCCAGCTATTGGAGGCTGGAGACGGGTGGCAGCATCTCTTGCTTAACCAGCTGTTTGCAGCTTGTCAAAGAAAAGGCCTTAATTTGCCTTCTGAGTAGCACTAATTAGCTCTCCAGCTCTCTGTCTGTCTCATCCCTTTCCAAGGGGCATCATTGATTTTCTCCTCAGGGAATGTTCTGTTGACTTGTCCTTCTGTGAGTAGAACTTAGAACGTGCAGAAAGATGGCTGCCCTATGTTCCCGGAATCTGCCCTGACCGTGGTCCAGCCACGCAGAGGTTACCCCTGTGACCTCTGTTCCGTATTGTTACTTCACTCATTCTCTCCTTCCGACTCACCTGACTGACTGCTGTGGAAAAGCTATTTTAGGAAGAATTCCTCAGTCAACTTCGTGACTCTAAACTAAACCTTTGTTTTGTTTTTAACTTGTTTAATAACGAAGTCTTTGAAAATGTGCCAGCTACTTTTTATTCACGTAACACATAAAGCCCCTGAAGAATGGCTGATGGGTTTCCTGACATCCGTAGGGTTCAGAGAGGTGGCATGAGCACTGTTTGGGTAATTTTAGAAAAAATCAACCCATCAGGGCTGTGTGTATTGGCTGAGGGAGGGAGCTGTGGTTGGGTAGAGGTGGGAAGAAGGCTCTTTGCAGATTAATTTGAATGTTTTTTCCTTCCAGCCCTGAGGTTTTGTGAGCCTTTGAAATGGAGCAACTACTGTTTTTGAAAGGCAGCGGCTTTCAGAGGGGGACTTGGAGAGTTCTGGGGCCTAACGTCCATGGGTTTTGCTCAAGTGGAGAATGGCCTTCAGATTTTCAGACTCATAAATAAGGAACCAATTCTAAGTTAAGCTATAATAGTAACGGTCTGGCTTTTGTTGGATGGAGGGGGAAACATTCAAAGCTTAAAACAGTAATAATTAAACCACAATCAATCTTACCGTTCTTACTCTTCAATTCTATGAGAGGCAGAGTAGAGTAGTGGCTAAGAACCCCGGTTCTGGAGCCCTACCTCTTGGGTTCAGTTCTCCACCTCTGCCGGCTGTGGGACCATGGGCAAGTTACTTAACGCCTCTATGCCGTAGTTTCCCTGTCTAACGGTAATGACCATAGTACCTACCTTGTATGATTGTTTGAAGGTTGACACTGATAGTGCTCCCTGTCACAAAGTAAGTGCTGTGAGTGTGTTTGTTAGGGTGGTATCATCCGTACTTAAGCCCAGTTAAGGAGCAGATTTCATTTTTTTATTCTTTCTTTTTTCTTTTTTTATACATTTATTTATTTATTTATTATTTTTGGCTGTGTCGGGTCTTCGTTGCTGTGCGCGGGCTTTCTCTGGTCGCGGTGAGCGGGGGCTACTCTTCGTTGCGGTGCACAGGCTTCTCATTGTGGTGGCTTCTCTTGTTGTGGAGCACGGGCTCTAGGGGCATGGACTTCAGTAGTTGTGGCATGTGGGCTCGGTAGTTGTGGCTCACAGGCTTAGCTCTTCCGTGGCATGTGGGGTCGTCCCAGATCAGGGCTCGACCCCGTGTCTCCTGCACTGGCAGGTGGATTCTTAACCACTGCGCCACCAGAAAACTCCCCATTTTTTTAATCTTCAAAATATTGAACATTCATCAAATGTCGGTACCTAGTGATACAGTTATTCAGATTATATGAAAATGAGATAGATATACACTTAGGAAATTTAATTTACAGGCTTGGCATTCATTAAGGTATAGAATATGTACTTTTCCTTTCACGGTTTATTAAAAACTAGTTCACTCGTACTAGAGGATGTGAAGAGGAGAAAGCTCCTCCCGGGTGCTCTGGAAATCGGATCAGGCAGAAGGCCAAGGTCGCCGAAGACAGGCGCAGTGAGCAGAGGAATCAGGGAGCAGCAGCCCACAGCCCAGCTGGTCGGCTGGGAGCAGGAAGCCAGACGTGGAAGGCTGGGGAACGAGGGTCTCAGAGCTTCCCAGTGTCAGGAATAGACAAGTAGATAAAGCCAGAGGTACTAGAAATAGAGTTGTCACCAGGGACCCCAGGAAAGAGGTTATTAGTCTTCTGGCCTGGCTGGATGATGTCTTCTTTGTATGTGCAGACAATGGCTGGCTGCAGTGTCCCGGCAATCAGAGAAAAAAGCTCCCAGATGCTACCTGTCCTGGATTATTTCAGAAATGGAAGGCTCAGCTTCTGGGGTGTGCTATCGGTTATCTCAGCCAGACCAAACAACATATTTTATTTTTTTTAATTTTAGAAGATTATTCAATATTTGTTGAGCAAATAAAACTGGCTCAGGACTGTGAAGTAAGCATTGAGGAAGTGAGTCCATTTTTTTTCTTCAAAAGGCAAAGATGGGGCAGTTTGGTTGCTTTTGTGTATCATGTAGATCTTCGGGAAATAGCCAGAAAAAAGACTTCTTGCAAGGTCCAAAGAGCATTTTAAAATGTGTCATTGCTTTGTACATAAGATGTCAAAATTCTACGGAAAAATTAATTTTTGTTTTAAAAACACTTGAAAGCAATTTATTTAAAGATTTTAAAAAAAGGAGCTTTACAGAAGCTTAACTGGAAGCAGTTGGAAAGGTTCCGTGTATCACTTGGAGACAAACTTCTGGAAAATTCTTCAAATTGAAAGGACTTTGTTCTTATCATTGTACTATGTACATGACAGGGTTTCAGGCAATCTCTCAGACAGAGAGCACTTCCTTTAGAGGTTTTTAAGAAGACAGCCTGATTTAAAACAGTTTCTTCCTTTTAAATTGGCCCCCTCTCAATCAGTAAGCTGTAGTGTATTTTTGTTTCTCTCCAGTGGAAGCACCGTCTTCAGCACCTGAAGTTAGACAGGAAGCAGAAGAACCTTGAACCCCAAAAGCTGCAGAGCATGGTCTTCCTGGGCAGAGTGAACACCCATGGGGCCACCTACCTTCCCAATGCACCCTGCCTTTCCTCCCAATGACCAAAAAGCAGCAGACATCACTGTTCTCATCCTTCCCAGTAGCCACTGGTAGACTGTTCCCTGAGACTGCAAAGACAGCCTGTGTACTTCCAGAGTTCTTTTGCAGTGCAGCTAAGAGAAGGAAAAAGCTTTTCTTGCTTCAAATTGGACTGCAAGTGTTAATTTACTTACCTACCTACTTGTGTGAATATTAATTAGTACAAGTTACTGATTTTATGATGCTTAATCTGTGTCGAGAGCTGTTAAACATTTTATATATAGTATTTCATTTAACCCTCAATTGAGTAGGAACTATTATTATTTCCATTTTACAGATAAGGACATTAGGGCTTAGACTTTAAGCAACTTGCCTGAGGTCACAAAGCCAGTTAAATGGCAGAGTTTAGATCTATGCCCATATTTGCTTATTGCCTCCCTAATACAGTTTTTCACTTTGGTTCTTCTTCACCCTTTTCCATTTCCTGTGTGCAAATAGCCATATTTCTACCATCTAGTAGTTTATTAGACCAAAGTCCCTTGAGAGGAGAGAGCTGTGTGTTTCACCGTAGTGGGCCCAGGCAGTCCTAACAGGACAGAGAGAAAGGTTGATTGGCTTTACAAAGGTTGATTGGCTAAGAAAACAAGAATTCCTTCCCTGTTCAAGCATAGACTCAGCCCTGTGAATAGCTACATGCTACTGGCAATTGTAAGGAGGCCAAGACAGAGCTTTCCTTGGTGGTTCTTTTTAAAACTATATGAATTTTCCATTGTATGAATGGGGGAATAAATCCAGTTTTCTGAGGCCAGGAAATGATTTGCAGGGATTATAGCCTGGTACTCATGGATTCCAATTCCACCTCCAGTACAAGACCTTATGAGTTCTTATAATCAGAGTGGAACTTGAAGGGAGGTAGGTAATAGTTCAGTGACTTGGGGTCCAGTGAAGAAGTTAGGAACAATTTATGTGCACTTTGTGTGGCTGAAATGGCATAGTAGGTACTTTTTTTTTTTTTTTTAAATATTCTAAGAAGAGTTGAGTCTTTCTCCTTTAACTGAAGGGCCTATTCAGGCTTCAGGTACTTGGAATATAAGTTTTTCCATAACAGCATGTTTTAGAATTCATAAATATATTCGTGTGTGTAGTTATAGACACCTAGAAAGTTCCAAAGGATCATTTAAAAAACCTGAGTCATTCTTTCACATTTGAAGAAAACCTTCAGAATTTCTTAGCAAAATAAATCTCTAGTTCAAAAATAAACGTCAAAGCTATTTAAAGATTAAAACAGAAGCTTTCTATGAGCCAGTGCAGAATTATAACAAAATCTAAGGGAATTTATTTTTTTAAAGAAAACAGATTTCTTAAATTGTTAATACTGACTGAATTTAGGTACTTATAATAAAAAATGTGTTTGCTCTTAGAGCTTTACCATTTATGAATTGCTTTCACACGATTGATCTAATTTTACCCTCAAAACAGGTAGAGTGGTAGAGCAGGTGTTGTTTTCATAGACCGTGTACAGTACAGGAAACAGCCACGACCACTAGGTGCCTGCCCCACGGTCACATGCCAGTGACGGGGCATTGCCAGGCTTAGTCTAGTTTTTGGATTTGAAGTCCCGCGTTCCCTTCACTTCAGTGCCCTGCCTCCTTGCACTGCTCTTTGGAAAGAGAGTTCTCAACACTTCCGTCCTGTTCATTTTGCTTACTTGAACTTCTCTCAGTTGTTCACCACGATGAACAACGTTGGAATCCACCACTGGCTGGCATACCAGGTCCATATCGCATTGACGAGGACGATGACCTAATTATCACCCTCATGATTCTGTTTACATGAAAACCGTACAGTGACACCACCGGCATGATGCTAGATGTTTAGTACTCCTCCTACAGGGGGGAAAAGAAGAGAAGATAGAGGACTCTTCGGACTCCTCCTTTGCATTAGTTGCTGAACAGCAGCCATTTCACTGTAAAGGAGATTCGGCTCAAGGAATGACATAGGTATTCCCAGAATAGCATTTCATTTTTATAGCAACTGCACTTCGTGTCTCCATATAGCATATGCTCCTGTGGCTCAGTGATTTTAGGAGAAGAAACAGGTGCCTCGACACATTTGTTGAATATATGGAGAAAATTCAATGTAGCTGATCACCTAATAGCCACACTCCCACGTTCTGTGACTGAGAGTGGGCAGCAGTTTTCAGGATTTGGAAGCACTGCCGAACAGGTATGTTTTTTGAGGCCGTATCTGACGTGAACCGGTAACATCTTGATGGAATGCTCCGGCTAGTTGTGAATTCTGTTTTTTGAAGTAATATATGGCATAACGCGAAATTCGCTTGCCGCCAAGGAGTCGGATTGTGGCCAAGATTGCACTGCATTGAGATCTCGCAGGCAACTCAAGGCTCTTACAATGAAGACAAAAGTCAAATGATAGGTTTTCATTGCTTTAAACTCTTCAGTATTTTCTAAATTTTCCACAATCGCCGTGTATTCCATTTGTAATAAGAATAAATGTTTTTAATAAAAACATAAAAAATGAAGACAAAAGAGAGTACTGTATAAGGCTAGCACAAGTCATGGAGTTTAACAGGAAGAAGGGTCGGGGTATTAGAGGGAAATATGTATTTAATGTCCCTATAAGTGTGTGTGTAAAAGGGGAGATGTCAGAGTACAAAGCTGGCAGGTGATCTGTTTTTTTTAGTTGCACTGTCATTAATTTTTTTTTTTTTTTTTTTTTTGCCGTACATGGGCCTCTCACTGTTGTGGCCTCTCCCATTGCGGAGCACAGGCTCCGGACGCGCAGGCTCAGCGGCCATGGCTCACGGGCCCAGCCGCTCCGCGGCATGTGGGATCTTCCCGGACCGGGGCACGAACCCGTGTCCCCTGCATCGGCAGGTGGACTCTCAACCACTGCGCCACCAGGGAAGCCCTGCCATTAATTTTGAAGGCTGCATGATCCACGTGTGGGAGCTCAGGGTCCTGCCTTTCCAGGCGTTTCCGCCATCTCTGTTCTAGCTTAGACAGACTGTGGTGAAACTTGTATGTATCTAGACAAGTATCTTGTCTCCAGAGAGCAAACTTTGTTGTTTTCTAAGAGTGCACTGCACACCATCACCCCTTAGTCCCTCTCTCCAGGCCATTTGGGAGAAAATACCTCTTTCCGGGAGCAGATGGGATGCTTGGAAACTGGTCTTTAACTTCCAGTAAATTACCCTCCCATTTATGGCAAAGTACCTCTTCCAGGAACTAGAAGTCATCTTCAGAAGAAATAGTACGTGGATGAACGTTGCTCACAAATGGTGAACGGTTATTCCCACTGAGGTGTTGGGTTCTGTAGCATGGCTGTTTTCAGCATCTCTCCAGCAATTAGTGCTTCTCATATATTTCATTGTGTGCTTTTTACAATCACTCAAAACAGCTTTGGTGAAGCATCTCTGGCGTTATAGGAACCCATTATCCACATGGGAAAATCAAGTCAAGAAGGACCGGGGAGGAGAGGACTAAAATAATTGACTTCCTGGCCTGGTATGAAACCATAGAGAAGCAAGATGCTAAGTGTCTCTCAGAAAAAGCATATCTGGGAGGTGCTCAGTGGAGTACTCTCAGCATTATTAATGGTAATACCAATAATAATAACAACATTTATGAGGCCTTCCTATGTGTGCCAGGAACTGTGCTGAGTGCTTTACATATAATATCTCTGTTAATTCTTACAACAGCCTTATGAGGTAGGTGTGATTGCTGTTTAGTTTTACAGAAGAGGAAACAGGCACAGAGTAACATCTCAGGGCCTCACAGATAGCGAGCTTTGGGGCTAGGATTCGAATGCCAAAAGAACTCTCTGGCTAGTGCCCTTAAGCATTACTCTGGGCCGTACGCTCGTATAAATGTATAAATATACCCTGTTTTCCTTTTGGGAATTACCTCTACCCTGTTGTGTGCAGTCTTGTACATCACGGTGCCTGGCTCTGTACCGTGGAAGGCAGTGAGGTCTTTGGGGGTTGTTGTAGGCGGCTCCTCTCACCACCCTTATTCCTCCTTAAGGCATGAGACGTGGGCTTGGACTCCGGACTCTTTTGGACTTGGCCTCTTAGAGGACTGTCAAAGGGAGTGCCAGTTTGTTCACTTCCATTAGCAATGCTATGGATTTTCCATTAGGAAATGGAAAGGGTAGGGCAGTTCCTGCTGCCCTGGTTCCTGTCCTTTCCAAGCATGGATCACCAGCCTTTCTATTGAACTGTGAACCATCCAACATCTTTCCAATGAAGTTCCTTTTTGTTTAAGTTAACCAGAGTTGGTTTCTATTTTTTGCAACTAAAAATACAAAACAAAAAAACCTGATAAAATATCTTTGCAGGGCTTCCCTGGTGGTGCAGTGGTTGAGAGTCCGCCTGCCGATGCAGGGGACGCGGGTTCGTGCCCCGGTCCGGGAAGATCCCACATACCGCGCAGTGGCTGGGCCCATGAGCCATGGCCACTGAGCCTGCGCGTCCGGAGCCTGTGCTCCACAACGGGAGAGGCCACAACAGTGAGAGGCCTGCGTACCGCAAAAAAAAAAATCTTTGCAAAAAAGTCCACCAGCCTCTCCTGGTGACTGTCTTCCATGCCAGGAGTTCTTCCTTACATTAGGGAGATCCTGTTGGTTAGATCTAATTGTTAGAAAGTGTTGTTATAGGAAAAACTAAAGTATTACCATTTCTTGTATATTTAGCATGAATTAGGTACTTTGTGCCTCCGTTTTTGTTGTTCTCTTATTTAATTATCCAAACTTTCTGAGTTAGTTATTTATATTATACAGACAAGAACACTGAATCTTACAGAGGGGAAACAATTTATTTCAAGTCAAAGAGGTATTAACTGGTGGAGTCGGGAGTCAGACTCATTTCTAGGTCACCCAAAGCTCACATTTTTTCCTATTATACCATGCTGTCTCCATACTGAGTCCAAAATGGACTCCTTTACTTCTTACCTACTGGTATTACAGTTTCACTTCTGGGGGATATTCAGGATAACCCTCCTCCTTTTTCTTTCTTTTAAAATTTTATTTATTTATTTATGTTTGGCTGCGTTGGGTCTTCATTACCGTGTGCAGGCTTTCTCTAGTTCCTGCGAGCGGGGGCTACTCTTCATTGCGGTGCGCTGACTTCTCATTGCGGTGGCTTCTCTTGTTGCGGAGCACGGGCTCTAGGCCCGCGGGCTTCAATAGTTCCGCATGTGGGCTCAATAGTTGTGGCACGCCGACTCTAGGGTGTGTGGGCTTCAGTAGTTGTGGCTCGCGGGCTCTAGAGCACAGGCTCAGTATTTGTGGCGCGTGGGCTTAGTTGCTCTGCGGCATGTAGGATCTTCCCAGACCACGGCTCAAGCCCGTGTCCCCTGCATTGGCAGGCGGATTCTTAACGAAGGAATTCCCCTCCTCCTTTTTCTATATGATAGGTCTTCAAATATTTGAAGTCAGGTATCACATTTTTCTTTGGCCCTCTTTTCTTTGGACTAAACCATCTCCACTTTTATTCTTCACTTATCTCTTATCTAAAGGTGATTTTGAATCACCTTCCCTTTTCTGGCTACTCCTAATTTGAGAGCATACTAGTTTATCCATATATGGCCTTCTTTATAAGAACTGAGCAGTAAACTAAAAATGTGGTCTAACCAGGTCCACCACTAGCGCATATGATGTCTTTGTTAGAATTGGAAACAGATCTCAAGTCTAGGTGGACAAATGAACAAAAATCCTCCCTTACGTCCAAGCTCTGTCAGCCCAAGAACTAGGATTTGGCATATGGTGGGTGGCACTTAGGCTGGATTTCAATCTCCACCTGACCCTTGTCTGGATGCCCTAGTGCAAGACACCATCTGCACAAGAGTAGGTATGGCTCTGGGGGACTTAGTTCCCTTGCTGTGGCCACTGGTTGCCATGAGTATATGGATTTGCACGGGTGCAGGCCAATTGCTGTAAAACTCATTCCAAAAGCCAAATTTCCAGGCTGCCAATTCAACAAATTACTGATGACATTTCCATAGTTTTGCTTAGTTTGCAGACATTTCACTTAAGATTCGTCATTTCAGTTTGGCTAAATGTTTATTTGGCATGTTTTATGTTTACTTTAGACACCAAACACTTCTAGAATGTTCAAGATTCCTCCTCCTTCCCTCCCTTTATTCCTCTCTTCTTTCCTAAATAAGAAAGGGAAAGCTCTCTCTCAACTACTATTTACTATTATCTCTATTTTTCAGACGTATGCCTGTCCTGACCTCCCCTGGGCCCTACTGATGATAGAGAAATGCCTGTGGTCAGCTCTTCTAAAACTGACTTAAGCTATTGTCTGAGAGGTTTGGGTGAACTTTCTTTTAGTGAGTTGACACGGAGCTGATAAAGAAATCCATCTGGGGGCTTCCCTGGTGGTGCAGTGGTTGAGAGTCCGCCTGCCAATGCAGGGGACCCGGGTTCGTGCCCTGGTCTGGGAGGATCCCACATGCCTCAGAGCGGCTGGGCCCGTGAGCCATGGCCGCTGAGCCTGTGCTCCGCAATGGGAGAGGCCACAGCAGTGAGAGGCCCGCATACCGGAAAAAAAAAAAAAAAAGAAATCCATCTGTACTTTGGCTAAGCCTATATTTGGTGGTCAAGAAAATTATTTTGTCCAGAGGAGAGCATTTTACTGTTCCAGGTAGGGCTGTCCAATATGGTGGACACGAGCCACATGTGCGTCTCAAGAGCAGTTAAATACAATAAATTTGAAATCCAGTTCCTCAGTCACACTCCCTCCACATTAACTGCTTAATTGCCGTGGGTGCTAGTAGCCAACCTATTGAACAGCACAGGTGTAGACCATTTTCATCACTGCAGAAAGTTCTACGGAATGGTGCTGCTTTGAAGGATTAGTGTCAAGGCACTAATTTTTTTTTGGCGGTACGCAGGCCTCTCACTGTTGTGGCCTCTCCCGTTGCAGAGCACAGGCTCCGGACACGCAGCCTCAGCGGCCATGGCTCACGGGCCCAGCCGCTCCGCGGCATGTGGGATCTTCCCGGACCGGGGCACGAACCCGCGTCCCCTGCATCGGCAGGTGGACTCTCAACCACTGCGCCACCAGGGAAGCCCTCAAGGCACTAATTTATCAAACCTACAGAAACCTCTAGCTGGTCATCCTTAAACAACAACCTTGAATGACACAGTCCTTGAATTAAGAAGTCTAGTTCCATAATTAAGAAGTTACACTTTAGAGGTATGGCTAGGAAGGCGAGAGCATTGTAGATGGGGAAAAAGGGAAAGACATTCTGGGTGTTTTTCATCATCCTGCTTGTCATGTGTTCCTCCCCTCTTCACTACAGTGGTGATTGATTTCCACAAGGGTAGAGATGGGGTTTGTCTCCTCCTTTCTTTGTGAACTGCATCTTCCCCTGCATTTCCAGACGCACGTGGCTCTGTGTGGGAGGGAACATGTTCTGTGACGTTTGGATGCACTGGCTGCTTTTTTATCGAAAATACTTAGCTCAGCTTGTACTAGTTGCATCTGGGGGTAGAGTGAAGGGTGCGGGGAGAGCAGTACTGCTTCTCTACTTGTAGATTCCTGAAATTCGGGCAAGGGCATGGCCCAAGATACAGGGTGTAAACTTGGAGTATGGACGTGTAGCTTCAGATTCTGTCCATGTCATGGAAATTGCTTATCATGCCCTGTTTTATTCTTAACATTAGTTCCTACGGCATTCAGTATTTATTGTAAATTCACCAGGGAGGCGTGGAAGTAAAAGCCTGGACGTAAACCTTTAATGTGGCTCACCTGGCTCCTACAGGAAAGACCTTAGAAAGCTATGAAAAGAGTTTCAAGGACAAAGCAAAGCCCCAGGAGAATCCCTGTGTGTTTGTGTATATTCTCTCTGGTGCTTTGAACTGCCAATACTGCATACAAGGGTGTTCTAAAAATAGCCCGAGTAACGTGCATCTCCTGCCGAAGAGAGTGAGATCATTTGTGAGGATGATGAGAAATGGAAAAGGAGAGAAGCTTTAGAGATGAGAAACGGAATACGTGAATCTCAGCCGTCTCTGAGGCTCTCCCCCTCACTGAGTGCTTTCTTTGAAGTCTTGATATTGAAAATCAGAAAAAAGTACTAAAAAAAAGGTGTCACTGGGAGAAACATTGGGTTTTTCTCACCTATGTTTTATAATATAAGCAGTTCCCTGGATAAAAATGTACCTGTTTGATAAGAATAGTCATGGGATACTCACTCGCTACACGTGCAAAGCACGATTTCAAGCCCTCGGTGAGGAATCCAAAGTTAAATAATATATGATTTTCCCTTAAAGTGGGTTCAAGTTGCTTATAACTTATTGGGGAAACAAAAAATGTTTTGAGTGCCTACTGCGTGCTAAATACTATGCTAAGTGCTAGAAATAAAAGAGAAATAAGGATCTCTGTTATCAAGAATTTATGGTCTAGCGAGGGAGAGAGGCAACGAGTTGAGCTGAAACAGTACAGAATGATAAACACAGAGGTAGAAGGATGCTGGGGCAGGGTGTGGGAGGCCAGAGGAAGGGTGTGGCAAAGATCTTCTGGAGCAGGTGATGGTTTAATGTGCCTTGAAGAAGGAAGAGGACATAGCTAGGTGGAGATAGCTAAGTGGCTTTGTTCATACCATTGGTTCAATACAGAAAACATACCATAAGTTCTTTTCTTTAACATTTATTTTTTAAAGTATAGTTGATATACAATGTGTTAATTTCTGCTGTACAGCAAAGTGATTCAGTTATACATATGTATACATTCTTTTTCATATTCTTTTCCATTATGGCTTATCACAGGATGTTGAATATAGTTCCCTGTGTTATACAGCAGGACCTTGTTGTTTATCCTTTCTATATATGATAGTTTGCATCTGCTAATCCCAAACTCCCAATCCATCACTCCCCCCCGACCCTCCCCCTTGGCAACCACAGTCTGTTTTCTACGTCTGTGAGTCTGTTTCTGTTTTGTAGGTGGGTTCATTTGCGTCATATTTTAGATCCCGCATATAAGTGGTATCATACGGTATTTGTCTGTATCTCTCTGACTTATTTCACTTAGTATGATAATCTCTAGTTGCATCCATGTGGCTGCAAAGGACATTATTTCATTCCTTTTTATGGCTGAGTAATATTCCATTGTATATATATGTACCACATCTTCTTTATCCATTCATCTGTCGATGGACATTTAGATTGTTTCCATGTCTTGGCTATTGTGAATAGAGCTGCTATGAACATAGAGGTGCATGAACATACCCTAAGTTCTAAATGGCAAACTGGAAACAGAATTTCAAAACACAGTCCATTTATTTGTAATCTCTTTTGAACAGCATCCCCCCATTGATCATTTGAATATCTTGAAGGAGGGGAAGCTTTAAACAGATTCCACTACCTAGAAATCCATGTATAAAAGACCATTTTACTAGGAGTTCTGTCTACTCTGTACTTGTTAGATGTCAGTAGCTTGAACAAAGGTAAACAGCAGGTATAAAGTGATGCACATGATCGTATCTGGGTTGTAGGAACACAAAAGAGGGGAGAGTGGTTAGTTTCGGTTGGGAGCTGTTTTCTTGGAGATTGAAGGAAGAGATGGGACACAGGAGGGCCAGTATGGAAGACAATCCAGGCTGCAGGAATTGAATGAGAAAAGACCCGGTGGGTGGAAACGTGTGTTGTATTTGGGAAGCAGTGTGAATCGTGGAATAATTTTGCTTTGTGCATGGAGGTATGTAGTGGAAGTCCAGGCAAGGAAGGTAAGTTACATGCTCATTACAGAAGGCTTTGAACACCATTGGAAGAGTTTGGATTTTGTAGTTAATAGAGAGCTATTGGAAGTTTGGGAGCAGAGAGGTGATGCTCTGTACCCAAAGGTGGGGAAGTCCTTGTTCTCCCTGGATTCATTGCCAGGGCCCCTTCTGGGGCCACTGTCATTGTTACAGAAGTGACACCTCTCCTCTGCCCTGCCACTCAACATCCGGAGTGGGCGTGAGCTTCCCTGCCTCGCCCACGGCATGAAGAGGGAAGGGAGATCCCTGTTCTCTCTGCAGTGGCCATGATGGCCGAGAGCCACGCTCCTCTCATGCCTCTGGGACAGTCAGAAGGAGGAAGGAGGGTGACTCTCAAATTCATGAGAGTTTGGGAAAGACTGAAAAAGGAGAATGTCCTCAGAGTCTGAACACGAAACTTATTTTTACATAAAGTAGTATAGTAAGTGGTTAGATTTGATGTCATTCATTAATACTTCAACTAAATAACATTGTCCTAAGTTCGAAACGGTGACTACACAGAAAACTTGGGAATTTGGATTGCCTCTGAGCTGGGAAATTTCTCTCTAATGTGTTTGGAGAAACTCCCCAAATTCACATCTCCGGAATATTTTTTTAATGAAGTGGAAAGATTTTTTCCCCAGATTCCAAGACCTAGAAATCACTGAACACATTAATGGAGAAATATGTATTCTGAATTTATTAGAAAATAGTAGTCAAGCAGCTTAAACATTGTTCCCTGTCAGAGGGCTGTGTTCCTGCCTAACGCTATTATGTGAACAGAGATTGTCTGGACCAGTTAATGGAAACACAGATAATTTTGCAGCTAGGAAAGATTTGCTTTCAGCTGCAAACTGCACACTCTTTTCAGACCTAATCTTCAGTAAATGGAGTGCAGCACTGTGGTGGAAAGTCAGTGTGGCCAATTCTGTCCGCTGGCTTTCATGCCTGTTCCTGAAGGATTAAGACAGTGTCCCGCTTATCCTCTGCGTTAGGTACATTGCATCACAGTGCCTGAGTGAGAGCTGGCTCATGCCCTGCATTTTGGAAAATCATCATTTTTCTCATATAAATGTAAAATAGAGGAAAATAGGGTAGAAGAGGGAGCGACTTTGAGATCAAACTAGTGTTAAGATGCAGGCAAGAATAGGATCTTGGCTCCAGGTCAAGATGGGCAGTCTTGGGTCCACAGGCCCACATGAGCTGTCTGATGTGAGGATACAGCCTGCAAACTAACTTCAGGCTTAAGATTAGGATACTCTCTTTACTTTTCAACCAAATCTAGTTATTAACAATGTAATGACTACCACGCAACGTCATAATTCTATTCGATTTACTTAGAACTTAGAACTTTAGGAAGTTCTAAGATGCAGAACTTCCTACTTCTTTCCATGTTACTCAATGAAACCAGTTTTGTTTAAAATGAAAAAGAAATATAACCCATGGTTTTTTGTTGTTTTTTTCTGATATCCTTCATTCAAAAATGTTTACTCCTCACTGCCCCAGATTGAGAAAGGCATAAATAAAATTAAAATTAAAAACCAAATCGGGGGCTTCCCTGGTGGTCCAGTGGTTGAGAGTCCGCCTGCCGATGCAGGGGACGCGGGTTCGTGCCCCGGTCCGGGAAGATCCCACATGCCGTGGAGCGGCTGGGCCCGTGAGCCATGGCCGCTGAGTCTGCGCGTCCGGAGCCTGTGCTCCGCAACGGGAGAGGCCACAGCAGTGAGAGGCCCGCGTACCGCAAACAAACAAAAAACAAAACCAAATCTGTTAATGTGTCCCTATCCATCCATGTTAGAAAATACTACTACCTGCTCCTGAGTGTGTGTTGTGGGGAGGAGTGTGTGTGTGTGTGTGTGTGTGTGTGTGTGTGTGTGTGTGTAAATGGGGTCTGCTTGTTCATGTGTCACTTGTTAACCCTTAGACAGGTCTCGCTCTTGCTGACCCCAGTGTCCTCGTCTGAAAAGTGAGGCTGGGGATGCCTCCTGCACAGCATATTTGCTGAGACTGAATGGCGTGATGTGTGCACGCTGCACACTGTAAAGTCCTATAGAAATGCCAGATATCACCATTCCACCACCGCGCTGCATCGCCCGTGTGCACCTGCCATGGAGTGATGTGAAGACCTTGTGAATGTCTCAGACCTTGTGAACGTGAATTATTATGTCTCATAATTCAGTTTCTTCATGAGGGCTCTAGAGCTTACATTTGCTAAGGGTACACATCATTCTGGAGATGTGCAAATGCGGGTATGTGAGGATCAGCTAACTTTTTGCTTAGTTTAAAAATATAATACATATTTATACAAAGTAATCCACAAGCATGGTTTAATGCATGGTTAATAGTTAACTAGAACCACAGGGTTATGACCCAACCCAGCAGTTCCCTTCTCCCTCTCTCTCCTGTACTCCCGTTTCCCCAAAGCCGCTATGATATGTTAGCAGTTTCCTCTGGAGTCTACATTTATGTTTTTAATAATATGCCACCGAGTGCTGTTTTGTAATTGTTCTCAACTGTTTCCTATGAGAAAGTGAGGATTTAGTTCTCTTTTATCCCACCTTCACGTATACCTCCTTTAATCCTTGCACTATCTTCATATCACAGTTTTATTTAAATTGTTCATGAATGATTGTATTATTGACGTTGTAAATCTCACGCACAACCGAGCCACCCAGTGTGCTAGTGAAGAGGCATTTCCTCTCTTGTATTATTGGTCTCACTTTAAAAATTATTTTTACATGGGCTTATTTCTCATTCTTCCACACACTTCTTAACAGAAACATAAATTTTCCATTACATTTAAATGTGTCAAGTAATGTATCAGTTTCTTATTTTTCTTATCTCGCCCCTGCTGGACTGCTTGGGAGCACAGCCCCCATTTTTTTTTTTTTTTTTTTACCATTTTCTTGATCTCTCATTGCTGTTTCCCATAGTTGAATCCCCCATTTTCAAGATTTCCTGGATTTCATATCTTCTCCTTTGATTTCTACCTCGTTCGGTGGAACACACAACAATTTCAAGAACAACAATACCACATCCCAGGATGGGTTTTTTCCAGGAACTTTCATCATATTTTTAGACGACTGAGTTGAAAAAGTTTCCCAGGAAGTGGGACACATCCTGGGAAAGGGTGCATAGGAGGTAGATATTTTGAGTCCTTTCATGTCTGGGAATATCTTTTTTCTACCTTTGCACATGATTGAGTGTTTTTCAGGGTATGGAGTTCTAGACTGGAAAGAACTTCACCCCAGAATGGTGAAGACATTTCCCCGTTGGTGCTCTGCTTCCGTAATTGCACTGGAGAAGGCCAATTCCATTCTGATTCTCAACAACTTTGTGTTTTTCTTTCTCTCTGGGTTAAAGATGTTTTTTTCTCTTTGTATCTACTATTTAGAAATTTCAGAACTGATGTGCCTTAGCATGGCAGATATATATACGGTATTGGGGGCTTTTTATTTTTATTTTTTTTAACGTCTTCATTGGAGTATAATTGCTTTACAATGGTGTGTTAGTTTCAGCTATATAACAAAGTGAATCAGCTATTCATATACCTATATCCCCATATCTCCTCCCTCTTGTATCTCCCTCCCACCCTCCCTTGGGGGCTTTTTAGATCTCTTCAATCTGAAAACGTTGAGTTCTAAGAGATTTTTCTGGCATTAGTTTTGAGGGTGAAAGAGAATATCTTCTTCCCCTGCATTTTTCCAATTGCTTTTTTTCTGGAATTGATATCAAAAAGCTATTGCATCTTCTGGACTATTCCTCTGATTTTCTTTTCTATTAAAGTTCTTTCTTTTTATCTGCTTTCTGGGAGATTTCCTCATTTAGTTTCCATTCTTTTATTGGATTTTCTTGTTTTTTGTGGTCCTATTTTAATTTTTAAGAGCTCTGTCTTGCTTTCTAGGGTTCATCTTTATAGCATTCCATTCTTGTTTCATGGCTTTAATATCTTCTTATCTCTGAGGATATTAATGATATTTTCTGGATGCTTTATTAACCCTGTAATAATTCTTTTTTCGTCAGAAAATTTTTTCTTTTTAGTATCTTCTTTTCATGTTGGAGACTCCGTTCAGATGTCTGATGATGCAGTCACATTGAAGAGAGCAGCCCCAAAGGCTGAGTGGAAGCTCCACGTGTTTATATTTGTAACTTGTTAGACCCTTAAGCTCCACTGGGGACCTGGTTTGTTTTATTGGGAAAACACTAAACATTAATATTTTCTGTTCCCTTTCCTCAGAGAAGAATGCTCCACTCTCCTCTGAAGAGGTTAACATCTAACTGGTATTTCTCTGGGGCTGGAATTTTTATTATTCGTTGTACAGATTTTCAGTTGATCTCTCAGCTTGCAGTGGAGGGGGTCTCATCCTCACACCCAGTTGTGGTTGGTGTTTCGAGTTCGCCTCTGGCTTAGATTCTTTAGAAACTACATCTCCAGACTCCGGGCTGTGTGTGCCAGGAGGACCCACCAGGCTGCTCGGGATGGGACTCTTAACTAGTCTCCGCGAAGGCTGTCGGCCCCTTCTCCTACCCTCCCCTTCAGTGGTCCTTGCTGCCTCAAGTTCCTGACCTTTTCTGGAGCTCTGCAGGGTGAATCCACCTCTGGATTTTTTCCTTCCTCCTTCATACACTTAATTTCCAGCCTTCTCTGCCCAGCCTCCTCATGGTTGCCTCTACCCAATTCGCTCCCCAGGCTCCCCCGAATCCTGTCGTCATCCCTTTTACTGTCATCGCACCTTTTCCTTTCTTTCTTGTGACATTATGTCTTTTTTTTTATTGAAGTGTAATTGCTTTATAATGGTGTGTTAGTTTCTGCTCTATAACAAAGTGAATCAGTTATACATATACATATGTTCCCATATCTCTTCTCTCTTGCGTCTCCCTCCTTCCCACCCTCCCTATCCCACACCTTATTTCCTTTACTTTCATTTCAGTGGGAGTTTCTGGAGGGAGCTGGGATAAAGGTGCCCATTTAGTCACGGGGACCTGAAAGTTCTCACTCTGTCCTTCCTCAGTAAGAACAATAGAAAATTAGACAAGTCAATGTATTTCTTTAGAATTTTTGAACAGACAATAATGTCCTTAGTGCCTCTTGCTTCTAAGACTTTTAGGAGTTTCGCAGGTGTTTCATCTCTCTTAACTTTCTCTGTGCCAGAGGAGGGATGGGTAATTTTGCATCATCTTTCAAGCATCCAAGTGGAGGAGGTACCTCTTGTGACTCCCCTCCGCATTCTGCACAATCTTGTTGCATTCTTTCAGCGCACCAGTTGCCTTGCAGCCATCAGCTAAAGTTTCAGTCTCTCCCTTTGATTACCAGCCCCTCCCAACCTTGAACCGCTGGTTTCTGCCACACTCAATGTTCCTGTCTGTCTTCTGTCTGTAGCCTGTGCTCCCCTGGTTTTCTGGGAAGCCCTCAGACTTGTCATTCTCCTAGCAGCTCAGATGCCATTCTCCCCAAACACCCAGCGTTCATTTAGCACCAACGGGGTGCTCAGTCTGGGATTTATGAAGGCCCATCACTGGGGAGAGACTGTTGCTAATGAGGTGTAAATTGAAAGCGGCTGGGGAGGACCTGCTCTCTCTCTGGGCTAGGCCCCACAGGAGGGTGGATCGTTCTGACACTTGCAGGGGAGGCCGGCTGTGGACGGCAAAGCCCGGATTCCGGGCCAGGGAGGCCCTTGCACAGTGCCGGGAGGCTGGTCTGGACTCAGACGGGCCCAGCCCGGAGCTGCTGCCAGCTGGCTAATCTCTTGGCTGGGTTTTCTGGCTGGCTTTCCTTGCAAGTAGGAGAGGCCGTGCTCAGTCACGGGGCTTTCCCAGACATTGGAGAGAGAGCCAAGAAGACCCAGGGCCCCAGAGACACTGTCCTTGAGGTTGGTATGCTAGAAGGTTAAGAGGAAGGGGGTTTGGTGGTGGAATCGTGGTCCCAGTAGCAACTGCTGGGAGAAGGGCGTGTATCTCTTCCTCCTGTGCGTCTGCCCAGCAGCCTCGCATGAAGACTCCCGTCTAAACTGTTCACCTGAGTGTGCTCAGCTTCTCTTCTCTGCTTCTGGAAGGTTCAACCTTCTCTCAGCTGTTGTCATTTGCAGGTGTCCCCACCAGAGTGTGGCAGAACTGTGGGTGAGAAACTCTGCTTAGAACCAGAAACTGTGTTCTGGTGGAGAGGAAAGGAGGGAAGGAGGTGGATGCGGGCTGTTGTGTAGATGGGGAAGTGACTCTGCGCCTCCTGGTCTGTGTGACCCCATGTGACAGGGCCCCGATGTGGAATCCATGTGTCCATTTGGGTGACCTTGAGCAAGGTTCTTAAATGCTCTGACTTTAGCACCCTCTGCCTTTTTTCCTCTGTTTCTCTTTATCTCATTTTTCTGATTTGATAAAGAGGTCCCCGAGTGCCAGCCTAGATGCAAAGATGTCGAAAATGAGTGAAATAGTGTCAATATGTCAAGAAACTGATCTTCCAGTGGCAGAAGACAGATTGTAAACAACACAGAGATCCATGATGAGAAATGAACGACGTCAGAAGCATGTAAAGAGCATCATGAGATGATGGAAGAAGGGGCAATAGTGCTGTCTGAAATGGTCAGAGAATGCTTTATGGTGGTGGTGACATTCGATCCGGTTGCGGAAGCTTGATTCTGGAGGCATACAAGGAAGTGTGCTCTAGAGCAGTGACAGCATAGTCGTGGAGGTTTGAAAAAGTATGGTGTGTTCTAGAAAAGGCAAGTTGTTTGTTGGTCCTAGGTTGCAGGTGACAGTGGACTGGCAGGCCGTGCATCTAGAAATAGACAGGGTCAGAGGGTGGAGGGTGCTACTCCGTCCATCGTAAGGTGTGTTTGGACCTCTCCTTATTGGTGGTGAGGGCTGGTGGTGGGCTTGGAGAACTGTGCTAATTTACTAAATGGGGAGGCTGGCCTAGATGATCCCTTGCCGTCTGAAATTCTCAGATTCTCTGTGTGGGTATGAAGATGTGGGTCTGAGAACATAGCTTCACTGAGGAGCGTTATCTGGTGTAACGTCTGTGAGTAGGTGTTTAAATGGAGGCCGGACTCAGTAGCTACGTTAAGAGGTAACATCAAGCGGGGCTTGGAGCAACAGGTCCTCAGTGAAGCTGGAGTTGACATTTCCAAGTCTTGTTTCAGCCTTTGATCACGATTTTGACCCTGGCTAAAGCACGTGACCTGTCTGTGCCTCAGAATCTCTACATGTCCAATGGAAATTTTCACCTCTGTGCAGCTGGGATGGTTTTGTTTTTGTTTTTTTGAAATAGTTTTATTTGATAATGACTGCTGTGGTTAGGGCATTGGAGGGGAAAAAAAGTTATTTTAAAGTTTAGCATTTTTTCTAATTGTGTTATTAGCTGTTCACAAGCACAGAAATAAAAGCTACGTGTACATGAATTTTGCGTAATACACTTGTGTTGAGTTTTTCCTGAGTTTTGACTCACGTTTGGAGTAGGAATCTGGTGGGAGTAGGGGTGGGAAGATGGAAATGTATACAAACAACAGTGTTGTAGGAACTAACTTAGGGAAGCACGCAGACAGCAAAGCCTTAGCTGAATGTTCCAGCCGGGCCATTTTAGGAATGCACTTGGCGTGCTGATGACGAGTTCCTGGACTTCTAAATGTTAGTTTACGCTTGTTGAACTTTAAACCCCAGGGGATTATTGTTTTCTGGAACCACAGGACACTTTGACCCGGCTCCACGGCAGTTTCCAGTCTCCGGGCTGCCTGTTTGCCTTTGAGATGGATGTATTTTCTTTGATTTTGTTCTGAGAGTCTTTAGTGCACTAGCCAAGTCATCGTCTCAAAATACTTTCCAGTTAGTTCATCTTTGTAATGAAAGGGATAAAGGATTTCTATGTGGTTCAGTTCTCAGGCTCTGAGACAAAGTCACCAATGTCACTGATGGTCTGACAGACAAATACAGGTGAAGCCAAGAAGGATATTTGAAATATGGAAACGCTGGTAAAGTGTGGGCGTGGACACTGCTTGTCACAACTGATACCTTCAGACGAGGGCACATGTCTAATGTTAGCTCTGCTGTGGCTAGAGAGGTCTGGGACACACACATACAGGAAAGAAACTTAGTAGATGTGACATCTTAAAGAGACTGGGCAAGAAAGAGATCAGCAGGTACTTTTCTTTTTAATATTTAATGAGAAGAGTGGCTTTTTAAAAAAAAAAATTTATTTTATTTATTTATTTTGGGCTGTGTTGGGTCTTCATTGCTGACCGCGGGCTTTCTCTAGTTGCAGAAAGCGGGGGCTACTCTTTGTTGCGGAGAGCGGGCTTCTCATTGCGGTGGCTTCTCTTGTTGCGGAGCACGGGCTCTAGGCGCGTGGGATTCAGTAGTTGTGGCGCATGGGCTTAGTTGCTCCGCGCCATGTGCGATCTTCCCGGACCCGGGCTCAAACCCATGTCCCCTGATTGGCAGGCGGGTTCTTAACCACTGCGCCACCAGGGAAGTCCAGCAGGTACCTTTTAACACTGGCCTCACTCAGACACGCAGCTCGGGCCCATGTAGTCTTCGAGCTGTTAGCACTGAAATAATCTGCTGGTACCTCCAGGTTGGCTTTCCAGTAGGAGTGATGGTCAGTATGAACCACAAGCATCCTCACTTCCAATCTGTGAGGCCTTTATTGATCACCAGTGAAATTATGGCCGTGGTCAGTGGTTATAGCCCTGTGTTGAGGGCAGGGGTGGGGGGAGTCACAATTTAACAATATAGTATTTATTTTGTTCTATGAAAATGAGTAAACTACTTAGTGCAAAGTAATTTTTCTTGACTGTGAACTCTAATAACAGTTATTTCTCTTCTGTCACATGTCATTTTTAGTATTCTTTTAGAGTTATGTCTGTGTGTATCTTGTTGGTCTCTAAATGATTGTGGTATCCTTGAGGGTACAGCAATTAATTCATTCCACAAATGTTTCTTAAGCACCTCGGGTGTGTCAAGCACCCAGTGTGTGTTTTAGGCACCAAACACAAATGAATAAGGTCCATTCCCTTACCATGAGAATCTCACATATTAGTAGGGGGAGATAGGTAAGCAGACAGACAATTATTTTATATATATATATATATATATATATATATATATATATATATATATAGACAGAGAGAGAGAGAGAGAGAGAGAGAGAGAGAGAGTGAAGGTCAAGAGGTCAATGCAAGCAAAGACATAGCTGTGGGAAATGACTTGATTGTATAGAAAATTAAAAGAGAGTTGATAATCCAGGAATATAAAGTGATAGGTTGGGCCAAGAAATGAGACCAAGATGGTAACCATGTTATCGTTTTATTTCAGTGTTATTCAGTGAGGGTGATTTTGTCCTGACTTTGGAGACGCTACTGGCATCTAGAGGTTAGAGGTCAGGGATGCTGAGAAACGTCCTACGGTGAACAGGATAGCCCCTCACGGCAGAGAATTACCTGGTCCAGAATGTCCGCAGGTGCCAAGGCTGAGAAACGCTGCTCCTGATATTTTCATCATGCCTGGGTCGAATCATTCAAGTCTTAGCTCAAAAGTTACTTCTTTAGTGGCTGTGCTGCCCGCCCCACCTGTCATAGAAATGCTTGTCACTCTTTATGACGTAACCCTGTTTTACTTCCTTTGTGCTTTCTGATACCACCTGATATCATATCATGTATTGCTTTTTCATTATCTGTCTCTCCCCGCTAAAATATAAACACTATGAGGTTTTTGATTTGTTTGCTGCTGCTTCCCTGAAACCTAGCATCGTGCGGGGAACATAGGCAAATGCTTGGAAAAATTTGATATCTGGGGGTTCTGGGTGGATGAATGCAGCATGTTGGATACAGATTCTGTGGTGCTGGAATTATAACAGGAGTTAACATTTATTTTTACTATGTCTACCAGGCACTGTTCTAAGTATTTTACACGTATTAATCCCTCAACAACCTTAGGGGTGGGCATTATGAATATTCTCATTCTACATATGAGAAAACTGAGAGAGGTTAAGTATTTTCCTAAGATTATGCATCTAGCAGGTGGCAGTGCCAGGGAGGTATAAGATCACCTCATGTGATATCTATGTACTCATGCGTGCTCATGACAGCTATTACTGTGGGGGGTAGGAAGGGGACTTGTGAATTGGATTTGAAGGGTTTCAAAGAATGTGCCCCAAATCAGAGATGCCAGGTGGATAGAAATCAGGGAGTGGGTAGTTGGTGGACATAAAAGATTTAATAATGAAAAGATAGGTGTCTTGCCAGGGATGGAGTGTGCTACCCTAGTGAGGGTGTCTAATGACCCAGACAGGTCAAAGCTGATGACCAGGTGCTCTTACTTAAGGGAGCACTTTGGTTCAGAGAGAGATACAACAAACCCTGGCCTCCAAGGCATCCTTTGGGTGGAGTCTCTGTGGCTGGTGGCAGAGCTGCTTCCTCATTATTGTAAGACTGCTCACCACTTGCATCTCCAAGGTTCCTGTCCTGGTGGCTCTGGAGCTCTCAGAACTAAGACTGCACAGCTGGGTCATTTTCTAGTTCCTGTCCAAGCAACCCAACCTATGCTTTGTGGGAGGCCCTGACCTGCCTTCCACAGATAACATGGCTGGTCTAGTGTAGCCCTGCTGGGATGCCAGGTGGTTCCTGCTGTCAACAACCTGGAAACGAGGGAGGAAGATGATCACCCTGTTTCTCTCTCTTCTTTCTTTTTCCCAATGGTGGAACTACGCACTGGAGTAGTTCTTGGTGAGTCTTGGTGTACATACACCTTATGGACAAAAGTGGGGCGGATCTCTGGGTTTTGAATACATTTCACGACTTGCGGGAACGGCCATTGGGGTTAATGGGGCAGAGCCTGTTGGGTTCTGAGTTTATAGCTTCTTCACATGCAGTTGGATTGCCCGACACTGGAGGGCACTATTAGGTTATGAGGAGGGGAGTAAGAGGGAGGTTGCTGCACTGTTGTCAGCGGGGGCTGCTGGTATTGGAATAGAAAGAGCTTGGGGACCTGTTTTTGAAGGCTTTGGTCTCCTCTACATCCAGCCAAGGATGGTTCCAACTGGGGCAATAGGTAGATCTAGGTAATAGCAGAGAGCTAGGGCTACCATGTTAGGCTGGAACCCAGAAAGAAATATCTTGATTTTTTTTCTTCCATAATAGGGACTTGGCATTCTTGTGTAAGTTGAGTTTCCAGAAGATGGAGCTGGCATGGGACTGGCTGGAACTGATGTCTAGCAGTGGAAGATGCTAGTAGTGCAAGAGAGGCTTCTTGTCTGAGTTGCAGGTGCAGCTATGTCTGGAAGAAAAGACTTGAGTCAAACTGAGTTTGTAAAGCAGAGAGGTTGGAAGGGTAGAGTTGGGAGGGAAAGACCGGAGAGTTCTCGTGAGAAAATTATGCGGAGAGAGAGGACCTTCATGGGCAAGCCGTGAGCCCTGGAGGCTCATGCTTAGGGCAGAGAGTCAGTACTGAAAATGGAGGACTTATTGCCATTTCATGACTTGTATGGATTCTTACTGAGAGGTTTTACATAAGGGAGTGAAGTTTTCAGACTTGCCTTTCAATTAGACTATTCAAATGACTGCACAGAGGATGGGTCAATAGAGGCTTTTGTGCCAGTCTAGTTGAAAGAAGATGGACAAGGGCAGAGCTAGGAGATGGAGGGATGAGGGAAATCTTTAGGATTTAAAATTAAGAGGACTTAATGATTGAGTATGATTTACTGGGAACGAAAGAAGAATCAAGGATGACTTCTGTGTTTCACATTTGTTTGGTTAGTGGAACTAGCACCTCAGATGAAGAGTAGAGGATGATGAGCTACACTGGATGGGGAAATGATGAATTTTCAGTATTATTGCATACGAGGTACCTGTGAGCCATCAGGATAAAAAAGGCCAGTGTGAAAGGGACTTTGATATTCAAGGGAATGGTCCAGGCTGGATGTGTAGATTGTGCAATGGGAACAGAAGTCATGAGAGCAAACATGATAATCGAGGGATAGTCTGTAGGATGAGAAGAAAAGAGGACTCAAGGGGCACTGATGTATCCCATATAAGGGCCCATAAGAAGGAGTAGAGTCACATTTCAAGATTTGTGTTAGATGCAAATTTCTTTCTGAAGTCTCTCTGTTGTAGAATTAATTCTTTCTCGCTCTGGTACTCTAGTATTTTTAATTTTCAGTGTGATAAGTAATGTTATAGAGATAATATGCGATAGCTAGTACTATGACTGCCATGCAAGCTGTAGCTTCTTTAGGCCTAGATCCTCATCTTTTTTCATATCCGTGCCCTGAGTGTGAACTTCAGTGGCTAATGTGTAGTAGGATTTCAATAAACAGATGATATTGAATACATGAATTAGTAAATGTTTACTGAAAGAAATAATGTACCATTTCATTAGAGAATTTGTTTTTAACCCACCTTAGAGGACGAAGACATTTGTAGACCAATTGGGTTTTTTTCTCTACTTCATAATAGACTTGACCTCCCAACTTCTTAAGCAAACCAGTTTGCTCATTTCTGAAAAGGGAGCACTTAGGTTAGTACCATAGCCCCCTGCAGAAGCTGGACGAGTAACTCGAGAAAAGTTTTGCAAATAGTGCGACCAATAAGGGATTAATCTCCAAAATATACAAACAGCTCATATAGCTCAATATCAAAAAAATAAACAACCCAATCAATAAATGGGCAGAAGACCTAAATAAACATTTCTCTAAAGAAGACGTAACAGATGGCCAACAGGCACATGAAAAGATGCTCAACATCACTAATTATTAGAGAAATGCAAATCAAAACTATAATGAGGTATCACCTCACACCGGTCAGAATGGCTATGATTAAAAAGTCTACAAATGATAAATGCTGGAGAGGATATGGAGAAAAGGGAACCCTTCTACCCTGTTGTTGGGAATATAAATTGGTGCAGCCACTATGGAGAACGGTATAGAGGTTCCTTAAAAAACTAAAAATAGGGCTACCATATGATCCAGCAATCCCACTCCTGGGCATATAACTGGAGAAAACCATAATTTGAAAAGATACATGCACCCCAATGTTCATAGCAGCACTATTCACAATATCCAAGACATGGAAGCAACCTAAATGTCCATTGACAGAGGAATGGATAAAGAAGATGTAGTACATATATACAATGGAATACTACTCAGCCATAAAAAAGAATGAAATAATGCCATTTACAGCAACATGAATGGACCTAGAGATTATCATACTAAGCGAAGTAAGTCAGAGAAAGACAGAGATCTTATGATATCACTTATAAAATATATCACTTATATTTTTTCAGATATCAATTAATCTGAAAAAGGAAAAAAGATACAAATGAACTTATTTACAAAACAGAAATAGACCCACAGACATAGAAAACAAACTTATACTTACCAAGGGGAAAGATGCAGGGAGCGATAAATTAGGAGGTTGGGGAAGAAAAGCTGGACCAGTAACTCAAAGAGGGTGTTGGCTGTCCTGGCTTCACACGGAGAGTGTGCAGGGTGGAAGGCTCTTGCATTCTCCTTGCTCTCAGGTGCATTGACACGGGTGTGCTTTTCTGTGGTGCTCCAGCGAGAAAGAGGAGGATAGCTTTTTGCAAGATTGAGGGGAAGAAAAGCAGATTCTATAAATACCCAAGAAAAGTAATAAAACAAATAATTTTACTTTAATGAACTGAAAGCCAATGTTATTTAGTGCTATTTTTCACTGGGAGGCAAAAAGAGAACAAATCTTTTGGGTAATTATTGATATTTCCATGTTTGCAGTGGGATTTGAGATAGCGAAGGAGAAGCTTAATCTTCCATTGTCCGAACTTGGAGACGTCTTGAGTAATCCAGAGATAGGAAATTACTGCCCAAGGATTTTCTTTCAGTTTATATAACCTATTTGACCTAAAACCAGTAAACCATTTGTTTTTAAGTATAAATGACATACCCGTGTATTTTGTTCCGCCTCTGCACTATTTGTAGGCTCAGAATTCTCTCTATACTTGTTCTGTAGGGAGGTTTATACTATTTAATAATACTTAGACAGTCTGGGGCATTTCTTATCTAATTCCAAGCCTCAGTTTGTGTGCCAGGTTGCTTGGAGCAGCTCAACTCCTTGTAGTCAGAGAAGCTGGAAGCTGTCAAATGCTTAAGAGTGCGAAAGACTCACCCTTTCTAAAAGGGAAGAAGTTGATGATGGAATTTGAACCCTTTTTGGCATTTCCCTACTTCGTAAGAACACTTGACAGTGTTCCATTCCAGTGCTGAGAGTTTTTCTTAACTCTTGAATGGAGAGCCCTATTAGAAAAGGCCTTGTAAAGGCTTTTGTGAGGGTGGGTAATCCTGCTCTGGTGGCTTCTTGTCCTCATTTCTCCCCTCCACCCTTCATTGTACTTCCATATCCACGCGTCATCCCAGTGCAGAGAGCCTTTGCAAAATGAGAATTGAAAGGACAAACCATTAATCAATAGAGGTAGCAAAGCTGCCTTTTGGGGTTTAATAATGTGCCCTGCACTATTTTTGTGTTTAGCAAAAATCCATTTTGCCTCATTATGAACATGTTTTCCCTTGGGCTTTCACTTCTGGGATTATTTCAAGACAAATTATATCCAGGTATTAGTCTCATTTGCCCATATCTCACTCAATACTATTAGAGTTAGTGAATATCTTGAACCAGGAAGTTGCATTTTGCCACCATTAAATGCACAGCTTGAAATGCTAAAATTCAGTTTGGAGAAAAATCACTACATTTGAATGGGTTAGAATCTTGCCCAAAATGCATTTTTCCTTCAGTCTCATGATAAGAGCTGTTTTAGGATTTGAAATTTATAGCTAAGGACTTTCCACCATCTTTGCAAAGTGGTCTGGAATTGGAGGCTGCGATAAACATGGTAGGTCCTTGGGAGGAGTCCTCCAGGTGGAGGGTGAAGTTGAGCGTAGGTCCGTTTCTTTCTGCTTTAGTTCCTTGAACGGTAGACATCCTTGGTGTCTCATGCTGTAAAGTTAGCACCAGCACACTCAGCACCCAAGGGGGTGATTTCCAGAGTGTGGGCATCCACAGCCCTGTACCCCCAATCTGACATGACCCAAAGTGAGGATCATGGTGACTTTTGTCCCTTCCCCTGACCTGAATATGCCCTGGGAATATGAGCATTGGATTCATCCGTACTCACTTACCCTAATGCATACAAAGAAGACTGAGTTTGCCAAAGCTAAGTAAGAAATCAAAGGCCAAGTCGGGAATTGGTTTTCAGCCTCTTCTCTGATGTGGACCCACATGCAATTGTTCTGTATTGTCCGGGCGCTCCTGAGAGGACTCTCTTCTCTTTGTCTTGGCATTGATGATGAGACCCGTGAACTAGCACTGTAGCTGGTTCCCCCAAGTCTCTGTTCTCATGTAGATGGATGCTGCCTATCAGCGTCATCCTTGGCCTATTTACTTTGCTTGAGAAGAGGTGCTCCCTTCCTTCTGATTGCTGGTCGAGTTGTGTCCCTTGCATACTGGCACAGAATCATTGTTTGAGGCGTTGCCATCTTGAATTCTTTACATTTCTCACAACTCACAGTGTTGACTGATCTCACAACTTATGCTTACTGTGCTTCAATTCATCATGCGTCAACGACTTGCGAGGCTACAGCCTTTCATGTTACACACATAACACATCCTGTGTTGTTACTGCCTCAAATATGACCGTGCACTTAACACAGAGGCAGCGCGGCTTAGTGGGTGGAGCGCAGGCCTTAAGGTCAGGATTCTTGGGTTTAAATCTTTTTTTTTTTTTTTTTTTTTTTTGCTGTATGCGGGCCTCTCACTGCTGTGGCCTCTCCCGTTGCGGAGCACAGGCTCTGGACGCGCAGGCTCAGCGGCCATGGCTCACGAGCCCAGCCGCTCCGCGGCACGTGGGATCTTCCCGGACCGGGGCACGAACCCGTGTCCCCTGCATCGGCAGGTGGACTCTCAACCACTGCGCCACCAGGGAAGCCCTTGGGTTTAAATCTTGACTCTACCCCTTCCTAGGTGTATGGAGTTAGGCCAGTTATTTAAGCTCTCTTGGCCTCGATTTCCTTATCTGTAAAATGGGTATGATAATAGAATCTGCCACATAGGGTTATTGTGAGTGAGGATTGAACGAATTAATAAACACAAAGGGCTTGGAATGATGTCTTTTGCGTGTTACGATATAAAATCTTAGTTAGGATGATCATGTTAGGGGCTCAGTATCATGACCTTGAAATTGAAAGAGCAGGGTTTCTTCATCAAGTCATTTTGCTTTGGCACTTTACTATCATTAAGATTCCAGTAAAATATGCTTAAAACTGCTTAAGAGGTTGGGTATAACCCTTGCTACAGTTAAATGCCTCTCGGTTTTATAGGATATAGAACTTAGGTGATGATGATGATAGCCAACATTTATAGAGTACTTATGATGTACCAGGTCCGTCCAAAGCAGTATATATAATTTTACTTATTCTTCATAAAAACTATATGATGGGAGGCTTATCTCCATTTAACAGATAGGCTGAAGCTGCAACATAAATGGCGACTCAAAGACTTGGAGCTGGGTTCGTATCCAGGTCTCTGTGCGCAGAGACTGCACCATTTATCATTATTATAAGCTGCCTCTTTTACAACAATTGACTGGTTCTCCTGCAAAGTGGAAGCCTGGGGGATGGGAAGTGAAGGGGATCTTCCTGGGATCTACCACTTATGAGATGTTGGACCTTGAACAAGCCACTCCACTTGCTTGAAGTAGAGTTTTCATCTGTAAACTAAAGATGACAGTTACTGGACAGGATGTTGTGAGAGATTCAGAACAAAGTAACATCTATAACAAAGCGAGCACAGAGAGATACTTCAAGAGTTGCTCCCTACCTGGCTTTGCCAGAGCGATCAGAAATTATGAAGATTCCATTTTATATATGTGTTTAACACATAATAAAGGAGGGATAATTCATTCTGAAATCAGGCTGTATTTCTCTTCATGGTGCAACCAGAACTCAATCACTTTTAACAAGTATGACTTGGTCCAAACCGGTGTACGTGTCACTCTTGTCCTGCACAATCTGATAGATCTGGAAGGCTGCATCACAGCCTTTATACTAAGTCTCAGTTTTTCCCAATGTCAAAGGGATTTACACGGCAGATTTCAGTTCTCATAGGCTTTGCAAAATACTGGCCCTTCTTGGTCTTTCTAACAGAGGATTTTGTGTTTGCTTTCTTCTGAGGTTGGTCAGGAAATTATTTTTTGGCCCCGGGGGAAGTTGGCTTCTGCAGGCTGCGATTATGGGTGGGAGCGATGGGAGGAGGTGTATTAAATCCTTTTTGTCAGCTGTTGGTCAGAATGGTGCTTAGAATGGATCTCGCCATTTGCAAAGCCCGTAACTTTTCCAGTGTAATGACATTAAAGAGCCTCCTGACAGCAGTAGGTAAGGAGTAGCTCAGGGGTGTTGCTGTTTAATCACTTTAAGCTCAAGTTCATGTGCTATTGGATCCAGCCCGCTCCTCTATCACTTCATCTTTGGGCAGCACACCGTTGCTTCAGGAGCAGAATTCAGGAACAATTTTAGTTGATCTGTTGACAAGAATCATGTTAGACTGTCTGATCAAGGCTGATGCATGAGCTCAATCTCCGGGCTCACGGTCAGTTAAAACAGGGCCCGCTCTGCCACGCGTCCCTGGTGGTCCCTGGTTCTCGCTGGCGCTGTTCACCAAATATTCAAGATGGCAACGCCTCAAACAATATTCCGGCTCTCCCCACTCGGGGAGTATGGTAGGTTGTACTTCCTGGATCCCTTATATTTGGATGATTAGTTCTGGACAATATGTTGTGATTGGAAGTGATGTAGGACACTTCCAGCTGGAATGTTTATTTGCCAATGCCAGCCCCTCCAGATATGTCTTTCCCTTCTACCACAGTTACTGTCAACATTCTCCATCGTCAGCTTGGAGACCCAGAGACCCCCCAGCCAACCCTGTGTAGACAGGCAGTGCGGGCTAGAGATAAACTCTTGTTATTTTAACAAATGAGACATGTCTTATTTGTCTGCAGTGTATCCTACTCCATCCCAACTAATGCAATGATCCAGGTCCAGGACTTGCACTTCTGGTGGCCAGTCAAGACGTAACCTTGACAGCACTTGTTTTCTCAGTTTTATCTTTACCGTAAAGTCTGTCTGGCAGTATGAGAAAATGTAAGACTTTAATAATAAATGTTTTGGGGGCAATAAAACTTGATCAGTAGCTTCATAGTCTAGTTATTTTCTTAAACTTTTCTTTTTCCTGCATTTCCTTGCCTGAGCCCTTAATGTTTTGCTTGGCATGTAGCGGCCACTCAAAAAATGACTCACGAATGAATTTTATATAAAACCATTAATTTGAAGGGAACTTGCCATTAGCATTATAGAAATATTTTGACTCTCTCTGAACTTACTGTTGCCAGTTATTCTTTTATTATTTCAACTCTAAGTCATACGATCTTCCATCATCTCCCAATGAGAGACAGGCCCCGCCACGGCTTATCCGTGGCTGCAGCAGGCGCTCTGGGACAGTAGCACAGGGTACCCAGCAAACCCAGGACATGCATGAGACTCTTGCTTATGAATTGGCCAAGGCCGTAGCATCCAAACTGCTGCTGGCTCTGGAAAGTTTTTTCACCTTTTTTTTTTTTTTTTTTCAAACTTACATGGTTTCAACTAAACTGTAATTTTTCTGACCATGGAGACTCTCATCTCTAAACTCCTACCCATCAAGACACACCTAAGATTATCTATCCTATCATTATGAAGTGCTGAGAGGGAAAGGGACAGGGGTTAGGACAGCCTGAGGCTTCAGTGTGATGCCTGGTGACAAAGTGTCCATCTTTACAACCCTAAGCACACATCCTGCCCAATTAGAGGTCTCTCTTGAAGCAATTCCTTCTTTTCATTCCTCCAGACATTGCTTTAGATCAGTCTCTCAGATCTGTGATTACACCATTAAATTAGAACAGCGCCTGGGACATCAATAAGAATATGCTATTATTATCTTTATTATTGCTATTTTGGAAGCCTCACGTTCTCCCTGTCTCTACGTTTTCTCCACTCCGATCTGTACTCTGCATCTTTTAAGAATAGATTCAATTCTGTCATTTCCCCTTTACTAAAGCCCAGTTCCTCCATTGCCTGGGATATAAAGCCCCCAGTCCTGAGCTCATCATCCCTACTCTGCAGTGGTTCCCCCCACGTTAGCCGTATCTGAACCACTGATGGAGCTTGCCAACCTCCCATTCCCAAACTCGCTTCCCCAGGAGATGTTCCTAGATGCTATTATGCAAAATACAAAATTCATTTGGAAGGGTTACTGATTCCTAGTAGCTTTTCATCATTATGTATTTTTTTCAGGCATCTAAACCTAGAGCTTAGGGGTGATGGTGAAGGGAGACAGCACGTTCCTGGGGTGGGGATGTACCATCTAAGAAAGGCCCCGGGTGATTCGGAGACCACGTCTTCCCCGCCTCGCCACCTCCACCTCCCCGGAGAGAACCACTGGCCCGTGCTCCTCTCTCTACTATGTCGCCAAGCTTCTGGGGCCTCCTCAACCTTACCATGCTCCGTGACACCCCCTTGCTTTGTACATGCATTCTCATCCCCTTTTATGCCCTTCTTTCTTTCTCTGCTTGGGTCTGTGTATTTTAAGACAGTTCAAAAGTCAGTTCTTAGGCCTTTCCCAGCATTCCCGATGGCTGTCTCTCTCTTCCTGTGGCCCTTTGCATTGACCTGTGTTATTATTGTTATTATTATTTATTGAAGTATAGTTGATTTACAATGCTGTGTTAGTTTCTGGTGTACAGCAAAGTGATATATATATATATATATATATATATATATATATATATATTCTTTTCCATTACAGGTTGTTACAAGATATTGAATATAGTTCCCTGTGCTATACAGTAGGACTTTGTTGTTTATTTTATATATAGTAGTTTGTATCTGTTTATCCAAACTCCTAATTTATCCCTCACCCCACCCTGCCTTTCCCCCTTTGGTAACCATAAGTTTGTCTTCTATGTCTGTGAGTCTGTTTCTGTTTTGTAAATAAGTTCATTTGTGTCATTTTTTAGATTCCATAGTGATATCATATGATGTTTGTCTTTGTCTGATTTACTTCACTTAGTATGATAATCTCTAGGTCCATCCATGTTGCTGCAAATGGCATTATTTCATTCTTCTTTATGGCTGAGTAATATTCCATTGTATATCTGTACCACATCTTTTTTATCCATTCATCTGTCTCTGGGCATTTAGGTTGCTTCCATGTCTTAGCTATTGTGCCTAGTGCTGCTATGAACATTGGGGTACATGTGTCTTTTTGAATTATGGTTTTCTCCAGATATATGCCCAGGAGTGAGATTGTTGGATCATATCGTAGCTCTATTTTTAGTTTTTTAAGGAACCTCCATACTGTTCTCCATAGTGGCTACACCAATTTATATTCCCACCAACAGGGTAGGAGGGTTCCCTTTTCTCCACACCCTCTCCAGCATTTGTTGTTTGTAGACTTTTTAATGATGGCCATTCTGACTGGGGTGAGGTGATACCTCACTGTAGTTTTGATTTGCATTTCTCTGATAATTAGTGATGTTGAGCATCTTTTCATGTGCCTCTTGGCCATCTGTATGTCTTCCTTGGAGAAATGTCTATTTAGGTCTTCTGCCCACTTTTTGATTGCGTTGTTTGTTTCTTTTATTGTTATTGAGCTGTATGAGCTATTTTTATATTTTGGAAATTAAGCCCTTGTCTGTCTTCCTGTTTGCGAATATTTTCTCCTAGTCCGTAGGTTGTCTTTTCATTTTGTTTATGGTTCCTTTTGCTGTGCAAAAGCTTAGGAGTTTGATTAGGTCCCATTTGTTTATTTTTGATTTTATTTCTGTTGCCTTTGACCTGTATTATTATACTTGTTATATTGCAGCCTCATTACTTGTGCCTGCAACTGCCTGGAGAACAGGAGGCTACCTTGTTCTATGATCATCTACCAGATTTTCACTGAGTTGTGCTACGTAGGAGTCACTTACTGAGAAGCAGCACTCTGCTGAAGTATGGACTTCGGAGTTTCCCTCTTAGGGTCCTTGTGACATTAAATGAGATAATGTAAAGGCACTTTGCCCAGTGCCTGACTCTAAGTGCTCAATAAATGACACCTACCATTTTCTTTGAAATAAATAGTGATTAATTAGTATGTATATTTCTTTCACTCATATGCTGAATCGTTTCACTTTCATATCCATACCAGGATGCATATGTTTCTCATCCAGATACTTTATTAACCAGCCAGCATTTATTGAGCAAATGTTAGTGGCTGTGGACAGTATATACCACTGCATCGTCCTTGCTCTCAAGGAGATTACAACTGAACACCACCGACATCCGCACAAATGCATATAAAACAGCAGTGATGCAGTCACAGGCAGAAAGCTTTATCGGCTGTGTAACAGAAGTCTGGCCTCTACAAGCGCAGTGGGAGTGAAGGGGATTTAGTGAGGCCCGGGAGACGAGATTCACTTTTTCAGGAGCTACATTCACACACACACACCTATAGTGGCCCTTTTGGAAAAATGGTGGCAAGAAGGTGTATGAGTTGACGAGTAGGGGTTACTATGAGTGACAGGGCTGTGCTACTCAAAGTGTGTCCACGCACAGCAGCGTCACCTGCTAGAAATGCAGAATCTCAGGCCTGCCAAATTAGAATCTGCACTTTAAAAGGGTTTCCAGATTCACGAGTGCATGGAAGTTTGAGCAGCCGTGGTCTAGTGGACGCTCAGGGACTTGACTTTCATGGTGACTCACTTAGGCCTCTCCTGTGAGCTGCTGGATCATTACAGGGGCTCCATCAATCCATCAGCACTTCCAATATAGTCTGCAAACTGCATAAGCTATGTAGCTCATGCATAAATGTAATATTTCTTTGTTCCAAATGTTCCTAGATGCTATTATGCAAAATACAAAATTCATTTGGAAGGGTTACTGATTCCTAGTAGCTTTTCATCATTATGTATTTTTTTTCAGGCATCTAAACCTAAAAGAAAACAGCTCTTGGATGAAAGTTTTGAAACATTTCCTATTAAAAAGGAGTCATGGGATTGACAAACCGGCATTTGGAAAACTGATATACTTTCAATACTGCATGATGCAGTGTTTTGGATCTTCACAGGTAGACTCAAAAGTGAAATACATCTCTCCTTTAAACAGAACAAATCATCTAGCACATAGCGAGCTATTCCAGCGACCTGGGGTTTGGAGGTTTCGTATAGTTCTTACATCTGTGCCTTGTTCTGTATGAACATCTTGTTCTTAGGGCTCATAGGGTAGGGCGAGCAAGTACCTGCATGGCCCTGTTCCTTCTCCTTTCCATGTATCCTCCGGCAAACAGGCAGGTGGCGATGATTGATCTGTGGGGTGGAAATGGAGCCCTGTAGCGATTTTATCCAGTTTTTATTCCACTTCTTGGCCCTGCTGGGTAACTGACTTAGATAAAGTCATGCCTGGTGGGGAGAAGGGCAGATGAGAAGCCTGGCTCTGTTACTCATCTCAGTCCTGAGCACAGAAGCAAAGGTCCAGTGCCTGGTTTTCCCCAGTCTAGTGTAACATTGACTTTGGAATCAGCTAGGCCTGGATTCAAATCCTGTCTCCATCGCTTTGGGCTGGTTACCTAACCTCTCTTGGACTCAAGTTTCTTCATCTGCCAACGGGGGGATAACCATACCTGACTCAGAGCAATTCTCAGAATGAAATGCGAGTTGCAAGTCACTCGGCATACACTCCCATCAGTGAGAGACCCCCATGCTGCCGTCCCCACTGTTACCATTCCCCCGTCACCTGTCTTTCAGGCGGGGACCTTCATCCGGTAAATCAGAATGCTAAAGAAGGGGGTGGGCAGGGTGGGTGGAAAAGGGAGGCTGCACAGTTGTTCTTGCTTACAAGTGATTTATAATAGATGAAGTTGAGAAGAGGAAATGAAATCCCCTGTCTCCTTGCTCTTTCTCAATTCAAGTGCAGCCTGTGTTATCACTTAGGATCACAGAAATTATCTTACGCTTTGTTTAGCTCCTTCCAACCTGGGACCACAGATCTCATGTTGGCCCAGCCTTGGCTGACCTGTGTGCACTCAAATAAGTCCCTTCACCTTTCTTAGCCTCAGTTTTCACATCTTTAAAACGAGAGCGTGAACCTTTGTGATCTGCAAAGTATTTCCAATTATAAAGTTCTAAGAGATTCTGCCCATCTGCGAGCAAGTGGAACGAATTATGAAGGGGGGCCCTTCAAAAGGAGAAATGCTGGAGATGAGAGCAAGAATAGATGTGAATCATTTCAGTTTTTGAGCTCAGAGGAGCTCATGGCAGGTTTTTGTATCTGTCTGCCTGGTTGCATGCTTATGCATTCCCCTTGTTTGACCTTGAAGAACGTGGTTTTTTCCCATTGTGTCTAGTAGGGGCAATACTGTATGGCCACAAATCATTGTCTCACAGATGCTGAGGAACGAACCACAGCTGTTTCTCTTTGGAACCTTAACCAGGAAGCTCTCAAGCCAGCAGGTTGCCTCAACAATTCACGATGCTCTGGGTGGCTCCCCTGTGGCCAGGAGCCTGTTTCTCCCCACCCCACCGGACACCATAGGGCTGATAGGCACTTTCTCTTCATTCAAACCTGCAGCAGGAATGGCACTGGAGATTGTCAGGCAGGTAAGGAGAATGCTGTCACGCTCAATAGAGATGTCAGACCCGATGTGAGTCAGCGTTCACTTCCCCCAAGCGCAGCTGAAAGACAGAGAAGCAGATTTCCTGGAGGTGCACACACACCAGCACCTATTATGTTAAAAAACATAAATAAATGAGGGAGAAGGCATTCAGAGTGAAATTATCTTTTTAAAGCATCTTGGCAAAATAGTGTTCAACACACGTCAGTATAATGGTGGAGTCTTCCATGTGTGCCAACCTGTAGTTTTTAATGACAGGGATGTATAAACAAGTAGGTAATATACACCCCAGCTGCTTCTGGGGTTTTTCTTAACTTACTCTCTTTGAGAATGATTTGGTGGAAACACAGCTGAAAACTCAGACTTAGAAAACGAGTAATTTAAGTTGAACATAGAAAAGGAGACACGGATGAGGGTTTAGAAAGAATATCCATTCACCTCCATAAGCCTACAAAGTAAGATTAGATTAAACAGACAGAAATTTTGCTCTACCCTCAAGGGATAAACATCATCTTCCGTTTCTTTTGGTGGCTAGGCAAAGCTATGCTGTGAATAATTTTTTTAATGAATGATTCTTTACAAAAGGAAAAATGTACCTCATTTCCTTCCCTTCCTATGTCCACCCAAGCCCTTAGTCCAGGAGGAGTTTCTTCACATCCTCTCCCAGCCAGTATCAATGTTAAACACCCAACACACACACAACAAAAAGTTTAGATTTTTAATTTTTTCTTTAAGAATTCAAAATTGCCCTGCCTCTGTTCTTACAGATAATGTATAATAGCAGATATAGTTTTATTTATGTTAAATGGATGAGCAGGGGGCCAATGAGACTCCTTAAAAGGACAGAATGCGTGTTTTCAGAGAGGAAACAGGGCAGAGAGCCAATAATTAAGTCCCGCTAAAGCAGAGAAAACTTGCCTTTATTTATATGCCTAGAACATTCCAGATACTTTTCTTATAGAATCTCTTTACTGTAACTGTAAAGTGGTGATTTTCTTCATTTTTGAAGAGAGACTGATGCTCAGAGAGGCTAAGATACTGCTCAAGGTCACCTATCCGGTGGGGAGGGGGTAGAGGTGGAAGTCCAAAGTCAATGCCCCGTTGCTTCCTTTTGGTACAACAATATCAAAATCAGGCATTAAGCGCCCACTGTATGCCAGGCATTTTGCTAGGTGCTGGAGATGTGAGAGAAGATGAAGCAGGTACTTACTGTTGAGTGCTTCACAAAACATTTATTGAGCGTTCCCTGTTTGAAAGGTATTTCATATAGGAGGTGTGGCACTCGAGCCTCAGAGGAGATAATGTTGCAAAGTGGACTCGCTTTTTAGTTTAATTTTTCAGATAATGAAAAGCACACGCTCAGGCTATTTAGCCCACTCAGCTAAGATCAAACAGTCAGTGAGTATTCGATTTGGGACCCCGGTATGTCTAGCTCTTAAACCTTTGCTTTTTTTCCAAAATATGTTTAATGCTTACTGAGTTCTCCAGAATATCTGATGTGGATTTAGCATGTTACATCTGCAGAAGTATTTGTATTTTAATAGAAGATCCTGCAGCTGAAATGGCATTTGTGTAAGAAATTCATAGGTAAATGGGGGAAATACTTTTGCTCAGGGAAAAAATTCCAGCGTCTTCCACATGTCATTCTGTGTTAAATCTCTGTCTATAAATGTGAGAGGTGGATTATCTTGGTTGGTAGACAACAGAGAGACAGATAACATCAACAAGAAAAAGAATATTGTACAAATAAACTCTTGGTGATATAATAGTATATTTAACTCTTGAAAAAAAATTGAAATCAGTGGTGAGGATCCCTTTGAAGATCTATTTAGTATACTTGTTGATATCAGAATCATAAAATAGAGCTCTGGTCTTATAACTTCCTTGTATGAAAACTTTATCTAGCTCTCTGTTACAAAACTCAGGTCTCCTCACTATGACCTGAATTTCGTTTTATCTCACCTGTGTTCTTCTCTCAGCTAGGATCCCTCCACCCTTCTCTCTAAATGAGGAAATATTTTAAATGCCCACTTATGTCTCCAGGATGTCTTAGCTGAAATTTCCTTAATGCAAGTGACCTGACTCACATTTGGACTTCCTTGTTTGTAGTGTTGCTATTTATCTTGTGATCCTTATTTTCCTTTGCCTTGTATGAATTACTTGTAGTACTTGTTTTACCTACTAAACTATAAGTTTCTTGAGGGTTTTCTCATCTCTTTTTATTCTTGGTAGCATTTGGCACAGTGCTTCGCAAGTTGTATTCATGAGTGTCAGTAGATACCAGTTAAATGAAACCCAATTAAATAAAGGCCAGAATAAAATGTGTGGTCAGAGCCACCAAGCATTCAGATGTTCTCTGACTTGCAGATAAACTACTTCCCAGCAAGGGAAGGAGTTGGAGGAGAGAGGCAGGTAGGAGAGAAAGGCACCTCTGTAATTGGCACTGATATGGAATTTACTCTGGAAAATTGGCATGTCTCCACAAACCACCTTCTCCCTTCTCGTGAGGGAGACGCTCTCCTCACCGGGCAGAAGCTTATACACACCAATGGGCAAATCTCACACACACCCTTACCCCAAAGCTATAACCCTAGTGATGACAGCACCTGGGTTACCTAGCAACAAATATGGTATCACACATTAAGGATTATGATTTCAGGTGTGAGAACAACTGGAACAAAGGATTAAAGACAATGATGGGGCTTCCCTGGTGGTGCAGTGGTTGAGAGTCCGCCTGCCGATGCAGGGGACACGGGTTCGTGCCCCGGTCCGGGAAGATCCCACATGCCGCGGAGCGGCTGGGCCCGTGAGCCATGGCCGCTGAGCCTGCGCGTCCGGAGCCTGTGCTCCGCAACAGGAGAGGCCACAGCAGTGAGAGCCCCGTGTACTGCAAAAAGAAAAAAAAAAAAAAAAAAAGTCAACGATGAAAGGGAGAGATGCGGTAAATTCAGAGTTGAAACAGAGTTCTTTCAAAAAGACATTTTCGTATAAAGTTTCCCAGGAGGTGATAGGGAGCACATCCTAAAGTTAAAGCTTTTCCCACAGAGAGAGAACCGAGACCTGCAGTTCTTCCGGACAGTGTTTTTCCCAGCCACACACCCGTATTTATTTCTTCCAGGACATTTACTAATCCTCTTCCTCCTGCCCTCACCCCTGGCGGTGCATGCCTGGGCATGGAAACACACCCCTGTCTTTCCCATTCAGGGTCAGGAATGAGATACGTCATCGAGGAGGATGATCTTCGTGCTGATTCACAGGGCCCTCTGCGAGGACCTGGGTGGTGGCCTGCAGTGGGTGGCAGGGAGGGTGATCGGGCAGTCAGAATTATTAGCCATTTTGTGGTTGGAGACACTGAGAGCTGAAGCCTACAATCTGACTTTTTCCAAATCACATGGTTGGGAACTGGAGGGTCCCAAGCTTTCTGGTCCTAGATCTAATGGGTGAATGTTTCTGTTATTGTTTGCTTGTTTTTGTCCTATACTTAATAGCTGTGATGATGTGTAAAGGATATTGTTGTTTATTTTGCTGCTGTCTGTTCCTCCTGGCTCCTTCCAACCTTGGTTTTTTTCTAGCAGTTCATGACGTTCAGGAAAACAGATTGCATTTCCAACTCTGGGGAGTAGAATAGGCAAGACCAGATGGGCTTGGGAGAGGTGCTGGTTTCCTTCATTCTCTTGTTATTCATCCATCCATCTAGCATCTTCCTTTTTCTTCCTTTCCTTTTTTCATTTATTTTCGCCTTCTCTCTTGTGTGTTCAAAACAGCATCAAGAATGTCTTTGAAGGTTAAGAAAATTATAAAAGACTTCTCCATGTGAGTAGGAGAGTATGAATGTGCGAGTCGATAAAGAAGTCAGAGGTTGTCTTGAAATTTGGGGGGCATTTGCCCTTGCAGCTTTTTAAGCACCAGCTGGTACTTCCTTCTCTTCTCGTCCTGACCCATGAGTCATGCCCTGTCAAAAGTTTCTCAGGCCCCTGAAGTAAAAATGACAAACCATGGATAAGAGTGATAGAAGTACAAGATTTCATTAAACAGAATAGAATGAAATATTTTGCAAAATGAAAAGTTGCAAAGAGTACTGACACTTGTACTACAGAAAGGGCATCAACTAGATTGGTCATCATGGGCCCTGGATGGGGGCAGAAGAATTAAAAATAAAATGATTATATCAAAGAGTATACAGTCCAGAAATAAGACTTAAATACCAATAAGCCTGAGCTGAATCTCTGTTCTGCCAATCTTGTCTGGATCTAGTTTTATACCTATTAAAAATGAACATCAGTATGTTTTACTCCTTTCCTGAAACCAGTGGGAAGCCACCTGGATAGTGTATCACTCCAACTTGTTCTAAGGATGTAATAGATGTCTGTGAATTCTCTTGAGCAATAAGCTCACTCCCTACCCTGCTACCTTCTACAATGGGGAAATTGGGATCCTCAAGTCTTTGGGGCACCTGAGATTTCTCATTACCCTTATGAAGGTTCTGGAACTACTTAACTCAGACAACCATGTCCTTTCTTCACCCCGGTGACCTTTGGTATTTTCTTCCTGCTCTATTCCCAATGGTCATCTGGAGATAAACACACTGAAGAATTGAACCAGGTGATTTCTAATGTCATTGAACACTTACAACTAGTAATGAACTGATCGGTACAGAGGGAAATTTCCAAAAAACAAAACAACCATTTTTTGTGATCACAGTGAATTTGAAAGCTAGTTAGAGTTTCAAAATGGACGCATCTGATGGACAGCAGACAATACCAATGTTGCTTGGGAGGTATTGTAACTAATCTCTCATTTGGTCATTCTTTTGTTCAAGCATTCCTTTGACTGAGTTGGGTGAGGCTGATTGCCTTACTATTTTCGATTGAGCTCCTGAATGTTCTGGCTTTAATTCCTGGAGGTTCAGAAATGTATTTTTACCGTTTTTATTTAGGCAATTGATTTCTTAACAGTCTAGTCAAAAGCTGATGAACCGTGTCAGAATGATTACTTTTAAAGGAATAGATTCTAGGCAGAATAACTGAACTCAGCATGTTCTTATGAGGAGTCGGACTGCTTTTATTTTTATAACAGCTTTATTGAAATATAATTTACATATAATAAAATTCACCTTTTAATTTTATTTTTAAAATAAATTTACTTATTTTATTTATTTTTTATTTTTGGCTGCATTGGGTCTTTGTTGCTGCGAGTGGGCTTTCTCTAGTTGTGGCAAGCAGGGACTGTTCTTTGTTGGTGTGTGTGGGCTTCTCACTGCGGTGGCTTCTCTTGTTGTGGAGCACGGTCTCTAGAGCGCAGGCTCAGTAGTTGCGGCACATGGGCTTAGTTGCTCTGCGGCATGTGGGATCTTCCTGGACCAGGGATCAAACCATTTCCCCTGCACTGGCAGGCGGATTCTTAACCACTGCGCCACCAGGGAAGTCCCAAACTTTTTATTTTATATTGGAGTATCGTTGATTTACAATGTTGTGATAGTTGCAGGTGTATAACAAAGTGATTTATTTATATATATACATGTATTTACATATATGTATATATGTATGTATATACATATATATACATGTATTTATTCTTTTTCAAATTCTTTTCTTATATATTTATTCTTATATATTTATATATATACATGTATTTACATATATGTATATATGTATGTATATACATATATATACATGTATTTATTCTTTTTCAAATTCTTTTCCCATTTAGGTTGTTACATAATACTGAGCCGAGTTCCCTGTGCTATACAATAGGTCCTTGTTGGTTATCCATTTTAAATATAGCAGTGTGTACATGTCAGTCCTAAACTCCCTAACTATCCCTCCCCCCACCCTTCCCCCCTGGTAACCATAAGTTTGTTCTCTAAGTCTGTGAGTCTGTTTCTGTTTTGTAAATAAGTTCATTTGTATCCCTTCTTTTTAGATCCTGCATATGCATATAATTGATATCATATGATATTTCACTTTCTCTTTCTGACTTACTTCACTCAGTATGACAATCTCTGGGTCCGTCCATGTTGCTGCAAATGGCATTATTTCATTCTTTTTAATGGCGGAGTAATATTCCACTGTGTATATGTACCACATCTTCTTTATCCATTCATCCGTTGATGGACATTTAAGTTGCTTCCATGTCTTGGCTATTGTAAACAGTGCTGCAGTGACATAGGGGTGCATGTATCCTTTTGGACCATGCTTTTCTCTGAATATATGCCCAGGAGTGGGATTGCAGGATCATATGGTAGCTCTATTTTTATTTTTTTAAGGAACCTTCGTACTGTTCTCCATAGTGGCTGCAACAATTTACATTCCCCTCAACAGTGTAGGAGGGGTCCCTTCTCTACACACCCTCTCCAGCATTTACTGTTTGTGGATTTTTTGATGACAGCCATTTTGACTGGTGTGAGGTGATATCTCATTGTAGTTATGATTTGCATTTCTCTAATAATAAGTGATGTTGAACATCTTTTCACGTGCCTCTTGGCCATCTGTATGTCTTCTCTGGAGAAAAATTTACAAACAGCTCAGGAGGCTTAATATCAAAATGAACAACCCAATCAAAAAATGGGCAGAAGACCTTAATAGAGAAGTTTTTAAATTACTAATTGAATCTCTTTACTTGCTGTGGTCTGTTTAGGTTTCTCCTTTTTTCTTGAGTCAGTATCATTAGTTTGTTTCTTTCTAGGAATTTTTCTATTTGATTTAGGTTATCTAATTAATTGGCATAGAGTTGTTTATAGTATTCTTTATATTTCTGTAAGGTTAGTAGTGATGTCCTTCTTTTATTCCTGAATTAGAAACGTCCTTATTTTTTCTTGATCAGCCTAGCTGAGGTATATTCAATTTTATTAATCTTTTCAAAAAAGCCAACTTTTGATGTTGATCTGTAGTTTGATTATGCCCTATTTCATTTATTTCTGCTCTAAACTTTATTATTTTTTTCCTTCTGTTTGCTTTGGGTTTAGTTATTTTTTTCTTTCCCTTTTTTAGTTACTTAAGGTGGGAGGATAGGTTATTGATTTGAGACCTATCGTCGTGTTCTTTTGTTCTTGTATCCCTTCATTACTGCTTTCTTTTGCATTAAATATACATTTCTTAGCATACCATTTTAATTACCTTCCATTTTAATTATACATTTTTGAGTTATTTTCTTAATGGCTGCTCTGGGGATTACATTTGACATATTTTCTTTTAAAAAATCTAGTTCTGATTAATAATAACTCAATTTCTGTAGTATGCAAAAATTTTGTTCATATATAGCTCTGTTTCCTCCCTCCTCCTTTGTTAAAAACCACCTCTTTATACATTATAACCATACTAACACCATTTTATCATTATTAATTTATACAGTTGCCATTTAAATCTGAGAGAAAAAAAAGTTATGAAAAAAATACATTAATATTGTCTTTTATATTTACCTATGTGGTAACTTTCACTGGTGGTCTTTGTTTCTTCATGGGTATTCAAGTTACTGTATAACACCCTTTCATTTCAGCCAGAAAGATTCCCTTCAGTATTTCTTGTAAGGTAGGTCTGCTTGTAATGGGTTCTCTCAGTATTTAGTTATCTGGGAACGTCTTAATTTCTCCTTCAATTTGAAAGATAGTTTTGCTAGATTTGATATTGTTGACAATTTTTTTCCTTTCACCTCTTTTAATAATATGTCATCCTATTGGCTTCTGGCCTCCATATTTTCAATGAGGAATCAGCTGTTAATGTTATTGAAGATTGCTTGCATTTGATGAGTCATTTTTCTTTTGCTGCTCTTAAGATCCTGTTTGCATTTTTGCTTTTAACAGTTTAACTATTGAGTATCTGTGTGGATCTCTGAGTTTATCCTACTTGGAGTTCATTGAGCTTCTTGAACGTGTAGATTAATATTTTCCATCATTTGAGAAGTTTTCAGCCATAACTTCTTCAACTATTCTTTCTACCCTTTTCTCTCCTCTCCTGAAACTCCCATTTTGTATATTTGGTATGCTGTCATGTCCCACAGGTTTCTGAGGCTTTATTTATTTATTCTTTTCATTTTCTTCTTTTTCTGTTCCTCAAATTTGATCATCTCAGTTGACTTATTTTCAGATTTGTTAGTTTTTTTCTTCTGCCTGTTCATTTGTGCTGTTGATCCTTTCCAGTGAACTTTTCATTTATATTATTGTATTTTTGAGCTCTAGAATTTCTATTTTACTCCTTTTCATAATTTCTGGCTCTTTGTTGATATTGTCTATTTGGTGAGATATTATTCTTGTATTTTCCTTTAATTCTTAAGGCAAGATTTCCTTTAGTTCTTTGAACATACTTATAATAGCTCATTTATAACTTTGTGTAGTAAGTTCAACACTGGGCTCTTTCAGGGAGAGTTTCTATTGATTTATGGGCCATTCTTTCCTGTTTCGTTATGTGTCTCCTTTTTTGCCTGTTTGTTTTAATTGCTGAAAACTAGACTTTTAAAATAATATAATGAGGCACTTTGGAAATCAGTTTGTTTTGTTGCTGCTTGTAGTAGTTATTGTTATCAATGTTTAGTGACTTTATTAACTTTGTAAAGTCTATATTCCTTATGTGTGCAGGTTCTGAAGTCTCTGCTTGGTTAGTTTAGTGGTCAGCTAATGATTGGACAGGTATTTCCTTAAATTCCTTCAACTAATAAGTCTCCCATCCTTTTGCTGCAGATATATGTGAGTTGAGGTGGGGCTTCAGTGCTCTGGAAGTTTACAACTCTGCCTTAGCCTTCACTTCCTACTTGATCAGCCATAGATGAGAGATCAGGGCCTCCTCAGACCTTTCCTGAGAATATGCACAGCCTAGCACATGCATATGACTTTCTTGATTCCCAGGAATATGTCAGAGTTTTCCAAAGCCCTCTATGGACATCTCACTCCCCAGAATTTTATTTTAAGTTTTTTGGTCAGCTTTTTGTTTGCCCCAACTGGTATCACTACTTCAGGTATCTGTGATGTTAAACAATTCCTGATTCTTTTGGTAAAACACTCCAGGGATAGGGATTTCCTCACTTAATAATATCTGAGTTAAGTCAAATAAAGATAAGTTCTGTGCATGGTTCTTTCCCAGGGAGCTGCCAGACAACAGTGATTATTCTCTGAGGATGGGGCATTTGGGGGAGCTCCAGACCCATTCTGCTCTCTCCAAGAGCTGGTGGGCCACAGGTTTTCACAGCTACCATGTCTTTAAAGGTGCTTGTTTTCAAGGCTACTGCAGGCCTGGGAAGAGGGAGATGGATATAGGGAAGTTTAAATGCCACAGAGCTTATTCTTCTAGAGAATCAGCCATTTTTCTTGCAAACCTTTGGTTAATTTCCAGTGTTTTGAAAAGGTTAATTTTGACCATATTTGCCACGGCTCTTATTGCTTTTATGAAGCACCATTCTGGAAGTGTTTCTTCTTCCTAGGTGATTTTAATACCAGGACTGCTTTTGAGACACAAATTTCAGACCAGAAAGTTGTTTGGTGAGTACAGAAGCAGAAAAATGGAAATGGGTATGCTACAAGGATATTGCGTCTGGTGCTTGTTCCTACTCTGGAGAGATGGATATTTACGTCTCCAGGGAGAATTTTGTACCTCATCTGTCTGTGTACGATGAGATATTTCCCTTAAGCTTTGAGCTCAAGGAAGAGGGGAGGGCTGTTTGCTGCTGATAATAAAGTCAGAGTGGAAGTCTCAGCTTGGAACCCTAATAAAGCCAGCAGAACCTAATTGTGGCAGTGGGGCTTTGGGATTGACTTGTCGATAGTGAGCTGTTGTCTGGGGACCCTTGAGATAGGCTTGCTGTCTACTTGCTACTTGAAGCGTATCTCAGGGACCACAGCATCAGCACTGCCCGAGAGAGAGCTTGTTAGAAATGTAGAATCTCAGATCCCACTCCTGACTTACTGAATCAAAATCTGCATTTTAACAAGGTGATTTGTGTTCGCATTAAAGTTTGAGAAGTACATGCCTATGGAATTTTTACATCTTTCTGTGGTTGTTCTGGGAAGATTCCTGCAATTGGCTAGCCTCTTCTAATTCGTGTTGTTATTTATCAACTTAAATCTCAGAAGTGTATTATCTGCTTCCCTAAAATTTTGGAGAATTCCAGTCTTTGTACAATCTTGTCCTTCTTGTAAAGTTCTTTATAATGGAGATAAAGAGTTGAACTTGAAGAATATCGGAGAAGGAGACAGTCCATCTGAGCAGGAGTGGTCCAAAAAGGCATTATTTGAGTTAGGCTTTGAAGAAAATAAGGGGAGGAGGTGAGTACATATCAAGTGGATGAAAGAATATGGGCCACCCTACAGAGGTGGGAATTATCATATGCAGATCTCCAAACTGTAAAATTTTGAGGGCATAAGTTGTCTTGCTCTTATATATATCCTCAGTGACTGGCATAGAGTAGGTGCACTATAAATTCTCTGTGAACTAAACAGTAGGAGGATTAGCTTAACTGGAGGTGAGGGTTTATATAAAAATTATGGGACTTGATACAGATTTCTTGGGATAAGACTACATGATGGGGACCTTGAAAGCTTGGTAAGGATTTGTATTTAAATTTGTTGAATAATTTTCAATAAGGCATGAGGGGATGGGAGGAGGGTTATTTAGGGTTGTTATTAGGAAAATGATTAACGAATTAAATAACCATGTTCAAACTCCAGAACCTGAAGCCCTCCAAAATCTTCTTGTCTCTTCCAGATATGCAGATGTTTGAGAATACACTGTAGAGATCACACATGAAGGAGAAAGAAACTTGAATAAATATGATAGACATTAGTAGCACCTTTCAATTTTTTATATGTTGTAGGTTCTTAAGCAGGAGAACCGTGTGAAAAAGTGGTGTTTGAAAGTTATTAAGATGCAGTAAAGTGCTAGGTGAATTGGAAGGGGAAGAGAATAGAGTTAGGTAGACCAGGTAGGGGTTTGTTTTCATGATCTAGGAAATGCAGGCAGGTAGACGTAGACCAAGGTAATGGCAGGACAGAGGATGTTTGCTTGTGAAAGTTCCTGGTATTATAAAGGAGAGAACTCTCCTCAAGCAGTTTGAGTCTTACATTGACAAGAAGAAGAAAGGATAAAAGAGAGAAACCACCTGAGGCAATAGTAGTAACAACAAATATTCTTGACCACTCTCATAGTCCTCATGGTGAGGATTAAATGAGCTGTTTCTTGTAAGTTGCCTAGGAAAACGCCTGGCGCATGGTAAACACTCAATACCTGTTAGCTATTAGCTATTATTTCCTGGAAGAAAGGACCTACTGGTGCTGTCAAGTGGCACTTCTGGTCCTCAAAATCAGCACCCAACTCAGTGCTTATTCGTAACAGATGCTTAATAAATGTTTGATGAATGGGTGAATGGGAAATAAAATATCTCTCAATGTAGGAATGGAATATATTGATTCTAAATAAAATCACATTTTACTGTTGACATGTATTCTAAAAATAATCCCCATGGAGGATTGGGGGAAAGTGGTTATTGATCTCTCATCTTTTACTCTCCAAGTTAGCTTTATCTCTCTTTCTCTTTCTTTATCCCTTTGTCCACTCCCACCCTAATGGATTCCTATCTGTATATTCATGATTCCTGGAAAACAGCTCTCCCTGTCTGTGTTTTACAGCAGATGCCCAGTAAATATTTGCGTTAATTAGTAAACCAGTGCGTTCTAGGTCTATGGCTCACACTTCAAAGCAGGACTATCAGTGAGAAAGATACCCTCTTTTCTTTGCCATATTTAAATCAGCCCTTTTAAATAGTTTGTCCTCTCTGAGTGATCACTAAGATGTTTGGTACAACCAATTTAATTGTGGCTAAACTACTTTATTTCATGCTGAAATACATTGAACATTTATGCATGAACCTGAATCTCTAGAAGTTTCATCATTATTTGACAGAATAATTGAAGCAAGGGGGCAAGGATTGAGTGGTTCATATTTCACTTATATTTCTTCACCCACCTCTAAGTAAAATATTCCAGAGAACATTTTGCTCCAGAGAGCAAAAGTCAGGAACTTTTTCTGCCCCATCACCAGGTGACAGCAAAGTGGAGAGTGGAATTAAAATAGACAGCAAGTTGGAGAGGGAATTAAAATATCTAGCATCTCTTTTCAAGAATCCAAAATTCTTTTCACTTATCACCGGAGCATCTCTGTGATAGAAAAGAGAAGTTTCCACATATGGTGGCAGCTAACTTTCATACTTAAGGAATCTTACAGGGACTTAGAACCATTAAATGTCTTAGTTTCCTCACTTGGAAAAGTCTGTAGAAACATGACATCCAGATCTTCTGATATCTTTGGATCCTTCTCTTCCAAGTTGGCTTGCCTTTTGCCATTAAACAAGTCTTTTCTTTAGTGCTTTCATGATGATGGGTCTTTTGGAAGAGATTTGCCACAAAGACTGTTGAACAGGGGTGGATAATCTTTCTATATCAAGGCCACTGACTCACTAAAAAGGTCAATCAGGCACACTTAAGCAAGTGCAATCTAATTTAGGTAATTGAGAGGGAATGGGAAACTATTAGATAAATATACTTCTAGCTCATATCATGGCCAGTTGGTAAAGATGAGGGAGGGAACTTAGGGGAAGAAGTAGGATGGATTAGAAGAAGGAAACAAGGAGAGAAAAACATTCACTCAGAGGTAGACAGATGCCCGTACAAATAGAGACGGACAGAGAGGGCCGAGGTTTGTGAGTTTTGAGATGAGAGTTCCTGAGTGAGGTGCTTGTCATATGCCGTTGCTCACTTGCACTGGTTTCTGTGCTAATGAGTTGTTTAAGCGTTGCTCATAGCTCCTCCTACAGCAGTTTGCCAGGAGAAAAAAAAAATTCTTCTTTGGACTGTAGCAACATTAACCCAAGTGATATCTTTCTGAGAGAACAGATAAAATTAAGCCAAGTGCTGGAGGTTTGCCTGCTCCCTTAAAGAGAATGCAACTAACGTTAACTGAATCCTTACTCTGTAGCACGTGTTCTTTATAGGTTATCTAATTTAATCCTTCACAAATCCAGCAACAGGCCCTGTTATGCCCATTCTACAGATGATAAAACAGTCATTCAGGGACTTGCCGGGTAACATAACTAGTTAGTGGAGAAACATGCACCATCCATCTCCTGAGTCCTGCTCTTTCTGTTTCACCAGCTGCATCCAAGTCTCTTTCTAGAACTTAAAGGAACCAGAATATCATCCAGGTTTGCAAATTGGTTGAAATTGCTCCAGGCTTCAGATTGATAATAACTGCTTTATTGAACAGAGATGCGTCACTGGGCCGCACGCCAGCCAGCCGGGCTTCTTATCCATTTAAAGTAGAACAGCTTCCAGTAGGTTGCAGGGAGCATTTTATCTACCCTTCCCTGACAGATGGTTTTCTATTTGGCTTTTGAAATTCCTACAGGAGGCAAGTTCACAGTTTCTCTTAATAGCTCATTGAGGTCATTTCCAGAGTCAGTGTTAGGATCGTCAATACCATGACCCCTTTCCCCTCCCTTTGAGTGCAGGGTACTCTTGAGGGCCTGGCTTTCCTGCTGGCCTAAGATGGTGCTACAGTGTTTCCTGTGACACATAGAAACTGTGCACTTACAAGGAATACTATGAATAAGGAGTTAGCAAACTTCTGCCCTTGGGCCAGATCTGGGCTGGCTGTTCTTGTAAATAAAGTTTTATTGGAACACAGCCATGCTTATTGGTTTATGTATTGTCACTGACTGCTTTTGTGCTTTGACGGCGGAGTTTAGGAGTTGTAACAGAGACCGGATGACCTGCAAAGCCTAAAATATTTATTACTTGCCCCTTACAGAGCAAATTTGTGACTCCTTCTATAGATATCAAGTCTCCTAGAGAATTCTCAAAGGGAAAACGGAGCATGGCTGTAGCAAAGCGAGGGTGTTCCCTAGGCAGTAGTACTGGGGTCCACTACAGATGTTTTCCATGTGCCTCTAGTTGTGTTTGGGGGAATCTAAAAGGGAGAGGTCTTTTGGTTATATGTTGAAAGGATGCCTCAGGATAGGGGTTGGGAGTTCCTGATAGGAATGTTGCTTGTGCATCAAAATATAGACCCGTGCTTCTCTGTTCTGACTGTGTTCTTGTCCAGGCAAGTCTGGAAATTGTGACTCCTTGAAACCATGCAGGCAGCCAAGTATTCCAGCTGATGTTTGGGGATTTTTTTTTTCTTTGTTTAAAAATAAACTTTGTAGAATCTTTTTTTTTTTTTTTTTCCTCACAGCTCTCTAAATATTCTGTTTTGAAACACTTAATTACCCAGGTTATTTATATGGAAAGGTCTGATAATGTTTCTATGGGCGTCTGTTATTTATTTCTTTTGCTAAATTTTATCTTATATTAGGGGAAGGGTTGAGGTTGGTTACCATGGCAACATTCTCAAAACTGCAACAATCCTATTAGGGATGCAGAAACTATAGTCATTCTGGTGGGAGGGCAGCATGGGTAGTGGGTGGTAGTCTTTTTATTTTTATTTTATTTTTTTGAAGAAAACCTCTTCCACTTCCAACCGTTTTGCATTCATTTATTTTAAGCTTTGCAGTGTAAAGTACTGGAGTAAGAAATGAAAAGGAGAAAGGGCTCCTATCTCTCTCCATTAAATTTCTGTCGTCTTTATCTGCTCCATTTTAGGGATACCCTACTTTCTATCTGATCTTTTATTCATTTATGTGTTTATTTATTCACCAAACTTATATAGAGGCCTACTCTTTGTTAGAGATGAATAAGATAGAATCCCTGTTCTCATTTCTTCTTTCAAATTACAAATTCCTTGAAGTCACTAAGGACTTTAATTCAGTTAAACAAATATTTGTGAGCACTTGCTCTGTACCAAGCATTAGGCTGGCAAACAAAAAGGAAGCTTTTGTCAAAGAACATTGTTTTGCTTGGTTGAATGGCACAGGGAAGGGCAAATGGTTAAGTACTGAGATGTTTAAAATAAAATTTGATAAATGCTAACGCAGAAGTATGTCACCCACTTAACTCTCCAGCCTGGAGAGCATAGGAAAGACTTTGAAAGAGAGGTGACACCTGGGCTGAGTTAAGACAGATAGGCATTTTCCAGTTAAAGCGCCGGGGGTGGGTAGGGCATTCCAAGCACCTCTGGACCCACAAGAATAGAGTTAGAGTGGTGAGGGAGCCCTTGGCTTTGTGCATAAGATCTTTAAAAACATGCAGATGAGTGGTGGTTGAACAGTCCAAAGGCATAGGCAGGATCCACTAAGAGAAGTTTTGTCTGGGATTTTGCATACTGGAAACCACTAAAGAACTCAAGCAGGGGAGCGACTTGAGTGTTCTGGTTTAAGACATTTCTGTTGGTGGTGTGTGGGATGGGTGGATAATGAAGGGAAAGGAGCAGATTGGGGTGGGAAGGTTTTGGAGATTTGTAAAAGATGACAAGGTTCACCTTGGGACATGGTGAGTTTCGGATGAGCCCCACCATATTGGACTGTCTAGTGGGCCGTGGGAAATATGGGCCCAGGAGTGAAAGAAATGTGGATGGGAGCTAGAAATCTGGGTACCATCTGAGAAGGCTTGTGGGGAGGGGAAGCAGCCTCCTGGGATAGAATCGTAAAACAGCCTTGCTTTCTGTTTCCATTCATTCTTCAAACCTGCATGATGGGGCATGTCCTTCCCTGTTGCTGCTGGTCACTCTTAGGGAATTAAACAAAAACAAACAAACAAACTCCAAAAAACTTTCAGTTGTAAAACACCAGACTAACTCAGTAACTAAAACTTCCAGAAGTAGGCAATAATAAACACTCTAGACTTGGTTTAGAATGGAGCCTTCTTCCCTCCCCAGCTGGGGCCTGCCACGGGCCTGCTGCAGTCAGGGAGAGGATGAGCGATCAGCTGCTCCCCTTCCCCACACTGCTCTTTTTTTTTTTTTTTTTTTAATTTTTAACATCTTTATTGGAGTATAATTGCTTTACAATGGTGTGTTAGTTTCTGCTTTATAACAAAGTGTATCAGTTATACATATACATATGTCACCATATCTCTTCCCTCTTGTGTCTCCCTCCCTCCCACCCTCCCTATCCCACCCCTCTAGGTGGTCACAAAGCACGGAGTTGATCTCCCTGTGCTATGTGGCTGCTTCCCACTAGCTATCTGTTTTACATTTGGTAGTATATTTAAGTCCATGCCACTCTCTCACTTTGTCCCAGCTTACCCTTCCCCCTCCCCATATCCTCAAGTCCATTCTCTAGAAGGTCTGCGTCTTTATTTCTGTCTTGCCCCTAGGTTCTTCTATTTTTTTTTAGATTCCATATATGTGCCCACACCGCTCTTTTACCCCTTCTTCCTATTTGTTGGTCCCAGTTGCGGGCCTGTTGCAGACCTCTCTGGTTTATTTTCTTGAAGTATAGTTGATTTACAATGTTGTTAGTTTCTGGTATACAGCAAAGTGATTCAGTTTTGTGCATATATATATGTATATATATATATATATATAGTTTTTCATATTCTTTTCCATTATGGTTTATTACAGGATATTGAATTAGTTCCCTGTGCTATACAGTAGGACTTTGTTGTTTACTTTATACACAGTAGTTTGTATCTGCTAATCCCAAACTCCTAATTTATCCCTCCCCTACTCCCTTTCCCCTTTGGTAACCGTAAGTTTGTTTTCTGTGTCTGTGAGTCTGTTTCTGTTTTGTAAATAAGTTCCTTTGTATCATATTTTAGATTCCACATACAAGTGATATCATTTGGTATTTGTCTTTCTCTGTCTGACTTACTTCACTTAGTAGGATAATCTCTAGGTCCATCCATGTTGCTGCAAATGGCCATGTTTCATTCTTTGTTATGGCTGAGTAGTAGTGTGTATATATGTACCACATCTTTATCCATTCCTCTGTTGATGGGCACTTGGGTTGCTTCCATATCTTGGCGGTTGTAAATAGTGCTGCTCTGAACGTTGGGGTGCGTGTATCTTTTCCAGTTAGAGTTTTGCCCGGATATATGTCCAGGAGTGGAATTGCTGGGTTGTATGGCAACTCTGTTTTTAGTTTTGAAGGAACCTCCGTACTGTTTTCCATAGTGACTCCACTGCAGACCTCTCTAAGTTGAAGTTGGGTTGGGAGAGAGGAGGAGGGAGGAAACACTTAAGTTCCTACGTGACTAGTAATGAATTGTTTTTCAGTGTCAGCGCTCTCTGGATCTAGCAGATATTTAAGGTGACTTCTCTTTGGAGTCCTATGGAATTGTTGCAGTCTCCCCTCCCTCATTGCTGAGGAGCTCCTATGTGCGGTTCCTGGAGACAGGGCAATGCATCGCTCTCCTGGCTACAGTTTTCTCAACCCTTAGGTTCCTGGTAACACGTCCAGCTAGTCTCAGTCAAGGGCTGTGGAGGAGCATGTAAGCCAGCCCGGACGTGGCTGTCTCTAGTACGTGGTCCGCACTGTGTTCCACAGGGGACACCCAAGCAACCTTTGCTTCTGCAGACTCTGGAAGTGCAGCCGCCTCTCCTGGATCCAACATCAAAGCAGCCAGCAGGCCCATCTCTATTTCTAGATTTCAGCTGTGAATCAGGCACCAATCGATGTGTCTCCCAAACTGCGTGAACTGCTGAGGACAGATGTTTTTCTGCCTCTTAAAGCTCCTCTGGACGTGAGATGCAGAGGCAAGCAAGCCTAACCACCACCCTCCTTGGTCGGAGGGATGTGCGCTCTCAACGCATCAACAGCTGCCTTGAAAAATCCCTCCCAAGATGTCCAGTTCTTGATCCCTTTATACCCTTGATGTGGTAAAGGAGTGATGAGTTTTATAAACAGTTTGTAGCCACCTTCTTGGGCCAATTTTGCAAGTGGTCCAGCTCCTCTTTAAAAATTCATCATCTATTGTTTCTTGGTGCTTCCGAAAGGATATTCACTGGAACATCTTTTTACATATGTATCATTTCTCTCCCCTCATTTCTTTTAAACTTTCCCATCTTGTTGTGGAGAGAATTTTGCTACATTGAGGCAGGATAGGCTGCTTCCAGGGTGGATTCAGTGGATGACAAGGGTGGAACCAGGCAGCGTTTGTGGGGATTGTGTGCATAGCTCCCAAGTAGACAGGGTCTTCCTAGACGAGAAGCTGTGCATCAAACAGGACCTCAGTTTACAACGATTGATCTCCCCCATTCTAATGACTCACCAATTTCTCTTTGTAGCCCAGACCTCTCCCTGAGTTGCAGACCCATATATCTGGCAGCTTACTGGGCTTCTCTGATCACAATATTACAAACTTAACTCACATCGTTACTCTGAACTGCACTCTCCATCCAGAATACCCATCTATCTTCATGTAATTTCCCTTTAGTCTTAATGAATGGCACCTAGAAAATCCACCTGATTGCTCAAGTCAGAAACCTGGGAGTCATCTATAAGTTCTTAAGCTCGTATGTGCCGTTGGTGCCCCTTTAGCAATCTAGTGATGTCTGTGGACACCTTTCAAAATAATGTTTTTAAGTATAGAGGACCATTATGGAAACCAATGATATGGAAACACAGTTCTATATGGATAATTTGGAATCTGTGAATTAGCCCTCCCTTTTCATACCTCTCTCAGTGGTTCATTGTCAGTCACCAGTTACTACCTGGATAGCAGTCAGACTTATTTCATCTCGTCTAACTTCCCTGCCACTTCCTTAATTCAGGCCTTCATCATCTCTCACTTGAATTACTGCAATAATTCAAGTAACCAAAATAGAACCACGCTCTAGTCATAACCTAGTTTTGACAGTCATCCACACAATACGTCAACTAACTTTCCAGTTCCTGCTTGATGATGACGATGATGATGATTTTAGAGGTTCTTTTTTTTAGAGTAAAATGTATAAACATTGAAATGCCTAAATCTTAGATATACAATTTGGATACATGAATCCACAGCGCATCCTTCCTGGAGTAAAACTCACCTGTATGAAGACGCAGAACATTTCCATCTTCCCAGAAGTTCCCTCTTCCCTTCCCATCCCCTTTCCAGTCAAGCTCGCTGCCCCTCAGAGGCAATCACTGTCTTTATTTTTTAAATCTTAGTTTAGTTTGCCTGTTCTAGAATTTCATAGAAATGGAATCATACAGTATATATTCTTTTGTGCCTGACTTTCACTCAACGTAATGTGTGTGGGATTCATCCATAAAGTTGCCTGTATTAATGGTTCATTCCTTATTATTGCTCAATACTAGTCCATTATATAAGTAAAGCACAGTTTGCTTGTGAACCTCCTGTTGGTGGACATTTTCATTGTTTTGATTTTTTAGTATTGTGACTAAAGCTGCTTTGAACATTCTTGAAGTCTTTTTGTGGGCATATGTTTTCGTTTCTCTTGGATAAATACCTAGCAGTGAGATCGAAGGGTAGGTTATGTTGACTTATATAAAAAGCTGCCAGATCTTTCCCAGAAGTACAGTTTCACTTCCCACTAGCAAGGTATGAGCGTTCTTGCTGTGCCACATCCTCACTAACATTTGTATCATCAGTGTGTAAGTGTGGCCGTTTTGGTGGATGCCTAATGAGTGATCTCAGTGTGGTTTTATTTTGCATTTCCCTGGTGACTAATGATATAAAGCATTATTTCTCATTCAACAGTCACATATTTTCTTTTGTGAAGTGTCTGTCGAAGCTTTTTTTTTTTTTTGCCTATTTTGTTAAAATTTTTTTATTAGCGAGTTATAGGATTAAAAAATTCTAGATGTAAATCTCTTATCAGATGTATATTTGGTGAATATTTTCTCCCAATCTGATACATACCTATTAATTTTCCTAGTGTTATTTTTCTTAAGCAGAAAATTTTTATTATTCTTTTATGGTATTGCTTTCTGTTTCCCATCTGAGAAATCTTTACCATATCCCCTATGAAGATATTCTCCTGTGTTTTCTTCTAAAATTTTATATCTTAGCTTTCACATTTATATCTGTGAACCATGTTGAATTAATTTTTGTGCATAGTATGAGATGAGGATATCTTTTTCCTTATGGATATCTAGCTGTTCCAGCATAATCTGTTGAAAAGACTTCCTTACTTTATTGAATTGCTTTGGTTACTTCATCAAAAACCAATTGCCTGTATAATTGTGGCTCTACTAATGGACTCTCTAGTCTGTCCTCTTCATCTATTTGTCTATCTTCATGCCCATTTCGCACTCTAGATTAAAGACTTCTTGAAGTCATGTAGAGTAAACTACCAATCTGTTCGTTTCTAAAGAATATGTTACTGTTCTAGATCCTTTGCATTTCCAATCAGATTTTAGAATTAAGTCAATTGTTATTTATAAAGCCCTGCTGGGATTATGATTGGGTTGCATTGACTCAACTGGTTAATTTGCATGCATAGTTTATTGGTTAGCTAGGGATTTGGGGGGATTTTATTTGCAGATTTTAGTGTTCATTCCCTTTGTGACTTCCTCACTTCCAACATTTCCCTGTAACTTTCTGGCAGTTCTGCCTTCCCTGAAGTCATCTGACATCCCAGTCAAGCAACGAAGCTGAGGCTTCCTGCAGTCCCAGCTATGTGTGGATTGGGAGTGCTCTCGGGCAAAAATTTGCGCACTTGCAAATTTCATCCATTACAGTTTCCCTTTTTTTTTTTTTTTTTTTTTTTTTTTGCGGTACGCGGGCCTCTCACCATTGTGGCCTCTCCCGCTGCGGAGCACAGGCTCCGGACGTGCAGGCTCAGCGGCCATGGCTCACGGGCCCAGCCGCTCCACGGCATATGGGATCTTCCCAGACCGGGGGACGAACCCGTCAGGCGGACTCTCAACCACTGCGCCACCAGGGAAGCCCCAGTTTCCCTTTTAATGGCAATCTCTGCTCCAGTTTTTGCCTGACTTTGGTCACTTTTCAGTGATTTTTAGTAGCTAAAAAAAATTGCCTAGATTTCATCATTGTATTTGCAGAGCAGTTCTTATAACCAAGGTGCTCTACTATTAGGAAAGACAGGACACCTCCTTCAGCTACCATCCAGTGATGTCTTCGCCTCCCCTTTCACCTCCACTAATCCATCTCTCCATGGTCCCAGAGTGATCTTTCAAAAATGTACATGTGAGCGGGACTTCCCTGGTGGTCCAGTTGTTAAGATGCCACTGCTTCCATTGCAGGGGGCAGAGGTTTGATCCCTGGTCGGGGAACTAAGATCCTGCATACCACCGGGCTTAGCCAAAAAAAAAAAAAAAAAAAAAAGTAAACGTGAGCAAACCATTCCCTAATTTAAAGCCCTTCAAAGGCTCCTCATTGCTTTCATTGATCCTCATTGGTTTCCCCTCTTCTTTTCTAGATTTTCCATACTTATCTCGTGTGCTCTTTGGTTTTATTGGACCATTAGGCATTCCCTAGACACACCCTTCCCTGGAAAGTCTCCCCTTCTTTGCACATATAATGGTCCCTTTCTGAAATGTCTCTGCCTTCTTCGTAGCCTGGCTACCTCCTAAGGTCCTTCAAAAATCAGCTCAACGCATCAACCCTTATGGAAAACTTCCCCAAGTTGTGTTACTCATGCTTTCTTATTTTCCCATTTTTCTTGCTATATGTTAGTGTCATAGAGCTTATCAATTTGTATTTAATTATTTAATCACTTATTAGTTACCTCAAGTATTGAGGCCGTGAGCTCCTTTAGAGAAGAGTCTATGTCTTAGTTACTTTTGATTGTCCATCACCTAGTATTCTTGTTGAAGGAAAGCAAGGAGGATGGATGGACTTTATAGTCAAAATATGGTTGCATTGTAAATGCAAACTGTAAATTGTAGGTACCTGACCATCCTAGATTATTTTCCCTCAGTGCTCTTGCTCATGGCCCTGGATATTTTATTGCCAGTATGAATTTAACAAGATAAAGGTAGAACCACAGAAATGCCTCAATTATCTAGAGCAAAGCGTTACAGGAGTCTCAGAAAAAGTATCAAGTCAAGATTTATATATATGTGTGTGTATATATATATATAATCCTTTAAAGAGACTAAAGGACATCTATAAGTAGAAAGCAGTGACAATATAAATAAAGAACCAATGATGCAAAGATTTCACGTATTGAGATGCTATTTAAGTTTTGTGGACACAAAGGAAAAGGCTGATTATGATTTCAAAAATTAAGCATCTCTTGAAGCTTTAAACTACATGGCCAGCAATATGGCACAGGGGACACTGCCAGAACCTTGACCATAGCTTCTCTTGCTGTTGCCAGACACAGGGAGCCAAAATCCTTGCACGTTTACTTGGACGTGTCAACCAACTTTTCTTTCTTTCTCCCTTTTTCTTGTCTTCCTTTCTCTCTTTTCTCTTTCTCTCCTCCCACCCACCCTCACTTCCTTCCTTCCTCTCTTCCTTCTTTCTCCTCTTCCTTCCTTCCTTCCCTTCCCTCTTACCCTTCTCTTCATCCCTCCCTCCCTTCCTCCTTCCTTCCTTCCTTTCTTTCTTCCCCACTTTTTCAAAGATTTCTTTTTTTTTCAATTAATGATTATTTCATTATTCTCCCCTTTCTTCTTCTGTTTTTCCCTTCTCCCCTTGGATTAATCTGTAAAACATTACCTTCCTATGTTCACTCCACTTTCGCTTCAAGCCTCCCGGCAGTACACGTGGCCCCTCGAATGCCTCTCCTTTCTCACAAGGCCCTCTCCTTTTATCATTCCTTAAGGCACTGAGAATCCACTTCCTCCATTAAGTTCACTTGGACTAGTTGATTGTGTGTTTGCAAGTGCATATGTGGATGGACACTTTTTTAAAACTTTTAATTATAAAAATAATAAATGTGCTATCCATATAGGATAGATAATATAGTATAAAAATGGAAAGTTTCTCCTTTAAATACACCTGCTCCCAAAACATCTCTTTCCCCAGCCCCAGAGGTAACTGCACTTAACCATTTGCTGTGTTGTGTGTCCTTCCATATTGTTTTCTAAGCATCTATGAATGCACACACATGCTTATGTATAGCAGGATGATGAAAATATTTGCCCACTAGTATGGCAATATAAATAAATACATAATTCATCACTTAAAAATATGTTCTCTTCTATTCTTTAAGTGAACTGAACTATATATAAGTGCCTACCAAGTGATGTAAGTTAGAGGGCAAATCATTCATCATATCATTCTGATAATTTCCAAAGCATTTATTGATTTCTAGTTAGTATGGTGCAGTTGTCTCTAGCTAAGTGATAGCCCTGTATGAACCATGATTTGAAATAGGAAACACGTTAATCTATTCCACAATTCACTTATTGCATTGATAAGTGTCAGTCCTTGAGCCAAGGGTTTCGTTATAGCCAGAGGGTGGCTGGACACACACCTGGACGATTGGACATAGGGAGCTGGTGCTTTGGCCCCCAGGGAATCGCCGCTGGAAGCCACCTTCTCCACTGTCCCATCAATGCTAGGTTCCAGGTGCATCTGCACTAGCTCTACTTCCTGGTCCAGTCACCCACCTCGGTGGCCACCACTGGACAGTGTTATTGAGTGATTTGTGGACTTAATTAAGCAGAGGATTTCTCTTTCCCCATTTATATGGAAGTCTTTAAATAGTTTAACAAAGGATATGGCTGTACCAGTGTATAAAATAGGTATATCAACCCTGTATATATTCCACATACCTTAAATTCATTATATGTGTATATGTGTGTATGTGTGTGTACATAAGCATTTATGCATCTACAGACCCCCAAATCAAGGGCACAGTTAAGTAGGCAAGAAATAAGAGTGGCAGAGGTGCCTGGGTAGAAAGTGAGGGAGAAGAGGAAAGACGGCAGGTCCAGAGAAGTGTCAGCACTTACCCTCCTGGAGTGAGTGTCTGTCTGCCAAACTTTAAGAAAAATCCTTGAGTGTTATTGTTTCCTCATTGCCCTCCCAAGGATGCTTAGCATTTGCATATTTCTGAGCATTAAAGACCACAAACTGCCCTGCTGGATCTTTCGCCTGATTTCCCCACTTAGATGAGAAGAACTGACCCTCAGTGGAGCATACATTTCCAGGAGCCAAGGAGTTAAAAGAAGAAACAAAGAAAAGCAGAGAAAGAAAGAAGGAAGAGAGAAGTGAGTCAGAGGTCTTCTGCCTGTGCGTCTGAGTCAGCTTAGTGTGTTAAAAAAAAAAAAAAAAAGCTGTGTGCGGAGACCTGCCTGGAAAAACTGCTGAATGGAAAGACTTGAGAATAGCTTATAGACTTTGATGGCAGGTGAAGAATTTTCATGTCTTTTCGGAAATGGTGAGCGGCCACTAATAACGCTCCTGTGACATCACAGAAACCTTGACGCTTGCTCGTCCTTCTCATTCTCTTATTAAGCCCATCCCACCTCCTTTTCATAGGGGACCTTAGCACAAGGGAGAGAAGAGGAGGGAACAAGGCATGTGGAGGTGCTAGTCTACCTGACAACCACGTTCCCCCACCAATCAGGTGGTCTTTTTGGAGGAGATGCCGTTTGGTAAAGGTGACCTGTGAGCACTCGCTACTGTCAGCAACTCAGACATGTGGGACCGCTGGAAAGAAAAACACCCCTGGATGGGGGGAAGGTTGAGTTCAATTTTATTTTTGATTGTGTGTGCGTGGATGGGAGGGGATGATAAATGTGTGTGCTCTGGGTGCCGCAGAAGAGCAGATGCAATTTTATTATATTCATGCCCACAAGGGTGAACATTTTAATTTTATTTACAGTAGGGGGAAAAGACCCTCCAGAGTTAAAGATTTGATGTAGTGGCAGTTGCACTGAAGCTTCTAGTTTCACTCCGTTTCCACAAACATGTAACTTTCTGAGAAAAATCTCCATTTGACTGACCTATTTCAAAGTTTGCTTTTTACAAAAGCAGTTTGGGAAATTGGAGTTAAAGTTATTCCTCTTTTTAACCAGTGGAAATGTTTTTAAGGTGCTTTTCATGTTGCTCAAACTATGACCGTAAATTCTGTTTGATTCGATATTGAATCTGTTGGAGAGTTTAAATACAGTCCACGTGCAGGCCTGTATCAAATGCCGCGCGTACTTCGCTATTTTGTTTTCATATAAAGTGGCATTTGTCTTTTTTAAAGTAGTAATCGCTTTCTCCTCTGATGTTAGAAGGTGCATCAGCGTGTCTCCAAGGGGTAGGTGAGCACTGTTATAACTGCCCTGATTCAAGGCAGCTGGAGACACCGCCCAGGGCACGGGCCCACCAGGCAACTTACGCGCAGACACGTTCTTGTTACGTTACTGAATCGCTCTGTAAAGCAAAGCTAATTTTCTAGAACCAAAATTTCAGCTGAATGTCAATGATCCTTTTGCCAGAACCTAGTAGTATTTTAAAACATTGGCTAATTTGGCCCAAATGAGTCACCCAGGAAATATTTTAAGGTACCCAAAAGTAAGTTTAAGTGACTGAAAAAAGTTCGGTAAAGTCTTCATCTCCGTCTCCAGACTTCGCTCACTCATTTGTAAACCTCAGAGGTATTGCCATGTATAATGTCGGTGCATTTAGATATATGATTTTTCTCACCTTCTAGATATTTACCCTGTCGTGATAGAAAGAACTTGGATTTAGAGTCAGTCTTGGATTTGAGTCACGTTATTACTTCTGTGGCCTTGAGCAGGTTACAGAGACCCTGGAAGCCTGTTTTCTCACCCAGGAAATGAAGATAATGCCTGCAGGATAGGACTGGAGTGAGGATTAAATCAGATTAATTTTGTAAAATCTCGGCCCCCATTAAGAATTCGGAAAACATCAGTTTCTTCATTTTTCTTGTTCCTTTTTTAAAAAATTAATTAATTTATTTGTTTTTATTTTTGGCTGCATTGGGTCTTTGTTGCTGTGCACGGGCTTTCTCTAGTTGCAGCGAGCGGGGGCTACTCTTCGTGCGCGGGCTTCTCATTGCGGTGGCTTCTTTTGTTGCGGAGCACGGGCTCTAGGCACACGGGCTTCAGTAGTTGTGGTGCACGGGCTTCAGTAGTTGTGGCACGTGGGTTCTAGAGCGCAGGCTCTGTAGTTGTGGCACACGGGCTTATTTGCTTCGTGGCATGTGAGATCTTCCCAGAAACCCGTGTCCTCTGCATTGGCAGGCAAATTCTTAACCATTCTGCCACCAGGCAAGCCCCATTTTTCTTGTTCCTTGATTGTCCTTATTTGTTTGTCTGTTTGTCTTTCTGAGCCTTGGGTTTCTCCTTAGTTTAGGTAGGAGGTGATGTTGAAGTATCTAAATCTGGATTCTGCCAACAGAATGTTTCTGAATTGGTCTCTTGTCTTGTCTTGATGAACAAGCCACCCATTCAGCCCAGCTTCCTGATCAATATCTTGTTCCTCAGTTCCTGTATGCTCCCTTGGGTACATGGAGCCCCCGTCACACGGGCACCCCTCAGGGTGGCTATTTCAGGGCTCCAGCCCCTCCAGGGGGTCAGGTCACCTTTGCTGGCTGACTCTCTAAAGCAGTAATCTGTTTCTTTGGCAAAGAGCCTAATAGCATCTTCTCTGCATGTTAATCATATTTATTCATTCTGATCAGAGTGGGGACTTTCCCAAATTGTCGTGCCTTTGCAGAGTGTTTCCTACCATTATGTGCTATAAATGTGGTGTCATTTTATGCTCCTACTTATTTTTGCTAATATAAGAGAAATCCCATTATAAATAATTCCAAGGGACTTTGCAGATTATTTCACTGGTTCAAAATAAGAGGATGGTTCCCTAGAATGTGGAACTGCTTTCGGAGTTTGTAGATGTAAAATGGAGTATAATGCGATTGCCCTGTGGGCCCCATCTGTACAGAATGGCGTGTGCTGAGAGAAAGCAAACGGGGGAGCAGATCTCTGCATCCAACGATTCTCCCCATCCTGCAGCATTAACTCAGAGCATTTTACCCCATCGTGACACTGACTCACCCTCCCTCTCTCCACCCCCATTGTCTAGTTCTGATGTGCTCTGGGCCCACTAATTCTAGGGTTGCACTGACTTATGCCTCCTTCGTCCTAAGGTGGGGAGAAAGCTGGTTTTTACTAATAAAAGTATGAAAACAGAAATGCCACCACTTTCACTGCAAACAATATATGTTGGTTGAAGTATGAATACAACAACTTGGAAGAACTGCCAGCCATGTTTCTAAATATTGGAGGTCTATTTAAGTAAAGAGACATGAATAATTTGAAACTGGCATCCTTTCTTCTTCTTCTTTTTTGTGTTTGCATTAGCAATAAACGTTATGAAACCTCAAAACAAATTCTCATCGTTAGGAGTGGTTGCCTCTGGGAAGTAGGTCCAGGAGCCGGTCTGGGGACTTAGGCTGCTCATTATAAACCATTCTGCATGCTTTCTTTTTTAAAATCAGGTGTATGTATTACTTTGATTTTTTTGATACCTCCCTTAAGTAGGCTCAGTTTAGTTTAAGTAAAATCTGTTGAGTGCCTTGTGCCAGACATTGTGCTGGTCGTCTCAGCTCAGGGATGAATAAGCACTAGCTTTTGCTTGTGAGTTCACAGTCTAATTGGAGAGGCAGAACGGACCAAAGGCATATTTAACTAATATGATATTGGCTTAGAGAGAGGTCGCCATGGAGTTAAATATCTTCCTCCCCAGATGTTCTATTCATACTTCGAATTTCTATCTTTATGATGAGTGTATCTCAACAGCGTTCTAAAGAACACAATTTTGGTTTTAGTGGAAAAAGAATAGATGAAATTTTATCTATGCTTCGCCAACATGGAAGGTTCCAGAATGAGTCAAAGAGAGAGGCATAAAACCAGTCATGAGTTTTATCTTGCTACTTTCTCTCTGGGCATGAGTGCACAACAGTGTACAGTGGACCTAAATCATAAATCAGAATAAGGCTGTGCATGTACCAGGACCTTCTTTATTCCCTGAAGCCCACATCTGCCAATTCCTATGTCCACAGCCAGGGGTTTTTACTGACTTCCAATGATTCTGGTGCGCCCAAGAGCAATGTCGTCTTATTATTAGAAGGTGTTTCCCGACTTGAGTTAGAGGCAAGCCAAGCATCTGTCGCAGCCCCTAAGTCCTTCTGGTTTTCCTGACAAAGCTTCCAGACTTATCTGGGGTCTGGTAGACAGATTTGAGTAAATCTATCAGCTTGTTCAGTAGTTAATGAGGCTTCACTTTCCTCAAAGAGCAAAGCAGCACCACTCTGCATATCGTCAGAGGGTACCAAGTCATTTTGATTTTTAAAATATCATTGAACTATAGCATTAAAATAGCATTGAAATAAAGATTCATGTTTTGTAATATCTACCTATTCCTCTGTCTTGTTCAAGAGAACATTTGCTGAAATTTGTACAAAGAAATCTTTTTGGTTTAATTTTATGGGTTCTTGATTTCCACAACACCAAAAATATCTGCAATAGGTATGATGCATATCATAGGATATGAATCTTGTTTTCACAAACTAGTAGGTAAATACTTTATTAGAGATTTAAGAAAGTGGTTTGTGCAAAAATGAATGAACATGACTTCAAAGATAAAACATAGACTCAGATTGGGAATAAAAAGCAGAATTCTACCAAGATAGAAGTTGATAATCATATGGATTCAACTTCTACTTATTTCATTCAACGATTGCCTTAAATAAGTGGAGTAGGTCACTGCCTATGTTTTATCAGTTCACTCCAAGACTATACGATGATATTAAATTTTTAAATAAATAAACCTTAAAAATGCCTAAAATATGTTATTAAAACCCATACTTGTTAAAACAAATATTTAATTTTTATCAACCAGTGAATGGTACTGCTTTTTTTTGTTTGCTTTTGGTTTTTTTGCGGTACGCGGGCCTCTCCCGCTGCAGAGCACAGGCTCCGGACGCGCAGGCTCAGTGGCCATGGCTCACGGGCCCAGCCGCTCCGCGGCATGTGGGATCTTCCCGGACTGGGGCACGAACCCGTGTCCCCTGCATCAGCAGGCGGACTCTCAACCACTGCGCCACCAGGGAAGACCAATGGTACTGCTTTTATCTTCACTGACTGATTAGAACAATTCTTTTTTCAAAAATTTATTTTACTGAAGTACAGTTGATTTACAATGTTGGGGTAATTTCTGCTGTACAGCAAAGTGATTCAGTTAAATATATATATATACAATCTTTTTCATATTCTTTTCCATTATGGTTTATCATAGGATATTGAATATAGTTCCCTGTGCTATACAGTAGGACCTTGTTGTTTATCCATTCTATAGATAATAGTTTTTGCATCTGCTAATGCCAAACTCCCAGTCCATCCCTCCCCCACTCCCCCTCTGCCTTGGCAACCACGAGTCTGTAGAATAATTCTTCACAGCTCACTTTAAACCCATTTCTTTGGTTGAGATAACTTTTACTTTAGCTCCAAATTTTCAGGTACATTTGGGGTCAAGACCTGAGAACGTTGTCCTCAACTGCCATAGCTACATTCTACCTGAGCCAGAATTGATCTACCGTGGTTAACGTGCTCTGGCTTCTCCTGCATCTGCTCTTATTTCTCCCTTGAAAGTGGCAGAAACAGAAAGCGTGATTATTATTGTGTAGTAGGGCTCCATAATCAGCGTGATGAATCCCTATGTATAAATCCTGTCTTTTCTCAGAATCTCCTGACCCACTTTCCATTTTTTGAGAAGACAAAATTGTCTTTCCCTCTTGACTTCTTCAGAAATCTCTTACAGTAACTGGTATTTTCATCTGCTGGCACTGCTAACTATTACAGCGTGCCTCTCAGATAGAATACAGAGTGCCCACATTTCATCTTATAAAAGAAGTATTTTTCTGCAAGAGTTAGCTTCTCCGATGAAACCACCATATGGACCATTTAATAGAAAACTCAAAAGACTTGAGAGCACAATTTAACAGTCATTCAATCAAGCTGCAGCAATTTCTTTTGTCCCTTTGTGTGAAGGAGGGGCTGGGGGACGGTTTGGCTTGGGAGGTGGAAGGCAAGAATACAAGGGCTGGGGGGTTTCCCTGGCGGTCCAGTGGTTAAGACTTGCAACTTGCATTGAAGGGGTCACCGGTTAGATCCCTGGTCGGGGAACTAAGATCCCGCATGCCCTGTGGCAAAAGAGAAAAAAAAAAGAATACAAAGGCCGGGCCTGAGGAGGGATGGGAAAAAATTCAGGGCACCTGGGTGCAACAGGGCACAGCAAGATTTTACCAGGGTGGGGAAGAGGGGAGGCAGGGTCGGCACCAAGTCTGGTCGCCTCCCTTTCCCCTGGAGCATGGCCTTCAGTTACTTTTTGTTTGAAGCAGCTGGAAAGATATTTGTTTGTTGTTCTGAGTCAGTGCTCAGCTTTTGGAGAAGCTGCTTGGGGAGACTCATCTATTGTCATCCCCTCTGGGTTTCAGCTCAGTGTGATAAAGTTACTTAAATATGTGTGTTTTTAAATGGTTATGAAAATAAACTACGCATGTTCATGTGACTCCCCGCCTCCCCACTGCTGAGCCCTGCCAAGGGCTGCAGGTAACAGCAACTTTCAATTCTTCTAGCTGTTTCTTCTGGTATTTGTTTACCTCTTCATTTTTTTTTTTTTTAACCTGCAAGTGACTGAGAGCCACTTGATTATTAAAAATTAGTAATATTCTGCTTATGCCTGTTACAGGAGATTATTAAAAATTTTTTTTTATACAGCAGGTTCTTATTAGTTATCTATTTTATACACATCAGTGTATACATGTCAATCCCAATCACCCAGTTCATCCCCCCCCCCCCAATTTCCCCCCTTGGTGTCCATACGTTTGTTCTCTACATCTGTCTCTATTTCTGCCTTGCAAACCAGTTCATCTGTACCATTTTTCTAGGTTCCACATACATGCATTAATATACGATATTTGTTTTTTTCTTTCTGACTTACTTCACTCTGTATGACAGTCTCTGGGTCCATCCGCACCTCTACAAGTAACCCAATTTTGTTCCTTTTTATGGCTGAGTAATAAGCCAATGTATATATGTACCTCATCTTCTTTATCCATTCGTCTGTCGATGGGCATTTAGGTTGCTTCCATGTCCTGGCTATTGTAAATAGTGCTGCAATGAACATTGGTGTGCATGTCTCTTTTTGAATTATGGTTTTCTCTGGGCATATGCCCAGTAGTGGGATTGCTGGGTCATATGGTAGTTCTATCTTTAGTTTTTTAAGGAACCTCCATACTGTTCTCCATAATGGCTGTATCAATTTACATTCCCACCAACAGTGCAAGAGGGTTCCCTTTTATCCACACCCTCTCCAGCATTTGTTGTTTGTAGATTTTCTGATGATGCCCATTCTAACTAGTGTGAATGTAGTTTTGATTTGCATTTCTCTAATAATTAGTGATGTTGAACAGCTTTTCATGTGCCTATTGGCCATCTGTATGTCTTCTTCGAAGAAATATCTGTTTAGGTCTTCTGCCCATTTTTGGATTGGGTTGTTTGTTTTTTTAATATTGAGCTGCATGAGCTGTTTATATATTTTGGAGATTAATCCTTTGTCCATTGATTCATTTGCAAATGTTTTCTCCCATTCTGAGGTTTGTCTTTTCATCTTGTTTATAGTTTCCTTTGCTGTACAAAAGCTTTTAGGTTTCAGTAGGTCCCATTTGTTTATTTTTGTTTTTATTTCCATTACTGTAGGAGGTGGGTCAGAAAAGATCTTGCTGTGATTTACGTCAAAGAGTGTTTTTCCTATGTTTTCCTCTAAGAGTTTTATAGTGTCCGGGCCTATTTTTAGGTCTTTAATCAATTTTGAGTTTATTTTTGTGTATGGTGTTAGGGAGTGTTCTAATTTCCTTCTTTTACATGTAGCTGTCCAGTTTCCCCAGCACCACTTATTAAAGAAACTGTCTTTTCTCCATTTAATATCTTTGCCTCCTTTGTCATAGATTAGTTGACCACATGTGTGTGGGTTTATCTGTGGGCTTTCTATCCTGTTCCACTGATCTATATTTCTGTTTTTGTGCCAGTACCATATTGTCTGATTACTGTAGCTTTGTAGTATAGTCTGAAGTCAGGGAGTCTGATTCCTCCAGCTCCGTTTTTCTTTCTCAAGATTGCTTTGGCTATTCAGGGTCTTTTGTGTCTCCATACAAATTTTAAGATTTTTTGTCCTAGTTCTGTAAAAAATGCCATTGGTAATTTGATATGGGTTGCATTGAATCTGTAGGTTGCTTTGGGTAGTATAGTCATTTTCACAATATTGGTTCTTCCAATCCAAAAACATGGTATATCTCTTCATCTGTTTGTGTCATCTTTGATTTCTTTCATCAGTGTCTTATAGTTTTCTGAGTACAGGTCTTTTACCTCCTTAGGTAGGTTTATTCCTAGGTATTTTTGTTGTTGTTGTTGTTGCAATGGTGAACGGGATTGTTTCCTTAATTTCTCTTTCTGAACTTTTTTTTTTTTTTTTTGCGGAATGCAGGCCTCTCACTGTTGTGGCCTCTCCCATTGCGGAGCATAGGCTCCGGACGTGCAGGCTCAGTGGCCATGGCTCACAGGCCCAGGCGCTCCACGGCATGAGGGATCTTCCCGGACCGGGGCACGAACCCGTGTCCCCTGCATCGGCAGGTGGACTCTCAACCACTGCGCCACCAGGGAAGCCCTCTGATCTTTTTTTGTTAGTGTATAGGAATGCAAGAAAATTCTGTGCATTAATTTTGTATCCTGCAACTTTACCAAATGCACTGATTAGCTCTAGTAGTTTTCTGGTGGTGTCTTTAGGATTATCTATGTATAGTATCATGTCATCTGCAAACAGTGACAGTTTTACTTCCTCTTTTCCAATTTGTATTCCTTTTATTTCTTTTTCTTCTTTGATTGCCGTGGCTAGGACTTCCAAAACTATGTTGAATAATAGTGGCGAGAGTGGACATGCTTGGTTTTTTTCCTGATCTTAGAGGAAATACTTTCAGTTTTTCACCATTGACAATGATGTTTGAGTGGGTTTGTCATATATGGCCTTTATTCTGTTGAGGTAGGTTCCCTCAATGCCCACTTTCTGGAGAGTTTTTATCATAAATAGATGTTGAATTTTCTCAAAAGCTTTTTCTGCATCTATTGAGATGATCATATGGTTTTTATTCTTCAATTTGTTAATATGGTGTATCACACTGATTGATTTGTATGTATTGAAGAATCTGTGCATCCCTGGGATAAATCCCTCTTGATCATGGTATATGATCCTTTTAATGTGCTGTTGGATTCTGTTTGAGAATTTTGTTGAGACTTTGTTGAGAATTTTGCATCAATGTTCATCAGTGATATTGGCCTGTAGTTTTCGTTCTTTGTGACGTCTTTGTCTGGTTTTGGTATCAGGGTGATGGTGGCCTCATAGAATGAGCTTGTGAGTGTTCCTTCCTCTGCAATTTTCTGGAAGAGTTTGAGAAGGATGAATGTTAGGTCTTCTCTAAATGTTTGATAGAATTCACCTGTGAAGCCATCTGGTCCTGGACTTTTGTTTGTTGGAAGGTTTTTAATCACAGTTTCAATTTCATTACTTGTAATTGGTCTGTTCATATTTTCTATTTCTTCCTGGTTCAGTCTTGGAAGGTTATACCTTTCTAAGAATTTGTCCATTTCTTCCAGGTTGTCCATTTTATTGGCATAGAGTTATAGTAGTCTCTTAGGATGCTTTGTATTTCTGCAGTGTCCGTTGTAACTTCTCCCTTTTCATTTCTAATTTTATTGATTTGAGTCCTCTCCCTCTTTTTCTTGATGAGTCTGGCTAAAGGTTTACCAATTTTCTTTATCTTCTCAAAGAACCAGCCTTTAGTTTTATTGATCTTTACTATTGTTTCCTTTGTTTTGATTTCATTTATTTCTGCTCTGATCTTTATGATTTCTTTCCTTCTACTAACTTTGGGTTTTGTTTGTTCTTCTTTCTCTAGTCTCTTTAAGCGTAAGTTTAGATTATTTATTTGAGATTTTTCTTGTTTCTTGAGGTAGGATTGAACTGCTATAAATTGCCCTCTTAGAACTACTTTTGCTGCATCCCATAGGTTTTGGGTCATTGTATTTTAACTGTCATTTGTCTGTAGTTATTATTTGTTTCCTCTTTGATTTCTTCAGTGATCTCTTGGTTATTTAGTAACATATGGTTTAGCCTCCATGTATTTGAGTTTTTTATGTTTTTTTTCTCTGTAATTTATTTCTCATCTCATAGCATTGTGGTCAGAAAAGATGCTTGATATGATTTCAGTTTTCTTAAATTTACTGAGGCTTGATTTGTGACCCAAGATGTGATCTATCCTGGAGAATATTCTGTATTCATTTGAGAAGAAAGTGTAATCTGCTCTTTTCAGATGGAATGTCCTATAAATATCAATTAAATCTATCTGGTCTATTGTGTTATTTAAAGCTTGTGTTTCCTTATTAATTTTCTGTTTGGATGATCTGTCCATTGGTGTAAGTGAGGTGTTAAAGTCCCCACTATTATTGTGTCACTGTTGATTTCCTCTTTTATAGCTCTTAGCAGTTGCCTTATGTATTGACGTGCTCCTATGTAGCGTGCATATATATTTATAATTGTAATATTTTCTTCTTGGATTGATCCCTTGATCATTATGTAGTGTCCTTCCTTGTCTCTTGTAACATTCTTTATTTTAATGTCATTTTATCTGATATGAGGATTGCTACTCCAGGTTTCTTTTGATTTCCATTTGCATGGAATATCTTTTTCCATCCCCTCACTTTCAGTCTGTATGTGTCCCTAGGTCTGAAGTGGGTCTCTTGTAGACAGCATATATATGGGTCTTGTTTTTGTATCCATTCAGCGAGCCTGTGTCTTTTGGTTGGAGCATTTAATCCATTCACATTTAAGGTAATTATAGATATATATGTTCCTATTACCATTTTCTTAATTGTCTTGGGTTTGTTTTTATAGGTCCTTTTCTTCTCTGTGTTTCCCACTTAGAGAAGTTCCTTTAGCATTTGTTGTGGAGCTGGTTTGGTGGTGCTGAATTCTCTTAGCTTTTGCTTGTCTGTAAAGCTTTTGATTTCTCCATCAAATCTGAATGAGATCCTTGCCGGCTAGAGTGATCTTGGTCGTAGGTTCTTCCCTTTCATCACTTTAAATATATTTTGCCACTCCCTTCTGTCTTGCAGAGTTTCTGCTGAGAAATCAGCTGTTAACCTTATGAGAGTTCCCTTTTATGTTATTTGTCGTTTTCCCCTTGTTGGTTTTAATACTTTTTCTTTGTCTTTAATTTTTGTCAGTTTGATTACTATGTGTCTCAGTGTGTTTCTCCTTGGGTTTATCCTGCCTGGGACTCTCTGCGCTTCCTGGACTTGGGTGGCTATTTCCTTTCGCATTTCAGGGAAGTGTTCGAATATAATCTGTTCAGATATTTTCTTGGGTCCTTTCTCTCTCTCTTCTCCATCTGGGACCACTATAATGCAAATGTTATTGCATTTAATGTTGTTCCAGAGGTCTCTTAGGCTGTATTCATTTCTTTTCATTCTTTTTTCTTTATTCTGTTCCACTGCAATGAATTCCACCATTCCGTCTTCCAGGTTACTTATCCGTTCTTCCGCCTCAGTTATTCTGCTATTGATTCCTTCCAGTGTAGTTTTCATTTCAGTTATTGTATTGTTCATCTCTGTTTGTTTGTTCTTTAATTCTTCTAGGTCTTGGTTAAACATTTCTTGCATCTTCTTGATCTTTACCTGCATTCCTTTTCCAAGGTCCTGGGTCATCTTCACTATCATTATTCTGAATTCTTTTTTCTGGAAAGTTGCCTATCTCCACTTCATTTAGTTGTTTTTCTGGGGTTTTATCTTGTTCCTTCATCTGGTACATAGTCCTCTGCCTTTTCATTTTGTCTGTCTTCCTGTAAATGTGGTTTTCGTTCCACAGGCTGCAGGATTGTAGCTCTTGTTGCTTCTGCTGTCTGCCCTCTCTACCTCTTCATTTTTAAATACCATGTTTGTGCTACTGTTACTTGATTTGCCCTTCAGAAACGTTATAATACGTTATAACACTGGCTTCTATGAATGGTAAGGTTTTAGACTAACACCCCTGAGTCCCATTTAACATACTTCCTGTTCCTCTCTCTTCCTCATATATTTACATCAAAGTTTTGGGTTAAATTTAGTGATCATATCATTTGTACTGTAATATTATATAACACTTTAAATAATAGCTAACATTATTGGGTACATTTTGGATGCAAGACACTGTTTAAGAGCTTTAGACACATATTAACTTATCTTTGTAACAACAATATCAAGTAGGTAGTGTTATTTTTTACTTTTATGCAGATGTGGACATTGAGACATAGTTTAAATCACTTTTTCAAAGTCACGCAGGTAGTAGTTGGTGGAGCCAGATTTCAAATCCAAGGAAATCTGGCTCTAGAGTCTGCTTTTAACCATTACACTCTATAAATTACTGTGATTTTGTACATACTGTTCATAGAGGAGCCATATGTATACTATCACTTCTTTTTTTCCCTTTCATTTCATTTACTGTCATCTCATTCTTTTCACTATTGTTTTATATTTTTTTCCTTTTGGAGCTCCTACTACCTGGAAGCTGGGTGTGCTAAATTGATCCTCTAATTCTCTTACCTTTATATTTTCATTATCTTTTGTCCTACATTCTGGGAGATTCCCTGAACTTTATCTTTTAACTCTTCTGTTCACTTTTTCTTTTGTGATATTTTTAAATCCCCAAAAACTGTTTATCTGTGGCGTGTTCCTTTGTTGATTTTTCAGTTCCTTCATCCTGATTTTGTGTTTTGGTCCTGTCTTTCGTATTAGTGGCTTTGTCAGGAGATCTGTCGCCATCAGTTCACATAGACAGGGAGGCTCTAAGGAACTGATGGGATGCACCTTGAGGGGGACCCAGGCTCTCCAGTTAGCTGGTCTCACTGCTGAGTGATCTGGGATCTGTAGATCTGTTTGGTTGAAGGATCCCCAGTTACATCATCTGGAAGCTTTTCCCGTGGGCAGGTCAGATTACCCAGAATAGAATCTTCCAGACTTCTTCCTGGGGACATGTGCCTGCCACAGTTGTTGTGGGATCCAAGCGTGGGGCAGGGACAGAGAGATCTCATTATGGGTGTTGACTTTCACTCAGTTCTCCCTTTGCAGGCTCACATTTGCCACTGCACCACCCTCACATCCACGCAAGCCTCCCCACTTGTGCGTCTTGTTCCTGAGCACCCCTCTTTTAATTTCTCTAGAAAGAAAATCCCTCGTCTCCTGCCCTGATGGGGAAGGCACGGTCTGACGCTTAGTGGGTATCAGGAGGGTTCTGTGTGCCTTATAGAACGTCCACGGCACTACTTCCAGTCCCTCAGTCTTGGCCAGGACCCACGGTGTGGATTGGCTTCTTTTCTTGGCTTTGCTGTTTGAGAGTTTTAGCTTTCCTTATTCTAATAGGTCGGTAATGACTTGTTTATTCAATGTCCGTCTTCTGGAAGACTGTTGACATTTCCTTCTTACTGTTATCACTTCTCCTTTTCTCTATGTCCTTGTGGAATTTTACTTTTTAAATTTAATCACTCTCCTTACAGTGCATTTTGGGAAGGGAGCAGAGATAAACACCATGCTAACATGGTGTACTTAATGGAAGCCAGATTACATCACCGTTGAAAAAATTTGTTTTCTGGAGTTTGCTTTGTCTTCCTGTTAGGCTGGAAAATCCTGCAGTAATTGTTTTGGAACAACAGGGTGGTTCACTGTTCTTCCTACTGGAGCTTCCTGATGTAGCCCTTTCTTCCTTTTCTCTCAGGATTATAAATCCTGAGAGATCCCTTAACTGTTTTCTCTTCCTGTCTTTATCTGTAGATGAAAAGGACAGGTTGTCAGGTTTTAGGAGCTAGATCTGACATTCAGGGAAACCTGTGTTCAACCAGGCTTTTCTTGGCCTTTTCCTTTCAGGGGTCATCTTTGAAAACCTTTCTGTATCACACTGAGGTACAAATGCCTGGTATTGGCTTAAGGTCTAAGTGTAACTTCTCTTAGGAACAAGGATCAGGCTTTGGGGATGAAACTCCAATAGTTTTCTCTTCTTAGCCAGTTGGAAGGCTGGACTGCTTTGGAGCTTAAGGACCTTTCTGAAAATCTCCATACCACACTCTGCCTGTCCTTAGAGTCAGTCCAGGCCTGAGGGCTACTTGGCTGAATCATTTAGTCACAGTGTGATTTGCTCCATCATTTCTAGGAAGATCCCCATGTTCGCATCTCATTGTAGAAGGCTGGGGTGGGGCTTCCCTGGTGGCGCAGTGGTTGAGAGTCCGCCTGCCGACGCAGGGGACACGGGTTCGTGCCCTGGTCCGGGAAGATCCCACATGCGGCGGAGCGGCTGGGCCCGTGAGCCATGGCCACTGAACCTGCGCTTCCAGAGCCTATGCTCTGCAACGGGAGAGGCCACAACAGTGAGAGGCCCGCGTACAGCAAAAAAAAAAAAAAAAAAAAAAAAAGGGTGGGGTGGAATGGCTGTAAACTTTGGCAAGAGAGTGCTTTCTTCAGGGATGCCCATTGGAAGGCTGTGATGGCACAGACGAGGAACATCACCAGTGAAATCGTTTTGAGATTCCTAGTTTTTTCTTTTCCTTTTCTTTTCTTGGCCGCACCATGTGGCATGCAGGATCTCAGTTCCCCAACCAGGGATTGAGCCCGTGCCCCCTCCAGTGGAAGCACGGAGTCTTAACCACTGGACCACCAGGGAAGTCCCAGAGATTCCCAGCTCTTGGACTTGCCCTGGCCAGTAACCTTGCCAGGAGGTTGAAAGAAGACGCAAGAGGCATGCATATCAAACTCTTAACAGATGCAAAGCTGGAAAGAATGGCCAATGTAATCAGTGACAAAAACCCGTCTCAAAATCATCTAGATACGCTGGAATGCTGGGTTAAAAATAACTAGATGACATTACAAAGAGAGAAGTGTAAAATCTTATTTGGGAGTTAAAAAAATCAATGGTAATGATGGGAGAAAAAAAAAACTACTGGCAGTAGTTCTGGTAGAGAAAAGACATTTAGGTTTTATTTGACTAAAACTCAAATAAGCTGCTACATCTGAAGAGGCAACTAAAACCCTGCATTCATGGGACCATAATGTATTGATTCCGGGAAGTAACACCGTCTCTGATGGTTAGACTCCCCTGAAACCTCATGTTTGCTGGTGTGTCTTTTATTAGATAGAGCAAAATAAGAGTTTGCCTGAGAAGGTCAACTAGCAAAGGGCCTGAGGGTCTGGAAGCGACATCTCAGGAGAAACCATTGATGGAACTAGATGGAAACCATAGATGGAAAACTGTCTTCTACTTATTGGCTGCAAAACTTTAGGCGAGTTACTACCTGGTCCTCAGTGGCTGTGTGTGTGCAATGGAGAGAGGAGAGTGTTTCTACGTGGTGGCAGTAGGCGGTGTGTGGCAGGAAGTGCTGGATGACGAGATGGGAGAGAGAGGAGGTGGGTGGGGTGGAGGTGGTGAGCGTGTTGTATCTCAGGGTAAGGGATCTAAAGTTTATCCTGTGCTGTAGGTAGATGATATGGTCACTCTATTATCTTCCAAACCAGGACATTGAGAGCAAAAGTGGGGCTTGTTAAATACACCAGGATAATAGATCTAAAATGGGACTGTCACTGGCACCCCAGGCAAACCAGGAAGAAAGGCGCTATTGGACAGGAAAACTGCCTTTTGGGTAGTAAATGACCTGCCCTTGGAGGCACTTAAGCAGAGCTTAGATATACTTCTGTTATGGACCAGCATTTCTGCTTTGGGTGGAAATGAACTAAATGAACTTTAAGAACTTATTAACCAACTGCTACAAGCGTTGCATGGCTGCAATCACTGTTGGAGGTATCTGAAGCAAGTTAACCAGAAAGCACCCTGGCCTTTCCCAGATTCTTTTAGATGTGCATCTTTAGCAAAAAGACTGCAGAAGTTCCTTCTGCATTGTGAAACTAAAGTGTGAGAGGCTGTTCGCTGGGAACAATAATTCTACTGTCCTTCAGGGAGTGCCTTAAAAACACTGATTCCCAGGGTGCCGCCCTGGGCTCGCGGAGTCTGAACAGGGATGGGGCCCCTTAAGAAACGTGATCTGTTCTAGAGTGACATCATCCACATCTGGGATGAGCAGCAAAGCACATTTATTAAATATTTGCCCGATCTGTGGTAGGAGCCCATCAAAGTCAACCCAGGAGCCATCAGCTGGCACCTTTAGAGGCTTAGAATAGATGTTTTAATGATACAGAAACACGGAGCAAATGCCAAAGCAGTTAGACAACCTGTCACTTATTTAGGGCTCTGGTTCTCAGGCCCAGACTGCTCTGTCTTTACTGGTCAGGGGTATCACGGCACACTTTTATCATTGTTACAAGAGGCTGACAGTTGCTCCGTGGTGGGTGGAGGCCGTACTGGGGACCAGGGGAAGGTAGCATGGCATGTTGTGCCAGCAGTTCCCATGGAAAAGAGTGGCTCCTCCTGGGTGGGTAGGTACCTCTGTTTTTGCCTTGAGAAGAAAGTAAACATCCAGGCAGGTCAGGGAGGAACCCTTCTCTGCCTTCCGACTTCTCTCCCACTGACCATTCAATCACCACGGTGTCCAAGAACCCGACAGCGGACCTTGTGACTGGTAGGGGTCCCTTAATCCAGGGGCTCACGTTAGGGAGATGCTAAGTGATCCTCTCTTGGTTTTAATTTTCACGTGTGAAAGTGACTCTTCTTAGGAAGGAAGTCTGCCCTATGTGAATGGGTGACCCTGGACCTAAGAATTCTGTGCTTTCTAATTTTCCATATAGAAGGATTTTATCTTGGAGGCAAGAAAGAAGCGTGAAAGATTAGAGAAAAAGGTTAAATTTACTGAAGAAAAAACAATTCCCCATGAAAGGCAGATCAAAATTCCTGGACTAATTATAATATAGTTCCTATTTCAGAAGGCTAAAAAAAAAGTGGTATTTTTTGCTTAAAACCTGAATACACCTCAACAACCACAGACACATAGAAAGGTGTAAGAATCAAGGGTACATCCCAGGTGATGGCTGAGCAGTTGATGCCTGTGAGGACTCCTGTTCTTTCCTGTATCTCACAATTTAATTTATCCAAGCCCGACCTGAGCCCATAAAGAAGTGAGGTCATTGAAGGCCTGGGCACTTAAATAAGAGCTAATAGGCATCTCAGCTGTTTCTGTGTCTAAACACTGAAACAGGAAGCAACGACCATAAAAGGAATTGAAAGCCAAGAAAGATGTGCGTGTTTCTATGACAGATGCTCCTTAGAGTGCCTTCAGATGTGGGGGGACCTGTGTTTGGGGGCTTGCACAGCCGAGACAGTCGTACCTCAGGAAATGAGAACTGGGTGCAGCAGGGTTTGCCTGCTACCTGGAAACTATACACAGCTCTTTAAACCCTTGGCGTCTAGGCTGTATCTCAGAGCTCTCAGCAGGGTCTGACCCTAACAGGTCTGCTTCTGCCGACGCCTCACTCTGTTCTAGGTTGTCTATGTTGGCCTTTTTTTTTTTTTCTTTATTTTCTATGGCGCATCCTTGCTTTCCCGTGATTCAGGGGAGCTTCCTCCATTCTTTTAGTCAGACAGTGTGAAGCTCACATCAAATGTAGAAGGAGGCTGAGATTTATGGATAAATACTTTTCAGCAGGTAATACAGGGAAGTCCTGCGTCGCTGTGCTTGATTGGTTTAATTCTTCCTACCGTTTGATTCCTGACAATGTTCTGGACCCTTTCCCATCAAGAATCACATGCTATGGCCTCTGAGCCTGCACGTCCAGAGCCTGTGCTCCGCAACGGGAGAGGCCACGGCAGTGAGAGGCCCGCGTACCGCCAAAAGAAAAAAAAAAAAAGAATCACATGCTAAAAATTACTCATATAGCTTGAAAAACAGTCTAATTGTAGTTTCAGTAGCAGGTACCATTTACAGGTACCTTCGTATTAACTCATTGATATCTTAAAGCTGTTCTGGAAAATGGCATTATTGTTCTTCTTATTTTGAACTTGAAGAAATTGAGGCTCATAGAGGATAATAGTCTTGCCCAGGGGTGCAAAGCTACTAGATGATGAAGCTTGGATTCTTACTTTTGGTCTTTCTGACTCCAGAACCTGTGTGTGTGTGTGTGTGTGTGTGTGTGTGTGTGTGTGTCTGCTTGAAAAAAATAATGGATGATTGATTTGTCTAAGTCTTTAAAGGAAACTGCAGGATATACCCCTAACTTTAGGATATACCCACAATTAACCATAGGAAAAAGCTAGTCCTAGTTCCCTTTTTTTCAAATTCTCTCCAGATGAGGAAGGTGTAAGTAAACTCCAGCCTGAGCTACATGATTCAAGCCTTGAGGCCTGGATGAATTACATTCTAGATAACAGAGAGAAGCTATTGAATTACTCTTTAGAATCTTTGGAGAATCATGGATAATAAATGGGACAGGAGCTGGAAAGCTGAGATAGGCAGACATTTTCTAGGTTTTAAAAAATGAGAGAACTATAGATGAGAGGGCCTGAGATCATTTCCTTAAAACACTCTTGAACAGGTTATGAAACAGACAATTTGTACTTGGATAGGAAAGGAGTGATCCTTAAGTGCAAATATTGACCCTCTGAGAATGTCTTGCCCGAGTAGTATAATTTCTTTTCAAGAAATTTAAAAGTTGCAAAGCCTTAAATAGAGTAAATACAGCAGGTATGGTATATCTGTGCTTCATCAAGACATTTGACAGTGTCTGTGTCAGGTACTTTCCACCCGAAGTGTCCTGGGCAAGATCAATACATATGAGCTGTATAAAGGAATGATCCGATAGCATCATCCCCATTTGAATGACTTCTCCAGGGTCCTTACAACCAATACCTCACAGGCACGCAGAGAGATTTCTCCTATGGACCCTGTGCACTGAGATTTTTCTTTTTTTATCATCGCTTAGATGAGGATAAAAAGAACATGGAACGCAAACTTTTAAGTGATCTGAAGTTGGGAGGGATAATGAATACTTTGGTTGATGATAAGGTTTCAGAGAGATCTGAATGGTTGAGACAATGAACCTGAAGCCTACTGACATCATTCTTTGTCACTCTGTCAATAAGGCAAAGTTCCCTGGTTGCCAGGAATGGGACTAGGTGCTGGGATTAGAAAATCATAACCTATAGAAGGGAGAACAGGACGCAGATGGTATCCTGTAATGGTGTGTTGATGAGGGTAAGCCAGGATGCTGGAGGGGCACAGATGAAATGAACCTCATGAAGGCTTGGGGTGGGCAGGCGTGGGGAGAATTCCTGAACCAAGCAAAGCCTCCTGGATAAGGTGATATTTGAACAGTTTTAAAGAATGAGGAGGAGTTGGCTGTGTGATCAACGTCGGGGTGAGGCTGTTCCACATTCAGGGAGCAGCATTAATAATGGTGTAGTGACCAGGAGCAGTGGGGATTGGGTGTGACACAACATGGAAAACCAGTTGACAATGGCCATCAGTGGTGGAGGATGGGAACGGAGAGACGTGTTACATATTTCCCTCACTTTTTTGTTCTCTGCTGCTGGATTATAGAATGTGAGAGAGACCTTAGGAATTCTCTGGAGAGGAACAGCTATAACACAAAGGACGTGCTCTCTGATCTTAGAGGCCAGCCTTTTCCAAATTTATTGATCCTGAGAATCACCAGGCACTTGTGAAAAATACCGTCTCTCTTGGAGAATCTGATTTCAGTTAGTTTAGGGTGGGACCCAGATATTTGTAAGAAAACCCCCCAGTTAAGTTTGGGAGATACTGTTATAGGTCACGATGAGCTATTGAAGATTTAATACAGGGAAGAAACATGATCCTGTCAACATTAAAATGGGTTGTTCTGACGGCAGTGTAAGGAGTGATTTGAGAAGGGTAAGTACTTTTGATAATCTAGGCCTGAAATATTGAGTGCCTGGAAAAAGTCATTAATAACAGACAGCTTAGATGGGCTTGCGAGAGACTGAAGTAGAGCTAATTGGATTTGGTTATTATCTGGATAGAGGGGTTGGGGGAAACCACGTTTCTGGCTTGGGCTCCTAGGTGGTGCAATTCATTGGGATAGAACAGACAGATGGAGAAGTCTGCTTTTTTTTTTTTTTTTTTTTTGGCCACATTGGGTCTTAGTTGCAGCATGTGGGATCTTTCATTGCGGTGCCCAGGTTCTTGCTGCGGCGCACGGACTCCTCTCTAGTTGTGGCATGCGGGTTTTCTCTTTCTACCTGTGGTGTGCAGGCTCCAGAGCACATTGTCTCTTTAGTTTGTGGCACGTGGGCTCTCTAGTTGAGGCGCGTGGGCTCAGTAGTTGTGGCTTGTGGGCTTAGCTCCCCGCGGCAGGTGGGGTCTTAGTTCCCCGACCAGGGATCGAACCCGCGTCCCCTGCCCTGGAAGGCAGATTCTTTACCACTGGACCACCAGGGAAGTCCCCGAGAGTTCTGCTTTGATTAAACTGAGTTCAAGTTGCCTATGAGATATCCAGGTGGAGATACCCAACAGTTAGTTATATGAGTCTGGAGTCTAGCAGAGATGTTTGGCTTGAATGGAGAGAATTGATGGTCGAACACCCACTATGGTAGTTAAAATCTTCGATATGACTGAGGCTGCACAGGGATCGTGTTTAAAGTCAGAAGAGCAGAAGGTCCAGAGCAGAACTCTGAGATATTCAGAAAGCTTGTGAGGTACTCACGAAGGAACCTGAGGAGGAAGGCACAGGGGAAGGAGGAGAAAGTGGGAGAGGGTTTCAAGAAGAGGAAGGGCAGCAACACTGAATGCTGCTGAGGTTTCGGATAATAATCATAGCCGACAGTGATTTTTCTAGTGCTTTCTGTGAATGGGCACTGCGTTGTGATTTTTACATGTGTTGCCTCATTTAAACATCATAATAACCGAGTGAGGTAGGTACTGTTATTACCTCAGTGAAATAGGAGGAAACTGAGGCAACAGAGTTAAATAACTTGGTGCAAAAGCCACGCAGCTGATAAATGCTGGGGCCAAAGTTGAAAATAAGTCAAAGGACTCCGGAATCCTGTTTGTTAACCATCACAGCCACTTGTTAGGGACTGCAAGGGCTAGGAGACTAAAGAGTGTCCACTGAATTTGACAGCAGGGAAGTTCTTTGTAACCTGGGCTCTGCCATGCTCCTGGAGGAAACTACTGTCGGTGGGTTGAACGCAAAGCAAGGAAATAGAGACAAGAAGGGAGACGGCTTCCAGAAAGGAAGACTAGTGAGCGGTAACCAGAGGGTCAAAGGGGGATTTTGTCTTCAGATGGGAAATTGTGTTTACATGCTGAGGGGAAAGAGTAAGTAGAAAGAAATTGGTTTAAGATTCAGGAGACTGAGGAAATTTTGGTTGAATTAAGACCCCTAAGCGTTCCCAAAGACCCAAAAAAGAAAGAATAAAAGAAAGAAAGAAAAGAAAAATGTAACTGTGTTAGCACACGGGTATGTTGAGTAGCTTGACTGTGGGGATCATTTCACAATGTCTACATGTATCAGAACGTCTAGTTGTACACTTTAACTGTCTACAATTTTTGTTTGTCAGTTATACCTCAATAAAGTTGAAAAAAATATCCCTAAGGAGTCAGGAGATTATGGAATCCAGGGCAGCCTGAAGGGCATTGCCCTGGACGAGAGGAAGGAATGGCATCTCTCTAGCCTGGAGGGATGAGGGATGTGATGTGAGGATGTGAAAGGGATGTGAGGGACGGTCTCTTTAGAGTAGGGTGCAAGGTCTTATTCTGGGGGTAGCTTGCTGGGTGGACCGGCCAACCTCAGCAGGCCTGTCAATCAACTTTTCCAAGACACCAGCCTCTTTTTGTCAAGCAAAATAGTTCTCACTGAAGAGGGCAAAATAGTTCTCACTTAATGGAGCCCTTCTGGCTCCTTTGCCTCCTTTTCCCCTCCACTTCTAGAATTTGTGTAGAACCTTCATTTTCAATCACTGGTTGTTTCTGTCATGAGTGGTACTTTTCCGTTTAGGAGCATGAAAGAAAGCCCTCCTGATAAGATCTGGTGGACTGGGGGGGTAGGAAGGGAGCAATGATCACTGCCCATTCCTTTCGTCCCTCAGGAGGAAGTACCCAAGGATGGGGACGGAGGGAGGGAGGGAGGGAAGCCCTGAAGGACATGGAGCTGGGGCCACGGGGAGGTAGGCTGGAGCAGAGTCAGCTTGTTTAACAAGCCAAGCAAAGATTAGAGTAACCATGGCAACAGGCTCCCAGCTGAGGCACTTAGGATTTGGGCAGGAGGCAGGGAGGTAGAAGGAGTTGGCTGCATAAGCCCAGAGTTTTGGAAAATGCCATTCCTCCCTTCAGGGCTCTTGGCTGTTACAGAAATCACCATAGTCACCAACAGAGCCTGGAAGGGAAAGGAGGCGGGGGGCGGGGCGGGGGGAGCAGGGGGATTGGCAGGTGAGGTGGGCCCAGCTGATTCAAAGAAAGGGAGGCACCCTGAGGGCAAGCAGAACTCCTGACTCGAGGTACAGAAGAGGGTTGGGCGTGGTCCGCATTCGTTGCCTCTGAGGTTGCTCAGAGTCTGTGTGTGTGTGTGTGTGTGTGTGTGTGTGTTGGTGTGTTGGTGTGTTGGTGAGTTCACATTAAACGCAGCCTCTTGGCCCAGCCCAGGTCTGCCATTACCTAAGAATTTCTTGGAAGTCTTTTGCCCTTGCTGTGTGTCCGATGACTTCTATAGCTGCTTGAGACTCTCTGTCAAGTAGAATGTGGATGGTTTAAAAAATATGTGAGTGCAGTTGTCCCTTTCTGAGTAAGATCAGAGCATCTGAATGGACAGTGTAAGAAATTGTCATGATTACAAGTGATGCTTTTGGCATAACTGTCTCCTCAGCACACCCATTGTGACCTCACACAACACAGTACCAGCAGCTCTGCTGGGGAAGGACCTCTCAGACCTCCTCTCAGTCTGGCAAAGTGCTTTGCAGATAGGGCTTTGAGAGTCTACCCCTTCTCCCTTTCTAACAGACTTCTCCCTTCCAGCTCTCCCTACGGAAACACATGCTGGACCGACTCCGGGGATGGGCCATGGCCCGAGGTGCATAGCGAACCTCAGGGAGATCTGAGCCCCGCGTCTCACTCAGGAGCCCTTAGAGTCACGTTGTGCCACAGACTTAGCGTCACAGCTGTCATTTCCAAGAATTTGCCGTCTTGATTGGAGGGGTGGTGGTAAAGCGGATCATATCCATTTCCCTCCGAATAAGCATGTATCGCTCAAGCTGTTGGGAAAAGAAGGCTCTTTTGCATAAAGGAAAGTTAAAACAAGAGGTACGGGACTTGAGCTCTTTGTTCCAAGCTGCCATAAATAGCTGTGAAAAGAGAAAACGTAATGAGGACTGATTTCCCCAGGGTGTAGAGGAGCTCTGTCTCCAAGCTGGAGAGAGTATGCACAATTCTCCAGTTTTACTATAAGCCTAAAACTCCCTTTTTTTAAAAAAAAAAAAAAAACAAAACTGACTTCTGCCGAGTGGATATAATCATCTTGTTCTTCTCAGCTACATGATAACTCATGAATATGTATATCTGTCCAGCAGTGATGCAAAGAGTTCCCAGAGCCCTGGGAAAACAGGCTCTACATTGAGACGTCATTGGTTTAGAGATTTCCTGAACCAGTCACTTCAGTCTGGCTTCATGTTGTCAGTACCAGCCAAAGGGAATAAAACCACGTGCAGCGGGAGGTAACTGGCTAAGTACCCCAAGTCGAGAGAAAACAAGGAAGACCCAGACAAAAAATGAGGTCAGGCGATTTTTGTGTGGGAATCACATTAGGAATTCAGGAGGATTTGGGGAGGGAATGGAGAAATGGTTCTACAGTTGAATATGAAACACATTGATGCACACACATGGTCACCCCTTGCAAATAAACCATCTCATCATACAGGCATACATGCACATACAACCCCCCACACAGAAACACCCACACGTCAACCCAGATGCAAATAGGAAATTCAGTTCTACTCATTTCATTTACTAGTTCATTAATTCATCTCACAAGCATTTATTGAACATTTACTATCTCTGGATACTGTTCTAGACCAAGAAGAACACAAAAGTGGATAAGACATTGTTTCTGCCCTCAAGGACTTTATAGTTAGTAGGCGAGAAAGATATGTGAACATGCACTGCGTTACAGCATGGTGGATGCCGTCATATGGATGGATAGTTGTACAAGTGATAGGAGGGATGACCAGCTCTCTCCAGGGTGAGAGGACAGGGGACTAAGGAAGATGGGTTAGACTGCTCGGGCTGCCATAACAAAATATCACAGACTGGGTGGTTTAAACAACAGAAATTTATCTTCTCACAGTTCTGGAGGTTGGAAAGCCCAAGACTAAGGTTCCAGTAGGGTTTAGTTTCTGATCAGAGCTCTCTTCCTGGCTTGCAGACAGCTACCTTCCTGCAGTGTCCTCACGTGGCCTTTTTTCAGTGTGTGCCCATGGAGCGAGGGAGAGGGGGAGGGAGAGAGGAGACAGAGAGATTCCCAGTGTCTCTCCTTATAAGGGACACTCATTTTATGGGATCACAGCCCCACTCTTATGACCTCATCTAACCTTAATTTCTTTCTTAAAGGCCCCATCTCCAAATACATGCACAGTAGGTCCTCGACATATGAATTGGGGCAGGGCGGGGGACACAAACATTCAGTCCTTAATAGAAGGCTTCATGGAGCAGATAACAATTGAAATATATCTTAACGAATTACCCAGTCAAAGGAGAAGGTAGTTGCATTCCTTCCTCCTGAAAAGAGTAGACAGGAAGGGATGGGGGAGCTTCCTGCCTTTAGGACAGCTAGAAGGTGGGAGGGAAATGTGAGAAGGGACATATCAGAGGGCTTAGGTTTACTTCGTTGTTGACGTGGAGCCACTGATTAATCTTACAGCAGGAGCAATGTGTCTAGTCTCACTGGCAGCAGGAAGACCCAGCAGGTGTGACATTGTCCTAAACTAGCCTGGTAGCCGCAGAGGGGGAGGGAGGGTTGGCTGGGTTTAGTGTCTGGATGTAAGGAATGAAGAAGAGGACAGTATTAAGCTGATTTCCAGGTCCTGGCTTGAATGATTTGCTCTCCTAGGAAGTACAGGTCGGGGGACAGATAACTGGTACCATTTTAGACACGTTGAATGCAAGCTGTTCACCTCTAGCTGGTCAGGGGAGAGGTCTCAGACCAAGATGAAAAGTTGGGTCTCCTCATTACAGGGGAGTCATGAGAGCACGACACTGGGTGACTTCTAGAGAAACCCTGGGGGAAGAGAGGAGGACTGAGCACAGATTCCTAAGAGTTAAGGAAGGAAGAAGAGAAGCCTGGGAACGAGAAGGGATCAAAAAATCAGCAGTGAATCATGTCGGGGAGTCAAAGGAGGAAATTGTGGTCAAGAGGAGGGTGCGGTTACCCATGTTGGTAGCTGCAGATGGTACTGAGAGGTCGATAGAGTCTTGCCCTTGGGACGGAACTGGTGACTTTGGTGAGAGGTTTCCTGGGAGTGGGGAGGGGGAAGCCTGCAGGCCTCAGACGGATGAAGGCGTGAATGCAACGGTAAATGGAGCAGAAGAGAGTGTGGGTACCCAGGAAAGGGAGTTTGGAAGACTCAAAGGGCAGCTCTCTTTTCTTTGCTTTTGAGATCCTGGAGCATGTTTATTGATAAACTCCAGAGAAACAACAAATACAAAAGGGAAGTATATAAAACAAAAAAATAAACAAACAGGTTATATATGCAGAAACACGTCCAAAATATAGGCGGCCCACGTGGTTGAGAGAGAAAGAAGGTAGGTAGATGGATCTGACTGAGAGGTGGGGAAAACTGAAGGGGTAGGTTTTGGGAAAGGGAAGAGAGAGGAGGGGAGAGGGGCGGGTAGGGAAGGGGAAAGATGTCGAGGAGCTGGTCTTATGAACACTATGTTAATCAACTCTTAAGTCTACTCAATGTCGTTTCTGAGGGCAGTTCATTTTAGAATCGGCATTTAAATCGAAAAAAACCTCCGCAAGTCTGAATACCTAGCCTTTCAGATCCTAGAGATGGATGAAGTTAAATAGCTCTTTTAAGAACAGCACTGCATGGAAAATAACTAGGTTTACCCAGCTAAGTTTAGCATATAAAGCTCTTTACTGAATGGCTTCTTTGTCAACCTTAGGCTGGAGGAGTTCAATTCCTTTTGATTTGGAATTCCTTAATTGGATTTTGTTTGCTGATCTTACCTTCTCACATTGTAAGATTTTAATAAATCATTATAATCATTCCCTTATGTCTTGCAAAAATAACCTTTCTGACTGTTCCCAAATGAGTTTTTTCCCCCTGTGTTTGCATCATGGGATTATTAGTGTAGCTTACAAATGAATCAGAAAAGGGCTGTGTAGCCAAGGGTGTATTTCCACCTCGTCCTAGGCGTGAACTCAGGCCACGATAGCCGGGAGCCCTGAGGTTGTGCAGGGAGGGCACAGCAGGTCTTGCCATATTATCTCCGGTCTGGATTATCGATGAGGTGCTCTGCTTGGAAACAGGGGAGCGATCTCCTATCTGCTTGGCTATTAAGGCCTCTGCGGGATTATTGGTGATATGCATGTATGCTGGCGGCTCTACTGCTTTCTCGGCTCTGATTCTTCTCTGTCACTGATTGTTGGCGATTGACCGAGTCAAGGAAGAACTCCTTACTTTGTCTGACTGATGTGCTTGGTGAGATGGCCAGCTCAAAATATACCTCTCCTAAGAACCTTCCACGGTTGCCCTCCTTTCGCAAGGTTCAGGGGCTCTCTCAGTCACCCATTTAGGAACCGGACCATGGACCCAAGCCTTTGCCTTCAGATTTCTAGGGTTTTCCAGTTTGCTGCTTTGCTCATAAACCCCAACACACTTGGAGTTTATACAGTCCGCTTCTGCGGTCCTGAAATGTACTGACTTTTTGCAGTGATTGCAGTTGGTTGTGTGTCTGGAAAGTTTCTCTCCACCTTCCTTTTTGCCTACTATTCTCCAGGACGGATGTGAAGGGGCACAGGAGAGGGTGACCTTCCCCAGGGCCTGACACCTTTCACAGCCTCATTCTTGTTGGTGGAGCTTTGGGGAAGCTGGGGTTTCTTGGGACGATGGGCAGTTATAGGACTTTTCAGACTCTACTTGTTTATTTGGCAATTCAATGACCTCCAAAAATCAAGAGCAGTCGGACTGATTTGTTTCCAGTTTGTTCCATGTGTGAGTAACCAAGACGAGGATCTCAATCTAGACATAGAAGTAATATTGAAGCCTGAAAAACTTCGTTCACTTGCTTTTGTTCTCTGTCCCTCCTTATCTCCATCTCTCTCAAAGGCAGGAATCCTGAGGCCAGATGAAAAAAATAGGCTGGGATAGGAAGGCAACACCCCTGATCGAATCTTTGCCCTGGACTGGCTCCCTCGTTTGGTCGTGAATCCTTACTAGGAAGTGTTGTGAAAGGCCTTACATCCTTATCATTTTTCCATTTATACTTCTATTTTGAATAGATTTTTGCTACTTGAGACAAAAGGATTCTTGCTTAATGCCTCATGACCCTGGAGACCTTAGTTTATTCTTCCTCTTTCTATAGGCAGCGCCTGCCCTGCCCCTCACGCGTGGTCTGCCCAGGTACCGAATACACATTGGTTTACTCATGCGAGTGGATGTCTATAAAAGCCTGGAACCAGAAATGCCCTTGAGAGCAAAATTCAGAACCTACGTGCCTAAAACGTAAAGAGAAAAAGATACTATGGGAGGAGGAAGGCAAATGTGCTGAGGCGTGTGTTGTTTGAGCATTTCTGCTGCCTCTGTCCCGCGAGCCTCCAAGCGCCCGCACGTGTGATGTTTTTAATTTTTGCTCCCAGTGGGGAGAGGCATCACCTGCCTGGCCCTCTGCTATTGGCTGAAGCTACTCTACGGGGCTGTGGCTGCCTGCCTCCCTCTGCTGCTTCTGCCTCTGCTTTCTTTGCTCAAAAGTTGGCAAATGCTGGTCACGTCGTGGGTCTATTTATAGTAGGCACACGTCTGACCACCTTGTTCTTTTCTCAGCATCAGCTTGATATGCTATCAATTATCCAGGAGGTGAATGACAACACTAGGGAAGTTATTTGAGGCAGGTGCCCTGAGGTGAGAGAGAGGGGGGGAGGGCGGAGGTCACACCGGGACAGCTCCAGATGAAAAGGGTACAATAGACATTTATTGCTGCATCGAAGCCAGAGGATGATTCCAGACGGCTGGAGGGGCAGATCTGGAGCTGATTGGCCGGCAGACTCCTGCCCTCTTAACCTGTGTCTGCTTACATATGAGAAGCCCGTTCGGAAAATGCAAGTTGCAGCGTGTGAAGACGGTGATTTCCGCGCAGAGGAGGTCATTTTTGTTATACTCTGAAAGCCACAGGATGAGTGGAGATGAAGCCCAGTTAGGGAGCTCCTGGGAGAGGGAGCGCAGGAGGCTGGGGCTGGACTCCCTCCACCTGGAGCGCTTCTGGTGGGAGTGAAGCAGCCGCCGGAGGACAGAAACAGGAGTGCCCAGGGTGACCCGTGTGTTCTCTCTGTACCAGCAAGGATGCTGTCCTTTTCCCCCCTCCTCCTCCCCTTTCTCCTTTAAAAAAATACTGTAACAGAAACATCGAGTATCCCACTTCAGTGCGACTGGCTGCCCTGATGTCATTTTCTCATTTATCTGCCACCCATTCGGGATTGCTCTGTGGGAGCTGGTGGGATTTGCTGCCAGATCTGCTGTACTGTACCGATGCTGATGTCACTGTTGTTTTAGCCCCAGAAATTGAATTGCTTGTGAAGGTGGTGGGAGAGGGACATCTGCCTTTTCTACAGCCTCTTGGTACCACCTTCCAGTCCCCACATCCTCTGTCCACCTCAGACTGTGAATCTGAGCGGAAGACTGAGCTTGAGTCAAAGAGAACAGAAAGTGAATTCACTAAACGTTCTAACTGCCTTGCCTTTGGTGTGAACGGGCTCAGACCTTACACCCATTCTTCTCTAAGTTTTCTCCACTCTCTTCTTCCCGCTTCCCCTCCATTCCTTTTGGCAACGAGGGACTAAACTGGCCTCTGGCTGCGTGTGGGCGCAGACTCCTGGGGGACAGGGCGGCTGGGTCCTGAAAAGCCTGGAATTCTTCCTAAGTGTATGTGGTGGGCGCTCCAGCAGTTGCTGGCAGGCTCTCCCAGGGATCCAGGCTCCAAGCCTAATACCATCTGCCCAGCTAATCCACTTTCTGGGCCAGTGTCTAGCGCCAGAGGACGTCTGGGCTGGGGATCAGTTTGCAGCCTTTGTTATCTTCTGGCAGAGCCAGTCTATCTTTTCCTTTCTCCTCTTCTCAGTAGTCAGACCACTCAAGTTTAACTTGGTTTATTATTTAGGGACTAACGGGGAGGGGTTGAGATGATTACTTGGAGACAGAGCTCCAAGCTTCCAGGCGGATAATGTGTGTGGTGTGTGTGTGTGTGTGTGTGTCTCTGTGTGTGTGTGTGCGCGTGCGCGCGTACCTGAGTACACACGTGTGAGATATCTCCTGGCTGTCTTGGAATGATGAGTCCGGGGTGGATGGATCTCTTCTGTAGAAGCTGCAGAAACCAAAACAGGTGCCCAGTGCCAGGGTCAGAGTCCACAGATGGCTGGTGAGTAAAGAGGAACTTCCCACTTTTTGTAGCAGAAAAATGTAGTTGATAAATATTAGACCTTCCTGTTTCCTCTTTACAGACTGAAATTTATGAACGAGGACCCCCCATTTACACCTTTGTGGGGATTGTGAGATCTGGTTTTTCTTTTCTTTTTGTGTAGATGATACTATTCTCGAGTGACGGCAGTTCACCACCCACAGTTTTTTATAATTTGCCCACCTCTTCCTCTTTGTTTTCTCCCAGCTTCTAGTATTCAGGGGGAAATCTCTTTGGAACAGGCTAGGGGAGGTTTCTTATGGGGATAGGTTTTGGAAGTGGCCAGAGTTTTAGTCCAGAGTTTATTGTGGCAGGGCTTATGATTTTGAAACATAGTGATAGATTGTATGTGGTTATATATTTAAATCCATGTGTCATATGTACATAATATTAAATGATTGGCTAGTGCCTAGACATAGTCAATAAACTGAAAGATGTTGCTTTAATTTATCCTTTTGTTATTATCATGTTATTATTGTCTTTTTTCTTAACTTGCTCCGTAAGAGTCCATATAGGATTCAGTGTTGCTCATCGAGACTGGCAAAATGATACTAAATTGTTCTTATGCTTGTTTTTTTGTTCCAAGGTTTACTTCATGGGTTGGAAAGCTACAGCCCACAGGTCAATCTGGCCTGGTTTGTAAATAAAGTTTTACTGAAACACGGACATGCTCATATATGTAAAAATATATTGACTATGGTTGTTTTTGTAAGACAAGTGCAGAGTTAAGTAGTTGTGACAGACTCTATGACCTGCAATGTTTAGTATTTGACCCTCAACAGACATCGCTTGCCTTGCTCTGGTTTGATTTCCTCTTTCCTTTACATACTTTCAAAAGGTCTACAGTGATACTAAATACTTAGGGGATCTTTGATGAAAGCATGATCATTACTGGTGCTCAGGGAGCTTCTAAACCAATCAGACAAGGAAGAGAGAGACACCTGAAACATGTATGGAACACAGATGATAAAAAAACATATGAAAAGATGTGCAGCAAATATTTACAGCTCCCCCCCGACCCCAAGTGCAAAGGAAGCCTGTCAGGTGCAGTGAGAGACACTCAGGAGGATGGAATATGGTCCTATTCTCAGAGAGTTAACTGTCCAGTAGGAGAAATCTGCTAAAATAACTAAGCTGTCTGACAGGTTCTCATAGTGCCTGTAGAGGAATACATGCTGTTTTGGTGTTCAAAGGAGGCAAAATGATTTTTCTAGCCCAATCTAGTAGGTAGAAACTTTGGAATGGGAAGTGAGAAAGGATGGTATTGCCTGCTCGCTGTAATAGGGAAGGAGACCTTTATCTGCAGTCTCCAACTCTTCACCGAAGTAGGCCTTTGCTTCTGTTGTCGAGGGAGGTTTTCTTTTCCAAAGAAAGCATAGGAAGAAACTTAGCCTGTTAATTGGCATGAGATTCACAGTTATCATAGACTCAGAAATGCCCCATTTTGGACCTTTGGAACAAAAATATGAATTAAAACCGAAGTGAGTCTGGAACTAGGACTGACCTTTAGACATCACCTACTAATATCCCACTCATTTTACAGCTGAAGAAACTGGGGCCAAGAGATCCAGTCAGTTGTATAAAATTGTCTCTGGAAACTAGGACTTCTGACTACCTGGTCTTTCCTAAATTTTACTCGTTTTTTTTCCTCAAATTTTAAGAAATGGAGAACATGTTGGAAATATCAGCATAAAGTCTTTCATTGTCTTGAAGACCTTCATTAACATGCCCATCCTTTCCTTGGTCCTCCAGAATCCCCAAGGTCACAGATGCGGGAATGAAATATTGTCAACCCAGTGAGAACTTACCTTCCCCTGGCTGCCCTGCGGGACTGCTCGTCGGGGCAGACCTTCCTGGGCTGGGCTGGCTGGGCGCTTTGCTTTGCTGGAGTGCCCTCCATATTCCTACAGCTGCTGATCAGTGCCTGGAATACCAACGTTAGGAGTGGGGGAGGGAGCGGACAGGTGAGAAAATGACCCACAGGTATCGGGGCAGGGAATTGAGCTTCCATTTAACTGTCCATGAGTAATCGTCTGTTCACTCATTCAACATTTATGAAGCCCCTGCTATGTTCCAGGCACATGGGATGCGACAGAGATTTAAAGAGACAAGGAGCCTCCCCTTGTGGGTCTCACATCTCAGTGTGCTTCACCAGAGGAGAGGGTGTTTGTTTCCTGGGGGAGCAACCTGGGGTGTGGACAGGTGGGAGCACCGGACCTGGAGCAGGAAGCCCGGGTCTGAGCTCCGGCACCATCTTTTCACCAGCTCTGCACCTCTTGTGCACCTCTTTCCTTCCATTTCCTTTCCCTGCAGCCGAAACCCTGTCTTCTTAATACCTTCCCCCTGGTTCCTCTAGGACTAGGGTCCCCTCTCTTAGCCTCTCTGAGGCTTGCCTTCTTTCCTGCCATTCCTGATTCTGCTGGATCTCAGGTTCCACTGTCACGAGCTCCTGTCCTGTTGCCTCTTGCTAGGACTCCCTGAAGCCAGTGCTGCGTCCTGGTGCTGTGGCTTCTGCTCTCCCGTGACGCTGTGCTCTGCTCCACGGCTTTGCAGCTCCTACCCGACCCTACTGAGCGTGTCCAGCTCTGGACCGTGGGTCCCACCCGAGGGCCCAGTTGCTGCAGGGAACAGCCCCGCCCCAGCTGTGTCTGGAGTCAGAACTTTCCACTTCTTTGATGATTTAACAGTGTTTCATGGGCACTGTTCTAGGCGGAGATAAAATGAAGACCAGGTCCCTCTTCTCATAGCTCTTATATTTGCAGATGTGGAATCAGGGTTGGATTTTGGCTAACCTCAGAGATCCTGATTCTTCATATGCAAAATGATGAGTTTGGAGTTGATGAACTTTAACATCCCTTTAAGCTCAAATATCCAGTCTATAATTTCTCCCTTTCAGTCTCTTTTCCCCTCCCTGTCACAGCCTCTGCCTACAGCTGATTGGTTATTATTATTCATCTAAAGTTGTAAAAACAACCAGGATTTTTTAAGCAACCGAAAAGACGTTGAGAGAGGAGGAGAGAGAAAATAAGAATGCTTTAGACCCTGGATAAGATGGGCCGGGTGGGAAGTTTGATGCCTCTGCTGCCTGAGGGCTGGAACTCAGCAGTAGTTCGAGGGGATACCCTGCTTGGGGAAAGTTAACAGTGTCTACAGAAATGATAGCAGATGTATTAGCTGAGGAAAGGGGAGAGGGAGGGCAGAGAGCATCAGAGTCCTGCCCTTATTTTAGTGCTCTGCTCTTCTGTGTTTTGCAAATTGAGGAACAAAGAATAGGTGTTTTGTGATTTGAACGTGGAAAGACAGAAGACAGAGCAGCTGTTTTTTTCTAACTTACATGAAGTTGGGAATCTTGTTTTACAAGTTGATTGATAATAGAATGCTAGAGTCAGAAGAGGTGATTCCATTCCTAAATATTTGATGATCATGCGGTGGGTGTGGCAACCATACATCCCAACTACAAATAGTGTATTCTGTTGTCTCTGTGAATAATCCTGTAGTCATAACCTGCGTGTCAATATTGGGTTCTGAAGATATAATCATGGGTTGCTGTTATTGTCTGCAAGCATGACACTAAGTTATCTTGTCATCCAACTCAGTTTTGTTCGTTAGCTCTTTGCCAGTTTTATTGGAAGAAACCAGTAACTTGTAAATCATAAAAGGTTAATAATCTCAGTCATAATTTCCTTTCATTATCAGGTGTCTTCAAGACACCCTCTCTCAGTTTTTTTTTTGTTTTTTTTTTTTTTTTGGTACGTGGGCCTCTCACTGTTGTGGCCTCTCCCATTGTGGAGCACAGGCTCCGGACGCACAGGCTCAGCGGCCATGGCTCACGCGCCCAGCCGCTCTGCGGCATGTGGGATCCTCCCGGACCGGGGCATGAACTCGTGTCCCCTGCATCGGCAGGCGGACCCTCAACCACTGCGCCACCAGGGAAGCCCCAGACTGTGCTTTGACAAGTCCCAATTGCCTTCCTGTGGCCTTTCCTCCAGGGGCAGGGGAAGGAGGGTGAAGCCTTACCTCAGTCCTGATAGTCTAGTTCCAGCTCCATCTTCGGAGAGCAGAAGCCTGTGTGATACGAACACAGTAGCTCAAGAACAAACCAGAATCTCAAGGATTAATCAATTCTCAATCAAACTTTGGAAAAAAACAAAAACAAAAGCACGATTCTGCCTCTGCAGACACAGTTCTGTTAGGGTAGTCGAGTTCCATTATTAAATAGATACTTAATATGTTTTTACAATGGGTTTCTTTGAATTCAGGCTTTCCAAAGAAGAATGGGAGGGTACCTGTTGCCTTCCATCTGCCTGAATAAAAGGCCTACTAAAGCATCCTTTCCATAACAAAGGCTAATTCTGCCCCGCTTCACCTCCCCTCCCAACCCCCATGCCTGCTTCACTTTATAAGGCAGAAACCTACCAGTGGATGTTTTAACAGCTTTAAAACAATTTTAAAATACTGTTCCCACCAGAACTCCCTTACATTAGGTATTATGATTATAAGGAAACAGCGTTACATTTTCCATTCTGTATCTTCCCATGTATTATTTTATTTAGTGAACTCCATTATATATAAAATTTTAGTCCTGTTAGTGGTTACTTGTGGGATCAAGTCCTTTTTCCTCACTCACACACTTAATTTTTCCTTCCCAACTTCAGTTTTTTTCTCAGTAACTTATTCTGTTTCTTGCAGTTCTATTTATTGAGTGAAACATAGGCTGTTTGTATACCTGGGCTTTCATTCCATGAGCCTGTGTTTGCGGTTTGCATGTTAATGTCGTCACGTGCGTCGGAGGTGCCTCTGCCTCGGAAATAGCTGTTGCATGCACAGGGTTCTGCCTCTTAAGGTCCTGCGTGTCTGTGGGGCAGAGCGGAGGTGGTGCGGGGTGCCCGTGGACGTCCTTGTTCATACCTGGCCATGGCAGTGAGTTCCAGGCTGGCTGGCGCTTTCTAAATTGAAGCTCTGTTTCTACCCAGAGAGATGCAGAGGTTCTCTGCTGCTGCTCTGAATGTAAGGGGACCCTACCTAGGAAGGCTTTTAAAGTTCTGTTCCTTTCTTTCTTCTTTTTCCTTATGGAGGCTACAGCTGACAGAATTGGAATGGCAGTAGGTGGGCGAGGAGGGTGGGGTGAAAAGAGGAATGGCAATCATCAGTTTGGGAACGATCCCTGAGCCAAAGAACTGCCTGTGGCATATGAGAGCGTATGAGAGAGTTTGTCTCTTTGCCTCCTTGGAAGGAGGTATGCTGTAAATCTGACTCAAGAGGGAACTATTTATGGGAGATCATTATCAAAGAACAGATAGTTGATTTTCTAATTAGTACAGGTTTGGTGAGATTGTGATTTGGGCCACTAAAGCTTGTTGTGCACAAATAACTTTTCTCCAGCTATTCGTAAGGCAAATACACATTCTCGACAGAAATCTTTTCAAGGGAATCAAGATTATGATTATGTATTATATTTGTAGATGTAAAAACACTAACAAAATGTAGAGCTTTGTTATTATATAGCAACTCGTATGGTTTTCAGCATTGCTACAATCAAGAGGTTTTATTTGTGTTAGATCTATTGACTGGGTTTTCCAAATCTTCCAACGTTGCAAATTCATGACATTGGAGCAAGTGTCCACATTTGTAAAGATAGTGATTGCAACTAGATTCAACCCCAAACTAGGCACAGGGACTCATGTTTGGCTGGCTGATTCCATGCACGTTTGGCACCTGTGGTTTGTTTGGTTCTATCATTCAGACACAGATGCCTCTTGGAGCACTGAGTGGTGCTTTCCAACGAAATCTTTCTGCGTAACCCACGACCTCTCTGTGATCTGAACACGAAGGAATCAAGGTACAGAGGGACGTGACATATTAAGAATCAGAAGCTGGGATAAGCCAGAAGGTACCTCATGGGATTAACTTTCTTCTTTTGGTTGGATAAGGTTATTTACATGCCCTCTTTTCAAACCTCTGCACTTCACCTGTCCACCTGCACATTCTCTAAGCATTGCAGATATCCAGTTGGTGTGAAGAGGCATCTGTAAAACTGTGCAGGAGTGAGTAATACCTCCGATGTTTATGTACAGAATAGTGTGCCCGTGGCAGGCTGACTTTTGCATACCTGCTGTCTTTTACTAATTAAAATCAAGAAGATTGTACAGTACGACCTTCCACATACACAGCGCCTGCTGGACCGATTGTCTCCTTTTTGGGATTTCTGATCTGCTGGAAGGCAAGAAAGGAGAGGTGAAGACTAGCAGCATGTTAACAATGGTGATGTCCTACCACCTGGGACAGACTCTTCAATTGGCCTCTTTAAATGTATTTTTCTAATTCTCAAAATAACGCTTCCAGTAGAGATTTATTGGCCCTTTTTATAGATGAGGAAATTGAGGCTCAGAGAGGTTAACTAATCTGCCAAATTATTCAGAATATGACAGACTAGGATTTGGACCCAGAGCCACTTGTAAGGCCCACTCTACTTCCAGTATCCAGCTGCCTTACAAGCAGGGCATGGCCCAAGAGTCCAGTCTTTTTTGCTTTTGTATGAGAGCATCCTCATCCTACATGGATTTAGTATGTTGGATGTTTGTTTATTTATTCATTTATTAACAACTTTATTGGAGTATAATTGCTTTACAAATGGTGTGTTAGTTTCTCTTTATAACAAAGTGAATCAGCTATACGTATACAGATATCCCCATATCTCCTCCCTCTTGAATCTCCCTCCCACCCTCCCTATCGCACCCCTCCCTCTAGGTAGGTGGTCACAAAGCACCAAGCTGATCTCCCTGTGCTATGTGGCTGCTTCCCACTAGCTATCTATTTTACGTTTGGTAGTGTATATATGTCAATGCTACTCTCTCACTTCGTCCCAGCTTACCCTTCCCCCTCCCTGTGTCCTCAAGTCCATTCTCTACGTTTGCGTCTTTATTCCTGTCCTGCCCCTAGGTTCTTCAGAACCTTTTTTTTTTTTTTTTTAGATTCCATATATATGTGTTAGCATATAGTATTTGTTTTTCTCTTCCTGACTTCACTCTGTATGACAGTCTCTAGGTCCATCCACCTCAAATTTCGTTTCTTTTTATGGTGGAGTAATATTCCATTGTATATATGTGCCACATCTTCTTTATTCATTCATCTGTTGATAGACACTTAGGTTGCTTCCATGTCCTGGCTATTGTAAATAGTGATGCAATGAACACTGTGGTACATGTCTCTTTTTGAATTACGGTTTTCTCAGGGTATATGCCCAGTAGTGGGATTGCTGGGTCATATGGTAGTTCTATTTGTAGTTTTTTAAGGAAACTCCATACTGTTCTCCATAGTGGCTGTATCAATTTACTTTCCTAACAACAGTGCAAGCGGGTTCCCTTTTCTCCACACTCTCTCCAGCATTTATTGTTTGTAGATTTTTTGATGATGGCCATTCTGACTGGTGTGAGGTGATACCTCATTGCAGTTTTGATTTGCATTTCTCTAATGATTAGTGATGTTGAGCATCCTTTCATGTGTTTGTTGATCTGTATATCTTCTTTGGAGAAATGTCTATTTAGGTCTTCTGCCCATTTTTAGATTGGGTTGTTTGTTATTTTGATATTGAGCTGCATAAGCTGCTTGTAAATTTTGGAGATTAATCCTTTTTCCATTGATTCGTTTGCAAATATTCCATTCTGAGGGTTGTCTTTTCTTCTTGTTTATGGTTTCCTTTGCTGTGCAAAAGCTTTTAAGTTTCATTAGGTCCCATTTGTTTGTTTTTATTTCCATTTCTCTAGGAGGTGGGTCAGAAAGGATCTTGCTGTGATTTATGTCATAGAGTGTTCTGCGTATGTTTTCCTCTAAGAATTTTATAGTGTCTGGCCTTACAATTAGGTCTTTAATCCATTTTGAGTTTACTTTTGTGTATGGTGTTAGGGAGTGTTCTAATTTCCTTCTTTTACATGTAGCTGTCCAGTTTCCCCAGCACCACTTACTGAAGAGGCTGGCTTTTCTCCATTGTATATCCTTGCCTCCTTTATCAAAGATAAGGTGGCCATATGTGCGTAGGCTTATCTCTGGGCTTTATATCTTGCTCCATTGGTCTATATTTCTGTTTTTGTGCCAATACCATACTGTCTTGATTACTGTAGCTTTGTAGTATAATCTGAAGTCAGGGAGCCTGATTCCTCCAGCTCCATTTTTCGTCCTCAAGATTTCTTTGGCTATTCGGGGTCTTTTGTGTTTCCATACAAATTGTGAAATTTTTTGTCTAGTTCTGGGAAAACTGCCATTGGTAGTTTGATAGGGATTGCATTGAATCTGTAGATTGCTTTGGGTAGTATAGTCATTTTCACGATGTTGATTCTTCCAATCCAAGAACATGGTATATCTCTCCATCTGTTTGTATCATCGTTAATTTCTTTCATCAGTGTCTTATAGTTTTCTGCATACAGGTCGTTAGTCTCCTTAGGTAGGTTTATTCCTAGGTATTTTATTCTTTTTGTTACAATGGTAAATGGGAGTGTTTCCCTAATTTCTCTTTCATAGTTTTCATCAATGGTGTATAGGAATGCAAGAGATTTCTGTGCATTAATTTTGTATCCTGCTGCTTTACCAAATTCATTGATTAGCTCTAGTAGTTTTCTGGTAGCATCTTTAGGATTCTCTATGTATAGGATCATGTCATCTGCAAACAGTGACAGCTTTACCTCTTCTTTTCCGAATTGGATTCCTTTTATTTCCTTTTCTTCTCTGATTGCTGTGGCTAAAACTTCCAAAACTATGTTGAATAATAGTGGTGAGAATGGGCAACCTTGTCTTGTTCCTGATCTTAGTGGAAATGGTTTCAGTTTTTCACCATTGAGAACGATGTTAGCTGTGGGTTTGTCATATATGGCCTTTATTATGTTAAGGTAAGTTCCCTCTATGCCTACTTTCTGGAGCGTTTTTATCATAAATGGGTGTTGAATTTTGTGGATGTTTATTTAAAATTATAGTCACAGGGACTTCCCTGGTGGTCCAGTGGGTAAGACTCCATGCTTCCAATGCAGGGGGCCCAGGTTCGATTCCTGGTTGGGGAACTATAAACTAAGTGTTTGCATGACACAGCTAAGAAGTCCGCATGCCACAACAAAGATCCCCTGTGCCACAGCTAAGGCCTGGTGCAGCCAAAATAAATAAATGAATAAATATTTTTTTAAAAAATTGTAGTCATAGGCTGAGCATTATGACACCAGCAAGTCATAGAAGTTTTCCAGAGATATTTCCTTGATTAAGTATTTGCACCACTTTTGAACACACTGAGCAGGCAAGGTTGGGGCTGACTGTTGTAGAGGGAAAGAAGGGTTGGGCTTGTCTAGGTAATTACCCCATTTCTTACAGCAAGACAGTCTCTGAGTCTCCAGTTTTGAGGCAGAGAGGAGCGATTGTGGTGAATCCCCAGAGAGAGATTGATGGACGTTCTCTGTATACCTGCCACTGCCGAAACGCTTTGGTGGGGGCTGCAGTGGAGACACAGGGCAGCCAGGCTGATGCCCCAGGGGAATATCTTCTGCAGCCTGACCTCAGGCATCCTCCCTGTGGAAATTCCTCACATCACACTTCTTGCATTCATTCCAAACAGTACTGATTTCGTCTCGCTTTTTCCCCAGGATGATGTGAATAAAATCAGAAGTGGGAGACAGAAGAAACTGGTCTTTCATCCAGAATTAATAAACCAAGATATTTATTTATTATAGATTTATTTCCCAAGAATGTGAATTTCTGCGGTCCGTTTCTCAGACTGCATAAACAGAATTTGTGCTTGAATTTGTTAGAGTCCACAATTTCCAAATCCTGTTGTAGGGCTTTAAGTAGAGGAGATGCCCAGGTTTAATATGCTATGAAACACGGTGGTGGGCTTAACTTTAACTTTATTCCAAGGCAACTGATTAGTTTATGCCTTTCCTTTCCTGCTACAACCCTGAAAGTCGTGGTGGAGCAGAATCCCTGGGCAACACCAGGAGGAATAATGAAGACCTCAGTGTCAATCTTCTCTGGATGGCCAATTCGATCCTGCAAATGGCAAAAATAGACTGGAAAGCAGATGTTCACTCTCATATACTCTATTGACAAATAGGAAAGATAGGGAAGAAGGGCATTGGGAGGGAAATGACCAAAAAGAACTTCCCGGACAATCCGGAGGGAGGACCTAGCTGACACATCTATGTAACACCTTTTACCTTTGCCAAACGCTTTCATAGCTACCCTCTCGTTGGCCATTCTGACTACACTGGGTGCTGGGCAAATGGTTCTGTTCTTCCCGTTGAAGAGAGGGATGGGATATCTAAGGCAACCCCTTGGGAAATTCTCAGGAGAGCTAGAGATGGAATCCACAGAGAAGTCCTGCCCAAGATCCCATAGGAAGCCTCTGGGATCTCTTGTTCATGCCTTTTTTTAACCCCCTCTTAGGCAGATCACACTGCATCTCTGAAAAGTCCAGGGAAGCCTAAACTTTTATATTTAGAGTTTTAAACATGGGAGGAGGCTTGGAATTTATTTCGTCCATCTTTTCAGTTTGGAGATGAAGACGATGAGAGCCAGTGAGATGTGACTTGCACAGGGTTGGGTAATTCTGTGGCTCTGGCTAAACTATAAGATACCTGGTGTGAATTTACAGAAATGCACCACGGGAGAACGCAGCCTTTGGGCACCTGGCTCGGCAAGCTGAGGTCTGTGCAGAGGAAGAGATGCCCTTCTTTGAGGTGGACACAGAGCCAGGCCAGCGCGTGGCTTGGAGGGCTGAGCCCAGGCTGGGTATCAGATCCCGATCCCCTGTTTGCGATGCACTAACTGTGCCCTATATGAAGTAGCTCTGCATGGTTTTCCCAGTTCATCTGAAACAGATTTGGATGGAAAACATGACTGAGTGAGGGAGTAAGCTTTCCATTAGGTAGATGAGGTTGTCCATATGCCTACTAATTGCCCTCATTTGACATAAATCAAGCAGACCTGGGGGATAAGGGGTGAATCTTTCTTTTCTTTCTTGCGGTTATGGGCATGAATAACTAAGATGAAACCAGACCTGCGTGGGCTGGTTTGACGGATGATGGGCATTTCAGAATTGTAGCAAAGAAAAAAGAGTTAAGGTCTGGCAAATTTCACCATGAATAGTTAGTGAACTGGATGTGAAAAGAAAAGAGAAAACCCCACCTTCTCTGGTATTAAAAAAAAAAAGTGTTCAAGCAAGACAGGGCTGGATGGTTTGAAGACCCATTTTCAAGCTTACATCAATACAAAAGGACATTTCCTCTGGCAGCCAGAATTTGAATGGACAAAGTTAGGTTTGTGTCAGCGGTTAATGCTTAAAGCTTGTAAACACAACTCCCCCCCACCACCCCCGCAACCCATTACTACAAGCGTACTTTACTGATATGGCATTTTGTATTGGAAGGTAAATGTTACTATAACATTGGCAAGTAGTGAATAAGTCTGGTAGTGCAAATAGCCCTATGTGACAGTGACTAGATCCTTCTTGTAAAGGACTGAGTAACTGAAAGTTCCCCTTTGTGTAACTAAGTACAGTGGTAAAGGAAATAATGATTTGCAGGTATGTGTTTAATGTGCATCTCCCGCCACTCTCTTGGAGTCAATCCAGCACACTGGCTAAGGGTGGACACTTTGAGGTCTGGTTTCAGATTCCACTTTTGTCACTTAGTAGCTGTGTGACATTAGTTAAGTTACTCAATCTCTCTGTGCTTCCTTCTGCAGCTGAAAAAATGGTGATCACCGTAGGGCATATCTCATCAGGCTGTATATTGGGTGTATTAAATGAAGTAAACTATGTGATTGCACCGTGCCCAGAACATGGAAGCCCTCGATCAGTACTGGCTGCCGCGGTTGATGGATAGTAAAGGACTGCTTCTCTCTTATTCCTTGTGTTACTCTGAGAGCTTCGGCCACATAGACAAACAACAAATATCGGTTGAATAAATGAATGGTCCTATTTCTTCATGGCTCCCGTGCAGTGAAGCCTCAGATTGCCAGTGATGTTGTGTGTGAAATTAGTTCCCATGTGGCTGGGCCTTTTCAGTCTGGCGTATCTCTTCTGCCACACTTTGTTTACCTCCGGATTGATCTGCTCTTTCATAAAGACGGTAGAGTCTATAGGAGGCCTGAGCTCTGGCTCTTAGCTTATGAAACACTGACAGCTGACGTTTAGACGCATTTCAAAATACAGAATCCAAATCATATGTAGGGAAAAGGAGATGCAGCTTGGGGTGATGAGACGTGCCTGGAGGACCAGGTCCCAAGCTTCTGGCTTCCGGTCTCCAGATGATCAGTGATGTCGCTTCACCTGCTGAAACAGACCGTTGTTTTAATAAAATGAAAGTGTTAGCGTCCATGATCTTCAAGATCTTTTCCTGCTTTTCCAATTTATGATAGTAAGATTTTAGTTATTTTTGTTAATTCCTTAAATTCATCGATACAGATACAAACTTATATTGGATTGGCCAAAAAGTTCGTTAGGGTTTTTCCATAAGATCTTAATGTAATAGAAGCAGAGTCGGTTTCTGGAATTAGTGTTTCTTCATATTCTAAGGAATCTTACTATTCAAAGGAATCCTTCCATGAATATTTCCTGTAAATCAAGAATCTTTTCTAATGCAAATCATTATCTTCTGATGTCTCTGCTTTGAAATTTTGCATGTATGTTTTCTTAAAATAAGGCACATTGAAATATTTTCAAGTTATAGCTAACACTATTGGGTGAGTGTACACAGGCCCAGTGTAGGAAACTAAGTATTTTGGGGTCTACGTTTTTAAAACACCGTCTTGTTTCCTGCCATCCAATCGTGTTCTACTCAGTGGTTCAGTCCAATTTCCGAAACCAATTAGCCTAAATTTTTAGGAGTTGTTCCACAGATTGTTCAAACTTCTGATTCATCCCGACTTACAAGAGATAACAAACAAAGATCATTATTTAAAGCCACTATTATCAATGATCTGAGGGCAGATATTAGACAAAAACTGAATAGAATGCTTGTCTTGTCCCGTGGTCCGTATGACCTCTGATTAAGTTAATCATATTTCTGTGTCTAATATGGAGAGCCTGACACAAGGTCTTGATTGACAAAATCTATTTCCTCCTCCTATTTACTCAGGCCTCTTGGAAGCTTGGGGTTTCTGATTAAATTAAGCTATTTTTGTAACCTGCAGAAGATCCCATATGGTCAATCTCAAGTTCCCAGTGCTTCCAGTGCTTTCCCTAGATGTTTGTTTTGCTTAGGACAAACAGGATGCTGTTTGTGGGTTTGCTGTTTGACCTTCTCATATGGAAAGGTTTTAAGTGTTTTCCCTTTCAGCTGATCACTTTAAAAGTTAAATTTACTGATTGCTAAGCACTTCATTGGATTCTCTCATTTATCCTTCACAGCAACCTGACGAAGTAAGGACTACTATTCGTCCCGTTTGCCTTTTCTGATATAAGCCACAGAGGAGCTAAATAACTTTCCCACACAGCTAGTAAGAGGTTGAGCCGGTCTGCAGTTCAGCTTTATTTGTCTCCAGAACCCTTGCCTAAGCCTTACATTAGGCTGCCCTTTGCCAAAACCTATCTCGACAGAGATTGCCTGCTGAACATATTCTATTTTAATATCGGAAATGGCTTATTCATGTTCTCAGCATCCAGATTGCTCAGGCTGCAAAGTCTGTTTGGACGTTTATTAAGAGAGTGAGGCCTTGGGTTTCCCTGGTGGCGCAGTGGTTGGGAGTCTGCCTGCCGATGCAGGGGACACAGGTTCGTGCCCCGGTCCGCGACGATCCCGCGGGCCTTGGAGCGGCTGGGCCCGTGAGCCATGGCCGCTGGGCCTGCGCGTCCGGAGCCTGTGCTCCGCGGCGGAGGAGGCCACAGCGGTGAAAGGCCCGCGTACCGCAAAAAAAAAAACACCAAAACAAAACAAAAAAACAAATTAAGAGAGTGAGGCCACGTTAATGATCTTCTGTGAATTTTCCTTCGGCTTATCTTCGGAGAAGTTGGAATGAGCTCAGTCAGGGAAGGAGAGAAGAGAGCCGTGTGAAAGTCGAGTGGCTTTGTGTCCAACACGTGTGTGTGTGTAGCCCTGTGCCGAGGGCTCAGGCCACGGTTGTCCGCTCGTTTCCAGCTGTTGTTCCTGGTGTGTAATCACAGTGCCAGGGGGCAGGGTCCAGGAGAGCATCGCACCTCACTGACACGGGTACTGCAGCCGGCCCAGGGACTCCGCCCCCCACCCCTTGGTCTGTCCCAACCAGTGTCCTTAACTTTAAATTTGTAAGACCGAGAGTTGAGTTTGTACTTCTTTCCTTCCCCAAATTCCTCTGGGCTCCTTATGCAGTTTGGTCCACTTTCTTCATAGGGACCAATTTTACATTGTGGCACTTCCTAATCCCAAGAAAACGGCTTGCTACTCAGTAGACATTTAAATACCTAAGAGGTACCTTTATACCATCAAGAAATATTAATTTATTTTAAATAAAATGTTGAAGGGAAAACCTTACTACCTTACCATTTACCTCAGAGATACTGTAACTGTACGGAAGTAAATGCTGAAACTCAAGTATATTCAGGGTCCCCAGGGAGCACGAGAAAGGGCTACTTGGCCAAATCTGGCGTATTAGAGAAGGTTTTCTGGAAGGATGATTCCTGATGTGGAGTCTTGAAGAATGAGTAGAATTTAACCAGGTAGAGAAAGGTGGAAAGAGTTATTAGGTAACAGCACAGTATGAACCAAGGAAAAGAGGAAAAAAATGATGGTTTGTAAAGAAAAATCAAAGTAGATTAATATCACTAAAGCATGATGTATAAAGTAGTGAATGGCAGAAGGGAGGTTTGAACACATAGCCAGAAGCCCTGATATGGAGACATAGATGGGGGTAGATAATCATGTCACAAGTGCTGTGTGAAAGAATCAAAGTGATGACCACCTTACTTCCTTCAAATCGTCGCTGAGAGGGCACCCTTGCAATGAGGTCTATCTTGACCAATCTGTTTTAAATTGCAGCTCTCATGTTAATGCTTTACTTAATTGTTATTCACTGTTTGTCTCTCCCCATCAGAATGTAAACTCCGTGAAAACAGAATTCTTTGTTTTGTACACTGGTTTATCCTTAATGCTTAGTAAGGATAACGTACCCTAATGTCTCTCAATAGCTATGGAAGGAAGGATAAAAGTTTCCCAAGGTCGTATACCCAAGCCAAAAGGTGGGAGCAGCCCAAGTGTCTGTTGATGGATGGATAAGTGAGATGTGGTACACACACACAGTGGAATGTTATTCAGTCTTAAAAAGGAAGGAAATTCTGACACATGCTGTCATGTGGATGACCCTTGAAGACATAATGCTAACTGAAAATAAGCTACTTGCAAAAGGACAGATACTGCATGATTCCACTTATATGAGGTACCTAGAGTAATCAAATTCATAGAGACAGAAAGTAGGATGGTGGTTGCCAGGGGCTGGGGGGGAAGAGATGGACGGTGGTGATGGTTGCGCACAGCGTGAATATACTTAATGCCACAGAACCATACACTTAAAATGGTTACAACGGTACATTTTATTTTATGCGTATTTTACCACACACACAAAACATTTCCAAAGTTTGTAGAGATACTAAATAAGATAAGGATAGGGGCACGTCTGTTGGATTAACCAACACAGAGACCATTGGTGAGATCAGGTTCAGTGGGATTTGGGATTAGAGGCTGGATTGCTGTGGGTTGAGGAGTGATTGAGAAGCTGGGGGGGATGAAGCTACAGGACCCTTCTTAATAAAGGATGAGTGAGATTTGAGAATGTTTTCAGGCTGGGAGGAGTAGTGGCCATTGTGTGAGTGTGTATGTGTGTGTATATTTGTGTGTGTTGCAGAGAGAATCGACACAGGGGGGAGGCCATTTGGAGATACAGCTATTAAATAATAAATAATAATACAAAAGGTGGGTTGGGAGAAGTGAGGAAGGACACTGAAGCAAGTCCACCCATATGTAGGAACAATATCTGAAACTTTCCAAATAGATAAAGATGTGGTGCATGGGAGATTTGGAGCAAATATCGTAGTGGCTTTGGATGACTCACACAGTCTGCATCGTTCAGACTGGTGTCTGTCAGATCCCAGGAACTGCTTTTAAGACAAAGCTTTACTGAACTGTGAAGAGAGGTTGGTGGTTTAGGGCAGTTAGGATCACAGGCTCTAGGGCAGTTGCCATAGTGAAAAGCATTGATAGAAGGAAATAAACTGATGAACATTTTTTTAGTGTATTATATTTGTGAGAGCCTCTGAATTAGAATATTTGGCTCTAACAAATACGTTGTATGCAAAGTATTCAGGCATGGCAAATCAGGCGAGATTTAAAATGACCCAGGATTATGTACTAGAGCTCTATCACACATTCCACAACGCAAGCAAACTCAATTTAATATATCTTCATTGACTTCCTATAAGGCCCCATGGTATGAAAGGCACACAAAATGTATATTTACAAATATCTATTGAAAAGTGATTGTACATACTATTGTGAGATCACTATTTGGCTTGCTAGTTAGTATTTGCATAGCTAATATCAGCATAGCAATTGTCATCTAGGCAAATAAATAGGTATTACTCGTGACAGAATGGCAGGTTTTCTCAAGAGCTGTGAGTGGGTTTTAAAGTATCGCTGGGAGATGGAAACTTTTACTAAGACACAAAAGTGTTTATATGAATTAAAGATTGTTTCATAAAAATATATAATTCACTTAAAGTCATATGGTCCACCTAGAGTATGAACAGTTAGTTGTAGAGAAGGCCTCATCAGGCAGAGCTTAGGATTGACATACGGTGTGGATTTTTATTTTGGGGACCAGAAAATCTGAGGTTAATTTTGGCAGATTCTTGAGGCTCAAATAGGCTAAGCTCTGAAGAGAAGGGCTGTGGTTTATTCAGTGGTGAGGCCAGATTTAGGAAGCTGAGAAAGTAAACATTACAGGAAGCAGCTAGTGGCAGAAATCAAGGTTAGACAAGGTCAAGAGAAATGTAACTTGACACAATGACATTACCCTCAGAAGGCAGATGTGTGCCTGATTTGGGGAGGAGAGGGTTTGGTCTCCCGTTTTTAGAGTTGGAGGTTGTTCCCTAGGTATGGTGGTGCTAGGGCACGTGTGATGACGATGATGACAATCACAGAAGGTGGATGTGTGCCTAATTTGGGGAGAAGAGGGTTTGGTCTCCCGTTTTTAGAGTTGGAGGTTGTTCCCTAGGTATGGTGGTGCGAGGGCACGTGTGATGACGATGATGACAATCACATCACTGATAACAGCTGCTGTTTGTTGGGTCTCTACTATGTCCCAGAGGCACTGTTAATTCAACCATTGTTTTTAGTACCTAGTATGAACCTAATGCTGGAGAAACAATGAGCAGAAGAGGCAAAGTCTTTGTTCTCATGAAGCTTATGTTTAAGTGAAGGGAGACAATAAATATATGAGCAAATATATAGGAAGCTGGAGGGTGATAAGCACTTTGGAAAATGGAAGAAGCGGAGTGAACAGAAGAGGGCTGGGAAAAAGGTAAAAATTTGCTCAGGAAAGGCTTGGCATTTTGAACAGAGATACAATATTAATATGGGAACAAGCCAGGCAAATTTGGGGAAGAATGTTTTTGTTCTTTTTTTAAAAAAATATTTATTTATTTAGGCTGCACTGGGTCTTAGTTGCAGCACATGGGATCCTTGTTGCGGCATGCAGGATCTTTTAGTTGCGACATGCGGACTTCTTAGTTGGGGCATGCATGCAGGATCTAGTTCCCCAACCAGGGATTGAACCCGGGGTCCCTGCATTGGGAGCGTGGAGTCTTACCCACTGGACCACCAGGGAAGTCCCTGGGGAAGAATGTTTTGAACAAAGGGAAGAGCGGGGCATAAAGTCCCTGTGGTAAGGAATTGCTCGGCAAGTACAAGGAACAGCAATGGGGCAGAGCAGTTGCTGTTGAGCGCTAGATCATACAGAGCCTCGCATATGGTCATTTTAAAGGATTTGCCTTTTAATCTAGTGAAGTGGGAGCCACCGGAAGCTTCTCTTAGCACTCTGAAGTTTTAGCTATATTTTCCTCGTCACACATATATGAGACTGGTAGTATTATTATCCCCTTTTTACTTTAATGAGGAAGCTGAGATGGAGAGAGCTTAATTGACTTGCCCAAAATCAGCTTTGAAGTTTTGGAATGAGGATTTTACCCAGGTGGTCTGATTTTAGAGCGTATACAGGCTACATAGGAGGGACTACAAAGAGATGCAAGAAAAATCTGGAGGGCGACGGATGTGTTCACTACCTTGATTGTCATGATGGTCTCGTGAGTGCACGTGTATGTTAAAACTCATCAAACTGAACACTTTCAATATGTACCATTTACTGTGTGTCAATTATACCTCAGTAAAGTTATAAAGAAAAATGTTTTCAAAATACTAGGGGAGGCCTTGAGGAATTTTTAAAGCGAAGACGTGACATTCATATTTTGTGAGGGATGCATTGGAGATCAGTTAGAGAACCATCACGAAAATCCAGGAAAAAGCTCGTAAGGAACCGAACTATGGTGATGTAGAGAGGAAGGAGGAGAGGAACTCGACTGTAAAGGTGACAAGACCTGGGGACTATTTAAAATAAGGAGTGAGAGAAAGAAGAAGCCTGGGACGACTGCCAATTTGTGGGCTTGGCCAGGAGTGCCATTAACTGTGGTGGCCATTAACCAAAGTGTAGAATTCTGGGGGAGCAGCAGGTTCTGGGGAAAGATGATGTAGTTAGAGACATGCTGAGATTGAGGTGCCTGTGGAATGTCCGGGTTAATAGACAGTTTAACATAGGGAGACTTCTGGTTTAGAAACAGGGACGTGAGGAGTCAGTGTGTGAGAGGTTATTGAAGCCATAGGCACAGATGACATAATCCAGGGATGAGAAGGGAGTGAAAGATAAAACTCTGGGGGATACCAATATTTAAAATGAGATTAAAAACTGTTTGGCATGCATTTTGTCCTGTGCCTCCTTTCATGCTCATGGGAAACACCGCTCATCAAGATCAACACTCTTGGAAATCTCTCAGCACCGTGTTCTTAGAACCCGCTGCAACTGATCACTGTCAATGAGGAAGATGAATTCTCCTTTCCATCCCTGATTTAAGCAATGAATGTGAAGCCATTAAGGAGATGAAGGGGTGTGTCTTGGAAGCCAAGAAAAATTCAAGAAAAAGGAAGTAGTCGGCATAGACCTTAATCTTATAAGGACTGAAGCACATTCATTGGATTTAGCCATTAGAAGGTTAATAATGACCTTGCTGAGGGCTGTTTCAGTGGCTCGAGAGGGCAGAAGCCAGGTGCGGGTGGATCCAGGCATGTAAGCGAGGACAGCTCTTCCCAGAAGCTCAGCTCTGAAGGAAAGAAGTAGGCATTTTGAAGAAAGGAAGGAAGGAAAGGAAAGAAGTAGGCATATTGAAATACCATATATTATTTTTGTAAATTTCTTCCCAAACCTAAGAGTTGTGTTAGTTTTTATAGAGTGTCACATTTGTTTCTTAAATATAGGAAGATCTTGGGAATCTCTTTGCTAGGAGACTTCGGAGCACAGGGCAGATGCCCTTGTTTCTGGGCCACATCCTGCCCTGAGGTCTGGGAGGAGGCTCTCAGAGTGATGGAGTCATTGAGGATGGTTTCCCAAGTGCTGTTCTACCATCCTGTGCCCGCCCCCAGACCACACTGGAATAAAAAGAGGTGCGCATGGTGCAAAGAAAAGTGGGAAAACTAAGGGTACCACCCTATAAGGCACTCCTTTATCCTGAGACTGTCTTTTCTCCTATATTTGGGTTGAAATATCTTTACTTAGTATTAGTAGGTGGTATTTTTTTCTTTTAAATGTTCTTAGCAAAATAAATAAGTTGGCAACTCTCTGTCAATTGCTCCATTTTTTCTCAATGATTTTAGTTTCTTATGAACAGCTATCTTTTTTTTTTTAACATCTTTATTGGGGTATAATTGCTTTACAATGGTGTGTTAGTTTCTGCTTTATAACAAAGTGAATCAGTTATACATATACATATGTTCCCATATCTCTTCCCTCTTGCTTCTCCCTCCCTCCCACCCTCCCTATCCCAACCCTCTAGGTGGTCACAAAGCACCGAGCTCATCTCCCTGTGCTCTGCCGCTGCTTCCCACTAGCGATCTACCTTATGTTTGGTAGTGTATATATGTCCATGCCTCTCTCTCGCTTTGTCTCAGCTCACCCTTCCCCCTCCCCATATCCTCAAGTCTGTTCTCTAGTAGGTCTGTGTCTTTATTCCTGTCTTACTCCTACATTCTTCATGACATTTTTTTTCTTAAATTCCATATATATGTGTTAGCATACGGTATTTGTCTTTCTCTTTCTGACTTAACTTCACTCTGTATGACAGACTCTAGGTCTATCCACCTCATTACAAATAGCTCAATTTCGTTTCTTTTTATGGCTGAGTAATATTCCATTGTATATATGTGCCACATCTTCTTTATCCATTCATCTGTTGGACACTTAGGCTGCTTCCATGTCCTGGCTATTGTAAATAGTGCTGCAGTGAACATTGTGGTACATGACTCTTTTTGAATTATGGTTTTCTCAGGATATATGCCCAGTATTGGGATTGCTGGGTCATATGGTAGTTCTATTTGTAGTTTTTTAAGGAACCTCCATACTGTTCTCCATAGCGGCTGTACCAATTCACATTCCCACCAGCAGTGCAAGAGTGTTCCCTTTTCTCCACACTCTCTCCAGCATTTATTGTTTCTAGATTTTTTGATGATGGTCATTCTGACTGGTGTGAGATGATACCTCATTGTAGTTTTGATTTGCATTTCTCTAATGATTAATGATGTTGAGCATTCTTTTAGTGTTTGTTGGCAGTCTGTATATCTTCTTTGGAGAAATGTCTATTTAGGTCTTCTGCCCATTTTTGGATTGGGTTGTTTGTTATTTTGATATTGAGCTGCATGAGCTGCTTGTAAATTTTGGAAACTAATCCTTTGTCAGTTACTTCATTTGCAAATATTTTCTCCCATTCTGAGGGTTGTCTTTTGGTCTTGTTTATGGTTTCCTTTGCTGTGCAAAAGCTTTTAAGTTTCATTAGGTCCCATTTGTTTATTTTTGTTTTTATTTCCATTTCTCTAGGAGGTGAGTCAAAAAGGATCTTGCTGTGATTTATGTCATAGAGTGTTCTGCCTATGTTTTCCTCTAAGAGTTTGATAGTTTCTGGCCTTACATTTAGGTCTTTAATCCATTTTGAGCTTATTTTTGTGTATGGTGTTAGCGAGTGTTCTAATCTCATACTTTTACATGTAGCTGTCCAGTTTTCCCAGCACCACTTATTGAAGAGACTGTCCTTTCTCCACTGTACATTCCTGCCTCCTTTATCAAACATAAGGTGACCATATGTGCATGGGTTTATCTCTGGGCTTTCTATCCTGTTCCATTGATCTATCTTTCTGTTTTTGTGCCAGTACCATACTATCTTGATTACTGTAGCTTTGTAGTATAGTCTGAAGTCAGGGAGCCTGATTCCTCCAGCTCTGTTTTTTGTTCTCAAGATTGCTTTGGCTATTCAGGGTCTTTTGTGTTTCCATACAAATTGTGAAATTTTTTGTTCTAGTTCTGTGAAAAATCCATTGGTAGTTTGATAGGGATTGCATTGAATCTGTAGATTGCTTTGAGTAGTATAGTCATTTTCACAATGTTGATTCTTCCAATCCAAGAACATGGTATATCTCTCCATCTATTTGTATCATCTTTAAATTCTTTCATCAGTGTCTTATAATTTTCTGCATACAGGTCTTTTGTCTCCTTCAGTAGGTTTATACCTAGATATTTTATTCTTTTTGTTGCAATGGTAAATGGGGGTGTTTTCTTGATTTCACTTTCAGATTTTTCATCGTTAGTGTATAGGAATGCCAGAGATTTCTGTGCATTAATTTTGTATCCTGCAACTTTACCACATTCATTGATTAGGTCTAGTAGTTTTCTTGTAGCATCTTTAGGATTCTCTATGTGTAGTATCATGTCATCTGCAAACAGTGACAGCTTTACTTCTTCTTTTCCGAATTGGATTCCTTTTATTTCCTTTTCTTCTCTGATTGCTGTGGCTAAAACTTCCAAAACTATGTTGAATAAGAGTGGTGAGAGTGGGCAACCTTGTCTTGTTCCTGAACTTAGTGGAAATGCTTTCAGTTTTTCACCATTGAGGATGATGTTGGCTGTTGAACAGCTATCTTTAAAAAAACAACAACAACAAAAAAAACTTTTTATCTTTTCTGAGCCACACTGAATTTGAACAAAGTGAACTAACTGGGATAATGAGATTATTGTTTGTCCTTGGAAGCTACAGACCTGTTGGTCTAACCCCTCAGAATTTCCAAATAAAGGACGTGAGATGATCTGCTGAAATTAAACTTCAAAATCTGTTGTAATAGAGAAATGTCAAGAGTCACCTGAAAGCTACAGAATGGCTCCCCTGCAAGCCAGACGACTTGAATGTGATTAAAAGTATTAATATATCTAATGGAAGAATGTGTTGCTAAACAATGAGGTTGATTAACCATGGGAAAACAGAAAAGACACTGGGACAAAGCTGGTGGTGCCTCTCTGAGCCCTGATTAGCTGAAACGGAACCTTGGCAAAAGGATGCCTTTGGATTCTTGGGTTGCACTGGCAGAGACCAGATGGGCGCGTTGGATCAGGGAGGCCGGGCTGGATGTCAGCCCTTACATTTACTGCTTCCAACTCGCCTTCATCTCTATCCACCCTCATTCTTTTTTTATTTTTCTTTTTTTTGGCTTCCCAAGAAGGAAAAGAATGTTATCATGCTGGAGGTAAAATGTTGTTTTTCACACAGACTGAAAATTCATGTCCCTGTGTGGATCTTTTCTCGATAGAAATTCATAAACTAGCATTCTGGATTTATCCCTCAGTCTCAGCTATGGGAGAAGGATTCTTTAATGTGCTGACAAAGCCTCGTTTCTGAGCCTGCGGGGTTGAGGGCTGATTGAGACCTTGTGATATTAGTCAGCAGGACTCTGAGCTGTGACTTTCTCCAGGTGGGAACAAACTTTGCTGTTGCCATTGTTTTTTAAATCTTTTTTTCCCCTCCAGCTTTATTGAGGAAAACTTGACAAATATAATTGTATATACTTAAAGTGTAAAATGTGACGATTTGATATACAGATCCACTGTGGAATGATTACCAAGATCAAGATAATTAACACATTCATCACCTCACATAGTTTTTTTTTTTTTTATGGTGAGAATGCTTGAAATCTATTCTCAGCAACTTTAAAGTATACAATGCTGTATTATTAGCTAGAGTGACCATGCTGTATGTTAGATCCTCAAAACTTATTCTTCTTATAACTGAAAGTTTGTCCTTTGAACTACACCCGCCCCCCCCGCATTTCCATTTTCCCCTTCCCTAGGCCCTGGCAACCAACCACCATTCTACTCTCTGTTTCCATGAAACTGGATTTTTTTTTTTAATATTCCACATGTCAGTGATGCCATACAGTAGTTGTCTTTCTCTGTCTGGCTTATTTCACTTGCATAATGCCCTCCAGGTTCATCCGTATTACCACAAATGGCACATTTCCTTCTTTTTATGGCTGAATAATATTCCATTGTGTATATGTACCACAGTTTATTGATTCATCCATCAAAGGACACGTGGGTTGTTTCCGTATCTTGGTTATTGTAAGTAATGCTGCAATGAACACGGGGGTGCAGATAGCTCTGTAAGATACTGATTAAGAGAATACTCACACACTGTTGGTGGGAATATAAATTGGTGTTGCCACTAATGGAAAACAATATGGCAGTTCCTCAAAAAAATTAAAAATAGAGCTACCATATGATCCAGCAATCCCACTCCTGGGTATACAACCGAAGGAAACATCGCCACTATTTTGGACCACATTGTGACATGCCATAATTTTTCCTTTAAAGTTTTCCCCAAATAACTGTTTTGAAAAAAACACCAAATTAATAACATGTTTATTGACCAGATATTCCAGAAAACTGTGTTAAAGAGTAACATTTGCTATTTTCACCGTGCAATTTTTAGTCAGTTCAACATTATTTTTTGTTTGTGTCTTACAGGGAGTAGCTCCAAACTTTTGTAAATTTTTTATTCACAAAATTGTACTTGTGATTTTGGATCATCCTGTGATTGATAGACCCCAAGCCAGTTCCCCCTTCTTTGTCCTTAATTCTGGTCTGATGGATTATTTGTCTTGCAGATCTTGAAAGAAGTGGGTAGAAAAAGGTTTAATCATAACAAGATAGTTTCCTAGCTGCCCAATTCTGACCACAAACAAAATGTTCTGTTTTAAGCGTTTGCTATGAAAAATTACATGTGGTTCTCCTCATGGTTTGCAAATTATTTCACTCCTCAGACTCAAGGCTATTGACGCGACAGTGAGCATCTGGGGGAAAATGAAAAGAAAAAATTTAGTCACTTGAATGTTGGATGTACAGTTTGAGAATTTCGTAAATTGGTAAACATTCTGATTTGAGTCATTTGAGTTTTCCTCTACTTCTTTCATCTGCTCCTTTGTCACTATGTAAATAGAGCCCTACAGAGGTCTGTACAAAGAAATTACAAAGAAATACTTCTTTGCCCATATCCTTTTTTTTTACTTAAAGATTTTTTGATGTGGGCCATTTTTAAAGTCTTTATTGAATTTGTTACAATATTGCTTCTGTTTTATGTTTTGGTTTTTTGGCCCTGAGGTGTGTGGGATCTTAGCTCCTTGACCAGGGATCGAACCCGCATCCCCTGCATTGGAAGGTGAAGTCTTAACCACTGGACCACCAGGGAAGTCCCTGACCAAACCCTTTTCTTCTGCATTTGATCAGATGCCCTCTGTGCTTGGCTCTGGGTGGCACATGATGGGTGTGGACGGGCTTCTTAGAGGAGCAGTGGGATTAAGCTGGGGCTCTTTGGTTGTTGCTTGAGTGGTTTTACTCAGAATCTTCTCTTTTGATGACAACTTTTTTGTTGTTGTTGTCATATGATGTATTTAGAAATGAAAATATGATGAAAGATTAACTTGTTGAACATCTACTCTTGTCCCAGATAAGGGTCATGATCCTTGTGTTCCCCATTGACATAGGAAAGATTGGCTGGTAATTTCTGTTCCCTTTCCTCCCTTTTGTATGACTTGAGACACCTGATTATTAATGTCATTGCAGTTAAGGGAAAAAGTCCTGTTTCCATGGAAATGGCATTAGGAAGTAGCTCTGGGAGCTAAACGTCTCCTCCCCACGAGATAACATTTTGTTTTCCTTTGTACATCTTGAAAACAACAGCACCCTTAACTAACAACATGCATAAATAGATGCTTCGATAAATAAAATAGAAACATATAAGAAGTGTTTCGTCAGAGTTTTTATCAGATCTGTAATAACAAAGTAGCGAGGTCATTTAGGAATGGGGAATAGACTCCCAGGAGAAGTCCTAAAAGCCTTAACGTTATGCACAAGATAAGACTTTTCGAGGAAATTAAAACAGAGGAAGTGATATACTATCAACATCTTTCATAAAGCTGTATGGTCAATAGCGGAGGTCAATAGTGATCTATCAAGAATTCTTGAACCCTAAAAGGTATTTTTTAAGGGGACAAAGCTTTAGAAAGTCTTTCCTCATTCTTAGCTGACTTCTTCATTAAGAAAGGGTTGTTGATGATTTTGCCTTATATGTGAATCCTTGATCCTCCACAGAAGAATTCACAGAAGAATTCGTAGAAGAAAGTTCATGGCCGTATGTATCATGTGTGAATTATTAAATTAGAATCTGCATGTTTTCTTAGATTTTTGGAACTCTCAACTCTTTTTAGCAACTCACATCATAACTGAGTACCATTATGTTTTGATGAATGATTTTGGTCTAACAGTGCTGTTTTGATAACCAGGGAATTATCTTACCTGCTTTTATTTTTCAGAATGATATCTATGAGAAAAGTATTTTGAGATTGGATGTGGATTGGAAGGGGAAAGTATACAAGAGGAGAGACCAGTTAGGAGGCTTTTGCGGTATGTAATGTAGGTGAGGATGCCTTGGGTTGGTGTTGGGGCAGAGGAGATGCAGTGAATGGAGAGCTTTAAGACATACTGCAGAGGTGGAATTGACTGGATTTAGTGACAGTCGGTTGTGGAGGTTGAGGGTGATGGAGTCCATAGGGAGGACTCACAGCAACTGAGAGGATGAAAGGACCGCTGAGATGGAGGAAGGATCAGACGTTCAGTTTGGAGCATGGTAGGTATGAGGGATCTTTAAGGTGAGATATAAAGCAGGCAGTAGGAAACATGAATTGGGGCTTAAAAGAGTCTCTTGGACCACAGATATGGCATGTTACAACAGCTGACATTTGATGAGAATTGGGGTATTTTACTTAATAACTAATTTTAGGTACTATATGACAGTCATAAAAACAGAGATGATGTACTTGATAATACCCCCCAAACAACGGAAAGATATCAGGTTGGGACCAATAAAATCTGTCAGTGGACTTAAAGAGTATAATAAGAGAGCTAGATTCAGAGAGAAATTTAAAACTTTCCATTTTGTTCTCTTTTGGTTTAGTTTACATGGAAATGTACGCTTAAAAGGGAAATAGAGGCTGTTATCAGAAGTCAAGAGACAAAAGTATAGGAAGAAAGAAAACAGATTAGTTTACCACCACTTTTAATTTGCTAGGACTAATTAAATCTATTTATGTTTTATAATAAGAAAAATATCACAAAAGTTATTTCAAAAAATTACACATTTTAAAATAGTTATTTTAAATAGAAATACCTCTGTTAGATTCTCTTTTTTCAAGCTGAGGGGAAGCTTTCCTGCAAGCTCCAAGGATTTAATGTTGTTGCGATGTCTCGTCACGTCAGGTCACGTCAGGGACATAATGACATAATAAGGAAAATCAAAGGGAGGATGTTATAGGCCTGAAATTTTAAATAATCGAGGGAAGATTGATTGGACTAGGGGAAATTTGGTTATTTTGACCATTTGTCAATGTGATCTGACTTGTCTCTCTGCCCCGAAGAATATATTTCAAATATATTGAGCTATAGACTTCTTTCTTTGTAATTAATTTTTATTGGAGTATTGTTGCTTTACAATGTTGTGTTAGTTTCTGCTGTACAGCAAAGTGAATCAGTTATACATATACATACATCCACTCTTTTTTAGATTCTATTCCCATATACGTCATTACAGGGTATTGAGTAAATTCCCTGTGCTATACGGTAGGTCCTTATTAGTTATCTGTTTTATATATAGTAGTGTGTATATGTCAATCTCAAGACTTCTTAAATAGCAAAACCAAGAAGACCAGCAATTCCACTGATTTATCATTTCTCCTCTAGGTTGAATATCTTTTGACCAGTTCTTTTGTTGGCTGCCTAATGCAAACATTGCATTGCACATGTGCATAGGTACACATGTCGGTGACACACACACGCACACACGCACACACACACACACACGCGCACACACACACACACACACACACATTTGATTCAGTAGAAATGGGGAGAAGAAAGAATCATAGGGAGTAGGCATGGAAGAAAAACCACAGGCTCTGAGAGGGTGTGGTATTAAAGAATGAAGAGGGGGAAGATGCCAGCAGAATAGCTGTGATGAGTTCCTTCAGGAATCCTTTTTGTACCTTTTCATCTCCCACCCCTTTTTTACCTCTATAACTTAACAACTGTAAATAGTTATTCCCTTTTCTGCTCTGACTTTCCCCCTCCATCACTGACTGCTCCTTTTTTTTTTTTTTTTTTTGCGGTACGCGGGCCTCTCACTGTTGCGGCCTCTCCCGTTGCGGAGCACAGGCTCCGGACGCACAGCGGCCATGGCTCACGCGCCCAGCCGCGCCGCGGCATGTGGGATCTTCCCGGACCGGGGCACGAATCTTGAATCTTGAATCTTACTACTTCTGACCACCAGCACTGTTCCCATTCTAATCCAAGCCACCATCTTCTGGATTATTGCAGTAGCCCCTTAAATGGTTTCTCTGATGATAGCTGTCCCCTCCCACACACATTCAGATCTATTCTCCACACACCAGCTAATGTGGTTCTTTGCAACATAATTCTGTTCTGGTCACTTCTTGGCTCAAAAACCTCTAATGGTTTCCTTTCAGACTTAGAAAATCCAAAGTCCTCATCTTGACCCAGAAAGCCCCAGATGCCACTCCAGTCTCATCTCCTGTCACTCTCACCCTTGCTTATTGAGGTCTAGCCTCACCGACATTCTTGCTTGTCCCTGAACAAGACAGAAATCTGAGGGACTCTGCACTTGGAGTTACCTCTGTCTGGAACTCTTTCACCAAATAGACCTTGTCTCTCTCTCACTTCATCTAAGGGTCTGCTTAAGTGTCACCTCTTCCAAAAGGACTTTGCTGACACTCGATCTAGAACAGCCTCCCTTACTCTGCTCTTGTTCTTGTCCCCCATTGCTGCCATCACAGTTTAACTCTATGTTAAGGTGTGTTTGTTTGTTGTCTGAGTCTCTATCCCACAGAAAGCTCTCTCAGTGAGGGGCTTGGTTGGGCTTTTCTGTTCTATGTCTTGCATCCAGAAGATCGCCTGACCACGAGGCTTAACTATTAGTGCCATAAATATTAACTGACTGAATAGCAAAATCAATAATCAGGGAGCTCAGTTCCTTACTTTGGCAGCCCTGGGAAGGCAGTGAGTCTGCCCAGTGCTCGCAGGTGTCTAGCATGCTGCCTGGAGCAGAGATTGCACATGTGAATATGTGTCAAGTAGGTGAATAAATGATTAAATGAATGGATGAAGCCACATTAGTAAGTTAATCACTAGTACATCTTCCTTTACTCTTTGGACCCATTCATATGGCAGGGATACTATGAAAAAAGGATCTGACCTTGTCCAAGGGGTCCATGAAGACGTCTCGAAGGAGGGTACATAAGAGTAATCATACCTGTCAGGTACTGAGTACTTACTATGAGCCATCTATCATGCTCAGTGCCTTACGCACCCTAACCAATTTAATGCTCACAACAAATCTATGAGGTTGATACTATTGTTAGTCCCATTTTACAGATGGGGAAAATAAAGCACTGAGAAGTAGATTAACCTATCTCGAGTATACAGCTAGTAAATGGTAGAGGCAGACCCAGGCAGCTTAGTTCTACAGCCTGTGCTGTTAACCACTATGCTGTACGTCTAAGCTGAAGACTGAGGATGGAGGAGTAGCTGAGTAGATGAGGGTTGACTTATACAGGAGTTAGTGTTCTGGGCAAATGGAGTCAGATGTGCCAAGGGTCAGATCGTGATCAGTTCCATCAAGGACATGACAGAGGTTCAGCATGGCCAGAGTGTAGTGGGCATGTAAGAGAGTAAGAGGTGAGCCTGGTTCTTAAGCAAGGGCCAGAGAGGCTGTGGAAGGAATTTGGACTTACCTGAGGCAAAGGGAAACATTAAGCGGCTTAGGTGCACAGATTTACTTTTTTTAACAGTCACACTGGCAGCCCTGTAGAGGACGGGCTGTGAGGCAGGCAGGTGGGCGGCAGGGAGACCAGTTTGGAAGGTCTTGCAATAGCCCGGGAAAGGGGTGATGGTGACCTGGTCCAAGGTGGAGGTGGAGGTGATGGAAAGGTAGTATAGACTTGAGGTAGAATCAACAGGACTCAGTGATGGGGTGAGGAAGAGGGAGGTATAATGGCGTCATTTAGAGGGATCAATTAATCAGTCACTTCGCATCTAGGGTTTCATTCTACAGATCAGCTAGTTAATGGTACATGTACACAGGCCTTATTTCCAGAGGTATTTATTGCAGGACTGTGTGTAGTAGAATTAGAAACAATAGTGCAGGGCCTTGCACAACCCCAGAGAAGAGAATGTGAGGGGCTCCCTGAATTTATGCAGCTGGTAAATTAATGACTGAATAACAGTATGTCCAAACAATGAAATACGATGCGGCAGTTAAAACGCAGGATGCAAGTCTTTATGTACTGCTAAATAATGATTACCAAGATACATCGTGAAGTAAAAAGAAAAGGGTTCAGAACAGTGAATGGTATGCCATGATTTATGTTATAAAAATCTATTTGCACACACACATATACACTGTAAATGCATTACAGATTCTGGAAAGATCCGTAAAATTGTTTTGAGTAAATATTTTACATAAAATTGTGAAAGGATTGGAAAACTGGAGGCTAATAGTAGTAAGGAAACTTACTTTTTATTGCTGCCTAATTTTTTTGTCTTCATGTATTAACTATTAAAGTAATAAAATTTTAAAAATACATCATGGAGACTTGAAAATGCAGTGATAGTTATATGATGAAGCAAATGGGAATAAAGCAAGCATGATACTAGTTGATAACCACTTAAAAACCTCTACAACAAGACAAATTTAAACTATAATTATAAATTCAAAAACAAAATTCCAAGGCAAAATTAAATATGAATGTAATAAATGTGAGGTTTGAAATAGTATGTAGGGGAGGGACAGCATATGAGCGTAATTAATTGACCTTAGGGGTCAGTGCACACATACAGGATTAAGATTTGAAAGAGACGATCTGGATTTAGAAAGGAAACTTGAAATATCTAATAATTTTACCAAAAATTTCACTTTGCAAATTACTCTAAGGACTCGATGTAAAATGTGAAAATTCTTAAGATCGATGAATTGGAGATTACACCTCCAGTTCTAAATCATATTAGTTCCTTAAAAAGTGGGAGGAGCTCCGTGTCCTGTAGTAGAGGCAGAGCTGCAGTGTAGCTTTGAGGATTTTCTCTGTTCGCCTGGGCACGTGAGAACATTCTGCAAAATGAATGCACGGTGTAAGCGAGAAGAATGGCAGGCAGGACCAGAATATTCGATGGAATTTGTCATTCTGGACTTCTCTCCATTCTATCTCTATAAGTAATTGGGGTAATTTGAGACGGGGCAGACTTCACCAGCCCTCACTTATCTGCGCATCCACAAAAATGTTTCAGGGCCAGGATGGTGACTTTTTCTTTTTTTTAAGAATTTGCCAGGGTTTTAGGTGGGCTTGGAATTGGGAAATTTTATGGTTTCAGTAATAAAATTCACTATTGGCATTGGATGGGTGTCAGAAAACCTCAAAAATAAGTCTTGAGGAAAGGGAATGACAAATTAAAGGCAAATTCCAGGTAGAGAGTTCTTTTACTCTTCATTCCTTTTCTACCTGTAGGAAACAAGTAACAAAGAATCGAGAGTATAATACATATATACGTATACAATAAAAATACATTTATTATACTGTCTGATTCTCTTTCTTTCCTCGCTAATCATCCTCTCAGAGACGAAAGTCTAGCATTGTGATGGCCTTGTCAGAACGATCAGCGTAATCGTCTCTGAAGAGGGTGTTAATTTATGCCCTTGTAAGTGCAGAGAGAAGCAGGCATGAAGCATGGGATCGTTCCTCTGTCCTGACAATGCGTCCAAGCAGAATGTATCAACTTCTAAGTTTCTCTCTTCGGATTCTCATTGTGAGATTCTTCTCTCTTGGTTGGTCTTTCTGTCACTGCCGGTTGCCATAATCAATGACAACAGTGATGTCGGGTGGATTAGAGAAAAAGTAGTGAGGCATATGGTGTGTCCCAGGGGAGAAAATGGTGGGCCAGCGTCTTCCTATTTCCTGTGAAGGCCAAACAAGTAGACACTTGGATGTTTAGGTGACCCCCAAAATATGAAACCCAACAGTCTCCAAGGGTGTAGGATATTTACTTTCTCCCCAGATTTGAAGTCCAGTACCCCCCTTAGGTCTCAATTCTTCAACCTGTCCGCAGAGTTTGCTAGTCCCAGAAACCCATGTTGTATGGGGGAAGTGCTTGACTTTGGGGTTTACATAGACAGACCTGGTTAAAGTTCTGTTTGCATCTTGTTAGATGTGTAAACTTGGGTATGTTACAGAACTTTTGTGAACTTCAGTTTCTTTATGAGTACAATGGGGATAATAGCACTGCCCACGTCAGAGAGCAGGTATGGGGGTTGAGTGTGCTCATGTCTGTATGAAATAGTCCCACAGAGTAGGCATTCCATAAACGCTCATTCTTTCTTTGGAGCAACATTTTTCCCGCACCGGTCAGTGTGGTTTGTGGAGGGCTTGCATCAGAACATCCTGAGGAGTTTATTGGAAATTTATGGCCACCCCACCCCCCAAAACCACTGGACCGGAAATCCCTCTAGGAGCTGAGAATTTGTGATTAACAAGCTCCCCAGGTGACTCCAATCAAAGTAGTTTTGGGAACTTGATACTGAGGGATGATGCCTTTCCAGCCAGCCTCAGATGAACCCTTCCAGTGCCTCATTTGCGGGCTCTTTCTCCGGTTCAGCATGGGGGCCTGTGGAGGAGTGGCTCCACAGGAAATCCCTGGTGAATTCAGCTTAGAAAAGGATAGACTCGTGTTCAAGGGGAAAATGGAGACATATGGCTCTTAAACTCTGTGCCTTATTGATCAAATGCAGCAGGACTCTCCTGGAAAATCGGCTGGTTTTAAGTGATGTTCCTGAGAAAGTTGAGACAGTTATAGCTAGTTCTTGGCCGAGGAGGCCGCTGTGAGACCCCCGCCATGGAGGTGGTCCCCAATGGGAGGAGCGGCTGTGTCCCCACTTCACCTCGTGGGGCTCCAAGTCCATCGAGGGCTCTGACAGCACGTACCTTTCAACACAGTGTTTGAGGCAAGAACCCTAGTTGGGCTGCAGACAATACTTAGGTGATTTTAGGGCACATTTCACGTGGATTCAGGTTTTACACCCTGTTTGAGTTTCAGCAGCATCTTTTAGAGGCGGATATAGGATAGCAAATGGATGCAGAAAATCTAGACATTAAGATACTCTGTGCCAAGACCAAGGACCTTCCGCTGACCAAAATATCGACGAAGTGAAAGCCGCACACGGCCCTTGTGTATTTTATTCAAAAATCCATCCTGTTGAAAAATCGGGTCCTTTTTCATTGTGATCACATTGCCACAAGTCCCTCCAAATGGGAAGTTTTTGCTAATGTCAGACGGCTGTCACCTTCCATGGCACAGTGCCCCTCGCAGCTCTCTCGGAGTCACTTGTGCCCTCCGGTATGAGTTTCTGTTCCCCTTCGTTGCTCAGGGCTGCGGGATCCACTGGCAGAGGCCCAAAGACTGCTGTTGTCTCTTGGAAAAATTATGAGCCTCCCGGGGCTATGATTTTCCCATGCCTTCTGCAGTCCTCCTTGGACATTCTGGGTTTTCAGAGGGCTTCCCCTCCACGTACACCTGGGTATTGCCGCCCTGAGCAAGTCTCACATTTCCTTTGAGGCCGTGACACTGTGACTGGAGCTGTGTTGGCTGGAACCTTGTGTGTCCTGCAGAGGAAGCTCTTGAGTCCCACAGACTGGGCCTGAGTCAGACAGAAGTCTTTGGCCTCCATTTTTAGTTACAGGGCCTCTTCCTCACTGGCCTTGGTTCCTTCCTCAGTCTACCCTTCCAACACTCACATCACACCTCCTGGCAGGGTGGGCATCTCTCCTCCAAAGGGCCACCTTTTGGGTGCAAATCCCAACTCTCTCCTTTATTAACTTGTGACGTTAGGCGAGTTACATAACCTCTGTGGACCTCATCATGCTCACCTAATAATACTAATAATACTGCCTAGTGCTTGCTATTTTTAAAAAAAACTCCTCATGTATTGTCTGATAGAAAGTAGATCTCAATTGTCTTCCCTGTTATCCTCCCAAGGCTGGGAGCCATCAGCCAGTCCAGTCGGTTCTCGTTTCATTCACTTGAGATGCTGCGAGTGGGCAGGACCGCCTGATGAGTCATCACTCCCATTCTGGGTGGGCCTGCGCCCTGAGCACTTCTCAGAAGGCTGTCTTTGAAGAGCACCCCTCTTCTGGTAGAAGAGAGCAGGGCTCACGATTTCTCCTTCCCTGGTGGATTGCGACAGCCCCAAGGTGGAGTGGTAATTTGCACCGAGGACGCTAAGGGGAAATTTAACACCATCAAGGGCAGTGTACGTGGAAATGGTTTGGTAAGTATTCAATACGATATTTTTCAGCCAGAAGTGGCCACGGGGCAGCAGACTTTGTATGAGAAGCCTTCAGGAGAAGGTGGAGTGTGAAGCCCTTGTTCCTCACATTCCCTTGCTGGAATTTCATGTTTTGTTTCTTCGTGCCTCCTCTCCACCCACATAATATTCCTCTTTTCATTAATTTTCATGGAAATTTAACACTTCCAAATATCTACATAAAGTGTTAAGAGCAAAATCGAAATAACAAACAGTTCTGTGCAAGCGTGCGTTCGCACACTCATCCACCTCCTGCATACATATAGTGTAGCCATTATGGAGCTATGCGCCTACTTCATGGTAAATGAGCAAACGGACGCATCTTTAAGCCTTACAGAGGGTCCACAGCATCTTAGAAAATGTTGATGTCACTGAAAACGTGCTTGTCTGCTCTTTGATTTTATTTCATTTTTCATCATCCTGAGAAATGTTCCCTGCAGCCAAAATGCCAATTACTCATTTTAAATAGAAGTCTGGTTTCTTCTAAAGTTACAGAAAGAGAAAAAAGCCATAGTCTTTCTTTTCTGTTTCCTTCTTTTTTTTTTTTTTTTTTTGCAGTACGCGGGCCTCTCATTGCTGTGACCTCTCCCGTTGCGGAGCACAGGCTCTGGACGCGCAGGCTCAGCGGCCATGGCTCACGGGCCCGTCCGCTCCGCGGCATGTGGGATCTTCGCGGACCGGGGCACGAACCCGTGTCCCCTGCATCGGCAGGCGGACTCTCAACCACTGCGCCACCAGGGAAGCCCTCTGTTTCCTTCTTGAGAGCCAAGAAAAGCACGTCAAAGCCATTTCTGACCAGGATTAAATAATAGGGCCTCCCACATCCCACAGGCTCTAAACCAACAAATTGAAGAAAACAACCTTTTTGGAGTTTTTCTGTGATGGGGCAAAATTTCTTCATGCAGTTCCGATCACATTCACAAAATTGGCCACCTACTGTTTGCTGGTCCCGTTATGGCCCCAAATAAGACACAGTCCCTGTCCCCAAGTGTTCTATAATTTAATAAGAAAGGTTAGAAAGGTGAACTGACCTTATAGGACAAGTGGAATAGGACAAGCTCCATAAGAGCCGGTCTGGAAGGAGAGGGTAAAGTTATCAGCGAGCAAAAGGATGTCGATACAACATTGTGCAAGAGTCAGGCAGGAAAGGAGTAAAATCAACATTGATGGAAAAATTTGCTTAGGCTGGGAAAGCTGGTTGTTTTTCTGTTTGTTTCAGAGGGAGAGACAAAGGGGTAGGTCAGTAATGGTAGTCCTGCCTGTTTAAATTGGAGGAGAGAAAGGTTAAGGAAGTACCCACTTTGACCTTTGGGAATTTATGCAGAGTCTTTTGCAGAGAGGGAGTGGATGGAAATGAAGTTGGGAACAGAGACCCTTTCTTGGTCAGTGATAAAATGTTCATTCCTGGTGTACCTTTCAGTCTTTCAACACACGCTGCGTGTGTTCAAGGGTCTGCATTATCATTTGCTTTTTTAAAGATCCTTAAGAGAATAGTGATTTCATTTGTAATTACCTCCCTGCTGAGTTTTCCTCCACTGGCATCTTTTGCTTTGTGTTTGAGTTAACCTCTTCTGGAGCTAGCTGTCTTTAGGTTACTGGTGTAAAGTAGATGTGAGTGGCAGGTTGTTATAGCAACTGAATGTGACAGCAGTTGAGGATACCTGTGGGGATTGATCACGAGTCTGAAGAGTCTGCAAGCTTTTCTTAGGAAATTTTACAGTCACTTAAAGACCTTTCTTGCAATTTTTATTCTGACAGTGAACCTCTTCATGAATGTTTAGATTGTCTGAAGATGTTACAAAATTACAATGAGACAGTTGTAAGATGTTCCCTGATTCCCAGAGAACCGTAATGTTGTGGTTCTATTAAAGTTGTGAATAGGGAGGACTTGGCACAGACCAGAGTGGTAATGGATTCTCTGATATAAAAGCTTTGCTGATTCCCATTGTCTGCGACCTCTTTAGTAGGCCACTCAAGGCTTCATCCTCTCCCTCAGCCATCTAGCTTCGTGCTGTTTCTTTCCTTCATACTCCTTACATGTGAGCACAGTGGTGATTCTTGGTACCAGAACAAGACATTCACTGTTGCAGCTTGGGGCTTTCCCCTCTTCCTAGCAAGCTTTGAACCGAGTTCTTCATCTGGTTAAATTCTTCTCGGACTGAGCTTAAGTGCCGCCTCCTCGGTGAGGCTTTACCTGCACCCTCTTCTAGGCAGAATTCATTCCCTTTTCTGTGCTCCCTGCAGACTGGCTGAACCAGTGAGATAATAAGTTGAGGGTGGTATCATGGTTGCGTGGTTGCTTTTCAGGGAGCACAGAGTACTTCTGAGGAACACACGTTTTTCTTTGTTGTTTCACATATTCCTCTTCTCCTTTTGCACAAAACAGGGCACTGTTGCATGTGCCCACACTTGCTTGTTCTGTTGGGCATGTACTATAGAACGACCTTAGGTGAAGCTGGGGCTTTCATAATGACCCCCCTCTAGGGCATCATAGAATACCCAAGTGATGTTTTGGATGATGTTAAAAGGGGCATTGTTCCCGTACTTTAAAGGACTTCAGAATGGGAGGGGAAGAGGACAGTGGGCCTTAGAACCGAACCTTCCACCCTGCTCTACTATCAGGCTGATGTGCTGTTTGCGCCCAAGTTTCTCAGTCTAGGTTTGGCAAGAAGTGTTTAATAATGCAAATGCCTCAGCCTCAGAGAGTCTAATTTGGTAGGCCTGTGGATAACTCCTAATTAAGAGAATGTGTCCAGAGCTTAGCCCTTGACCCTGTGCACGGCTGGACTGAGAAGCATTGCTCCCACGGTGGCTTTCATTCCTGAGTGCACATTCAATTCCCCAGGGAAGTCTTCCAAATATCAAGGCCCGGGTCCTACCCACACCATTTAACACAGAATCTTTAACACCAAACCACTGATCTAAGCTTTCCTCCTCCTGCTTTCCACCAAGAAGCAAGATGTGGAAGGGAGCAGGGCAGCAAGGGGTGATTCTATTATGAGAAATCACAGAGGGCGCATGTTTATTAGTTTTTACCGTAGTTATTTTTATTTTTGTTTTCTGATAAGGAAGGAGGAATGGAGGAGAACAATATGAACAGCTAGAAGGGAGTGGCAAGGCCATTTTAGGTGGAAGAATTAATATTTGCGAAGGCATGGGAATGAGCAATTTACTTTAGCTGATAGACACGTACGTGGATTGATGAGGTAGACTCTTGCATGATTGGACCTGGGGATGCGGTGGGTAGGGCAGCTCAGAGCTTAGGTCCAGGGTATGGATTTAATGTTGACGAGCACAGGAGTTACTTTGTTTCTAAGCAGGTGAGTAATTTTTTTTTTTTTCGGTACGCGGGCCTCTCACTGCTGTGGCCTCTCGCGTTGCGGAGCACAGGCTCCGGATGCGCAGGCTCAGCGGCCATGGCTCACGGGCCCAGCCGCTCCGCGGCATGTGGGATCTTCGCGGACCGGGGCACGAACCCGTGTCCCCTGCATCGGCAGGCGGACTCTCAACCACTGCGCCACCAGGGAAGCCCTGGGGAGTAATTTTATAGCTAACATTTAATTTCAATAAGATGTCTTTTTTTACCATGCTTATAGTGTGTCTTAGCTTGGGCTACAGGAAAAACAAAAAACCTTAGACTGGGTGGCTTAAACAACAGGAATTTCTTTCTTACAGTTCTGAGGCTGGGAAGTCCAAGGCTAAGGTGCTCATTGATTTGGTTCCTGATAAAGTTATCTTTCTGGTCTGCAGACCACCTTTGCACCATGTCACTGTGTCCTCACGTGATCGGGGTGCGGGGAGCTCTGATCTCTTCCTCTTCTTAAATAAGGACACTAATCCCATCATGGGGGCCCTGCTCCCATGACCTCACTTAAACCTGATTGTCTCCCAAAGGCCCCACCTCCAAATACCATCACATTGGGAGCTAGCACTTCAACACATGAATTTTGGCGGGGACACAAGCATTCAGTTTTATAACCAGGTGGATTGAAATAAATAGTAATATGGAAGGACCTTATTCAGGACCAATTTGCGTGGTTATTATGGAATGCTGGCTGCCTCTTATTTTGCAGGTTCAATTTCATGAACCAGGGTCTAACATGGAAGGGCAACCTGTGCTGCTTCCCCCATCCCTACCCCTGCTTCTCTTGACCTTGCCACTTCTCTATCTCCCTCCTGTGCTGAATCATTCTCTTTTATCTAGGATAAATGTCTAAAAGTTGCAAAGAAATAGAAGGAAAATTTAAAAGTAACAATTATGGGCACACAGTTTTAAAGATGAAAACTGACTTAGAACAGTCTGCATTGTTTAAAATATATATTTAAAAGCAAGTCTGTGTTGGGTGTTTTTAACACTTGTATATCCTTCAAAGAATCCTAAAAAAAAATAATGTTAGAATTTTATATCTTTAAAAATTTAAAATTGGATTTTTGCTTATATTGCTTCAGGTGATTCTATGAAGGGAAATTGTTTTCAAACTGGAAGAAATGAATAAATATTGATAATAGAAAAGAATCTAAAATCAGAAAGAATATATTTTAAATCAACGTAGTTTCTTTGAAGAGGGAAGGTTTCCACATTTAATTAAATTGTATCACAAATAGTGAGAGAGCTTGCAAATTTGATCATAGGACCATGGACCAATAACGTCTGAAAAATATTGCGTTGGTAGCAATATTTATGGTAAATATTGTAGCGTTTCTGGAAGATTGGTGATAGGAAAATATTTCATGGTCAAAACTGCAGGTGAAATTGTAGGTTAATAAGTTTAATGACAACCTCTAGAAAATTCCCCAGAGTCCTTAAACAGATGTTTTATGTAGACTTAGAAAGGAAAATGACAATGAACTACCATGAAATAAATAAATAAAATATATGTAAATAAAGTATATATATTACATAAATAAAATATACATTATATACATATATATGTAAATAAAATAAATACATGTAATTAGCCTCATTTCATTTATTGGATAGGGTTATTACAGTAATAGATTTAGGAAATTCCATAGACAATTCGTGTCTAAATTTTAACAGTGCATCTGATCCTTTTTCATGATTTCCCTATGGTCTAGATGGAAACCGTTCCCACAAATATTACTAATTAATTCCCAACTGGAAGCAGGTTTCTATTTGAGCAGGATTTCTGTACTTGGTTATGACCTGGTTGCTACTTTCATCAATGACTTAGGTGAATCATACATGAATGCTTCTCAACTTATTCTCCTCTGGGAAAGAGAGCTAATGCACCTGACAATAGAAATCAGATTTTGATATCTATCAACAGAAACGATGGTCCGATGTTAACCAGTAAAATATAACAAAAGAGTATACATTTAGAAAATGTGGCAATTAGATTAATGGGTAAGTATCAATGCCTATCACCACCCATGCTCTGGGGTGTTTTGTCTACTTTTGTGTTATTTGTAAATTCTGAGTCGAAGCTGACTGGCCATTTGTCAGGGTTCTGGCAGAACCAGTCCCTGAGTTGTGAGGGAGGTTGGATTTGATTACTTTGCTAAGCCTGGGAGTCCATTATTTTTTGAAATTACTTCGAGAAACAGTTTTATGAAACACACTATTATCTCACTTATCTGTCATAGAGCAAAATCACCCATCTCGTCTATCAAACTTGGTTTCAAATCGCTTGCTGTTGTTTGGATAAAAATAAAATCTCTCCTCAGAGGATGAGAACTGTCAACATTCAGAATGCCCAAGAGAAGGGCTGCAGGCTTAGAAGTCATTTCCAAAACAGAGAAATTCCTAATGTTTTGAACAAGATACTGGAATCTCATGAAAACGCCGTCTGTTATTGAATGCAATTTTGTGTTTATTTTCTAGGGTGGCAGCTTTGAATGGACAGTGGTAACTTGACTGTTTAAACTCCCCTATCCCTTTTATTTCTAATTTTACAAACTTTAAAAGTATTTTTCATTGGAAGGAGAAAACATAGAATATGACAAAATATTTATAAAGTGTTTGTAAATTATAAAGAATAATAACACAACGAATACCTGAGAATTCAGTACCCATTTTAATAACAAAGGGCACTACCATAACCTCTGACGTCCACCAGGGTATTTTCCTTAATCCATCCTTGAACGTACTCTAATTGGCCTGCAGTTTTTACTTATCATTCCCTTGTTTTTCATTATTCTTTTTACCAAATATTTATATCTTTAATGATGGCAACATAACACTTTTATACAGTGATTTCTATGTGCCAAACACTTGTAGGTGCCATATACTCATTTAACCCTAGAACAATCTTCAGAGGTAGGTAGACCCATTGTACAGATGAGGAAATGAGGTATATAGAGACTAAATAACTGTCCAATCATAGGAATAGTAAGTGTAGTAACCAGAATTCCAACTCAGGCAGTCTGGTTGCAGTTTTGTGTGCTCTTAACCTCCACACCACGCCACCTCTCAAGAATACATAGCATAGCTCTATCTGTGTGGTTTTTTTTAATTAATTAATTTATTTTTTGCTGCATTGGGTCTTTGTTGCTGCGCTCGGTCTTTCTCTAGTTGCGGCGAGCAGGGACTACTCTTCATTGTGGTGCGCAGGCTTCTCATTGCAGTGGCTTCTCTTGTTGCAGAGCACGGGCTGTACGCCCGTGGGCTACAGTAGTTGTGGCACGTGAACTCAGCAGTTGTGGCTCACAGATTCTAGAGTGCAGTCTCTGTAGTTGTGGTGCACGGGCTTAGTTGCTCCGTGGCATGTGGGATCCTCCCAAACCAGGGCTCGAACCTGTGTCCCCTGCATTGGCAGGTGGATTCTTAACCACTGCACCACCAGGGAAGTCCCTATTTGTGTTTTTTAAATGTTGTGTAAGTGAGATACAGCTGTACATATTCTGGAATTGGTGTTTTTCAATCACCGCTCTTCCCAAGTTTCATCTGTTTTGTTCTGTGGAGCTGTAGCTCATTCATTTTCATTGCTGTGGAGTATTATTTCACATTGTGAATGTATTTCTCCATTCTGCTTTCACTGGACATTTGGGCTGTTTCTATTATTTTCTGTGATAAATAGTGCTGGTATAATGTTTTTGATACCAGCTTGTGAGTATGTGCCAGAGATATCTAGGGTCTGTACCTTGGAGTGTAATGGGTAATTATTGTGCTATGTACACCTTCAGTGTTCCTAGGTAATACCAGGTGTTTCCCAAAGTGATTGTGCCATATTGTATACCTTCTAACAGTATGTAAGTTCTCTCTCTCCAGTGGTTAATATTTCCAAGAATTAATATTAAAAATAAACTTTAAAATTTTTGCCAGTGTGTATAGAGTGGTTCACAGTGATAGAGAAAAGAATGAATGGGGGAGAGGGGGCCGGAGATGAATTTCCATTTCTCTGATTACTAATGAATTTGAGCATGTTTTCTTTTTTCTCTCCCCCCCCACCTCATTTGGGTTTCCCCTTCTGTAAAGTACCTGTTCAAATCTTTCTTCACTTCTTTTTTCTGTTTTTTTTTGGAGGGGTCTTTTTGTTATTGATTTCTACTAATGCTTTGTCAATTAATACAAATGGGAAATATCTTTTTTATTTTGTGGCTTGTGTTTTCACTCTCTTCATAGTGTTTTTGGTAAATAGAATTACTTGATTAAATTTATAACTTATTTTAGAATATCTGCATTTTTGTATATGTTTATTTATTAAATACTTCCCCTCCACCTTTGATAAAAGGATACTTTCCTATATTATTTTCTGAACATTACCTAGTTTTGTGTTTCACATTTCCATCTTTAACTTACCTGGGATCAATTTTTTTTTTTTTTTTTTTTTTTTTTTTATGGTACGCGGGCCTCTCACTCTTGTGGCCTCTCCCATTGCGGAGCACAGGCTCCGGACACGTAGGCTCAGTGGCCATGGCTCATGGGACCAGCCGCTCCATGGCATGTGGGGTCTTCTGGGGCACGAACCCGTGTCCCCTGCATCGGCATTCGGACTCTCAACCACTGCGCCACCAGGGAAGCCCTACCTGGGATCAATTTTTATGTGTCCTTTGAGGTAGGGTCCAATTCCTTTTTTTTCTGTAAGGATAATCAATTTTTGAGGGACCATTTATTGAAAAATGTATCTTTCCTCACTATTCTACAATGCCAGTTCTGTCATAAATCAAGTTTTCATGTATTTTTTGGTCTGTTACTGAGTCGCAGTTTTTGTTTCATTGCTCAGCTTGTCTATTCCTGGGTTAATACCACACTGTATTAATTGTTAACATTTTATAACAAGTCTTGATATCTGTTAATGCTAGCCCTACTTCCATTTGTTTTTTTTTTCTGGAGTCTTGGCCACTCTTGTTCTTTGCTCTTCTATATAAATTTTAGAATTAGTCTGTCAGGGTCACCCAAAAGCCTATGGGAATTTTGATTGGAATTTTATGAATCCACAGATCATTCAGGGGAGAACTGACATCTTTAAAAAGTCTTCCACCACGTGAAAAAAAATATCCTCTTTTTTGGGTGTTTTGATGACTTTCTAATATGTCTTTAAGTTTGCCTCTGCCCAATTCTGTCTCTTCTCTTTCTGAAACTCTAATAGACATATGTTACATTTACTTTCTCGCTGTTTTCTACATCTGTTAACTTTCCTTTCCTATTTTCTATCTCTGTTATGCATTCTGGATAATTTCTTTAGATCTGCATTATAATTTGCTAATTTTTCTTTTCTGTTGCTTTATATACCATGTACCCATTTATTATTTGCTTTTAATTAGTTTTCCTTATTAAAGGTTATCTATATTCTTTTAAAAATACAGTTATTTATTTATAGTCTCTTGTTCTTTAATCTTAATTTTAATCCTTTTTTTTATTTCTTTAAGGACACCAAACATAGTTGTTTTATATTCTAGTTATGACCATTTTAGTATTCTAGAGTCTGTTGTTTTTGCTGGCTTGTACTCATTGAGTCCATTTTATTCTCCTGTGTTCGTGATTTCTGATAGAAATTTCTGGTGTCCTGGTACTTTCTTGGAATTCTTTTGAGACCTTCGTTTAAAACTGGTTTCTCTAGGGCGGACTTGTATTTACTCTTAGACACTCAGGGAAATTTATTAACCCATACCTACTTCAAGCTAATTATTTGGGTTGAAGTCTTTGGGACAGCCCAGGGAGCAAACTTATGTAAAGGCTAGCTTATAGCCAAATATCCAGGGAAGATTTTTTTCCTTCTTTCACTTGGTACCAATATCCAAGACAGATATTTTTCCTGTAGATGCATGAATGGAGTCTTTGAGACTTAGCCTCTGTTTTTCCCTGAGTTCTCTTTAGACAATACACCAGAAATGTTTACATGTAAATACTCCCTCACTGCATCTTGTCTAACTCTCCCACATGCAAAATTCTGTGACTCACAGTGGCACATACAAGTGAGACACCTTAAAGTTTAAGCTTCATTAGTTTCATGATAAATCCATCTCTGCTTAAGAGTGAATGTTCATTATTTTATCATATCAAGGACACTGGAGCTTTACGAATAAATATTTTTATTTTATAAAGTAGTTTATAGCCTCATATACTCTGTAAGGTACTGTCTTCTCACTTTTACAGTTGAGGAAAAGAAAGCTTGGTGCTGTTACGTGGCTTGCCCAGAGTTATAAAGTTAATAAGTGTTGAATCTTTTTTTTTTTTAATTTTTATTTTGGTCCAGTTCAGTTTCCACTTTACAGTGCTAATCCTCTGTTTAATGAAAATAGATGCCTTAGATGCCTTTTTTTTTTTTTTTTTTTTTTTTTTTTTGCGGTACGCAGGCCTCTCACTGTTGTGGTCTCTCCCGTTGCGGAGCACAGGCTCCGGACGTGCAGGCTCAGCGGCCATGGCTCACGGGCCCAGCCACGCCGCGGCATGTGAGATCCTCCTGGACCGGGGCACGAACCCGTGTCCCCTGCATCGGCAGGCGGACTCTCAACCACTGCGCCACCAGGGAATCCCTTAGACGCCTTTTTAAAACCTTTATTGTGTTCTAAGAAAGTAACAGGAAAAAGGTGCCTTTAATATTCTTACTTAATTAAATCTTCCCAACAACACCATGTAGAGTAAATTAGTTTTCCTGTTTTACAGATGAAGAAATTGAGTCTAAGCGACATTAAGTCATAGGTAGATCATATATTTAGCAGGTGGGAGAACGAGACTTCGACTCCAGGTTACTTTAAATCCTACTTCTGTCACCTCCTCCTGGTAGCTTCCCTCATCACCGTCATTCCCCTCCTGCACCACTTATTCCTGTTATTCCCTTCATAACAGTTGTATCTCTCAGCAATAATTCACATGTTTATTTACTTATTTATTATCTGTTTTCTGTACCAGGGTCATAAGCTCAACAAGAGGAGGGACCCTGAGCATTCTGTTTACTTCTCTACAACCAGCAATTCATTGTACTTCTGTGCAGTACATAGTAAGCATTGAATATAAATACTGAATGTCTAAGAGTCTGATTCTGAAACTTACTTTATTTTTCCTAAATATACCGCCCCCCCCTTTCTTAAAAGCCCTTCCTGAATGGGGTTTTTCTTGTTACCTTGGACTTATGGCCAAGTCTCAAAGCTGAAGACCACGAACACACCAAGGATCACACATTCTAAGTTTGGAGAGCTGCCAGAGGTTAAGATCAGACACCTCTTGGGAGGGCTACGATCAGAAAATTATTCTACCCAGCCCTTCTCTCCATTCCTGTAAATCGATAGAAAGGGAGGGTAGAAGAGAAGATGTTGCTTTGTTCAGAGTACAATGTTAGTGAAGAAAGTTTCATTGCTTCTCTCTTTCTCTAGCTGCTACTAGGGGGAAAGGGAGAGGGCTCAGAGAGAACAGTCCTGCAAGTTGGGCATGTCTGCAGACAACCCCCATTAGGGCATACACTTAGCTCATGGACTTGGCTGCCAGGCCATCCAGTAGAAGAAACAAAATTGTGAAGAGATGACTTGGTGGGGGACTGCCAGGCAAAATGGGGGCAAACGTTGGGATCCCTGCAAGTTCTTGGTTCCCTAAAATTTTAAAAGATTGATCCCACTCAGGCTTTCAGAAACAGGTAGTTAATTTTTTTTTTTTTGGTGGAGCAAGTGCAGTCTTGTTAGTATCATCACAATGATATATCCTGGGTGTGCTGGAGGCAAACAACAACAGCAAACCCTGGACATTAGAAGACTGCAGGTTGATGCAACTTCCAGCCTGCCATCAGGTGGGCGAGAAGACAACATCTCTGTCGGGATGGTTAATGCAGAGGGAGCAGTGTGGGCTACGCCCTGGTCAGTGGAGCAGACTGAAGCTACCATTGGTCCAAGATGAAGCGCTCAGCCTGCCCTGTGGCTAGCCAAGGCCAGTTCTGCTGCCAGCCTCATCTGATCAATTGGTAATTTCCAGAGTTCTGAAAAATAATGATTTTTGACAATTTAGCCAGTGTTCTCATTGCTTCTATGAAGGAGCAGTTTCCACTGTTGGCACAGGAATGGGAATGCAGAGTGAGAAGTACCTTTTGATACCTTTTTTGATAAGTAGAAGTTTTTAATTTTGATGATTTCCTGTTTGTCAACTTCTTCTTGTATGGCTAGAACTTTCTGTATCCTATCTAAAAAAAAAAAATCATTGTCTACTCCAAGGTCATATTTTCTTCTAGAAACTTAAATAGTTTTACCTTCTAGGTTTATATCTATAATCCCTCTTAAAGCATTGTTTGTATACAGTGTGTGATAGGGATCAACTTAAATTTTTTTCCAGTATGAATAACCGTTTGTTGAAAGGATACTCTTTTCCCCATTGATATGTTTCAGTGCCGCTTTTGAAGTCGTACATGTGTGGCTCTATTTCTGGAATCTCTATTCTTTTCCATTGATCTAATTGTCAGTTCTTTCTTTGATGTCACATGCTCTTGATTTGTCTTTATAGTAGGTTTTAAATTGGGTAGAGCAAGTCCTTCAACTTTTTCTTCTTTTTCAAGATTTTTGACTACTTTATGTATTATTTTCATTTCTAATATATACATTTTAATATCAGCTGGGTTTTGACAGGGGTTGTGTTGAATCCATGTGTCATTTTGGGAAGATGTGACATGTTAACAGTATTGAGTCTTTCAATATGCAAATATTTATATATTTATTAACAACTTCTTTAATTTCTCTCAGTAAAGTTTTGTAGTTTTCAGTATAAGGTCTTATACATATTCTCTTAGATTTATACCTAATAGTTCACTTTTTTGAATGTCATTTTTGATGGTATTTTAAAATTTTCAGTTTGGAATTGCTTATGTATAGAAATACAGTTGATTTTTGTATATGGCTTCTGGACACTATTACTGCAAACTCACATGTTAATTCTGATAGTTTACTTGGGATTTTACATGATTTTACACAGTCATGCCATCTGCAGATTAAAAGTTTTACTTTTTCCTTCCCAATACATATATTTTTTTCCTAATTATTTTTCTCTTTTACTATACTGGCTAGGACTTCTAGTACAATGTTGAATAGAAGTGGTGAGACTAGACATATTTTGTTTCAGTATTAGGGGGAAAATGTTATGTATGTATGATGTTACTTATATATTTTTCAGACATACCTTTTATCAGATTGAAGACTTGTTTTCTCTTTCTAGCTTGTTGAAAGTTTTAGTCATGATCTCGTTTCTCGTAAGTAGCCCTGCAGGATGCGCATGAAGCATGAGGATCTGGGTAGTGATGAGTTAGTTGCTAGGGGGGCAGGGAAAATGCAAAGAACATGTACACTTGCTGGCCAAGCTGGATGGGATGGACGAAAGCCATACAGTGATAACGGAGATAAGTTGGGCTGAGGTGAAGACACCTGATTTCTATTCCCAGCTCTACCACCAACTAGCTATTTGACCTTAAATAAGGTACTTTGCCCTCTACCTTGGACCCAGAGATACAGCTGACAGCCAAGTTGATTTCAGAGAAAGTCTGGTAGAGTTGCAAATGTGACTAAAAGATTTGAAAAGTAAGAACTATGAGAAGAGATTGATAAGCCTGGACTTCCTTTGTCTGCTAAAGAGAAGGCTGAGATGTCCGTTGATTTGTTACTGCTCCTGATTTACTGCAGCAAGACAAACATTCACCAGCTCCCTAGTCTCTGGGCGCTTTGACGTCTCTTTGCTTCAATACCACATGTTCCTGGGTTCTTTAGCTTTATTGTAAGTCTCGAGATCAGGAATGTAAGTCTCGAGATCAGGGAGTGGTTTATTCCCTAACCTTACTTTTAAGTAATCCCTTTATGGAGGTCTCTTCATCTGAACCATCTGAGGTGAGTTCTCTTTTTTGCCAGGACCCTTCTCTCGCTGATACAAGTGGAGAAGACACATGCCCTTGAGCCTCTCTGTAAACCTAGCCGTCATGCCTAGGGCTGGTCTCAAAGTAGGCAGTAGGTCTCTGCCTCTAACCCCACCCTCGCCCCATCTATATTTACAATATTCTGGATTGTAGCTTAGGAAAATTATTTTAACTACTTTGAATATCATTTGACTCCATTTCTTTGGATCATGACGGTTTTTGCATTTCCATGAGTCTCTTTAGAGACTGTACATACCCTTATGAGGGAAATATCCTAAACTGTTTTCAGTTGACAAAACTGTTGGGTTATCTGTTCAGTGGCATTACCAGTTGAACAAGATTGCGGTGGAAGCAGCAAAGGTGCCAGGGTGACGGGAGGTTGAAGGAGGTCGGGAAGTGTCCTAGCATGGAAATGGGGAGGGGGGCTGTAAAGACAAGCGTTTCCTGTTGCTAGTTTTACTGGGAACAACCCTCTGGAAATCTAAATTCTTTCCCCTAAATTCTGTGGATTCCCAAAGGGCTTATGTTCTTAAAGTTATTTCTGTTCGCAGGCTCATGCTTTTTCTAAATTTGTTCAATTTCGGATTATCTTTCTATCCCAGTAGGCAGTCGATTCTATATTCATTGACCTAGATGTAAAATTCAGCCCCTTCTTCAGTTTTCACATTCATAAAACCTCACTGTGTTTAAGCCAGGAGTAGACTTCCCTGAAAATATAAGAGCGGGTGGGAAATACGGCAGAGGTAAAGGACGTACTTCCATGACAGCAATACAACTTCCAAGTGGACATTAGACTGTGTTCTTAAAATGTCCTTCTGCCCCCGCCCACCACACCAGAGCATTTCATGGGTCACTTCAAGCCACTGCATGCCCAGTCCTTGTACCATCTTGTCCATCCTTCCCGCCCTCTCCTACTTTGCCTTCCCTTCTCTTCCCTCCTTTTCCCTTTCAGAGGGAATGCAGATTGATGGAGCCTTTGGAACCAGACATCTGGGCTCCAGTCTTGGCCTCATTACTTCTGAGCTGTACGGCTTATATAAGTTCCTTAACCTTTCTAATGTCAGTTGTTCCATCAGTAAAATGGGCATAATAAAATGACCCATTTCGTAAGTCTGTCAGGAGCATTAGAGGTGTTTAGTGGATGCCGTGGGTGGCTGCCACATGCCTTCTCAGGACCAAGGTGCTTATTTTTCCAGCTTCAAGGAGTATTGGCTGTTGATGGTTGCCAGGCATTGCCCCAGCATAAAAGAATCTCTTGCCCGTGTTATGCCCTTCCAGGGGGCTGCCCACAACCAAAGACTGGTTGATGTGGAGGTTCAAAGTCTTGTCTCTGCCTGAAATTGGGACAACTCTGAAGGGCCATTCTGGCTCCAGAACTTTATGTGAGATCAGCTGAGGTTTCTGTTGTAATCGCGTCACAGTTCAGCTTCTTATTTTGCCAGACCTGCTGCCCTCACTCCCCCACACGCTGTCCAGTGAACTTGGTAACATCGGTTTCCAGCTTAAGAGAAAATGGTTAAAATAATGTCCAATGCATACTAGGTGTCCAATAGATTATTATTATTGTTGTCTGGAGAGTAAGATCATGTATTTTATGAGATTTTCCAGAATATTCCAGACATATGTGAAGCTGCACAACAAATTCTGATTAATAGTTTGACCCATGAGTAGTGAGAATGAAATTATCCCCGATGTTGACGATGGAAAAAGGGGTCTTGTTTGATTTTTTACAATGTTATTTTATTAGAGCATATTCTAATTAGCCTGCTCCAATAGAAGCAGCACCTTGTTTCTTAGTAACTGACTCTTACCTGATACTCTTGGGTGCTGTAATTTTGTTGTCTCTGTAGAGTTGATTAATTATCCACAACTGATAGAGGTGCTGGAAGTTTATATCCCCATAAAGTTAGAGGTTAACCTGTGAAAAGCTGATGTGTCACGATTTTATAGATCAAAGAAAAGTGAATGCCACAGGGGCTAAGGTCTTACTAACCTGCGGAAAGTTAATTACTGCTACAGCGGATTCAGCGGTCTGTTTAGGCGTTTCCTTTCTATAATAAATAGTCAATTTGTTATACACAATTTCTTATACACACTTTGATTTTGCATTTTTCTCCCCTGTTGGTTACCTCATTAATGAGTTAAATAAAACTTTGTCGGACGCTCACCATTTGTGTGAGAATGTTGTTTTTGACAGTGGTTTTTCCATAAGAATGTGTTTCTGTTTAAGTATTATTAGTTTCTGAAGGGTAGAATTATGATAGGAAGGTACCCAAAGTTTCACAGGGGCAATTGGAAGAGAGAAGTCCACATTTTGAAGTTAGCCAAACCCTGTCATAGTAAATCCAAATTGTGGGCCTAGCTTTGAAATGTGTGTATTTGCTATGAAAGATGTCTATTTGCTGGGGTTGCCATAACGAAGTACCACATACTGAGTGTCTTACCAATAGAAATTTATTGTCTCACAGTTCTGGAGGCTGGAGGTTTAAGATCAAGGTGCTGGCCTGTGGGAGGGGCTTCTGAGGCTGTGAGGGAGAATCTGGTCCAGGCCTCTCTCCTCTAGCTACTGTGGTTTGCTGGCAATCCTTGGCCTTCCTTGGCTTGTAGACACGTCACCCTGATCTCTGCCTTTATTTTCACATGGCGTTCTCCTTATGTGTGTGTCTATCCAAATCTTCCCTTTCATAAGGACGCCAGTCATTGGATTAGGGGCCCACCCTAAGGCCCTCATTTTAACTTGATTATCTCTGTAAAGGCTTTATCGCCAAATAAGGTCACATTCTGGTATACTGGGGATTAGGACTTCATCAGATGAATTTTGGTGGGGGGAACACAATTCAACTCCAAACAGTTTGATTACTTCTTCTCCATTCCCAAGGCTTACTTTTCCCCTCAACTGATACCTTAAGGAGAAGAATATCATTAGCTCCTGAGAGGATCCCAGTAAAAGAAATCTTGCCTCATTTAAAAATGAGGTTTATTGCCACATCCCATGCCAACCCCATGCCAGCATTGCTTTAGGTATGTGCTGATAATGAATTAGAATTGGGAAATAAATCCCAACAGTGGGTTCACAAGTTCTCAGGGGCATTTAGCAGTCTGCTTTACAGATTAACCAAACAAAATGCCTTTTTGATATTGCGTTCATTTATATGAATATAATGAAATAATTCCAATGTCATTTGGATTGCATTTTTCAAAAATATGTTGGTAAATTTGTCTGAGGGGAGAGTGTGGTGCTGCTTAATTTTGCTCTAGGCAGTTAGGCAAGTCGGGGAAGAAGAATGATTCCTCTGGCAACTGTGGAATTATTTACCGTGATTGGAGAAGGATCTCGTGTTTGAATAACCCCTTTGAACTGCCTGACACGTAATGGAGGCTTGTTAAATGTTTACTGAATGAAGAGTCCAGGGAACCTGGAATATTTGAGAGCAATTGAATAAAAAGCACATATTTATTCAGAGATTTCCCACATACCTGGCTTTGGGGGCAGCCAGTATGTGTGAGAGAATAAGAATAACCATGATTATTTATTGTGCTTGCCATGTGCCAGACATCCTGCACACATTTAAAAAATGTGATCCTAGCTACTCTCTGAGTTGGATAGTATTATTCTTATTTGAAATAGAAGGAAACGGAGGCTAAGAGAGGTCAAGCAACTTGACTACATAGCTGGCGATGGGTAAGGTAGGGTGTGTTCTCAACCTGTGCGATCTAATGCCTCCCAAATTGACCTCTCTCTAGAAGCTTACGTTCTTCTTGTGGAGATAAGACACTTATAATTGAGGCAGCTACAAAATTAGGATCGTAAGAGGCTAATTGTATCATATGTCTCTCTTGCCATGTAAGTATGTGCTGTCACCATTTCATACAAGTGTGGGGTTGTGTAATGGTTAAGTATGTATAATCTGGAGTAAGATGCCTGGATTCAAATCTCACTTGGACATCTTCCCATCTGTGTGATCTTGGACACGTAGCTTAACCGTTTTGTGCTATAATTCTTTTAATTGTAAATTAGGGGATCATAAATGTACCTACCTCATTGTGAGGGATACATAAGAAATGTAAAATGAAACAGTGCCTGGCAAAATGTATTTCCTGCTAGAGGCTTCACAAAGCCAGCAATTTATATATGCTTTATTCATTTGTGTATCTTAAACATCTAGAACAGTGCTTGGTATGAAATAGATGGTCAGTAGTAAGTACATTGTTGAATGAATAAATATATTTCAGTATATAAATGCCAGGGCTTAGTCACATTAGCAGACATAATGAAGTGGTCAGATGTTTGTACCTCTATGTAGAACAGTGGTTCTATGTAGAACCGTGGTTCTATGTAGTCCACGGTTCATGCTGGAAATACCTGGAAGGCCTTTAAATCGACTGATTCTCAAGCCCCACTGCAGGCAGAGGTTGAACACTGCTGTTGGAGAATCACTGTGAAAGTAACAGCTACAAATGTAGACTAATACAGGTAGAACATGTTGAAGAGTCAATGCCAGTGGTGATTTTCTGAATGACTTTTGACCCTTAGGAAACTAAAGCCAACCTTTGTTTCAATGATAATTATATTCCTGAAAATGTCAATATACGTTAAGATCGTCAAAAAATACTCTGTGTTCATATGTAAAATGAATTAAGATTTAGGCTCAAAAAATTACACAAGGTTTGTTCCTCTACATAAATCTATGGTGGGATATTTGGAATTTGTGTGGGGCGTGAGACAATTTTTTATTGAGTAGACTCTCCTTAGCATGGCAGGCAGCTTGTCTCGGTCAACCTAGAAGCATTGTGGGTTGCTCTGAATATAGGCAAAGTTAGTGCCAATGAATCGGGGGGAAAACACCAACATGCACCCTAAGTAAGATCTTGCTTGAGGTTCTTGGGGAGTTAAACCAAGGTACAGAGTAACTTTTGAGGCAGCTGGTTCCTTTTCTGGAACAAGGAGATGAGTTCACCAATCTTTAAGGTGAGAGTTGCTTGTTTTAGGAGACTTCGTGGCTTAGGGGACCTCCTGACTCGCTGGGGTGTCTCCTCCCAGCAGGTGGGGCCCTCATTCCATTCCCACAGGCAGCAGCCCTGGGAGAGGGAGTTGGCAAGATGGAGATGGATTGATTACGGGAGCCATGTCAACCTGGAATAAGAGGAGAGCCAAACTGAATTGAGGGAAATTTGCAAAATGGATAATTAGGGAGTATCCTGGCTAAATAACCACTTACGTATGTGTTTTCCCATAAATGAAAAAAAGTTTCTCTTTATGAAGAGTACATGCTGCGTGTTTCTTTTGATAAATACATTACCAAAATATTAACAGTATCATATGCCCTTTACAAATGTTGTAGCAAAAGATTCCATTTTAATGTTGATCCCAAAGCCGTTTTGAGTTCTTTCAGGCTTCTCAACACTGGATTCTACCTCTCTTTGCCTTTATCTTTAAAGTGCTGCTTTGAGGGATTTCTGGCTCTCTCGGGAAAGAACTGAAATGCAAGGCCTGGGATATAATTCAAATCATCCTAATCAGATTTCTCAACCCTTGATCTAATCAGCAAGCTGTTTTGCTTAGCTTCTTGGTCAAGTTCACTCATTAACTCAGAAAGCATTCATTGAATATACGCTGTGTCTACCCCTGGGCTAGAACATAATAAGATTAGTAGACGAATTGAGCCCTGTCCTTTAAGAGTTTATAGTCTTACTGAATGAAGTGAAGGTAATAATAGAATGCTATTTAAAATGTATGACGGCTTTCGTACTTTAAATATGTTCAAGGTCTCTCATGGCAGGTAATTGACATTAACTCTGACTTTGTGCACCTGAAACTCCGTTTTAGAACATTTTCTTTTAATGTCTATTTCACCGTTATTATTATGCTTCTCTTTTTCAAAGACTTTTTTTTTTTTTGCCATTATAGTCATCCTCCGACAAAGTGTTGTAAAATTAATAGAAGGAATCATTGGCATTTCACGGTTTTACTGACTGTGGGTTCGGGAGGATTCTGAGCAGGAGGAAAGAACGAGAAGTTGACACCCCATTGATTTTTTTATTGGAACACATTGCAGCATAACCACCACTCCAACACGCATCGAATTCTACCAGACTCGTAAATGTCGTCTTTTGCAGCCAAGATGAATCCAAATAGAAAAATAACTTATACTAATTTTATTTGAGGTCTGAGAAATAATGAAATTGCTTTCTTATTTTGGAACAAAATGTGTATACGTGTATGAATTATTGGGAAAAAAAGAGTTCTCTCCCACGGTTATTTAGAAGAATGGAAAGCTATGATCAGAAGTTACGTCCCACCCCCTGTAGTACCTCTATGTATTTTTCCTTTTCTCTTTCTTTTTTTTTTTTTTAACATCTTTATTGGAGTATAATTGCTTTACAATGGTGTGTTAGTTTCTGCTTTATAACAAAGTGAATCAGTTATACATATACATATGTTTCAATATCTCTTCCCTCTTTTGTCTCCCTCCCTCCCACCCTCCCTATCCCACCCCTCTAGGTGGTCACAAAGCACCGAGCTGATCTCCCTGGGCTATGCGGCTGCTTCCCACTAGCTATCTATTTTACGTTTGGTAGTGTATATATGTCCCTGCCACTGTCTCACTTTGTCACAGCTTACCATTCCCCCTCCCCGTATCCTCGAGTCCATTCTCTAGTAGGTCTGTGTCTTTATTCCCATCTTACCCCTAGGTTCTTCATGACCTTTTTTTTTTCCTTAGATTCCATATATATGTGTTCTCTTTCTCATGTAATGTCCTTTCGTTAGGCCCATTTACAGTTACAAACTGGCAGCCACTTTGATGTTTCTTATTTATTTCCCCCCAATTAATGTTTCTATGTGTGGTAGATACACAATTTTCTTCTATTAATGTTACAAAAAACCAGCCTTAAATTTGCATCCACAATGAGGAATAAATAATCAACAAAAGCCCTTACTTAATCATTTCTATTCACAGGCTGGGAGAGAGTATGATTTGACTGTAATTTCATTGCAGGGCTTATCCGGGGTTAAATGTTAGTATGTCTCTTATCTTATAGCCACATTGCTCTTCTAGAGACACATATATCCCTTGCATCCTAATTTGATTCTTTGAGCAATTTGCTGGCAGTCCTCATTAGCAAGAGTAATCAGGTTTTGGTGGTCAGTCTCCAACTTCTGATGAGTTAAACTCATTTTTCCTGTGGTTTCTACTGTGACAACAGAATTTTATTTCCTCTCTTCTTTCTTTTTTCTGATCACAACTCCCTCTGGCTGTTCATGAAAAACTGAAGGATTTATGTTTCTCTCATTCACCTAAGATTTAGGAATTCTTCAGCTGTTCTAAGGCTTTGTGCTTAGGCACCATTTGGTATTTTTTTTTTTGCTAGAACACTTAAATTTAGGTTGTGGTGTCTGTTAGGAAATCAAAAGTGAAACCTGTAGATTCAGACTCCACAGAGATCTGGCTTTCTTGTGATAAAAACTGTGGCTCAGAATCACGGTACAGGATCCTTCAAAGCCAGAGAAAAGTACTAATGAAAAATGCTAAAGAAGTTCTTTGAACTCAGGTGGAGAAAAAAATGCCCAGGGGGTGAAGGCTCACCATATAAGAATCTTCTGGTGTTCTTTCCTTTGGCTCAAGAAAATGGAATATATTTTGGAGTGAAGGGCGAAAATTGATGTTGTTAATTATTTGCCTTGATGAAAGTGAGGGAAAAAAATATGGTGTCATCAGACTGTCTTCATTAAAGGCCTACATAGCCTGTGATGACTCTTTGTGGGATTATATAAAACAAGTACATTGCCTTGCTGCCCAGTACTGGGAGCTTCTGAATATAGGCTACTGGCAAGCTTGATATGATCACTTCCAACTACTGAAGGACCTATCCAGTGTTTCTGGGACTTCCTGTGTAGAGAAAGAGAGGAAAAAAGAAGAAGGAGAAGGAGGAGAAGAAGAATCTTCCAGTGTTCTTTCCTTATGGCTCAACAAAATGGAATATACATTGGACTGAGGGGCAGAAGGAGAAGGAGAAGGAGAAGAAGAAAGAAGAAGCGAAGGGGAAGGGGACGAGGAAGGGGAAGAAGGCTGGACACTTGCTGAACTCTCAGACACACTTGATCCTTGATTACTGGCTATACATCCTGGATTCTCTTCTGGGTTCTACCCAGACTTCCCTTGGGTTTTGGTTCTGCTGTTCATCTTGTTCACCTTTACAAATTGCACCAATGGGTGGAATTTGTAGAGATCAGTGAACAGTACAGGGAGATCATCTGTCTTCCAGAGTCCAACAAAGCTTGGATTCTGCTGGGTTATGATGGGATTCACCATACATTTGGCCATCACTGCCTGCCTCTCCCCATCTCACTGTCTGTGTGTAGCCTTGTTCCTCTGTATGAGCATCTGGGCCTCCCTGGAGACTTGGTGCTTCTGCAGGTGTAGTGTCAGAGATGGCAGGTTCTTACTGCAGTGTGTACCTCCTATGAGACAGGCTGCAGAGAGCTAATGCAAGTGAAGTAGGTAATGAAGTGGCCGGTGCTTTCCTTCAGGCTCCCCCACCTTGATAGGCCTGGGGTAGTTAGTGGCCCCTGTCTTGCTCTGTCAACCTAAATAAAGAAGTAAACTGAAGCAAGCTCAAATGACCAGAAATTGAGTTTATATGGGAATAGCAGTGCAATGTGGGACACGCAATCTATAGTAAGCTATGGGCGAATCTGCTGATAGTTTCGGACGAACTGTTCTTATGGTCAAAGAGAGCAAAGAGGGGAGAGTCCAGCCAGAATCCAAGCAGCAAGTTCATTGGTTTGAGGATGGGGAGAGACTCTTGGCGAATGTTCATGGTTTGAGGGATAAGTTTCTGTCTCCTGTAGATCAGGCATTTACTGGAAATCAATCTCTTAGTTCTTACGTTTCGTTTGCCTGAGGGCACATGTGTGAGACTCTCCATTTCATATCCTCTGGTTCCGTTTTAGATTAAAATCTTTTTGCACTCCCGTAGAGCAGCGTGAAGACTTTAGCGACAGAAGGAAGCACCTGGGAAGCATGTGTAAGCGCAGATTGCTGCCCCCCACACCCGGCTCAGACCCACTCGGGACTCAGAGCTGCAGCATCACAAAGGCTCGCCTGACTCTCGTTCAGGTCATTCTCAGAGCACATGTGGACCCTCCCGGAGAGGAACGCTTCTCTCCCGTCCAGGGAGCCACTTAGTTAATCCACAAATCAGCACTCCCGTTTAAACTTGAGACCATTGTCTGACTTTTTTTTTTTTGGTGGTATGCGGGCCACTGCTGTGGCCTCTCTCCCGCTGCGGAGCACAGGCTCCAGACGCGCAGGCTCAGCGGCCACGGCTCACGGGCCCAACCGCTCTGCCGCACATGGGATCTTCCCGGACCAGGGCACGAACCCGCGTCCCCTGCATCAGCAGGCGGACTCTCAACCTCTGCGCCACCAGGGAAGCCCTGCCGACATTTTTGGTGGAGCTTTTCAGAAGTTGGGCTTCTGTTATTCCTGATGGTACCACAAGCTCTCCGTGGGTGATCCCTGCTTTCCTCCTTTATCTTGCGGTCCTCACTTTCTCCACTAGGCTCTTATCTCCTCCCTTCCCCTTGTTCAGCAACAGTCATGTTTGCTTTGCTAAAGCAGCTCCTCTGATTTCTTACCTTTGCAGACCAGTGTCAGGCCTGACTTTCTCAACCTCCCCTGATTCATTCACTCCTTTCTGACCCAAATTCTGTTACGTTACACTCAACAAACCTAAAATCCAACCAATGTGTTTTGGATTTTTCTTACCACGGACCTTGGTAAGATATTGGTCTTTCAGCGTGTGCGATTTCGAGGATGCAAATCGGTCTTTTCCCATTTAGAACCTCAGGCCATGTGTAGAATTCCTCTGCAAGGGTAAGGGAGGATGTTCTTGAGATGCATAAGACTGAATTTGGGGCGGGAGCCAGCTTGGAGAGCTCTTTGATGGGAAATGGAGGAATTTCAGTCGAAAACCTCATTAGCCTGCTTTTCTTGCTTAGTCTCTGGTAGCTTTAAAATTGTCTAAGATTTGGGACCACCCCAGCCTTAGGTCCTTTTCTGTAAACACAGAGACCTGCATTCCGCCCTCTGCCCTGAATAGGGGCTTACATTTTAATTCCTGGTCCTGAAGCGATATCACCCTAAGGTGGTCCCCTCAGTCTCCCTGTCTTTTGAGACCTGCCACCCTCTGTCTTCACCATGCGCTTTAGAGAGATATATTCCAGTACATTTGCAAAGGTCTTCACGTGTGGAAGACTAATTCAGGCATTGTTTCTACCCCACGGGAACTGTTTAGCTCTGTATTACCTTCTGATGTTGGTTTTCCTTTGTGTTTCTTCTTGCTGCAGGAAAGCAATCTCCCGGGCGGGCCTGCAGCACCTGGCCCCTGCACATCCCCTCAGCATTCCTGTGGCAAACGGGCCAGCGAAGGAGCCCAGAGCGACTCTGGACTGGAGTGTAGGTGTCGGCTGTTTCATTTCAACACCATTCCATTGCATGTGCGTCTCTCTCATCCTCACGATTCCTGTAGCTACCAACAAGACTTAATCATTTTCAATATTGTTCACTGATCCATCTTTGGGTATCTAAGCCCTGGCTCCATTTCCAGATTCCTAAGAACATAGCTCCTTTATATGAAGTCAGACGTATTGAAAACTAAAATAAAAACCTCATGAATCCTTTGAAGCACTATTGCCTGGGTTTGCAGCTGTGAGATAAAAAGTACCTCTGTGCACATGCTTTATTGGTCCCTGCCACGTTGATGATGAATAGAGTTTACTCTTAGCGACATCACAAAGTCCAAGTTTGATTTCCTTAGCTCAAGCTGCTTTTTCTTTTTTGGTCCTTTTTTTTCTTTTTCTTTTTTTTCTTCTTTTCCTGCGAGAGGATGACCTCACTTTACATTCCAGGCACTCCATGTTCTCCTGTTTGCTATACTTCCTCCCCTAACCCAAAGGTAGATGGGTCTCATATCAGCGGGGTGGGTATATTAGCTGTTTTTTAAAAAAAAAATTATTTTATTGAAGTATACTTGATTTACAGTGTCATGTTAATTTCTACTGTACAGCAAAGTGATTCAGTTATACATATATATACATTCTTTATCATATTCTTTTCCATTATGGCTTATCACAGAATATTGAATATAGTTCCTTGCACTATACAGTAGGAACTTGTTATTTATCCATTCTATACATAAAAGTTTGCATCTGCTGTATATTAGCTGATGTTAATGTTTTACCCGAAAGACGTACAAAAACTGTTAACCTTGAAGATTGCCGTGTGAATTGCTTTTACTGAGAGTCTTCGGTGAGTCAAGTTCTTGGCTAAAGACACTTTTAACTGTGGACTGAAAGGCCTTGTCTCTTTCTGAAGGAATGTAAGGAACAGTATGAAGCTAGAGGAGGGCTGCTCTGAGATTCTGCCAGTCTGGTCTTAATGATGAATCTTGTTTAGCATTTCTGGCTGAGGTGAACAGAGGGAATAATCCGTGTTCTTTTCCTCCCATAAGAAAGGCTATGGCAGGGTGGGGGGAAGGAGAGGAATTTTTAAACTCAATTTTATTTTTAGCACATAGGCTATGATTTAATGTCCTTTAATACTATAATATTTCTCCCTCTTTCCCAAGAACACACTTACTAACATCCTTATTTTATACTCTGGACACATACCAATGTATGCAGTGTATGAAGTACCTGGCAAAAGACTGAATTGAATTGGAATGCAACTTCTTCCTTGATGGAGTCCAAGAGTGCTCCAGTAGCACCTGTGTATGTTGAGTTGGTGTTCAGGAAGACTGTTCCTCTCCTCGAATTTCCCTTTATTCCAGGACAGTTAGTTAATAAACTCTTAAACCATAAGAGAGTGTGGAATATATTTACAGTAGTGCTTACATAATTTAAAAAAGAATTAAATATATAAACAAACAGGTAAATTAAATAAAAAAGGGATGTGCATGGGCCAATGATGAGAGTGTGTTACAGGGACCCCAAAAAGTTAGCTTAATATCCATGGTGTTCCAAATCCTCTGATCCAAAGTAGTAGGATCCTATCTGAGATGCAAGATTCTAATGAGAGAGAGTTTATATCATTTAGATAGAAACATCCATTAAATCATTTCTCTGCCCCTTTTGTGATATTAGTCAAGTCACTTGATTTCTTTCCGCCTCAGGGTCCTCATCGGTAGAGGGGGACAATGGTGACCCCTCCCTAAGGGGGACTTCAGGGCTGTTGTTAAGATCAAATGGGGGCAATGAGCGTGAAAGTTCTTTGTAAACGGTACAGCCGGCAGGTTTTCTATTCAGAAATAAAGTAATTGATGAATTGGTTGATTGATCACCATTTGTTGAGTACCTGCTTTGTTCTAGAACCTGTGTTAGTTCCTTAGGATTCTGAGGTGAGGAAGATATGGTTTCTGCCTTCAAGAAGCTTAGAATGCCATGGGCAGAAGGGACATTGACAGCTAAAATACAGGGCAGCAACAGCTAGCGTAGAGGGGTACAGAGAGCATCACTGGGGTTGTGAGGAAGGACGCCTCCATCCCCATTTGATGTTGGAAAGAGTTACCAGAAAATGCTCTTAGAAAGAATTTTCCTTCCTGAGCCAAAGCTTGACTAGAAGGTATTATTTTTCTGATTCCTGTAGAGAGGTATATACTCTAATATTTCATCACAGTGGTATTTTTGGCTAGTGGTGGGTGAACTGCAGTACACAGTTCAGGAAGAGCAAATAGGAAGTACGGCCGGGGTGCGTAGCTGATCTTTAATCCTTCAGCCCCTTTGATTATGGCTACCCTGTCCTGGTGGCCTGATGAATTATCATGGTGGCAGGAAACACTTTGGGGATGTTTAACAGCGGAGGTAAAATGGAAAGCCTTCTCTGAAGACACTCCATCTCAGGGCTTATTTAGAGATCTGATGTGGAAGGAGTTGTAAGATGTGACTCAGGAAAAAAACACCTGTAATTGTGGGCTAACATTGCTGTTAGCAAACAGAAGCCAGCCCGATACTTCCTTAAGACAATCATGTAAAAGATTTTTCTCAGAAGAGAGGAAGAAGCAGATTGTTAAAAACATTTCAATGACTTTTTTTTTTGCTGAGACTAGCCCTTGTTTCTAAATTTTTGGCTTTTCCTAACCTAAGTGCTTTACACCAAGTTCATTTATGTTACTTTAGTTTGCCTGCTTGTTCAAGAAGCTAAACCACGGTTTTCTTTGTTCTGTTTAAACTATAAGACTAGTCCTCTGGCTTGACCTACTACCATTCTCTTTCTTGTCTGTCATTCTACTCCCTTGTCTGCTTCTCTATAAAAAAGCAGCGTGACCACTGCTCTCCTTCTATCAGCCCACTTTTCTGGACTAAATGCATTAAAATTATCAATCTTTAGAAAAAATTTTTTTTAAATTTTTGGCTGTGTTGGGTCTTCGTTGCTGCACGCAGGATTTCTCTAGTTGTGGCGAGCAGGGGCTACTCTTCGTTGCAGTGCGCGGGCTTCTCACTGCGGTGGCTTCTTGTTGCAGAGCACGGGCTCTAGGTGCGCCGACTTCAGTAATTGTGGCACACGGGCTCAGTAGTTGTGGCTCACGGGCTCTAGAGCACAGGCTCAGTAGTTGTGGCGCACAGGCTTAGTTGCTCCACGGCATGTGGGATCTTCCAGGACCAGGGCTCGAGCCCGTGTCCCCTGCATTGGCAGGCGGGTTCTTAACCACTGTGCCACCAGGGAAGCCCAACTTTTTAAATTTCCTTCCTAATCTAGTGCATTGTTTTAAGACTTAAAGCACACACAGTTTTTGATCTTCCCATTCCTCCCAATGGTATCCTCTCTTCCCTTTCATGGTGACAACCTACAGGGGCTCTCCCTTTGACACCATGCCATGAACGTCAGCCAAGCCAGTTTTGGGGAAAACAAGCTAAATTGCTAGAAAGGAAGGGAGTAATGCTCAAAAAGGAAAAATAGTCTCATCTCCTGGGCTGGAATCCAAGCTTCCAGTTTAGAGCGAGTTAGCCCACTTCGAAGTGAGTCTGTTGCACAGATAATGTGTGTCTTTTCTTAAATGTCACATGCCTCCCATGCAACGGAGACTTAATTTGGACGTGGAGATTTCTTCCCTGTTTTTAGCGTTAGAGCAGAGAACATAGGATGTGGATCTTCACTGTGTCCTCTGTTCTGTAATTTGCTTTTGCCCATTACACTGCCTGAACAACTCTCAAAGCAATGGTAGAAAAGCCACCAAGATCTTTCTTAAAAAGCATGTTGGTTTTCAACATAGCATCCTTGATTTCAATTCATTTTTGCCTTCCTCGTTGGAAAATTTCCTCCAAGGCTGAGGGCTGTGGAAAACAGAGCCTCAACAGAAACAAACCCACATCCTAAATCCAGACCACCTTTTCTTCCCTCTGGTTGATGATGCTAAGAAAAGGAGTGCTTCCTTCTGGGCAGGTAAAACATAGCACAGTGGGTTCCCTGCCTCACTGTTTGGTTCAGAGACAAGATGAGGGAAGCAGAGTCTTCATGTGGGATTGGTTTAAATGGGGTTATGAAACTAGGTCATTTTATCTTTGGAAACCTTGAATGAAAAGGCAGGAGGAGGCAGGTGTGTGTGTGTGTGTGTGTGTGTGTGTATCTGTATGCACATGTGCCTGCTCTCATTTTAGTCTTGTTTCAGATGGCAGGTCCAAGCAGACCTGTGCCTTCCTTACAAGCTCTTGGCCTTTGCTTTTTAACTTCAGGTTTGGGTGTCATCACCAGTAATGACTCACACCCCGATATCTTTCTCCACTTCCATCCTCATTTCAAAAAACATTGTCCATTTAATCAAGATATCAGATTGCTAAGCAGAGCAGGAGGAGATAACCGACTATAAATTAGTAAAGGTCCTGACCTGGTCAGCCATGTTAATAGTGGGACATATCTAGCATGTTTTCATGCACCCTCACTAATCTTTTAGTTTCTAAAATTGTGAGAATTTTAAATTAAATCACATTGGCTGCTGGGAGAAATCATAGACTCTTACAACTTCACAGGTTGGTGAGAAGTACCTAGGTCTAATCTTTTGCCTCTTAGTAAGTGATTATCTAAACTAACACTGTTGAACAGAAATATATATGAGCCATAAACAAAGCCTAACTTTTAGTGGCCACATTAAAAAGTGAAAAGACATAGGTAAAATTAATTTTAATATTATATTTTGTTTAACCAAATATATAAAAATATTGCTGTTTCAACAATGTTCACATTCTTTATATATATATGATGAATATATGATATATATATGAGCCATCAATATATGGTTCACATTCTTTTTTCAGACTAAGTCAGTCTTCAAAATCTGCTGTGAATTTTACACTGACAGCACATCTCAATTAGCGCTAATCACATTTCAAGCGCTCCGTTGCCATATGCTTACTGGACAACATATCGAAACCATCTGAGACAGATTTCACCTATTATTACCTTGCAGATTTTTAGAGGGAGACAGTCCAGATTTTTGTTTCCCTTTCTGAATTTGTAAGGATATTTACATTTGATACATATTTATGATTGTCTTATTGTTTCAAAACATTTTTTACAAGCAAGTCTTCATTTTGTGTAGATTATTTGCTTCTGGTGTCAGCGTACTCTATCTGTAAGTGTCATTCAGTCTATAACACTCCCTCTCCACAACTTGTGTCTTTTTACCTATAACTATTTATTACTAGGACTTCAGGTAGAACTTGAGAGCAAGAAATCCTATCTGTATCTACATAGGTGGGTCTCTGCTCTTAGGTAGCTAGATCTATCTATAGATAGGTTGATCTATATAAATCTATGTATACCTACAGAGACTTGTTTCAACACTCACTAATACAGAAGAAATGTTATCTTCATTTTGAAACGGAACTATTTTTTCTGTTTGGCACAGACGGATACTCTGCGTTATATACTGTTTGAGATGGTATTTCAAGATGAATGTGTAAAGAAGAGAGAAAGAGGTACCTGGGTGTGGAGAATGGAATAAATAAAAAAAATATGGCACAGAAAAGGAAAATATGACTATATTTAGAGAAGAGTGACAAAAGAATAGAATGTGGGAAGGTGAATAAGAAAGACAGATTGGTACCATTAATGGAAGGTCTAGTACGTGGGATTAAGTTTAGATTTTGTTTTATAAATAATAGGGATTTTTTTTTTTTTTGGCCTCCTAAGCAAGAGAGAGGCATAATCACAGCTATGTTTTAAGGGAGTTAATTTTACAGCAGTGTGAAATATCAGAGAGAATGTCAGAAGTAGAATTCAGAGCAGAAGAAACCAGGACTCAGAGATTAGACATGCTGTTCAGTGTATGGTAGGTAACTTGGGGGTAAATGTAGGCAATGAAAGGAAATGCAGACAAAGCCGTGAGCAAAGAGAAGAGGCCTGTGTTAGTTGGGGTGGGCTAGGCTGCAATAAATAAAATCATCACGTAATGGCTCAATACAAGAGAACTTTATTTCTCACTTGTGTAACAGACCAGGACTGTTTCAGGTTGGGTGGCGGGTGAGCTCTGTTCCACATAGTTATTCAGTGACCTGGACTGACAGTTGCTCTTACAGCATCGTTAGAAGCCTTCTAAAATCATCCCAAAGGCCAACTTCCCAGGTATCCAGTATGGGAAAAGGGAGGGAGGTTTTAGTGGGCCAAGTCTGAAAATAGTACATGTCACTCCTGCTCACGTGCCATTGGTTAGAACTGGGTCACATGGCCACATCCAATCACAAGCGAGTCTGGGTAACAAGGTCTAGCTGTGTGCTCAGGAAGAAGAGAAAAATGATTTTGGTGAATGGCTAGCAGTCTTGACTACAAAGACCCAGGAGAGAAATAGATGTTGGATAATACCAACATCTATGGATTAGGAAGGAAGAACGAAAACTGGTGACTAACCACAACGATAATAAGAACTATATTGAGGGAATCCCCTGGTGGCGCAGTGGTCAAGAATCCACCTGCCAATGCAGGGGACACGGGTTCGAGCCCTGGTCCGGGAAGATCCCACATGCCGCGGAGCAACTAAGCCCGTGCGCTGCGACTACTGAGCCCACGTGCCACAACTACTGAAGCCCGCGTGCCTAGAGCCCGTGCTCCGCAACAAGAGAATCCATCGCAATGAGAAGCCCGCACACCGCAACGAAGAGTAGCCCCCGCTCGCCGCAACTAGAGAAAGCCTGCGCGCAGCAACGAAGACCCAACGCAGCCAAAAATAAATAAATAATTTTTTAAAAAAAGAACTATATTAACACCTATTAACTTCTCATTGTGGGCAAGGCATTGAACGTTATTCATTTTCACATTTAAACATCATTGTGATCTTGTGAGGGAAGTACAATTATTATTACAATTTTAGTGGTGAGTAAACTGAGGTCTAGGGAAGTTAGAGAGACCCTAGGTCATAGAGCTAGTAGGTAGCAAGTCTATCTGACTCCAAAGCTCATGTTTATTACTCTTGAACTGGATAAGGATTTATCAGAAGTGTAAGAAGAAAACCACAACAGTTTATTTTTCTATTCATGTGTGAATGCCACCCAGCTGAATTCAGGAGTTCCCAAGACCATACTCACTTGCAGGTTCCGGAATCCCCAAGACCACACTCAAGTTCAATAATTCATCAGAAGGACTCACAGAACTTACTGAAAGCTGCTGTACTCACATTTATGGCCTATTATAGTGAAAGGATACAGGCTCAAACCAGCCAAGGAAAGAGGTGCATGGTGCAAAGTCCAGGACATTTCTACACAAGGAGCTTCCGGTTGTCCTCTCCCGGTGGATTTATGACAGAGATAACCTCTCCCAGCAACCATGGTGCAACTATACATATGGCATATTGCCAACCAAGGAAGCTCATCTGAAACTCGGTACCCAGAGTTTTAGTCGGAGCTTGGTCATGTAGACACAGTTAACCACCTGCATGGTTGACTTTAGCCCCTAGCCCCTCTGGAGGATGAGCTGATATATGTCTCACCATAAGTCACTGCTATTTTAGAATATTTGGCATGGCCCAAGGTCCCCATGTAAACAAAGATACTCTTATCAGGCAAGACATTCCAGGCACTTAGAGAGATTACCTTCCTATAGTTGAGGGCAAAGGCCAGACCTCTCTTTGCGTAAGGTTACTTCCTTCTGATGCGTCAGACAAGACAGATGTACAGGAAAAGGATGAGGCATGGGAAAAATGTAGTCTAAGAAAAGGTATGTTTCATGTTTTCCTTGCATGACTTTTTTTTCTTGCATGCCTCTGTTTCTTTCATGATTTTGAAAGACCGTCGTGTCTCTTAGGCATCCATGTTTACTTCTCACAGTTTGTGACTCCAAACTTATGGACAGATTAAAAAACAAATTATCCTTTCTACTCCTTGGAATTGCATATAACAAGAATGTGATTCGTTCACTGATTCTTAATCTCATCTTTTCAATTCCCCAAATTTATTTATCACCTACTATTTGCCAGGTGCTAAGTTAAGTGCTGGACATTTAATGTCCATATGAAGCTTAGAATCTAGCATAAGAGGGAAACATGAATCAAATAATCATGCCAATGAATGATGGGAGGGAAACATGGTTTTATGAGAGTAACTAACAAAATGACTTCGATTTTGGGGTCCGTGATGGCTTCTTTGAGAAAATAACACTTGATCTGGTAACCAAAAGGTAAATAGAAATTACCCACGTAAGTCAGAATGAAGAAGAATAGGAAGTTTGGATACAGTAAACAGAATACGTGGTCAACAGTCTTTGATGTGGGGACATTTGAACAGAGATCTAAATGAAATGAGAAATGCACAGTGCAGGTGTCTCGTGTAAGCAATTTTTAGTCAAGGGAGCAGCAAATTCAATGGACCTGAGATGAGAGCTTCCTTAGTCTGCTTGGGAAATACGAGACCAGTGTAATGGCAGGTCAGCGACTGAGAGGGAGAGAGAGAGAAGATGAGGTAGCTGGGCAGGGAAACGAGATCGCGGAGAGACAGGAGAGGAAGTCAGAGAGGCTCCCAGGGACGAGGTAAGTGAGGACTTTGCACTCTTCCGAGTACATGGATAGCCATTGAAGAGTTATGAGCAGATGAGCGATTTGATTAGATTTACTTTCTTTGTTGTTGTTTGGTTGCGTTGGGTCTTCGTTGCTGCGCGCGGGCTTTCTCTAGTTGTGGCGAGCGGGGGCTACTCTTTGTTGCGGTGCGCCGGCTTCTCATTGAGGTGGCTTCTCTTGTTGTGGAGCACAGGCTCTAGGCGCATGGGCTTCAGTAGCTGCGGCGCACGGGCTCAGTAGTTGTGGCTCATGGTCTCCAGAGCCCAGACGCAGTAGTTGTGGTGCACGGGCTTAGTTGCTCCACGGCATGTGGGATCTTCCTGGATCAGAGATGGAATCTGTGTCCCCTGCACTGGCAGATGGATTCTTAACCACGGCGCCACCAGGGAAGTCCCTGATTAGATTTACATTTTAAGGTAATTATTTTGGTTGCTCTGTGGAGAACAGACCATGGGGAGACAAGAGTAGAGCAGAGACACCAGTTAGGGGGCTATTGGGAATATTCCAAGCCAGAGATGATGGAGGATTGGGTGGTAACAGTAGATGTGGTGAGAATTAATTGGGTTTCATACGCATTTTGAAACTAGAGTCAGTAATATTATTTCTTGAACCCCATTCCATCAGGCTTTCTTCCTTCTCATCCTGCTGTTGGTACTTTTGTCAAGGTCATCAGTGACTTCACATGTTCACATGGTGAAATCCAATGGCCAGTTCTTCAGCTTTTGACACAGACCTTCTAGGTGCACTTTCTTCCTGGAAACGTTATACTCTTTTTTGTTTTCCTTGTACCCCAGTGGCCACTCCATCCCAGTCCCCTTTGCTGGATCTTTCCTATATCCCCAAACTCTAAGTATTGGAATGTTCCACAGCTCAGTACTCAGAGCTTAGGTTTTTGCATTCAGTTCTTATGGCTTTAGGTGCCATCAATTAACGGTTGCCTCCCAAATTATTCATACAGTACATACCTCTTCTTTGAACTTCAGACTCATAAAAATTGCCCTCTCAACATCTCCACTTGAAGGTCTAATAAGCATCTCAGAATTTTACATCCTCAACACTGAACTCATTGCGCTGATCATTTCATAATGTATAAAACTATAGAATCACTGTGTTGTACACCTGAAACTAATATATTAAATGTTAATTATAACTCAATGGAAAATAAAATAAAACAAAAACCTGAACTCGGCTTACTCCCTAAATCTGCTCTTACTGTAATCTTCTCCCTGAATTTCAGTAAGTGGTATCTCCATTCTTACAGCTGCAAATATTTGCTAAAAACTTCAGACTAGTTAAAGCACACTTTCTGGGGATGGGCTGGTAGCCAGGTGTTCTTCAAAACCCATCAGCTCATTGTAATGAGCAATTAAATTTGAGAATGAGTGTGCTCGAGCCACTGTGGCAGGAAGCCCCCACCTTTTTCTTTCCCTCTTCTCTTACTGATGTTGGGCTTTCTAATCAGATCCCCACTCAGGAGTGAGGTTCGCTCATGCTAGCACTCCTGCCGTGCCTGAATCCTTATCAGCAAGCTTCTGAGTGCTCGTAGAGGGTCTCCAGTGTGCAGGGACAATCCGCTTGGCCCAGCGTGGATGAAGCCTGCCAGCCCAGTGAGTTACTGATGTCTTGCAAGTCTCTGACTCCCTGGGCTTACTTGCTCCTGCCCACCTTACTTGGCCTACTGGGACTTAATTTTGGGCCTGCCTAGATTGGTATTATCAAGGATTTTTGACCTTCTCCCCACTGCAACATTTTATACTTCACTTTTTAAAAGAGTTGGTGGGATTTTTGCTGTAGTACGTTTCTGTAGTATTTGCTGCTATGATTATGTGTTTAGTTTCCATGTTCTCTGGTAGATTTTACTGCACACTAACCCAGTGCCTGGCACCAGGTGTGTGGAATGTGTATTGAATGAATTAGAGAATAAAAGAATGAAAAGAGATTTAATTCTATAAATGGTTATAAGTTAAATCTGGATGATAAGTTCCCAGTAGTAGAATATTTTAGTTTGTGGAGCTGGATTTCTTTAGGATACCTGGCAAAGAAATGCCTTTTAATTAACTAATTTATTTTTTATCTTGTTCTCATCCATCATGATCTGAAGACTTTTAGGGTTCCAAACCTACAGCTATTCTCTGTTTGCCACTGGAGGTATGTGAATATTTTTAGAAGCAGGGAAATCATTCAATTTGAAGAATTTAGAATTGGACGAGGGCCCTATTGAGCTGGTGAAATGTTTGAATTAGTAATTTATTATGCTTTGACTACACAGCGACTTAAAACTAAGTTATAAGAAGCTCCTGGTTTAGAAGTATAATTTATCCATTACTGATATGAATGTATTTTCAAGCAGCCTTTAAAGTACTTTAATACTACTCTCCTCCTTAGCTAATTTGCTAAGGAGAGTCGACTTTTAATAGAATTTTGGCCTCAATTGTCATGAACTCTGCAGTGGGCCTGGATGAATAAGGCCTTAGATTGACTACCTTGAGAGTTTTTTGCCCCTCATTTGTTACATATTTCAAAGATGACCACATCCATGGGTAAACGCATCTTTGGACTTAACATATTAATTAATTATTGCTCACAGTTTTTCCAAATACCTTTTTCCGTTTCTAGAATTTTGGTAGGACCAATTTCAGCGGTATTTTCAGGGGTAAAATGAGAAGCGTTTAGACAATTTGGGTTCACTAACTGTCTTGCATCCAAAATCTAAATTTGAGATCTGCCCCCCTCCACCCCGTCCCTTTATGCCTGAAAAGAAAACTGAAGTCAGGTGGGTCTTTTCCTTCCAGGAAAATGCCGTGAATGGAGAGCACCTGTGGCTGGAGACCAACGTCTCGGGAGACCTGTGCTACCTGGGGGAGGAGAACTGCCAAGTCAGATTTGCAGTGAGTGTGCGCCCGGGACCCCTGTGCTCTGGCCTTCCTGGGGGGAGCCTTGCGGGTAGTTGAGTCTGAAGGCAGCGGGGATCACCACGCCTGAATTTCCAAGGAAAGCTTTGAAAGAGCCTGTCCCTGTGAGGCAGTTGACAGTTTATCAAGTTAGCATGGCTTTTAAGGGGTCAGTTGAATGGTTTTAGGTTTTTTTCTTGATTCTGCAGGTCGAACCTTGGGATAATGTGCTACGTTGTGATGATAACCAGTGTTGGGTTTTGTTAGTGTGTTTGGGGGTGGGGGAGAGGGTGAGTGTGCATGACGGCAATGCTTGCAGACGGAGCCGTGTCCTGTGGGGAGAGACCCGTGGGTGGAGGAAGGGTCTCTGTGGGAGAAGGCTCTCCTTCGTAGGGGAGCATGTGTGGTGGACGACATTACTGGTGGGTGAAGGTAGAGATGGGTGCAAACACCGGTCTGGTGGTGGGTGTAGGCTCACAAATAATTCAGACTAGGCTCCAGATGAGAAAATTCTAGAAACTATATAAGTGATCAACAGTCAACTCCATCAGAGCATAGCTTTCTAAAATTTGCTTTGTCCGTATTTGGAACAACGTTTAAATGTTAAATCTTCTTTGTGTTCCATGAAAAGAGCATGGTTGCCAGGCTGTAAGTTGGGAGGAACTAAATTTTAGTATTGAGAAACTGAACTTAAAATTTTTGTGTAGTTAAAAATTATGGTTCAAAAAGAGAGTAATGGGGGCTTCTCTGGTGGTGCAGTGGTTGAGAGTCCTCCTGCCGATGTAGGGGACATGGGTTTGTGCCCCGGTCCGGGAAGATCCCACATGCCGCGGAGCGGCTGGGCCCGTGAGCCATGGCCGCTGGACCTGCGCGTCCGGAGCCTGTGCTCTGCAACGGGAGAGGCCACGACAGTGAGAGGCCCGCGTACTGCAAAAAATATATATATATAATAATAATAAAATAAAAAAGAGGGTAATGGGAAACTAACAATAGTAAAGAAGAAAGAAAAGTTGTATTCTTTCTTATTTTGGGGAAATGGGCATCATAATTGACCTAATAATTATTTTCTTTTTTGTTATGTTTGTTTATAACGTGAAAGAGGATTTGGGGCAAAATGTAGAACCTAGGAATTACGAATGAATATGTTTCTATGAATAACAAATAAGGAAGAAATTGAGTTTCTGCCAACGTCTATAGAAGAATAGCCCCAAGGGACTTTTATTAGGCTGCCTGGAATCACAAAGCTGGGGAGCCAAGATTTTTTAAAATTGCATTAGGTGTTTTGATGCCTAGTTTATAGGTCTTGTTTGGAAAACTTTATTAGGGTTTGGAGGACCAGGGTTTGTTTGAGTGAGGGTGGGATAGTTAAATGTCAGTTGAAGACTCAGTTGTACAGCCTCTCAATTTCAAGTCAGGAAACTTGGATTTGAATCTCAGTGTTATCACTATGTGGCATTGAGAACTCCTGACCTTTGGTTGTTGGCCACCTTCAAGGTAGAAAAATGAAGGAGGATTAAATTAAGTTTGCTTCTGATTCAGATCTGTACTTCGTTGTTTGCATTTCTTTTAATCTGGTTGTAAATTCAGTTGATTTAAATATCATTTCAACTTTATGCATATGTATTTTCAATTAAAGTATAATTTCATGAAATTTGATTAAATTAACCAAAACCAAGAGAAGCTCAGCTGTTTAGACTAAAATGCTATAAATGATGAATTAACATTTGGATCTTAGTTAATTGTGTAAACACTGGTCTTGATAATATAAAATGGAAAAAATGAAAGCCAGTCCTTCTTGTGTACATACTTTTGAACTATTATCTACTGATGCTGCTGTCAACTGATGGACTGTAATTTGTTATGGAGTTCTACCTTATTTCCAGATTACTCTCTTTGATCCTTTTCTGACACTCTTTTAGAGTCAGCCACATGTTACCTCTCTTGGCAAAAATATGAACAGGTACCTACATCCGCCTTAAACCTTGTATCGGTAAATAGCATTGCTACCCACTAATTGATTCTAACTCGGTCACTATTACCTCTATGCCAGGAAAAGTAACAAAGAAAGGAAATATTAGGGAGATGTAAGGAGGTAATAGAATTACAAAAATTTCCAGTGTTCTTTTGAATCTTCCTCATAATTTCATCCCAAATACTTGGCTTTCTTAACTCACTTTACAAAGTATCTGGAGGAGGAAGGTCTCTCCTCCAAAAAACATGGATTAAATGAAGGCATAAAGCGGTGAGGAAGCTGAAGACCTGTGTTTCCTCATTATAAGCTCCTGAAGGCTCAGTTTTTTTTACCTGTAAAGTGGAAGGAATGTTGTTTTGAGGGTTAGATGAGATAATGCATTGAAAGGACTTACTTGCCACAGCCATAGGCATAATGAATTCAAAGGGGGCAGGGGGGACCCAGAAAGGACAAGAGCAGACAATTCACAAAAGAACTACCGCTGGCCAATATATGTATGAAAAATATAAACAAAGGCACTCAAATTGAAACAGCTATGAGGAGGCAACGTTGTGTGCCTGTTAAAGATTTACAAAATGGTAATACCTGCTGGCTAGTTTAGACCAAAATTCGTCTTCTCATTGTCAGCTGGTGGGAGTGTAAGTTGATATACTTCACAAAATTATCACTATGTAGTAAAAGCGTTAGAAATCTAACTCACTCTCTCCACTTCATTCTGGCATCACGTTTTGGGAAGGACGCTGGCAAAGGGAAGACCCAGGAGAGTGTGCTTAACTTGGTTCAGGGTGGGGAACTTTGTAGTAGAAGGAAGAGCGAAATAACCGGGGTTGCAAAAGAGTATTAATGAGAGAAAGGAGAGAGAACTGACATCTTCCAGCATTAGAAGAGCTGCCATGAAGAAAAGGAAAGTATGTTTTTTTAATTTAATTTTTTATTTTATATTGGAGTATAGTTCATTTACAATGTTGTGTTAGTTTCAGGTGTACAGCAAAGTGATTCATTTATACATATATATGTATCTATTCTTTTTTGGATTCTTTTCCCATATAGGTTATTACAGAATATTGAGTAGAGTTCCCTGTGCAATACAGTAGGTCCTTGTTGATTATCTATTTTATATATAGTAGTGTGTGTATGTTAATCCAAAACTCCTAATTTATCCCTCCTTGCCAGGTTTCCCCTTTGGTGCCCATAAGTTTGTTTTCAAAGTCTGTAAATCTATTTCTGTTTTGTAAATAAGTTCATTTGTATCATTTTCTTTCTAGATTCCACATATAAGTGATATCATATGATATTTGTCTTTGTCTGACTTACTTCACTTAGTATGATAATCTCTAGATCCATCCATGTTGCTGCAAATGGCATTATTTCATTCTTTTTTATGGCTGAGTAATATTCCATTGTATGTATATGTGTGTGTATGTATGTATATATATACCACATCTACTTGATCCATTTGTCTGTCAATGGACATTTAGGTTGCTTCCATGTCTTGGCTATTGTAAATAGTGCTGCAATGAACACTGGAAAGAAAAGGGAGGTGTCTTGCTCTCCCCTGTTAGGAAGGTAGAAGTAAGTTCTAGATAGAGAATCCACTGACTCTAACAGTCGATCTTACACTTTGGTATAATAGATGTCACCTGGAAAACCTGTTAACAAGGTAGATTACTTTTTAAATCCTTGCTCCAAATGCTGATTCAGTAGGTCTGGAGTTAGATTTGGGAACCTGTGATTTTTAACAATCGCCTCAAATAATCATGGTACAGATGGTCCACAAACTTAACTTTGACAAATACTGTATTATAAGGAAGAACTTTAACAATCAGGGCTTGGACAACCAACAGGGGAACAAGGTGCCTGGAGAGATGGGCTCAAAGGAAGTGTTTATGAATACGTTGGGTGGCCATCTTTCAAGGATGCTTAAAGGCGGGGTGCACCTCTGCTTTGGGTAAGAGGTTAGGCAAGGAGATCTCCAAGACAGCCTCCAGTTTAAATGTTTTATTTGCAGCTTTCTTAGTATTGAACACAGTTTCATAAGAAAAAAAAATACCATGTGTTAATAGATTATATATTCTCATTTCTTTAAAGAATCACCTTTGAAGACAGCCAACCTGTTGGGTTTGGGACCAGATTACCATAACCAGGTGCTACCTGCTGGCTCCTAAACAGAATGCAGGCAGAGTGCTTGGAGGAGGAGTGACTCCATCACTGAAGAGGTGCCTTTCACTCCTTACTCTATTTTAGCAAAGCAAATGTCACGGGTGGAAGTTAAGAGAAGGGAGAAGGGAGAAATCAGTGTGGGTTGAGTAGACAGAGGCGGCTTCGTGGAAATGGGGCTTGAAAGCAGTATTGAAAGATGGGTTAGATTTACGTAAGTCGAGTGGGGAAAGGAAACCTTTACAGGCAGGGAGAGGAACATGGGCAAACTCAGAGGCAGGAACAAGCTTTGTACGAGGGAGAAGGGAATCACGAGACAGGCATGAGCACACCAAAGGGCATGCGTTGAGTAAGAATGGAAATAAGGATGGATGGGGGTGCGTGTGTGTGTCTGTTTTCTCAACTGAGACTCCGAGCGCATGTTATAAATGTCTGTGTGCTTGTAAAGCATGACCATATTGTCTAAACCAAGACAGATTTGAGGGTGAAAATGGCTGCTGTGAAACCATCACAACGTATGGGGACAGTGCAATAGTCTATTTAAAACCAAAGCCATCCTGCAAATTCAGGACCTCCTGCTGGCAGACATGGATGGACATTTGGGGGCTGATATTGGAAGGCATTGCAAGGAAGGCAGTGACGACATAGAACATGAAGACTGCTGTAGGAGAGTTTTCCAAAGTCTCAGGGCTGAACCAGATGACCTTTACAGTTCTTCCTCTTTTATATTCTCCAGTGAGAACATTTAATACTGCAGAATGTCTGTGAATAGATATTTAATGGGATTAAAGTTGTTCCCAAATCAGTGGCAGTCCCCAAGTTAGTAGCTGTTTCTTTTTCTGGTCTGGAGAGAAGAAAGGTATGCAAAAGTCATGAAATTGGAGTAGAAGGATCACTGTTTTCCATCATGATTATGGGGGGGGGGGAAACTGAGACAAAATTCCAGCTAGGACCACTTTTGTTTCGTGATATTTATTTTGATGGACATGTCTTCATTCATTTATTCTACAAGTGTTTACGGGCTGGGTACCCAGTGCCAGAAACTTCAGACCGAGTTGAGAGTGACAGGTGACCTTTAATTGTAATTGACAACGTCACGGCTCATAGTGGGTACACTGCTCGTGCCTGTCTCATGACTGTCTTCTCCCTCGTACAAAGCTTATTCCTGCCTCTGAGTTTGCCCATGTTCCTCTCCCTGCCTGTAAAGGTTTCCTTTCCCCACTCGACTTACGTAAATCTCACCCATCTTTCAATACTGCATTCAAGCCCCATTTCCACGAAGCCGCCTCTGTCTACTCAACCCACACTGATTTCTCCCTTCTCTTAACTTCCACCCGTGACGTTTGCTTTGCTAAAATAGAGTAAGGAGTGAAAGGCACCTCTTCAGTGATGGAGTCACTCCTCCTCCAACATCACTCATCTGACAACATCACAGTGGGTACAGTCTGTAGAAATTATTCTGGCGCATGGCTGATACAAAGATGTTAGCGAAATACGTATTTGTTCCCAAAGAAACTCATGCCTCCCTGAGAATCCATTGAGTACATACCTTTGCACACCAATTTTTACACTTAAAAGACACTGCCTACGTCACTACGTAGGGGTACAAACAACCGTGGTCACACCTGCCCAGAGACATGTAGACACAGAAAGGCCACATGGGTAGTGGGAAGGAAGGGGACTCTGAGTGAGACAGACCTGAATTTGAAAACCTATTGTTCCATGTAGTTACTGAGTGAATTTGGGGCATATCATTTCACCTCGTTTTGCCCCCATTTCCTGATTTACTGTATTGTTATTAAGATTGACCTCAGTGATTCTTTTTTATTTTTATTAAAAAAATTTTTTTTAATTTTAACATCTTTAGACCTCAGTGATTCTTATTCCTGGAGGAGCATTGTAGTGTCTTCTGAAGCTTTCCTTCAACTTTATTTTTTTAAATGACTGGTTCCCAGCCTGGATCTACCACATCAGAATCTCTGGGGAGTGGGACCAGGCATGAATATGTTAAAAACAAGCAAACTCTACAGATGACATATGTGCTGTCACACATAGTGGGTAGGGAGCCACTGATCTACTTCACAGAGAGAGTGTCAGAACCAAATGAAGTGGCCTGGTCCCTGCCTCTGGTGTAGAGTGGCTGTTGTGCCGTAAATCGTGTACCCCCCAAATATGTTGAGGTCCTAAACCCCTTGATCCCACAATGTGACCTTATTTGAAGATTGGGTTGTTGCAGGTGTAATGAGTTAAGATGAGGTCATACTGCAGTAGGTGGGACCTCATGCACTCTGACAAGCGTCCTTATAAGAAGAGGAGAGGACACACAGTGGTAGACAGGGAAGAAGGCCATGTAATGATAGAGGCAGAGATTGGAGTGATAGAGCTGCAAGGCAAGGATCGCAGGCTCTTACCAGAAGCTAAGAGGGAGGCGTGGACAGATTCGCCCTCAGAAGTGTGCCAACCCTATGCACACCATGACGACAGGCTTCTAGCCTCCAGGGCTATGAGAGAATTCACATTTCTGTTGCTTTACACTACCCAGGCTGTGGTCCTTGGTTAGGGCAGCCCTAGGAAGCAAAGACAGAAGCTATTCTGTTAAGGTGAGTTACCTTACCTGGCCACGCAGATGCCTGCACACGGCTCTCAGATGCACTCACACAGGTACATTTAAATCAGGCTTGATTGAGGATTTCAGTTGAGAGGTATGTGGCTTTCTGGATAAGTGAGCAGACAGACAGGTAGGTGCCAGAACTACGGGAATAGGGTAGGTAGAAAGGTGAGGGAGACCGCAGAGGTTGGGCAAGAGAAGAAAGGAGCTGTCAGGCTTCGGAATGCTGTTACCAGTTATATCTTCTCTATACTTAAGTGTACTTCTGTCACCTTCTCTTTGTGGGTAGGCTAATGGGTACCGTTTCGCTTTTGTTATTGTTTTGTTTGTGTGTTTTACTTTACTCTTGTCCTTGTGGGTCACGTTTGGCAAAAATGGCCAAACCCGCCTGTAACACCTGACCTTGATTCTAAGGTGTCTTCCAATACTGCTCAGCGCTTAACAAATATAGTTTTATTAAGTCGATGACTAATTGCAATAGGGCGGTCAGGTGAGATGGGGAGCGGGGGAGTGGAGAGTGAGGGGCTACTCAGATCCAGCGACAAATAGGTCTGGATAGAAATCCTAGCTCTGCCCTGCTGCCCTGAGTCTCAGGTTGCTCTGTAAAACGGTGATGATTATATCTGCTCTTCAGAATTGGCAGGAGGATTAAAGTAGTTGACACATGTTAATGTCCTCCCTCCTTCTCTCCTATCCTTGCTTATATTTCAATGTCATTAAGTTGAATGAGCTAATTGGTAGTTTGGTTGGACTTTGGTTTCAACAAGGCCTTCTGTTTGGGATGCCCCGACGCTGAGACTCTTACACTTTCCCTGTCATTTTGCTGCTGTGTGTAATGTGCATAGTCTCCCTAGGTCATGGGTGGGACCAGCTGAGTGTGACAAATCAAAGTAACTCGTTCTGGAAAACATCTCACAGGCTGTGTCTTCTTCCTGATGGGTCAGAAGCCTCATCCTTGTAATCGGGCATCACAGCATCTGCTCGAAAGGATGCTGGCTATGTCCCTGGGTTTTGGAAGAAACTTGTAAGAAGAGTACAAGAGCAGTAGCTCTCTGCCCTATTTGAAGGAAGCTTTCCGTTGTTTTGAAAGAGAAAAAAGATGGCGAACCTGGTGACAGCCCTGTCTATTTCATCTCTAGAAGATGCGAGCACTGGCCAGTGGCCCATGAAGATGCTGATTTGTGGGCATCTGTGCACTGTGAGCGAGATGAGAGAGTCGGTCCCCAGCACAGGTGGCTGGGGACCTCTGACCGTCTGTGCATTCGGATCTGGTGGGTAGATACCCCAGAGCACCAACATTGGACGCAAGCCTCAGTCTGGGCTGGGACCACCCCTCCCCCCACCCCTCGCTGCCCCTGGTCTTCCAGCACGGCAGACTGACGCTCCGCAGCTCCAGATGGTAGCCGGGCTCACAGAGGGAGCTGTGAGTGTGGCAGCAAAGCCCAGAAGCCTAAGCCAGCCTTCCAAGCTGTTTGGGTACCAGCCGTGAAGATGCCATCTCCGCGGCGCTTCTAAGGCCGCTGTCTACCAGAGGCGCCTCCCACCACCAAGATATTGAGGAGCTCATGAATGCAGATGACTCGGGGAGAGCAGAGCCGTCAACAAAAATAGTTTTGAAAAAGCATCTGCTCAGACAGACTCTCTGCTCCTGACCCCCGAGCCAGTGGATGTGAGTGGAGGAAGGGGGTGGGGTGTTTCTGTGTGTGCAAGGGGTGTTGCCCATATGTGTCTGGCCAGATGGTCGGGAATGTCCATGAGATCGTCCAAGTGCACACACAGGACTGGGTCTAGCATGGGGCAGGCCCTCAGTTAGCCATTGTTATTATGACAGCTATCGTTATCATTGTAATTATTTAGCTTAGAGTGTTATTCGTATGCTTGAGGAGCTTGTAATACTGACCCTGCCCACTTTGTGCACTAGAGAGAGTGATAAGATACGGAGCCCAGGGAGCTGCAGGGCTCTGCCACTCTCTCCTAGGTGACCCGGCATCAGCAGTACCATTGTCTATTTGCACAGTCTGCTTTCAAAAAAATAAAATCGTGTCCTAGAGAGCACTGAACTCCTGTAAAAGCAATATGGAAAATTCTTCCTTAAAAATGGCTTGTGATGGAACAAGTTTAGAAAACACTGAACACCTTTGATAATCTAACATGTCTTCTGAGGCTCCGAGAGAGGCATTAGGGATGCAGGATTTGCTCTCTGTTTGCTTGCGGGGAAGGGATGATTGTTGAAAACCCATTATTTTCCCCACAGAACACCCGTTGTCATCTCGTGAGATCTCAGTATTCAGTGGGAAACTATTTATCCACGCAATGCAGTTCTCCTCTTGTCAGTGTGGGTCAGTAACAACGACCCTTTGGGGTGGTCGTTGGGGCAGTTTACTCCCACTTAAAGGAAACACAGGTCAGAGACACTTAATCACTGCGGTGGGGCTTCTTCACTTTTCTGTCTCTTTATGCAGTTCTTTTGCCTTTGTTTGAAACTTTCATTAAGCCGTCTGTCTGTCTGTCTGTCTGTCTTATTTTATTTTTAGAGCCTGAGCCTCTGAGCATGGTTGTCATCTCTTCTGCGATGATACTTGTAGATTGAGGCTGCATTTGTGTGTTTGCATATGGGTGTGTGCTTGTGTGGAGCGGGTCTCTTCTTATTTAATATGGGTACGGTTCTGTCACTTAATAGAGGTAGTTTGCATGGGATTCAGTGTAGGGTTTACATATCGCCTAGGCAATGCCCAGGTGTACAGAAGGGCTTTCCCTTCTTCCAGTGTCTCTCAGTGCCGGGCACCCAGAACAACAGGTTCTAACCAACGTTCTTACCGCTCAGAGGCCCCAATCTCAGCTGAAGCACTGTTTACTTTAGCAGTTACCCAGAACTACTGCTGACCCCAAGGTTGATATTGTCCGTTTTTAGGAGATTTTTCTTGTTGTTTTTCTTACCTCGTATGCCAGGCAGATACAGGTTGCAGAAGGTAATGTTTTAAAGACAAAAGGAAATGGCAAAGCCTGCTTTGGTGTCTTCATTCAAGGTGGTGTGTGGGCTTTGGAATCAAGTGACCCGGCTTTGAATCCAGGCTCTGGGATTTTCTAGTTGTGTGATGTCCATCATTGTTTTAACGTCTTTAAGCCTCAGTTTCATATCTGTAAAATGTCGATAATACCAGCTGCTTATGGTTGTTGGAAACTTCAATGAGATAAAGCATATATAGCAATGAACCATGTGGCCAGTCGCAAGCACTCAATAAAAATTGGTTGCTCGGCTCATTCCTCCTTGAGTAAAAGTGGTTCCAGAGGATGGTCAGAAACTGAAACCCAACAGGCAGCGCCAGGGTAGTAACTTTGGAGGGCCTTGTAATCATCCCGCTTTCTCTCACTGAATAAAAGAGAGGGTGAAACAACCAGCCCAGCTGTGCCCCTTCTCCATTCTCTCCATCTCTTCTAGTGCACATCACTTTCTAACCTTTTAAAAAAAATCCCTTCCTTACTTGCCTGTCTGTGTCCCTATCAGAACATAAACTCCATTTAGCTCGGGACTCTGCCTGTCTTGTGCTCTCCTGGGTCCTCAGTACTGAGAACACTGACTGCATTAAGCAGTTACCCTGCCCTTTTCCACAGAATGAATGAACGAGTTCAGTGATGTGATTCTTGAAAGACACACACGCAGACGCCTGTCACCAGATCAACCCTGCCGCTTAAGTATCGTTACACTTAGAATCCAGGGCGTTTGAATTTCTGCCTTATTTTTAAGGCTCTTCACAGGGAGATTCCACATTCACTACTACAGGCTATTGAGGGGTTATAAGCCCTGTTTAGCCTGTGTCGTGCCCTTCTTATTTGATTCTCATGGAGGATAGAGACTGCTGTTGACCATTCTTGGCACAGGTGGTCATGGTAGGGTTGTCATAAGTCCATCCCCTTGGGGCTGTCATGAGACTAGATCATCTAAAGCAGTCTTGTCGAACGTCATGGTTACCTAGCTTTCTCAGTCCTGCTCCCCAAATCTGTCACTAGTAAAATGAGAGGAGAGTAGTAAGATGTAAGAGAAGGAGATGGCTTTGAGTCACAAAGACCTAGGTTCTACGCCTGGCCAGTCTGTCTTGGGCAAGTTGCTCAATCTCATAGGGTCTCAGCTCCTTATCTATAAAGCAGGTGAGTGGTACCCACTTTGCATGGCTGAAGTGAGCTGTGTCTCTAGAGCACATAATGTGTATATTATACTGCTAGCCTCCTGGTAAATATTCTGTCTGTGGTAATGATATCCTCATTGAAAGATGGTACCAGTAGTTGTATGTATGTGGGTGAAAACCACACGGCCAATTGGAGATACAGTGTTGGGTGAGCTATGATTGAAATGGTGGTCTTCTTGGGCCAGATTGGCTGAAAGACTTTGACTTAATTGCATCATCAACAGCTTGGGATGTTGGAAATGGCAGTAAAAGGATAGGTAATTTACCATGGTTTGATATGGCTTCTTAAGGAGACACAATCTTCCAGGTTAAGGCAAATGTCTCTAAATCATTGCTTAGAGATCTTAAGCTGTGAACTTTAAAAAACCAACTTTATCTATTTCCACAAAGTAAACTCATCATGTGAACATACTAGGATTCATGCTGCAGGTAAGATGGCATATACGGTGCTCTCACACTAGCAAGTAATAAAAGGCAAACTTTGGTTGGTGTTTTCTAGTTTACGTTAAGCTTCAGATCTCTGCTATGCCCTTGATATACTACTACCTTGGAACTAGACAATTAAGACAATGATGAGACATCATTTCCTGTTGTCTCTATTGTGACTTCTGTGATATGACCAGCCCATCCTCACTCATACCTATCTGCTGGAAAATTGGGAGTACACATGTGTTTGTCGTGTGTGCAGGGCTCTAATTGTGTGACTATCTACTTATTAGTGCCTGTATACTTGTAATCATATTTATGTACATTTTTTGTACATATGGAAACACTTCAGTTAACCTACAGTCAGATACATGGCAGCTTTGATCTGAGATAACTTTGAAGAAACTATAAACATTGAACGGGGAGCAGCCATAAAAGCAGCTGAAAAGAACCAAAGCAGGAAGATAGCACACGATAACATTAAAGCTGTTGACCGGCCACGGTCAGACCCCGCTGACACCAAAGCTGAGAAGCACAGAGGAAACACATGGGAAAAAAGAAATGAGGAAATAGGGCACGTGCTTGGGTAAAATGAGAACCAACGGTGGGAAATAGAATTATGGATTTCTGAAGATTTCTTGAGGTTCATTAGTCTGAAATCCTTTATTAATGCATCGTGGCCATGCAGGAGCGGGCAGAAAGAATGCCTAACCGGGGCGGCAATCTTGGACCAGTCAATGAGGGGCACTCGCAGCTTCTCACATCCTGGCTCTGGAGGCAGCCGTGTGTTGGTATCCTTCCATTAAACTTGTACCAGCCGATACAGATTGAGCAGGCCGTTCATCCTCCTTTCCATAAGTAACAGCTGCAATGTGTATTTGGTTTATGTCTCAATAACTGTACCTGAATTCTATGTAGATGTACAAAAGATAGCAGCTGTGTACACCAGTTACCCAATCGAGTTCCAAGAGGTAGACATCTCCTAAGAGTCCTGTGGTAGTTTTCTATTGAAGCCCATTAGAGAAGCCTTGTACCTATCGCTTTCTTCTCATTTAAAAAATGTACTATCTTCTCATTTAAAAATGTACTATCGTCTCATTTAAAAATGTACTATCTTCTCATTTAAAAAATGTACTATCTTCTCATTTAAAAAATGTGCTAAAGTCACTGATATAAGCCGCTTTTGAATCACTGTTAAAGAGAATGATTTGGTACGAATCTCAGTGCAAGGGTAAACTGCTGAGACACAGGCATGCCCTTTTTTCCCCTCTTAAAATGAACCTGTGCCGTTCTGACCACCACTTCTTCCAATCCTGATCCAGTGGTCAAAACACAGTGAGGTGTCATTCTTTATAACCAGCCATCAACTTAGCTTTGAACTAACACGATAGCTACTCATTTGGTTCTTACTGAATTGTTTCCCCCGTGAGCCCTGATTGGCGAGGTTCCCACGTGTTGTTCTGGTTCTCATATTCAGCTCACAAAGTCCTTTCCCTTCCCGTAGCTTTCTGCTCTAGGATTTTGCTTTTTGTTCTCTTCAAATGAAAAATATAAACCGTACTGGCTGTCGGGGAAATAGAAAGCTTTTATTCGTGTCCAAACAATGACGAACAGTGGCACTTTTCTCCTTCTCTCCGTGTCTCTAGGGAAGCTGTGGAGTAGACCCTTCTGTGCCTTAGCTCCGGAGGGTCCTGCCTACCCCAGACACATGGGCACATCTGTGCTTCCTCAGGGGAGGTGTCTCTGGAAGCATAAACACTTCATATGCAAAGTGCTTCAGATAATGTGTTCCTTAGCACAGAGCAAACGAAGCTGTTTGAAGAGCAGGTTAAGTGAGTTTTATTGCAGTACTTCGGAGACGGTCCCAAGAGTGCGGTAGGTGTAGTCGGCTGGTGTACACACGATCAGCGAGCTGACCGCAGAGTAGGAGTGAAGCCGTGCTTGGCTGTATCAGTTATTCTCCTGAAAGACATGAGGCCCAGGTGTGAGACGTCTGTGTTCGCCTTTCCGGAGACCTGCGTATGATGGAAAGAGGGCCGTGCTCTGTCCGTGCACCACTCTTGCTTCTCTGCCTTAGCCCTCTGTTCCATTCTCATCGCTCCGATTCAGGCGCTCATTGCCTAATACGTGAATTTCCACTGTGAACTCTCATTACTTAATATCTTTTTTTAAAATTGAAGTATAGTTGGTTTACAATGTCGTGTTAGTTTCAGGTGCACAGCAAAGTGATTCAGTTATATATATATATTCTTTTTCAGTCTTTTCCATTACAGGTTATCATAAGATATTGAATATTGTTCCCTGCGCTATACAGTAGGTTCTTGTTGTTCATTACTTAATCCCTGTGTGACCTGGCCTGCCATCGTGGTCTCCCTCATCTCCGCCTAGATCACTCCATTCCAGTGACCCTGGCTCCTGGTCACTCTGCAAACATCCCACAGTCCTCATGCCTCTGGGCTGTGCACTTTCTGTTCCCTTTGCCCGAAGTGCTTTCCCCCCAGATAACTACATGGCCAACTCCCTCACTTCCTCCTGGTGTTTCTTCTTTTTTTTTTTAAAGTATTGCTTTGTAGCTCAGTTTTTTTATTTTTATTTTATTTTTTCCTGGCCATGCCATGCAGCATGCGGGATCTTAGTTCCCCAACCAGGGAACGAACCCGCACCCCCTGCACTGGAAGCGTGGAGCCTTAACCACTGGACCGCCAGGGAAGTCCCCCTCCTGGTGTTTCTTAAAATGTATCTTCTCAGTGAGAGCTTTCCTGGCCAACCTGTCCCAACTTCAACCCTCCGCTGCCCCGATACCCCCTAGCCGCCGTTCTCACTTTAATTGTTCTCTTTAGCACTTATTCCTGTCAGCGTATCGTGTATCACACTTACCTATCGTGTTTATTGTTTGTCTCTCCCAGGAGAATGTAAGCCCCATGAGATAAAAACAAATTTGTTTTCAATGTTTTATTCACTACTGTATCCCCAGTGCCTGGGACAGTGAACGGCACTTAGTAGGTGCTCAGTATTTATTGGTTGACTGAATTAATATATCAATCATCTCATTTCCTTTTGTCTTCCTCCTCCTGCTTTCAGATAGTGCTGCATCCTGCCACCAGATTGAATTATTATTTTTGGCCACATGAGTCTCAAAAATTATTAGTGCCCCATTGCCTATTAGGTTCAAATTTGTATTTCTCACTCGAGATTTAAGGGCTTTAGCAATCTTTTCCCAATCCACCTTTCTAGCCTAACCTGCATCGCCCATCCGGGACTTCTCTTTGGGAAGTCTGGCCTGCGTGCTGGCCCCAATCCTCTGCAGCCCCACAACTTGCTACCCAAGTAGATGTTCCAGAGCCTTACTAGCCTACAGACACAGGTGGGATCACATGAGCATCAGTAATGCAGACTTCCTGTTCTTAACTCCACCCATTTATGTAAGACCTCAGCTTTTTGCAAGATAGCCTTCCCGTCCGATATCTCTGGAATTCCCCCAAAGACATCACATTTGTGGTCACAAAAATTGTTTAGCTGTACTTACCATGAAGCCTCTACCCCACTTTCCCTCTAGTGTTTATGAAGGTCTTCTGTCCCTCAAACACCTATAGAATGCCTCTTTCTCTCTTCTTTTGGGATTGCCTATCCTGAAAATGCTTGTGTCCTAGAGGGGTTTTGTCTCAATTCCAAAGCCACCAGTTCTCCAGACTGGGGTTGGGCTGGGGGCTTACACTGAGGAGAAAGCCCTAGTCTGCAAGCCCTTTCACCTCTCCTTCCTCCCTCCCTCTCTCCTCCCTCCCTCTCTCCTCCCTCCTCCCTCCCTCCCTCCATCCCTCTCTCCTCCCTCCTCCCTCCCTCCCTCCCTCTCTCCTCCCTCCCTCCCTCTCTCCTCCCTCCTCCCTCCCTCCCTCCATCCCTCTCTCCTCCCTCCTCCCTCCCTCCCTCCCTCTCTCCTCCCTCCCTCCCTCTCTCCTCCCTCCCTCCTCCCTCCCTCCCTCTCTCCTCCCTCCCTCCCTCTCTCCTCCCTCCCTCCTCCCTCCCTCTCTCCTCCCTCCCTCCCTCTCTCCTCCCTCTCTCCTCCCATCCCGCTCTCCTCCCTCTCTCCTCCCTCCCTCTCTCCTCCCTCCTCCCTCCCTCTCTCCTCCCTCCTCCCTCCCTCCCTCCCTCCCTCTCTCCTCCCTTCTCCCTCCCTCCCTCCCTCTCTCCTCCCTCCTTCCTCCCTCCCTCCATCCCTCTCTCCTCCCTCTCTCCTTCCTCCCTCCCTCCCTCCCTCTCTCCTCCCTCCTCCCTCCCTCCCTCCCTCCCTCTCTCCTCCCTCCTCCCTCCCTCTCTCCTCCCTCCTCCCTCCCTCCCTCCATCCCTCTCTCCTCCCTCTCTCCTCCCTCTCTCCTCCCTCCCTCCCTCTCTCCTCCCTCTCTCCTCCCTCCCTCCCTCTCTCCTCCCTCCCTCCCTCCCTTTCTCCTCCCTCCCTCCTCCCTCCCTCTCTCCTCCCTCCCTCCCTGCTAGAATATCTCTTGAGCTCCTAATATGTGTCAGGCAGTGTTCCTGGTGTTGGATTAGGGCAGAATGGAAATACAGAGGAATCTCCATCTTCTTGTAACTCTATACTTTGTAACCCAGGTCCTCTCAGGAAAAGTTCTGCTTTGCCGTTTCCCTTTGAGACCCTCGTGACCCACAGCCAGTGTTCCCACTCCCCACCTTCCGCCTGACCCCCGACCAGGCACACAGAGAGGCCTCCACACTCCACCGTTAAGCATGGTGCCCAGTGACTCACGCAGATGGACGCCTGTGGGCCCCTGGCTCAGCGCCCCATCGGACACGCAAAAGCCTGCTCTGTTCCTTTGAGGAGGCATCAGTGCCTACTATGTAAAGAGACTTTGGATCCTCTCCCTGCTGGAGTGGCTTCAATTTTCAAATATTACATCTTTTCAAGGCCCAGTTCAACACTTTGCTGTCTTTGGTGTTACGTCCTTTGTACTGAGTCAGCCGCTGGGGCTTCACCCTGCTCTAGATTACAGCTTTCACTGTCTGAGCTGTTCATTCAGCACTCGGCCGTGCACGGTCTTCTCTTGTTAGTGACCTTTTCTTTCAAGTCCTCCGTGTCGTCTCAAGTGGTGCGCCAGCTTCTCCCAGGAAGGACAGAAGCGTCTTTCTCTTTATTTCCCGCACAGCACTCAGAATGCTGACATTGTTCCAGCTACATGCAAAGTTCACACGTGGGACATCTCAGACCATCCTGATTCCCGAGAGCTGGCGTGTGCGGATGTAGGCGCATCGGTGTGTATTTGCGTGTTGCTGAGTATTTTCGTCACTTGTCTACGCGACCCCCTTCCCAACCCCTCAACCTCCTGTGGCTCCCTCCTCCTTCCCCTTTCGTATATTCTGAGGCACTTCTGGCATCATTTGGTATCTAGGGTGGCGACGCTGTGGGGATATCCCAGAGGGATCCGGCCCTCACTGAGCCCTGTCCAGAGGACATGTGGCACAAACACCTGGGGCCCTGACAGATCAAGGCCTTGACTCCGGCAGCAGTACCCAGGCTGAGGGTTTCACACAGAGGGAGGGCTCCCTGCAGGAGACCCTCAGAGGTGGGCTCTGAGATTCCCCCCTCCACCCCGCCCCCCTGACGGGAGGCATCTCTGTTCCCCGGTCTGGGCTCTTGAAATCCTGCCGTCTCGGAGCGACTTAGTTACGCAGCGAGGAGCCACGGTAGGGGCGCGCTGGCACGTCAGCTAGCCACCCTCTCGGTTTGTCCAAAACGGCCTGTGTTCTGTTTGAGGAAAAGAGGCGCTGGCGTGAGTGGCGATGGAGCCTGTGCTTTGGCCCTGAAACCACATGAACAGAACTTCCAGATAATGTCAGTCTTCTTTTTCCCTAGCACCAATTTACAGGTTGCATCCTAGACACCCCAGGGAGTAGAACTTGCCGAGAATGCTTGTCGTTTCTTCTAATTGGGTTTTTAAATAAATCAAAGAACCCTTGTTTGCATTTACCTAGGATTATACAGCAGCAGTGTTCTTGTTCGTGTTGCCCGTAGGAGCAATCCCCACTGGAAGGACGCTGAATTCCTGACACTCTGAAGGCTTAGGAAGCTTCCTTCCCTGCACTTTACCGAGCAGTGCCTTCACCCCACCCTCGGAGAGGAAGAAAAGGGTAGCCTTGCCCGGGCCCAGTTGCCCCGCCTCCCCCTCCCATCACTGTGCCCCTGTAGACCGAGCTTTGTGTCCAGAAGGGAGGATAAAATTCTTCTTGCCGCACTCGCTGTTTCTCCTTTGCCTGACTCCCAGTGCTCAGTTTCTGTTTCTCACCATGATTCTTCTGACGTGGGAAAGGTGAGGGGGCTGAGAATTACTGGGAAGAAGACAGCTGGGGGAGCCTGAGTTGGGAAGCTCATCCCACCAGCCTCATGCAGCCCCCTTTTCCTGACTTTTCACCACTCGGCGCTCCATCCTGTCCTCCCCCTAGTGCCTCCTGTGCCCCCTTCCCCACTCCCAGGATGGTTGGGTTCCTGCCTGGAGGCCCTTCCCTGGCCATGCATCCTTTTGTCGCTGTGGCCTTATGATAAGGGCGGGGCTGATGGAAGCAGTGCTTCCTTGCACTGGGTCTGTGAGCCCATGTCTGGGAACTCTGTGTGCAGTGAGATGCTGCCAGGCCAGTACTTCTGTGTGGCCAGCAGCAGCCTCTGGCCCTGAGGTCTCCTGAGACAGGAGGCCAAGAAAGGGTTGCCATGTCGGCTCCGGAGACTAAATATTTCCTCCTACTTCTCCACTTCTGATCTCTGGTGATTAAAGCTGTGTGTGTGTGTGTGTGTGTGTGTGTGTGTGTGTGTGTGTGTGTGTGTGTGTTGGGGGGAGGGTGGCGTCCTTAAGAATACAGTGAGAGAGGTGGGGTCAGAGGCAGGATTACTTGACCATCTTAAGGGAAAAATGAGATTTGGTGTGTGCTTATCGGGAAGGGGCTCAGCCAGCCTTGTTGTACATGCTTTTGGGGTCAAACTTCAGACTATTAGGGGTGGCATTCAATTTAAGTTTCCTTGGGCAGCAAGGAGGCCTTGACCTGTCAGAAATCATGAACTGTGAAACTAGGTTTCCCTTTCTTTCTCCTACCCTATCCTTCCCTCCCTCTCTTCTTTCTGTCTCTATCAAACGCTGTTAACTACTACCAGATATTCATTGCTACTTAGCAGAAATCACATCTCTTGTTCAAAGGAAGAACATATAGCTTGCTTGGTGGTACATATGGATCAGGGACTTATGACCAAAGGAAGTGGGTAGGTGGGATAGGATTAGATATTAAACTGTTTCTCAGGGACAGTTATATACTTTCTACCACTGCTTGCCTCTGGTCCTTTTGTCCCCGCTCCAGCTTCCATCCCCAGAGACAGGGGTCTAAGGCTGTGACAGTTTTACTTCCATGCTTGATATGAGCTGAAGTTTGGTGAGGAACTGTCACCGCTTGGAATGCCAACAGTGCCCACAGCATGGGAAACATATAGGGCCAAGTCAGAACTTTGAGTGTGTTCTCTTACAATCACTGTTAGGTCTGCTGGTTAGGTTACGCCCACCATCCTAAAGCATAGCATATCATTCATTGTGTCATTATTATATAAGTAAATTATGATCAGAGTATAATGGGATATAATCTATGTTATAGCCTATGTTGTCTTAGTTTTCACAGATGTGCCCCCTCCACTAGTTTTTACAGGTGTGACACACACACACACAATTACAAATTAATGGATTTCCTTTGACAAAATCAGGAAACCCTTAGTAAGGACACTGAGGTTACTTGATATTTGAAGCAGTAAGCCTAATTGGCCTTTTTTTTTTTTTTTTGACAATTTAGTGTTTATTTATTTTTTTTGTCTGTGTTGGGTCTTTGTTGCTGTGCACCAGCTTTCTCTAGTTGTGGCGAGCGGGGGCTACTCCTTGTTGCGGTGCATGGGCTTCGCATTGCGGTGACTTCTCTTGTTGCGGAGCACGGGCTCTAGGCATGCGGGCTTCAGTAGCTGTGGCACGCGGGCTCAGTAGTTGTGGCTCGTGGTAATTGGCCTTTAAATTCATTGATGAGAGTGAATTATTAAACTTTTATAATGTTAATTTTTAAGCATGTTTGGGTCCCAGGCCATGTTTATTTTTAAAATTGTATCTTTGTGCTAGGTTCCATAACAGCTATGTCCCGATATGAAGAATAACAACTAGGCTGCTGACTTAATTTTAATGACTTTTCTTGCTTTATCATTTTTCATAGTGAAGGAAGTATTGACTTCAGAGTTTTTAAAGAAAAAGTGAGTCGTTACAATATTGAGAATGTCTAGATTCCCATGTTTTGTCTTTATATTTAGTTTAAATCTTGCAAATAAAAATTGGAACATAACCAAGCATTAATTGAGCAGTTTCTGCCCAGAAGCTTATTATCCAGCTACTTCAAATAACTTTAACTAATTAAAGCATAGTCGTAAACCAAGAAGTCAGCAGTTGAGACTTCGGATTCACTGGAGCAGTCTTCATCAGTTGAGAAACAAATCCATGTATTTTTCTACTATGGAAAAAGACCTGAGGCCTTCATTCAGAATTTATTCACTTAATTTTGCATGTGATTATAGACCTTAATTATCTGATTTATCAGATTAGAAGCTGTCATTTTAGAAATTGGGGGCAACTGAAGTCAGGCACTGTAACATTGAAAGACTCTCTAGCCTGATAGAAAGACAGGAAGCAGAAAGATGACTGTTCTTTGTAGTAAAATACGTCATGTTGTAGTGACTATAAAGAAAAATTCAGATTATGGTTTTATATATTCTGCCTCAGAAGGCACAGAAGCATGCCTTACGAGGGCCTTTTAAAATTTAACATTGTTTAAATAAAATTAGTTTTATAACATAAAGCACTTTTCTTCCTATATTATCATCTGTAGAACACTGCACTTGAATTGTTACACATGAATGACATCGGTGTAGAGACATCTCACCCTAGGAAGCTGAGAGAGGACAGTCTTATGCCACAGGCTCTCAAACTCTTCCAGGCAAGATCCCTATTCAAAGGAGATTCCGACTTGGAATCCAGATGGAGAACAAGGCAAGGAAGGGGTATTCTGGCTTCGACGAGTGCACTTTTGTCCCTTCCCACCATCCCCAGTGACTCCGTAGGAGCCTCAAGGAGCCCTTGGAGCTCTGCAGGCCCCAGTGCAGAGCACACGTCAGGCACAAGGCTACACCAGGGCAGGAGTTACTGGTAAGGAAGGAGGTTTTTCAGGTGGCCTTAAATAAGCCCATCAGTGGTTGCTACCATGAGTGTTGCTTTGCTTGCGTGCGGTGAAATCTGCTAGGGGTTTAGTGGATAATGGGTAGAATGAAATCAACTCCGAGCGTCACTATAACTCTTGAGCAACAGGACTCACTCAGGAGCCCCGTGCATTTGCTGCGGGTGGTGCTGAAGCAGTGATCCCCACCAGGAGATCCGGAACCAACAGGAGAGCAACAATAGTTTGCTCCTTGCGGGCACTTAGCTCACGAAAATATTTGCAAACCTAGAATTTTATTATTGTTGCCTTGAGCGATGCTGCCATTGCTGGTGCTGCTACTAGTACTTGTTACTCTTCTTTTTGCGGTACGCGGGCCTTTCACTGTTGTGGCCTCTCCCGTTGCGGAGCACAGGCCCCGGACGCGCAGGCTCAGCGGCCATGGGTCACGGGCCCAGCCGCTCCGCGGCATGTGGGATCTTCCCGTACCGGGGCACGAACCCGTGTCCCCTGCATCGGCAGGCGGACTCTCAACCACTGCGCCACCAGGGAAGCCCTTGTCACTCTTCTTGTTCTCCCTCCCCATCTCCCACCCCTTCCCCTTCCTCCCCACGTCCCGCCGCTTTCTTTTTAGTAGTAGAGCCAGGACACTTTTCAATAGTGTAGCTAGGTGCTTGGGTTTCCCTTATCCTCCTTTTTGGCAAAATCAATCGATTGCCAAGCTTACGTAAGGTTACCGACCATGTTCTTTCCTCAGGCAGAGGAACGCCACGAGTGACGAAAGCGTTTGCAAGCAGGGTACCTAAACCTTAGTCAGTGGGTATCAAGACGACGCGTGTCGTTGCTGCGGTACTGACTGCAGCGTTCTGGATGCTTGGCTGGTGGCTGGTGGCACTGTGGAGACTCCGTGTGGAATGGGTAGAACCACCGAGGAGGCGGGAGGCTACAGTTCCTTTCCTGATTCTGCGCCTTCCAAGGTGCTGGTTTGCAGTCCTTCCAGGCTCCTTGGTAGCAGCCACACCTCCATTTTTGGCTTAAAAATCCTATCTCAGTAGGGGAAGCTGAGTCTTGTGTCTTTCTTAAGGACAGGGACTTCGGGCCTTTCACACTCGGATGCTTTGATGGGCTGGGTCACAGACTGGCTTTGTTATAATAAGTTTCTTTCAGTGCTCAACCCCCCAAATTATTCCTGCAGATCTGCCTTTTAGCCTGTTCTCCATAGAGAGACCTGAGCATTTGTGAGTCAGACGTTACATGGCTCCGTCAGTATGGAATGGAGATTTCCACCCCTTTCTCTCTCTCCCTGCTGCTTGTTTTTTATTGTTAGAAAAAAGATAAACCTCAGAGAATATTTTTATTGTGAATTTTAACTGGTGCTGACAGGGAGGCCAAACTGTGCGTGCTTTTAAGCACGAGCCTGCTATCAGACTAATTGGCCCTGCTGTGCTCTAATTATATGACCTCGGGCACATCCCTTGCTGGGCCTGTTTTCTCATCCGTAAAATGGTAGTAAGAATAGTATCTATTTCTTAGGGTGGTGAGGATGAAATGAGGTACTCTCTGTGAGGTGCTTACAAGAATACCTGGCACATAGAAAGTGCTAGATTCATCTTAGCTGCTTTTGCTGTTACTGGGCTGCTGCTGCTCTGATGATGATGATGGTGGTGGTGATAAGGACGGTGACTCGTAAAAGTTAAATTCGTCTTCTTACTTTCCAGAAGATTTGGGCAGAAACCAAGTTGTATAGATTTGTGCTGGGAATAAAAGTCCAAGGGGATGGCCCCTTGAAATGTAAACTGTTTGGCTGTAGGGAAACCATGCTTGTTTTGAACCTAGACCCTACCCCTTAGCTATTAGAGTAAACGTGAAAAAAAAATAGGTTAATAATGCCTACAATGTTAGGTTATGGAACTAAGAAAATAACAGAATAAAGAGCTTGGTTCATAGTATATACTCAGCATACAGCAGCTAGTATAATTCTGTTTTAAAGAGAAAATCTTAGGCCACCCTCAGTCATGGATATGAAGTTACTTGGTAGGTCAGAGTACTGTTGCGGAAGTTTGTCCGATTATTGAATGTTTATGACGAAGTTTTAAATTGGTTTACGTTTGCCTCATTTATGTATACTCTCTTTACTACCAGGGAGCTCTTCAGAACAGACCGTTAACATTTCTTCTTGTCTTTTGAATTGTCTGTTGTAGAAATCAGCTCTCAGGAGGAAGTGTGCGGTCTGTAAGATCGTCGTCCACACCGCCTGCATCGAACAGCTAGAAAAGGTGAGACAGCGCCACCTGCTGCAATTTTTGCTACCCTGCCAGTGTTTGGACTTCAAAGACCAGGTGTCAGTTTCCATTTTCAACTTTTTGAAAACAATGCTCTTTTAAAAACCTGGAAGTCCAACATTACCAGATTAATAATGAAAGGATGGAAGGACAATGCTTAAGTTTCATTCACTGTATTGTTTGCTGAGGTATTATTTGATATCATTTTATGTTGATTCTCAGGAAAAGGAATAATAAGGTTAGAGAGAAAAGCCTCACGTGTACTCATTTTCTTCAACAATAACAAACGTTGTTATTCACCCATGGGATTTTCCACAAGATGTTTCGTATTAAAGAAAAAAAATTCCATAGCTCTTTAAAATCATTGTTTAGACATGTCTGACCTTTGTAAGTTTACTTCTTTCTAAATTGGCTGCTATGGAGAGAGCCCGGCCAGAAGCTGAGTTCCTTGCTTTGAGCAGCGTTCCCGCTTACACAGCATTAATGCGTGGGAGGGGCTGGAAGTGACATTCTGGTGGTGTCTTTCCTCCAGAGGAGGTGGATTCTGCAGAGTCCATTTATCTGTCATCGGGGCAAGGGAAAGGCTCCAGTAGTGAGCTCTCTGCTGTCCTCTTCCTTCCATGCCTCCTGCCCCTTTTCCACGTGGGATTCTCTGTGCATCATCTATCTTGAGCTGCCATGTGTACATGTATTGAAATATTTTAGTCCCCGGGGATATTCATTTAGTTTTACGGACACATTATCAACTGTTGCCAAGTGATATTTTGTGGGAATGACTAGGAATATTTTACAATAATTTTTTTTTTTTGCTGTCCCAACTCCATGTACTCATTTCCTACTTCATTTCTACGCTCCTTTCACCTTATCAAGTAGCTAAAGAAGATGTAAATGTATAGGGAGACCTCCGCATCTAAAAGTAAGGGAGTGCTGAATGCTTGAAGAATAATTTTGTGTATTTTTGTGACTCATCTTCATCATATTAAAAATGTCTCAAGTTTATATTTTCCTACTTTTAAAATCTAAAACACAGCTGGATGATTTCAGCTGCCATATATTTTTCTCCTGCCTCTTTATTATCTCAGTTTCTCAAATTTATGGCGTAAGAGCATTACTGTCTAAAGATAACTTTGATTTCATCAGTGAGACTGAAGAGTCATGGACTGGAGATAACAGGATCGCTTGGGATTATCTAAGGTGATGATTTCAAAAGACTAAGAATAGTGTAAGACTATGTTCCTTATTCTTTGAGGTTTTTTTTTTTTTCTGTAGTCTCAATATCTGTCACTGTTGGTTTTTTCAGGTAACTCATTCTAGTCAGGTGCTTATCTCTAATATAATACACTTTTCTTTTTAAATGACAGATTAATTTCCGATGTAAACCAACATTTCGAGAAGGGGGCTCAAGATCACCGAGAGAAGTAAGTATATCAGAGCTCTAGTTCAAATACCGCCTTTTATTTCCCATTGATTCATTGGATTCATAGATATTCAGTAGGGATTTAAAAAAAATGAAGTCCATCTCCCTCTATTCCACATCAGTTTCTTTTCGATACATCAACACATACAATCAATAAAATCCCCAAGTCTCTTCAGTGTGTGTCTACGGCCCTTTCTTCTTCTCACAGAATGTATTGGGGAGCTAAGGTCTTATTGAATGGAACTAGAAAGTAGCGGGAGGAGGAGGTGGTGGAATTGAAAAGATAAGAAATAGCATTTTATTGACTTTCGGTCCATTTTAATTCCTGGAAGAGGTGGCAACTAAACTGAGACCCAAAGGGATGATCTAAGTGAAGGGCGGGGGGTTAGCTAGGAGGTGAGTGGCAGCCTTTGAGACAGAACACAGGCACACAGGCACAAAGGTGAGAGGATGTATGAGGAAGGCGTGAGACCTGAGAGATAAGCAGAGCTAGACCAGGAAGGCCCTTGTTAGCAAGGCTGCAAGTGGAATGTCTCATCATCATAGTAATTAGAGGGGACATGAAACTGTTATAAGCAGAATATATTATTCTGGCTACAGTGTGGAGGGAATGCCATATAATTCAAGCAATATTGGAAGCATGGAGAAAAAAGTTGAAGAGCTGTTCTCCTAATCTGGGCAAGAGATAACGGTGATCTGAACTAAGAGTAATACTGAGATGGAGAAAATTGGAGAATATGAATTTGAAGGAAACAGAATTGACAGGAGATAGTAATTGATTGGATTTTGGACACAAAGGCAGGGGAGCTCGGAATAAACAAGGGTTCTTCTCTGAGAAAGCAATTAGATGTTGGCAAATGAGTTGCTCTGAGGATGGGGTAGGGAAGTAATGAGTTCAGTTGTAGAACTCTCAAGTTTGAGGTGTCCTGAGGCCCCAGCTGGGGATGCCCAACAGAAAGCTGAGTGGGTAGATGAGCTTGGAGCTTATGAGGAAGATTGGGCGCTAGAGGTTAGACATTGGGGAATTGTCAGCATATTGAGATAGTAATTAAAGCTACGAGAATAGATGAATGAGTGGAATAGGAATAGAAGACGTCTGAGTACAGAGGTGTTAATGACAGTTAATGAAAAAAGACACTGTGAAGAAGAATGATCTCGTTGCTACTGACTAATACAAGGAGATTGGGAGAAAACATGGAGAGAGGATAGGCTGGCGGTGGAGGTTTGGAGAGAGATGAAAATATCAAGAGTTGTCCCTGTCCACTGTCCTCTCCCACTGTGCTTGTCTATTATGTCAGCAAGAGGAAAGTTATGGGTCATATGTAGGGTGAGGAAATCTAAGAAAAATGATAGGGTTGTTTTACCCCCCATGTCACCCAAGTGCACTGTAGCAATGGTCAGGAGATAACTCAGTGACAGCTCAGATGAAGGAGAAATTTTATTTAGGACCGTAGAAGCAACCACTTTGAGGTTTTAAGATGGACTGTATGAATTTCTAACCAGGGAATCCTTATGTCTACCTTTGGTTCCCTGTCCTTTAATCTCCCTTTTTCTCTCTGGATAGATAATTGTAATTGTATGTGCAATTTTCTAATGCAAGGATTTTTTGGGTGTGTTTTCAGCAGCTGTTATTATTTCTCTTCCATGAAGCCAGACCCTTTATAAGTGTTTTCAGCACCTTCCCTTGTCTTCGTATCAAGGACTTGCTATTTCTTCCATTCCTACATTTTCACCTCCCCACCTTCCTTCTAGATTATCTCCATCATCATAAACATGCTCTGACAGCTCCCATCTTAAAAACCAAACAAACAAAAATAGTCCTTCACCACCAGCTGTGTCTTAACTGCGGCTCTGATTCTCAGCGCTGTGTTCAGTGCTAACTTCCAGAAAGTGTTAACTACGTTAATTGTTTTCAGCGTGTCCCCTCCTAGGCATTTTAACCTGTTCCGATCTGGTTTTTACTCTACCTGTTCACTGAAATTGCTTTTTTAATGTTGCCAGTATCGCCTGAATGCCAAATCCATTAGAAATTTTTCTGTTCTTATTCGGTCTTGCAGATGTGTTCAAACTACTCAGTATTTCATCCTCCTTGAAATGCTCTCCTGTCATGACATCTTTCCTAATGTTCCTCTTATTTCACTGGGTAGTCCTTTCATTGCTCACTCCCTGGTATTCGTTGGGCTTAGTACTGGACCATGTTCTGCCTACTGTTGTTGGGAGAGCTCATCCAATCCCTTGGCTTTACATATCATGTCTGGGCTGACAACAGCTAGCTTTCCATTTCCAGCCCACACTTGGAGTTCCATTTGATATGCCCGCTGAATGTATCACAGTCATCTCAAATATAATACATTACAAACTAAACTCTTTATTTCCATCACCATAAAAACAAGTTTTTTCAATTCTTTTGTACCTCAGAAAATAAGATGACTATTGGCCCAGCTCCTTGATCGAGAAAATGGGTGAGGAAGGGGGGTCATAATGATTACTTTTCTCAGGTACTCCCTACAGCTAGTTCATTTGCCAACCCTATCAATTTTATTCATAAACTATATTTCAAATGATCCATTTATCTCCATTTCTGTTGTCAGCACCTTAGACTAAGACACCAGGATCTCTCACTTTTTTTTTTTTTTTTTTGCGGTACGCGGGCCTCTCACTGTTGTGGCCTCTCCCATTGCGGAGCACAGGCTCCGGACGCGCAGGCTCAGTGGCCATGGCTCACAGGCCCAGCCGCTCTGCGGCATGTGGGATCTTCCCAGACCAGGGCATGAACCTGTGTCCCCCGTATCGGCAGGCGGACTCTCAACCACTGCGCCACCAGGGAAGTCCTAGGATCTCTCACTTTTGACCACTACAATAGGTTCTCCAGGATTCTTTAGTTTCCCCCTTCAATCCACCATGATTTAAGAGACTCATCTTTAAAAATGAATGTTGGATTATATCATTTTCCAACTTAAAACTCTTCAGTGGTTTCCATATCGTTTAGAGGAAAACCATACCCTTGGCTTTGCATGAAAAGTCAAAAGTCCTGCAAAGGCTGGACCCAGCCTACCTCTTCCAACCCATCCAGCTACCACATGGATTTTCTTTCAGTTCTTGAGTCATGCATCCAGATATTCCTCACCTTCTGATATTTGTGTGTTTCATTGCTGTACTGGAAATCTCTTTGCATGGCTAGCTCTTTCTTATAGTTAGACCTCAGTTCAAATATCAGCCCCTCAGAGGTCTTCCTTGATGACCACCTCTAAGTAGGTTAGTAGGTTGCACATTGTTCTTTATCAAAGCACCTTGTTCTGCCCTTCAGAGCACTTTGTATGTCATAATTATTTATTACTCATTTGCTTGTTTGTTGCCATCCTCCTATAGCGTAAGCTTTGGGGGATCACTCGTGAAATTTGTCCCAACCTCATTGTACCAGGCAGGATGCAGAGGATGTGATCAATGAATATCTTTTGACTGATTGAATTTATAAAGGGGCTAATTTTTCCCCAAGTGTCTAAGAACTCTTGGTCTAAGAGGACAGTTTGGAGATGATACTTATGACAGATTATGACCCATGGAGATTCTTAATTAAGAGTCCTTAGGTAGTTTACTTAATGGAAATGAAAGAAGCAATCACTTTAGAATTAGTTTGACCTGGGTTCAAAGGACACCTCTGCTTCTTTTCCCCTAGATGATGTCTCTAGGGCTGGGCTCTGGAACAGGGCTATTAATCACTGTCCCCTAGGCTTAGTGGGGTGCCTGATACCTGGAAATGTTTTAATGAATATTGTTTGGACTCCGCTAAGTTGAACCTTTCTGGCTGGACCTCAGTTTTCGTAGAGATAAGCTGCATGGATTAGGCTGTAATTGCTAAGATCCTTTCAAAAGCTCTGTGAATAATACTATGAATTAAACTGGCTGTTTCTGAAAATAATTGAACAATTGTGTTATGCATTTCTGCTAACAATACTGGCCATAAACCCTGAAATAATGGATCACCGAGATTTTAACACCCATAAGTAATAGCCCTTTCCTTACCCAGTATTTGAAGATGCTATATGAATAATTCAGATTATTGATGAACAATAAAAAGATGTTATGGTGTCAGCAGCCTTGCTTTGCTAGCTTAACAGCAGTGAATCAACACTCATATTTGCAATGTGAAGATCCCGAGTCTAATTTCATTTCAATAATTTAGGAGATATAAATAATAGTCAAAGGAAATAGTGTGAAAAATTTAAGTGCTTGGGAAAGAAGGATGATTCTACAGAAATGGTTCTTTTCCCCCTAATTGATAAAGACAATGGATGATCCTTCAAAATGGTAACTACACAATTTAATTGTCAAAGAAATTCGGTTGAGAATTTCATTCAATTCAGCACACATTTTTTGGCTTTTACTTTGTTCCAGCTATGTTTAAGCAGCAATAGAAGAAATTTATATCAGGCCTAAGAAGACCTCTGAATAGATGGATACTTGACATCTCAAATCAGGGCCATAGATTAGAGACAATTACTCAGTTTCTATAGTAGTGCTTTTGTTTGAGTTATTTTATCTGGGCCTTAATTTCCTACCTATTTCCTAGGAAGGATGGTATTAAAAATAGTTAACAACTTGCAGAGTCAAATATTTAAATAAAAATTTTTAAATGTTCTCTTTTATTCCTTAAATAAACTAAACTACATGGTATTATAAACCTGCTTACCAAACGAGGTATGTTGCAGCAGAAATGATTCATTGTCAGTCTTATAATTTCTAAAGAACTGTTGATTTGTGGAAACTGCTGGTTTAGTCTTTTGATTAGAGCTGTCACTAGCTGAATAATTCCATGAGTCAGCCGTGATTTCTCATAGGTAATTGATCAAATTCTTCCAATGTTTCCCTCCGTAAATTCTTAAATTGAGAGTCATTAGGTGATATATAATCTCAGTAAGCAGAGAATTTCTCTTAACATCAATGATACTGTTCATTCTCCCTCAGCTTCTGCTAAACTAACAGCAATTATAGTAAATTTTTCTATCTCTCATAATCCTGCCTGACATTTTTATGTATTCAATATTTCCACTACTGACTGTCATTGAAATCATTTATTGAAGGAGCTTGAACCTGATCTTACAGAGCAGAGGAGAGGCGCAGCAACACAGTGCTGCCAGCCTGCCTGGGTCTGAATCCTTGCTCTGTCCCTGACATTTGAAGTCGCCACTCTGTAACTTAGTTTTGTCATCTGTAAAATGAGGACGATAATGATAATTCAAGTCAAGCCCGCTGATAACATGCCCTAGCATGATGTTAACTGTGATAGAGTACAACTAGCAGTTGACCCCAGGCCTCCCCAGCCCTTATTCTTAAACAGGCAGTGGGCTAAAAGTGCTTCTCACTTGAGTGGGTGCAAAGCTGGAGTGGGCCACTTCATCTGTGAACTAGAGAGATGGAGGGTCCAATATCATCATCCCCAGTAGAGTTTTTTCACTGACCTGAAGGTATGGACGCTGATAACTGAGCAGGTTTCTGGACTTGCAGCCATAGGCCCCCAAAATTGTTTATATTGATATTTAAGCTTGGACAAACAACTACCATCAGTGGGGCACAGCCCAGTCTTCTGAGTTTGTGGGAGAACCCCATGGCATCGCCCCAGTAACATGATTCATTTTCAGAAGAGAGCTCCAGAATCTTGGAGACCTGTTTTGCCCGAAATTAACACTCTAGTTGCTTAATAATGAGGAGGTAGGAGTGGGCTCCAGTGTTGGGGGGCGGGGGGGCGGTGTATGGCATCCAGGGAGGAGCCAGGGGGATGGTAGGGTCACTAAACTGCAATTTATCAACCAATATAGAAATACTTCAATATTTTACCAACTTGGGGTTTTACTAGTTCTTTTCAACTAAACAGCACCTATACTCATGAAAATTAAATTATTATTACATGTAAGGCATTTTAAAAAGTGCCTGACAGTGTTAGTAGTCAAGAAATGTTAACTATTATTATTAGCTTCTTTCTGAGAACAATGTAAGAATTGTGTCCTTGTTTCATTAAACTGCCACAGTGCGAAAAGCAAGATAAAAACTAGACTAATTAGCGGGACCGTTATGCTTTTTTATATCTTATTATAGTTAAAAGACCATTATTCCTCCAGGATCTTTGTTTAGTTTTAATTTGAATTGATTTGACGTTACAAAGAGAAATAGAGGCGGCACTTTGGAATTGATATTGCTAATGCTTGTTGGAGGTATCTTTGTCACTCTGAATTTCATGCCTTGATATAACATCTTTTTTTCTCGACACTGATCTGTTTCCTGTGTCCCTCTGTACTTAGAACAATGCCTGGATAGTAGGCATTTGGTAAGTATTTGTTGAAAAACTGAATATATGGTAAAGGGCCGGTGAGCCATGGCCGCTGAGCCTGCACGTCCGGAGCCTGTGCTCCGCGATGGGAGAGGCCACAACAGTAAGAGGCCCGCGTACCGCAAAAAAAATTTTTTTAAAATTATAAAAATAAAGGGCCTATTTTAAAGGGAAAGTATGGATTGTGGCCTGACAATACGCATGTTAATTTCAGGTAAAGTATGTTTTCTCAGAAAAGGGCAGGAGGAAAACATTAGCAAATATTTCAGGTGTGTTGGCCTAAGAGAGATGAGTTGTATGGAAGTCATTAGGGTTTACCTGTACCGTTAGGCCTGAAGACCACCTTCTCTCTTGTAAAGTATCCCAACAGCTGGGGTGACGGGTGCTTCTATTTGGGAGGAAAAGGACCTTCCATGTTTCCTACAGCTCAAGCCAAGAATAGACCTTGGAAGCTGATCTCATTCAGGTTATCCAAGGACAGCTTAAATACAACCTCATTGCAGAATTTCACGATATGCCCACATCTCTTGTCTCTGTCATCAGTTTCCTTCAGCTTTTCTCATCCTTCACTTTCGCTAGTGAAAAACTGTCACCATGTAAGTCCCGAATCAGGAGATCTGTTTCTTTCTGAGAATTTCATTTCTTTAAGTTCTCTGACTCAAATGTTTAGTACAGTGCCTGCCTGGCATTTATAAAGCATTAAATACATATTTGTTTAAAAAATTGGAGGTCTTTGTCCTTCTCTCCTTCACCTTCTCATTTCTTTAAGGATATTTCTTTTACCTGCCTCAGTTACCCACCCTCCCCCGCCCCCGCACCCCAGCTCAAGGTCACAAATCTGCACAATGTTTTACGAGACGGAAAACAGAGTAACGGGAATTCATTATGGCCATTCGTTACCAGGAAGCCGCAGAGGGAGGGCATGATTAATGGTTTCTACAGATACGAAAGGTCACTGAGGATGGAGACTTGCCTTCATTTTCCCAAGTGGGTTCATGTTTATTGTTAAACAAATCACACATACACATATTTGTTTTTGTGCTTAGATGGGCTTAGATGGTTGTTCGCGGAAATCTTTATTCTTAAAACATTAAAAAAAAAAACCTAACATTGGAGTTTGGGAATTGAAACATGTTTATTTACTTTTGTTTTCCCACAGAATTTTGTGCGTCATCACTGGGTACACAGGCGTCGGCAGGAGGGAAAATGTAAGCAGTGTGGTAAGGTAAGGGGCCCGCACCCCACGGTCATCGCAGGAGTCTCCTCAGGCCTTGGCAAGCACCCAAGGTAGATGAGTCCAGTCACCCGGACCCAGGGCTCAGGACATCCCTTCCTTTCCCAAAGGCCTCCCTTCTCTAGGTCCCCTTCCCTTAAGAGGTGTTTTATTTGTTCTAGAACTCACTCAAGAAGCAGTGGTCTCCATACAAGGAATTAGCACGTTTTAAGAGAGATGGATGGACTTTTACAGTGAATTTCATTGTGGATAGTTTAAAAAAAGGATACTTCCTATTTTGTTAAAACTCCCTCCTGAGGACTGCTGGCCCATCATACTTCTTTGAACACCAACAGAAAACCAGTAGGTTGATGAGCGATACTACTCGTGTTGATATGTTATGGTTGAGCAGAACTGGGTAGAAGGACAACATGGAAGCAAGAAATGTGTTGCTCTCTTGGGATATTATCCAATTCCTGGAAAGAGATGCCCTTCTCATATGTGGTGACTTATGTCTACTCTCTAAGTATGACTGGCTACAGGCCCCTCAGGGTGCAGGGCCACTTGGAAGAGTGAGGTGGGGATCTGACAGCTTCATGCTCTGTAGATTCCATGTTATTGACACTAACAGAGTTGGATTATGGCTTTTTCAATGTACAAAGATCTACTTTAGGAATGAAAGGATCCTCAGAGAAAGTTAAACTGGTGGTGCATCCTACTACAAAGATTTTTTTAAAAAAATTTACATAGACGTAAGCTGGTCTCAATAAAGCAAAGTTTTGATTTGGTAGAGAGCAGGATAATTTGGGAGAGTATATTCCTCATCAATTCATTTCTAATTTGTTTATTTATTCATATGACTCTTTGGGGTCAAGCACTGGGGTGAGCTGACCAGTATGGCATTTTTGACAACAGAGGGAGGCAAGGAAGTTTTGGCTGCCTGAGTAGTGTTGAGGGCGAGCGAGACATGGAAAAAGTTTGATTAATGTTGCTGTTTTCCCAGTGCCTGAAAGGGAAATATGCTGTAGCCATTGGTTACCAAGCTCTTCTTTGGAAGGTGGCACACTTTAGTCTCAAGGGTATGGGCCTCCATTATAACTGGTATTATCTCCTCCAGTTCAACACAGTGACTCTCAGCTGGTTCCTTTCTAGCCTGGAAAGAGGACAGGCAAAATAGGTTAAAAGGGGGAGGAGGTAAAAAGAAGAGGAGGAGGGAGGGAGAGAGGAGGAGTTGAAAGTTGCTTACCAGCCATTTTACACGGCTGGGAAAAAGGAGGTCAGCCCTCTACCCTCACATGACCTTCCTTCGCTGGCTCCGTCTACTCCTTCCCTGTCTGCTGTTGCCCTAGGGCTTCTGGATCTTCTCTTACTTAGTGGATTGTAGACTGTCTACAACTTTCCCATAAGAATGTGTGCCTGTGTATGCGTAAGAGAGAAGAAACAGGTGGGCGTGGCCAATTTTGAGGTCAGAAATGTGGACAGTAGGAAGGATCTGGATGAACAGGTTCTTCACTTTGGAGAAAATATCTTCACTGGACAGCCTAGTAGCTGGCACCACCTCAGCAACTTTCAAGCCATAATAGATTTGGAGGAATTTTATTAAAAGAAAATCAATAAGCATTATATATCTTGTGACAAGTATTCCCTAGCGTCGCATTTCACTCCCTTTTCTGGCTTGTCTTCTGTTGGCGTGGTCAACCGAAGGGGAAGAACTGGACACCCTGCACTCTGAGTTGCTGTGACCATGTCTCTCTTCCTGCCCAGTGTCCCCAGGCAGGCATCTCAGAGCACTCACAGCTCGCTGCTCATCACGGCTCTCCGCAGGGAAATCTGTGAGCCCAGCTCTTCACGTAAAGTTCCCATAATGTTGAATTGTTATATTCATGTCCTGTGTTTATAATCCAGCTGCTTATGGATTCTCAGAGACTCAAGCAATTGTGGCATATGATGGTCTTAAACCTGTGTCTCCTTGCTGGATAATAAATAACCCTTCTTTGGAGCCTGGCTTCTCCCCTGGATTAGAGGAAGACTAGTGAGTGACTCTCTTTCCATTTGCAGATTAAGGGATTGAAGATTCATTTCAGACTTTGGTGCTATGCATAGTTTTCATCAGTACGGTTGGTTGTACATTCTTACATATCCAGAGATTTCTAAACCATTCCACACAGACTTCTATACACATTATTCCATAATTTATCCATTGGGATGGGGTAAAAAATACTTTACTTGGCAAAAAAAAATGTTTAAACCAGTGGTTTGAAAACTTTTGGGGTTATTAGTGAGTGTTTGTGGTTAAGAGTATTTGTGGTTTCATTTTCTACTTTTTAGAATCAACAGTAAATATTTGAGACTAATTAGAGACTGATTTTCTCTCAAGCCTTGAATATGCGTTTGGCTGAGTGTGTGTGTCATATAATGAATATCAGATGAGACGGCTCGTGATTCAGTCGCTCAGTTGCTTTAACATTCACTGACTACCAGGCTGCCATGTTTATGACCATCATGTAGTTTTACATTGTTTTCGTTCATAGTCCTACATTATGAAAGAGTTAAGGTCCAGGCAGAAGAGAGCTGTCACACTCAAATTATGTAATTTGATAAGTGTTTAATAAAGAGAATATTTAAAATGTGTGAGCAGAAAAGAAACTACAAGGGATAGTGAAAAACTCGAGGCTAGTAACAGCAGGGATCTGTGGTCAAGCCAAGTCTAAAAGGGTCATGAGACTAAGTCATGAGACTTAGCCAGCCTGAGGTGATCTACCAGCTGGGGGAATAAATATCCCAACTTCACTCACCTTCAGTCTCCAGTGGCCAAACCCAATAGAAACCAGAGCACAAGGGACATTGTTGAGGCAATCCATAAAAGTGAACTTTTTACAACAGGACACAGGGTAGAGAAAGATGGAGAGTGGATCCAGAGGGACAGTGGGATTGATCCAGCCCATATTTAGTGTAAATCTATACTTGGCCAATGGTTAAAAGCAAGCTACATACTTATTCTGCAAACATACCTCTTTACTGATCTTCACCACATCTACACATTGCATTCATTCAATCAAGATTTATTCAACACTGAGTTATCCCTAGTAGTACTTAAAAAAAATCAATATGCAAAGAAAAAAGATAGTCATGATTATAGCTAATTTGACCTTTTATTTTTAAAGGAACCATCCAAACCCAGCAGTATGGCAGTTGTGGAAATATGCTTGTCAATTACAACTTGAAATTTTATCTTTTATTTCTTCATTTGGAAACATATGTAAAAGTTATAAAATAAACGAGCTAATTTTTTAAAACTTAAAAATTTTAAATTTCAAACATCAAATCATGAAAGCAGTTTTTAACACAAGAATACATAGTTTAACTTTGGTCTGCATTTCTGATGTCTTCCAGTTTCCTAACCAAACATGTCACATAATTATGAATTATTCATCTATAAATTATATGTACTTTCATATATAATTAAAGTAAATTAAATTGCAGGTAGCACTAATTAAAGGGGAAAATGTCAGAACTACTCTTTATTGTAATGAATATTGTTAAAAATGAATTTAAAATGAACTTGTGCAATAATTGAAATATACCCATCTAAAGGAAGTATCCTTAATGGCATTTTTGTATTGCAAAAATGACACAAATGATTTAAGACATTCCATGGGGGTGTGGTTGAGATATGGATGAATAGTGAAAGGGATTAGAGAGTCTAAAAATAATGGAAAGTACTGACCTGGAGCTTTGGGGGATGTTTCCTTCAGTAAAGAAGCACCATTCTTTACTGGTTTAAAAATGTGTGAGCCCTGGAGGTCAGCTCTCAAGAGGCCCTGCAGAGTTAGGAACAAGGAAAGGAAGTTTAAGGGTGAGAATGCATTGACTAGTTAGGCAGGTTTGGTTACTCGCCTGTCTGTATGTTTGTCCAGATGCCATTAGCCTCAGGAGGATTGTTGAGAATGTAAAGTAGGTAATACAACAAGTCCAGAGAAATCTAGCCTCTCCATGGAGCCTGTGCCCACATAGCTGCTGGAAGCCTGGCTTTTCTTTCTCTCCTTGGCTGAGTATCAAGGAAGGAGATAAGTGCAACTACCATTCTATTCCCTGCTTCTATGCATTTGACTCTGTTAGATTCCTCATATAGGTGATATCATACATGATGTAGTATTTGTCTTCCTGTGTCTGGCTTATTTTACTGAGCATAATGTCTTCCCGATTCACCTGGGGAAGGGGAAATGGAGAGGTACAAAGGGTACAAAGTTTCAATTATGCAAGATGGATGAGTCTTTGAGATCTACAGCATAGTGCTTGTAGTTAACAATACTATATTGAATACTTGAAATTTTTCTAAGAGGGTAGATATTATATTAAGTGTTCTTATCACAAAAGATAATAGTAACCAAGGAGGGCAGGAGGAAACTTTTGAAGGTGATGGATATGTTTACGGCATAGATTGTGATGATGGTTTCACAGGTGTATACTTGTTTCCAAACTCATCAAGTTGTACACATTAAATATGTGCAGCTTTTTTGTATGTCATTCATACTTCAAAGTGGTTTGTAAAAAGGGCAGATAGAGGCTGAGGGCTCGGAAGCAGAGTGTTCCTTGCTGTGGTCTCCAGGTGGCTAAGTCACTCAGTTCTCACCTGTAGAGATGTTTTGCTACTGCCACTGCTTCCCTAGTCTTTGACATGGCCGGTGTCCTAGTAGTTACAGCTAATGTGATGCTCTAGTCACTCTGGTCCCTAATGCTCTTTCTTCAGAAAAGACTTCGCAAGAGAAGGCACGAGGATTGTGCAGAAGGAGGAGTTGAACTGCAGTGCAGCTCCAACAAAGGCCTCAGCCAATCCCATAAGGATCTGGAAAAGCCCCTCAGAGTTGCCCTGCCTTGACCAGTCATTGGATGTGGGCTGTCCTTGGCCAAGGTGACTCTTTTAGGCTTAGGGCAATGCTTAAGGATGGAAAGGTGACTCCCTGGAAAGCCATCAGCCTCCAGCACTCCTATCAACTGGGAGAATGAGCTGAGTGCCTCAGGCCCGCAGCAGAGTTTTCTGGGTGGAACATCAGCATCTACTACAGTCCGTCCCTTGTGCTTCTCAGAGTCACTTGCTTCATAAAATACATGTTCGGAAAAGTTCCTCTGGGATTCTGGTTGGGCTGACTTCCTGGGGAAACATTTAAGAGGAAGGTTAGTGGGATACACTACAGCCCTGTCTCTGGCAGCTGGTCTTAAGTCTGCAACTGATGTTCATCATCTCCTTCGTCAACCACTCTTTCTGTAGTCACCTCACGCTCAGTTAACTCTTCTTGTCCAGGTGATCACCTGTTTGGGCTGTTGTAACAGAATACCCTCGATTGGGTAGCCTAAAAACAACAGAATCTTATTTCTCAGTCTGGAGGCTAGGAGTCCAAAGTTGAGATGCTGGCAGATTCGGTTTCTGGTGAGAGCTTACTTCTTTTTCATAGATGACCATCTTCTCTCTGAGTTCTCACATGGTAAAAGGGACAAGGGAGCTATAAAAGTCTATTTTATAAGGACACTAATACCATCATGAGGGCTCCACTCTCATGACCTAATCACCCTCTAAAGACCCCACCTCCACATACCAGCACGTTGGGGATTAGGTTTCAACCTACGAATTTTGAGGGGACACAAGCATTCAGTCTCTAGCAGTGACCTACTTGGTGGAGTGACCAAGACCCTTACCCTATGCAGTCTGATCCCCTGGTCTTGGCTGTTGCACTTGTCTATTGACCATCAAAAGTTTTCAAAGAATTAGAAAGGATGCCCCAGTGGATAATCTGGGTGCCAGATATTTTCTTACTGCCTCCATTGTCAAATAACTCTCCCCCACCTAATGATCAGGATCAAGATGGTGACGCCTTCCTGTGCCTGCTAGTCTCTTGACACAAAGATGCCAAAGTAACTTGGTGCAGTGGTAGTTTAAGGTTTAAGGTCCTCCTGTTATCCATGGTGGAGATATTCCCCATCTGGTATTCAGACTCTCAGAGCCCAAAGTTGTGGAGAAAGGAAGCACAAATTCCCCAAGTGGGCCACTGGGAGTGATAGTAGGCAGGGCTCCTCCTCCTCTCACTCCTTGGTCTCTGCACCCATGTATTTTACCATGGAAACACAGCCCCATTAAATGATCATGAGTTTGGTCAATATACTGAGACTAGAGGATGGTGCTCATAGGATACCATCTCAAAGCTGAAGCCCATGTCACATCTTCAAAAGACCTTTCCATCTCTCTGTCAGGCCTGTAGCTTCTTGGTGGTGTGGGATGTGGTAGGACTTATGTATCTCATGGCCATATGCCCACTCCTGAACCTCCATTTCAAGAATACAAAAATGTATTCTTTGGTCTGAAAGTGTTGTATAAGATCCTGTGTTGGTGCGTCAAACACCCTGTAAGCCCTTGCTTAGTAGCGCTGAAGGAGGCCCTGCAGAAGGAAAAGGTAAACCCATACCTACAATATGTGTTGATTCTGGTCAAGGTGACTTGCTCCCACTTCCAGAGTGGAAGGAGTTTAGTGTAGTCAATTTGCCACCAAGCATCTGGTGGTTCCCTTTCAGGGTTGGTGCCATATTAAGTGTTCAGCTTTGGTATCTTTGTCTGGCAGGCTAGACAGTCAGCAGTGATAGTAGCAGTGGTGGTAGTGGAAGCCCATACTGCTGGACCCAGCCGTAGCATTCATCACTGCCATCACGGCTACTCCACTTCTGAGCCCATAGTGCTATGGATAGCTCATGACAACATGTGGAGTCTGAGTTGTTATATCTAAGTTTTTAGTCCTTATACCGTGAATGCTTTCTGGTGGGCATTAATGTGCAGTACAGTGATCTTCACTTTATGTTCATCCATGTGCCTCTTCCCCTGATCTCCTCTTTCCTTCCAGGCCCCTGATCAACTAGCCAAGTCATTCAACACTATCTGTAAGTCATTATATATTCTTATATCAGGCTACTTATCTTTTCACAGAAAGTGGGAGACCAGCTGCTCTTCCTGAAGTTATGTCCCTTGGGAGGATTTCTTCTCACTTCTGTCCCTCAGGACAACTCCTGAGTAGGCTTTAGTGAAGTAGTAGTCTACTTTTGGCTTGGACTCATGTGCCAAGTTGACCCCTCCATGAACCTATCATAGCTTTTTCCTTCTCTTTCAGATGGTCATAAGGGATCCCCATATTTCCATAGGTGTGAGTTGAATGAGAGGCCTAGTATTATAACAGTGGATAATATGGGGAGTCTGAGCTACCTACTCATGTGTCTTACTTGTGTTCTTTGGTACTGCTGGTGCCAGATCCCGTATGTTCTCATTTAAATGTAACAGTGAATTGCACCTGGGCCCACACAACCTTATGACTTAAGGATCTGACAGAACCCATCTCATGACTACCTGGTGATTCAGGTATTCCTCCACCATAACATAATAACATACCAGGTGCTGTTTTTGAAAGATATACAAATCTCTCCTACAGATGGCACGACCTCATTTCAGAATCCTAGAGTCTATGTTGTAATTCTCCTATTGATGCTTGTCATTAACTCTATAGCGCCTCTTTTCTCCTACCCAGTGCCTCTAATAACATGGAGCCTGCTGCAAGTGACAGGGCCTACTTTCACTGAAGACTGGACCCACTGCAGAGTTGTTTCATGTTCTGTGCTCTACTCCAAGCTGGCAGCTTTTAATATCATCCAATAAACTGATTGAGGCAGTATTCCTAAGTGTGGAATATACTGCCTCAGAATTCAAAGAGACCTACAGAGTACCATGCTTCATTCTTAGTGGTTAAAATTGTGAAATGCAATAATTTGTCCTTTAGATTGAGCAGGATATTCTAGCATGCCCTGGCCCACTAAACCCTAGAAGCTTCATTGATGTGTGGGACCTCTGATTCTTCATAGGGCTTATCTCCCCACCTTCTGTCTCACCAAAACCTCCAATATACTTGCCACTTCTTGCTCATCCACCTTAATATGATACCTTTGATATGGTGGACCAAGTGGTATTCTTCAGAATGTTCATATGGTTCAGGTTACTTTGCACTATATTTGGATAAGATTCAGAAGAGTTAAAAGCCCTGGCACAAGGCTGTAAAAATACACTGTTAACCCTAACAAGTGAATGCACATGGTTTTTGATTCTCCTTTCAGTGAGGGAAGGAAAAGAATTCATTTGCTAAATCAACGACCATAGGTCATATACTCAAGGCCAAAAGATCCCAAATTTGACACAGTAGCTACAATTAGAGTATACTGGGTTGCATCTTGGTAGTCCAGCATTATTCTCCACTATAATATCTGGTTTTGTAGGAGCCCAGCTGGTGAATTAAATGGGGATATTTTGGGGAACACCACCGCTGCCTCCTTTAGTCTTTAAGGGTGGCACATAAAGAGATAATAATTTTTAAAAATAAACACAATAACATTATCATAACATACAAAATTAATCATTTAATACCTATTGCTTCTGAGAATGTGACATTGGTTTTGATTTAGATATGACTGGGAGGGTGGTTGAGTGTTTCACTTGGGCTTTCTTACTATGCCAGCACTTACGCAACAGGGCAAGAAACCCGTATTGGAGTTCTGCCAAACTCCCAGCATGTTCAGTTATAAAATTAGGGACCAGGGGAAATAACCCTGCTGGGTTTGTGGAGACAGTAGACTCTCTATAAACCATCCCTGATCCAGGACTCCTTTTTTTAAACTGGACCTCATACATCCCTACTCTAGTAGGGGACCATGATCCTGCTTCATACACCAGTGCTTGGGTATACATGTTGACCTGGACTCTTGCCCAACAGTCTTTAAAATATTTGGACATTTCTTTCTCCCCACTGTACAACTACGCAAGTAAATGGACCAAGTAGATCCTTTTAGATAGAATCTGGGGAAATGTTGCCATAGACTCTTGCTATGATGTTGCAGGATTCTCCTGGGAACTTGCCCTTTGGGTTCTATCTTTGAAAACTTCCTTTAGTCCAGAAATGGGGCAAAATATCATGACCCTTTATTGGAGCATTTGCCCTCATATTTCTTGATCCTCCATTCTTGATTTCTTTTTATTTTATCGATTAATACGTCTTTTATCTGATGGTCTATCTTGCCTCTGGAAGGTTGTGCTGTATTAACCATTTGGTCAAGCCCCCATGGCAGGAACTTCAGTCTTGCAGTAATTGCACCCACCTTGCTTTAATGGTTAAGTGCTGCCACATGTTCCTTATTATTTTGGAACTTTGTAATATTTATTGGTATCAAGAGTGCTCACTCTGTAGGATTTCCTACCATCAGGCCTAACCTACAGAGAGGAGAGCTTCTCAACGACAATGACACCCTTCTCACCAGCACATTTCTTATAGTTTTGGTAAGTGGAATATCCTTTAGGCCCTCTTGCAGGACAGAGTCAACTGATGGGTTTTCCAGCTGTCCCTGGCATGCCACGGCAACTCTAACTTGCCCATTTCTGTGAGATTTTGATTGTTTCTTCTTCTATCACAGCAATTCTGGCATTGCTACTTCACTTAACACGGTCTGTTTTTTTGTTCAAGTTTTCAAACGCCATTCTGGTATTAGTGTTTGTCGTAGTGTTAGCACCATCTTCTGGGGTTCCTGATAATGTGTTAAATTCTCTGTTGTAGATGAGTGCTCTGACATTGAGAAACCCTCTTTTATCCAGCTTTAAGCCCTGCCCCCTTTGTCCTGCACTCTCAGGACCCAGTCCCATACACACTTTCCCATTCCTGCTGGTACATATTGGTTAGGTCACACAGCTAGATCTTTTGAGATGCAGTCCTTTTTCTCTCTGAGCGGCCTCTGCACGTTTCTGGCTGCGTGCATTAGTGTGAAAAGATTATTAGGTCATCTGAGATACTACCAGGAAGAGTAGATCTAACACTAGGATGTCATTTGAAACTTGAAACAAACAAACAAAAAAACACCAAAAAAACAGTTCATGTTAAGTGGAGTAGGGATGCCAGAATTGCTGTGATAGAAGAAGCAGAAATTAAAATCTCACAGAAGTAGGCCTGCTAGAGTTGCTATATTAGGGACAGCTGGAAAACCCATCAGTTGACTATTAAAATCCCAAGTGAAGTCAAAACTGTTGCTAGGTAGCAGAATCTTTTCTTTCTCTAAGGCATGCATTATCTGGTGATATTCCTTTGACATAAATTCATGAAGCCAGGAGGGACACAATCAGAGTCATTTCGGCAAATTTTCTAAGTTTTTTTCTCAGTTGTCTGGGGGCTGTTATAGCAAAACAGTCTAAGTTTGAACAAAAAGAAAGTGTAATTAGTTTTACCAGTGAAAGCGCATTTTCCTCAGTTAAGAGTGGAGAGTACAGCCAGTCATTTCCTGGAATGTCATACTGTCAGCAAGATTATAGATTATATGGCTTCTCTGAATATCTGTAATGATTTGTAGCTGGTAACTGTGGTAACATCAACTTTAAAAAAATAGTTTTTTGTTAAAAACAAATTTTCCAAAAAACAACCTTCTTGGTGAATACTATCAGCGTTAAAATTATACTTTTTATTGGGAAGGTTTTCAATTATGGGGCAGTCAGGGATGGACATTAATTTTCATGGAAGACCATTATTATAATTGTAGCTGGTTATGTCATTAGGTAGATATTTTCATGTAAGGAACTTCCCTGGTATTCTAGGACAAAGATATAAACCCAACAGTTAAAGTTTTGTATGCACTTTTGGCCATATTGAATATAAGTATCTGAATACAGCATTTTTATCCTAGAATCAGAAGGGTGATAAAAATATGAAATATAAACATCACAGTTAAAATAGTTAACACTTAAATTGAAATGTAAACCAGTGGCTATTGTTATAGGCTTAATTTCAATTATACATTAATTGCAAGGTTAGGCCATTGACTTCCATGAAGTCATCTGCCTCTGATGACAGTGTTCTGGACATCACGTCTTAGGCTCTTCATACAGTCTGACAAGTCTGTGGTAACAGTGTTAACTTATGCTGAGAATCCTGTGCCCTGAATTTTGCTTTTCCCAGCACCGCTCTCCCCAGGAGACTCAATTTATGACCTATAGCTTGTATCAGGGACTGCCAGATAAATTAATGGAAAAAGCAGAAACTATCTGAGGATAATAAGACTGACTGGCTGGGGTTAATAAATCGTAATTACCAACATTAGAATGGAAGGACGCAGAGGCTCTACTGAGGACTAATAAAATGTCAATCTATGTGCCTGAGTCAGTGATCACCCTTGACAGAGGGCATATTATGGACAATAAAGGGCATCGATAAACTTTCAGAGCCCTTAATTAATGCCATAAAGCATATTATAGTTAAACTCAATGGACAAGAATTTAGATTTTTCAATGATAATTCTAATAATGTAACTGTACATTCACATAATTTGCAGCACTGTCAGAAGTTATAAAAAATTGGTCACCATAATTCAATTTATAAAGATGTTGTTTATTTTAATTCAATTTTAATTCAGTGTATGTTTACATTTTGAAAATCTTGAGTGTTTATAAAAATTTTAGCTTAAAACCAGTAAAATCAGTATAGGAAGTTTTAGGAAGTTCAGGTAAATTCGATTTTCTATGAGTAAATGAACCCTAATCTTGCATAAACTGCAGTATTAATGGTACAATTTTTACACTGTGATAAAGCCAAGGAAAAGGCATATTATAAAATTAGCCTAATATCCAGTGATTCACACTGCCAGGCAAGGGTACACCTATCTGTGGAAAACTGGGCTGAATAGTTTGTTGACGGGAAAAAGTCAACAATTAGCAGGTACAAGGAAAGAGATCGGTTCATGGTGACTTTGCTAATTAAAGATTGAAGTTTGAGCTCTGGATAGGACAGAATTAGTCCATAAGTCTGTAGATCATGGGTTAAAACAGGTGCCAATTTTTATTAGTCAGAAAAAAGTTTTCAATTAGGTCAATGTGAGTTTGCATGTGGGTCACTCAAAGGTCAAACAAATGTCGTTTTCTATTGGTTAGAAAAAAGTTTTCAATTAGGTTGATTGATGTGGCTCTGCACCTAGGTCACTCAAAGGTCTTAGCTACTCAGCAGCTTCAGCTGGTCAAACCGTGAAACGTCATCACTGGTTGTCAGCTTCCGCTGGTTAAAAGCAGTTGCATGGGAACGGCACAACCAGTTTGAGATGGCCTCCGATTGGAAGAATTTCCTTTTACATTGTGAGTATCAAATTGCTGTGGTATTTTTATCCCACTGGATAAGTTTACAAAAGTGCTATAATAGTTTTATTTTAAATTTTTCTAGAAATAATGAACTTTGCATCTAATTAAATGTGGGATGAACATTTTAGGTATTAAATATACAATGTGTAAAAGTATATACATTTTTCAAAAATGAAAGGGAGTATTTGAGCAAAAATGAAGTTCTCTGTGTTAAGATAGATATTAATTTAGTCTTATCATTCCCTTGGGTTTGCCTTTCATAATATTTTGTGAGCTTTGAATATGCAAGTGGATAGGGAGAGGTTTATTTTGTTGGTGATGGTTAAAGTTTTGGAGGCAAGAGCAGTATCAACTCTTGGATCAAATCGAACAGGGAGTCAGGCTACAGTCAGGAAATTCCCTCACCCAAACCTCAGTTAAATCCGTAAGCAATAAAAGAGTTTGTTTCAAGTAAAGCGCTTTTACCTGGTTTCGGCCAAGCCTGTAAAACTGAGTGCTACTTGGTATATGCCCTAGATTGCACAAGAGAAAGAGGCAACAGAGCCAGAACAGCCCTTAAAAGCCAGAGTCCGCTGAAATTCAGTTAGGGCATCTGTCAGTACCATAATATCAGACTTGGGCCAGAATTTAAAAGTGGGTAATTAGGAATCTGGCTCTTTTCGCTGTGCTGAGATCCCAGCCAAAACCTCCCCATTGCAGGTGGTCTGTAGGAACTCGGTGCCTGAAGGCTCCAGTGTGGATCTATTTATGTCTTTATGTTAGATAGTAATCGTGAAGCCATGGCCACTGTGACTGCCAGACTAGAGAATCCAAAACAAAGCATAGAGCTGGTTAGACCAGGCTCATTTCCAAGGGACCCATCACAGTTCTGCATAAGCACAGCGCCCAGTGCCCCAGTTGTGGCTGGCCTTGTTGTTTGTTTCTAGTTTCAGCCTGGCTGTCAGGGCTACGCTGAACTGTATCTGTTTCTCCTTGAAGTCAGAAGGCCGATAATCGATAGAGGGATGGGCTAATGCTCTCACTCTGTACCCCTGAATAGAGTATTGCTAACTAATCACACGTGGCACACTAGAGGACTTTGTCAGCAAGGGGTTGGAAGAGGTTCCAGCAATAAACGGACTCCTTCACTTACGTGTACTGTGTTATAAAGAACTTTTCAAATGCATTGCCTCATTTGATGCTTATAACTACTCAGAGGCGTTGGAGAGGTTTGTATTTTTATTACCATTCCCAGGTGAAGGGAGAAAGTGGAAAGGATTAAGTGGTTTGCCTAGCATGTTTGCTGTGTTTAGAGCGGTTGGACGAGAGCAGAGTGAGGGGGCGTATTTTCAGGTGGTTTGGGTTAGGTTTTTAAAGTCTGGATTAGCATGAAGTTTGTAGTTGGGTTACAGTGTGGTAGCACTGACGTTCTTGTTCAGTTAGAAAATATTCATGCCATGTCTGTGATGTTCAAAGAACTATGCTAAGCTGTAGAGATCTATTAAGAAATATTATAAGGACTTCTCACAAAGAGCTTGTAATTCCATTGGCGAGAGAACACATGTGCACGTAAAATAACCAGCAACTTAGAACAGCTGTTCATTGTTGCCAAGGGGAGATACAGGTGGTGAGGCCTGTAGGGTTAGGAGGAGAGGTTACAGTGAATTAAGGTGATCTTGGAACATTTTCTTTTTGGATTTTGTAGTGGAAGTAAAATTCAGATGCTGTATATGAAATAGTGGTAGGCACTCTAAATGGTGGGTTGGGAATTTAAAAAACAGCAAAAAATGGTAAAATGGGCAAAAAATGGAAACATAAAAGAATAAAGCATGTTGTAGAATATAATTAATCCCCTCTCACTATAGACAGGAATTTATAATGGCTGAGAGTGGGAGATTGATGTAGAAAAATTGGCTGAGAAGATTATGGACGGCGCTGAATGTCAGTATGAATAGTTTGTTCTGTAATCTCGGGGTAAGAAGTAGTCATTTGAGTATTTAAGATTGAGGCTGATACTAAAAACAACAACAACAGCAGCATTTTCCCTGGTGTCATGGCCCAGGATAGAATGAAGAACACAGGGGGAAACAGACTATCAGTGGAGAGACAAGTTAGCAGATGGAGCAGACATCCACGTGTGACGTGACCACTCAGTGGGGCTTGATGCCTGCTGGACGTGGGGTCCAGGGTGGGAGAATCCCACCACACAGCCAGGGTTGTCTGCAGGAGTCCCTGCTCAGGCCCTGCACCAGCTTCAGCATGCTTGCTCTTGCCTGCTGGCTGGCTTCTGTACACAGCGGAAAGAGCTCTATAGCTATAGCTCTGAAGAGAAGTTTTATTCATCTCTTTTTTTTTGCTCAGTCCATCAAGAGTGGCTTGAGCAAAGAGGAAGAACTTTTCAAGTGACTCTGATGTGAAATCATTCCTGCCTATTTAGTGCCGTTTCATTTCACATTGAATAGTTTGTGCCTCATCTTTGAAGGGACCTCTCTACCTAACCCTGTGGTCCACTGGACTCAGTGTCCTCCCTGGAAGCTATTTCTGTCAGGCAGTGATAACTGATGCCAGGGGCTGTGCAGGTGGTGGCTGGCTGCCACAGCAGTAAACCTGTGGACACCAACCTGTCCTAATAATTCAGTCCCTGTGTGTTTTACAGAAGTGCATCCTTTCCTGGGGGGATGGTATTCTCCTTGACAGAGGAGGTATAGCAAGACTCATTGTTTGTGGGGAGATGAGTATGTCTGGTGTCCTTAAGACCGCCCCAGTTTCAGTATTCACTAGGAGGACTCATGGGATGCTGTATATTACTCACAGCTGTGATTTATTATAACAAAAGGCTACGAAGCGCAGTCAACAAAGGAAAGGCCCGTGGGGTAGAGTCCGGGGGAAACCAAGTGGAAGCTCCAAAAGTCTTCTAACGGTTACAGAGGGTGTGCTTAGTTCTTCCAACATGAGCTGTGACAACACGTGTGAAATATTGTCTCCTAGTTTCATCAGAAGCTCGGTGAGTAGGTTTTATTGGGGGCAGGTGACATAAGTACGTAACCTGCTTAGCACATACCCAACCTCCAGACTCCCAGAAGGAAAGCAGGTGTTCAGCATACATCAGGCTCTTTGTACAAACAGTTCAGGCACAGTCAGTCACCCTTAACTGTTCTGGGAACCTTGGAACTCCTCCTGAAGCTCAAGTTCCCGAATGCCGGCCAAGGACCAACGTTCCAAGCAGGCCTTTGTAAGGAGAGCAGACTCATGCTTGTTCTGTGAACTCCTCTTCCCTGAGTGATTCTATTATTACTTAAGCTGTTGAGAAAGGGATATTGATGGAGAAACTTTTCAGAATCCAGGAGAGTCCGGTGTTAAGGAAGAGGTCCTGTTTCTAGAAGTGAGAGTTGAGGCTGGGGAGAAAAGAGAAGGATTCAAGGAGGAATTGCAGAGCACAGAGGATTGACACTGGTTCCAGTCTTATGTCCACATGCAGGAGATTGGAGAGGGACAAGGAGACCTGGAATGTGTTTTAGGAAACCCAAGAGAGGCGAGAGGACCCAAAAGGAGGAAATGCTCATTAGTAGATAAAATGCTGCAGATAGGTGGGAATTATGGGGACTGCAAAAATGCTGTTGGGACTTCTTTTAATAATGTGTAAATTGAGTTTTTGGGTTTTTTTAACTTAAAGTTATCTGTATACGTTAAGCAAGACTTAGTCAGCCAATGCCTTAAAAACTTTCCTGCCCGTCACATCTTTGTTTTCTTTGGATTACTTTACAGAAGCCTTGTTTTAGGATTTTTTTGTCATTGATCTGCATTATTTTGTTTGGCCTAGATTTCACAGGGAGATAGAAATGGATGAGCTTTGGGAAAGCTAAAAAAAATTCCTTGAGCGTTACTGCGTACTTCTCTCTGGCAGGGACAGAAGCAGCCAAAAAGCATCTCTTCCTTCCTGGATGGAAAAGTAATTCTGTTTGTTCATTAAGAGGATTGTGTTTGCTATTCCATTCATCTCATTGCTGCTTGCTGGCAAAAAATGGACATTGAAAGCTGCTTGTTTTGAGTCCAACATCCCCGGGGGATGATGAAAGAGTTTGCATTTCCTCCTCTACCCTGGGACATCTCCCAGACTCTCACTTCTAGGTCACCTGCCTCTCTCATGCTTCACTTCTCTTTGTGGGTTCTCCATGTTCAGGTTGTATAGAACCTCTGAGATGGATGACTGTTATAGAGTCATGTGAACCAAAAGCGGCTCTTTCTTTTACTTACTATAAAAATGTATCAGAACCTCATTTACTTGGGAGAAAAAGAACAACGTTTCTGTGTCTGACTTTGAGTAGTGTTAAGGAAATGCTGGTGCCTCCTCTGTCACACTCCAGAGGATTCTGGGATAGGAAGCTCTTGTGTGGTAGAAGTTGGAGATGCCGCAGTGCCGAGTGTGGCATTTGCCATCCCAGTTACCTTAAGCCTGGCCTTACTTCGTTGGACTTCAGGAGGGCGGATGCATACTGTGTTTGAAGTGGTTTTAATTCTCTGTTTCTTATTCTGACATCCCAGGGCTTCCAGCAAAAGTTCTCCTTCCACAGTAAAGAGATTGTGGCTATCAGCTGTTCCTGGTGCAAGCAGGCGGTAAGTTTGGGGATAAAATAAAGTGGGCTCGTGTTTTATCAAAATCGACTTATGTCATTGCTGGAGTTCCTGTCTGTAAGTGGAACGTTCTCCTAATTTATGTATTATTTCTCTCATAGGATCTGTGGAGGAAGAAAGACAGATCAAAACTATAGAACTATAGCATAAATGAGCTGGAAGAAACTATAAATTAACCCCTTTATACATTGAAGCCTGGGATCACAGATTGGAAAATCCTCTCCTGGTTCTATCCCTGGGTTTAGAATCGAGGGCTTTTCACTCTTACGCCACATTTTCCCCACTACCTTAGATTGTCAATGACTCCTATAGTGGGAGATTGCAACCTTAGATAATCCCTCTGACACAGAAATTCAGGCATCTTGGTTCTTCTGTTTCGGATGTGGGCAACTTTTTTTTTATAATGGGGCTATGTTAGGATAAGAGTGGTCTTGTATCCTTCTTTAGGTTTCGATGTTGTTATAGTTGGCTGTATGCTCATTGAAATGTAAGTCTTTCTTACATTGGAACATATATACTGATCAGGATCCAGTGGTAATTTCCCTATTTACTCTTCCTCTCTTATCTGTCTTTTGTTCATTTTTTAACAGCTCTGTCCCAGCTAGATGGTTCATTTTTTTGTTTGCCTATGGACCTGTTTTTTTCTTTAACTAGACAATGTATACTGTAACTCATAAGTTGGCAAACTATGGCCTGTAGACAAAATCTGACGGCTGCCTGTTTCTATAAATAAGGTTTCATTGGAACACAGCCATGCCCATCCTTTATGTATCATCTCTGGCTACTTTCATGCTACAGCAGCAGAGCTGAGTAGTTGGAGCAGAAACAGTATGACCCTGTAAGACTAAAATATTTACTATCCAGTCATTTTATAGAAAAAGTCTGGACCCCTGCTCTAATCTCTCAATTCACCTGTTTTTTGGGGTTTTTTTTTTTGTTTTTTTGAATGACTGTATAATTGCGATACATTGTCCCCTCACTGCACAGCCAACCTGAAAAGAAAGGGCTGTGCTGTTTTAGCGAGGGTAAGGGTTGGAAGGAAAACATCAGGACTCGACACACAACAGCTTTACCTGCCAAACAGAGCCATAGGGCAGGAGCAGAAGATGCATTTAGTTGAAACACATGAAACTGACATTTTTGTGGGTCAAAAACTTTTGAATTTTGGCAGTTCCATCAGGTTCAACCTAATAATCTCTCTGGCATAATTTCCCTAGGCCCGCACCTGTCAGGAGGATCTGCTGTCACTAGGTAGGGACGCCTTGGTCTGGAAAGCTCAGTGCTTTCTGTGTGTCACCCTCCTGGCACATTTTTTATTCTTGGCATTTCCATCTCCTTTCGGTTAATTGTTACACGAATAATCTTTGTGCTTCTGTTCAAGAACATGTTCACAAACGTAAGGCCATCCTAGTCCTTGAATGAGACTATGCCATCAAAGCAATGTCTCCACCTGGACAGGAAGAAGCAGATTTAGAGCCCAGGGGTCCCCAACTCTGTGCTGTTGGTTTCCCTGATCTGGTGAGACGTTACTTGCCAAATGGCATCAAGCTGGCCTCAGATAGGATGTGCCCGCTCGTGCCCCCGTAGCTGCCAGGTTGTGGTTAGGTGGTTGATCCAGGGTTATTTAATTTGGGAACTCAGTCCCACTTGACAGTGAACACATGTGCTCTCTTTTTATTAATCTGTAGTCCAGTTGAATCACTAAAAAACAACTTTCGCTTGACCCCTGTGGCAGAGTTTTGGTCAGTTCCAAGTCCTGATAGCTTTGAGTTTCCCAGGTTTACAACGTGATTTTTCAAGGACTGAAAACACAGAACATTTTAAGACAGATTACAGTGGTGGTGTATTTTAACACTACAGATAATTCCTTCTAGGATATCTGATGTCAAACAATTAAGTGCCTTCTATGGGCGCTTCCTGCAGCAGAAAATAAAACTGGGTTTGGGAGCTGGGTTTCATGGATTCAGGTCCTGACTCTACCACTTAGAAGTCCTGCAGTTTTGGACATACCTCTTAGTCTCTCTAGATTAGAGATTACTCGGGTATAAATTGAGAGAATTGGAGTAGGCAGTCTCTGAGATCCCTACCATTTTAGAAATGCAATGGCCATTCATTTGGGGGTTTATTTGAATTGCTAAAAGAAAATCACTTTCTAAAGAAGGAATTCAAATGACATTTCTCTGGTATAGCAAATTGTTTGCAGATCACAAGTAACTGGTGGTAGGGGGAATTATTTATTATCTTATTAATTAGTATTTCACGCTTAATTAATTTAGTAATTTGCCATGGATAATGTCAGATCTTGAAGATATTCAGCGATAAAGACAATTTCCTTGATGTGACATAATTGGGGTGGCTATATTTGCCAGTTTTCCTGTAACAGCCCTAATTTATGTCTGCTGTTCCAGCATAATTATTACCAGCGCTCCCTTTCATTCTTAAAATTGTTTCAGTTAAGATGACAAATTATGTGGTCATAGTTAAGTATAATCCAAGTAGAAGCTAATGTTAATTTAATGGGGATTTTATGTTCATTAGAAAACAAATGTTACCACTCATTGTCACTTCACAGTCACCAAAAAAGATGATTGAAAATGTGATTGGCCTGGGCTTCCCTGGTGGCGCAGTGGTTGAGAATCTGCCTGCTAATGCAGGGAACACGGGTTCGAGCCCTGGTCTGGGAAGATCCCACATGCCGCGGAGCGACTGGGCCCGTGAGCCACAACTACTGAGCCTGCGCGTCTGGAGCCTGTGCTCCGCAACAAGAGAGGCCACGATAGTGAGAGGCCCGCGCACCGCGATGAAGAGTGGCCCCCGCTTGCCACAAATAGAGAAAGCCCTCGCACAGAAACGAAGACGCAACGCAGCGAAAATAAATAAATTAATAAAGATAAACTCCTACCCTCAACATCTAAAAAAAAAAAAACGTGATTGGCCTAAGGTTACTCAGTCCATTGGGGTATAAACTTAAGCCCCTAGAACTGCGGTATCATTATGATCATTAGTCTACTTTTACTTCCTTTCAAAAACCAAAAGCACTTTAGACTTGCCAAGTATGACAGGACCATTATTTTTTCAGTGGTCCTAGACAAACCTAGCAGAAGCAGTCTTTTTGTTCCCTCTCGGATTAACAGCTCTCTAGAAGAGACATCTTCTTTCCTGGGTCCCCTACACTGGAAGGACGACCTGGGAAGGATTTACATCTATGGATAGAAAAAGGAGAGGCAGATGGTCGGCATTGCCTTTCTGCTTGCCTTCGTTTCCTTCTGGACATCGTCCCAGATCAACCAAGTCTGTCACCAGCGCCAGCCAAGTGAAACAAAATTATGTGCAAAGTTAGCCTTCGTAGACCCCTCCAAGTCTCTAACATCTTTATGTAAATATCCTATTAAAAGCTTATCAAATTTTAGCCGGCTTGTCCTGTAAGATGGATTTCTTGTTATCAATCGTTATCAGTTTGTAAAGTGGAATGAATTTGAAATCTGGTCTCTAAGTTCTTGGGGTGGTTGGGCAGTGACGAGAGCGTGTGACCTCAGAGAGAGAGAGAGAGAGAGAGAGAGAGAGAGAGAGAGAGAGAGTGTGTGTGTGTGTGTGTGTGTGTGTGTGTGTATGTATACATGCACTTATTCCTTCTTGTGGCAGCATCGTCCTTTGCACAGAATTGTTTACTGGCCTGTTTTTCCCTTTAGTTTCACAATAAGGTGACCTGCTTCATGCTGCACCAGATTGAGGAACCCTGCTCCCTGGGGGCTCACGCTGCTGTTATTGTCCCGCCCACCTGGATCATTAAGGTGAAGAAACCTCAGGTAACTGCCGGAACCCTGGTGCTGCTGGGCCAGCACAGAGAAAAAGTAACTGCTGCTTCCTGCTTTTCTCCCCCTGACGAATCTCTGGGTTCTTACAATCTCTGCTCACTCATCCCCAAGGTCCTCTGCTTCCCAGCTCATCCCATTAGCCCATCACGGTTCTGCGTTGGGCTCTCTCATGGAACCAGCCTCCACCTCCTAAAGAAATCAAAGTTCCACAGCAGGAGTGTTTCCTCCCCACTCAGGTGCTAATGTTCTCTTTGATGGGTGCTCTCCTGAGTTCATTAAGGACCCGTAGTGGGTACAGCTGATTCTCACACAACTCTCTTCTCTTCCAGCCTGGGCAACCCCAGGGAGTGGCTGTGAGGGCGCTCTGTGCCATTGTTTGGTTGCTATTACCACCACTTCCAACCCGAATGCAGACTGTGGGTCATGACCTTCCCCAGTACACAAGGCCTGCTTAGAGAGCAACACTCTTTTCTTAAGGCAAAGTAGAATTTATCCTCTTAACATCTAATCTCATTCTGTATTCCATCCTCATTGTACTTTCTGTCCTGGAGAGTCTCTGCTGCTATATTCTGGGAGACCTTGGTAGTTTTTCAACAAGGTCCTAATCTGTGATAGAAACGTTTCTACCTTTGTACTGTACATCTTAGATAGTCATCTCCAAGTTATGGGATGGCAGACTTTTAATGTTACAGGGAGAAGATTATACCTCCCCCGGGGTGCGGGTACCTTAGGGAGTCTTCTTGAATGTAGTATCTTTAAAAGATATGGCAGTCCTACTTCAGATGGTCTCCAAAATTATCATGTAGTGTATTCTCATTGACTCAGTTTTATTTAAAAACTGGTAGATCAGGGACACTGTTTTGCTTCATGTGTTTTATATAAAAGTTTTGCCTCTGATGAGTAACATGTAGGAATCATCTTTTCAAGTTACAATCCATGGAAGCCCTTGGGAACTGTTTTCCAGAGGCGAGTACAGTATCTACACATTAAAAAATGAAACATCTAGTTATTTTTACATTTTAGAGCTGAATGTCACAAGATGCTAAGTAAGTTGTCCAAGGTGACATAGCAAGTCAATTACAGTACTATGTCTGAGATTCAGGTGTACTGATTTCCAATTTGGTGTTATTTTAAAACCTCTTTAACATTTTTACTTCTTTGTGTGTGTTTTTCCCCTAAAATTCAGTAATCTCTCCATGTGCTGTATAGTAAATATTCAGTTAAATCAACACGTTTTTCATCAAAAACCTTGATGGTATCAAGAAGGCTACTAGGCATTGTGATATAATAGACAATTCTTGCTCTGAAGAACCATATAGTTATTTTAAGGAAAGATCAGGGAGAGCTTCATGAAGCAGGTGGATTTCATTCTGCCTCCTTACAGATGGGTGGGATTGAGGTCAGTGGAGAAGGAAATGACCAACAGGAGAATGGCACAAGCAAGGATACTTTGTCCAAAATTATCTTCATGGGACCGTGAGACTAGGTTGAGTGCTGTGGAAGGTTTGTGTAGGAGGTGTGTAGGGCATGAGCATAAGGTTGCTCAGGCCTGGCTGGGGGAGATTTTTGATTCATGTAAACTTTATCCTTTTAAGCAAAGGAGTGGTAGAGGAAAACTGTATTTTAGAAGGAAACAACTAGCATGAGTGTGTAGGATGACCTAGTGGTATGGGATTTTGGGCCCCTGAAGATAGAACAGAAAAATCAGAAGACTACCACTCTGCAGAGAAATTCTAAGTTTACTTTCCTAAACTTTAAAAATTCTTTTGGTTGTGGAAATTTTCAAGCAAGTGAAGAGAAAGAGAAGGTCATAATGAATTCCATAACCATGAACTTTGTTTTTTGGTGTCACAGATATTTTTAATGTTCATAAAGACATAAAACAGATTCTATACCTGAAGCACCACAGATAATACAGAAATTTGACTTGAAACACAAACTCTGCAATTATCATTTCACATCCTGAATTGTTGTTGCAATATTCAGTAACACATTAGTCGTCACTTCTTTCTAACTAGTCACTTATTTCTTTCCTATAAGGAATACTACTGACAAAACATCATACTCATTCATCTCTTCCTATAAAAGCACTTCTTTACTATGTGTCTTGTTCAACATTACATTTAAATATACAGATTTTAACTCACTGTCAGAATTCTGGAACCAAGACCTCATATACCTGATATATTCCTGTCTGAGGTCAGGTCCTTCTTGGTCTTCATTTCAATCAATGCTTTTCTCATCCTATGTCTAAATAATAACCCTTAGTTATTGGTATGTTATATCATTAAACATCTTTTTCTATATTCATCTTTTCTGAAAAGGAACTGATCTGCAATGCCAATACTAGTAAACATTAAAATAACTAAATAAGACACTTGAGCATAAAAGTGTATAACCCTGAACTTTTCTGCTATTATTGTTTCACCTAACCCCTGCCATACCATATTTTCTTTTTTGTAGTTAAATTTGTTTTGAAATTCACATGCAGTTGTAAGAAATAACACTGAAGGATCCCATGTACCCCTTACAAACTTTCCCCTCATGGTAACATCTTGCAGGATCATAGTATAACATCACAGCAAGGATCTTGACATTGATTAGTCAAGACACAGACCAATTCCATCCATTCCATCAGGTATCCCTATGTTACCTTTTCAGAGCCACATCCATTTTTCTCCTGGTCCCACCTCATTTACTCTGTCTTCCCCAGAGTGGAAGTCTTCCTTTTTTTCTTTTGCTAGAGTATTTTAAAGCAGATTTTAGCATACCACTTAATCTGTAAATGCTTCATTTTGTTTCCTGAAAAGATAACACTTTAGAAAGACAACTACATACAATTATCTCACCCATCAAAATTAAATAATTTGAGGTGGCATCCTTAAAATATTTTCTGGTTGTTTCAAATATATCTTTTTTTACAGTTATTTTTTTCAAATTAGGATCCAGAGTCTACAACTGCCTTTTTGTTGACTGATCTCTTAAATCTCTTTTAATCTATAGCAATCTCCTCTCTTATTTTTCCTGCCATTTATTTATTGAATAAATTGGGTCACTTAACCTGTAGAATATCTCATATTTTAATTTTGGCTGATTATTATTGTGTTATTAAATGATTTTATTATTGTGTTTTAAAATGATTTTCCGTATGGCCCATATTTCTTGTAGAAATATTTAGATATAAAGACATTAGATTCAGGTTTAACTTCTTGGCAAAAGGACAATATGGGTAATGGTATCTTTTTCTATAGTGTAGCTTTTAAAGGAACATGATATCAGGTTGTTCACTCTTAGTGACGTTAAGATTGATCTGTGAATTCAGGAGGTGTCATCCTAATCCATCTGTTATAAAGTTGTCCATCAGTCTTTCATCTATAATTTTATCCATTAAGGATTGTTACCTAAATCTGTTTTCATTAGGGGTTGCTAAAGGGTGATTTTTCCAGTTTTTATTCTTCATTTTTTAGCTACAATTTTTCTATAAAGAGACCTTTCCCTTATGACCAGCAAATACATAAAAAATGCTTACTTGTTTGCCCTTAAATTTTCAGAATAATAAGTTGGTATCTTAGCAACTTTTATTAAGTGGCTGGTTGGTGGGGGTGTTTTTTGGAGAGTAGTTCACAGTCTGGATGCGAAAGTCCAAAATTTTTTTCATCACGCACCTTTTTATTACGTTCTATGATTCAGGACATCGTAATAATAAGAATGAAAGCTAACATTTATTGAACGCTTTACATGTGTTAGGAAATATTTTAAGTACTTTACCTTCAGTATCTCATCATCACAGTGCTCTATGGGGCAGGTATCCTATTAGTCCCATTTTGTAGCTAAGGAAAGTAAGGAATAGAAAAGTCAAATAAATTAGCTGGGACTATATAATTATTGAATAGTTTGAGATGGCATTTGAACCCAAGAACTGTGATTCTGGAAACCAAGCTTTTAATGATATGCCATGCTGCCTTACCGTGTTACTGTAGCCAGCCTTGCTGAATCAGTTTTAAAATTTTGGTGGTCCCTCCTCCTCTGGGCTCCAACGCCATTAAGTAATTTAATCAATTAACTAAGTTCTATGTAAAGGGTAGTGTATGATGAGCTTGGGGGCAGGGTTGCAATAGAGTAGTTCTGAAGAGCTCTGGCTTGCAAGCCAGGCTGCCTGGGTTCATAACCTTGCTCTGCCACTTACTAACTTGGTTAATCTCAACTTAATCTCTTCTGTTTCAGTTTCTCAGCTGCAAAGGTTAAATAATACTAGTACCTAACTCATAGGGCTTTCGTGAGGACTAATGAACTAAAAAAGAAAAAATAAAACACACAGGACAGCACCCGGCTCATTGTAACCACTCAAATGTTAGCTCTTGTTATTTTCCTTCTTGTTGACTTTTAGGGGTGCAGGGTATCAGGTGAAGCCACACAACAGCAGATAGCAGCAGTGGGTAGTCATACGGGGGTCAAGATAGAAGTTACTGATCCCTGAACCATCTGTATTATGGTGAAAGAGGATGTAAAGAGGATGAGATTTCCAATGGAGAGGGTAGAAGTAGACAAGCATAGGGGCCATAGCCTGGCACCTACTCTGTTTCCAAGTACACCTTGAAATACTACTATAACTGTTGTATTTCACACTGTAGTGGGATTGTGTATTCACTAGCATAATGCCTATCCCATGGGAGAGAGTCAAGACCTGATCATTTACCGAATAAAAGAACAGAAGAAGACTGGGAGAACATCCATACCCAGAAAGTGAGAGGAGGGAGAGAATCCTGCGAGATAGAGAGAGAACTATGGTTGCATTAAAGTTTCATTATTAAAAATGAAAAGAAAAGTAGGGCAATCATCAATGTTAAATTCTGTAGACATGAAAAAAATCACAAGGATTGAGAAAAGTCCTTGTGTTTGGGGCCAGAGCATTGATGACCATAAAAACTATAGTTTGTAGAGTGTAGAGTATGGGTGGCAACCTGTTAGCGATGGTGTGGAAGCAGTAAGATTAGAGAATTTGTTGGAGGTATTGGGAAATGATAAAAAAAAAAAAATAGAATTTGGAAAGTAGATAAAGAACAGATAAAATGTTTTTCGACTTTTAGAATTTATATATCTTTCCTTCTTTATATATTTCTTTATTTTTCTATGACACTGCTTAAAAACGATAAAGGAGAAGAGGCTTAACTGAATTAAGTAAATGTTTAATTAACCACATTCAAAGATGCTGTTACATGCAGTGAGAGGTCCAAAGATGAATCAGATGTTCATTTGATGTCCACAAAGAGTGTACTCCCCAGTGGGGAAAATAGACACAACCATCTAAATCATTGGTCAGGGTATTTGTGGATTCTGGAGAGGAATTCAGCCACATGTAAATCTTTAATGAAAGAGTAGCTTTCAGATGTCTGGGAAGGTTTGTCTTTTTGATCAGTGTTCATCTCGTGGGAGAGATACATATATGGTGGTGAGAGGAAGGGGCCAGACAGGTTGGTTGAAATAGCCCTGATCAGTGAGATGCCTACACATCTGAGGCAGAGAGAGGTAAATGCCACCTAAGATGTAGAAACACAGTGAAGACATGAAGCAGAATTGAGCAGCTTCAGTCGTGGAGAGCAGCCTAGGCTCAGTGGAAAATCTGTCATTTGTGCTTGGTTTTGAAGGATGTGGGTGGCATCCCTGGGAAGAAGGATGAGGAAGAACAAGTTGGTAGGACATAACTGAGAACAGCAGTGAAGATGGGTCATCAAATAAAGTCAGCTTTATTTGTGATGTTTGTGTCTAAACAGATGAGAGAAGAAGAGTAAAGGAAATCTGCTGGAGTGTATAATGGTCAGGACAAGTGGGTTGTAAAGAGGTGGAATTAAACCATATATTTTCCTTCTCTGTTGAAAGATGGCTGGTTCTGAGTGGATAATTACTCCGTGACCAGCTGTGGAGTTGGGAGCTGCATGAAAGTTTGATGGTAAGGGAAATGAGGGCTGCCTGGATGATTTGCTGGGTTTCGTCACCAGATTACTTAGAGAGACCTAGAAGTTAAAAGATGATGGACGTTAGATGACTGGAAGGAATTAAAATGACAAGAAAACCAAATTTCAACAACCAAACCTGAATCTGTTGATATAAAGTAAACATATATTTAAAGTTACAGATGTCAGTGTTTGGACTGAAAATGTTAGCAGATGATATTTTGACTGGATGAACGCGTTAAAGATGTTCAGATGCGAGTGTAAGCACTTGGAGCTGGTGGAGCAAGACCTGTGTGACATGAACTTTTCGTGGGTTAAGTTTGGGGGCGGACACTGCGTTTTTAATAACTAACATCGTTCTCCACTTAATGCTTTAAAATTTGGCTTTCCCAGTTAAAAAAAGTCATAGGGAAAAGTCTATATTAATACGTACAGATTTGACTCTTTTGAAAACTACTGTATATGTCCCACACTATGGATAGTTTACAGTTAATTTAAGCCAACTCCTTCCCAATGGATATTCATATTCTTTCTAATGGTCTACTTATAAAAATGTCGCTATCAACTCCTGCCTAGCCTTGCGTTGCCTTTCTTCATGCTAGTCCTTATTCCTTATGACTGGATGATCTTAAAATGCTGGGGACCCCATGATATGTAATAGCAATGGCCAACAATCTCCCTCAATGCCCAAGTGACTTCCTTTGATTAGTTCTAAAGGTCAAGCGATACTTGCTGTGATTTGGCCATATACGCCTGAGAAGCTGCAGAGACCCTGTCCTTAACTTTGGAATGAGTTTTCTTGATCCTTCTGCTTACCCGTCCTCACAGCAACCTTTGCTGCAATGGTACGGCTGAAGCAGGGCAGAGTGAGAACGTTCTTGAATAGACAAAGTCCATGGATTGCTCTCTTATTATCCATCAGAGTTTTGTCCAGTGTATGATGGAGGAGGGCTTCATTTGGAATGATGAAGTGAGATATCTTCTCTTTAGATCTGTTATTATTTAGATCCGTTGTGATCCCATCACCCGAGGAAATCCCTGAAGGGTAATAAGAGTAGTACGTTAGGCTTCATTCACAGCTGGGTGATTCCCCCATAAGATTTTGTAACAGCCCAGGAAGGAGTCATAACTATGATAAAGATTGTGTTGATAGGATCATTTTTGTGGCAAGGTAATTCTGCCCAATACCTGGTACAAGAAAACAAAAGGCCTTTATCTTTTCTTAGGACTTTAACAAAAGAGTGGGCACAGAATGTACAGGGGGTGAATGCTGTTGGAATCAGAAGAATGTAAAAATCCAAATGAGAGCACAGTATTTCACTGTTTGGAAAGTGTTGAACTTGCAAAGTGAACCCTTTGTATCACTGAGTTAGCCGCCCTTGTTAAGAGGGCTGCTTTGTTTTAGGACACAGGACAAGTATTAAAGGTTTCTTGACTGTATCACCAACAATTCTAGACAATAACGTCTTGGCATAATTTTTACATTCTTGGAAAGCATGTTTCGTTTAGCTCTCACAATACTGACCAGGCAGGGTAAGTGTTAGTGTGGATAAGCAAGGCTAGAAGACTTGTCTTGGCCAAAACACAGCCCGAATCTGCCTTCACGTCCATCTGTTCCTCGTTGAATTACGCTGCCTTCTAAAAGAAGTGATATATTGAGACAGAGATACATATTTACACGGGAACAGAAGGAAGCCTGGGGAATTTGGATGTGTGCTGTGAAGTTCCGTACTGCTTATCTCTTGCTATTTGACCATCCATAGGGCTGTAAGCTTACTCAGAGCTCACATAGAAGCGTCCAGGTACTGTAAGTCAACCACCGTGCTTTATTTTTGCCCCCTTCTTGTTCTGTGGGATGATGGCCTCAGATGCGTGTGGCTCGGTGAGGCTCAGAAGCACTTGTATCTGTGTTTCAAACAAAGGCCGTTTTGTGTGTCTGTTCCCTGTTAGAGTTGAGCTCCCCGCCTGCCCTGTTTTCGGACATCAAGCCTTATTTTGATGTGTTTTTCTAACCCTCTGTTTCTCAAACATACTTGATCATCAGAATCACCTGAAGAACTATGATTTCTGTGATCAGGCAAGTTTAGGAAACAACCTCAGCTTGATGCATTCGACCTACCTCTTGGAGTTTAATTATTGAGTGCTGTCAAGAAGCAAGGCCGACAGTGTGTTCCTGCAAGCACTCGGGGTCCTGCCTTTCTCTTGGCACTAAATGAATGAAAACAGCCAAGAAGTTAGGAAACAAGCACTCACTTCCCAAGGATCCTTTTCAAAATCAGGAAAGACTCACTCAATGTTGTGAACTCTAAAAATATTGGTTTATTATTTCCACAACGATTTGAGTTCATACCATGTGCCGGGCATTTGTGCTGGGTGTTGGGGATCTAGAGCTATGAACGAGGCAACTGGCATTTATGGAAGTGCTTCTCATGGGACGGATACCAAGTTAACTGCTTCACATCCTTTTTCTTGTTTAAACTCCACAACTGTCCTGTGAGGTAGGTATTATCAACTTCATTTTAAAATTAAGAAACTGTTATTTCAGAAGTTTGACTGACTCGGCCAAGGTCACAGATCTAAGTGACAGGGTGGTTCAGAATTTACACCGAGCCTGGCAGATCCCACACCTCACGTTCCTCACCGCGGTGATTGGCTTTACCGCAGTACATATGGCTACTCACTCTGCCCTTTGTACTTCAAACAGGGGTTCTCAACCCCGGCTACGCATTCGAATTCCCTGGGGAGCTTTTATTTTATTTTATTATTCTATTCTGGGGAGCTTTTAAAAAGTACCTTTGCCTGGGCTTCACCCCAAACAAATTAAATAAGAATGTTTGTTGGGGCCCAAGTACCAGCACTCAGAGCATCACTGAGTGCCATCAGGTAGATACAGCTTCTGTCGGTCTAATAGTTCTCAGCATTCTTCTTGGAATATTTGGCTGATTAAAAGTTTAAAGGTTCCGAGTAATTTTTTCTTCCCTTTTAATAAAACTGAAAGTAGTCAAAATATAGCAAATACTCGAAGAATGCAAAAGTTTCCCAAAGAGGGGCACGGCAGTACACCCATTTAAAGAGGAATTCAGAAATTTGGAGATCTGTTTGCAGGAGAAGTATAGTCTAGAGTGAGTGATGACAGATCACCTGGAATCTCGAACACCCATGAACTTCCAATTTCTGGGGAGATTCAGAGAACCTGAAGACTTGGACAAATGGTTGTCCAAGAAAGTTTCCTTCATCCTTGGTGAGCACAGGCCACAAATCAACTTATTTTTTTCATGGTTCAAATGAAAGTAAAATAAAAACTAAATAGTTTCAGTCTTGTAACTTGGATGTTTTACTATATGTACTCTAGACTAAGGTTTATTTTGAATGCTAAGAAAAAGTACTCTAAAATGTTGAAGAATAAATACCTAAGTTTCTTCAAGCTGTTTGAAAACATTTAATTGCTCAAACAATGCAGTTGTATATACTTATATAAGCTTTTAAGTTAAGAATTTTGTATTTCAGGCTTTCAACACTCTGTAAAACTCTACGACATGGTAGTAATAGCTTGCCTTTATGAAGATGGCAATCTAATTAACTATTGACTTTTCACTAATTAAATCTGGCTTTGCCTTGTCTTCAGCCACTGAGCTGTGACTGTCCCCTGAGAGAGGTTCTTCTCAAAGCATCTGTATAAAATATTAAGAATAAATAGCTGTAATAATCACAAAGTTGGGGTCCATAAAATCCCTAGAAAGACTGGGAATGTAAATTTGGGGTCACTGTGTTTCAGCAAGTTGGATGCAATTCTATGAGAAGAAAAAAAAAAATCAATGTTACCAGGGGAGGGAGGACTCTTTAAACTAATGGGTCTTTAGCCAGAGAAAGGAAGAGCAGTGGCTCCCACTCTATTATTATAAGTAACTCGAGTCTTTGCATTTTAAAACCAAGCCATTAATGCTGATAGGGGAGTTGGATCATAAAGTTCCAGTGGGGTTGAGTCATTTTATGAACAGGTCATTCCCTATAAAAAGTAAAAAGAGAAAACGAAAAACGAAAAAGGAAAACGTGAAAAATGGCCTCCTTTTTTACATTTCCACATAGGTGATCTGCATACCAGGAGGTGAACTTGAACTTGGTTGGGCGGGAGACGGACCTGGTTGGGCGGGAGACTGGAGCCCCTCAGAGAATTTGGGATTCTTCCATTTTTACTGGGAGGGTTGGCAGGTATAACATGTGTTGTTATGTGAGTCCATGAGAGCCTCCAGGGTTCTAAGTCCCTGCCTCTCCGTGTGGTGGGGAGTCAGTCGCTCACTCTGAAGCACGCGACTGGGTTCTGTGTGTGGCTTACCCATGAGCAGTGGCTTGGAAGTGTCAAAGCATGAGAAGCATGAACGTCGAACAGCATGTGCTGCCGTCATCTTCTAGATGGTTCTGCATGGGAAAGCTCGTGGGCCGTCTGCCTGCGAGCTCAGGTGGTCCCTTCTTTCCCTACAGAACTCGCTGAAGGCTTCAAATCGGAAGAAGAAGAGAACAAGCTTTAAAAGAAAAGCCAGTAAAAGAGGAACTGAAGTAAGTGTTTGAGGGTGATGGTCCAGTGAAATCCATCCTCCTTTCCATAGCCACCTCTGTCTGACTTGACCTGGCCAAGCGTATTTTTCTGATCTATCTCCTGCCACTCTTTCCTTCACCTCATTCTAACCACACTGGGATTCTGCCTATTCCTTAAAAAAAAAAATATATATATATATATATACACACACACACACACACACATATATATGAATAAGTATACAAATAAATATTCCTTAAAAAAAAAAATATATATATATATATATATATATATATATGAAACCTCCTGCCACTTCAGAATCAGAGCATTTGCACTTGTCTGTGGAAGTATTATCCCAAAGATTATAAAGATGAAGATAAGAGCTAGAACGTTTCTAGAACGCTTTGAGTATACAGAATAAAAACAAAAGCGTGGCTTAATTCTTGGGGGCAAGTTATAACTTGAGATACTTTCTCACTTACTTTGAGTTAGCCCTGTGAAACAAGATGCAGAGGTTTTTTTGGGGGGCTGGGGCGGGGTTTTTTTTGGGGGGGTAAGGGGGTAGCGGTGGTGCTAGTAATTTCTCACTTTCATTGTTTTGGGGCTGCCTTTCAAGTCACAGATGTATGTCTCAATAGTTCTGCTTTCTTTCTTCATTAGGAAAACAAAGGTCGTCCTTTTGTGATAAAACCTATCTCTTCTCCTCTCATGAAACCTTTGCTTGTGTTTGTGAACCCCAAGAGTGGAGGCAACCAGGTAAGTCAGTTTTCATGAGTTTCACCTGGAGGCTTCGATGCCTTCTTGAAAACACATTTCCCAACACCAAGTGAAATAGCACCACGTAGGACCCCTAGCATTGGAAGACAGCCAGTTTCTCCAGCAAGGGACAGCCTCACACATGACTGGGCTAGGCAAAGCCTAGAGGTTCTAGGATCTATCCCTCTACTTCCACATAAGGCTTTACTAGAGGTACTCAAAAACCTAACTGCTAATAGTTTCCTTACAGATTTTCAAGAAAGGTCATTCTATAAACTCTTAGGTTTCAGGTTTCTCAACTCCTGTAGTTAGGAAGCCCTTTAAGAACTTATCTTTCTTTCTTTCTGTTGTAATTTAGACCCGACTGCTTTTTTCCCTCTCTTCAGAGGAAAGAGAGATTAATGATTTATTATTCATGATAATCATGAACAACAGATACCACCAAGGCTAGCAAAACTATATTACGTTTCACAGGTTTCATTTGGTCTTTGCCCAAGCCCTATAGAATCATTAGTTATCAACCTCATTTGAGGATAAAGACATAGCCTTAGAAAAGTTAAATGTAATGACATATCTAAAGTACACAGCTCTTTAAAGGATTGAAATTGTTCTAGAATCCAAGTCTTTGTCTCCTCATCTAGTTTTCTTCCCACTCTCTGAGTCTTCTTATCAATACTCTTCTGTGGGCTCTGATTTTCTGTTATTTTCATGTGAGACTGGATGATAAAATATTTCCTGTGTCCATGAAGGGAAGTGCACATTTTACATTTTGAGACAAGATTCCCTGGAGTATCACGCTAAACAACTAAAAGATTTAAAACTGTTTAGTCACCCCATATAAGGAGGGGAGTCATAGAATTAGGATTGATCCAAAATGATGTTCTTATTACTAAAGTTAATGGGCATTTTTCCAGATCGCATTAATTATAGTAAAGCTTCTCTTATGGGAGCTTGTAATTTAAAGAAAATATTATCCCTCCTTTCCTTCCTTTCTTCAAAATTCTTAATAATAATTCTTGTGTTAAAAGTCTGTATTAACATTGTAGAGAACAGGGAAAAGAAACGTGTTGTAAGCAGAGAAATAATCTGTTTTCAACATTCTGCTCTTTTGAGTTGCTAAATGACTACCTTCGTGTTGTAATGATGGTGAGCCTGACACTGCCACTGGAGGAGGTTCTCAGGAGTGAGGTGCAGTTTGCCCTGAATCTTACCACCTCTCTATCTCTGGTCTCGCTGAAGCCTAACTAGGGTTGGGGGTGTGGCTGGGGACCAAGGAACAGAGCAAAGCTAATGTAATTAACTCCATGATTTTGGCCACCTGAGCCACCACATGCTAATTAATGTCTGATATATTTTATCACAACAGTCTTTACATAAAATGCCTTTGTTAAATTATCATCAGCTTTTTCCCTAGGGCATTCAGAAAATTGTAGGTGATCTCTGCTTTTGAGGAGGGGACGGTCCAGTTAAGATACAGCCTGTTGCTGTTTCAGTCTCTGTATGAATTATTAAAGACGGGGACTTCAGAGATGATCTAAGTTTGCTTCCTCTTTCACTAAATAGAAAACAGTTCATGGACGCCTAAGTGATAAGGATATCGTGTTTGTTAATGACACAAAAGGGGCAAATGGGGAAAGAATCTGAGCAACGTTAAATATACGTGAGTTGTAAATTGAGTGGATCGGACCACAAGTGCTGTGGAAGTTCAGAGGCAAGCGGTGACTTGGGAGTGATAAGGAAATGGTGTCAGGGAAGTGGCTGAAATGGAAGATGTGTACTACTTAGTTGTGCAGAGGAGAGAAAACTGGAGTCATGTCCTCTTCCTCCTCTCTTGTCACATTGCTGTTCACCCTTTACTGTAGCACCTTTCTGAACTATTGCTCAAAATTAATCGCGCTGTACACTATGCCCCTGTCGTCCTTGGCACACACCTGTATTATGTGAATTGCAGCATAAGTGCTCCAGGGGTGCCTTTACTGCAAAGATACAGTGTCCATAATGCCGGGGGCCTCACCTCTGAACCTATGATGTCTAATATACGGCATAGAGCAGTGAACAAATAATTGTTTAATAAACAGTATGTGTAGAAGATGGGATGTTGTGATGAAAATGATTCATTTTGAGTACAGTATGGTGAGTAGAGGATGCATATTAAGTTACTAGAAATGTGATTAGAGGTTAGAATGAACCTATGGAGCAGTGTCTTATAAAAACCCAGCTGAGGATTTTGGATTTATATAGTGAAAACTTGTTTTTTGCTATTTGAAATTTTTTTAGTTTTGAAAAATATTTTTTAAACAAAGGAGTAATATAATGGAAGATTAATTAGACACATAGAGAATATATATATAAGTCAGCAGTCTATTCACTTAGCATAAATCGGGTAGAGGACCTTGTTTATACATCCTATATATAATATCAATAGTTTGCATTTACTAATCCCAAACTCCTAATCCTTCCCTCAGCAAGGTCCTACAGTATAGCAAAGGGAACTATAGTCAATATCCTGTGATAAACCATAATGGAAAAGAATATATATATATATATAAACGGAATCACTTTGCTGTACAGCAGAAATTAACACAACATTGTAAGTCAACTATGCTTCAATAAAATTTTTAAAAATTTTTAAAAATCAGATAGAGGGATAGCTCAGTGGATGGATGGATTGATCAATGGATGGGCGGACAGATGGACTAATGGTGGATCATGGATGAATGGATAGATGGGCACGTGGATGAATAGGATACATAAAAGGAAGTAGAGCATCAAGATTTTCCAGCTAATTATCTGGAAAGTGGCTTTGTTATTGATGGGTTTTCAGGAAAGGGAAAAAATTATTTTGGGGAAGAGGTTGAAATGAGTTTGAGATCACAGTGAGGTGTTCAAATTTTTTAAATGGCCAGTTGTGAGAAACACAAGGCTTCGTGACTTTGCTGCCACTTGCTGCACTCTGGCTTGTGAATGCATCGCCCTAAAGATGTTACCTCCGGAATAGCTGGGATTCTCAGAAGTGTGACTAACCAAATCAAAATTAATATTACACAACTTTAAATTTCTATATATTCCCTCTCTGAAGTAGAATTCTTTACTAAGCCTAATAAATATGAAGAACACTGTGCACTGTTTCTAAGCACAGTGTGAAATGTGGAGAAAGCTGTAAAGAAGTCCAAACACCCATCTACAATTAGAATCATTCAAACCGGCCTCCAGCGGCTTCGCATATTCACGGTTCCTTCTTCAGCGTTAGGATGGTACAGCTTTGATCCCCCGATTGTGGTGAGCAGGGCAGAGTCACGGTCAGGGCTGATCTAACTCCCCTGTCAGGGCTAGCCTTTCCTGAGCTGTGACCGTAACATGACCTTCACGTTGCAGACGAGGGCACGTTCAGCCACAGGATGGGGAGTCAGAGGATGAAGCAAACCATCCCATCTGGCAAAACGCAATCAGAGGAAGGAGTTTCTTATTCCTCAGTTCCTTTGAATCTCGTTTCCTCATAGTTTTTCCCTCCTTTTTTTTTTTCTTTCTTTTTTTTTTCTTTTTTTTTCTTTTTTTTTTTTTTGCGGTACGCGGGCCTCTCACTGTCGTGGCCTCTCCCGTTGCGGAGCACAGGCTCCGGACGCGCAGGCTCAGTGGCCTTGGCTCACGGGCCCAGCCGCTCCGTGGCATGTGGGATCTTCCCAGACCGGGGCACGAACCCGCGTCCCCTGCGTTGGCAGGCGGTCTCTCAACCACTGCGCCACCAGGGAAGCCCTTCCCGCCTCCTTTTATTCTCTCGGACCCAAATGAGCCATAGTTGAGACAAAGAGCCAAAGGGGAACAGAGGGTGGCAGTGAAAACGAAGCAGGTGAACCCAAGGAAGGAGAAGTGGGGTGGGGGGCATATACCCTTTCCTACCTGGAGTTTCTCGCTCTGCAGCATTCTGTATTCAAGCCTTACATAGTGTGCTGTTCTGTTTTGAGAAGGGAGACCATTCACTTCTATTTACCTTACAGACAAGTTGAGATTAGTAACATGACCTCTGTATTTGTTTGACATCCTCAGTCATGAGAACCTTTGAAATATCACTCATTAGAATTCTTATCTAGGAATTTTCAGTTTCCAGAAAATTCAGGAAATTTCCGCCTGACACTAGTGTTCAGTCTGGGCAAATTCTATTTGAATATGTGCCCCTTACTCCTTTCTTATAGTCCAGAGGCTTTCAAACTGTTTGTAAATAAAACCCATGAAGACACTTGGTAGAAATGCTCCACCCCATAAAATCTGATGCAGTGGGTCTAGGTTGAGGCCCAGGAATGCTACCGGTTAGCAAGCATCTCCCGTGATTCTGATGTAGGTCTCTTGTGGAACACATTTAGGAAAACGTAAATAAGAGTCATATCAGGGTCTCTGGCATGACCTGGGCTTTGTGTGAGGAGCACAGTGGGTGAGAAGTTATTTGAGATGAAAGTTTATTTTTTTGTTTGAAGAATAGCATCTCAGCTTGTCCTTACTTTCTTCAAGGAGGCTCATCTCGTAGCTCAGAGAAGTGGTTCTCAGCCCTCGCTTCATGTCAGAATAACCCCGGCAGCTTTTAAAGACCGATGTCTGCTGCACGCCATGCTAAGAGCCTGTGAGGACAGGACCCCTTAACTGGTCTAAGTTCCTAGTAGATTTTCTTGTCTAGCTAGTGTTGAGAATCATGGGTTTTTTTTTTTCTTAGGCTTTAATGTGCGTATGATTCACTTGGGGATTATGTTAAAATGCAGATTCTGATTCAGTGAGTCGCAGGTGGCTCTGAAATCCCGCTTTTCTAACACGCTCCCTGGTGCCAGTGTTGCTACAGCTGAGACCACACTGATTCTCAAGAGCTGACAGCAATCAGTAGAGAAATACTTTGTTGTTCTTGTTGTTAAATCCTGCTTTTTGCCTTTAAAGGATTGATTTATTCTGCTCATCTGTATCTCGATATCAAGCACTCCCCTCTTCTGTTTTTGAAGCTTAGACTTCAAACTTAAACCGCACACGCACAAAACTTGCTTAGGCTCCTGTGCTCTAAATGACTAGACGATGTCGCCATCTGCTGGCAAGTAAAATGCCTACAGCTTTTTTTTCCTTCAGTATTTTATGTGTGTTCGGAAATTTTCCAGCGCTTGGCAGGAATATGTTGAGCTGCACACATTATAGGGACTGCTTTTATGTCCTCTTTTTAAACAATCCCTCTTTTAAACAGATGCTTCAGAATAATTGTCTCTTTTTCTAACACTCTTCAGGTAGACATGTACTGGGTGTTCTGCAAAGCTTTACAGGTTAGTGGCACGGCTATTATTGGTGGGATGTGAACTATCTGAGGGAATAGTCACTAGAATTAGGGGCTGTGATATCAACTTTGAGTGTCTCCTCCTGCGGAAAAGAGGTAGTACAGGAAAGAGAAACTTTATTCCCGCATGATGCCCTCCCCGGCGTGGAAACCTGAGGGTCTGAGAAATAGGCCCCCTCTCTTACGCTTATCGCCGCTTTAACTTCAAAACTTATCATTTTTCTTGGATGCCCGTGTGACTCATTAACATGTTTGTACCCGAGACGTATGGACCCTTCTGATGCCTCTCAATGTTTCCTGCTTTCACACTGCGTCTCCTTCACACTCATGAGTCGTGAATTTCACCTTTCAGTGACTTAGATTATACATGCATGGTGAGGCAAGTGTCCTTTTTTTATTGAGCTGTAGCTGATTAATGATACTATATCAGTTTCAGGTGTACAACATAGTGATTCAGTATTTTTATGGGTTATACTCCATTTAGAGTTCTTATAAAATGTTGGCTCTGTTCCCTGTAAGCAGGTGTTCTGACCACTGGAATTATTCTGGCCAGCCAGTCCTGAGAGTCGAGGGTCCCGGCCTGGGGTGCTCCCGCCGTTCATTGTGAAATCCCAGGGTACAGGTGTGGCATGAGCTGGACCCCTGGATCAGAGTTGCCAGGGAGCTTATCAACAGGTTATAGGGGGGAGGGATGTTCAGCCTGTGGACAGGCTCATACTGACCGAGTTCACACACCATTCATGGACAGGCTTCCCCAGACCAGGGCCGGCCCTTCCTAAGTCAGGCCAGGGAAGGTCAACCCAGGTGGGGAGAAGGAGGAGACAAAGAGAGGAAGTAACTTCCAATCTGAGTCCCCAGACTGTTTCTACATACTGAACAAACAGCCTCAGTGAAGATGTTATTTTCTACGATGCTAAACCTAGGGATAAATCAAAAACATTATTTTATTATTTTATTTTTTTATTGAACTATAGTTGATTTACAGTGTTGTATTTCTGCTGTACAACAAAGTGATTTAGTGTGTGTGTGTCTGTGTATTCTTTCCCATTATGGTTTATTACAGGATATTGAATATAGTTCCCTGAGCTACACAGTAGGACTTTGTTGTTTATCTGTTTTATATATAGTAGTGTATATTTGCTAATCCCAAACTATTAATTTATCCCCCTCCCCGCACTTTCCCCTTTGGTAACCATAAGTTTGTTTTCTATGTCTGTGAGTTTGTTTCTGTTCTGTAAATAAGTTCATTCGTATCATATTTTAGTTTCCACATGTAAGTGATATCATATGCTATTTGTCTTGTTCTGTCTGACTGACTTCACTTGATATGACAATCTCTGGGTCCATCCATGTTGCTGCAAATGGCATTATTTCATTCTTTTTTATGGATGAGTACTATTCCATTGTGTGTGTATGTATATCTATAAATGTATATTTATATTATATATCTAAAATAATATAAATATATATATAAAACATCTTTATTCACTTAACTGTCAATGGACACTTAGGTTGCTTCCATGTCTTGGCTATTGTAAAGAGTGCTGCAGTGAACATTGGGGTGCATGTATCTTTTTGAATTACAGTCTTCTCCGGATATATACCCAGGAGTGGGATTGCTGGATCATGTGGTAACTCTATTTTTAGTTTTTTAAGGAATCTCCGTACTGTTTTCTATAATGGCTGCACCAGTTTCCACTCCCACCAACAGTGTAGGAGGGTTCCCTTTTCTCTACATCCTCTCCAGCGTTTATTATTTGGACTTTTTGATGATGGCCATTCAGACCGGTGTGAAATGATACCTCATTGTGGCTTTGATTTGCATTTCTCTAATAATTAGCGATGTTGGGCATCTTTTTGTGTGCCTATTCCAAAGGCCCCACCTGCTAATACCATCACATTGAGGGTTATTTTGCAGGAGCAGACATCAGTGTACAGTAGTGGCTAAACCAAGCCACCTAGCCCCTGTGACAGGTCTAGGGCCTAGATGTCTAGCTCCTTAGCCTCTAGTCAGACTGATGTATCAAAATGTAAGTCCAATTCCTCTGCTTAAGACATTTCAGTGACTGTCATTTCCTGCAAAACAAAGCCTGAGCCCCACAGCCTACATGACTTAATCTACAACTCACTTTGGGAGTTTCATCTCCCACCACCCCTGCCTCATGGTCCAAAGACTGAAATGAATATAGTTTTTCCGTGACATGTCTTGCTGTCTCACACATCTTGTACCCTTACCGTAAAACTTCTTCCTCTACTCCATGTAAAAAGAAATGGTTAACTCTACTCATCTTGCAAGACACAGTTCACATATCATACATAGGAAGCCCTCATCCAATCCCCATAGTTGGGCTTAGAGTATCTCCTCCAGCCACTCATACATCTCCGTAGGCATCTTCATCATAGCATTTACCGTCTTTAGTGAACGAATTTATTTTGGGTTGGTCTCCTGAGCTCCTGGGTGTGCACATGGGTACAGAGTAGGAGCCTAATACAGGTTTATTGAATCAATAAGGTATTCTTTCGGGATTGTTTGGGTTAAGAGATTTCTTAACCTCCTCCTCCCACTGTTATTTTCCTCAGGTCTTTCTTATTGTCTGGACAGTTCTTTTCATGAGCTAGATAATGCCTCCATGATATAAACCAAGGCTTGCTTAGTAACATAGAGTACTGAGCCCTACATGAGAGTTCCAGTGCTTTGATGACAATTGATGTGCTGCTATTTGAGCTGACCCATTCTTAGTTGATCCTCTATACTCCCCAAATCATTATATTTTTTTCATGAATAATTCAGAGAACTTTCTTTGGAGAACAAGATCTTCTCTGTCTTGTCCATATCCTGATCCCCTTACCTAAAACCGTGCCTAGCACATAGGAGGTGAATGGATGAATCCTGTTCGTTCCCCTCTGGAACAATCTACCTATTTTCTTGGAAGTTGTTTTATTCTGCGCCACTCTGTTCCCTGATACCTGGAGCTGGACAGAACAATGTTTTATCATTCCATAGGAATACCCAATCTCAAACTATCTTAGAAAATTCTGTGGTCATTGAGGTATTACATCTACAACCATATGTATGAGAACACGCTCCGGAGCGTATTAGAATTGATGTGTAAGCTGTTTTTTTTTTTTCATTTAGAGAAAAATAAAACTCTTGCACAGAAGTTCAGCTTTTATAAGGCATATAGCATGTGATGACTATGAGAGTATTTGAAACTCGCTAGTCAATTGTGTAGGTGATGGAGTAGACTTAATCTTGTCAGTGAGAAAGAAATAAGTTACTCTTTTCCTGGTGAATTAGTACTTGTCAACCCATTCAGTTCTATTCAATAAATTATCTCTATTAAAGCACTGAGTAGCTTATCCTAGAGGTAGCAGCAGAGTAAATAGAACTAACTTAAATGTTTTAGGTCTCTTTTCTTTACCCACCAGGATTGATTTAAGACAATGCAATACTTTCATTCAGACACTTATCATTTTTGCTAATGAATGTGTTTGAGAAAGATTACTTTTAAAATAAGAAATTATATCATGCCTGAATATAAACTCTGATAGGGCAGCCTCGCATGTTTATGAAAGTCATCCCTGCCCAATTCTAGAGAGCATTATTCCAGTAGGCTGCAACATTAAGTGGTACCTCCTAGAAGCGTGGGGTGCAAAACCTGCCAGCCTTAAAAAATACCCCTTTGTCAAAAGGATAAATGTAGCGAATTAGGTGTTCAAACTAACACAAATTGAAAATGAGCAAAACCCAACATGGTGTGGACATTCAAACCTTTTAGAGAAATTTGAAGATAAAAAAAAAACCTCAATGCTTTTTATTTTTATTTTTTGAAAGATGTTAATTACTTAGTATTGTATATATAAGAGAAACTGGAATTGAGATGCACACCATAGCCAAAGGTGACAACGAAGGAGTAATTAACATCCACAATTCACATTGCCCTAGGAATCTAAAAGTGAAAAATTAATTTTCTAGCAAGTCAGTTGGAAATTTTTAATGAACTGATTGGTCATTAGAATGACTCTGGTGTTACCTATGAAACATAAAAGATTACTTGAAATAATCCCCAACTGACGTGATACCAAGGCCTGGTGTGGAAAGAAGAGAATGGTTTAGTATTTAGTTATTATTATGTATCTAAATCTATATCTAGATTTTGTAGGAAACAAAGTATGTCATTTGGCGAAAGTGAAGGATTAGTTGTCATGATTAAGGGTAGAATGTTATTCCTAAATTTATAGCAAGCACATGATAAAGCAGAACTTTAAATTATAGGTTTGGATGAAATGTGGAACAAAAGACCTACACTGGCCTCTGTTAACAACTGGCATAGCAATGTGATAATTATAAACTACACTTTAGCCCTCACATGCTCAAGTGTAGTTTAATGAATAGGTTAACAAGGAACAAAAAAGAAAGGGACTAACATTTACAAAGGCCTATTTTGTGCCACATACTGTGCTGGATACAAAACTATTACTGATTCATTTAATTCTCATAATCACCTTGGAAAGTAGACATTGCCCTATTTTACATGCTGAATTTCTGCAAGATTATAAATTCTCAGTCACCCAGTTAGAACACCCAAGTTAGCTCTGACTCAAATATTGTGCTATTTCTACTGTACTAGGATGACTCTCAAATACAGTGTATAGGTATCCAAACTTAGGAATATTTTCAAGGAAGAGCAATCATGATAGCTAATAAAGGGATGATAGTTATAAGCAACGGATGCTGCCCAACCGATCAAATATTATTTGCTATGGTTGGTAGTGACCTAAAATGAGGCACCCTACTCAATTTTAAAGCTCTTTTGATACTGCTTAATAAAAAAAATTCTTCTTTAATTTGATTTTTGCTCAATTCACTTTAAGAAGTGATCTCCAGAACGGCTTTGTATTTGCCATGATATCTCTATAAATATCACAGTTACTTAAGACACTCCAGAAATGGTTATGAGAGAGAGAAAAAGACACAGATGTATACATGGAAATTGAAAAATGTCAAAGTAAGAGTTGATAGCACTAACTAGAGAAATTATATATTTTAAGTATGGGGAGCCTGAGATACTTTTGCTGTGGTTAAAAACATTTATTTCAATAAAGTCATACTTAGCTAATACTGTCCTTATTTTATATTATGCAAAGACAATAATCTGCACAATAAAGTAAAAAGTAATGTTAAATTACATAAGTTGACTAATAACTTCCCTATGTGGATTTTCACACATTAAATAATGATAGTAAAAGCCAACAGATACTAATCATTAAGCATTTGTTGCATGACAACCACTTTGATGTTCTCCTCAGACGTTATTGCATTTAATCTTTACAACAAGTCTGTGAACTAGGCATTTTTATTCCTGCATTAAAGAGAAGAGAGCTGAACTTAGTGAAATTAAAGCACTTGCCCAGAGTTACACAGGTTAGACAGAGCCTAATATAAGCATTCAACCTATGTATATCGATGGCCAAAGCCCATGATTTTAACTGCTACTCTATACTGTTTATAATTCAATATTATTTTTTAGAACAGGATTTATTTTTATTCTTTAAATGAGCAGGTAATATTTGGAAATTTCTTCCTGTTATTGTCAGTTTTTTTTTTCCTTACAGGGAACCAAGGTCATGCAGATGTTCATGTGGTACCTGAACCCACGGCAAGTCTTTGATCTTTCTCAGGAAGGGCCAAAAGACGCGTAAGTCTGGAAATACCCTCCATGGTTCTTACTATTTTAGGCGAGTGAGAAGGACTTTCTGCTTTGGAGTCAAGCTTTATTATTTGATGACCTCATGAAGTGTTTTTCTGACCGTCTCTCATCTACTTGCTCACCTGCACTGTCCTCCCTTTGAAACTTCATCTGCTGTTTCCCTCTTCACTGGGTTAGTTTCCTTCAACACTTACCCTCTGAGTTGTTAACTCTGAGTGTGTTTGCTGCTTAGACACATGTACATTATGTGCAAATCTGAATGGAGAAAGGATCCATCCTTTTTCTACTTATGCATGTACCACTTTGGAGATGTACATTAACGGGAATGTAAGTGTATCTTTGTGGAGAAGGACCATCTCTGTTTATGAATATTTTCATTTATTTGCATTAGAAATTGTATGCATCTGTGTCCATTTGAGAGCTTGATTGATTAACTGATTATACCTATGGATTCCATACCAGAGTGGGAGAGACATTCTAATTCCTGCTCAGTCCTTCATCTGAGCCTCTCAGAAATTTCATTCTCTGTTTTTTGTTCGAAGTGGTGAAAAATAAAGTCTCTCTGTAGATGACATGTGTCCTATATCTTCCCTTTCGTGGAGGGGTACATGGTGGGAAGGAGCAGGGACATTTCTGCTGCTGTCTGGTTCCCTTTTTAAAACCCACCTAATAAGATAGTTCAGATGTCATCTGGTAAACATTAGAGCTAAAGAGATACTAATTATTTTTATAACTACTTATAAATAAGTAATAATATCAGAGGCAAAGAAACACAAGCTCAGATAATTTCTAGAAAATAATATTCCTGTATGAAATAGATAAATTACATATTTTAAGCCTACGAGAGAACATTGATTATGAAAATTAACTTCTGTTGTCATTCTCTTAATCTGTGAACTTCCTTGCCACTAGAGTTTGCTATAAGACTTCTATATTTTTTTCTGCATTCAGATGTATTAAGGCAAATCTGCTTTTTCCCTTTTACATTTACTTTTGCCCTTTCACATTTACTTAAGATTTTATCATTTTTAGTTAGACTTTAGGTAGATACTTCATAGATAACCATAAAGAACATGGCAGGACAGGAACTATTTTCAGAAAAAAATATGATTTGATTTAAATAGGTGATGTTTTCTGGAATAGAGCCATTGAAATTGTCACTTAAGCAAACATTTTAGCGGGAACAGTATCATTGCATTTTCTTAAGACAACAGGAAAGATCTAATTTCAAGCAGACAAATTCAAAATAAAGAAAATTCAGTAATTCTTCCCTTTTGGGGCTGAGCAGTATCAATGGGGGTTTGAGCGTCAGCGGGTGAGTTGAGAGGGAGATGGAATTGTGGGTGCGGTAGTAATAATGCTAGTGGGGTGTCCTTCCTAGCTCTCTGAAGAAGATTTTCTAGGAGTAAGAGTGGGAAGTGTAGATTTGAAAAATAAATAGGTCTGGGAAAAGCTAATCAGATTTGATGTTCTTTGAGAAAGGAGGGAGAAGAATGGAAAGAAAAAGAAGGAATTTGACACTAGTGAGGAAAATAACGTGCGTTGACACATTAATAGGAATTATGGGAAATAAAACACTAGGGCACCCTAAAACCCCATTCCAGTGACGTTTGCTGCCAGCCCCTAATCCGATTGTTGGAACCAGTACTTGGTGACTACTCGGTGACTCGTTTTGAAGGTATTACCATTCTCGCGGTTATGCGTTTTCTCCAGTGACACCCTCCACGCCCCTCTTCGTTTTGGTGTGTTTTGGAATCGTGCTCTCTGCTATGGCCGGTGATATGCTCTTTTATTTACTTTTCCTTCTGTATCCTCTACAGGCTTGAATTATATAGGAAAGTACCAAATCTGCGGATTCTGGCCTGTGGTGGGGATGGAACGGTAGGTCCTTGAAAGAGAATCTAGTTCTTTTCCTTGTTTCTTCCATTTGTCTTTTGTTTTCTTTAAGACATTTCTCTTTCTTCATTCCCACCTCACAGTCTTTCCAATCCCCTCAAACCTCTGTCTCTCATGTGAATCCAATCCCCTAAGGGTTAGGAGGGACTTTGTTATTGCCCTCAAGGATTCATACTTGATCTTTCTAAATTAGATTTCCCTCTCTCCACTAGGCTATATCCTTTCCTGTTCCACAAAGTAAGGATGTGGTCACATCACTAGAATGAGGATTGTAGATGACTAAATTATTTTTAAAACAGAAACTGACCTATTTCCATATATTCTTAATAATTGGTCACAACTATGGAGAAGTACGTGTACACAATTGAATTATGGCTTTTTTTTTTTTTTTTTTACTGGTGGAAATAAAACTTAGAATATTGGCTAACATTGGTTTGCATAAAGATCATAACTGGTTCCCTTTGTAGTCATTTTTGGAGAAAAGATGGAGTTGGGCTGAAGTTTAATATCACTGGTGTATTTTCCCCAGTTTGTCTCATCTGTTTCTCAATTTGCCCTCTACTTAGGTTGCTATATTTAGCAAAGGCAAATAATTGAGAATCGTGACATTTAGATTTTGCTGTCCAGTGTCTTTTCTTCTGTATTTGGAGTCTGATCTCATAGGATTTTATTATGAACTATCTTTGGCTTTTCTCTAATCTTCCTAATTAGAATGTTTTATTCTCAAAGGCAGCAATGGAATCTTCTAATTTTATCTCTCACAGCACGTGAACACTTAATGCAGCACTGGATACACATTATATACTAATAAACACAACCGAAAAAAATAAAACAGTGATTGCACTGGTCCTTTAAGATTTTCTGTGGAGAGGAAAACATTTTTCAGTTGGGAAAGTAATGTTTACTATTCTTGGAGACTCTAATACACATTATTAGCTTATAAAATTCATTATAAAGTCTTAAAGAAGCCAAACCTATTTCACTTTGTTTAACCCAGCGTTTTCCAAAATTATTTGACTATGGGGATATGCCTGGTGTCCTGAATTCAGAGTCCTTCCTCTTTCTTGACTTAAGAAATCCACATCGGTTGCCTGTTCCGTCTCCATATCTTGGGCTTCATCCTGGCTTGGCAGTTCCACCTTCCAAACTTCCCCATTATCCACTGCACCTCCCATCACCTCTCTCTGCCTCACTGCTTTCTTCTTCCTTTCCTCTACTCAGCAGATATGTGAAGGAAGCACTGTTCTAAGTTATGTGGTATTGAGGTATTCTCTGCAGTTAGGAAAGTGTTTGGAAACATGGGAATTCAAAGCATAAAGGACAAAGAAGAGAGCCAAGTCCAGACACTTGTGAAACATTTATAATTAGGAGTCAGAGCTGAATTTCAAAAGGAAAGTGGAAAGATAGAAGCAGAAGAACCACCAGTAGTCTATTCTGTCGAGGAAAAAAAAAAAAACCCAAAAGGAGTTTCAAGACAGAGGCAGTGATTACATTCTTAAGAAGAGACAGGAATTACTGTGGATTTGGAGACTAGGAAGTAACTGCTGGTTTTCAAGAAATAGTTTCAAGAGAGTGTCTGGGACAAAACCCAGAATGAGAGAGACTTGGTACCTCCCTATTGGGTCCTAATGACCAGATCAAATCACAGTGTTGAATTTCTATACTCTCTGGTGCCATTAATGTCACTACTTGACACGCAGACTACCTTGTTCCCCAGCTTTTCTAGCATCTCTTCTTTAAATAGACCGTATTAACGGGTATTCCACAAGGCTAACTGTAACTTTTCAATTATATTATAGGCACTTTTTCTTTTTTGGTACCTTATCTGTGATCCTAACTTCAATTTCACATCCTTCTACATAACTCACAGCTGCACTAGACGTTTATACATGGGTCCTTTACAACAGCCATGAAAAGTAATGTATTTCCCCTAGAACTGATGCATACTTTTGAACTAGTTATTTTTCTCAGTGGTAACCTCTGTAGTCCAGTCATGCAGAATCAAACTTTGCATATCTTTTTTTTTTTTTTGCGGTACGCGGGCCTCTCACTGTTGTGGCCTCTCCCATTGCGGAGCACAGGCTCCGGACGCGCAGGCTCAGCGGCCATGGCTCACGGGCCCAGCCGCTCCGCGGCACGTGGGATCTTCCCGGACCGGGGCACGAACCCGTGTCTCCTGCATCGCCAGGCAGACTCTCAACCACTGCGCCACCAGGGAAGCCCAAAGCTTTGCATATCTTATACCTTATGTAAAACCAGGTTTTATTTTATTTTACCTTGTTAGATGTTTTGTAAAAGATATATGGGGTTTATGAAATGTTTATCAAGGTACGTGATTGACATTTTTATCAGTTTCGAATACGAAACTTTAAATTTTGAGTGTTTCTCTAAAGAAGAGGCATCCTGATGGATGCATGAAGAAAAGCTGTTGGCTCGAGGCAAGTGAAGTGTCGGGTATATATGTGACATAAGGGGCTCACCCTTTATTTAGTGAGTGTGTCTGTCACTGTAGAGGCTGTCAGAATTCTGTCAGTGACAAGGTCCCAGGAGGAATCAGATATGGAATATTTTTGATGGGTTAGGATGAGGATACGTTAACCCTCAATCACATTAGTGTGTGTACAAGGTCTTATTAAATATATAGACACGTTGCATTAATTGGAGAAAAGTTATTCGGCTTCAGTATGAGTTACTTTAATTTTATCCTGGTAAAAAGTGCAGGGAGGGAGGTACTGCAGTTGGAGGAGGAAGAGGTGCTTTGGAAGGTTCCCTAACTTCTTCTGAGACATTCTAAATCTGCAAGGGATACGTTTGGATCCCTAAGGGTCTTCACAGCTGTAGCATTATGTTAGTATAGACCATTGCTGTTCAAGAGAACTATAATGCAAGCCGCATTGTTACATTTGAAGTTTTCTAGAAGGCACTTAGAAAAATCTAAGAAGAAGCAGGTTAAATTAATTTTATAATATATTTTATTTAACCCACTATGTCCAAGATATTATCATTTCAACATGCAATCAGTATAAAGTCATTCGTGGGATATTTTATGCTCAATTTGGACTGTCTTCAGAATCTAGCGTATATTTTAAATTTACAGCGCCTCCAGTTGAGATCAGCCATGTTCAAGCAGTCCGTCACCACACAAGGCCAGTGACGGTTGCAGAGGAAGGTGGCCCAGGTGTGGTCTCTTTGTAAGTGGTTTGCATAATCCTGAGGTTGTCACATAGTTGCAGGTTTCGAATGGGCTGGTCCCATCTTTGATCTCTAGGGTGAGAGAAAACTAACTCAGAATGATCTCAAACCTTCATGTTTTTAAACTAGAAACAGTCTCTCTTTGGTCACGGGGTAAATTTGTATTCTGTCCTCTCCTCGGCCACATCTCCACCCAGCCAGCTCCCCATGGCTGCCACCTTGGTTAAATATCGAGGAGTGCGTGAACTGAGACAGTAGGGTCACAGGTCCCTTCCCCTCATTATGGATCCTTAAGGTGAAACATGATCCCTCCGTACCTGCCCTTGGCCTTGATGAGCTGGGCTGGATCCGAAGGTCCACCCTTAACCCTGTTAACGTCTTTCCGAAGGGCTGGGATTAAATGGACTTGAGCCACACACTTATGCTTATTTATGATTCCACTGGCTTCCCTAGATGAGGAGACATCCTACACAGTAGGCCCCCCCACGCCCCGACTCACTACAGCCGGAGCAGGGAAGAAAGCATTATTATTCCCCTTTAATTGACGGGGCCAGCAGATGGTTCCACAGGCCTCTTCTCCCTCAGCACCCCGACGTCCCAGCCTCTCTTGAAGAAGAGCTTGGTACACCCCCAGTTGTCCTCTTGCCGATGAGAGGATGGATAGCCTAAATCTACATTCTGTTTCAAAAAAGCTCATACCTTGACTAGTATCTCGATTTTAAACATTTCTTTTAACACAGAGTGACTTTGTAAACTATTGAGTGCAAATATGAAAATATCGAAAGGAAGAATCATTGTGTACGTGTAAGAAAGGGAACCCAGTTGTCAAATGCTGCGTTTTGATGATCTTTCTGGGTGCAGAAACGTTGCCCTCGTTCTCCTGTGATTTCTCCGTGTGGGTATCCCTCACGTTTCTGCCTGCAGATGATATGAGGAAAGGCAACTGTGCATCTGCTTCGTTCAGAGAAAATGTCAATTCACGGCCCTCTCCACCCCTCAGCCAACGCTAATGTTAGCATATTGCCGAATGAAAACGTTGTTCCATGTGCACTTGGGAAATATTCAGTGATGGTTACAGCTGAACAGGGCCAGGGGGTGGCAGCATCAGGCAGCTGCTGAGGCTGCAGGTCTGGCTGGGCTGCTCTGCTCAGGGCCAAGCCCAGCACCCTGGTGTTCTAGCCCCGTCAGCCCTGCATTTCCTAACACAAAGGCAGAAAGGACCTCTGCCACCTGGAAGATGATCTTGCCCAATCCAGAGAGTTTTCTTCAGTTGTGATGGGAAAGATGCAAAGCGGTGTGTGTTGCAATTAATGAAGTTTAACTGAAGGGGTGCTGGTCAAGCTGGTGGAGAGGATCTGGGGTCATGCGAAAGCCCCAGCAAACACAGTCGCTGCCCACGAACCTGCAGTCTGGACTTCCAGCAGGAGCACGGTCCTGGGAAGGGAGGGCCTCCGATAACAGCTTTGGACCTTAAGACTTTTGCATAGTTTTGCTTTCATAGGGCAAGTACACGGATTATTACTCAAGATCTTTTATGTCTCCTGCTATTGTAGGTGTATTTGTTCCATATTCTCTCCCTCCCTCGCTCCCCCTCTCTCCCTCCCTCCCTCCCTCCCCCTCTCTCCCTCCCTCCCTCCCTTCCCCTCTCTCCCTCCCTCCCTCCCTCCCCCTCTCTCCCTCCCTCCCTCCTTTTTATGCTGCAGTGCAGCTTGGCTTTTACTGTTTGTGATAGTCTGTGAAAGAGAGATTTTTGTGACTTGATGGCAGTCAAAGGTGGGAGTGATTTGTGAACTTTGAGACTCAACTTTTCTTTAAGTAGAGAGACAGGAAGAGGGCATTTTGCTTCTAGGAAACTGGACCTTTATGGATGAAGTAAAGAAAGAGGAAGAAAAGTATATCTTAATCATAGCAGTTAATGTCAATTTAGCATTTCCTATTTGTCAGGCACATGCTAAGCAACGTCTCCATGTTAGTTAGTTGGTAAAATACCCCTATGAGGCAGGTACTGTTATCCCTTTTTACATAGGAGGGAACTTAGATTAAGTGACTCACTGGCTCCGTGAGTTTCGGTAGGTGATGGAGCCAGGCTTCAGACGCAGCTGGGCTCCTCGCAGCTCTGTGCCTTCCCTGCACACCTATGTTATGTTGCCTTCTGAGGAAGCTGGTTGTTGGGTAGTGACGATGTAGCTCTTGGATGAGAACAGCTATTCAGGCGTTGTGCGAAGGAGAGATACGGGCCCACTTCAGCCAAAGAACTGTTAGCCTAACATGGATTGTACCTGAGGGAATTTCAAGACAAAAAAAAAGAAATCTCTGCTGTGAAAGGCAGGAGACGTTTGATGGCTCCAGCGTTGTGTAATGATGAGATACTAAGATTATCTGCTTGTATTCAGGGGAAAATTAAATAATTGAATAACTGGCTGTTGGAAAAAGAAGATAGAATCTATTTATGCATTTTTGTAAAGCAAATCAATTGAGAAGAAAGCGAAAATCAAAGGGTCCGGAGGGCTCCTGGCGTTTTGTGTGGAACCACACACCACAGTTTCATGTGCATTCTTGGCAACCTTCTCAGAAAACAGAAACAAAAACAGGAACAGCTCTTAAGGTTTGAATGAGGACAATTATACGATCAAAGGACTATTAGAAGACACCTTATCAATTCGTGGAAGGTATGGGACACTTATTTCAAAGTTATTTGAAACTTATTTGTGTTTCATGGGCTGTGAATTATTCCTCTAACCTTCCCATCCATCTTACCATTAGCGTTCTTCCTGGGATTTAGAATCTCTCTCTGCAGGCTCGTGTTCAGAGGAAGTTGTTTTGATGTGTTTGATTTTACCTTTTTTTTTTTTAACATCTTTATTGGAGTATAATTGCTTTACAATGGTGTGTTACTTTCTGCTTTATAACAAAGTGAATCAGCTATGCGTATACATATATCCCCATATCTCCTCCCTCTTGCGTCTCCCTCCCACCCTCCCTATCCCACCCCTCTAGGTGGTCACAAACCATCGAGCTGATCTCCCTGTGCTATACAGCTGCTTCCCACTAGCTATCTATTTTACATTTGGTAGTATATATATGCCCATGCCACTCTCAAATCGTCCCAGCTTACCCTTCCCCATTCCTGTGTCCTGAAGTCCATTCTCTACGTCTGCGTCTTTATTCCTGTCTTGCCCCTAGGTTCTTCAGAACCTTTTTTTTTTTTTAGATTCCATATATATGTGTTAGCATATGGTATTTGTTTTTCTCTTTCTGACTTACTCCACTGTGTATGACAGATCCTAGGTCCATCCACCTCACTACAAATAACTCAATTTCGTTTCTTTTTATGGCTGAGTAATATTCCATTGTATATATGTGCCACATCTTCTTTATGCATTCATCTGTTGATGGACGCTTAGGCTGCTTCCATGTCCTGGCTATTGTAAATAGTGCTGCAGTGAACATTGTGGTACATGACTCTTTTTGAATTATGGTTTTCTCAGGGTATATGCCCAGGAGTGGGATTGCTGTGTCGTATGGTAGTTGTATTTTTATGATTTTTCCTTTTTCTTTCTCTGCCTCCTTTTACTAATCCTTTCTAGTAGTTTGAATGGTTTCAGGATCCTGAGAGTAGAGTCGGGTTTTCTTTAAGTGGCTAAGGCTCCCATCCTGCGGCCATGTCAGGGGTGTTTCAGGGGTGTCATTGAGCTCATGGGAATTTGGACGCACTGTTAGAGAGAGGCTGTGTGCCTCGAGCCTTAAGGCATCCCAACTTTCTATGGGTTATGGCCTCAGGCAGTGATCCCTCACCCTCTCTTCTTGGCCTCCTTTCTGCTGGCCAGTGGGGAGCCTGGTTCATACACAGCCTCCTACCAGCCAGGGGTGAACTTTTATTCCCCCTAACCAGACAGAGCCAAACTCCTGGTTTCCTCTGCTTGCCATTTTGATCTTCATTTGTTTCTGGCCCATGAAGACTTTTTTTCCCTCCCATGTTTGTGTCTAGAGTGAAATGGGGTGTTGAAAGTGTGAACTCATAGCATTATCTTTACTCAGAAAAGATAGACCTATTTCAAATAAACATAACAAAAATCTCCCTAAAGGTAAATGGACTGAGGTCTGCATAATCAGCTCTCAGAAGTTTTAAAGAGACTTCCTTCTTTTCCCTGCTCTGTATGGGATATTGAATTGGTTTCTAGAAAGTTCCACCGCATTTCTGAGAGTCTCTGTTTCTACTCAGGGCTGTTTACAGCCACAGCCAGTGATCCCAGTTTGTTGGGATTTCTCTGAGTTTTCACATCCTTTTTAATGACTTTTAAATCCCCTTCTTGTAGTTTATTAGAGGCGCCTGCTTTTACCGTGTCTAGTTTGTGCTTTCAGCAGCTCAGGAGCAATAGCAACATAGTCATCAGCACTACTTTAGCATCTGGCATTTTTTCCCTTTACTTCAGTTCGCAAGGTTAGTGAGTATTGTGTGTAAGGGAAGAGCTAAAGAAGTGCTGGCTGGAAATCTACGGACTTGTCTAGGAGCAAATCGCCCAGTTTGGGGGAAAGGGGGGGATTTTGGACACTAGTGTAGGTCTGGATTTTTAGTTTACCACTTTGGATGAACATAGTGGTATCCCTTTCTAGAAGGTAAAGACAGTTTTAGATTTCTTGCCAGATGGGCAAGTTTGACATCCTGGGAAGTACTCGTGTTGGAGGAGAAAGGATTTTAGATGCAAGTCAACAGACCTGGCATGACTCCGACTCTGCCACTTTTGATTATTTTGTCTTGAGCAAATAACATGACCTCTGTGTACCTCAGTTAATAAATCTGCAAATTAACTGAATTTGACGAAGCAATTTCCAAGGTCTCCCCAGTGTTCCACGGGTTCCCAAGGTACATGCCATGGTCTCAGGGATGTTCAGGCCACATCTAGAGCCGGGTTTAGTTCTTTACTGAAAGGTCCCCTGCACCAGAGTGGCTAAGAGGTTGGCCTTTGGTGTGTGGCAAACCTAGCTTTGAATGTCAGCTCTACCTCGCACATGATTAAGGAGGTCACTAAACCTTCCAAGTCTTGGTTTCCTTATCTACAAAATGAAGACAAAAATTATATCTATTGTAGAGAGTTGTTTTGAAGCTTAATAAGATAATTCAGTAGAAAAATTTGCTCAGGGACTAGCACATAGAAAGCAATCAGTATGTCTCTCTTTTTGTTCATTGTAAACTCCTTGAGAGCAGGCATTCTGCCTTACCTATCTTAGTGTAGTTCATTTACCTTTTTATTTCAATTACTTAGTTCCATGTTTTATATGCAGTAGTGTTCAATAAATGTACAATTAAAGTATAATTTTAAAAAAAATTTTAAAATAATTATACAAATTTAGAATGAATACATGTCAAAAATTTATTTAGCTTTTTTTTTCTTTTTTTTTTAAGAAGATGTTGAGGGTAGGAGTTTATTAATTAATTTATTTATTTTTGCTGTGTTGCGTCTTCGTTTCTGTGCGAAGGCTTTCTCTAGTTGTGGCAAGCGGGGGCCGCTCTTCATCGCGGTACGCGGGCCTCTCACCATCGCGGCCTCTCTTGTTGCGGAGCACAGGCTCCAGACGCGCAGGCTCAGTAGTTGTGGCTACGGGCCTAGTTGCTCCATGGCATGTGGGATCCTCCCAGACCAGGGCTCAAACCCGTGTCCCCTGCATTAGCAGGCAGATTCTCAACCACTGCGCCACCAGGGAAGCCCTATTTAGCTTTTTAATAAAGGAATCAGCAAGATAATACAAGAAGAGGAAAATGATTATGTAGTTTATACCAAAATAATTTTTCTAAATTTGAGACAAAATTAGTTTATGCCCTTATGGGGGGATAGAACCATAACCTTTAAAGTGATCTCTTCTTGACATTTGTACCTCTGCAGGACAGAAATCCTCAAGTTAACCTACAGTCATAAAGTTCTTAGATAAGCCTGTGACACTACTCTAGAAAGACATTGTGAGGATATGCAAGTTCCTTTTTGGTATTTCCAAGTTTGGGGTAATTTTTCTAAATAGTTATAATAAGACTAAACCCAAAGTATTATTTATCTTAGAAAAAGATTAAACAGGAATATGATTCTAGTATATAAGTATCTGTTTTCTGCCTAAACTTATAATAAGTACTAAGTTCATCCATAATTATGTTTTCATAATGTTTCATTAAGGGGAATGTAGGGATATTTAGGAAAGCACGACTAATTTCTAAGATAACATGGAGAGTAACCATTTAATAAGTGCTTACATGGGCCATGCACCATAATGAGGGTTTTATGTACGTTTTAGTTTAATCTATAAACGATCTTGTGAGGTAGGCATTATCTCCATTTTGAAAATCAGATAAATGAGTCTGTGAGGTTAAATAACTTAATCAAGATTACGAAGCCAATATGGGCCAGAATTGAGGTTAGTCTGCTCCTGAGTCTTAGGTTTCCTGCAGTGCCCTATGTATATACCTCCCTAAATTGTAAACTCTCCTGAATTTTAAAGTACATCTCTAGGTAACATACAGATGAATGGGTCTAGTTTTGCTTATATGATACAGCATATACAAAATGGTTCTTTTTCCTATAAGAGACTTGCCATTGTGAAACTGCTTGAGATAAGTGGCCTTTCAGTTCCCTGGTCACTGGATTAAAACATGCATGTTTTAAAGAAAAGTAGAACTATTCTATTTGCTCCTTTTAAAGGCTCCTGTTCTCAGGTTGTCGTCTTTGTAACTTATCTGTCTTCCTTATATCTCTTCTGGTCCCCAAAATGTCTGTAGGTGGGCTGGATCCTTTCCATTCTGGATGAACTGCAGCTGAGCCCTCAGCCTCCGGTTGGGGTCCTTCCTCTGGGGACCGGGAACGACCTGGCTCGAACTCTCAACTGGGGAGGGGTAAGAACTGCCCTCAGGGGCTGCCCATGTCATCCAGCAACAGATCTCCAAACCCATAGATGCTCAAGTGGAAGGGGCACATGCTACTCTTGTTCAAGGACCAAGTTAGAGTTGAGAATCAAGGTCCCCCATGAACCATGGTTTTATCTGGTGACTTCTTCAATTTAAACTTACAGTCAGCTAGAGAAGAAGGGAACATTTTATATTTAAAAAAAAATGGGGGTTAGTACACAGGCCTGGGGCTTTTTGAGGTACCCACTAAAGACAGAGGGTGGGTTGGCCTTAGGTCCTCATGTTAAACAATCACAGAGACTTGAATTGCTCCTGACCCCCAGTCCTCTCCAGAAGAGTGAGTCTGGTTCAGAGTTACAATCCTGGAAGAGTTATGGCTTTGTTTGAGCATTTAGATTTCTGGTCAGTGTCGTCATGATTTTATACAGGTTATACAGGTAACCAACTGTTGGTTATACAGGTAACCAACTGTCCTTTTCAACATGGAGCCAATTCGGGAAAGCTTGTTGAAAGTAATTTACCTGTCACTAACCAGCCATTTTATCATCATCATCATCATTATTTTTATCGTACTAAGAAAATAAGAAAGCACAATATACTAACATATGCTGCCCCACCAGCTTTTTAACTGCTCATATGAGACCATTGCCTGGGCTGAGCTCCATGAAAACTATCTTCAGATATTAGCAGATGTTACTCTGGCTTTTGGGTGCATTCACCTCCCATAGGTGATAATTATGTCCAGATATTAGCAGATATTTATTTGGCCTTGGATGAATTAACCTCCCATCGGTCTTTTTTTTAAAGTAAACATGGTATAAATCATAAATATATTTACATGAATTAGCTAAATGTATTATTGGTATTAATTCCTCTTATCCAAATCAGTGACTTGACTGTCCTTAATAATCGTGCTATCAGTAATGTGTGCTCAAGGAGTAAGTAGCTAGCTCCCTGGCAGGGCTATTCCTCAGTCAGACTTGCCCTAGGTCCTGGAAGGAATGGTGTCCTAGTACAAGGTCAGGGAGAGGTGAGTGAAATGGAATGTCAGTGGAAGAAATTGTCTAGCCGATGTCACCTTGATTCTTTTCCCGCTTTTCCACATACACTTGTTCTGTGTATCCTCCAAATTCCTCTAGTTTTCACTTTTCACTCTGATAAAAACAGCCATCCAGCATGGATCTCAAAAGCCTGCCGGTGGCCGTTGGTTCTTGGTGCTGGCAAAAGTCATTCCTCAGCTCAAATCAGCTAGAGTTAGTATTTCTGTGCACATTACCCATGCCTATTGTCTTAAATTCTAAGTACCTCGAGGAGAACAGTTTACTCTCCCAGCCTTGCTAATTGCAAAATAAACAGCTGTAGAACAAGGGCTCTGCCTTGCATGAAATACCTTTGGCTGTACTGTTCCCTTCTCCAGACAGCAATGTGTGTGCTCTTTGATTCCTTAGGGCTACACCGATGAACCTGTTTCTAAGATCCTTTGCCAAGTAGAAGATGGGACGATTGTACAGCTAGATCGCTGGAACCTCCATGTGGAAAGAAACCCAGACTTGCCTCCAGAAGAACTTGAAGATGGCGTGTGTAAGGTTAGAGAGTTCTTCCTTCAGCAGAAAGCTAACCCTGGAGTATCTGCCTGAGTCACAGGAAATACGTTCCTGGCTGGAGGGTCATGTGCTGATTCCTTCCTATGAGATGACAGGACGGTGTTTGAGTTGACGGCTACTAGGGCTATGAGTATAACACTTCCTGATGATTCTGCCCCGTAGACGTCTAAAGACCAAGATTTCCTACCTACTTCCATAGCGCAGGGAGCTGTTCTCTGTCCTCAAATTCCACACCAGAAAGAAATATATCAGTTTTCTAATCTTTCAAATTCATTGCAAACTCTTAACCTACGAGAAGTTAAAAAAAATCGTATGATCTGAAGCATTAGGCACAGGGTCTTTCAAAAGAAAGAGAAATGCCTGGGATTTCTGGTCTGATAGCAAATATTTCAATTTCATCACTTGATTGGGACATCAAGATGCCTAAATAAATGTTTGACTTAGTGTTTTTCCTTCAGTGATTGAACTTGTATCTCAACCCAAGACAAACCAAGGGACATAATTGTAAAAATGCTACTATAGAGCTTCAGGGGAACATTTGGCTTTAAGTTCTGGCCTCAATCTCAGATAAATTTGATAGGTTTCTGAGTAGACACTTGCTTTCTATTACTTTCCGCTTTCCTTCTACAACAGTGTTTTCAAATTTTTGTTGTGTAAGAATCTCCAGGTGTGCCTATAAAATGCAGATTACAAGATCCTATTCCCAGTGATTCTGATTAAGTAGGTGCAGGGTGAAGGCCCAGGCATCTGTACTTAAACGGCATCCCTGCTATATTGGGTTGTGCCATTGACTGAGGCCAAGATTTCATGGTGGTTTCAGCCTTAAAATTCGATATCATTTTAGACCAAACCAATGCACCTTTACTGATTAGTGCCATGATCCTGACCAATTGTGATAGATGCTCAAGTTACTTATTTGGCTAAAATTGGTTAAAACATGTTTGTCTTACCTTCATGGTTTTTTCACCTAAACTATGATCCAGAAACTATAAGGTTGTTAGTAGATATCATGATTGCTCAGTTGATCTTGAGTTCTTAACGTCACAACGTTGTTTGAACAAGTGTCATCTTGGGATATAATACTTCTTCCTAATGTATTTGACTTACAGAAATTGGATAGAAAACAGCTGAAGTACAAAGAAGTGTACCATATGGAAATGTTATGGACCTAACCCCACTCAACTTGGAATGGTTAGATCCTCAATAGCAATCTATATTTAATTCTCTTCCCAATAGCTTAAGAAATGGAAAGACTTCTTGGTGCAGCCTGGGAACATCAATCCAGATAATTAAAGGGTTTTGAAAGTGAATTTTTGAGGAGATGTGTAGGAAATCAGGGCAATTTTTCCTGGAAAATATGAATAAGAACTTAATAACAGACTAAATTGTGATGTTATTTAGAGGATGGTGACCAGATGTTCTCCTAAGTTATCAGTGGATGCTAAGACATGGGTTAGAATTGTAGCCAAAAGAGCATAAATGGGAGAAATGAACATATCTGCGCTTTTGGCAGGATCACCAACCCTTGCTGTCATTACTAAGGACTTGTATTTTGTTTCAGTGCAGGAACTGGACATTCTCATATTTGAAGCCAGGAGAGTGAGACATGTTTTGGCAAGGTTCTGTGTGTTTAGTTTCTCTCCCTGTTCTCTAGTCGGTTGTAACGACTTCTAAGGGCTGATCTGACCTCTGAATCAGTACAAGCTCTGACTCGGCGTTCCATCGAAGGGTTCATCCTTTATTTCAGTTTTTCTCTTTCTGCATTAATATCTCTTGCTCTCCCTCTGACTCTTCCTCTCATTTTATTTTTCTCTTAATGGGACACGATTATCGCTCTAGTCAAACAGAAAATCTTACTGATCAAGGGGCATATGAAACCCTGTAATAAACTTACTTTTGAAATCTTGAGGCCAAACACTTATTTCTAATAGAAGAGAAGTGCATTTCTATCTGGAGGATAAACCTGATAATTATCTGGAAACATTATCTAGGCTGAGATAAAATTACCTCTCCATTTCCTTTTTTTTTTTTTTTTTTCTTTTTGTTTTGCGGTACATTGGCCTCTCACTGTTGTGGCCTCTCCCGTTGCGGAGCACAGGCTCCGGACGCGCAGGCTCAGTGGCCATGGCTCACGGGCCCAGCCGCTCCGCAGCATGGGGGATCCTCCCGGACCGGGGCACGAACCCGTGTGCCCTGCATCGGCAGGCGGACTCTCAACCACTGCGCCACCAGGAAAGCCCCTCCATTTACTTTTAACGTTTATCTTTCATTCTGAGTTGCAGAAGGAAAAGTGTAAGAACCACCATTTGCCTTCTAGCATTTTCCACATGCTTTTCTAATTCAACTGAAGCTTTCAAATCATATCAGCTTTGTAGTTTTAATGCAGGACTTTAGGCTGCATAGTTTGTTCTTTCCTTTACTCAGCTTGTAGCAGTAACAGCCAGGGACCCAGAGGACTCTGGGAAGGAAAGCTAAGGCTTGTATGTGTATCTGTGTGTCTGCGTTGCATATTTCAGAGTCATATTAAAGATTAGAGTTGATAGACTAAATAGGAATCTGAATACTGATAAATACACACACACACACACACACACACACACACACACACACACACACACACACATATATTTTTATTTTTATTTTTATTTTTCCTCTAGGTTGAGAATAGCTGAATGGCTCCCACTGACTTATTGCTTACATGACTTTTGTCAAAAAATGTATTTTTTTGGAAAATAATTGAAGGGTAAACAAATGTTATTCATTTTAAGTTGCAGTATTAATATGCTGAACGTAAATTCTTGAAAAAACTTGCATCCACTGATTAAGAAGGTTAGACACGATCCTTACAATTGAATTTACTTGCTAAGTTTGCTTGTTGAATCATCCTGTGTAACTATTACAAACGTGCATCCCTCAGCTTATGAGGTTCTCTTATTACAATGTACACAAGAATGGTTCTCATTGAATAATTTGTATTTGTATCCCTTTTTTCCTAAACTATTTAAAATTCTTAGGAGTATCGTTTGAGTTGAGCTTTCACTAAAGAATTAATTCAAAAATCCATTGTTCCTTCCACATAGACACCCTGCCTTGAGTTTTAATTGATCGTCCTCCCAGGGACTTGCCCCAGAGACAAGTGTCTGGCTTTAGGTTTTATTTTCCTCTTTTTGCCTGGTCACACACAACTTCACCTCTGCCTTTGTTCATCATTGCAGCTTCCTCTGAATGTTTTCAATAATTACTTCAGCCTCGGATTTGATGCCCACGTCACACTGGAGTTCCATGAATCCAGAGGTGAGGACAACGTCCCATTTCCATCTCCCAGGGAGGAAGTTGCCAGCAGGTGTTTTGCATGTTCCGTTTTGTTCGCATATCACTTAAATGTTGACAGTGTGTCTAATGCAGTTGCATTTGAACCTTCATGTTGCCCCTGGGAGCTAGACAAGATAGGAACTTATTACAGATGTTACTTTGAGACCTCATTGTTTAGGATCTCAAAGATGGTAAAGGTCAGGACCAGATGTTTACTCCGGATCTCAGGACTGCTAATCTTTAGGTTTGACTAGAAACTTTGAAGTTAGCGAACTACTAAGAAGTGATAAAAAGAGAGTCTTTCACTGAAGTCATTAGAATACTTACAGCTTCTCAAACCACCCATTATTAAAGTTCAGGACTTTATAACCAAGGTCATTGGAATCTTGTAGCCAAACATAAAAGTCTTCCCTGTGTGCACAAAAGAGACAACAGTCACCTGTTGTCAACAGTACGGGGGCTGGCTATAGGTGGTTTAGGTTGAAAGAAAAGGGCTTGACGGTGATTGGATTAGGCCTGGAAGGTGCTTGGAATCTCCACTGGACGAGGTAGTATGAGTGAGGGCTGGTGGTCATTTAAGTATTAGAAGAGATGGAATCGAGATTTGGGGAAGCAAAATAACTTTTGAAAGAGAAATAAGATGAAATAATGACAAGTTAAATATTTCATCAACATTTTCTTATGTCATTCAGAACTGAGAAAGTTTAGGATTTGGGCTTATGCTTTGAAGCCTCAATCTCTTGCTTTCTTGGTCTCTCTTAATCTCTTTCTCTTAAACTCTCTTCTTGTACAATACGTCTATGTCTCTGCCTGTACCTAGTCCCTTGTGAATATGGTAACATGTAACCAAAATAATGCTTGGCTGCAAGTATAAGTAATTTGTGAGATAAAAGTCATAATGAGGGATTCTTTTACTTTTCCTCTAGATTCTGCAAGAGCCTCTAAGCTTTTAACTCATAGAATTTGAAATACAGAGTACAAAAGGCTAAAGTTCAATGGTTCAGATTCCAGTAATAATGCAGAGAAAGTTCTGACAACACTTTTATATACTAAAGATCAGGAATGGGGCTATAGGATTAAGGCTGTTAGAAGACAAAATAAAAGTAGAGTATAAACCTGTAATTCTCTTACTGAATTCAGCAATTTTGTTAGACTTTGCATTCCTGGTTTCATGAGGCTTTGAGGGTCAAATGCTGAGCTAAGTAGAAGGAGTACTGATTAAAGAAAGAGTCATAGTTTTCTCTGGTTAACCAGAAAATCACAGATAGAAAGCTTGGTTGACAACGGAACCATAAATAGCAAATACCCAAATCAGAAACACCGACACGCTCCGCACCTCCCTGCTCTAGACAGTTCTCAGAGATTAGATATTCAGAGGGTCCTACATTAGGGCTGGCATTTATAACCTGCTGCCTTTCCTAATTTAAGGAGAGTAGACTTGGGGAAGTAACTGGAGATTTCTTTCTCCATTTCTTACCCCATTTATTTCTCATATTCTTTGGGAGACTCTGGATCTGGGCTTCCTAATAAAATCTTTACGTTTCTTAACAGTACTTGTAAAGTCGTACAGTTATCACTAATGCATGAACCTCCAAATTAGACATCCTGCCAGGAGAAGAGGTCTAAGTGAGTAAGTGGCGGACAGAGAGCTCATTCAAGGGAGACTAATATTTTGTCTTATTAATCTGAAAGTTATCCTAATGATATGTTTCCTTGTGGTGAAACTTTGGTGCCTCAGAATGAGAGGGCAGCAAAGAGAGACCTCACGGTGGAAAGACCAGGCTTAGAAAGAATTCTTGTGGGAAAGCGATTTTTTTCTTTTCTTTTAAACTGTGGAACTATTTCATTTTAGAGAGGAACATACAAATTGTGGTGTATATGTATGTCTACATCGTTCTATATGTGTGATTATAAAATAATTGGTTGAAAGATGCCAAGAGTTAATACTTTACTTTGAATACTTTATTGCCGAGGCTTAGTGTAAGTGCTTTCCTGCAATCGGAGAAGGAATTGCAAACATTTTCCCTGCAGGTAAGCCCAGGCTCTTGAGGAAAAACAGCCGCTGAAGAGCTGGATAAGGGAGGATTGCTGTTGACTGAGAGTAACGCATACCATACTTACAGAGAGGATATTGAGATGGTACACGATAAATATGCACAAACTATTGGAACCAGACTTGGTTGACATGCCTAGACCAGAGGTGTGGACTTCTTAGTATCTGTTAGTCTATTCTGTTTGCATTAAGTAAAAAAAAAAAAAATCATTATTTATGATGAAAGGTATAATTACTCAAGCTATTATTATTATTATTATTTTTACTGTTTTCCATTTATTTGGATTTTCCCCAAAATCCAAAATTCCCCAAAATCCAAATCCAAAATTGAGTCAAGAAATCTCAAGCTCAGCTGCAGAAAGAAGAGAAAGATAGCAGGCCGCATTTTCAATAGGGGCACACGTACTTACTTTGTTGGTAGGTTGTGTGAGTGGCAGTTCTCAAGCCACACAAACCATAGTTGAGACTTCAAACTGTTCTCAAATACAGCTGCTCAGGGACTGAGTTCATGACAAAACTTGTATCGTTTGCCATCAAATACTTGCAGAGTGATTCAGAGCCCCATAAGAGCCATTACCAAAAAACAAACGCAAAAGAGCTTGCGTAGAATAACCGATTCGTTACTAGTCCAAAACTACAATACATTGGGAATTACGCTCATCCATTTACATGCAATGGGTAGGAAAAACAAGTCTCACTAAAGCAGAATCTTAAAAAATTTAATTGCAGAAACAATTTTTGGCATAGATGTGAAATAACCCATCAAATTGACATGGGACAAATGCAGACGTCTGCCTTACTATTGATACTTATATTGTATTTCTTTTAGAAGGGACAATTAAAACGACATTTATTTTGAGACAGTTTATTAGTGGCATTACTGTGTAAATGCCTTTAGAATTACCAGTAAAAAATCAAGCAAGGAGTAGAGATAGTCTTAACATTTTGATTGACTTAACATTTTGTATATACAGAAGGCAAACATGAATCATTTCATCAGATAGAAGGTATACTTAATTTGATTGGAAAACAGAAGCTTTTTTATTCTCATAGTGGCTAAGCCATGCATGGCTGAACTGTTGCACATCAGAACGTGCAGTTGTTTGGAACAGAATGGAGAGTTTTAATAGGATTGGTCATTTAATTGTCAGCTGGAGTCTCGCCCAGTGCTTTAATCACTACTGCATTATGACAGTGCTTGAGGAAGTACATTGAAAATATTCCAATCCATTAACATATAGGCATGTTAACGATGATTATCATTATCAGGTAGCAAAGCAAGGTCTCGCTTTGCCAGCTGCGTGAATTAGATTGTCATTTTGGGGGGGACATGAAGGATATTAAACACATCAAACTTTTAGTCTGAGATTGTCTGCTAAAGTTGTACTGCCTCATTGAAGTTACTTCTTATTCAGAGGATTTGAGCCTCTGCTACAAGGTCAAGGAAATACAACTATGACTCTAGAGGAAGCAGTTTTTAAATCTGATTTAGGATTTGCTATTTTCACCGAATATACAGAGACATGCAGATCAGCATGTTTCAAAAGATTATGAATGTTTCATGATTCATATGGAGAACTGACAGATTTCTTTAAAAAGGTGTTATTTTCAGTGGCTTACCAAATCATCACCATCACTGCAAAGGACACACTGCCAGGCTCTTGCCCAGGTAATAAGACTTAGGCACAATCTGCCCTCGAGAAACTCTCACTGTCCGAGGTTCTCTGTAACCTTCTTTTCCATCTTGAACCTCAACGTGGCATCTACTCCTCGTTCAAGACTCAAGTGTACTTGCCTCTGGAACACTTTTCTGATCATTCCCTTTGTGTGTGACTCCTACTTTGTCTTACAGAGACATCTTTCTATGGCATATACAAAAGGACATTTTATTTTTCATTTTCAGACCTGTCTCCCCCACTCTAAACAACATGAGGGCAAAAGACTATGTCTTTACTTTCATATTCCTTGTGCCAAGTCCAGTGGCTGTCTCAATGTTTGTTACAGGAACGGAATGTTTAATTGAAGGATGGGCCTGTATATAAAAAATAAATAAAAGTAGAAGGGAATATAAAGTAAGGGTAAGATTAGTTGTTCAGACAGTGTATAATGTGGGAGTTTGGTAGGGACTGTTGGCAGGACAAAGGTATCAGGGGAAAGTTTCCAGAAAGGGTAGGAGGGAGTATAGTAGGAAATAAAGAAGGAGTTTGTTGTAGACAAGAAGTAAAGTGGGCAAGGGCATTTCAGACAGGAAGGAAAATGAGTTTGTGATAAAGATACGGGTTAGGTGACCAACTAATACATAATGTAAAATTTTTGCAATGGTGTTAGAAACATGAAGATAATGTTGATAAAAATATTTGTCCTTAATGGGACATGACATTGGAAGGAAAGATTTTTATAATATATACAATTTGAATTGAAGGTGGCACTGTACTGTGGGCATAGATTTTAGAGTCATTTATATATACATAACTGAAGTCTTAAGATTGAGTAGATATCCAATGCAGAGAATTTGGAAGATGTGTGTTATGTGAGGTTCAAATCACTTACTGATTTTTATAAACATAGTGTTGAACTTATATTTACTCCCTAATAGGCAAGACCAATTTCAGACAAAAGTAGGCTTTAGGATTCCATTCTAATGGCACATATGTTATTGTGTTGTATACAAAGATGGGATTAATATATTAAACTATTGGAATGGATTATAGCCAGGGTCTGATCATCATTATAAATGGATTACATCCAGAGCGAAATCATTTAGATGATGAGATTTGGGAAGTATGAGCTAATGAGATTTAGATGAGATTTTTGGATTTTGAGTTGATGCTATAATTGAGATGAGACCTTTAGGGACCTGGGAGGGAGTGAATGTGTTTTTCATACGTGAAGGATGTAAATCATGGAGTCCAGAAGGTGGACGATGTAGGTAGAATTTTGGTCTCCATGACCTTTGCCATCTGGTGTCACGCTTGCCATTCAAAAATAGGTTTGGGATTTGGAGACTTCCAGCTAGTCAGCCAGCTGTCTGATGAGAAATGACTTGGAGAAAGACCTACCCCTAAGAAGGGATTAATGATCATATGGGACAAAAGAGCAGAAAGCAAATATTTACAGTGGGTTCCTTTGGAATCTCTTGGAATTTTATTAGAAAGAATGTAAGGAAATAGCATTTCATTTGGGGATTTTTTAATCCGTTGAATTCATGTGAACATTTTCCAATGCAAATTCTCGTCTAATCGTTTTATGGTCCTCAACCTATATAACGTTCAGGAACAAACTCAAAATTAAACCATTTCAGTCAGAGCTTTTGTTGTCCTATGCCCTGGGTCCATTCTGCAGGTCATCTGTATCTATCTATCTATCTATCTATCTATCTATCTATCTATATTTATATAACTTCACTAAATCAAATGATGTTTCAAGGCCTGTCACAGACAACAGTACAGATGGTAGTTAGGAGTTTTTGCAAAATATGAAAGCAAATTCTCTATTAATTATTATCCAAATTCCCCATATTTAATTAAATTTGAAACTGCATAGATAGTTTATGGAAGCCATGTCCTATGGAGGTCAAAGCAAATAATTGACCCTCCCCCTCCTCCCCCTCCCTCTTGCTTCTATCACCCCTGCACTGTATCCCTGCCAGCCCTCTATTTTGAATAGAGTCTAGAGTGTTTCAGCCCTTAATGTGCGTGTGAATCACCTGGAGAACTTGTTAAAGCAGATTCCTAGACCCCAGCCCCCAGACGTTCTAATTCAGCAGGTTCAGGGTAGAGCCTAAGAATTTGCATATCTAGCAGGCTCCCAGTTGACGCTGTCACTGATGCCAGTTTGGGGCTACACTTTGCAGCACTGGACAACTGTGCCAACTGCCTGTAACTAAGGGAAAGATGATGATGAAGCTGTTGGGTCCTTGGGATGGGGAGGGAGAGGGAAGACGTAGGGGTGCTAATCTAACTCACTACCTTTAATCAGGTCTCTATAACAAAACTACCTTTTCCCTTTTACAGAAGCAAATCCGGAGAAATTCAACAGTCGTTTTCGAAATAAAATGTTCTATGCAGGGGTAAGTATATATTTCATTTTTTTATGATTACACATTATTTATACTAATTCACTCATGGTAATAAAGATGCTAACTATACTCTGCTAATAATTACACACACATCTCAGATGTTTACATGTGTGTCTATATATGGTTAATGTTTAATGTCTTGGTTTAAGAATGAAAGTAAGTATGTATTTCTTAAGTTAGTTGTCAGAGAGTTCATCATCTTTGAACTTAAAAGCCCTGAAAGTTGTACTGAGGGCATGGTATTCAAGGAGTGGTGTGAAAAGCAAACATCAAAGCCAATCTAGAGAATGAGGAAATTAGGTAGATTGAAGGATGTATGGCATGTCTTGGGTTAGAATGTAGTTTTCATAGGGGCACGTATGAACTGACATTTGGATGAGAAATTGACAGAATATGGGAAGTTTTTCATGGAAGCATAGATGAGATTAAAGGGGCCCCCTTCTTTTTCCTTCTCCTCCTACTCGGGGACATCCTTGGGCGTGAATGGCTGGAAAGAAGAAAAAGGGGCCTCTAAAATATTGATTTTAAAAAGTGTGGCTTAAATTTTACCACTGGATAGAGGGAATTGAAGTAAAACGGGGTGAAATAAGACATTCTCAGTGGCAAGTTAAAGATTATATCAGCATCTAATGGACAAATAGGAAGATCAGGAAAGGTAGTCAGATCTCCAAACTGACCCTTGAAATTACCTACATTTTCACTCTCCTACTGTGATCTTAAATTTTATTATAGGTTACTTTTTTTTTTTTTTTTTTTTTTTTGCGGTACGCGGGCCTCTCACTGCTGTGGCTTCTCCCGCTGCGGAGCACAGGCTCCGGACGCGCAGGCTCAGCGGCCATGGCTCACGGGCCCAGCCGCTCCGCGGCATGTGGGATCTTCCCGGACTGGGGCACGAACCCATGTCCCCTGCATCGGCAGGCGGACTCTCAACCACTGCACCACCAGGGAAGCCCCTATAGGTTACATTTTGAAAACAAAGAAAGAATTCACTTAGTCTCTGCACTAGTTTACTGTAGATTCAGCAAAAGGAGAACTTGTCTTATATTTTTGCATAACTTAGAATCACTAGGACCTATCTATCTTACAGAAGCAAGGATTTGGCGTAAGCATGCAATGAAGATTTCTTTCTTTCTTTCTTTCCTTGTATAGGCAGCTTTTTCTGATTTCCTCCAGAGAAGCTCTAGAGATTTATCCAAGCATGTTAAAGTTGTCGTAAGTATTGAATGTGTTGACTCGTTTCATTTAAATGTAAAAAGCATGCCCCCTAACATGAACCCCAAATACCAGTTTATATACTTAATCAGTGGGCTGCATAGAACTTTAACTGAATTGAGTGTAGTTTGCTCAACCAACATTTATGAGCATTTAGTTATGTGTCAGGCGCTGTCTTAGTTGCTGAGGATGAAGTTAAATAAGATGACTGGCTTCACCACTGAAGAAACTCACAGTTGAGTCATGAGGAAGGGCACATAACTCTGGGCAGAACAATATAATCAATGTTGTTATTGGATTACTTATATAATATACTGGTGGCACAAAGGGAGAAATGAAAACTGCCCATGGTGCAGTCGGGGAAGTCATCAAAGGAATGAAGTTGGGCTGGCTATTAAGGTAGAAATAGATGCTCACCAAACAAGTATCTTTATTCCCAGCCTATCTGAAGCGTCTCCATCTTAGAAAAATACTTTGATTTCATTATTTTGTGGTCACTCGCTCTCCAGCCTGCTCAAGATCCTTCACCACTTAAGAGATTTTTTTTTTTTTTTTTTGGTGCTATTTCCCTCTGGGTCTGTATCCCAGGTTTTAGGGATACTCATCTTGGAGGCAAGGGAGATGGGAAGTCATTTTTTCTCTAAGAGATATATTTAAAAATAGCGTATCATTGATTATTAAGAAAGACAAAGTGTTTCCTTATAGTAAACAAGTTAAAAGAGGGAATGAACATGACTTTGCTGCACATACCTGTATAAGGGAAGAGAAACATGGAAGATAGAGAAAAATATATAGATGGGAAAGAAGGAATGGGAATGTAGCAATGCTTGAATTTATCGTGGAATAGATAAAGAATAGCATTTGTGACAGGAGGGGACAGGACAAAAGGTATACATTTAAGTAGAGACAAATATATGACCTTAAACTAATGGATTTATAGAGGAATATAGAGGAGGCTGAGAGGATACAAATTCAAATTCGTTGTCACCAATAAAGCCTGTAGGAGACATGAATCTCCTAAATCAGTTGAAACAGAGTTTACCACTAATCACCCTGGGCATCACTTTCAGATGTTTCAGTTCCCATGAAATACCAACGAAAAGCAAGCATCCTATAGCAGTAGCAACTTTTGAAAACTGAAATATTGCCTTTTTAAAGCTAGATACAAGAAAGACACATGGTCCATTGAACTGTGAAGATCTTGATTTTGATAAAATGATGGTTAGTTAAGTAGCAGCAACCTTGCCTCAAACTTCCCCTGTTTCTTCTTTGGCTGCCTTCAACCAAGCCAAAAATAAACCTTCCCTCCTCTTGCAGTATTTTTCACATTATTAGGAACATTGCAGCACCTGCCGGGAGAGCCACTGAGCGGAGGGCAGTGGCCATATGGAATGGTAATGCTGTCCACTGTTTAACTCAGCTGGATGGAAATTAAGCTCTATGCCGCCTCACCACTAGAAAGCTTTTCTCCCACATCTGGCAGTCCTCCTGATGAGAAATATCTCAGGCATGGTTGGCTGTGTATCAGGGATTAAAAGAAGCTTGTAGAGAGGCCAAGGTGGCAGTCAAATAACTAGAAAAGATTTGATATCAGCCTGTACATGTAACATTCCAGGTGGATTGGTCTACGTAATCATCTCTTTTTTTTATGAAGAGAAAAAAAAACAATAGAAACTAAGTCTGAACAATTCTGATTCAGTCCTAGGTCTATCTTTATGAGGTATATGACTTTGGGGGAAGCATTCAACCTTTCAGAAGAGTTCTCTCTCCTCATCTGTAAAGCAGGCATAACAGCATATGCATTTGAAGCAACAGTTACTGACCATTGTGCTGTGACACAAGGATATTTCTACAACGACATCATTGTATGTTTCCTGAGTGTGAGATGAAAAGGATGGGGGGTTAGAGCAATTAGATGTACACATAACAGCAGACCATCTTATCTTTGCCACAGGGTGAAGTCAGTATTTCCAAGGTAATAGTTAATAATCTCTCACATGAATGCTACACACACACAGACACACACACACACACACACACACACACACCCCAGAGGACAGTAATGAAAACCTACATACAGCATTATTTTGTTCTGCTTCACATGTGTTCTTCTTCTTGTTTTGATTCATCAGTGTGTGAGCTTGTACACAGGAAGATATTTTGTGTGTACATATTTTCCTTTGTGTGTTTGAAGTAAGGAAAAAGTTGAAAACGGCCGCTCTAAAGAGTTGTAAAGTTTAAATGCAATAATATATAAGAAAATTTTGTAAAACTCAATACATTGTAAGGTGCCCATCCTCACAGAATTCGATGAGTTTCCAGAATCGCTGATGAGTTTTTCAGGAGGAGAAAGTAGAAAATTTTTTTAGAAAATGAATTCTAAGTACAATAATATTAAGTATAATTTTTTTCTGTAATGCAACAATACTGCTTTGCATGCTTTTGATGTATCACATGCTATTTTTAAAAAGTTCAGTTGCTTTCAACACTCAATTTTGATCATTTAAGATGTCTACATTTTTTCTTCACTGGTAGAGCCATCTATCAACTCATTTCAAGTCCTTAAATTGGGAGACCTCATGTTTATTTAAGTATCTGAGAGTGTTGTAAAAACACCTTCAGTCAATGTCCAGAATTTGATTCCTATCTAAAAAACGTTTGAAAATACTTTGTTTATTTAGGATTGTAAGATTTCCCAGGAACAATTTTTGAGAATGCTCATGAAAAAAAAATTATGCTGTGTTAAGATCAGCTGGGAGGAGAATGAGACAACCTTGACCACTAGCAGAGTCATTTTACCTGGATTGAAACTCCCTCTGAAGCCATCCTTAGAAATTAGCAGGGAGCTTAGGAATGCTTTACCCTCTCTTCAGCAGAGAAGACAGTGGGGGAAATTCTGTGATGAGGGTGTGAGGAGAGCAAATATAAAAGCAGGCTTTATACCTTTGACATTGAGAGGCCTACAGTCATGACTAGACTGTTCCTCTTTTGGCATTTGTCACCAGTGGGAAATGAGAAAGGGAAACGAAACCCCTTTCTTTGATTAGTCAGATGATGCTCTTGAGGAAAGTACTAACTGGTGAGGGAAGCCACACACACAGAGGTATTGAGGCCAAGCCACCCTGAGGCTCTCGAAACCCAGGGTCACGGCCAGGTTCAATATGGCGGTTTATCGCAGAAGACCGGTCACAGTCTGTAAGAGATTAAATTGATAAGAGCAAATCACTAATTAGTGATTGCTAACACTAATTTATAACAGATACTTTTAAAAAAGCATGCAGGGTATATTCCTTTTAAACAGCGTTCAAAATATTATGTTGAATATTTTCAAAATAAAAATTATCTCAGAAAGCAAATAAAATAAATGGTCACATTCACGACTATTGTTTGAATCAGATGACTTTGGTAGAGATTGCTACTGCCTCAACTTGAGGATTCATCCTTTTTATTCTTTTAAACGTTTATAAATTTTCTAATGTTGATACTACAAGCCAATTTATGCTATCCAGTAATAATCCAAGGTTAAGAGTGATGATCGTTCCTTTGATTGTGAGACCAGAGAAAAATCATTCTGGTCAAATGGCAGCTTTGTTTTTATATTCAATCAAAACAAATCCAAGCCCAGAACCCTGGGTCTGGGAAAGTTATAATCAGAATAAAGTTTCAATCATAGTAATGGGCATCCACTTCAGCAGAGACAGGGACAAGGGGAAGACCATGGTACATGCTGTTGTCACCCTAGTTGTCTTTTAGACTTGAGCCTACTTCAGAATCCTTGCTTTTTTGCTTTGATTGTTGCAGTGTGATGGAACAGATCTCACCCCAAAGATTCAGGAACTGAAGTTCCAGTGTATAGTATTTTTAAATATACCCAGGTAAGCTCTGTTCATATTGTTTCCTTGGTTTGATGTGAACTCCATTTGACTTAAGGTTTTCTGCTTTCATTATAGAGAATTTCCAGGTACAAACAATGAAAAACAGTTATTTTAATGGCTTATTAAGGGTTTTCGAGTCTGATAATTTTGTTCTCCTACTTGGTTTGTTTCGTGTTCTCTGTGGTACTTTTGTGTTTATGTGATACGGCACGCATGGTGTATACTTACCCACCCTTAAGAAGCCCAGGCAGCCCTCTGGACTGGAACATTTTAATGTAATTCTCAATTACTGACGCCTTCCATCCCCTCACCCCTCACCCAGGAATGATAGACTTGAACAAATCCCTGTTCTCAGTTTCCCAAAAGCTATTAGGCAACCATCCAGCCTGATTTCAGCATGGAATTCATTCAGAATAATTGCCAGATGATTACTTTGAAAAAATAGGATCAATTAGAGGAGCATTTTCTAGCCAGGATGTCAGCTCTCTGTGGTGCTATTATATACCTCAGGAGAAAGGGATATTTAAGATTAACTAGTCTCAAAATAAGCATGTATCTCAGTGACATCAAATTAGATTCTAGGCTCCCAAGCCAAGATTTTGAAAGGGGTTGGATCTATGACCCTTTGTTATTTGCAAACCAGACAACTCAGACACAAAAATCCATGAGCAAGTTCTGTTTAGACTGAATTTAGTTGAAATGAGAATTGTGAGTAAATCCATGGCTAGGAAAATATGTCTCCTGATTACTTTTGGCAGTGCTCAACGTAGCCCCTTACATCCTGTTCCGGAAGTATTTTCATTTTAGTTGTCGAAGTAGAAGGCCTAGTAGATTCTCAGGAAACATTGTTGATTAGCAATAACAATGCTCTTCTCTTTTTCTTCTTGCTCCTCCCCCATCCCCCCTCTGGATTTTGCTTCCTCCACTTTTTAACTTCCTTGATTTCCCCTTCCCTTTCTAATCTCACATCTTTGTCTCATCCGTTTTTCACTCCTTCTGTCCGCTTCAGTTACCTTTCCTTCGTCCTGGGGTACTTATTGCCTTCTTTCTGTGTATATTATTGATGCTTACCCACCTCCGTTCCATTTCCCTTTCCTATCGGCACGTATATGTCTCCCTCCAAGACCAAGTTCTGAAACCACCTATTGATAACTCATGGTATGTGATAGAAAGTAAGCATTGGTGAATTACAGAGTGAGACACGTTGATAAATAATTAGGAGAAAGTTGGGCTCCACGGGATGCTTTTGTTGTAAAATTTTGCCCCATTTTCATAAATTGATACTTGGAGGTGATAAATTCATTTTCTTTTTTATTGGGAGGTGTGAACCAAGAGTAGAAAGATGTGTGAAATAAACATCGGGTTGAACTATAAATTAATCCCCAATGATAATCATGGGAAGACTGGAGCAAATTTCATTCTGTTTCTACTCTTCTCTTGCAGATATTGTGCTGGCACAATGCCTTGGGGGAACCCAGGAGACCACCATGACTTTGAACCTCAGCGTCATGACGATGGTTATATTGAAGTCATTGGATTCACCATGGCCTCTCTGGTGGGCAATGCGTCTATGTTATTGAAGTGTAATGTGCTTTAGTCAGAGTTAGACTTTACTATTCATTTTATAGGACCTTGGTATAATGTTCTTTCCTGGCTTGTCAACTCACAAACTTTATGCAATGTAGAGTTGCCAGGGGAAGACAAAAACAAAAAGTAATTCTTCACGTCACTAAAAAAAATTGATGCATATTTTTTGTTTAAACTTCAAAGATACATGAATATTATGTGTTAATTATCCTGATGAATTTTCTACCAGAATGATGTGGAAAGTTTTCATGCTAATTAAAAAACATTATGCCACAGACATATCCTAGCATTGATGCAGAAACCTTGCCATTTGATACTTTTCTGGTTTGCTGAGTACTTGAGTGCTTAGATAATAAGGAAAGTGGTCATTTGCATTCATCTCCATCTTGCCTGCTTAAGCATAAGATGGGCGTCTCCCTTATCACAAAATACCCGAATATAGAAAAACATCATTGTTGTGACGTTAATGAATATTCAGTTGCACAGTATCGAGATCACCTTGCATTTTAATTTTGTTTGCTGGCATTGAAAAAGTAAACGTATAGTATAAGGTCAGTTTCAAGCAGGTTTTAGCCATGTGTTTCAACTTATTATTGAAGGATGAGGAAACCAATTAAAAAGTTTGCTTATCATTGTATCCGGTGTAAATCAGGCCACACTATCAGTTTGTAAAGCAAATTAAAATAAAGCTTCTACTTGCACTTGGCTAGCGCTTGGTTTGGGCCATACCTTATGCCTCAAGGCAAGAAGGTTGCATTTCTTGTCCTGAACAACCCAAAACAACTCTTTTTCACTCATCTTGTGGATTCCAAACGACTTTTCCTCCATCACCTCGAATTAGTGAGATTTAACAGAATACCCTATTGTGATTATGGCAAGAATGTCCATCGCCTGAGATGGTGATGTTGCTTGTTACATGTGCCATGTCTACAATGAAATGGCCATTAGGTGTAAAAGATTGCTCTAGGATTGATCTAATTTCCAGAGTTGTAGCTCATGTATAGCTCTTTCTCTCCAAAGGTCTTTATGCTAACTATAGGTAAAGATTCGGCCAAGAGAAAATAGGAATAAGCCCAGGTAGGGTATGTGCCAGGGAGAATTCTTGGAGGTTCCCAAGACAAACCTGGCCACATGTGTTTTACTCATTCATTTATTCACTAATCCAGTGACCGTGTATTGAATGTTTACCGTGTGTGAGAGCTTCCTAGTCCTGGCTGTGTGGTAGAAGGCTGTCAGGGAATGTCTAAGAGAAGATGATCCCTTACCTAGGCTTGGGAGGGCAGGGAGAATTTTAAGACACTTTCCCATTGCTCTCAAGATCAAAATCTAAATCTTTATCACAAAGAGAGAAACAGAGTTTCTCTCTGATTCTCCATCCTTTCCCACTGCCCTCTTTGTTTTCTAGCTCGTTGCCTGTCAAGTCAAGTATCGCTTTGGACATCCCTTGCTTCTTTTGTACCACAGGGACACTGCATATGCTGCCTCTCTCTCAAATGTTCTTTACCCCTTCATCTTCTATAACTTCTCAGTCTGTATGTGTGTCAGGTTCTCTTTACAGTCTTTTTTTGGTTTGGGTTGTTTCTGCTTACAATTATATAATTAAAGTCTGAACAAGAAGGATATGGCAGAGTGAAATGGTAATTAGAGGAGAATTTAATGGAGGGACTCTTTACAAATAGTGCACTAGGTTTATGAGAAGCAACAATGGATGGTGTTGTATTCCTGAGCTAAAGGTGCAAAGGCAGGGAAGCAGTCAGTTGTACCAGAAAGAGAACTATTTGGGAAAGACCACCAGTTAGGAGTAGTATTTGCTAAGTGAAAGCAGCCATCCTGTGCCAGCCTGGCAGGGAGAGGGTCAGGGGCATCAATACAATTCTTGCCCTCCAGAGCTTCTGCCATTGTCTCCCTCTGGAGAAGTCTAACGGAAGCCGGAGGACAAGGGGGCCATTAATACAGTCTAAATGGGTCAGTTTCACAGACAAAAAGGAGCGCAGGGAAGGGGTGGAGTGCTGGGTGGGAGTGGCAGATGGTCGGTATCCATCACTCCAGTGTATCTCTGGTACACAGCAGCGAGCCTGATACCTGTAATTGTCAACGAGTAAATGTGACAGGATGAATGAATTTTGCCAGGAGAAGAAGAATGGACTTGGCATTCTGGAAAAAGGGAAATTTACATACACTTGGTAGTATTAGAGACCATAGTCCTCTGTGGAGACTACAGTTAGTCTTATGTAGCATAAAGGTAGGTTAAGTGAGAGTGATGTAGGTGACGCTGGAGAGGAAGACAGGGGTGACATCACAAAGTGCATTATAGAATTTATCTAGGAGTTTTGACTTTAAGGAATTAGTAAAGTGTGTTTTTTTATTTAAAAAAATTTTTATAACGTCTTTATTGGAGTATAATTGCTTTACAATGGTGTGTTAGTTTCTGCTGTATCAAAAAGTGAATCAGCTATACGTATACATATATCCCCATATCCCCTCCCTCTTGCATCTTCCTATACTACCACTCTAGGTGGTCACAGAGCACCGAGCTGATCTCCCTGTGCTATGCGGCTGCTTCCCACTAGCTATCTATTTTACATTTGGTAGTGTATATATGTCCATGCCACTCTCTCACTTTGTACCAGCTTACCCGTCCCCCTCCCCGTGTCCTCAAGTCCATTCTCTACATCTGCGTTTTTATTACTGTCCTGCCCCTGGGTTCATCAGAACCATATATTTTTTTACAGTCCATATATATGTGTTAGCATATGATATTTGTTTTTCTCTTTCTGACTGACTTCACTCATATGACTGACTCTAGGTCCATCCGTCTCACTACAAATAACTCAATTTCATTTTTATGACTAATATTTCATTGTATATATGTGCCACATCTTCTTTATCTATTCATCTGTCGTGGACACTTAGGTTGCTTCCATGTCCTGGCTATTGTAAATAGTGCTGCAATGAACATTGTGGTACATGACCCTTTTTGAATTATGGTTTTCTCAGGGTATATGCCCAGTAGTGGGATTGCTGGATCATATACTAGTTCGACTTTTAGTTTTTTAAGGAACCTCCATATTGTTCTCCATAGTGGCTGTATCAATTTACATCCCCACCAACAGTGCAAGAGGGTTCCCTTTTCTCCACACCCTCTCCAGCATTTATTGTTTGTAGATTTTTTGATGATGGCCATTCGGACTGGTGTGAGGTGATACCTCATTGTAGTTTTGATTTGCATTTCTCTAATGATTAGTGATGCTGAGCATCTTTTCATGTGTCTGTTGGCCACCTGTATATCTTCTTTGCAGAAATGTCTGTTTAGATCATCTGCCTATTTTTGGATTGGATTGTTTGTTTTTTTGATATTGAGCTGCATAAACTGCTTGTATATTTTGGAGGTTGATCCTTTGTCAGTTGCTCCGTTTGCAAATATTTTCTTCCATTCTGAGGGTTGTCTTTTCATCTTGTTTATGGTTTCCTTTGTGGTGCAAAAGCTTTGAAGTTTCATTAGGTCCCATTTGTTTATTTTTGTTTTTATTTACCTTTCTCTAGCAGGTGGGTCAAAAAGGATCTTGCTGTGGTTTATGTCATAGAGTGTTCTGCCTATGTTTTTCTCTAAGAGTTTGATAGTGTCTGGCCTTACCTTTAGGCCTTTAATCCATTTTGAGTTTATTCTTGTGTATGGTGTTAGGGAGTGTTCTAATTTCATTCTTTTACATGTAGCTGTCCAGTTTTCCCAGCACCAGTTATTGAAGAGGCTGTCCTTTCACCATTGTATATTATTGCCTCCTTTATCAAAGATAAGGTGACCATATGTGCGTGGGTTTATCTGTGGGCTTTCTATCCTGTTCCATTGATCTGTATATCTGTTTTTGTGCCAGTACCATACTGTCTTGATTACTGTAGCTTTGTAGTATAGTCTGAAGTCCAGGAGCCTGATTCCTCCAGCTCATTTTTCTTTCTCAAGATTGCTTTGGCTATTTGGGGTCTTTTTTGTTTCCACACAAATTGTGAAATTTTTTGTTGTAGTTCTGTGAAAAATGCCATTGGTAGTTTGATAGAGATTGCACTGAATCTGTAAATTGCTTTGGGTAGTATAGTCATTTTCACAATGTTTATTCTTCCAATCCAAGAACATGGTATATCTCTCCATCTATTTGTATCATCTTTAATTTCTTTCATCACTGTCTTACAGTTTTCTGTATACAGGTCTTTCGTCTCCTTAGGTAGGTTTATACCTAGATATTTTATTCTTTTTGTTGCAGTTGTAAATGGGAGTGTTTCCTTAATTTCTCTGTCTGATTTTTCATCATTAGTGTATAGAAATGCAAGAGATTTCTATGCATTACTTTTGTATCCTGCTACTTTACCAGATTCATTGATTAGCTCTAGTCATTTTCTGGTAGCATCTTTAGGATTCTCTATGTATAGTATCATGTCATCTGCAAACAGTGACAGCTTTACTTCTTTTCCGAATTGGATTCCTTTTATTTCTTCTCTTATTGCTGTGGCTAAAACTTCCAGAACTGTATTGAATAGTAGTGGTGAGAGTGGGCAACCTTGTCTTATTCCTGATCTTAGTGGAAATGGTTTCAGTTTTTCACCATTGAGAGTGATGTTAGCTGTGGGTTTGTCATATATGGCATTTTTAATGTTGAGGTAAGTTCCCTCTATGCCTACTTTCTGGAGGATTTTTATCATAAATGGGTGTTGAATTTTGTCAAAAGCCTTTTCTGCATCTGTTGAGATTATCATATGGTTTTTATTCTTCAATTTGTTAATATGGTGTATCACATTGATTGATTTGTGTACATTGAAGAATCCTTGCATTCCTGGAATAAACCCCACTTGATCATTGTGTATGATCCTTTTAATGTGCTGTTGGATTCTGTTTACTAATATTTTGTTGAGGATTTTTGCATCTGTGTTCATCCGTGATATTGGCCTGTAGTTTTCTTTTTCTGTGACATCTTTGTCTGGTTTTGGTATCAGGGTGATGGTGGCCTCATAGAAAGAGCTCGGGAGTGTTCCTCCCTCTGCTGTATTTTGGAAGAGTTTGAGAAAGATGGGTGTTAGCTCTTCTCTAAATGTTTGATAGAATTCGCCTGTGAAGCCATCTGGTCCTGGGCATTTATTTGTTGGAAGAATTTTAATCACAGTTTCAATTTCAGTGCTTGTGATTGGTCTGTTTATATTTTCTATTTCTTCCTGGTTCAGTCTCGGAAGGTTGTGCTTTTCTTAGAATTTGTCCATTTCTTCTAGGTTGTCCATTTTATTGGCATATAGTTGTCTGTAGTAATCTCTCATGATTCTTTGTATTTCAGCAGTCAGTTGTTACTTCTCCTTTTTCATTTCTAATGCTATTGAGTCTTTTCTCTTTTTTTCTTGATGAGTCTGGCTAATGGTTTATCACTTTTGTTTATCTTCTCAAAGAACCAGCTTTTAGTTTTATTGATCTTTGCTATCATTTCCTTCATTTCTTTTTCATTTATTTCTTATCTGATCTTTATGTTTTCTTTCTTTCTGCTAACTTTGGTTTTTTTTGTTCTTTCTCTAATTGCTTTAGGTTTAAGGTTGGGTTGTTTATTTGAGATTTTTCTTTTTTCTTGAGGTAGGATTGTATTGCTATAAACTTCCCTCTTAAAACTGCTTTTGCTGCATCCCGTAGGTTTTGGGTCATCGTGTTTTCACTGCCATTTGTTTCTAGGTATTTTTTGATTTTCCCTTTGATTTCTTCAGTTATCTCTCGGTTCTTTAGTAGCGTATTGTTTAGCCTCCATGTGTTTGTATTTTTTACAGATTTTTTCCTGTAATTGATATCTAGTCTTATAGTGTTGTGGCCAGAAAAGATACTTGATATGATTTCAATTTTCTTAAATTTACCAAGGCTTGATTTGTGACCCAAAATATGAACTATCCTGGAGAATGTTCCATGAGCACTTGAGAAGAAAGTGTATTCTTTTGATTTTGGATGGAGTGTCCTCTAAATATCAATTACGTCCATCTTGTTTAATGTGTCATTTATAGCTTGTGTTTCCTTATTTATTTTCTTTTTGGATGATTTGTCCATTGGTGAAAGTGGGGTGTTAAAGTCCCCTACTATTATTGTACTACTGTCCATTTCCCCCTTTATGGCTGTTAGCATTTGCCTTATGTATTAAGGTGCTCCTGTGTTGGGTGCATAAATATTTACAATTGCTATATCTTCTTCTTGGATTGATCCCTTGATCATTATGTAGTGTCCTTCTTTGTCTCTTGTAATAGTCTTTATTTTAAAGTCTATTCTGTCTGATATGGTATTGGCTGCTCCAGCTTTATTTGATTTCAATTTGCATGGAATATCTTTTTCCATCCCCTCACTTTCAGTCTGTACATATTCCTAGGTCTGAAGTGGGTCTCTTGTAGGCAGCATATATACAGGTCTTGTTTTTGTATCCATTCAGCCAGTCTGTGTCTTTTGGCTGGAGCATTTAATCCATTTACATTTAAGGTCATTATCAATACATATGTTCCTATTACCATTTTCTTAATTGTTTTGGGTTTGTTTGTATTTTTCGTTCTTTTCCTTCTCTTGTGTTTCCTGCCTAGAGAAGTTCCTTTAGCATTTGTTGAAAAGCTGGTTTGGTGGTGATGAGTTCTCTTAGCTTTTGCTTGTCTGTAAAGATTTTCATTTCTCCATCAAATCCGAATGAGATCCTTGCTGGGTACAGTAATCTTGATTGTAGCTTTTACCCTTTCATCACTTTCAATATGTCCTGCCACACCCTTCTGGCTTGCAGAGTTTCTCCTGGAAGAGCAGCTGTTAACCTTATGGTGATTCCCTTGTATGTTATTGGTTGGTTTTCCCTTGCTGCTTTTAATATTTTTTCTTTGTATTTAATTTTTGATAGTTTGATTAATATATGTCTTGGTGTGTTTCTCCTTTGAATTATCCTGTATGGGACTCTCTGTGCTTCCTGGACTTGATTGACCATTTCCTTTCCCATATTAGGGAAGTTTTCAACTATAATCTCTTAAAATATTTTCGCAGTCCCTTTATTTTTTTCTTCTTCTGGGACCCCTATAATTTGAATGTTTGCGCATTTAATGTTGTCCCACAGGTCTCTGAGACTGTCCTCAATTCTTTGCATTCTTTTTTCTTTATTCTGCTCTGTGTTAGTTATTTCCACTATTTTAGCTTCCACGTCACTTATGCTTTCTTCTGTCTCAGTTATTCTGCTATTGATTCCTTCTAGAGAATTTTTAATTTCATTTATTGTGTTGATCATCATCATTGTTTGTTTGCTCCATAGTTCTTCTAGGTCCTTGTTAAATGTTTCTTGTATTTTCTCCATTGTATTTCCAAGATTTTGGGTCATCTTTACTGTCATTACTCGGAATTCTTTTTCAGGTAGACTGACTATTTTCTCTTCATTTTTTTGGTCTGGTGGGTTTTTACCTTGCTCCTTCATCTGCTGTGTATTTCTATGTCTTCTCATTTTGCTTAACTTACTGTGTTTGGGGTCTCCTTTTCGCAGACTGCAGGTTTGTAATTGCCATTGTTTCTGGTGTCTGCCCCCAGTGGGTAAGGTTGGTTCAATGGGTTGTGTAGGCTTCCTGGTGGAGGGGACTGGTGCCTGTGTTCTGATGGATGAGGCTGGATCTTGTCTTTCTGGTGGGCAGGACTGCGTCCGGTGGTGTGTTTTTCAGTGTCTGTGAACTTATTGTGATTTTAGGCAATCTCTCTGCTAATGGGTATGGTTGTGTTCCTGTCTTGCTAGTTGTTTGGCATGGGGTGTCTAGCACTGGAGCTTGCTGGTCATTGAGTGGAGCTGGGTCTTAGCGTTGAGACCGAGATCTCTGGGAGCGCTCTTGCCAACTGATATTACAAGGGGCCGGGAGGTCTCTGGTGGACCAGTGTCCTGAACTCGGCTCTCCCACCTCAGAGGCTCAGGCCTGACACCTGGCTGGAGCACCAAGACCCTGTCAGCCACACGGCTGGGTCATCCTGGAGAAGATGGACTGAAGCCAGGAGAAAGCTAGAGGATGGGAGACCTGTCAGAAGGCTTGTTTGATGAAATCAGGCAAGGTTGGTGGCATTCTGTACCCAGGCTCTACTCACAAAGGGGATAGGGGTGCCTCGGGAAGCCGAGCACATGCTTCCACCTAAAGTGTGTTTTAAGAATAAATAGTTGTTATGGGAAAAGTTCAGTGTAAAAACAGGCAGTATATTGGACCCTAACGCACCATCCCTTAGCTTCTAATTATCAGTTCATGGACAATTTTATTTCTGTCACCAGCTATGATCTCCTCTCATATTATTTTGAAGTAAATCCCAGATATTATATCATTTTACCCATGAAATTTTCTGAATGTGTTTTTTAAAAGGTAAGATTTTCTTTTATGGATACAATCACAAAATGTTATCTCAAAAATTAAAATAATAGCTTCTGAATATCACTAAATACTCAGTATTCAAATTTTTAGTTGTCTTGCAGATGTCATTTGTTTTCTTATGCTCTGTTTGTTTTCATCAGGATTCATATAAAATGCATTCACTGTGATTGGCTGGTATGACACTTAAGTCTCTGTAGGTTCCCACCCATCTCTCTCTCTCTCTCTCTCTCTCTCTCTCTCTCTCTCTCTCTCTCTCTCTCTCTCCCTTCATTTATTTATTAAAGAAACCAGGCTATTTGTCCTGTACTGTGCTGATAACATCCCCAAAGTCTCAATGACGTGTTCTTCTCTCTTCCCTGTTTCCGCTAAGTTGATATTTGGATATAGATTCATCAGACACATTTTTTCCCAGATCTCTTTTGTAAGTAGTGTTTTATTCTTCCAAGAGAGGATATGTAACGTCTCATTCTCTCTCTCTCTCTCTCTCTCTCTCTCTCTCTCTCTCTCTCTCTCTCTCTCTCTCTCTTCTCTCTCTGGTTAACAGTCTTTGACGATCAATGTCTGCATCCAGGAATCATCAGTGGTTGCAAAATTGTGATATTCTACTTCTATCCTTCATTTATTAACTGGAATATGTCTCTAAAGAGAAATTTTTTTCTATTCCTACTGTTTTGTTACTTAGTTATACAGTTTGTTTCAGAGAAGCAGGATAAATGGTTCTTTTATATATACATTTTCAAAATAATAAGTTAGTTCACTAGCATCTTTTGATGGTGACTGTGGTTTGGAAGTGGCATCCAATTTTGGGAACTACTCCCATGAAGAGTTTGCATCTGTATACCCTCCCCTTGAATCTAGGTGGGCTTACAAATACTTGGCAAATAGAGTACAGTGGAATTGATGCTGCGTAACTTTTGAGACTGTATCATTAAATGCCATGCAGCATATGGAAAATATGGGCAATATTGATGGTTTCTAATTAACAGGAGTTTTGTAAATTCAAGGTAATACTTATTTTAAAATGTCTCACTGCTCTCATTCATTCAATGTCGGTCATGAATATTTATTGAATAGTTGTTGAATCCACAAATACTTATTGAATCCATAAATGACACTCTGCTAGGTAAAATGGTTACAAAATGAACCAGTAGAAAAGCTGTGTCCTCAGGATGCCCACAGTTCATGTTGTGGGGAGAGATGAAGAAAGAAATGAGCAATAACAGTCTGACACAAATTCTAGGAGAAAGGCATGTGTGACGATGGAAAGGAGAACCGTATTTACAAACTGGGGAGATCAGCAAAAATTTCACAGAGGAGGCAGGAGTCTCTATGGGTGAGATGGCCAAGTGGCTGCTCCCCTAGAGGGATCAGCCTAAGAGGGCCTGGAAACCAGGAGAACTACTAGTGGTGGCTCAGAGTGATGATACAAATGGTGAATAAAGGGCAGAAAGGGTTGGGTTTTTATAATTTGTTGTTTTAACTGTTATGGGGAGGTTGCAGCAGATGGCATGAGACAGGATCAGGTTTGTTGCTCAGAAAAGTTATTTGGATGTCAGTGTGAAAGGTGACCAGAATCTTAACTTCTGGAGACAGACGGACAAATCAGGACATTGGTACCAAAGTCCAGGTGAAGAGATGAGGAGATCCGAAAGCCTGAAGAAAGACAGTGGTGATGAAGATAGAAGGGGTTGGTGAATTCAAGAGTTATTGATACGGACTTATTGTGAAGGGTGAGAAAGGAGTATCAGTGAATGCTGGGTGGCCAGCATAGGCAAAGGGTGAATATATTATATGTGATAGAAAATATAAAAGAAAGGTAATAGTGTCAAAAAATGAACTCTGTTTTATATAAGTTAAAATTGAAACCCCTGTGAGACATCTAAGAAGATATAGAAATGTGCAGTTTGAAATATATGTTTAGAGCTCAGGAGATCCCTCTAGGTCAGGAGAGAATATTTAGGGGGGTCTATCAAATCCTTTTCTCTCCCATCCCATCATTAGTAGGAAAAGGAGGAAAATAATAGATGGGAGTTGGTGTAGAGAAAATGGAATAGTAAAATTATTAAATGTAGATAATACTGCACAATTTTGAACATCCATGTTCTTTAAATAATATTGCTTCATATTCATACACATCTTACCTTCCTATTCATATAGCAGACACTATTGTATTTTTTTTTTTTACTCAATAATGAAAGCACTTTATTTTCAGTCCTTAAATTTCACATGCCTTGAAACTATTATGTTTCTAAGAAGGTAAATTATTTGAAAACTCACACATCTGTGTAAGATGATTATATAAACAGAAGAGTGTAGTTATTTGGGTAAAAGTGTATGTATTTTTGTGTATCTAAAATATTCAGAGTGGTGCTTTAAGAGAGAGTTGAAATAGAATTACTAGAATGGGAGAAAATATTGTTTCTTTTAGACTTTATCTTGTAATTGCACATTTCAAAGCAGAAGTATTCAATTCATTTTACTGGTTGAAATGCATTCCTATTAATTAAGATGATTCTTCATTGGGTGCTTGGTAACCTGATTAGCTTTTTGGATTCTACACAGACCATAATCAGACCCTATAAGCTGTATTTACTTCTGCCACAATTTTCTGCCATTACAGTTGTAAAGGGCCTTTCATGTTGAGTCTGTTTCTAAGTAATCTAAAACTTTTCAAGACAGTTGAAAGCATTATTCAGATGGAGGAATTGGGAGCCTAATTTGCTATGTGGTATGTAATCCAAAGATTTCAGTCTCCTGAACTTTAAGGAAAGCATAGCCCGCTTTCTTTTTGTTAATTGAAATTAAAATATGTAGGCTGTTTGATATTTATGAATTAGAAAAGCAAAAGGTTATTCAGTGAGAAAAGTTACATAGAGAAACTCCCAGGGTTGAAGTTGTACACATACCAGATAATCTTTTTTTTTTTTAGAAAAAAGTAATATTAAATGTTTATTTTGATAACATATGTAAGTATAAGAACTAAAACTATCACTCAGAATCACATGATCCATAACTAACTATATTTATATTTTGATGTGTTCCCTTTCAATTGCTTTATTTCCATGTTTTTAAATATATGGGGAATCATATTATAAGTAAATCCTACTCTTTCATTGTGTAACTATGTCTCAATTTACATAATAATTATTCCTTTATGAAAAGCTTCCTTTATGGAACTTTTAGGTTTCTCGATGTTTGGTGGTATAAAACACTCCTGTAATTAACATAATGTTTATAAACCACAGTTAACATTTCAAATTATTTTCTTATGTCAAATCCCCAGGAGAGAAATGACTGATTCAATGGCATAAACATTTTAAAGCCTCTTAATAAAAATTATAAAACTGCTTTCTAGAAATTTTGTACTGTTTACTTGCCCAACAGCAATGTCTAAGAATACCTGATGGGAAGTGTTACGAATTTAATACCCTACAGGTTCTGAAAATGTGTTCATGGATAGAAACAAAAAGCTATTATAATATTACACTTGATGAAACAGAATGAGAGGATAAAATTACATCCCTAGAAAGAAAGAAATTATGTTTTATACAGTCAATTATGTCCAACAAAAAAGAGAGTAAGACATGTTGTTTACCTTTATTGTTACCTTTTATGTCTTTGGTTTTTTAAAAAATGTCTGTATTTTTTGCATATTTTGATGGGCTGTTTATCTTTTATTGTTGAATTTCAGGTACTGTTTATATATTCTGAATACAAGTCTTTTGACAGATATATTTAGTGCAAATATGTTCTCAGTTTATTTTTATCTTTTTTTTTTAATGTTTCTTTTGATCGACAGAAGTTTAAATATTCTTATGAATTCCAGTTTTAGGAGGTAGGCATATTTCATGCTAGAGCTTTTTGTGTCCTTCTTAAATCATTGCTTACTCCAGGAAAGGTTGGGAAGATATTCTCCTTTGTCTTCTTGAAGATTTATAGTGTTAGCTTTTATGTATAAGTATGTGATTCAGCTCATATTCTTGTGTATTCTGCAAAGTAGCTTCAAGGTTCATTTTTAAAAATACGATTATCCAAAACTTTGCAAGTTTCTTAATAACATCATGAGAGGTGAAATAAAAGAATCTCATTCATGATTTTTTAAAATACATTTATCCAGTTTTTTTCCAGCACTATTTTTTGAGTAGACTTTCCTTTTCTATAGAATTGTCTTGGTGCCTTTGCCTCTTGATTGTATGTGGGTCTTTTTCTGAACTCTATTGTTTCATTGATTTGTTTATCCTTAATCCACTTCCACACTGTTTTGATTGCTATAGATTTATTGTAAGTCTTCAACCTGGTAATATGAATCATTTCATTTTGCTTTTCTAAGGGTGTTAGGGTTATTCTACATCTTTTGAATTTGTGTATAGATTTTAGAATTAGTTTGTGTCTACATAAAACTGTTTGGATTTTAATTGGGATTGCATTGAATCTATAGGTAAATTTAGGGAGAATTGGCATATTAACATTATTGAATGTTCCAATCTATAAGCATGATATATTTCTCCATTTATTTAGGTGTTCTTTAATTTCTCTTAGCAGTCTTTTATAGTTTCAGCACAGTTTTCAGGTCCTTGCATACCTTTTGTTAAATTCATTCCTAAGTATTTTAAATAGTATGATTTTAAATTTCACATGTAATTATTATTGCTAATATATAGAAATAACTGATGTCTATGTGTACACACATGTGTAGATATTTATTTATTGACTTTGTCTTGCAGGTTTGCTAAATTCACTCATTAGTTCTAGTAGTTTTTGATATATACCTTAGGTTTTTTTGTTTTTCTGGGGTTTTTTTTTTTGCAGTACACGGGCCTCTCACCGCTGTGGCCTCTCCCGCTGTGGAGCACAGGCTCTGGACGCTCAGGCTCAGCAGCCATGGCTCACAGGCCCAGCCGCTCCACGGCATGTGGGATCTTCCCGGACCGGGGCACGATCCCGTGTCCCCTGCATCGGCAGGCAGACCCTCAACTACTGCACCACCAGGGAAGCCCCCTTAGGTTTTTTTGTATACATAATTGGGTGGTCTGTGAATAGGACAGTTTTATTTCCTTACACACCTTTTATTTTTCTTGCCTTATTGAATGAGCTGGCAATATGTTGAATAACTGTGGTAGGAATGAACATGCTTGCCTTCTTCCCGATTATAGGAGGAAGCATTCCATATTTCCTCATGAGGTATGCTGTTTCGTTGTTGCTGTTTTTATAAAAGCCCTTTATGTAATTAAGTAATTATGATTCTCTGTCAGTTTTCTGAGAGTTTTTTTAAGTCACAAATGAGTGATGTACTTAATCAAATGCTTTTTTTTTTAATATATGGAAGTGACCTGATTTTCTCCTTTATTTTCTTTATATCATAAATTCCATTGATTTTTTAAAAAAATTACTCAGTTTGCATTTCCAAGTTAAGCCTCACTTGATGTACTGTCATTTTTTATATGCTGGATTCAATTTACTAATATTTTGTTAAGCATTTTTGTGACTGATTATGAAAGATATTGGTCTATAAATTTATTTTCTTGAAATATCCTTTATGGGTTTTGATATCAAGGTATGCTGGCCCCGTAAATTGAGATAGGGATTGTCTGCTTTCTGAAAGAATTTCTGTAAGATTGGTATTATTTTTTTCCTTAAGTATTTCATAGAATTTCCTAAAGAACTGTCTGGGCTTGAGATTTATTTGAGGCAAGAATAGATATAGAATTATTCACATTTTCTATTTCTTCTTCAGTCAGTTTTACTAAGTTGAATTTTTCAAGGAATTTGTCCACTTCATTGAAATTGTTAAGTCTATTGGCCTAAAGTTGTTCACAGTGTTCTCTTACTTTTTTAATGTCTGTAAAATCCCCTCCTTTATTCTTGATACAAGTAATTTGTTACAGACCTTTTTCTCTTATAATTTCATTTTTTCTCCCCTACTTTGTGCTATTTTTTTCATGTATTACACTCTGACATAACATATAAACCCTGCATTTCAGTATTGATATTTTTGCTTTAAGCAGTCAGTTGTTTTTTGAAGAAATTAAGAGGTGAAAGAACAGTTCATAGTCTTTTATGTATACCCACATATTCACCATTTCCAGCTTTCTTCATTTCTTTCTGTTGATCAAAGATTTCATCTGGTATCATTTTGCTCGAGTTTGAAAGATTTCCTTTAGCATTTCTTATAGTACAGTTCTCTTGGCAGTAAATAATTTCAAATTTAATTTTTCGGAAATGTGTTTATTTTATCCTCATTTTTTTGAACTATATTTTTATGAATATAGAATACTGGATTGACTGGTTTGTTTGTTGGCTTCTTCCAGCACTTTAAATATGTTGTTTCATTTTCTTCAGGCCTCCATGTTTTAAGGATGAACAGTCAGGTACCAGTTGTATCATTATTCCCCTCTTTATGTCTTTTTTTCTCTGTTTTTGAGGCTTTTTTCTTCTAGTTTTAAGCCTCTATGTGTTTGTTTTACTCTTCTGTCGCTGCTGTAAGCAAATTACCATGAGCAGTGGTTTAAGACTGCACAAATGTAATATCATACAGTTTGGGAGATCAGAAGTCTAAGATGGATGGTTGGGCTGTGTTTCTTCCGGAGACTCTGGGGAAGAACCCACTTCCTTGTCTTTTTCAGCTTGTTGAGGTGGCCTACTTTTCCTGGCTCATGGCCCCGCCTCACTCTGACCTCTGCTTCTATACTCACCTCTTGTTCTCTGACTCTCCTGCCTCCCTTCTTCCCTTATAAGGACCTTTGTGATGACATCAGGGCCCCCTCCCACAGATAATCCAAAATAGTCTCCTATGTCAACATCCTTAATGTAATCATACCAGAAAGGGCTCTTTTGCCTTGTACGGTTTTCATAGTTTCTGGGCATTAGAATGTGGGCATAGTTTTCCTGGTTGTTGTAGTGGGCATTATTCTAACTTCCACATGGTTTTCTTTGTATTTATCCTGTTTTAGGTTCATTGATCTTTTTGGAACTGAAGGTTGACCTTTTTTTTTTTTCCCTACAAATTTGGAATATTTTCATCCGTGTATTTTCTGCTCCATCCTTTTCTGCTCCTTCTGGCATTCAATTATGTGTACTTTAGATTGCTTGCTATTGCCGTATGGGTCTTGGGGAAAAAAATAAAATGTTTTAGTCTTTGTTTTACAGATTATGTAATTTGTATTGCTCTGTTTTCATGTTCACTGACCCCTTTTTGCAGTGTCCAGTTTGCTCTTAAGTCCATTCAGTGATCATTTCAAAAAATTTTTCTTCCTCACGGATCACATTTTCTTGCTTCTTTTCATGTCTAATACAATTGATTATATGCTGAATAGATGATATATTGTATGGAGTCTGGCTTTTCTTTTATTGTGACCTAGTTGATACTGTTTCAGCATTATATTCTGTTCAGTTCCCTTCTTGCTTCACAAAATCCAAAAACAAGTCTGGTATAAGGGATGGATGCTACTAACCTAGTGTAAAAAAAAAAACAATCATCAATAAGATGTGTTTCTTCCCAGGTTTATACAAATTTATTTGATCCCAGGATATGTTGTTGATTATATGACTACACTATATTAACTCTGTCATGATATTACAGATTTCAGAGGATTGACTATTTATGGAAATAGCTTGAAAGCATGAAGATGATTTTTTTCCATCGTGCACCACTGAATTCCAGGCTAGATCTCACTGTTGGCAGAAAAGCTGAACAGACCCCTTTTGTGGCTTTTTTGCCTCCCATGAACTCACCTTAATAGTGAATCTACCTCTATTGAACAAAAATGGAAAAAGACATAAGTATACAATAAACCCGAGTGAGAAGGAGTTCTTAGGTTTCTTCATTATAAGAATCTCCACTTTTTCAAAAAATGTTCTTATTCATAGTATTTAATAATTGCTGGATTAATTTTAATGAGCAGAAGGAAAGTTTTTCAAATAAAGCCTTTCCTTTTTACTGTCCTCTGCTTCATTGTAGTTACTGGCTGTGCATTAGCATACAGCTAATATTGTCAAAGTTAGATGGCATGTGGTAGAATTTGAGAACATGAAATTACAGGTACAACCTAGAATCCTAAAATGCTAGTGCTAAAACAGACCATAGCAGCCTACCAAAACCTAATCACTTAACATATAAAGAAACTGAATCTATGGAATTATTTTTGCCATAAATGTTACTCATATGAACAATAATTAAGTAAATAGTAATACTATTGCTGGTGGTATTTAGACTGCTTACAGCATGTATTACAGTAGGATTTTAAAATACACCCATGTCCAGAAATGTTAATATTTGATAAAATGGAAAAAAGCAATAAAACTTAATGGCATTGCTTCGTGGCAATAAAACCGCTTGTAAAAACTTGTATAGAAAAATATGCCTTGAATGATGGTGCCACTGCAAATTACTTAAGTAAAATTTTTCATTTGGGGGACTAGGGTAGGGTGTCAGAGAGGGAAAATATCCCATGTGAGATAGTTCAATTGAGGGAATTTAGTACAGGGGACTAGTTACAGGATGTTAGAAGAACTGAAAAGAGGTAACCCATAGAGAGCAATCCATGGATTAGCAACTGCAGAAATTCTCTGCCACCTCCAGGACTGGAGGGACAAAGGGAAAAGACAGTGTTATCAGCATTCAGGAGCCAGGGCCATTCAGCAGTGGTGGGACCTTGGACAAGTGGCCATTGATGGGCTGTGCAGTGAGGGTCATCGGGCAGGAGCTGGGACTCCAGAGAAGGGAATCAGACCACAAGAGTTGAGGTCATTGCTGGGGCTGCCTGTCTGTGCTGGGACTGTAGAGACAGGGTGGCCTGGGAAGAGTGCTTGCCAGTGGGAAATGGAAACAGAGGAGAAACAGCCACTGCCAGAGACACTGCTTGAAAAAAGAGAGCTAAGGAGAAATATATACTTGTGCTCTCCTCTCTTTCTACTGGCTAATTTTTATATTAATATTTATGTTTCTTGCTCCTAGTCCTTTAATACATCTGGGCTTAATATTTGTGTATGATGTGAGGTAGAATACTCATTTTATTTTTCTCCATTTTATTTTATTTATTTATTTTTTTGCGGTACGCGGGCCTCTCACAGTTGCGGCCTCTCTCGTTGCGGAGCACAGGCTCCGGACGCGCAGGCTCAGCGGCCATGGCTCACGGGCCCAGCCGCTCCACGGCATGTGGGATCTTCCCGGACCAGGGCACGAACCCGCATCCCCTGCATCAGCAGGCGGACTCCCAACCACTGTGCCACCAGGGAAGCCCCCTATGTCTTTTCTTATGCAAACACCTTTATTTGAATTGTATCTTTGAATATTACATGACTCAATATTCAATAAGGATAATCTATTGTTATGTTTTCAAAATATTCTCAGCCATTTGTGAACCTTTATTCTTTGAAATTAATTATAGAATCAGTTTGACAAGATTCTTCAAAATAGTATTTCTCATATTCACTTGGAATTACATTGAATTTATGTATTAATTTGGAGGAAATTCATATCATTAGAGTATTAAATTGTCCCATCCATGGCTATGGCGTGGTTCTCCATTTCTTTAAGGTTTATGTCTCCAGTAGTTTAAAACTTTTCTGCATAAAAGTTTTATTGCTTTATTTTTGTTGATATTATAGATGACATCCTATTTTTTATTATATTTTTACTTAGTTATTGCTAGAGATGGGGAGCCCTTGATTTTTTTATGTTGATAGTGTACCTTTCTTGCAAGGTTTAATTTTTGGCCTGTGAATTTTCTTGGACTTTTGATGTATGGGATGATATTAGTGGAAATATTACAAGGTTTGCTTTCTTTCTTCCATGGCTTTTTCCTCCAATTTTATTTCCTTGACTTATTATGTTGGTCAAGACCTCCAATACTATGTTGAAAACTTTTGTTACTAGTGGATCATCTTGTCCCTTGAAAGGAATGCTTTGAATTTTCTTTATTCCAAATAATGTTTTCCCTAAGGATTTTGATAGATGACCTTTATCAGGTAAATAAATCGTGTTTAAGTCCTAGTTTTCTAACAATTGACCCTAAAAGGCACTGAACTTTATTATTTTTTCTGCATCTTTTGGGATGATAATGTGGTTTATCTCACTTAAACCACAGTATGGTGAAATTATAATAATGTGTTTTTTATTTTATTTTTATTGAGGTATAGTTAATTTACAATGTTGTGTTAGTTTCAAGTGTACAGCAGAGTGTTTCAGTTATACATATATATGTATACAAATATATTCTTTTTCAGATTCTTTTCCATTTTAGGTTATTACAAGATAATGAGTATAGTTCATTGTGCTATACAGTAGGTCCTTGTTGTTTACCTGTTTTATATATAGTTTGAGAAGTAATCTCAAACTCCTAATTTATCACCCCTCCCCGGCCCCCCACCTCCGCTATCCCTTTGGTAACCGTAAGTTTGTTTTCTGTGTCTGTGAGTCTATTTCTGTTTTGTAAATAAGTTCGTTTTGTACCATTTTTTTAAGATGCCACAAGTAAGTGCTATCATATGATATTTGTCTTTCTCTGACATTTCACTTAATATGATAATCTGTAGGTCCATCCATGTTGTTGCAAATGGAATTATTTCATTCTTTGTTATTTTCTGATGTTGAAGTATTCTTAATTCTTGCAAACCCGTAATGGATCACAGTTTAGTTTTTACGTAACAGACCAGTAAAAGCAATTAGCTATTTTTAAAATGATTTTGGTATGTGTGATTATAAATATAATTTAGGTTAAAAGTTTGTTTTCTGCTGCTGCCCTTATCTGGTTTGTTATTTCAGAAGCCATAGCATCATTTTCTAAAACAAGTTTTATTAGACACTGTCTTTCTATAAAACTTGGGTAGAATTACTTGTAAAACATCTAAGTCTACTTGGCACATTTTGGGGTTGGGGATGGAATGAGTAATGTTTTTGAAAACTTTCAATTTTTAAAACCAGTCTAATCTATCCAATTTCTGTATTTATTACACCAAATTTTGCAAATTATATTTTTTCCAGAAATTTCTATTATCTAGGTTTTCCAGTTTATTAACATATAGATCTTTATAACATTCTTGTATGACTTTTAAACTCTATTATATCTTATCCTCTCTTGTTTTATTTTTTAATAAAACAAAATAGTTTTCCATTTTTTGTTATTTGGTTTTACAAGACCACCTTGTTCGTCTTGAAAAAAAAAACCAAAAAAACCCAGATTTCGGTATTGTTGATTATCTCTGTTATGTACTGTCCCTGTCACTGATCGCTGCCTTGGGCCTTTTGTTACAGGACTGGGACTGGGAGTCAGGGGCCTGCAGCAGTCGGGAGAAAGGAGGGGTTGGAAGACTTGCCCTTATTTCTGTTCTGATTTCCCAATCCAGGGTTGTCTGTCCTGTCATCTGACAGCAAGTGGAATAAGGACTTGAGTAGTAAGAAGGAGGATGAGACTTAGATGGAGAATAGTATTCCGGGGAGGAGCATAGTGCAGAAAGTCAGAAAACCTCACACCAGGGACTTCTCTGGTGGTCCAGTGGTTAAAACTTCACCTTCCGTTGCCGGGATTGTGGGTTCGATACCTGGTCAGGGAGCTAAGATCCCACACGCCTTGCAGCCAAAAAACCGAAACATAAAACAGAAGCAATATTGTAACAAATTCAATAAAAACTTTTTTAAAAATGGTCCACATCAAAGAAATCTTAAAAAAAGAAAGAAAGAAAGAAAACCTCACACCTTAACTGTGGACTGAAAGAAAGTTGTTATAATGACTTTACGACAATAAATGGCAACGGATGCACTTAGTTCAGGGGCTATCCTTGTTTTCCTCCTAAGTCATATACTACCAGAAAGGCAATATTTGACGTTTTCACAAGAGTATAATACATGCTAGGTTGAACAGACAATTGAATATCTGTCATTAATACACCAATGTATTCTTATCAGTAAATGACTCATTCTAGCAAATTCTGGGGATGATTATGGTTATTAGGGCCTATGCCTTATAGGATGTTAAGTCTAGATTAATCTGAATGATGAAAAATAACTATTTCTAGTAAGAATTTTAAAAAATTACCTTTAACTTGTTCCAAAAGTAAGTGTTTTTGTGCTAACAATAATAGAACTGTCTTTATTCTGAAAAGCTAATTACTATAATTCCTCTTGTGCCTGTTCAGTGATCCTGGACTGATTCTGAAATGCCAGTGGAACTGACACTGACAGCTATTTACCTCTGTTAATTGTGTTTGCTGTTAATCTATCACCGAGGCTGAGAATATGGCTTAAATGTTCTCTGTAGTACTGTGGAAGCCTTCTGATACCAAAGGGTTCGAAAGTATTTAAGCAATTTTCAGTCCTGTCAAACCCAGAGGAATAAGTTCATACTTAGCAGGTTCTGCATTTTTATCTGTCATTAGGCCTAGTCAAGACTGGGGGAAAAGAGAAGAAAATGGTATTTCCTCCATGGATGAAGGGATACAGTATGGTCAGATAAATATTGCCCTGAGAAGTGCTTGTTGAAGGCAAGGGAAATATTTTGGAAAAGTTCGGGAGATGAGGCAGTGGCTCAAGTCCATAGATTAACTTAAATGAGTCGTTTAAGTGCAGCCAGAAAGACCTTAATCTGAGTAACAGAGGATTGGGTAATAGGCCGTAAAGAATTTTAGTAAATTCTCGCCTCATTCTCCTCTGCCTCCTTGTTCTACTAATTGAATAAAATTGTATATAAAATTCACAACTGAGTGCTTTTTAACATCAAAGGTGTTCAATAATGAAGTATGTTCTTTACTTTTCAGTTTTTATTCTACTTTCTTTCCTCCTTTCTGTCCCTTTGTGTTCCTTTTCTCTTTGCATCCATACATAATCAGGTTTCTGTTGTTCAGATTAATGCAAGTGCAAAAGTAGTTCAAAGTATCAGATAAACACAACTATCTGGGAACCAAATTAGTGGAAATTGACTTCACAAATCTCAGTTAACAAAGTTTTTTCCCGTAGGTTTTTCTTTTTAAGTCTATCTTTTAGATTTTGAGCTAGAGTTAGTATTAACTTCTTTTAAAAGTTTGTTTACTTCATTAAAAATTGATACTCAAAATGTATTATAATAAAGCCTTACTGAACAACTGTTAGCAGTATCTACTAAAGTTAAAAAAAAAACTTACGGCATAGCAATTGTACTCATCTTACGTACCACGAGAGGGGATGTATCCACCAAGAGACAGACACAAGAAAGTTTATATCATTAATAGCCCCAAACTGGAAACAGCCAGATGTTTACCAGCAGAAGAGTAGGTAAATACACTTTTCTATTACTCAAAAATAATGATGAGCAAAAGATGTCAGACACAAAAGAGTACATATTGTATGATTCATCTTATATGAAGTTCAAGCTCAAACAAATTGAATCTATGGTATAGAAGTCAGAATAGTGGTTACTGATTGGTTGGTGAGAGGAGTATAAATAGATTGGGCAGGGACACATGGAAACCTTCTGGTTGCTATAAACTGCCTAAAGCCTGATCTGGATGGAGATTTACATATGTGTATAAAAATGTCCCTCAAACTGTATAAGACAATTTGGGCGCTATCTGTATGCATAACCAAACATATTGTCTGATTTTAGTTCATCCCTAAAAGGATAAGTGATACTAAAATATATATTAAAAAAAATTTTTTTTTTTTTTTACTAAGGCAGAGAAATTATGCTACTTTGTTGCAGAATTTTAATGTTGGGTTGACTTTTCATTTTGTGGCTACTGTAGTGAACTGAGCTCTTACTGTCTTTGATTTTGATCCTCAAAGCTGCTTTACTCTAAAGAATGTTTTCAATTGAGGATTATTATTTTGCATTTCATTGATCTTACACAGATTTGAAGTAGTTTGAGGAGGTTTTAGGTAAAAAGGAAAAGCTTGCCTGAAGTTTGAAAAATTTTCTAAGGATGGGTTGCATATTTAAATATAATATATTTAATATATAATATATAACTATATATTATAATTATATATAAATATATTTATATAGTAAGTGTAGTATGGAGGCCGTCTTAAACCATGTATTTTATCTTTTTTATATTCTTTATTCTATGTACATTGGTTATTTCATGGGAGTAGATAACACAAAGAGCTTTTGTATTAAACTAACGATTAAGTTAAGGTTGAAAATACATAAAAGCAAAAAATGGCTATCAGTGAGGATCTGTGATCAAGCCGTCAAAATTTAGATATTTCAGTTTATGTGTATTAATGATTTATCCAAGGTTGCCCACTTTACTCGTGGCTAACAGCTTTCAGTAAGTATTTTTCAAAGGCCTTTTGATTATAGGCAGTGGGCTTGGGCTTTCTAGGTTTCCTGAGTAACTCGTAAGCACTAACCTCTCGCTTCCTTTTGCCTCTTGTCTTTATAGGCTGCCCTGCAAGTCGGGGGCCACGGAGAAAGGCTGCACCAGTGTCGGGAGGTCATGCTGCTAACTTACAAATCCATCCCCATGCAAGTGGATGGGGAGCCCTGTAGGTTGGCCCCGGCTATGATTCGGATCTCGTTGAGGAATCAGGCCAACATGGTACAGAAGAGCAAGAGAAGGACGTCCATGCCTTTACTCAATGAGTGAGTCTGCCCTTGCCCACCTTGGTGAACATGGAGACCGTGGAGAGGAGGGCACTGCGCATGTGCATGAGCAGGGGCCTCCCCGTGCTGGGAAAGGAGACGAGTCCAGGAAACTCAGCAGCTCCTTGGTCTCTCGCACATATTTCTTCTTCGTGTTTACTATACGGTGACCACACCCTTCTTTCAGAAGTTATTGCTGTATGATGTGTTAGACTGATGATGCTTTTCCACTGACCGCTTGAGTATATACTTACTGGGACCAGCAGAAAATCACTGAGTGATTCAGGGTCGTAAAACGTGTCCTGTCGAACGTGTTCTTTTTTGTTTAAGAAGGCGTGCTGTTGGCCTCCTCTTTTCCCTGGTCACTTGGAGAGCTGGTTTCTCCAGGTGCAGGAGGTCGGCAGAGCTGGCTTTGGCTCCCCTCTCTCCACATCGTATCCCCTTCTGCCCTTTCCCAATGCTCCCATTTTGGGGTCCTGTGTACTCTGATGCTTCAACTCAATTTTGCCATCCTGGGTGGCATCCTCTTGTCTAGATGAAACTTGACCCACGACTCAATGCCTAAACAAAATGTATCCCTCCTGGACCCTTTCCTTTCTTGGGTGTTTTGATAAACTGATTCGGACAAGGTGATAAATGACTAGATATTTTGAGTGCATTTTATAGAGTCCCTTAATCTAATTTCGATTGAAATGTCTTTTTGGGGTTGGAGAAAGGGATGGAGAAAGATGGGGATTTGGGGTATCTTTTAGAGTATCTTTCATATATCACGCACCTATGGCTGACCTGACTCAAGGTAAGGACGTTTTAGGGTTCAGCCTTGGGCCATTCTTCTGTCAGAGCGAGGGTCCCTCCAAGGTGCTCCTCTATTTGTGGCCTGTGATGCATGGTTACCTATTTGTACTGAATGGCTGGCTTCCTCTAGTGCCTGTGAAGGAAGGGCATGCTTCGCCATGTATTTATTGAGTCCATGTGACAAGTACAGAAGTGCCTAGAATGAACCGATGACACAGGTGTTATCGCTCCCTGCCAAAGCTTCACCTGTCTTTCTGAGATGGCAGATTTGAAGAACAGCGTTCGACAGGGCTCGTGACGTGTTTCAGTTTTTAGTGTCTCTGCTTCTAAGCTTGAAGCTGGTGTGAGGGATCTTCTCTCCTCTGCATCCTCCCTTTCCAGAGTCAATCTGGGCTCCCCCAGCACTTTTCCTAGATCGTTCTCCAGAGGGCTTGTTTAGTTGCCTTTTTCATTTTGTTTACATTTTGCAGCTAGTGAAACTCTTAGCTCATTTCTGCAGCTTTCTCTGTCCTCTGCCTTTACCACTATTAGGTTGAATATACACTTTGTGAGTTTCAGGCAGTGTGTCAGCAATAGTATATGGTTGATCATATTCTCTCTTGAAACATTAGAGTTAAGCCATGAACTATTGGTTTAAGGGAAAGTTCTGAGCTACTAAGTGAAAAGCCCTCTCTGAGATAGTCCACGTTGTTTTGGATCACTTGTAGATCGTTTGTTAACAGAGCTAAAAATTCTTAATATCTACAGGCAAACAGCTCCCACTTTCATGCCTGGTGCTTCTACGCTTAATAACCTTATGAGACATGAAACTGTTTTCGGGTGTTTAGTTTCAAACAGTTTTTGCCCTTGAGAAAGAATTTGTATTTGCTCAGAAACTGTATTAAGAATTTATTTGGGCTTTCTTCTCATATAAAAACAAATGGAAAGAGTTGTTTTCTTTTTGTACACATGGCACATATGACAGATGATGTGACTTCATAGATTTAGCCGGGAGGGTGTTCGAGAAGCAGCCTCGGGCTTCCCTGGTGGCGCAGTGGTTGAGAGTTCGCCTGCCGATGCAGGGGACGCGGGTTCGTGCCCCGGTCCGGGAAGATCCCACATGCCGTGGAGCGGCTGGGCCCGTGCACCATGGCCGCTGAGCCTGCGCGTCCGGAGCCTGCGCTCCGCAACGGGAGAGGCCCCAACAGTGAGAGGCCCATGTACGGCAAAAAAAAAAAAAAAAAAAAAAAAAAGCAGCAGCCTCAACTCAAAAATGCAGTTATTTCCCACCAGGGGGCAATGGTGTCTCCATCCAACCAGCCTCAGGCCGTAGGAGAGACTTGCGTGAAATGCCAGTAATAATATTCTGTCCATTTCTTAAAAGGACACATATAAATCTTAAAGATTAGCCAAGATCTTTATTACAATTTATTATTAAAATTATCATTCAACACATTTTTAGAAAATCTCTCACCACTACTCTTTTTCACCCTCTGTAATTAGATTGCTTCTTTCTATTTCAGTAGAAATCTTTGTTTGGAAATCTAACTTCTTCCACTGGATTTCCAAGTGGAGTTTCCAGTTTAAGGGCGGCCTGGCCACTAATATCTTCTTAAAAGTTTTCTTCCACCTTCTGAGCCCTCCAAGCTTTTCTCTGTTTAGGCCACAGTGTGCAAAGTTCACTATTGCAGCCAAGGCAGAAAGAGATAATTGAAAGATAATTCTTTCTTCCTTCTTCCCTTCCTTTATTTTTTCCGTCCTTCTTTCCCTTTTTTTCCTTTCTCTCTTTCTTACTTTTTACTGTTTCTTCATCATTTGCATGCCTTCTTTTTGAAGAAAGAGAGCTGTTTTAGTTTAAAAACTTGTGTGTATCTGTGTTAGGGGGAAGGGAGTCAGAAAGGGGTAGCTTTTCAATTCATCTTAAGGACTTATCCTCCTTTCACATAGCATGTTAACATGAACTTTTGAGATTTTAGGGCTGTGGCCCCCTCTTCTGCTGAAATGCTGGTGTTCCTCATAGATTTGCCCCTTCTCTGGGAAATCACATCTGCAGCACAAGTTCCCTCTATGACGGATAAGCTAGTGTGTCTCAGATCTGTGTCTTCAGCTCAGGCTTTCTTCTAAAAACTGAAGACTCATACCCAGATATCTTAGTTGACATCTTTATCTGCATATCTCATAGTCACCTCCACTTTTACACGTCCCCTGCGTTGTTTGAACTCTTCCTTCTGTTTATTTCCCACACCTTTAACTCTCACACCATCTTTCCCCTCTGCTAGTCACACAGCCTTAGCTGCGGAGCCGTATTCATTACTTCTCGTCAGCATTGCTAAAATCTGCTCAGTTCATTTCCTTGTTTCCAACGTTGCTGCCCTTCACACTGTGTCTTTTCCGATAGACTGGTTAGAATGATCTTTCTAAAAATGTAAAACCTATATTCCTTGGCTTTACCGACCTTTTTGATCATCGCCTTGGTCCTCTCCTTCCTGTGCTCCAGAGCGTATTGCTATTTCTGGAGCAGTACGGCCTGTCTCGTGTATCATTATATTTTTGCCCTCCTCACGTGCTTTCATCTGCTAGCCCCTGCTCAAGTTCAAACTCCATCGAAATATCACATTCCCTAAGAATCCTTTTCTATCCGCTTCTAGCTATTAAATACACCACTCAGCGCTCCTATAGTATTCTCGTCACTTCTCTCACACCATTTATCAAAACCAGTGTAATTATTGGTTTGCTTGTCTCCCCTGCTCTGTGGGGAGACCCCAGGGTTTTCCTCACAGGGTCGCCAGTGCCTGCTAGTGTGTCTGAGACTTACGGTTACATGTTGAACAAGGGACTCGCACGTGGATCGGTTCTATAATGTCCTATCTGTTACGTTTCTCAGAAATTGTTTCTAAAGTAACATAAATCTAAAACCTCGTGAATATAAAAATAATACAGAGAATGTCTTGGTCACATTTTATGGCAGAAGTGGAAGATATATACTTAAGAATTTCGAGATCTGGTGCACATGAATGGCTGGAAGAATTCCCATGAGAAACAGCTAACTAGGAAGCTTTCATGATGCCAGTGGATCTTCATGTAGCAAAAAGGAAAACAATTTTTTCTAAAATAATTTCTTGCCTTATGACCCTATTTGCTGTTAGTATATATAAACTGAAAGGCTAGGCCCGTTATGTTCACTCTCCCCTCCCCTCTCCACCCCATTGGTACAGGAGAGTATGTCGTTTATGGCTTATGAATCTACTTGAAATAGGACTCCAATAAATTTCTTCCCCCCTAAAAGTAATAGAGCAGATTTGTTTAGGTTCATATTCATGTACTAGTAACATGACAGGAAGATAAATTTGATTATGTTCTCTATTTGAAAGTCACTTTTGAGGGAGATCAGACATTCTACATTACTCAGGTGCATAGGAAGATCTCAGCCTGAGTTCACTAGCAATTAAGACAACATGGTTAAGGGTGATTGTATTATCCAGGGGCAAGATTTCTAGTTGGCAAACCTTGGGCAACCGACTTCCAGCATCCTGGGCTGCTGAGAAGTATCATTGGTTATAACTGATAGCCCGTTCAGGATGACGAGGAGTTAATTCATGGGTGGCTTTATATGAGAATGTATGTACCCCGTGGAAAAGAGGGATGGGGGGGTACGTCTACTGCAGTTATAGTGAAACTGTTCAAATGGTCGAAGAGAGTGAAGAGAATAATGATGTAACAGTGACAGGAAATTTGGGGTTTAGTTTCTTCAGTTCCACATTTTTTCTTTTCTGGTGGCCATCGAAGACCCTCTCCTTTACAAAAGAAGGGAGAGCAGAGAGAAGTCTATGGTTTCACTCGTCTACCAAGAATATGAGTGGAATTACAGCATCACTGTGATAAAATTAGGCTTTCTTGGTATTACCTTGGGATTTCTTAGAAAGCCTTCTCTGTTTAACTGAAGGAAGTTAAAGTTTTTGTCGAGTCGCTCTTTTGAAGACAGTTGTCCTTTGACATGAATATTCCAACAAAGCCCTGGAATCATGAGGACTATGTTAAAGGATTCAGTTTACCTTGATTCTGCTCTGAGTTGACTGTGCCAGCCTACCACCCGTGTGTGTGTGTGTGTGCGTGCGTGCGCGTGCACGCGCGCACAGATGGATGCCCAGTGAGACCTAGAGCCGGAGAGGACCGCGGTAACCCTCTGCCCCGCAGCCCCGTGCAGCATCCGCGCTCCTCCAGCATCTGCCGGTGCCCCGCCTCGTGCTCCAGTCTGTGGCTTGCCTGAGAGCCGGCCCTGCCATGTGTCCTGTTGGCTTCGTCGCTATCACTGGCTTTTTGATTATTTCCGTGGCTGGCTTGATTTTCTTTTTCTTTTCATTTACTGTTTGGTGATGCGCTCATTTAATTTCTGTTTAAATTTTGTGTGTCTCTCTTTCTCTCTCCTGGCTTGTTCCCCTGTCTGTCCACGCTGTTTTGCTGACTGTCTTCGCTGCTCATTCCCTGCTGCCTCTAGTGTCCATCAGGTGCAAGCTGCGGACCTGCGGAGAGTGTCTGCCCCCCCAGGCTCCTTCACCATGTGAGTACAAAGCCGTCCCATTTTTACATTGTGTCTCTCACCTTCATCTCCTCCTCAGGGACAGACCACCTGCACCCTCTCCCTTCACAGGTCCGCTTCTCAGACAGAGAAGCCCCTCACTGTAACTGTCTGCTTTAGCCCTTCTTTGATTTGAGATGCAGCTGTGAAATTCTTTGTGTTCTATCTGTCTCAGTCCTCTGAGTTCACAGTTTAATTTTTTGATTAGGTACTTTAGGGTCCAGAGTTTCATGGGGTTGTATAAAATTCCATACTAAGCATTGGTTTCTGTGGAAAGTCTGTAAACCCGTTAGACCATTCCATTATCTATGGCTCAGAGATGACCTTGAAGAAGCTCCCGCTGCACTTGATTCTGTGGACGGACCCCAGAAATTATGCATGGAGCTTTGATTGTAGGTATGTGCATCTGTGGATTTTTCTGGGTTGAGGAATCCATGGTTGTAATAAAAGATCAATAACCCAAAGTTGTTAACGAGTTAGCAAAGTGCAGTTCGTACATAGTAGTTTGTACTTAACACACTCTGTGCTTTTATATTTTTCTGGTGAAAAACAGAAAGAAAATGTTTTTTAGCGCTTCACTTCAGGACTTTTTTTATGCTGTTGCCTCTGTCTTGCCCTTCTTTCTTTTCTCCGTCTTACATATACTTTTGTTATGTTTCAGGTACTGTTACAGGTGCTTTACACAGGTTAACTAACTTACTCCCCCAACCACCTTATTGCCATATGTGGTATTATTATCTCCATGTTATACATGAGGAATCTGATGCACAGAGAAGTTGAGTAATTTGACGAAGGTCACACAGCTAATAAGTGGTAGACTGGAATTCATACTCCCGCAGCCTGGTTTCAAAATTCATGCTCATAACAATTTATAATCTGCCACTTTTCATCTATCAGTGTCCTGTGTATTTCTCAGGGCCCAGCTGAATAACTGCCTTTTCTAAGAATTGTACCTTGATTCTTGCTGGCAGAACTAGTTACATCCTCATTGGAGTTCACTATTTACACTACTATTGTACTTATTATAGTTCTCAAGGTATAATCGATCGGTACTAATTATATTAGCTGTATATCTGTGTGTATCCCACACTACACTTAGGCCACTTGAAATCATTTGCAGTATCTTCTTATGACCCTTTGTGTTCCCAGCCTTGATCACAAACCTTATCACAAAGTATTCTGAAACTAAACAGAATTGTTGGTTGGTTGGTAGAATGAATGAATGAAAGAAGGCATGTCTGAATAGAACTCTGCAATATCTAACATCTAGGGATATGCAAAGTAATTCCTAAAGTTCAGTTATGTATCATTTTAGTTTCAACCCTAGTCTTGTGGATACACGTTTATTTACTCATTTATGACAAAATATTTTTCCAAAAATATTATTTTGAACTTGCTCTGTGTCAGACACTATTTTCTCCTTTGTATTTAGTGGTGAGCACAACAGCTCTATACCTTCATGGAACTTACAAGTGAGCGGTCAAAGAATCAGTAAGAAAATAACATTTAATTTCCAATTTGGAGGCTATGCTGGGGTATATTACATATACCCCATAAGGCCTGTTCAATAAATTTGAGTCCAGAGAATGGCTCTCAGTGATCATTATTTCCAGCAGCTCTATTGATAGAGTTCAAGGAATTGAGAGTATGAGCAATAGGAGTCCAGGTGCTAGCTGTCATGTTTCTATCACCTTTTAAGTTTTAGTTGTGTTTAAGTTTTCCTCGTATAATTTGAATGAGGCTCTTTTTTTCTTTTTCCAGGTGTGTATGCTATAATCAGGTGAACTGTCATGTTTATTTTCATGGCATGTAACAGGCAGTCCACCTAGATGTGGCCACTTAAAACTTGAATATTTATCTAAAATATTTTATATTTGTATGTGCTATATTAATTACTGCATATTATAGATTTTATGTCTATATAACTGATGAAAGGTCTATATAATAAAAATTAAATTCGAGTATTATTTTAAACATTCAATAACAGAACTCTGTCAAATACAGCAAGGAGCACAGAGAAAAATCCAAGCACAATGAGTGTTGTATCTATGTATAATGACAGTGGCAGCTTAGCTTAGACCCACTCTCATGCTGCTATTGCAGCAGTGTTTAAGAATCACATTAACCTTGCTCTGGTCCTCACGAAAGTCAGGACTCCAGTATCTTGAGCTAAACTTTGTCTTTTTTTTTTTTTTTTTTCTTTTAACTCTTGGATCAGCCATTCTCTGCTCAAAACAATTCTTTTTTACAGATGATCTTTCCTTTGGGAGAAGCCTCTCTTTCTGCTGTTCCTAAAGTAAAGTTGCTTTTCTAAAGCAATTTAAATTATCCTTTCTCTCTAGCTTTCTAATGACTTTTTTAGTTAGGGAGGGAGTCATGGTCTTGACAGCATAATGCATAAATCATTAGGAATGGCAACATACAATTAACGTCTGCATACATGGGAAATTTCAGCTTTACACAAAGAAGAATCTTGAAACTTTCATTTTGATCATATATGACCACATATGAATGCTAAATTTTAATCAAAGGGATTTAGTGGCTTCATGAAATAGAACAAAATAAAGTAAATAGAATATTTCACCACAAATTTTATGTACTATAGCTTTTTTTTTTTTGACGTCAGAGAAGAGTTATAATTCCCAGACTTGGCATATGACATAATTTGTAATCTGGGCATTCTTACTGTTTTTCCTTTTTTATTGAGATATAATTGACATATGACATTGTATCAATTTCAAGTGTAAACATAATGATTCAGTGTTTGTGTCTATTGTGAAATGATCATCATAGTAAGTTAGTAATATCCATCACCACATGTAGTTACGATAGTTTTTTCTTGCGATGAGAGCTTTTAAGATCTCTCTTAGCAACTTTCAAATAGTCAATACCTATAGTCACCATGCTGTACATTACATCCCCAAGACTTATTTATTTTATAATGGTGTTATTTTAAATTTATTATTATAATAAGTATTTTATATTTATTATTTTATAATGGTATTTATAAAGGTATTATTATATAATACCTTTTAACCCCCCTCACCCATTTCACCCTTGTCTCCTCAGTGTTGCTCAAAGAATTATTAGGCCAACACCTCAATTAATAAATTCATTATAATTAAGTGACTTCATAGTAGAATCCTCATTGAAGACTACATACATGCACTGTGTCTCATTAATCATGATATTCACATTAAATGGTCATGCTCAAAAAGCCCCAAAAGGGGTGTAACTGTAAAATGAGTCTCTGGAACGCTTTCAACTTTTACTGTTGCTTTTCATTAAGTTCTGTTTCCCTCCTGCTCTTCCCCTACCAAAATGAAATAATGTGAACTGTTCACACCTAATTTATTCATTTTTCATCTTTCAAAAATATTATTCAGTGTCTGCTTTAGATATCAGATACTCTGTGGGATACTGGAGATAAGAGATTAGAAAGCTAAGGTTTCTGCCTTGGAGAAATGAACACACCAGGAACAGACCCACTTGTGTTGCCTACAGTGCAATTACAACGCAATGTGACACGCATCCAAATGGAAATTCTGGTTGTACTTCCATGTGAATAAATTTTTTTGGACTCTTTATTATATTTGTTTTTGTATTTTAGTAATTAAAGTTGATATAGGTCCAAATTGACTTTTTTGATATATATTTCTCACTTTTAAGACATATGGATTCATGTAACTGGCACCATAATCACCAAAATGGTTCTATCACCCCAAAAATCCTGTTTTGTAATCTATGCCCTTTATGGTCATACCCCCTAATCCCTGCATCTCTCATCTCAAACTCTGGCAACCACTGATGGCTACAGTTTTGTATTTTAGAGAATGCCCTATAAATGGGATCATACAATATCAACCCTTAAAACTGGTTTCTTTGAGTGAACATAACATCTTTGATGTTTATGAGAGTTGCTGCATCTATCATTCCTTTTTGTTGCTGAATTGTATTCCACTGTATGGATGTTTCTGTTTATTTACCTAATAACCCAGAAGGACATCTGGGTTATTTCCAGTTTGGGATGATTCTGAATAGAGCTGCATAAACCTTGATGAACAGGTTTTGTGTGAACGTAAGTTTTCGTTTCTGTAGGTTAAACACCTAGGAGGGATTCCAGGGTCATATGGTAACTTCATAAGAAACTGACAGACTGTTTTCCAGAGTGGTCTTTTCATTTTGCATTTGCACCAGCCGTGTGTGAGAGTTCCTGGTGTTCCACATCTCTGTCAGCACTTGGTAATGTCAATATTTTTACATTTTAATCATTCTGAGTGTCTTTTCATGTGATTATTTGCCATCTTTTATACATTCTCTGGTGAAGCATCCTCTCAAGTCTTTTGCCCATTTCTTAAACTGGGCTGTTTGTTTTCTTCCTGTTGAGTTTTGAGTTTGTCATGTATTCCAGATCCAAGCCTTTGTTAGATATGTGCTTTGCTTAATCATTTCTTTGTTCTAGAAGGCAGTTGACTCAATTTTCAGGCCACAATTTCTGAGGATGGTAGCCATAGTGCCAGTTGTGTTTTCAGAGCCTTTGCAGTGCTATTCCTATCTGTCTGGTGTGTAACCCCTCCAAGTTTCAGGACAGGATCTGAGGGGAGGGTCTGCTCTGTAGTTCAGTTCCTAAAGTCTGTGGTACTGTGTTTAGGGCCAGATTAACACGTTTGCAGCCTAGAGTTGCGTCCAAGTTCATGGACGTCTTTCTGGAGTTGTCTTCCTGAGCTCCTCCCTCTCTCTTGTCATCCTCAGTACTTTCCCATTTCCTGGGGCTTCATTTTTGGATCCTTCAGCCAGAAAGCTAAGGCTTTAGTTACCTCATGCTGCTGCATAGCTCCTGAAACCACGTTCACCTCCAGGACCAAGCAATGATATGACTGAAAGAGAAAAAGAAGCAATGGTGGTTTGTCCCATCCTCTTGGGACCACAGCTGCTCTTATCAGAGAAGAAGATTCCCTCTCCTTATAGTTTTTTTTTTAATTTTATTGAAGTATAGTTGATTTACAATGTTGTGTTAATTTCTGCTCTACAGCAAAGTGACTCAGCTATACATACGTTCTTTTTCATATTCTTTTCCATTATGGTTTATCCCAGGATATTGAATATAGTTCCCTGTGCTGTACAGTAGGACCTTGCTGTTTATCTCCCTCTCCTTACAGTTTTAAGCGCCAAAAGGACCTTGTCATTGCTGCTGCCAGCACAGCAAAATTGCCTGAGTGCTGGGTTGCGAGAAAATGGAGGAGGTATAAGAGGAAGATTTCCCCAAATTTCTCTGACCATTCAGAGTCCCTTCCCTTTCCTCAAGCCAGAGTTCAAGGGCTTTCCCAGAGCTTTCTCTGTCTGCACCTGTTGTCCATTTTAGGCTTTGTGCTGCCTGGAGTCCAGACCAGGGTTGATTAGAGGTCAAAGGAGGAGAGAGCTCAGCGTTAGTTGGACGGTATTTTAAATTCTGGTCTTCTTCTCCCATCTGCTGCTATCATTTATTTTTCAGAGTTCTCAAATAGCTGCTTTAGGCATTCTGTCCAGGTTTTATAGCTGCATTCACTGGGGGAGAAAGAATGGTGGGTGCTTATCCTCCTTACCTAGAGCCAGAACTTCTCTACTGCCTTTTAAAGCAGAGAGTTTTCACACTGTATCCTCTTTTTACCTGCTACAGTTACTCAGAGAGTGCCGTAGCTAAACTCAGCAGAAGAGCTCTGCAGAGAAACCAGGGTGTTTTTGAACTGCAACCAACAAATGTTAAATGTAATAGGCTATCTTGCACAACAGTCACAATTTAAACATAAGCAAGATGTTTCCCAGTGCCAAATTGTGTGGATTTGTTTGTTGTCTTGGGGAAGGCAGAGTCAGACACAGATCCATGAAAAAAGTATAAATTGTTATCTTTGACAACAAGCTGAATATGATTCAGCATTCTAAACTTGCTTCCAATAAGTGAAGCCTTCTTGGTAAAGGATGAAAGCAAATTGATTTTTGTTCTATGAAGAAAGGGGGTTTTACTAAAGAAATTTTTTTTTGAGAAATATTTTTGATATGTCTATTTTTTTTTTCTTTTGGGTTGAATTTAAGAATTTTATTACTGAGAAACTACCAAGACAGAACCAAGAATCTTTAATCTTCATGATTAAAAAAAACCCATAAATTAGTGATAGGTGGTTTAATCTTTGCATGCCTCTGGCCGAGGAAGTAAACTAGAAATTTCTTTGAAGTGCTTTCTAAAAATTCAGTAATTCTGTTTTCCAACTAGTCACATCAAAGCTTTTGTTTTAACATTTTTTTGAATTTGTGTAATATGCTACAGAAGTTCTATTTATTTTGTTTATTCAGTTCTGGCCCTTTAATTAGAAAATAAGACTTGGTCTGCTTTTTTCAAAACCCTTTCTCTTTTCCATTCTTCTTTCAGTGAACTTCACTCTCCCACACCCTGCACTCTACCAGGGAGTAGGAAAAACATTGCCAATGTAGAAATTTACATACGTGCCTTTGTAAACTATGGGGTTTACCTCTAAAGTAGCTAAGAAGACCCACCAGATATGGTTTGCCTCCAAATGAATTAAGCTTGGTGGCTTTGTTAGAACCGCAGGTTCATCAGGACTCCTGGGGCAGTTGAACCTTCAGAAGAGTGCTTCATGCCTGAAGAGTGCTTCATGCCTGAAGAAGAGCGCTTCATGCCTGAAGAGTGCTTCATGCCGGGAATCTGTCCAGATTCTAATTCATGGATTATTACTTTGGGGTCATAATTTCTGGACCAATTGTGAGGGTACCAAAAGGGCCTAAGCATTCACAAATACTGTGAGTACACTTGTTGTTAATGCTTCTGTTGTTATTTTTGTGTCCCTGGATGATTATCTCTGAGCAGTAGGATTATGGACAAATTTTAGCTAAATTTTATTGGCTTTCTTTATTTTCTAGATTGATTTCAATGAGCACACATTACTTCTATAAAGGGGAAGAAAGCAAAAAAAAAATTATAGCCATTTATAAAAATGTCTCTGCTTTAAAGCTCAGTAGAGAAGTTCTGGTTCTGGGTATGGTGGGTAAGCACAGATTCTTCTTTCTCCCCCAGTGACTGCAGCTATAAAACCAAAAGCAAAAAATAAAGTTTATAGTTTTAAAAGAACAGAGAGAATTGCTAAACTCACTGATTGAGTACATATTTCTTTCAATTCTAGCTCAGAGTCAGACGGCAAAGCATAAGATTTAGCTTCAGGCTTTCTGGGGAAAAAAGCCATTTGCTCTCTGATCCTCTGAGCAGGGGAAACTGCTAAGCTTTACTCATCTTTTTCCTCCTTTCTCTCACTCCCACTCCCATGTTTTATGAATTTCTGGTGATTTCACTTCCCACTGTCCACAGTTCCTTGACTTTTAATCATGTCAAATTGTCCTGTTTCCTGTCTTCCTATGCCACCCCTCTCTGCCGGTTCCATAAAACCAATATAGCAAATTGAAAATTCCCAAGAAAAGTAAGGGCTACTTGAGATTCGTCTCATACCAATTTCCAAACTTGAATCCAGGCTGCACCTCGGATCATTGGTTTTTTCCCTTCCTTACGCTCTGTGAGTTTCCCACAAGAGTTCCTCACTCTGCCTGTGCTTCTATTCCCGTGCAGGTACCCGGGGCAGGGGCGTTTAATGACTTAAAGACAAGGGGCCTGCAGGAGCAGACCCAGGTCTCCAACTGCAGTGTCTTCCTACTTATTCTGTAGGCCTCCAAACTCCATGAAGACATCCTCTGTTTTAAGTGTCTATGGGAGCCCTGCTTTTGTCCGTGTGACATTGACCATATAGTAACCTTTTTGCATTTCAGTTTTTCAAATATTAAAAAGAAATGCAGTTAATCTCTGGGATTTCCATCATCTCTGAAGTTCTGTCATGCTAAAATTCAGGGCATGATCCTAGGCTCTGAAGATCTGCCCCTGAGGGATCTAGCAGTTGAGACTTGCCATGGGATGTGACAAGGTCATTCTTTATCCTTAGTACTGATCAGGCAGGCCAGGCCCTGTACCGCCTTGGTACACTTTTGCCTTGCTCTCAGCAAGAACCCAGGCAGATTTTTTCATTTAGCCAAAGAGGTAATATGGGCCTGAGATTGAGTTGTGATCACATTTAGCATCCTGATAACTGTATGTGGTAGCGATTGCTATCATTGCCATCCCATAGATGAGAAGACTGAGAATAATAAATATTGGGAAACTTGCCTAAGATCATATGCTATAAAGTCATAAAGGTAACACCCAGGGCTCTTTGAAGATAGCATTTAAGGCACTGAATTCTGCAGTTGATATAACCTCTGGTCATTTTCCTGTGTGTTTATCAATATATATTGTAACTTATGTGTTTTAATCAAATCATACTATGTAAACTTCTCCCCTTTTTAAGAGATGACTAACTCCCCTCAGAGATGACTAACACTTTAGAATTCAATTTGAGTGTTTCAAACGCGTGAATCTCTGGTAGTACAGGTTTGAAGTTTGTGTTATTATACGAAAAATGTCAGAATGACAAACCCCAGTTAAAAATAAATTCTAGTGTAGCTAAAGAAGGGGGAGAGTCTTTTGGGCTTGTTAGTAATGGTGTTGGGTCTGTGAAAGAGGCTCTTCGGGCAGGGTCCTGCTCGCATCCTCAGGGGCTGGATGGCGCCTGTGTTCTCTTGGTGAAGGTGAGCATGGCTCAAGCATCTGGTGCAGTTATGTAAAGGGGTATTAGGACTCCCTCGGCATTTAAAGTTATATCTCGTTGCTTTTAAAATTTAGTTTTAGAGATGCATTATTCATGTCTGTGTAGGTGTAGAAACAGTCCTGCGAGTCAGCACTTCTCGTATAATGAAAGGTCACTTCAAAAGAAAAAACAACACCAAAAAAGTGAAGCCGATACTCACTCAGGTGTTGGCTTGTTGCAGAGCCTGGGGCCCAGTGAGCTTCGGGGCGTTTTGGGGTGCAGTCTATTGGGCAGGGCAGAGAGGGGAGGGAAATTCATGAGTTTTGTTTGTTTAATCAAAGTAAATTTTAGAAAATTAAAATTTAAAAAGCCTGACTTTAGAGGTAACATTAGTCCAATAGGGTCTGATAATCCTAACAGTGATATCAAGCCAGAAGAGGTTTCCAAGTGAGGTTAAAATTTTGGAAAGTAAAAAGTTAGATTCATCTTATTCCTCTATTATGTATCTTTTTATCAACGGTAATTATAGGATTAAAATGAAGTGCGTTAGTTCTCTTAGTGCATCTTTTTAATAGGCATCTGTATTACTTTGCTAGGGATGCCATAACAAAGTACCACAGACACAGTGGCTTAAACAACATAAATTTATTTCCTCGCAGTCTGGAGGCTGGAAGTCTGACGTCGAGGTGTTGGTAAGATTGGTTTCTTCTGAGGCATCTCTCTTTGGCTTGGATATGGACATCTTCTCCCTGTGTCTTCACGTTGTCTTTCGTCCCTGTCTGTCTCCTAATCTCTTCTTACAAGGACACCCGTCAGATTGGTGTCCATATGACCTCATTTTAACTTAGTTCATCTTTAAAGACCTTATCTCCAAATACAGTCACATTTCTGCAGCACTGGGGGTTAGGACTTCAACATATGAATTTTGGGGGCACACAACCTAGCCCGTAACAGCATCATACTAGATAAATTTGAATAAATTTTAGGGTTTTTTTCTGTCACCAACTGTGTGAAGGTTGAACTTTGTGTATACACAAACTATAGAGTTGTATATACAACTATAGAGTTGTATATACACACAACTATCAATACATGTATTGATAGTTTAATTCTTTAAAATCTTTTTTTATGAAACTGTCTAAGGGGCTAAAGGACATTGCTCTTTTATTTATAGTAGATTCTAAGTATTAACTCTCTGGGTACAATAAGACTGGTGACCTCTATGGACCAAAATTCATCTTCTGTAAAATAAGGTGGTTTACAGTATGAACTTTAAATTTTTGTTCAGATCTGAATTCCTAAAACATTATCATAATAAAACAACTATAAAAATACAGATGATAAATGGCAAGGAAAAGGAGTAATTTTGCTAGTCTTTGTGAATAAAAGATTTACTTACAAATGGACTCTTCACCCAGAATAAAACTAAATACTTTTAGAAAACAGTTATTAATATCTTTAGATAAACTGATACAACTGCAATGTTAGTCATAGAATTGCTGCATTCAGAGAGAAAAAAAAGAAACATTTCAGTTTTTACTCCGGTCCTGCAGTGATAACTGATACCATATTCTGCCATAGAGTATGAAGAACGTATCAATAACAGAGAAATCCAGACGTTTGTATTGAGTGTTCCAAGAGGGTATTTATTTCAGATTGCTTTTCTGAGGTGGTAATGAAACGCAACGTGCATTTCATTTATAGGAGAGTTTCAGTTGAATTATACCGATGCAATTGAGTTTCCCTCCTCTGTCATAATACCCTGAAACACTTATATGAAATGAAAAGAGAGTACATTTTAAAAGACATAAAAAGAAAATACTTGATGCTAGATTTAATTAATCCCCAGAACTCATCCTCACATTTCGTGTCAGAAAATGGAACTCTGAAAAGAATGTAGCACGTTCTAAAAGTTGTAGCTAAGATATTTGAGTAAAATGAACATGGCATTGGAAGAATTACAAATGGAACAAAAAAGACAAAGCTTTTCAGCTTTATATTACAGAGAACTATAATTATTTTCCTTAATTAATCATTTAGGCTCTGCTGCTCTCAAAGTGATTTATGTCCTCTAGTTGGGACATACATAAACCTTTTGGTCTGATGGTATTTTGTTGTATAGGCGAAGTAAAACAATTACATGTTTCCTTGAAGAAAGGGTCTTGGTTTATGAGTATGTTAGGATACTGCCTTTGGTAGAGACTTGATCTACTTAAATGTGATAAGTGAGAGGATAGAAACAAATGAGACCAGCAAAAGCACCCCAAATTATTTTCACATTCTGTTATGACATTTTCAACAGAAACTCTTTTTCCTGTCTTTTCCTATTTTCCTTTTAGTATTGGTAGCACTAAAATATTAACCAATTAATATTTCAGCTGGTTATTTTGTGTTTGTTTCTTCATCGTCATCCAAGTAATTTGTCTGCCACTAGAAGTTTATCCTAAGGAACTTTTTTTTCTCAAGTTTACGGTCAAATCTTACAAAAGTTATTTTTGTTGATGAGTAATTGTGGTAGTAAGAGAATTGTTGTATGATTTTTACAAGTTCTGTTCTAGCAGTGTGTCTTTAGTCTGTCTATTCTTATACTATCAAGAAGGATGGTTCCAAAAATAAAATTCCTTAGTCATTGGATCAGAAATTAGAGAAAGGTGGTGAAAAGTTTCCCCCTAATTGGCTGAATTTGCTGAGTTGGAAAGAAGAGTCGGGTTTAGAGGATTCTCTGATTCTTTTTTCTTGGATTTCTGACAAGGACACATGGGGTAATGGGGGCACATCTGTGTTACAAGTGGGGGACTTAGCTTTCCACCAACTGTAGGTTGATGGATAGGAGAGTTAATGATACCGTGTCTCTTTCCAGAGCTAAATGCAGCACCACTGAGTATTCCAAGCCTTGGCAAGCCGTTGTCAACCTGGGAGGAATGTGAGTCAAAACACAGCGCAGGGCTTCCCTGGTGGCGCAGTGGTTGAGAGTCCGCCTGCCGATGCAGGGGACACGGGTTCGTGCCCCGGTCCGGGAAGATCCCACATGCCGCGGAGCTGCTGGGCCGGTGAGCCATGGCCGCTGAGCCTGCATGTCTGGAGCCTGTGCTCCACAACGGGAGAGGCCACAACAGTGAGAGGCCCATGTACCGCAAAAAAAAAAAAAAAAAAAAACATAGCGCAGCGAAATACTACCTATTAAGAGAAAACAACTTTGCAAATGTTATTTCTCTGATATCCAGTTTTTAGGAAAATATATGAGTCTTTTTATAAGTCTTTCTATCAGCCTATGGAAGGCTGAAACCATTTATGGAAATGTTTCTTATGTGATGCCATTTATTGTCAGGCCAACACTTAGTTTTTATTTTCTTGATATGAAACAAAACACGGAATCCTCTCCTTGCTGATCCTGTTTCCTAGGGATGCAGAGCTCCTTCCACACAGTTTGCACGATAACTTTTCAGTAAGAACACATCTTGTAATTCATGCATCCAATCCTTTCTCAAACTAATTGGAGTTCCAGCATTTCTCTACCTCAATAGACAGTTATATTTATTTTCACTGCATTACTGCTTTATGCATTTTTGGCCACTGCTTTGTTTGGTTATTTTTACTTATAAACAATTCTAAATTCTTGATTTTTTTCTGTAGGTTTATAGGTGAAATAAATGTTAAATACTAAAAATTGTATGTATGCTAGGGATTTTGGGGTTTTTTGTAAAAATGTTGTTATATAGACACCTACTCAAATACCTCCACTTGATTCATGAAAGTGCTTAGTTACTAGAGGATGAGCAAATAAGTTAGGTTTTAAGCCTACTTTCAGTGTCTTTCAGGATGTATGTGAAAGGCCAGAAGTTTTTTCTTCTGTGAAATGATACTTTTTCAGCTACTCAAGTCCTATCACTTGCTCCCTGCTCTCTTCCACCAAAGAAAAGTCAATTTCTTTATCAGTTGCAAATAAGAGCAGGATATTACAACAGTTAACGACTGCAAACCCAAGGGAAGTTTTTTACCATTTAAGTAGCAAATACATAAACGGTTTTCCCTTTGTTTGATATATTGAAATTGAAACTTGAAGTAAAAAATACTTTCCTTTCTGAGCACATGAGATCTGAAACCATTTAGATGGCTCGGGAGTGATATTACCCTATTATGTCTCATTGGTTCAAGCCCAGTGATTCCTTATCATTGGAGATAGTGATTAATGGTCCTCTACAATCGGAACAGCAAAATAATTCTCTATGCTATTGCAGGCTACAGTACTCAGAGTAGCTCATATTAGCGTTTTATGGTAGAATCTTTAGTCATTTTTAATACGGGAAACCTCCAGTACATGGAATTACTTCATAAAATGGAAGTGCTTTTGGCTGGGTGTGATGAAAGACAGGGCTTGAGTTCTTCACTTTTCCCATTCCAGCTGTTCTTCATCTCAGCAATTTGATTTTGTAGAATTCTACTACAAAAATGCATATTCTCTCTTCCTCTGACTTCCATCCCTCTTTATTTCCTGTGGTGTTTGTTTTCCTTGCCTTTCATCATTTTTTTTTTTTTTTTTTTTTTTTGGCGGTACGCAGGCTTCTCACTGTTGTGGCCTTTCCCATTGTGGGACGCGCAGGCTCAGCGGTCAGGGCTCACGGGCCCAGCCGCTCCGCGGCATGTGGGATCTTCCCGGACCGGGGCACAAACCCATGTCCCCTGCATCGACAGGCAGACTCTCAACCACTGTGCCACCAGGGAAGCCCATCATCATGATATTTTTATACTCTTTATGTACTCCAAATTTTATACTTTTAAGCATAAAATAGTATAAAAAGAGTATAAGTGGGAACTTAAGGTGTAAAACTCCTAAGCCTTCTTTTTTTCCTGAAAGGTTGTCATCCCTAGTTACCAATTCAGCAAATATCAGGGAAGGAGGTTCCACTTTCATAAGACTTAAATCTGTAGATGGTATCTAATCACAGGTAGAAATTCTCCACTCACGTTAAGCAGAGGCAAGCCAGAGAATCAACTCCATACGTGAGGAGAGCACAGCAATGATAAGACACGTGAGCATTGAGGTTATTCCCTGTTTGTTGGCTTTAGCAATGGGAACTGATTTTTCCTTTGATCCAAGTTCTGTTGAGTGGTTCTAATTCTGAACAATGGTGAACGATATGTGTAACACGTGATTCGGTGGAATGAATAATGTAGTCAGTTATGGTGAAAAATCATTTTTCTCATTGCAGAAGTAGCAAGTCTAGATGGGAAGCAGTAACTTACAGATGCTGAAAGCCTCATATTTAATGCACGTTGTGGGCGATGTAAAGATAGATGTATATAGATAGCTGGGCATTCAGTTCTTTTTTAATTGAGATTTACAATATTATATTCATTTCAGGTGTACAACATAGTGATTCAGAATTTTTATAGATTATACTCCATTTGTAGTTATTATAAATTATTGGCTATATTCCCTGTGCTATACAGTATATCCTTTTAGCTTATTTATTTTGAACAGAGTATAAGGGAAGGTAACAGAATCATCATGTCGTGATCACGTTTACATTTCACACCGCCTGCTGCATCTGCAGTGTGATGAGGGTGTTAATGGGCACCAGGGGCACAGTTAGTTCAGGTGCAAGATGATAGTAGTTTGGTCTTGGCCCATGAGGGTTTTAGTGGAGCGGGTAGAGAAGCGTCCATATTTGGAGGATACTTAGAGGAGGAGAAAGAAGGAGCAGGCGGAAATTTAGTTCCGAAACCAGGAGAGCTTTTTGGTTTGAAATCTAAGAGAAAAGAGCTTCAAGGAGCAGAGAGTTAACCACAGCGTGAAATGCTGCTGAAGGGAGCATTAGGGTGAAAACTAGGAAGGAAATTTAAAATGCATGAATAAAGGGAAAGGAGAAAGTAAGAGACTGTGAGATCTTATGGAGAGGAGAGTTTGAGTTTCCACGACTTAAAAAATAAACCTGTGTCTCTGGTACCCGGAAGTTGTAACATTAAGTGTGTGTGGGGCGGGTTCCACATAAAAGTCTCAGAGTTGGATGACCGAGTCCTCAGCAGCTGTGGCAGTCACTGCCACAAAAGCAAATGGGTGGTAAGGAGAATCTGAAATATTGGTCAAGGCTATTGGCCTTTTTCTTTTCCCTTATAGCAGAAATGATGAAACTGCTGTACTGGTCCAGCCGCTTTGTGATGCCACCAAGTAAAGCCACTACTAGTTCATCCTCTTTGCTTCTCCTTTAAATGCCAGGAACCTAATAATGCTAATTTCACTCTATCATGTATTCATTTATTACCATTTCAGAAGCACAGAAATGTATTCCACTTTCAGTGGAAGCATGAAAATCTGCATTTCAGTGTGTATTTGAAGATCTCAAGAAACTTTAAAGGTGAAGTTTTGTTTCAACCAATGGCATCAAAGTTTTTTGATGTTTGGTACTTGTAGCCTATTTTTAATTTATTAGCCATGAAGGCAGCAAACATTTCCTTGATATATGTCTAGCTTTAGTGCTTAAAGTTTACATATCTTTGCCATTAGTGCCTGTGGCTGATTACCTCAGTGACTTAAAACCCAATTCCGACCCAAATAGTAGAAGAAAAGTCAATAAACGGAAACCACGGAGAGAGAGCCATTTAGATTCTTTAGGAAGAATTTACAAATGCTTAAGAGCGATCTAACCAAGGAATAGGGCACTTCCGTCCTGTACCTCACAAGTAGACAAGGATGGGGCAGGGGCTGACCAGCCATTTGCAGATGGAATAGGGGAAGATGGCATCAGATGGAATAGCAAATATTGAATTAGGTGACATCTGAGATCTCTCCCAGCCCTATAATGCTTTAATTCCATTACCTTGTTGGAGATCTGGCAGGCTAGCTGTCTCAAATAATTTGTAAGCTGTGGCATATCATATTAGCCACCTCACAGATGGACGTCTTAAGGAGCCAAGAACTTAGTGAACGTCTATCAGGAAAGAATTAACAACCTTTAAAAGTACTTTCTCAGAAACATATGTCGGACAGTAGGAGGTCGTGACTGACTGCTGCTGACGCGATTTGGGTTTATCCTTGGCTCCAAATTCAAAACCCCTTTTACAATTTATTTCACAGTCCTGACTTATTGTTCTCTACTCCAGGCAGGAGACAACTGTACTATTAGAGTTCTCTCTGAACTCAGCAGGTGTCAAAAGTCCATTTTAATCTCTGTTCAGAAGCCTTGATTCAATTTGGTTTTACTGCTCAATGTAAAGGGGCCTACTTGGAAATCTTCTTAGATAAGTTATTACCAGTCATAGTTTGGAAATGTCCCAGGGTAAGTACGCAATTTCTAGGAAGTTGCTAAAGGGAAGGCCATTAAGTACAGTTATATTTTAATAAGGCCCAGCCTGATAGCTGATGAAAGGATGGGTGGTAAATGTTTCTGGTTCACCACTATTTAATTAAAGAACAGGCAGTCCTGAAATGGTTTATGTGCCTTTCGGGCAGGGACATCCTCTTTTCTTGTAAATTCTTCCCTCTTTATTTGTGCAGATCCCACTAGAGATAAGATGCAAGGGGGTGAGATAGCATAATGCAGCATGGACTTACCTCCAGATCTAGAGAGCCAGATGGACACAGGACGGAAGCGGACAGCCAAAGCAGGGGTTGCCTGGGGCTCCCGAAGAGAAAAGCCTCTAGTGAGCATCTCAAGGATGGTCTGCTGCCGCACTGTGCTCAAGCCTCGGGGCCACTGAGAGTCCCAGAAGGATTTGACTTTTTTGCATTTCACTCATTTATTTGTTATCGTAAACAACTCAGACCAGACTCTATTTTAGGTGCTGGAGCTGCAAGGAGGATGAGGAAATAGTCTTTCATCCCAAGAATTCACACTAGAAATTAATATTTTAATCAAAACTCCATTCACAAAACAAGAACCAATTCAAATAAATTCTATTAAAGATTGGTTAGAAACATCCTTTATTATATCTACGTTACGACGGAATAGAATCTCACATTTACATTTCTTGAAAGAAATTAAATCTACAACTATTACTACTCTTCCTTCTCCTCCCCCTCCTCCCCTCCTCCTCCCCCTCCTCCCTCCTCCCTCCTCCCTCCTCCCTCCTCCCTCCTCCCTCCTCCCTCCTCCCCCTCCTCCCTCCTCCCTCCTCCTCCCTCCTCCTCCCTCCTCCTCCCCCTCCTCCCTCCTCTCTCCTCCTCCCCCTCCTCCCTCCTCCCTCCTCCTCCCCCTCCTCCCTCCTCCCTCCTCCCTCCTCCTCCTCCTCCTCCCCCTCCCTCCTCCTCCTCCTCCTCCCCCTCCCTCCTCCTCCTCCTCCCCCTCCTCCCTCCTCCCTCCTCCCCCTCCTCCCCTCCTCCCTCCTCCCCCTCCTCCCCTCCTCCCTCCTCCTCCCTCCTCCTCCCTCCTCCTCCCCTCCTCCCTCCTCTCTCCTCCCTCCTCCTCCCCCTCCTCCCTCCTCCCCCTCTTCCCTCCTCTCCTCCTCCCTCCTCCCCCTCCCTCTCCCTCCTCCTCCTCTTCTTCCCCTCTTCCTCCTCCTCCTCATTATTATTATTATTATATCAGGCCTCAAGAGACTTGTGATGCTTTTCTACCTTGCAAAGGAAAACTCTATATATGAGTAACAAAGGCCCAGTTAAATTACAGTTCGTCATAAAAACCGATGAGTCTACACAGTGGTTTAGGGGTGAGTCTTACACTGAATCATTTAAGAAATGTTAAAACAGGACTTTTTCAAGGTACAAAATGTAGAATAATTATACAGCTTTAAGGATGTCCTCTGTAATGTGAATTAGGATTTATATCCTTAATATCTTTAAGTAGAATATCTTGCAAACATTCACAGTCCCCGCTTGCATTCTCATTCAACGGACGATAGATGGCTACGTAACTCTGCACCTTGTCTCCCAACCCATGTCAGCAGACTCAAATCCTGCTAAGGTTTGAGATCTACTAACTCCTGTTTAGAGCTCTGACTATGGCTTCTGCTGTGATATTACTATTCAGGACTGAGTTTTTTAAAAAGGCCTGTGGAAATTGAAGACGCATCAAGATGCTAATAATAGTAACAAAATAACAATACATTATACTTGAAAACTTACTATTTACAGGAGTGTGCTAACTGCCTTACATGCATCTTCTCATTCAGTTCTCACTATATTCCTATCAGTCCAATTTTCAGATCAGAAAATGGTTTAGAGAAGGTAACTTTAGCGCTCTGAATGTCAAATGTGTGTTAATTGATAGAGTTCAGATTGGAACTAAGATTTTGCTGATTCTGCGTTCTGCTTTATGCGCTGTGCTGTATTGTCTTAAGGTTAAGTGGTGTTACTGCCAGGTGATTTGTGTTTCCAATGAGAAGAAGGGATTATGTGATGTTAATTGTCTGGAAGTGGGAACAAAAGCACCCAACTCGTCCCTTCCATCCATGAGGGGTGTCTGTACATAGGAGACTGGGATGAGAGGAGTCTTTTATCAGTCTGTGAGAGACAACGTGTAGTAAAGAAATTGATTGAAAGAATGAAGAAGGTTGGAGGCATGAGGAAGGAATTTGACACTAATGGATTGAAAGTCTCTGAAGAGTCAAATAAAAAAATCTATCGGCAGGAACTAAAGGGTAGCAGAGAATGAGGAGAATTAGATCTAAGTTGTGTTCAGGGAGTTGTCTTGATGGCTCTGCACCTACCCCCCGCCCCCTCCAGCATCTCAAGGTAACAGGTGTGCACAGGTGGAGAGAGAAGGTACAGTCTAGAGATTCTGAGGCCCCTGTTAGTGACTTCAGTGAGAGGTGCTTTTATTACGGTTCTTGAGAAAGTCATGATGAGGATATTTGGGAGTTAAGTTCAGAGCCATCAACTTCCACTCTCCACAAGGAATGTATTCTTGATGTTTCAGAGGAAATTCATGAGAAGGCGACAGATTGGGGCCATTGTCCCGATTTTAAAGGATGTTCACTGATCGCTGAGTCCTTTTTAGGGACCTTGAGGGGTTCCATGGAAGTCAGGTTTAGAACCCCTGATACAGAGCTTAAATTAGTATAGAGTAGCTTGGGGTAGAAGTTGGCACAAAGGCAAATCCATTTTTACCAGGTTGTTAGTCACTTCTATGCTCTGCTAACTTTCTTGGCAAAATTTAATTTTAGAAAACTAATGGCACTGCTGTTCCCCGGAGTCCAAGGAAAAGCTTTGTCATCCTTCACCTCCGGTCAGCCATTAATGGGACACTAACATATTTTGCCATCAAGGGACACAATCGAATTACTTGGCTTTCATTTAATCTCTGTGCACTTTTCTCCCCCATGTTCTAGTTGTCTGTTTTCATGTTATCACTTGGCCTGTAAAATACCAAGTGGGAGAAGATCCAGGAGAATCATGACACCAGCCAGGCTAGACGGTTTGCCCCCGGAGGAAGCCCAGCAGCTTGTTAGAAGTATCTAGGGAGTTCCTGCATATGCCCTAAGCTCCTTCCAATACCTGGCAGCAGCAGATGCTAGTGCTTATTAGGCAGAACCTTACCTGAAAGAACAAACTTCAGAATAATAATTATACCGATAATACCTAATATCGAGCACTTACAATGTGTCAGACATTTTTCTAAGCACATCACCTGTGTTGGCTCACTTAATTCTTATAACATCCCCGTGAGGTGAATACTGTTATTATCCCCACCTTTCCTATAGGGAAACTGAAGCACAATGTCCTGATTAACCAATAACTGGAAGAACTTTACGTCCAATCCAGTCCATCTGACCTAGAGTCTGAGCTCTTAACCACTTTGCTGAGCTGCCTCCTGTACCTACTCTTTATACCAGGGTCCAGAGTAATTCAAAGGGATTACCCATCAGGGACCCTCTGGGTGAATGTCCTCAACCTTCCTGATTGGCCTGATCTGGGCCACCATTTGATAGCAGGCCAAATACCAGGTACCCTAGTCAGAAGGCTGGTTTTAAGCAAGCTGCCACTGGTGGGAAAGTGGGATGTGTTGCAGGTTGTTGGGAGAAGATGGGAGATGAGAGCAGAAGAGTGACTGTGTAGGAAGTGGAAGGAACAGAGTGTCGGCCGGTTAGTGAGAGTCTCCACTCTTTTCCATTCTGGAGATGAAGTGAGATAATATATGAATTCATAGGGGACCTGGAAAGTTCTATAAGATTGGTGGGAGGCTGTGGTTCAGGGGCAGTAGTGTGTGGTGGGAATCAGTGAGTTCAGATGAGAACCTGGACGGCAGACGTGTGTGGACAGACAGCAGACAGTGTTGGATTTTGAGAAAGGTGGTTCACACTGGTGAGCCCACGGGCAGCCCCCTGGAGGAGGGGTGCAGGGACCGGTCTGCAGTCAGTCTCTGAATCCCATTTCCAACTCGGCAGCTGCTGCTGTAGCCAGCTCTGGACTCCAGCTCACTGGAGAGGACCAGAGCTCACTGCCACTAGATCCGCTGTTACCTCAAAAAATGTTTTGGCGGAGCTCTTTCAGCCTCTGCCCTCTCTCTTCTCCTGTTACAGGGTATGATGGGCCACCGCGTTCTATGTTTCCAGCCTCCCTTTTACCTGCTACGCTTGCAGGAGAGTGTTTGCTAATTATAATCTTTGCAGTTCACTGGAGTGAACTTGACATTAAAAAGATCAGGCACCTCTTGGGAGTTCCTTGGAGGTCCGGTGGTTAGGACTCCGCGCTTCCGCTGCAGGGGACACAGGTTGGATCCCTGGTCGGGGAACTAAGCTTCCACATGCCGTGTGGTGCAGCCGGAAAAAAAAAAAAAAAAGATCAGGCCCCTCTTAATTTCAAAATCAGCATTTGGTGTGAACGGTGTGTGGTTACTCTGTTAATAACTCTTTCCTATCTACTTACATCTAACACCTAACACTGATATAATCCTTACTTTTACTCTTGCCCTGAGTTACCATTGATTTACTTATTGATGTACCTTTAAAATAATTGTGTTATTTTTCTAAAAATGATGATACTCAGTGTAAAATAATCCCCAAATCCCCCCATGTACAGGTAACCATCTCAAACAGCTTACTGAACATTTTCTTCAGACACTTCTCTATAAACTCCTAAATTCCACAATTCCCGTGAAGGAGATTATGCCATATGTAATTTTCGATGACTTTTTTTTTCACTTAACAACATATTGTACTCAGATTTTCTTTTAAAGGTAGGCACTCATTTGTAATATTTGCCCCGCGTTCTCCTGTTTGTACCAACAGTTTACTTAGCCAGCCCCCCTGTCGATTGTTCATTGACCAAGAGTCTGAGCATCACGTAGGGATCGTCCGACTCTGCTAATCTGGGCTCTATGGCTTTGCTGTCAATCTGTGGGATTCTTGGAATCGTATAATAGAAGGAGCATAAAAGGGATGAATGAAGAGTCCAAGACTCTGCTCCCAGCTCTGTCACTTAGTAGCTCTGTGACCTTAAAATCACTTTACCTTTCTGAATCTCAGGTTCCCTACCTGTAAATGGCGGTGCGGGTACGTGTGATATTAAAGGTCTGTTCTGCTCATTCACAAATGTGCTTTAAACCACATCTTCCATCCCAACGTACGCATGTCAGTTTTATTCACCAGTGCCTGTTAAGTTGGAGTATGTATGAAGGAGTTGTTACACTTTACCCTAAAATGAGTTTTTAGACAAGAGAATGAAATTAAAATTATTTCTCCCTCTTCCAGAGCTGCAGCGAAATTGTGTGTGTGAGTGCATGTGTGTCTGAGGTTGGGGTAGAGGTATCCTGCCAATATTTTTAAAGTATCACTCTGTCCTTCCATCCATCCTTCTCCTCTTTCTTCTCTCTCCCGCCCCTTCCTCCTCTCTCGACTTTCCTTCCTTTTTTCTTTTTCTCTTTCTCTCTTTTCCTTCCTTCCTTCCCTTCCTTTCTTTCTTTCTTTTTTTTCCTGAAGTGAATTGAGGACTAATGCTATTCTTGCTGCTTCAGTCAATGGGGACTTTTACCCCATAATATAAGGAGAAGCAATAAAGACAAATGGGGATTGTGTTATATTAACATATTGAATAAATGTACTCTTCCATAGTGGTGATGATGAAGATCAAATTATTTCCCTCGACTAATGCCCATGATTAAACTATTTGGAAAATATTAGTTAAAAACGTCCAAGGAATCCAGGTAAAAGCCTTCTGAGGGTGAATGGGATGCTTCAGAAAGTTTGGTACGACCCCCTTTTAATTGTTCACTATCTATCCTGAACCAGTTTGAATTCCTTTAAAATGAATTGAATACTTCCTTCTCTTCCTAAAGAATGCACGTTGTACGTGTTTTAACACTTTTCGTCCATTTTGGGGTCCTCAGTGGCACCATCACAGGCAGCATTCATTGTAATTGGCTTTGACTGAGAAGCGCCCCAGGGAGTTCGAGGTGTGTGGGGCCATTTCATTCTCAGCCCCGTGCTTTCTGGATTCTTGGTTTGATTTTTATGTTTTCCTGTCTCTTCTGAGAGCCAAGCTGTTATGGGCATATTTGCTAAAGCAGTTCTTTCCAGCTCTACACCACTTCTCAGCACTTCAGATTAGCTGCATCTCATTTATCGTGGAACTGAACACAGAATCTTATTGGAGTTTTTAATAAGTTAGTAAAAAAAAAAAAAAAATGAGTGGGCTCCAGAAGCTTTTTCTGCTTATTCCCATGTTCTTACCTCCGTTCCAGAAACTTGAGGTTTGCAGAGAAGTGTTCTCCAGATAATTGCTGTATTCTCATCAAGATCCCATGATTCTGGTTTGAATGTGAACTCTTTCTTCTTCATAAGAAGAGATGATATTGCCTTTAGTCCGTCCAGGTGCATATGACTCCCAGTTCCATTCTCTCCTTGATATCTGACCATGCGGTTCTTGTTTTACAGTCCCCAGTCTGTCCCAGACCGTCTGAGGATCCGGGTGAACAAAATCAGTTTACAAGACTATGAAGGATTCCACTATGACAAAGAGAAGCTCCGGGAAGCTTGTAAGTTGGAAGTGCCTAATGGATATCACGGGATCAGCCTGTTTTCAGCTTCTTGGTCCTCCTTGGTTTGATGGATAGATTCATCTTGTGTCTGAAAGTCATGATTAAAGAAATGAAGGGAAGTGTAGTAACATGGGAACCCCAGGTGACGCTCTGTGGGCTGAAGAAGGTGGAACTAGAAAAGGGAATCAGAATAAACTAGTTCTGCTCTTGATGCCACGTAAGGGTCTCTTGGTTTATGAACCATTTTAGTTCCCAGGCTGACCTAAAATGAGAAGAGCAGAATGATGGTGATACAACATGGTATAGTAACATCTAGAAAATTCTTGAGACAGCACACGTCTCTTCCCGGAGGCTGTATTACCAAATACTGTCCTCATTCTTCATGCCAGCGTGACAGAGTTATCTGGGAAGACACGTCCTTTACTTCTAGCTGTTATGTGATTGTATGACGTCAAAGCAAGGCCCACAGCGTAGTAAATGTCAGGGTAAAATGAGTCATTCATGAGGTGACAGTGCTTCTGAAACCTTAAGTTGAGTCAACACACAAATTCCTTTTCAATGTTCGTATTTTCCATATGCTTCTTTAAATATATATAACTGTTAGTTCACCTTGCTCAATATTCCATATTTATTGGGCATTTTTTACCTCCTAGTCACTATTTTAGATCTTTGTCTGTACCATGAAAATATATGAGGTAACTGGGGAACGTCGGCCAGAAGCAGTTAAGACTCTACAGATGTGTTGGATATTAGGGTTCCCGGTTCCTTCTTCATTGTGGGGGCCAGTAGTCAAGTGCAGTAAAGGCAGAGAAGATGAGGGCCAGTGTCCAAGGGCACAGGCAGGGATGCCAACAGAGAGAAGGGAGCATTGTAGAGAACCAGGGATTTATGAACGAAAACCCTAACTGGCCCCAAGTGTGGACCTGCCTGAAGGTGTAGAAGATGAAAATAGTTAAAACTGGCAGGAGTGGAGTAGGGGGCACATTTCTGAGCTCTGATTCCTGAACCTGTGATCTGTAGTGGGGTGTACTGGATGGAAGTCCCGAAATCCAGGGACAGTCTCAGGGTGGGGCAGGGACTTTCAGATCTGGAGGTGACAGTGAGCAAGGATCCGCTTCCCCCGTAACTCAGGCACTAAACCTACCAGGGCATCCTGTATGGAATTTCTCTCTCCATCCTTTCACTGCTTCAGCTCCCTCAACCCTCTTCATCCTTTTCCGTAAACATCAGTATCCTTCAGCCTCTCCCCAGCCTTCTCGCTCCATCCTTCACTCCTGTTCCCTTTGGTAGGAATGCTTTGAGGTGGAGGAGGAACAATTCCCTGAGCCTCTGCATTTCCCCCTTCTGCCGATGGCAGATTATATTTTCTAATGTAAATGAGATCATGCGGGCCAGACTAGCACAAAATCTAATTTAACCGTAAGGTGGTGGACCTATACGTTTGCAATGGGAGATTGCAAACAGTGTAAATTAAACTGACTTTTAGAGGCTACTAATGATAAAAGAATGGTGTTTTGTGTTCTTTTTCTTACAAACTTCTAAACAAATAGCTTACAAGTTTGAAAAATTAAAAAAGAGACTGGATCTCAAGCCAGTAATATTTTGCAGCTTACTGTCAACTCTGAGGAGACTCAGGAGTGGGGAAGCTTTTGAAATTTTTGGCTGAAATGAGATTTGAAGCTTATCTGTGGATTTCAATGACCTCTTCTTATCTTTTCTGGGGCATTATCTGTCCACTATTGCCAGAGGTAATTGTGATTTGAGTTTTTACAAGATGACATTTCCTGGCAAGTACTCTGCTTATCATCTCTTATGTGATAAAACATCTATGTGAGGAAACTTCTTATATCAAATTGGGGGAGGTGACTTGATATAAGTCCAATAAATTCAGCCATGTCTTTTGGGACCCAGAAGAACAAAGAAACTCTCAAAGAGGGAATCAGAGCATTATCTCATTCTAAAGATTTGAGGAAAACAACATATGAATTAGAAGTAAAAGCAGCCAGCTCAGTCATTCTACAGTTAATATATGGTGATGACGCTTCTCAACTGTGGTTGCTCAGGAAAGTCTGTCCTTGGGGGTTTATGGACTTATTCACACTCACCCTTTCTTCCCCGGCTCCAAATTGCAAGTGACTACAGATTCATGGGAGGGCCGACAGCTCAAACTGAGGATAAAGGCAAAAACCGGTTCAAGTCCCAATGTGCAGTGCATGCCAAAAGGGGTCGTTTCTGAAGCATTAATGACATGAAATAGAGAGAACACATCTAGATGAAAGGGACTCTAGGAATGTGCTCTGACCTGCATCCTGGAAGAACAAAGCGGGTGAGTCCTCTTCGGTCATTCATTTATTGTCAACATCCAAGTCCGAACTAGAGCAGGTCCTGCATTCCTGGGTTCAAAAAATTAGTTCCCTTTCTTGATGGTACACCAAGTGACTCATCCAGGCAGCACGTGGCTGTTCTCCTTCACCATTTAATAGAATCTTGCTCATGTGTCTGGATCATTATTCACATTAGATTACAAGCTCAGATGTTTGTTGTCCTACAAAGCCCTGCTTCTGTCTGTAAGGCAGGACTCCGTGGTAATTACGGGAGGGCAGCCCTTTTCATCGCCATATTTATTTTGGCAGAGAGAAAGATGGCTATGGTATTTTAAATACTTCCTGTCTCCCTTCCATTTAGCCCCAACTCACCTGGCAGCATTTCCTCTAAAATGATAACACAGAGAGGGTTAGTCTTTCTGTCCTTCTGCTCTTATTGGTCAATTTCAGACTTGCTTAAAACAGTTATAGTTTTTTCACTGGATTTATGAATTATTAATCCTCAAGATAATGGTTATGTGGTCCAAGAGAGGAAAGTCTATTCAACTTGAAATAGAACATGAGGAGAAAGTAGCCATATTAAAAAAAAATTCTTCAAGTAAATCTATAATAATTATAGCAGAAACTCACTCTCATAATCAGAATGAATATATAAATAAGTTCTTAATAAAGCATATAATCATATAGTCTAGGCAAAGGGTAATCAGTTTTTAAAATTTCTTATATTTCTAAGTACAAAAGAGTTTCACTGACACATGACATACATGTTTATATTTGGAATGACTTGATACTGGCCAAGATGTAACTCTATCTCCGGTAAACTGGCTAAACTTTACTCTGGTATCAGCTTACTCTGCACTTCTGAGTGGCCATGATAATTCATAGGAGTCTAGGGCCTAAAGCAGAAAAGTAAAAACCAGTTTGGAACTAATTGAAAACAGATGTAGCCTATAAAGGTGGGGGGCATTGCTAACATCTGTTGTATATCAAATACAGTGTTCAACAGCCCTTTTACATACAGTATCTCAGCACCATGGATATTAATCTGGCCATTTACAATTTAGTGTATCTATATAGTGGATAATATCTCAGTATATTATTATCTGGTTAAGACTAATGATTGTGGCTAATTAGATATTTAGGCAGTTGTCCTAATGGAATTTCCTTGTCTTCTGTTTAATGACTCAGTAGAAGCGTCAGAAACATTTGTGTTTGAATCTCACTTGCAACCTTGACAAAGTAATTTTACTGAGGACCAAATCTCTCATCTCTCAAACGAGACTATAATTGCAGCCTCGTAGGGTGCTGAGGGTTACATGTAGTGTTGTATGTGAAAGCCCCGCTGCACAGTCTGGCAACATTAGCAAGCCTTCCCGAAATGGTAGCTGTGATTGTTGGAGCTGCTATTCCAAAAGACACTGCTATGACATTGCCCTTCAATCTGCAAGTCCACAAGCCGGGGTCAGAGCAGCTGCCCTTTTTTTATATATATCCTCTCACCAAACTGCACACACCATCGCCACCCTCCAACTCTCTTTCTCACTTTCAGAAATAGAATTGAAAACACTAGTATATATTAAAGATTACGGAAAGAAAATATGAGTAATCATTTGATTTACTTTTATTGTGTCAGCTAGTACAAGAGACTGCTACGATGGCAAGGAATTTACACCTGTGAAACCCATATTTAGTGATCTGGTCAGATATCCGCAAACTCCCTCTCTTAAGTCCTTATACATTTCTTAAGTGCATCATCTGCTGTCCATCATGGAATATTTAAAAATAAACTTTATTTTGGAAAAATTTTAGATTTGCAAAAAAGTTGCAAGGATACTACTAGGAGTTCCTACGTACCTCTTACCCTTTTTTCTCATTGTTAAACATTTTATACCATAGTACATTTGCCACAGAAACTGATAATGCTTCATTACTGTTAACGAATCCCAGTCTCCTCTGGTCTCTGACAGTTTGTCAGTCTTTCCTCCACCCCCCACCCCCATGACCTTGATTGTCTTGAGGAATACAGGCCAGCGACCTGTACAATAGCCCCTATTATGGCTTCATCTGTTGTTTTACTCATAATTAGACTGGAGTTGTAGGTTCTTAGAAAGAATACTGCAGAGGCGAAGTACCCTTCCCATCCCGTCATATCAGGGGTTACCTGATTCCCACATGACATGCTTGTGATGGTAAGCTGATCTCTTCGTTAAGGTTGTATTTGCCCGGCTTCTCCACTGCAAAGTTCCTGTCTTTTTACTTTCCCTGTGCTGTTCTTTGTAAGTGAGTCACCGTGTTTCACTCATCTTCAGAATGGGGGGGTGTGGATCATTGCATTTTCTTTTTATTGTTTTCAGTTTTTATGGATGACTCAATTGCCTTTGATAAACATGCCAAGATGGTGGAGCCATTCACTCATGCATGAATCCATGCTTCCAAAAACTGTACATTTGTATCAGTTATATGTTGGCTATCACCCTAGATGCTAGGCATTGAACGATGAAACCAGGACATGGAACATTACAGTGTCATTTATTCAATACACATTTATTGAGTGCTTACTCTGAGCAAACAGTGGTGGCAAAAGAAAAGCATAAATAATCCCTGAAAAAGCTCATCAAATGAGCTTTTTCTCATTTGATGAGGATTATGATAGAACTAAGGAAACACTATGTATCTGTTTTCTTAGTAAACATTTAAATAACCAAAGGAAGGGATGGAATATATAAGCAAGCATGACAAAAGCCAATCTAACCGCTAATTAGTTGAATGACCTTGGGCAATGCGCTAATTAGTTGAATGACCTTGGGCAATGCATTTACCGTCTTCAGGCTTCAGTTGCCTTATCTGCTAAATGCAGTGGTTAAACTCTATATTTCCTCAGGGTGTACTATACGGTAATAAACGTTTAGCCCTGTAGAAATGACATAGGACTTAAAAATTTTCCTCCTGACATGTTTACTTAGGAAAGTTTTTAAAGCTCCAACATCATTTATTGTAATGACTGCAAGCATCAGAACGTGTTAAGTGCGTTTTGCTTCGTGAGTTTGCTAAAAACACTGATTTTTTTCCCCCTATCGATTGCTTCATCTAAAATTGAACCTTTCCCCATCCTAACAAGTTGACAACAGGGCCATTCAGTAGAGATTAGGCCTCCATTTGGTGGAGGTAGGCGATCCGTTTGAAATCTGTCTGAGGAGTTAAATGATGTCAGTCTGTCCTCTGAAGGGCACTGTCCATTGCTTTGCAAGTGTTTATGTTTATTTCTATTTTCCTGAGTTGACATTTACTCAGAGTTTTGTGTTTAGTTTCCTTTACTGTTCTCCCCTATCTTTTGTCTGTATCTTGTATTTATCCTTAATGAAAATGTAATGCTGATAAATAAAAATAACTGTAGTTAATGCATATTGTACTATTACTGTGAGCTAGCAAATGTCTTAATATTTCTACACATATCATATAATTTAATTCTCCCAACATCTCTGTGTACTAGGTAGCATGGTTATCCCCATTTTATATATAAAGCAACTGAGGCCCAAGAAACTTAAGGAAAATTCTAAGGACCTGACATTCTGAATACTTATTTAATCACTATGCTCCCTATTTCTTCCAAGTAGTAGTTATTTTCTTTTATAAAATATTTTTAATAGCATACTTGTTTTTAAATCTTTCACAATACTATTTCAACTGCTTTTTTGTATTTAAACTGACTTTACCTTAATTTACCAGACTCGTTTGTTGGACAATTTTCTGTTTTTGGATCTTTCTCTATACCCCCCCCCCCAATTAATCTTCTGTTCGTAAATCCATGTATTTGTTGACTGCGTACCATATTTCTAGTACTACTTCAGTTGACGGGGATACTGAAAAGTGCCTGGCCTCATACAGCTTATACTCCATTTGGAGAGATAGACAAGTGAATAAGTGATAGAGCAGTAAGTGCTATAATGGGAAATAACGCAAGAGTGACAAAGGATCCTAGTTTTGATAAGGTGATCAGGGGGAGACTTTCTAAAAAGGTAACATTTAAGCAGAGACCTAAAAGTAAAGGTTGAGTATGCACCTGGATTTCTGAGGGAAGGGTGTCCCTAGGCAGAGAGAGTGGCTGGTGCTAAGGCCCTGTGGTGCAAACATCCTTGGACTATTTCATGCACAATAGGGAAGTTCATGTGGCTGGAACCTGGTTAGTTGGGTGGAGAAGGGTATGAAGTCATTTTGAAGTTGTAGGAAAGGGCTGGCACGTGGAGGGGGCTTGTAGACCATAGAGAGGCTTTAAGTTTTATTCAGAATGTAATGAGAAGTGCCGGGAATTATTTGAGAAGGAGTATAACATGTCTGCATTTATTCTGAATAATTCTGGCTGCTGAGTGGAGAATTGACTGCTGGGTTGTGAAAGTAAAAATCAGCGCACCAGATACAAGGCTAACATGATATTCCAAGTGAGATGTGTGCTGGAAGTTGAGGGAGTTAAAGTAGCAGAGTTGGGGAGAAACAGTTGGACTTTGGATCTATTTTGGAGGTAATGCTGGTAGGATCAGATGATGGATTAGCTGCACTGCGTAGGAGGAAAGGGTGATTCAAGGATGCCTCTGAGGTTTTGGGCTCAGCAACTTGGTGCATAGAGTTGGGGCAGATGTAGAGGACCCAGCGGTGACCAAGAAGCACTGAGTGAGCTAGGAAAAAACAAAAAACAGGAGAGCTTGCTGGTTAGAAGCCAAGAGAAGAAGAAGATTTTATAAAAGAATAGTGACAACTAGGTCAAATGCTCTGTGAAGGTGGAGGGAGATGCACGCTAAGAACTGGTCATTGGATTTGGATAGAGGGTGGTTATTAGTAACCTCACAAGAGGTTGTAGAGGGAAGAAGGTGAATAGAGTAGGTTCATGTGCAAATGGGACCAAAGGAAGCGATTCCACATAGACTGCCCTTCTGAGATGTTTAACTGGAAAGAAGAGAAATGGAATGGGGGCTGGATGTGGAATCAAGGGAGGTTTGTTGTTGGGTTTTTTTTAATTTGTAAGCTAGTTCAGCTGTGTAGGCTGGTGTGCGCGCCGATGGGACAGTCCACTAGAAAGGGAGAACTTGATTCAGGAGAGAGAGGGCCAGCTAGGTGGAGATGGGGTCCAGTGCACAGTGGAGGGGTGGGGACAGTCCCCGAGAGTACGGGGAGGAAAGGCAGAGGAGTGGGTACAGAGGCAGGTAGGTTGGGGGATTTGGTACCAGGGAGAAGCAGAAGTTCTATTCTGATTACTTTTATTAGTGACACAAGGAGCAAGCGTTACTAGCTAACAGTAGGGAAGGGAAGTGTATCCGTGTTCAGGGAAAAAGAAAAGGGAAAGTTTGAAATAGCCATTTGAAGAGTGAGACAGTGAATGGCCTGGGAGGAATTGCTGAGCAGCACGTTAGATCTGGAACCTTGAGCTCCTTGATTTTTTCGTAAGCATGGAGACCCTGACTTGTCAGTTCCTGGGGGTCTTCTTGGCTTATACACGAGTGCATTCCTTGTCTTGCTAACTTCCAAGACTCAGATACCAGGGGAATATTAGGCTGAAGGACAATGATCTTATTTTTAATATAATCCCCTTCATTATCTAATTCTGTTTATGAGCCAAAGCCTTGCTTTGTGTACAAGAAAATAAGAAGTGATTCCAGAGCTGTGCTTTATTAGATGCTAATGATGTTAGTTAGGTCTCAGACAAGGAAATAGCCTGAAGTGTTCATACTGTCATTGTATTCTTCTTTCCTTGTTAAAACTTAGCCTTGGGTAATGAGAACCATCAATTGCAGGTATATTCTTAAGTCTTGCCCAAAGGAACATTTTTCCTTTTTGTTGGTTTATCCTGTGTACAACACACACACACACACACACACACACACACACACACACACACACACACACACACAATAATGACTAATTCTCACTGCTTATGTACCAACCTAGTCCGGTTTGTTGTTACCTTCCCAGTTTGCCAGCTCTGGGATATGAACTCAAATGGTTGTTACGTTTCTTTTTGAAGAGTTTCTTCTAAGAACTTTGCATAGATTTGATACTTTTTCTTTCTTTATGTTAATGCGTGTTTGATGTGGCATTAGCCACTGCAAAGTCACAACACCACATTTAATAATAAATAATAACACTTAGTGTCCGCCTAGTGCCTCATAGCTTACGGACGGCTGTCGCATACACTGGCCGCAGGCATCAGCAGAGGGACACTTACAAAGGTGGCTTCACACAGGCTCACGTAGCTGCGACAGGATTTTAGTAAGAATTTACATCTCCGCTCTCCTAATCCAGTACACTTTCTAACCACAACCCTCCTGCTTTGTAAAGACATAGCTGTGCACTTACAGAAATGTGGGGTTTTTTAGCATCTTTATTGGATTATACTCGCTTTACAATGGTTATTAGTTTCTGCTGTATAACAAAGTGAATCAGCTATACGTATACATATATCCCCATATCCCCTCCCTCTTGTGTCTCCCCCCCACCCTCCCTATCCCACCCCTCCAGGTGGTCACAAAGCACCGAGCTGATCTCCCTGTGCTATGCAGCTGCTTCCCACTAGCTAGCTATTTTACATTTGGTAGTGTATATATGTCCATGCTACAGAAATGTGTTTTTAAAAAGAATTTGGGGTCGTAGTTCTTGTGCTTGTTTGTGTTCCCTGGGAAACCCACTCTGAGACTTTTGAGCTTTATGTGTTAGGAGGTTTACTGGAGATTCTCCAGGAGGGAACGGTACGTGTTAGGAGGTTTACTGGAGATTCTCCAGGAGGGAACGGTACGTGTTAGGAGGTTTACTGGAGATTCTCCAGGAGGGAACGGTGGATGTGGAGAGCGAGGAGTAGCAGTGGGCAGAGGGACAGACTGAGCTGTGAGGCGACTGCAGCAGAGCACTCCCACAGGGACATCTGGATCTGGGATCGCCATTTAGAATTGTCCCAACTGAGGCAAGGGTTATTGGAGATCGTTCAGGCTGTTCCCTGGGAGGAAGTGAACCGTGAGCGCGGTTGCGTCCTTCTGAGAGAGGGGCTCAGCTGAGCTGTCAGCAGAGCCAGCACTTTCAGCGGCTGAGGGAACGAGGGCCTCCATCCCATCATGGATCTGCGGGGGGCACATCGGTGCTGAAAGCACCATCTTGTCTGCGTAACTCGGCACCTGATTCTTGAACTAAAAGGCCAGGATGTAACCACCCACACACCCAAATCTTTGAGTCCATCCATTCCCTTCTTCATGTAACAACTATTTATTGAACACTTATTATGTACCAAGCACTGTTCTAGGTACCAGGAATTAGGCTCATGTATCACTAACCTCCGAGTTTCTCTCTTTGCATCTTTTGGCCTGACCTCCCTGCTATTCCAAATTCAGGGAATTGGAATGTAAGCTAGTTACTTTCTTTAGGTGCCTCAGAATGAGCTGAGGAAAATGGAAACCTAAAATGTTAATGCTGACCTTTTCTTAAAGGTTCTGTCTGCCCTGAACTACTATCAAGCCAAATATTCTCCTTTTGGAATTTGAGTAATTCAAATTGGAAATCTAAATGCAAGGTAATATAAATTTCAGGCTATTTCTAGCCGAACACTGTAGTCAGAGATAACGCCAGATTTTGATCCTCAGCAAGATGGATACTTATTCTATATGTCGATCCAACTTATTGGTAAAGATACTGAACTGAACAGAGCAAAGGATAGAAATATGTGCTGGTCTGAAAATAACCTCTTTGCAGAATAATTTAGAACCACAATTTTATTTGCTAGTTATGTGAATAAAAGCGTCAGGCCTTTCATAGTTCATACTGGTGGAAAGCACTCTTTCTTAATACTTACTGGGCTTCCCGAATCACTGATCCACTGCCCCTCTTCTGGAGTCACTGATAAGCAGAATTAAAGCATTCCCTTGGTTATCAGGTGCTAGAATTGTGTTTTCTTTAGACTGCCCTCGTTCACATCTCTACACGGCAGTTGTCTGTATATAATTTGTTTACTCTTTTTGCTTTCACAAAGAGACTTGGGCCCCTATAACAGATTTTAGGACATCTTCTGTTATGATTCTTCACATGTATCCAATCAGCTCAAATTCAGAGCTGCATGACTGAATGTTTCTCCAATATCTGTCGATGACCTTGCCCATTACCTCCATGTGCAGTTGACAGTAAGATGTTAAAATTGTGAAAGAGAATTGAACCAGTGTCTCTAAACATTTTTTTTTTTTTTTTTTTTGCGGTACGCAGGCCTCTCACTGTCGTGGCCTCTCCCGTTGCGGAGCACAGGCTCCGGACGCGCGGGCTCAGCGGCCATGGCTCACGGGCCCAGTCGCTCCGCGGCATGTGGGATCTTCCCAGACCGGGGCACGAACCCGCGTCCCCTGCATTGGCAGGCGGACTCTGAACCACTGCACCACCAGGGAAGCCCTCTAAACAACATTTTGAGTATAGTATTTAACTAAATTTTGGGTCCGGTCATGAATCTTTTTGCTTTTGGACACAGTATTTCACCTTGACTTTCACATGTATTTGTCTGGCCAACCCATGTAGCCAAGATTTCCATGTCACTGTTAAGTGCTTGTTATCTCCCTTCCAAATACTAGAGCACTGGCAGTAAATTGTCAGTGGTGGCTCTTCCCTATATCTCGGAATTTTGCGAGTATTACCTTCCTAATGAATGTACCTGGACAAAAATTATATTGTTTTCTAATGCCCATTGTCAGGTGCCTTCTAGAACCTTACAGTTAATTGCTTCTATCACATTTAACACTGGGAGTGCACTCCAAGGAATTTTATAAATCATTTTGTTGTTCTAGAATTCCATTGTATGTGACATTAGGAATCCTCATTGTAATGGAGTTCCCTTCATCAAAAATAGAACTTTACATCATTGTTAGTAAACCTTCAGATTAACTTGGAAGATGATGACATTTTCTAGAACTGGTTGACCTGGACCTTTGGTTTCTGTTATTTACTAGAAGATAGTATTGGACCTTTTGCTTTTACTTTTCTTCTTTTATTACTGGTAGTGCATGAACCAAATGTATCCAAAGTAGGAAAAAAGAAAACTCATGCAATGTTAAGCATATTAGCTGTGATCGGGTTGCACTCTCCCTCTGACTCCTTTCATCTTTGTTCAGAACACAGCTTCAATGTGTTTTTTCTGGATTTCTCTTTCTCATTTATGCTTTTCCACTCATCGTGTGCTAGATGCTGATGATTGGAAAGATAAGAAGAAAAGGATCGATTACTCTTAGTTCCTGAGATGATGTGGTCTGGGCCTTGGGGGGATGTCTAGGGAGTTACAGTCTCCCCTTCCCCCACCCCGCTTCCTCCACCTGCTCTTCATTCTCCAGGCTTGAGAATATTCTCTCCCCAATTCTGCCTGTAACAATATTCTAACTCTGAAATCCCTTTCAGATATTTTAGGTGTTATCAATTGCCTTTGAGGCATTTGTAAGTGCTTCTTATCAACCATCTTTCCAAGGGCCACTTTTATATCATTTCCATCACCTATCCCTTCCCACCGCCCCCCTCCCGCCTTTTTGGTTTTCCTTCCCTCTCTCCAGCTCAGCAGGCCACTGTCTACTGTGGTGTCAGGCAAGTGTGTGAGAAGGTTGTAACTGCCGTGGCCACTCTGAACATCTGTGAATCACCCTGGTTTCTCTTCCCTCTCACCATCCAATTCATTATGGAGCTGATTCGTAACATCTCCCACATGTCTATCCCTTATCTTTACTGTCTTCCTCTATTCCAGACTCCAGCATTGCTCATCTCATTTACTTCTATAGCTTCCCAACTCACCTTCCTGCCACTCACCTTGTCTTCCACTAATTTGCCTTCCACATCTCTGCCAATGATTTTTCTAACATGTTGTCAAAGAAAAGTCACATGGACAAGTTAAACAGGCAAGCAAGACTTTATTCAAGACTATTGCAGTCGGGGTCAAGACGGTGGCAATGGGGAAGAGAAAGTGAACTCTGCTGTGACAAAAGGCGGGAGACTTTTCAATCACTGGGGTGAGCAAATGGAAAAGTGCTAGAGGACTTGAGCCATTTGATTAGGCTATCTGTGTTTGCAAATTGTCACTTATTAGCTACCTATAGAGACTACGAACTGGAGCAGTGTCTTCCGTGAACGATTACATGTCAAAGGGATGGGTTCTGGGTCTTTGGGAAAGATGTCCAGGGTTGTAGAACTGGCAGAAGGCTGGGAGAAGATTTACCTCTCAAAGGGGCAGAGAAAGAATTTATAATTCAGAGTCTTCTAAAGTAAGTACTCTATGAAAAGGGAGAAACCTGTCTAAAGTTTAGTCAAGTTAGGGGCAACATTAAGCCCCCCTAGGTCAATGTAAATCTTGAAACCATTTTCTGCTGCAATCCTTTTAGCATCTGCCAATCTTTCTGAGAATAAAGCCCCAACTCCTTAGCATAAAAAAAAAACCCACAAGCCTCTGGCCTTGGCCTCACCCCCTTTTACTCTTCACCTACCTCTTTCTCAATCCTGAACATTTGCTTCTTTTCATGCTCTTGGTTTCTTAGAGTCTAAAGATGATCTAAGGCTTAGAGAATTCCCTTTGTCTAGAAAAACTCTTGTGTCTCTTGTCAAATGTCATTGTTTTCTTCACTTGGGAAATAATTCCTTATGAAAGCGGATCCTGCCCTGGGGAATGTGCAGCTCTCCTGAGTCCAAAACACACTGGGTTCATGACTACCAGCCTTCCTCGTACAATGTGTATAATCAGCAGGATGTTTTATGTCACTCCCCTTTTCACGCTCCCCTGTGACACCTTGAGGGCAGGTACTGTGTCTTCCTTAGTATTATATGCCCAACTCCTGGCACTGGAGTTGTCCCTGGCTCGAGAAAATCCTTAAAATTTGTTTGCTGTGTAATTAAGTGAATGACTTGCTGACCTGAAAAAGTATTTTGGCACAATCCCTTGTATATACAATGCACATTGGCCAAATTAAATGAAAATACACAAGTTGTTATTCAAGATCATTATTAAGTATGTAAGAGGATTAAAAAGAAACATGACTTGTATGTCCCTTGGGTTGCCATCAGAATAAATAGCAGAATTTGACGTGTAGTTTGAAACCCATATTTGTAGAGAGCCTGCTAGTTTCTGGAAAGCACATCTTCAAAATATTATCCTCAAGTCAAATGCAATGAAAACTACATAGTTACTTTTATCTTATGGGTGACATTTTAAATGAACCATGGAGAGGACTCGGTTCAGCTCAAGTTATGAAGTTCAAACTCTAGGATCATTTTTAATCACAGGCACCAGGGTGGTGAAACCTTTGACAGATCCAGGCATGGCATGGTGAGATAGAAAGTTCTTAGGGTGTTATGTTTCCTTTTGAATGCTAATATGCCCATTAATTTTTCCTCTTGGTTCCAGGTGAACAGTGGGCAGGTAATAATGACAGGTTGTCACACGATAAACCTGTGGTACACAGGGGGAGAACGGGATTGAAATATTGCCAACTCATTCTGTTTAATTATCGTCAGCCATCAAGTTAGAATTTTAGTGCCCTGATAACCCTGACACATTTGGAACTAACGAGGTAAACTGGAGAGACTCCACTTGTCCCCTGCCATCCTCCCCTAGGGCTTTCCTTCCTTCCTCTGGTCCATGACCTCTGCTCCTTGCTCTTTCCCTCCAGCCCCTTATTCCATCATCCTGTTGACTTTCTGAATAGTGGTTACACTATGGCTAAGAAAGCAAGTTTATTTTTCTGTATGTCAGTATTCTCTGGTGTCAGCAAAATATCTGTCTAAGGGAAACTCGGAACAGTTTCTTTTTTCCCCCTTTTCTCCTGCTTTTTTTTTTTTTTTTTTTTTTTTTTACTAGTAGACATTATTTTTTAGAGAAGTTTTAGATTTACAGAAAAATTAAGTGAAAGTACAGAGTTCCATATATCCCCCTGTTATCCCCCCAGCCTCCAGCACAGTTTCTCCTATTGTTGACATCTTGCATTAGTGCAATACATTGTTACAACTGACGCACCAACATTAATATATTCTTATTAAGTAAAATCCATACTTTACGTTAGGATTCATTCTTGTGTTCTACAGTTTTATGGGTTTTCACAGAGATATTACATGTATCCACCATGACAGTATCATACAGAATAGCTTCACTTCCCTAAGTACCCCCTGTGCTTCACCCATTCATCAGTCCCTCCCCCCAAACCCCTGGCAACCACTGATCTGTTTACTATCTCCATAGTTTTGCCTTTTCCAGAATTCCATATAGTTGGAATCATGCAACATGTGGCCTTTTGAAACTGGCTTATTTCTTCACAATATACATTTAAGTTTCCTCCATTTCGTGGATTGAAAACTCATTTCTCTTTGTTGCTGAATAATATTTTACAGTGCGATAACCAGTTTGTTTATCCTTTCACCTATTAAAGGACATCTTGGTTGCTTTGACGTTTCGGCAATTATAAATAAAGATGCTATGAACATTCATGGGCAAATTTTTGTGGGGACATAATTTTCAACTCATTTCAGTAAATACCAAGTAGTGCAGTTGCTGGATCACATGGTAAGGGTTTGTATAGCTTTGTAAGAAACTGCTAAGCTCTCTTCCAAAGGGGCTCTACCATTTTGCATTCCCACCAGCAAGGAATGAGAGTTCCTGTTGCTCCATGTTCTCACCAGCGTTTGGCATTGTCTGTTTTTTTCAATTTTAGCTATCCTAGTAGATATGTAATAGTATCATATTGTTGTTTTAATTTGTAATTCCCTAATGACATGTGACATTGAGCACATTTTTCATACAGTCATTTGCCATCTATACATCTTCTTAGGTAAGATGTCAGTTCAGATCTTCTGCCCACTTTTTTAATTGACTCTCTTATTGTTGAGTTTTAAGAGTTCTTTGCATATTTCGAATACCGGTCTTTTATCAGGTATGTGTTTTGCCAAGATTTTTTTCCCAGTCTGTTTTTTCTTTTCATTTTCTTAAAAGTGTCTTTCACAGAGCAGAAGTTTTCATTTTAATTGAGTCCAGCTCATCAACTTTTTATTTCACGGATCATGCTTTTGATGTTGTACCTAAAATGTTATTGCCAAACCCAAGCTTACCTGGCTTTTCTCCTGTGTTATTTTCTAGGGAACAGTTTCTTTTTCAGACTATTTGTTTCTTAAGACCGCATATAAATTGATAGAAAGATAGCGAACATTTGACAAACTGTCTTGATTATGTCAGTAAGCCTAAAATTAATACTTAAGGGAATGTCAGGTTTTTAAAAATGTATCTCTGAAGAGTGTTAACATAAAATACATTCATTCTAAGATTATCTGTATTTTTGATGGTTTCCCCAACTGTTCAAAATGCATTTCTGTTTTGTGAATTTTTAACCCTGTTGTTACATTTATTGTTCTTTTCAGAAAGTGACAACCTTTTTATTTAGCCTTAACAGAAACTGCAATTCTAAAATTTTTATGTATATATTTAGAGCTTAATATCCAACCTTTGTAAATCCTTGCAGTTTCTGAGGAGTTTTTCCCTAGGGTTTCACACCTTCTTTTAATGATCCTATTGAAGATGGTTTTGTTTGTGATTTGAATAGGTAAATAGCCGCATTTAGCCGCAATTCTGTTTGAACAGGAATTGCACTATAATCGCTCACGTGTCAGATAATTAAATCCTTTCTTTTTCAAGGCTGAGCTTTCAGCCCTTTCTTTCCACAGTGATACCTTGTTGAATGCATCACAGTATCTTGCAGGGAATGAATTAGCTGCTGTGAGTTTTCTCCCTTTTCATAAATCCCATTAACAGTTTCATGTGGATTTCATAGCAAAGGTGGCTCTTTCTTCTTTGGCTCTGAGGGTCTTTGCTTGGGTCATAAAGCAGCCAGCTGTGATTCCTTGCAGGTTTGGTTGGTTCTTTTATTTACATGCTTTGGTTTAGGTTCTGGCCTTTAGAAGCTTTGGCAGAACACATTATCTGCTATAAAAGTCACCACGTTTGGTCTGCTGAAAGTGGCTTGAGGCTTTATGAATGGCCCGTACCTGTTGATATAGAATTAGGGAAAATCCATGAATTTGATAAGGCTTATAGGAGTGAATATAGGGTGGATTTGCAGATATTGTGTTCTACAGGCACTGACTTCTTTAATCTTCGTGATAACCCGGACAGGTAGGTACCGTGATTACCTATCTTTGCATGGAGACCTCACATACTATATTGCAGAAGAATCAAGGGCAATGTAAGCTCACTGAGTAATCAAAATGATCAAAAACATCTGCCATTGGGATTTTCCTGCATAGAGTCATCTACCAAGAATAAATGTTAAAATGAATGGTATGCAAATACCTATACTAGCAAAAAACTACCAGATTAATGATATCGAATGTTTTGAATATCTTGCGCATCTGACATAATGAACTTCTTCCACCTCAAGTGAGAACGTGGGTTTTACATTTAGTTTACGTTAACTGTCAATCAGCTCTTCAGCTCAATATGGGAAATTCTAAAGCAGTGATTTTAATAGCAAAACAAGTCATGTGATTGTCTATAACAATTCTGATTAAAGTCAGATGTACTCTTGCTATCTCTGCTACCCCCATAATGATGAGTATCCTGCTCACCATTTTATAGTTGCATGTAGTTCTTTATGAAGTAAGAAAGAGTCAGTTTAATTCTGTGACTCAAATTACAGACAGGGTTAGAGCTTGTCAACTGTTCGGATAAGCTTGATCCACAGTCTGTCAGGCCCTTGGAAGCTGGCCTACTGGAAAGGGAAGGGAAGGGAATGGTGGGTCTTTAAAAGTGACCCCACCCCTGCCAAGTGTGTTTATGAAAATGTGTGTGGCTTGACTCATGGTTTCTGAGTCCCAGGGCCATGCTCCTTTGTCCCGGCCTGGAATTGCTTACCTTCGCTTTGCTTCCCGAGGATCACAGCCTTTCCCCAATTCTTGTGTAGCTCTGGATACGGGACTTGTAACTCCCCCCTCACTCCTTGGTCAGCCTGTCAGCAGTTTCTAGCTTCACCTCTCTGAGCTCAGTGTTGAAAGGAGAGACTCCACCCTCTGTGTGGCCCAAGTTTGACGAGATGGAGGAATAGCGCAGGAGACGGGTTCTTGAGTAAGAGAAGCCTGGGATGAAATCTGGGTGCACCATTTCATAGCTGTGACATTTCAGGGCATATTACGTAATCTTCCTGAGACTGAGTTTCTTCATTTTAGAAATAGGAATAATCATATCCACCTCTTAGGATTGTGGCAAAGGTTAACAAACACGGTAAAACCGGTTATCACAAAATCATTCTTATCATTCTCCTCTTCACCCAGATTTATTCCACCCAGGCCTAAACCCTTGTAACACAACTCAGGATTGTATATCTTTAAATATAACATGGCTTAGCTTATGCTACCAGAATATACATGTTCAAAGTGTCTGTTCGGGCATAACTGGCTTTTCTAGAGGCGGAGGGCAGGATTCACTAACAGAAGACAATGAACGGCTTCAGCCATCCCCCTCTTCCTCTCATCGCCGCTTCTCTGAACCATCAGGCTGAGGGCAGCTATGCCGGGATGAGGGCTACTCACTCAGTCCAGCAGCAAATAGTTTTGCATCTGGGAACTCACAAAGTTTGCAGTTTTGTTAACCTGAGACTCCCATGCACTGGAATTCACTGGCCTCAACACAGTTCACTCACACTCCTATGGTTGTACCAGAATAAAATTGCTTCAGAGATCTTGGGGAGGGGGGAGGGGGGAAGGGTGTTCATCTCAGAGTTGGTCCACAGGATCTTTTGTCTTTCTTCAATCAAGTAACTGACTGTCTTGAAGAAACTATTTGGTTGTCTTTTGCATCATACCTCTGACTCTTTGGAAAACATTTTTCAGGGTTTCTTAAAACTCTAGGCATTTTCTCTTTAATAGCCTTTAAGAACTTTGGTTTTCAATGTTTTGGGCAAGTCAGTTCCATATATAGGATATCTAAGCCTGCTCTATTTCCTGACTCTGCTTATCATTTGTGGTGAGATATATTTTAGAAACCATGATTTATATGTATATATATTTTTTAGTGCATATATCTTTCAGAAGTTTCTTATAGATGAAAGAGTACACTTGTGGATTGGTTGCTAGAAGATTTTAGAGTTTTTGAAGACGAATGGTGTTAATTTATGCGCTATTTGGCATAAATTTGCATAATGACTTCAAGTAGTCCTAACTTCAACTGTAGAAAACGAAATTAATTAGTATGACCCGTGGCATTTTATTTCAGACATAAAATCCAGAGCATGCAATGTGAAATATAGAATGGATTTCTCAACCAATTACTTTTTTAAAAGAGATCTTTATTGGAGTATAATTGCTTCACAGTACTGTGCTGGTTTCAGTTGTACACCAAGGCAAATCAGCCATATGCATACACATGTCCCCATATCCCCTCCCTCTTGAGCCTCCCTCCCATCCTCCCTATTCCCACCCCTCTAGGTCATCACAGAGCACCGAGCTGATCTCTTGTGCTATGATGCTGCTTCCCACTAGCTAACTGTTTTACATTTGGTAGTGTATATATGTCAATGCTACTCTCACTTCGCCCCAGCTTCCCCCTCTCCACCCCATGTCCTCAAGTCCATACTCTATGTCTACATCTTTATTCCTGCCCTTGCAACTAGGTTTGTCAGTACCATTTTTTTTTTTTTTAGATTCCATATGTATGTGTTAGCATACGGTATTTGTTTTTCTCTTTCTGACTTACTTCACTCTGTATGACAGACTCTAGGTCCATCCACCTCACTACAAATAACTCAATTTTGTTTCTTTTTATGGCGAGTAACATTCCATTGTATATATGTGCCACATCTTCTTTATCCGTTCATCTGTCGATGGACATTTAGGTTGGTTCCATGTCCTGGCTACTGTAAATAGTGCTGCAATGAACATTGTGATACATGTCTCTTTTTGAATTATGGTTTTCTTAGGGTATATGCCCAGTAGTGGGATTGATGGGTCATATGGTAGTTCTATTTTTAGTTTTTTAAGGAACCTCCATACTGTTTTCCATAGTGGTTGTAACATTTTACATTCCCACCAACAGTGCAAGAGGATTCCCTTTTCACCACACCCTTTCCAGCATTTATTGTTTCTAGACTTTTTGATAATGGCCATTCTGACCAGCGTGAGGTGATACCTCATTGTAGTTCTGATTTGCATTTCTCTAATAATTAGTGATGCTGAGTATCTTTTCATGTGCCTCTTGGCCATCTGTATGTCTTCCTTGGTGAAATGTCTATTTAGGTCTTCCGCCCATTTTTAAAGTGGATTATTTGTTTTTTTAATATTGAGCTCCATGAGATGTTTGTATATTTTGGAGATTAATCCTTTGTCTGTTGTTTCATTTGCAAATGTTTTCTCCCATTCTGAGGGTTGTCTTTATCTTGTTTATGGTTTCCTTTGCTGTGCAAAAGCTTTTAAATTTAATTAAGTCCTATTTGTCTATTTTTGTTTTTATTTCTGTTACTCGAGGAGGTGGGTGAAAAAAGATCTTGCTGTGGTTTATGTCAAAGAGTGTTTTTCCTTTGTTTTCCCCTAAGAGTTTTATAGTGTCTGGTCTTACATTTAGGTCTTTAATCCATTTGGAGTTTATTTTTGTGTATGGTGTTAGGTAGTGTTATAATTTCATTCTTTTACATGTAGCTGTCCAGTTTTCCCAGCACTGCTTATTGAAGAAGCTGTCTTTTCGCCATTGTATGTTTTTGCCTGCCTTGTCATAAATTAGGTCACCATATGTGTGTGGGTTTATCTCTGGGCATTCTATCCTGTACCATTGATCTATATTTCTGTTTTTGTGCCAGTACCATACTGTCTTGATTACTGTAGCTTTCTGGTACAGTTTGAGGTCTGGGAGCCTGATTCCTCCACCTCCATTTTTCTTTCTCAAGATTATTTTGGCTATTCAGGGTCTTTTGTGTTTCCATACAAATTGTGAAATTTTTTGTCCTAATTCTGTGAAGAATGCCATTGGTAGCTTGATAGGGAATGCACTGAATCTGTAGATTGCCTTGGGTAGTATAGTCATTTTCACAATTTTGATTCTTCCAATCCAGGAACATGGCATATTTCTCCATCTGTTTATGTCATCTTTGATTTCTTTCATCAGTGTTTTATAGTTTTCTAAATACAAGTATTTAGCCTCCTTAGGCAGGTTTACTCCTAGGTATTTTATTCTTTTTGTTGCAGTGGTAAATGGGAGTGTTTCCTTAATTTCTCTTTCTGATTTTTCGTTGTTGGTGTATAGGAATGCCAGAGATTTCTGTGCGTTAATTTTGTATCCTGCAACCTTCCCAAATTCATTGATTAGTTCTAGTAGTTTTCTGGTGGCATCTTTAGGATTTTCTATGTATAGTTTCATGTCATCAGGAAACAGTGACAGTTTTACTTCTTCTTTTCCCATTTCTTTTTCTTCTTTTATTTCTTTTTCTTCTCTTATTGCTATGGCCAGGACTTCCAAAACTATGTTGAATAAGACTGGTGAGAGTAGACATCCTTGTCTTGTTCCTGATCTTAGTGGAAATGCTTTCAGTTTTTCACCATTGAGCATGATGCTTGCTGTGGTTTTGTCGTATATGTCCTTTATTATGTTGAGGTAGGTTCCCTCTATGCCCATTTTCTGGAGTTTTTATCATAAATGGGTGTTGAATTTTGTCAAAAGCTTTTTCTGCATCTATTGAGATGGTCGTATGGTTTTTATCCTTCAGTTTGTTAATATGGTGTATCACATTGATTGATTTGCATATATTGAAGATTCCTTGCATCCCTGGGGCAAATCCCACTTGATCATGGTGTATGATCCTTTTAATGTGTTGTTGGATTCTGTTTGCTACTACTTTGTTCAGGATTTTTGTATCTATGTTCATCAGTGATACTGGTCTATAATTTTATTTTTTTGTGATATTGTTTTCTGGTTTTGGTAACAGGGTGATGGTGGCTTTGTAGAATGAATTTTTGGGAGTGTTTCTCCCTCTGCAATGTTTTGGAAGCTTTTGAGAAGGATCAGTGTTAGCCCTTCTCTAAATGTTTGATAGAATTCACCTGTGAAGCCATCTGGTCCTGGACTTTTGTTTGTTGGAAGATTTTTAATTACAGTTTCAATTTCATTACTTGTGATAGGTCTGTTTATACTTTCTAATTCTTCCTGGTTCAGTCTTGAAAAATTGTACCTTTCCAAGAATTTGTCCATTTCTTCGTGGTTGTCCATTTTATTGGCATATAGTTGTTTGTAGTAGTCTCTTATAATCCTTTTTATTTCTGCGGTGTCAGTTGTGATTTTTCCTTTCTCCTTTTTCATTTCTAATTTTACTGATTTGTGTCCTCTCCCTTTTTTTCTTGATGAGTCTGGCTAAGGGTTTTTCAATTTTTTTTATCTTCTCAAAGAAACAGATTTTAGTTTTATTGGTCTTTGCTATTGTTTTCTTTGTTTCTGTTTCATTTATTTCTGCTCTGATCTTTATGATTTCTTTCCTTCTACTGACATTGGGCTTTCTTTGTTCTTCTTTCTGTAGTTCTTTTAAGTGTAGGGTTAGATTGTTTATTTGAGATTTTTCTTGTTTCTTGAGGTGAAATTGTATTGATATAAACTTCCCTCTTAGAACTGCTTTTGCTATATCCCATAGGTTTTGGGTCATCATGTTTTCATTGCCTTTGTTTCTATGTAGTTTTTTTTTCTTCTTTGATTTCTTCAGTGATCTCTTGGTTACTTAGTAGCGCACTGTGTAGCCTCCTTGTATTCGTGTTTTTTACAGTTTTTTTTTCCCTGTAATTGATTTCCAGTCTCATAGCATTGTAGTCAGAAAAGATGCTTGATATGATTTCAGTTTTCTTAACTTTTCTGAGGCTTGATTTGTGACCAAGGATGTGATCTAGCCTAGAGAATGTTCCATGGGCACTTGAGAAGAAAGTGTATTCTGCCACTTTTGGGTGGAATATTCTATAAATATCAATTAAATCTGTCTGGTCTGTTGTGTCATTTAAAGTTTGTGTTTCCTTATTTTCTGTTTGGATGATCTGTCCATTGGTGTAAGTGGGGTGTTAAAGTCCCCTACTATTATTGTGTTACTGTCAGTTTCTCCTTTCATGGTTGTTAGCATTTGCCTTATGTATTCAGGTGCTCCTGTGTTGGGTGCATAGACATTTATAATTGTTATATCTTCTCCTTGGATTGATCCTTTGATCATTATGTAGTGCCCCTCCTTATCTCTTTTAATAGTTTTTAATTTAAAGTCTATTTTATCTGATACGAATATTGCTACTCCAGCTTTCATTTGAATTCCATTTGCATGGAATATCTTTTTCCATCCCTTCACTTTCAGTCTGTATGTGTCCCTAGGTCTGAAGTGGGTCCCTTTTAGACAGCATATATATGTATGTTCCTGTTACCATTTTCTTAATTGTTTTGGGTTTGTTTTTGTGGGTCTTTTTCTTCTCTTGTGTTTCCTGCCTAGAGAAGTTTCTTTAGCATTTGTTGTAAAGCTGGTTTGGTGGTGCTGAATTCTCTTAGGTTTTGCTTGTCTGAAAAGCTTTTGATTTCTCCATTGAATCTGAATGAGATCCTTGCTGGGTAGAGTAATCTTGGTTGTAGGTTTTTCTCTTTCATCACTTTAAGTATATTCTGCCACTCCCTTCTGGCCTGCAGAGTTTCTGCTGAAAAATCAGCTGATAACCTGATGGGGATTCCTTTGTATGTTTTTTTGTTTGTTTGTTTTTCCCTTGCTGCTTTTAATATTTTTTCTTTGAATTTAACTTTTGTTAGTTTGATTAATACATGTCTTGGTGTGTTTTTCCTAGGGTTTATCCTGTATGGGACTCTCTGTGCTTCCTGGACTTGGGTGACTATTTCCTTTCCCATATTAAGGAAGTTTTCGACTATAATCTCTTCAAATATTTTTTCAGACCCTTTCTTTTTCTCTTCTTCTTCTGGAACCCCTATAATTCGAATGTTGTTGCATTTAGTGTTATCCCAGAGGTCTCTGAGACTGTCCTCAATTCTTTTCATTCTTTTTTCTTTATTCTCCTCCTCGGCAGTTATTTCCACCATTTTGTCTTCCAGCTCACTTATTTGTTCTTCTGCCTCAGCTATTGTGTTATTGATTTCTTCTAGTGTATTTTTCATTTCAGTTATTGTGTTGTTCATCTCTGTTTGTTTGTTCTTTAGTTCTTCTAGATCTTTGTTAAACATTTCTTGTATTTTCTCAATCCATGTCTCCATTCTGTTACCAAGATTCTGGATCATCTTTACTATCATTACTCTGAATTCTTTTTCAGGTTGATTACCTATTTCCTCTTCATTTATTTGGTCTTATAGCTTTTTACTTTGCTCCTTCATCTGTGACATATTTTTTTACGGTCTCTCTTTTTTTTTTTTATGAGTGGGATTGTGTTCCTCTCTTACTGGTTGTTTGGCCTGAGGCTTCCAACACTGGAGTTTGTAGGCTGTTGGGTAGAGCTGGGTCTTGGTGCTGAGATGAGGAACTCTGTGAGACCTCACTCTGATGAATATTCCCTGGGGTCTGAGGTTCTCTGTTAGTCCAGTGGTTCGGACTCGGAGCTCCCACCACAGGAACTTCGGCCCAACCCCCAGCTCGTGAACCAAAATTCCACAAGCTGCATGGGGTGGTGGTTCACTTGGGGGTTCCTCCCGTCTCCTCGGGCGTCAGGATCCCCCACCAGTGGCCAGCAAGCACCCTAGTCGTGAGGAGACACTAACTCGGCGTCTTCCCACACCACCGTCATCTCAACCAATTAATTTAATTGCATTCTGTATTATGAGGCATTTAAACAAACAGAAATAGGGAAAGGAGGTTAATGGATGCCAGGGTGAAATCTGAGATGGGAGCCAGGGCAGGGCTCATGTTTTGGCTGGGAAGAAGTAATTGGTAGTATAATCCTCAGGGCTGAGGATTGCCAGTCAACTCCACAATTTCTTTTGTATTTCTTTACCTAAATTTGTCAAAGCTTTTCATTTTCTTAGTCTGCTAGGGCTGCTGTAATAAAATGCCATAGCCTGGTGACTTAAACCATAGAGATCTATTTCCTCTCAGTTCCGGAGGCTGGAAAGTCCATGATCAAGGTGCCGGCTGATTTGGTTTCTGGTGAGAGCTCTCTTCCTGGCTTGTAGATTGCTGCGTTCATGCTGTGTCCTCAAAGGGGGAGAGAGAGTGAGCTTGAGAGTGCTCTATGGTGTCTCTTCTTATAAAAACACTAATCCCATCATGAGGGTCCCACCCTCAAGACCCCATCTAACCATAATTACCTCCCGAAGAAGGCCCATCTCCAGATACCATCACATTGGGGATTAGGGCTTCAACATATGAATTTGGGAGACACCCAAACATTTAGTCTATGACAGTCATGTTAGCCCAACTTTCAAACATGTTGAAACTCAAGTGCTTTTTAGAGGGTTAACCCTTTAATTAATTATTAGTCATTTATACCAAAGTACCAAGAAGGATCTGAGAGTATGTTTTGATAGGAGGGTCAGAGAAGTGATTAAGAAAGCTAGGATAAGAAAGGTAGGATATAGAATAAGGGAAATAAATTTGTCCTCAGTCAACCAGGGAATACTACTGCTAGGAATTAGGAAGCACATTGAATCCAACTAGGTAGGGGCAAAGAGAAAAGTAGTTTTGTTTGCTGGATCTATGCGCTACTCATGGAAAGGTTAAAACATGGATGGTTTTGAAATATATTGAATCTGGTACTAAGGACATTCAACTTTTTGGTTCCACAGAGAACAAAACTCTAATGCTCACTAACCACATATGGTTATTTAAACTATAAGTTAATCAAACAAGATAAAAACTCAGTTCCTCATTCACACCGGCCACATTTCAAGTACTCGATATGACATGTGGCTAGTGGCTCCTGCATTGGGCATGCAGAAAGGTCTGTTGGACATTGCTGCTCTAGAGACTTCTGAGGCCCAGATAAGGCAGAGAGATCATCCTGCTGCTTGTTATATAAACACACACGCAAACAAGTACACATGCCATGATAAGCCATAGGGTTATGACTGCTCAATATGCCGTGTCCATTGCTTGAGATGGATCGCAGCAGTAGGTGTCATTTGGGGGCTTTTGATGGCTTCTCTACTGTTTTCCCTCATTTTCCTATTTGATGCTAAGTTATACTTTTGTCTAATTCACAGAGAACATCAGAGAATATGCAGTGAACTTTAGCAGCACTATCATTAAAATCAGTTGCCACAGATAGGTTGTATTTCTTATTTTCAATTCTGAAATACTATACATATATACACACACATATATATGTATATATACACACACACATACATACACACATAAACACACACATACATGTTCTGTTCATAAATGTTGTTCATACAGATATGTACACACACCTATACCCCTATATATATATACACACACATACATATATGCACATATGTATGTATAAAATGATTAGTAGTAAAATGGGCATTCATGTACCTCCCACCCAGATTAAGAAACAGAACAAGTATCTCCCCTTAGCCCTCTCCTACCAAGATAATCCCAGTATACAGATTTTTGTACTTGCCATTCTCTTCATAGGTATATATTTGTCATCAATATATGCATCCCTAATTCAGATAGAGTGGCTTTGAAACACCAAGTAGCAGTCCTAAACCTCCCTCTGCAAGGAAGCGATGATGCTTTCACTTTTCGTTGAAGGCTTTCGAGAGAGCTGAAAAGAGTCTCTGGATTACTGTCTGGCTTTGGCTTCCCTGAGAGTGCCTATGAGCCCATTCTATGAGAATTTAGTGGGCAAGGTCATGACTGCATTCTGGAAAGCATTTGGCAGGGTGTTAAGGTGGGTTCTAGCTATCAAGTGGAACTATGGTTAGAGGGGATGGACTTCTTTGAATTTTTCTGCCTCACCATGACCTAACTCTTTCTCTCAATAACAGGTTAAGGCAGAGCACATCTGGGGATGATTGTAAGAAACTGGTTCAGACTCACTTAGACATTCTATCCTTTGGTTGAAAAATAACTCTCCAATGTTGATGAGACTCAATGGTTGACAGCTCTCTACATCTCTGCCTATTGAGTCAGAGTGCCTCAATATATCTGTCACCCTAGACTCTTCTAGCCCAATCCCCTTAGAGGGTTTTTTTAAAATCTTTTCTTTGTTGGATTCCCCATTTGTTATATTCCCTGCATTCCTCATTCTTGTTGCAAACTCAACTTTTGTTGGTGCATGTTCTGCAGTAACTTTTTAGTAGAGGGTGTGTCCTTTATTTAACCCTTGGACTAATTTGATAGTTTGGATTATTTGTAAAAGTTTTATAATTCTGAACACATTGTTTCATTGGTTCTCTGACTGTACAGTTGCCTCTGAGAAGTTTAAAACAGTCTAATCCCTGATCCTTTCTTTGCCATCTAGATTTTCCTATTTGGAAACTTGTAGACTCTTCTCTTTGTTCCCAATATTCTTAAACTTCAAAATAAAATGTCTTTCTGTTGTTCTTTTGTTATTGTACTTGTTGGGCCATTTCAAGTGGGAAACTGATGTTCTTCAGTTCTAAGAAATAGTCTTGATTTTTTGTTTGTTTCTGATAATTACTCCTCTCTCTATTTTTCTCTGGTTTTTAGAACTACTGTTATTGGAATGTTGGACCACTGGACCAGTCCTATTGTTCTTACCTTTTCCCTCCTATTTTCTGCCTCTTTTTATTTTTGCTCTTCTTTTGTGGAGATTTCCTCAACTTCATCTTCTAACCTTTCTATTAAACTCTATTATATCAAATTTCACGAACTTGTTTGTTCTCTGAATGATGCTCCTTTTCCTTTTTCTTCTTCATGTTCTTCATCTTTTAATACAATCATGTTTATATTTCATGGATGGAATGTTTTCTCTTAACTCTGAGGATTCCCCAGAGAAGAGTCTTCAGATCTCTTTCTAAGAAGGTAGGGTTCTGGCTGCCAGCTTTTGGAGAGTCTAGTGAGAGAAGAAAGTTGGGGATCTCTGCATTCTGTAGATGATCAGTTAATCCCCATTTTCTGTGAAGTAACTCCACCTACCAAGAGTGGGTGGTGGAATCTAGTGATTTAATATCCAGTGCTTCTTATTTTAGCTGCAACTGATGTTGCCAGTTTGCACATCTTCCGAGGGTTTTGAAGTGTAAATTAGTTCTTATCTATCCCCACCCATAGTCTAGGATTAGACTCTATAGGGGCTCTGAGTCAGTTACCAATTTTCCATATGCTTTATTCATTACCATTTTCTCCTCACTGTTTCTCCTCTTTTTTTTGTTGGTTTATGTCTTTTTAAAATTCATGTGCTGTAATTTAGTAGCATTTCTGGTGCAGGAGAAGTAAGTGTGTGTTAAATCTGCCTTCTTAATCTAGAAACCAGCTTGTTCTTGATTGCTTAGTTAGAACTTGTAAACTCCATTTGACCCCTGCAATGAAAGTTCCATTATGTACTATAGGTTGAGTAGCGACTGATGCTTATTGGAGTCAAATAAAATCTCCAAGGCTAAAATCAGATGAATCATCAAGATCAGGAATAGTAATGCTAATGCTTGGGTGATAAGTAGTCTCCCTGCTCCCAATTAAGATGAAGGAAACTTCAGTGAGGTTTGGCAGTTGGTTGTCAGCAGTGTAAAAGGAAGGTGGTAATTTTCCACAAGTTTCTGGTTTCTCTTCACCATGTAAAGTCTCAAATGGAAGTGTCAGATTACAATATTTTTGTACTACAGTTATCTTTACCCTCAAGGAAAGAGTAGATGCTAGCTGTAAGTAAACAGGATATAACTTATGGAACTACTACCAGCTAATCCTTGTAGTATGATAAATTGAAAGATAGATGATTGGATGTACCATTTTCTAGCTCAAGATGCTCAAAAGTTAGTAAAGGGAGTGAGGGAAAGATAGCATTGATGATCTGGTTATTCATTTTTAAATATAGTATTGTATTTAATCTTCACAAAATCCTAGACGATACCTATTCTAAATACTATAGCCTTCAATCCAAGGATCAAAGGAATTGAGGAAGTTGCAAGACCAAACAGCAAGCATGAGTCATTTGTAAGACCAAAGCAGCACTGGGATTTGAATCCAAGAGAGAATGACTGTAAATTCTTTCTGTACCTTCATAGGATAAATTTGACAACAGTCGTCAGTAATCATGCTATGAAACTGTGGTATAGGATGCCATTTTTTTTTTTTTTTTACCCCAACTGAATAGCTAATATCAATCAAATACACCGTTTCTCTTCATCAGCTTCTTGAGGAATAAGCAAAGTTGCTGACTTTATACCCTTAGTGGAAATGAATGACACATCTTTGAAAACTTTTTCCTAGACATTCATTATTTTAGGTCTGGAATATCCAATCTCTAATTGTAGTTTAAAATATCTGCTACCAAGTATATTGGATTTATGGCCAGACTAACTTCAAGCATTGATAGTCAGAGGGGTTGACCAGATTCCTGCATTTCTATATAATGTGTCTCCTCATTTAAGTAAATAGGTAAATATTAATGAAATTTTATTTCTCTACATTTGCACATTTGAAATTAAGAGAAAGATTCTAACATGGATTCTCATGATAATTATAGCTGTATTCTATTTCCACAACCTTTGATTTACTTTCTAGGCTAAAATTCTAGGTTTTCCTCATCATTCCTCAAGTATTAGAAATCCTTATTCTTCTCTTACTTAAGTAGGTCACCTTATTTGGACCTATTTAATAGTCTAGCTGAGGATGATTACTTTAGTCACTACTATTAGGGATCTCTTTATTGAATTTCCCTTTCATTCCTTTCAAAGATGCATGATTACCATACTGAAGACTTCTTGGATATTTCTGTATATATTCAAAAAAGGAGAAAAATTATTTTTCCAGATTATTATTCCCCCAAACATGTGATACTTACATGGTTCCTCACCCTTTTACTTGCTGTTCTCTTGCTTAGCTTCTAGAAGAATAGGCAAAGGCAAGCGCCAACCCAATGCACACTCTCTGCTCCTGCTCCAAACCCTTCTTCTTTGTCTATCCTGGAAAGTAGACTTAGCTCTTAAAGACACACTTTCTCTTTCTCACTTGAACAGGCCCTAAGCCTGTCTTCCTCCTCCCCCTTCCCCACCTTTTTTTTTTTAAAAAAAACAAACTTTTATTGAATACCTACCAGACATTGGGGTTGTAAAAGGAAATAAGTCTTATTCCAGTGAGAGAGACCATACTGATTCATAGGCTTATGTAGTTCTGCAAGATGATGGATGCCTTCCAGCTTATGTTTGAAGCACTTTGGGAACCTAAAGGTACGAGCTAGTGGTATTGATCTCCCTAGTGGAACCAGTCTAGGAGGTAATGTTGAGAAGCAAACTCTGTATCTTTTTCTCTAGACAACTCTTGCTTCTCTAAGAGACCAGTGGGGCTCCATATCCTTCAGAGAGCCTCAAATCTACCCTCCAGGCAAGACTATTTCCTCTCTCCTATAGCTTTCAAGTGACTAAGTTCATACATTTACCATAGCCTATGTTCCATTTATTATTTTTTATATGTGTGTCTTTTCTACAACTTGGTGAGTTCCTCAGGATTTTCCCATGCATTTAAATCTGTTTTATTCTCTGTATAATTCATTTTTAAAGCCCTAGCACTTTGCATTTTCAGATCTATTTATTGATGATGAAGCTTTAAAAATTCAATGAGTGAAAGATTTTTAAAAATCTTTAGTGGACACAACTGTCCTGTCATCTCCTTGTTAATCTCTAGTTGGTTGCTTCAAGATTTTGAAATATTTTTTAAATCATGGGTTTAATAGTATAACTGAATTTTTAAAATCAGAAATGTACACATACATTTTTTGTTTGAAGTTTTGGGAAGGAGACTATTTTCAGTTTTTCAGGAATCTTGTGGTTATATCTGAAGCAGGAGTTTCTATCCACTAAAGCCATTGTATGACATTTACCACCACCTGAAAAAGGTATTTAAGGCATGTAACAGCTTCTCCTCATTGTTTTCTGAAGCCCTGCTGCTACCACATTTACACTGACCGTCTTTAAAATCACTTGGATTTTTAAGCTATGAACCGTCTAGAAGCTTTTTTTTTTTAATGTTTCTTGCCTATTTCATTCTGGCATTGGCCACCAGGTAACAACAGTGCCTTGAGTAGCTTGAGTCTCTTAAATAGGGAACTGTTGCAAAGTGACATAAAGATTAAGCCCCATGCATTTAAGAGGGAAAGGGGTAAGTGTCCAGCATCATGATTTTTTAATTCCTCTCTGGTACTTTGGCTCTTGCAAATACAGGCATAAATTAGCAGCTGGCTGTGAACAGCCTCTGGCCCTGTCAGTCTACTGTTTCCATGACATTGTACCTCTTATCAGGGCCACTAAGACAAAATGAAATGAAGGCTGGCCACGTGGCAAGGGGCAACATGGATCATGCAGGGAAAGAATATGAAAACTGCATAAGTAAAGAGACTGAGCTCGTAGAAGAGGTGCCGGGAGATAGTGAAATATCCAAAAAACCAATTATATTTATGAGAGGTCTTTTTTAACCATAAAAAATGCATTTATACCAAAATAGAAAAATCAAATATGTTATTTTAGATTTTTCTCTTTCCTTCACCCTTAGCCATCCCTCTGGGTATTCTAGTTGTGCGTGGAGACTGTGATTTGGAGACTTGCCGTATGTACATAGATCGCCTGCAGGAGGTGAGTTTCTTTAGCCAATAATTTATTCTGCTCAGTTTTCCATTTTTGTCAGTAATTACCAGCCATCTATATTTACTTCTAAGATGATGCATTTGGGGAGGAAATGGAAATATGGTGGCCTTGTCTTTCTTGTCTCTTAAGCATACACCGCATCTTCTCCCTCCCCATCCCCACTGCTGTTTTTCCTCCTCGGGTGGTTGGAGTGGGAAAGGTCGATTAGGTTAAGTACAGCACCACGTTGCTCCAGTGTGATCCATAGCTATAGCCTGGAGCTCCTTGTCTTGCCAGACAGCTCACCTGTGTTTTTTGAACTATACAGAATTTCAAAGGGCACTGATAAATAATAAGGGAAAACAGATTTGGCGTTACTTAATGTTTTGCATCTAGTACAGACTTCTGTCAGAGACAGCTAGATTTGTTTTTAAGTGTAACTTCTACAGGAAAGAAAAACCTATATTTCAAAAGAATTTGTGTCAGAACACAAAGGAATAATCTATTATTTTTTTTCTCAATCTGGTCTTACCATAGAGAAAGAGAAAGGAGGAGGTCTCATATGTGACATTCCCATGAACTTGAACTGCACCAGCAAAGCCAGGAGAACCCAGATCCATCACTGCAGTGGTCATGGGTTGTTTTTGCAAAATTTCAAGGGAGAGTATTCAGTGTCTTGTTCTACAAATGGCGAAAAGCATAAGCAGCCGCTTCTTTGTCTTTGTTTCTTGGTGAAAGATGCACATTAGAGTCACTTTTCTGGGATGTGGTCTAGACATTTATAGTTTTAAAGCTCTTGCGTGATTTTGATAAATACCCCAAGATGAGCAGCTCCCTTCCAGACAACACATTATACATAAGTAAATACCACAAATAAAGAAGATATATAGTGTTTAAAATCCCTTCAAATTGTAGCTACTTAGCTTTGAACATTAGAGTCTGTTTCTCTTGGTGGAAATAAACTCAGGTAGGAGGCATAAAGGAATGTAAAAATTACCAATTTTTCTCTTCAGCATTGTGAAGGATAGAGATGGAACTGGGAATGTAGAATATTTTGAGATAGTTGCCAAACTGTGAATACTAATAAGGGTGAGAGAAGAAAAGTCAACAAAGTTTATACTTGTGGCTTCACTTGGCTATTTTTACCAAAGATAAATTTAACGTGTAAAAATTTGTGAACTTTTTAACATGTGACTCAGGTCCAAATCAATCCTAGAACATATAGTAACTCATATTTTCAAAATAATGTTGGTCTTTTATTGTGGAACTTCCCTCAAAAAAAAACCCAGCAATAAAAAAAGTGACTCATAATTGATACCAAGCTTTTTTTTTTTAAACACTTGGGTAACTTAAGGTTCCACAGTAGCAAAATATATGACTGATGAATTGACTTTGTTGAAAATTAACTTACTGTTATGCTTATCACACCAATATTCAACAACTAAAAGTAGGATTCTTAAAAAAAAAAATTTAAAAAAGGAAAGAGCAAGCACAAATAAAGAGGAAAAGTTTTAAACTTGGGCTCAGAGAGTAAGTTGATAAAGCCTGTGGGAAGCAGGTACCCAGGTAGCCAGGATTGCTGACGTCTGTAAATAGAATCACTATGCTCGTTAACAAGGAAGCCTGCAGGACATGACAGTGATGACAATTTAGTTATAAAACTTTATAAAGGGAGCCTGGCTCTCAGAATCTTCCAGTAAAGCCTCATTAATTTCAACCCTGTTAATTTGCACTTCGTGATAATGCAGAGCTGGACGGTGATTTTTTCTTTTCAGTCTATGAAATCCTGTGTTTGCCAAGCAACTTGTCAGTATAAACACAATTATCGTGACAGTATGTTTTTGGTCTTAGATAAATAAATTCTTCCTAAGTGCCTAAGGGGGCTTAAGTAGCTTACTGCACAAACCAAAAGTCCAGGTGCAAGTTAACTAGGATCCCCATTTATTACACCAAAATCGCCTGTCTTTTACTTTTGGTCCTCTCTATCCTTGAAATTATATCACTTACCTCTAAACGCTAGTTAGGATTTATAAGTTTCAATAGCTAAATGGCCTTTCTTCTCTTAGTCCAACTGGGTGTGCTTTTATTATTTTTGGCATTATCTTCTTTGTTTAACCTTGGGGGACTGGGGAGAGTAAGATGCTTTCCAGATGGGCTTAATAATATAAAATTGGGCGTTTAGTTGATGGAGTTGAGGCAGTTTGTTCAAACTAATCTTAAGGTGTATGGGTTTTTTCTTTTTTTTTTTTTTCCATTTTCTCATTAGGACCTGCAGTCAGTTTCTTCTGGCTCCCAGAGAGTTCATTACCAGGTAACATATAATTGACTCTCCTTGTTTCTTACATTCCATCCAAAAGAAGTCCATCTGTCAATTAATGTCTCATTTGGATTAGAGTCCACATCCTCCCCTAGGGATAGAGTTCACTCCAAGAACCAAGATGAAGTTGGCATTCTGATTATTTTGCATTTTCCTGCAAAATGGACAGTCCTAGTCTAGTGCAAACTTGGGCTGTGGCTGTTCTCCCAGATCATTTAGGAAAGATTATAAAATGAAGGGCTTTCAGTGCCAAATACTAGAAAACTCAACTCAAACTAGCTTGACAGGGAGTCTGTTGGTTCACATCAGCACAAAGTTCAGATGCAGGGTGGATTTTGTGTTCTGTTGGTTTTTCTGCTCTGTTCTCCGTTTTTTGTCACATTTCACCTCTGCACAAGATGTTTTCCAACAAGTCCAACAGTCCAAGATGGCTGCCAGTAGCAACCGGGGCTGTGTGTTTCTCATTCACATCCAGGAAAGTAAATTCCCTGCTTCTGCAACCATGAAACCAACTTTCTAAAATGCAATCTGTTTGTCCCATCCTGATCTCTTGGACAGGATCCGATAAACCCAGCCTGCCTCTCTCTAATAACCCACATCCGGTTCCTGGGAGAACGCTCAGGGACCCTTTGCCCCAACACTCTTTGGGAGTGCAGTCTCTTCCCCACTTTCCCACCCTTACTGTGCGGTACGAGCCCCTCCAGCCATCCTCTTCCCATTAGATTTCCCAGGCGTGATTTAGATACCAATGCACAGCATCACCCCAAACTGGAAGGGGCGTATGCAAAGCTGTCTGAGTTGTCCCATAAAAGCCCTTCTCCCTGAGAAGCCCAGTACCCTTGCCGGCTAGGAGGGGTGTGTGGGAGTCACAGCATGCTAATGACACCCTCCAAATAAATCTTCTCCTAGACCCTCTATACCTCCCTCCACGTGGGGGAAGGACTTAAAATGTCTAAATCTGGCGGCACCTCACTTTGGGTTTTGGTGTCTATTACACTACGCCTGAAACCGCTAGTTAAGCATCCTTTTGCCAAAACAGCAAAAAACAACTATTAAAAAAAAAACCTCTGTGCCTTGTAGCCTCTAGGTGACTTTCTTCCCCTGCCAGTCGATAGCCTGTACCCTCAGTCAAAGCGGCCTGATTATCCTGAGGCTGGATGACAGAAATGGCCTGGTGTTCTTGTTTGTATGTTTATTGCTCAAAGTACTCCACTATTCCAGAGTCCTGTCTTCCATCTGGCTGCAATAGAAAGGATGAGAATTCACTTAGGGTGTGTTTGCAATGAGAAAATAAAGTCTACTTCTCGGACTGTTTTTTTTACCAACCATTAGAAGACAAATTTCTACTTTATTTTTTAGATAGAGCACAACATTTCTTGTATCCATTATTTGCATATTTACCTGGAGCCACTATCTAGGTGTCATTTTCTTTTTTAAAGTATAGTATTTTTAAAGTCGGAGCTGATTTCCACCCTTTAAGGATCGGCACTGGTAGCTATAAGATTTTAAGGGTCTTCTTTTCTAGAATTTTTAATTTTTACACATGGACATTTTAAACCTTTGCAGTTGAACCGAAGTATCTAAAACATTTATTCTGATTAGTTTTATTAAACTGATACATTTCTTTATTATCCCGGCTTATTCAATGTAGTCATTTTGGCTTAAGAGTTTTGATATAGGGATATTTTCTACCATGTTTTCTTTATGCCATGTTTGTACATATCCACAGATATCAGGGGATGGTTGAGACTCTAGAATATGATAAGGATATTGATCTTATTGATTATTTGTTAATAAAAACATGCAGAAGGATTAATGGTACTTACCTATATCAAAATCTTTCTGTTTTTTGTTTATTTGCAGTAAGGTCAAACCCTGGTGTCAAAACTGCTGCATTATAAATGTCACTTCAAAAGTGACATTTATCCTATGTGGTCAGTGCACAAAAGGTTTGTGCACTGACCACATAGGATAACCAATGCAGCGATCAAAGATGAGTTTCAGGAGTGTTACTTCGCCCCACACCCCTCCTTGAAGAATTATAACAAGCAGGAGCCTTTTGGGTATTAAGAGAAGGTTGGAATAAGAGGTCTAGGGACACCCCAGAACTGCGCATTAAGCAGGAAGTTTAACTGAGGGAGACAGTGTTTGAATTAGCGTGGCCTGAGAGTAGGGAGAGGGTGGTGAGGAAATTTCCTAAGCAGAGCGACAGAGAGCTGGTTGAGGGAAGGAGTGAGGGGATATAAACTTTCCCATTTGGCTGGGATCTTGGGCAGACAGGACAAGGAATGAGTTGGAGGGATGGTGAATAAAGAGTTCTTTTTTGGCTATAGCAATCTTAATATGCCTATTAGATGCAAGAGGTTTTGGTGAGTAGAAAATTGGATCTATGACTTTCAAAGCTTATTGAAAAAATTCAGGCATCGACATAGAAATCTGAGGGTCATTAGCAAATGAATGGTATTTAGTTGAAACTATGGGGCTGGAGTTCACTCAGGGAGAGTTTGCATAAAGAAAAGGGCCCAGGGCTTCCCTGGTGGCGCAGTGGTTGAGAGTCCGCCTGCCGATGCAGGGGACACGGGTTCGTGCCCCGGTCCGGGAGGATCCCACATGCCGCGGAGCGGCTGGGCCCGTGAGCCATGGCCGCTGAGCCTGCGCGTCCGGAGCCTGTTGCTCCGCAACAGGAGAGGCCACAATAGTGAGAGGCCCGCATACAGCAAAAAAAAAAAAAAAGAAAGAAAGAAAAGGGCCCGTTGTCATATCTGTCTACTGAGTGGTGAAGAAGAGCACAAGTTTAAGAGACCAATCAGTCCAAAAGGGTCATGGAAACAGATGGGCAGCTGGAAATCCAGGAGAAGGTGGTATCATGAAAACCAAAATTGAAATGTGTTTCAAAAAAGGAAGAAGTAATGAAATGTGTCAGATGGTGTGGAGAAGCTGAGATGACATAGACTGATTTCTATATTTTCCCGAGGGTACGTATAAAATACATGGGGGAGGTGTATTAGTTTTATGTAGAAAGTGACAAAACCAACTGGCAGGAAATTTAGCACTAGATCTTGTGTTTCCTAATGCAGAAACTGGTAATATCAGCATCTCTAGTCTGCGTCAGTGAGAGTTAGAGGGCGATTAGGAGAAAGACCTGTAAGAAACATGGACGGCAAAAAGCCTTCAATGCTTTTTAATGACCTTTCTTATGCATGCAATGGAGCTAAATATACTTGAGAATCAACTGTGATGGAATGAATAAACACCAGTAAGTTTAAAAACTTGAGAAATTCCAGTGGGCTCACTAATTTGCAGTTGGGATTTTAGCTGACGGTTTTCTAAGGCTAGAAGAAACTCAAGAGAAAATCAGCATTTGGAAAGGTGTACAAGTGCCCAAGACACCTTATTAGTGAGCCATATGGCATTTCCCAGCCATTTAAACATTTCTTTGCTTTGGATTCTTCCTTTCCCAAATTCATAGTGAATTGCCAACAAAGTACTAGGTCTCAAAAATGACACCTTGTATTAACCTAACAAGGCATAATAGATTATACAAGAATATGCTGGATATTTATAGCCTGCTGAATATTCCTGCCTGCACCATCTCTGAGGTCGAAACGCTAAGGCCCCTCCATCCTAATGCATCTCCTGTAACCCGTAACTGATAAGTTATAACTTGACAAGCAAAATGCACTGTGCTTGCAGATTCGGGATACTCTTGAGCTTGGCAAATAAACTAGAATTCATAGGGAAATTGGACTCTGCATACCTATTTAATGAAGATGCTTCCTGAAGCCACCTACTATGAAATTATTCCTTCTCTGCTCCCTCCCTGGACTTCTTTATGTCCCTTCTTAACTCCAAGTCATAAAGTTACTAAGGAATAGAGGCAGATTCATTCTAGTGATTGTCAACTGGGAGAGATTTGCCCCTCATATGGGACATTGGGCAATTTGGACATTTTTGTTTGTCATGACTAGGGGACATGGTACTACTGGAATCTACTGAGTAGAGGTCAGGAATGCTGCTAAACATGTCACAATGCACAGGACAGTCCCCTACAACAGAGAGTTATCTAGCCCCCCAAATGTCAGTCGTGATGGGTTTAAGAAATCCTGAGTCATTCTGATCGCTCTCAGGGCATGACTGGGGACCAGGCAGATGAAAGTGCTAGAGGAAGAAAGAAAGTGGGAAGAAGAGCAGGAGGAATAAAGGAAGTAGAAAGACATATCTGTGGATATGGTGGAGCAATGGGACCAGGAACAGTTAGGGGTGTTGTAGACACTCAGGGTTTCCCCGTTTCTATGGGGTACAACGTAGTTGGCACACAGAATGAGCTAATACTTTGAGGTGTTAATAAATACAGTAGGACTCAATAATAGGTGAAATTGGATCTATTCAGGTGATTCCTCCGCTTTAAGAATTCATTTACTTAGGGCTTCCCTGGTGGCGCAGTGGTTGAGAGTCCGCCTGCCAATGCAGGGGACACGGGTTCGTGCCCCGGTCTGGGAAGATTCCACATGCCACGGAGCGGCTGGGCCCGTGAGCCATGGCCGCTAAGCCTGCACATCCGGAGCCTGTGCTCCACAACGGGAGAGGCCACAGCAGTGAGAGGCTCGGGTACCGGGAGAGGCCACAGCAGTGAGAGGCTCGGGTACCGCAAAAAAAAAAAAAAAAAAAAAAAAAAGTTCATTTACTTAGAATAGCACTGGAATGGTTGGAATGTTTCACAGTAGATATAACAGTTTCAAAAAGTTCTTTCTTCCTTTAGAGCCTTTACAGCTTTCACTTTCACAAGAAAACACTCCTGATCAGATCTGAGTCTACAGCCATTTGTTCATCCTTTCATCTCTTTTTTTTTCTTTCCTGCGTACGTGCTCTTCTCCTGGAGGATAGGTCCGTGTTATAGTCCATCAGAGCTCTGTCTAGTCCTAGGCAAGCAGCCTGTGCCCACAAATATTTGATTTATTCTCCTTCCCTTCATACTGGCTGCCCTTATTCATCTCTCTCTATTATCTGAAATCTCTTCCTCCTTAATTTGTTTTCTGGATTCTAGAAGAGTCTGAATGGATGGGTGGAAACAAGTTCAAGGGAGTCCCCCTGGGAATTACTCTATCTTGTCTTAGGGAAGGACAGGAGTTAGCTAGGAAATTTGGTGCATGTTGTTTTTTTTGCGGGAGGGCTAGATCAAAACTGTCAGAAATGGCTCAAATGGAGAATTAAAGTAAGACTTGACTGGGGCCAGGTCTGTTTGCTGTTACAAGTGAAGGCAAGACAGCTCACACACACACACACACACACACACACGCACACACACACACACAGCTGCTATTGTTGTTAATGGAAGACTTTCTCACCAGAAGCGGGCTCTTGAAAATGTTGGAATCTCTCTCATTTCCATCTTGTACCACACCATCACTGTTTCTTCATCTTTCAAAGCTGGGTTGGTAATGGCTATTCCATTTCTGCACATTCTTCTGCTGCAGGAGTTGTGGGTGGTAAAGCAGTAGGTTTGAAGAGTGAGAGTTTTGAAAGACAAAACAAAACAGTAGCAAGTCCATTAAGCGGGACTGTAGTTGGACACAGATGCATAAATGCACATTTCTAATCCTCCCTGATGGTCTATTCACCAAGAATGAAGAGATATTGATATACAACTTGGGGATGGAAAGAGAGAAAAAAAATGATTGAATAGATGGGTTGAGTGCAGAAAATATCAAGGCAGGCAGAGGAGAAATTTGGATGGATATGTAAGAAATTTGGATCTATACATAAGACATTTAAAAGTAGTGATTATTGAGTAGACATTGTTCAGTGAAGCAGAGATTCCCAATTCAAAGGAACCTCTAATTTGCCTCTGCATACATCTTCCCTAAATTTTATGAAAGAAAAAGAATTTCATTCGCAGTAAAGGTGTAGTTAAATGCTAGGTGAATATTGCTTAATTGGATAACCTACTGGAGTGTATAATGGGGCTGCTGTGGAATCATTAAATTATGTGTGCATCAGCTCTGAGTAATTGAATGTAAATTAAGGGCAAGTTTGGCATATGTGGTTCACATAATTTCCCTATCCATTACATATAATTCATGCCAGTTGACTTTCAAAAATATATGTAAGAAATATCAGGTTTGCTTTTGTGCATGCTATATTTTTAGCGTGAGAAACAGATTTTCCATTAGCATACATCAAAAGAGAAAATGCACATATCAGGGATTTTTGAAATGCGTAGTTTTGTTAATAGTATTTATTTAAAGAGCATGCAATTTTAGAAGACAGAAAGGAGCATGGTTATGTCCAAGGTTATATCATTCTGCCTACACTGTAGAGCAATGACAGTTGCGTTCATCTAAATCATACCATTTATATGAAGAAAAATAAAAGGTCACAAAATGAGCAAGTCAAGTATCTTATCTCTTTGCTGAATCATTGATTTGATTATGCAGTTTGAGCGGACTGAGGAGACGAGAAGCCCTAAACTAGTACTGAAGGCTGTTGATGTGATTGTTAGTGGCACAGCTCAGGGGATTATGTGACTGTCTCCTGAAATGTAGCTGTTTCACACAATCACATTTCTCAAGTGTCTACAGTCAGATACTGTTGAAAGGTGCATATTTTTGAGTTTGTTTTCTGGCTCCATCAGAAATTGTCTTTGTACATTGACTTTAATGTGCAGCATTCACAAAGCAAACATATGTCTGACCTTTCTCTTCACTGTCGCTGGCAAGGATGTTGCCACGTCCATCGTAGTGGGTCCATGAGACTATGGGTCCATGGCCCCATGAAATCCTGGCGGCCAGCCTTGACCTCCTGCTAGGGGCTATTTTGTTTCCTTATATCCCCTTTTCCTGCTCAAGTCTGACTCCTGGTCTTGCTGGTCACCCTCCTGCTGCCCCTGAATCCAGGATTTCTTAACGCCAGGGTCACCCACTCTACCTGTGTGCCAGGCCCTCTGTGAGGACACAGGTTACCTGATGTAATACCTACAGTGCGTTAGCAATGTGAGTTAAGGCAACACCACAGCAAGTTTTTCCTTAACCTTTATACTAACATCACTACCACTCGCGTGTATTCTGATTCTCTTTTTTGAGTAGGAGAAACGGGTATAGGTAGACAATCTGCGGGAGTTACATGAGTACAGAAGACTCTCATCATCTCTGCGGTTGTCATTAGTTGGTACCATCAGAGTATAAAGAAGTTTACAGATCTTGGCTTTGGGTTATTGCGAATTCCTTTTTGACAATCTGCTTCTCTTTATTCCTGCTCTACTTTTAATCCACCCAGTATACATTCATCTTTGATATTAAGGTCCTCAAGATATTTCTCTCTTTTTTTTTTTTTCATGGAAAGGCATTTTATTTTAAATATAGCAGTGTGTCAATCCCATGTCAGTCGCAAACTCCCAATGTATCCCTCCCCCGACCCTTCCCACCTGGTAACCATAAGTTTGTTCTCTAAGTCTATGAGTCTATTTCTGTTTTGTAAATAGGTTCATTTGTAACTTTTTTTTTAATTCCACATATAAGCAATATCATATGATACTTGTCTTTCTCTGTCTGATTTACTTCACTTAGTGTGATAATCTCCAGGTCCATCCGTGTTGCTGCAAATGGCATTATTTCATTCTTTTTAATGGCTGAGTAATATTCCATTGTATATACGTACCACATCTTCTTTATCCATTCATCTGTCAATGGACATTTAGGGTGCTTCCATGTCTTGGCTATTGTAAACAGTGCTGCAGTGAACATTGGGGTACATGTACCCTTTCAAACCATGTTTTTCTCTGGATGTATGCCCATGAGTGGGATTGCTGGGTCATATGGTAGCTCTGTTTTTAGTTTTTTAAGGAACCTCCATACTGTTCTCCATAGTGGCTGCACCAATTTACATTCTCACCAACAGTGTAGGAGGACTCCATTTTCTCCATACCCTCTCCAGCATTTATTGTCTGCAGATTTTTTAATGATGGCCATTCTGACTGGTGTGAGGTGGTATCTCATTGTAGTTTTGATTTGCATTTCTCTAATAATTAGTGATTTTGAGCATCTTTTCATGTGCCTCTTAGAGACATTTCTCAAGGTATTTCTCTTGACTTTCATTAGCTACTTGTGTCATGAAGTCTGCCAGGTTTTATAATCCTGGCTTATCTTAGTTTTCCGGTTGCACATAATTCTAGACTTCTGCTTGGTTTTTAACTGCCCACCCAAAGTAGACCTTATGACAGTACCTTTCTGGTGTGTACCCTTTTGTACCTTTCTCCACATTGATACAAAGTTACACACATAGATGTACATCATACACATATTTGGTTTTTGAAAAAAAATGGATTTACATTTCTTATGCACTCACTATACATATTATGCCACAATTTATTTTTAACAGTAATATACCGTGGACATTGTCTTGCTAATACATGAAGCTATAACTCAGTCTTTTAAAACTGCTCCTCTGTTTCATGATACAGATTTAACCTTATCTCTGTGGATAGACATTTATGTTGTATACAGTTTCTGCCTGAAAAAACAATGTTGCAATAAGCATCATTGTACAGATTTGAATATAAAGTTGTGGCAGAATTGTAACTGGATCACATGCTAAACCATCTGTTAATGTTCACCATACTTGTATAGAGTTTCTAATTGCAGTCACATAATACATACAGTGAAGCTATCTAAACTCTATAATCAGAATTTTCTTTGCATGAATGTAGTCTCAGTTCCTTGTCTCTGGACTCTCTGTCTCTGCTGTTCCCATTGATTACCATATTTCTAGGGGATTCTTAAGCAGATGGGTACATGGGGGTGGAGAGTAGGTAGTAACATGGCTGGGGAATTTGAGGGAGGAAAAATTCCGAGTTACCAGGCAGTGAACTACCTGTTAAGAAATACTGAAGATTAGTTTAACAGTTAACAAAAGCTGAAACTATGGAAAATTCTTCAACACCAGAGTCAAAAGAAGTCTTTATAACCATTAAGGTCATCCTTTCTTTTGCTTCCCTCATGTTTTTGCTTGAGTTGAGTTAAAAAAAAAAAAAAAAAAAAACTTCTCTCAAACTTGACCTATACAAACCCCATCCATCCTTCAAAACCCCAAATGATAGTAATTCCTTTAGAAGCCATAAACCTGGGATTTAAGATTATGGCTTCTGTGGTAAGAGAGGCCTGTATTTGAATTATAACTCTACCCCTTAATATCTGGATACTTCTGTGAGTTTACTTAAATTCTCAAAGCTGCAATTCTTCATTTACGGCTTGCTCTTAGATCCCAGAAAAGAGGTTCAGGAAGAATAGTAGAGTAGATGGTAGGAGAAAAGCCAGCTGCTCAGAGAGCTTCAGGTGTTTGATACTCTAAAGGTATTTCAGTACCTTTGAAATAGTCATTCCTATTTTTGTAAGTCTGGATATCATTAAGGCATTTTAATGATTAGAATCTCCTTATTTTGTTGAATCCCCTCTGATATAAACTTTGATTATTTAAATTAGTAGCTTTTTAACCTTTCGGGGATCTCAGATCACTTTGATAATCTATGGAAAGCAGTGGAAAATACACATACATATAGACACACCAAATTTACAGGAAATTGCTGGGAGTTCAAGAATTGTTGAACCCATTTGAAGTGTTTTAAAGAGCTCTATGGCTTTAAAAAATGTTTTCACAGAGCCAACATAACATTCTCTTTAAGCAAAACCCCTTTAAGGAAATTGAGTTATATCAAATGCTTTGTGCATCAAGATACAGAGTAAATAAACGAACAGAAAAATAAGCCAAATAAGTCAGGTACATACATAAAACTCTCCAGATACACAGACAGTCACATGTGAAAATGTATGCAATTATATCAATATTATGTTAACAGCCTGTGGTAAGCTGGTTGTGCGGCTGAGGCAATATATCAACCTGCCTTTTATTAAACTAAATTATAGCCAGCATTCCTGAATTTGAATATTCTAGCAATAACACTATCAGTCTTTAGGTTTTCAAAATTAAAAAAGCAAGCATTTCTGTATTCTTTCAGAGTCAATTTTTACCTAGGGAAATTCTGATACTTTTCATGGCGGTCTCTGTAGCACATTCGACATCAAAATTCAGAAAGTATCCTCGGTGTTTATGTCCCTTCGCTCTTATAGAAGGAAGTCACGTTTCTGTTTGACATCTTTGTTTATTAGCCCTCACAGTTGCCCCTAAATGTTTCAGATCGTTTTCGAATTTCTCGATTTATAATTACAGTTCTCACTAAACTGAGACATGTTAGTCGCTTTAGATGTTTTATGAAAACACATTAAGAACCCTAAGTTCCTTTGAAAACAAGATATCACATGTGTCAAAATATAATTCTCAAAATGTTAAACACAATTCTCATATAAATAGGTACATGTCACGATTTCATTTAGCCCAAAGCTGATTCAAAAAACGAGGACTACATATTTATCTCTGTATCCATAGCTGTATCACTTCTGTATCTCTACATATAAATCTTGGTACCAGTCCTGAGTAAGACCAACTTTTCCTCTATTAATTATTTAATTGGCAGAATGCATTCATATAAAAACTCCATCTACCCAAGATTTCTAATAACGGACCTTTTTGTCCCCGTAACTTTAGGCCCATGGTTCTAAAACTTTAGCATACATCAGACTCACCTCAAAGATGGCTGAGTGTCACCCCCAGGGTTTCTGTAGATCTGGGGTGGCACCTGGGAATTTCTGTTTCTAACAACCTCCCAGCTGATGCTGCTAGTCCGGTGTTCATACTTTTGAGAACCACTGATTTAGGAAGAAGCTTTGCCTGAGGATCAAGCTTTGCCTGAGATTAGACTTCCAGAGAAATCAGTGCAACCCCTGATTCGCTCTCTTCTTATCTGTTCTGTGTTCTTCCCGTTTCCTTCCCCTGTTCCCCTCTGTACACACAAGATCATGGACACCCAGCCTCACTCCAAGGATTCTCCTTCTATTTGAACATCTCAAATCTCTCGTAAGGGTCAAACTCCCAGTGTCCTCCCGCGGAGACCTGGCCTCCCTCGTCATTTGTTCCATTTCTGTCCGTGATCTCAGTTTCGCTATGAGCCAGGGCCAGAATGCTCCAAATCATGTGTTGTAAACTAGAATGTGCATTTCATGTTTTTAAAAATTATTAGCGGCAGAGATTCTTTTAGTAGGGGACATTTTTATACCTATGTGGAGAACCGAAATACAGATGACAGCCAGCTGCCACTAGTTCCTCAGCTTCATAAAGGGAAAGAGAGTCTCCAAAGGAAGTACATGTCCCAAGTTGTATAATTTATGAATGTTTAATGGAATGATTGTAAGTCTCCTGGAAACGTGATATGGGAGTTGTTATGTGAAATCATTCATTTCAAAGCAGAGTCCCCGTGTGTCCTTGCAGTGAAAAGTATGCTTCCATCTCTCACCAGCGCTTTGTGTAGTGAAGGATGCTTACTCTTAGAAATAGGTGATGGGGCAGAGTGTGGAGTGAGGGACGCCCCTCAGGTCATTCAGATGGAGCCACCAGGATGTGTATGTTTCTTTCCAGGACCACGAAACCTCCTTCCCCAGGGCGCTCTCAGCTCAGAGACTCTCCCCACGGTGGTGCTTTCTAGATGGTGAGTGTTTCTGTATTTCCTGGAGGGGTGGGGATTGGGGAAGCCACAGGGCAAGGTATTGATGGATAGAGTGGACTCTAATTTTCCAAAAGACTATTCAGAAGCCCTTCACATGGCCCTTCACGTGATTGGTACTTGCATCTCAAACGATGTGAACTTACTGATGTCGCAACACACTTTCCTAAAGTTATCTCCCTCAAAGCAAGTTGGTTAATCTGGCCGAACTTCTCAACATCAAATTGCTCAAGGTGATTATTTCCCTTTCATGCCCCTTTTCCAAAAACGTGTTGAGTACTTGTCTTCAGGCCAGTAGATTGATTCCATAAAGCACGAGGACGGGTGCTAATTGGTATGTCGTTTGCATATTATGGAACTTCCATATTATTTTCAGTAGACCATCATTTCAGAATGAGGTATACATTTTTGTGAAAGGGTAGGCATTTTCAGTTGTGTTCACATCTGCTCTGCTGTTATTGAATGTATAGTAGGTTGGTCATCTTCTGATTGGTTAATGAGCCCATTTTCCATTTCTGTCTCCCTAAATGCTGCCTAATCCCACTTTTCTATCCAGTTACCCATTTTACAGTACATTCCTGCTTAGATACTCCCAGTGTATCTACTACCCGGTATCTCTCTTGTCTGTGTGGACATTTAGCTTTCACTGTAGACCTTTCTTTTGTTCAGCTTTGTGTGCATCTGAAAGGATATAAATGTGGATAAGAGAATGACAGGATGTGTGAGGGTGTGAATATTTTTTAAAGATGAGCACCTGTATCTATATCAAATCTAATCCACGTACATCATGACATCGGTTTTCATTAATGGCTTGTCAGCTGCCTCTGAAGATAATCTATACTGCTTTTCTTCCAGGTCCTTTATTCCCTAGTGATGAGAAGCGCAATCATTTGTTTTTCCTGAATCCACAGAGGAACAACTTATATTTAAGAAAATTACAAAAATGTATATGAATTGTTCTATATAGTCTATTTTATATACAGTCTTAGATAAAATTACAAGTGTGGTTAATGGTCTAGATATTAGTTTTACTCTAGAAATAGTTTCGTTAAGAACATTTAACAGGTGATTGCAGTCATGGTTAAAAGAACAAAGTAGACAAAGTCCTTCTCAGGCAAATTTTACTCTGTTGCCTGAGTATGAGGGCAAGAACCATGATTGTCTTATTTCTTAGCTTATTTCCTTTGGAGAGAAGCTACTCGTTAAATATCTATGATTTTTGAATGATTATTTGCATTTTGAGTTTTTCCCTCTAGTACTATGTACTTTGTAGAAAATCTGTTTATAATACTGGACTCTTAGATAGATTTAAATGAGGAGGAACATAATTCTTTTGAATATTGATAATAATCAGATTAATTTCTAGAAGCCCAAAGTTTGTCATTAAGTTGTTTTTTTTCCCCCCTCAAACTACAGATGCAGGCAAGTCCCTTATAGGGTTGCTTAAATAATTTTTGCTTTTTCTGTTTTAGCTTTCTTCAGACATGGCTTAGGGACTCAGTTTTAAAGTGAAATGATGCCTTTAATACCACATGTGGTCCCAAGCTCTGCATCTTCAAACTGTTTTCCAAAATGAGAATCACTTCCTCAGGAAGTCAGGCTACCTACAGTATTTTTTTGTTTATTTTTGTTTTTCCTAGCTTTATTTACTTGATAAATACATATTGAGTCCCAGCTCTGTTGAGGGTTCTGTGCTGATATCTTGAGACATAAAAGAAGAAATGAAACACAGATCTTTAAAGAGGCAGATATCTTAGTCTCAGAGTTCTCTGTGAAGATAGTTTTTATAAACCATGCACAAAATGCAGATGTGCATATAGAGGTAGGAGCAACAAATTCTACCTGGGGCAAGGAGGATGGGGCTGAGGAAGGTTTCACAGAAGAGGTGGCATTTGAGTTGGTCCTTACGACATGATGTATTATTAAAAGCAGTTTATTGAGATATAGTTGATTTCCAATGTTGTGTTAGTTTCAGGTGTACAGCAAAGTAATTCAGATACATATATTGGGCTGGCCAAAAACTTCGTTCGCTTTTCAGTACAAATAAGACATTTTTCATTTTCACCAAGAACTTTATTGAACAATGTATTCATTAATCGAATGAACTTTTTTGGCCAACCCTATGTGTATAAGTTCTTTTTCAAATTCTTTTCCATTATACGTTATCACAAGATATTGAGTATAGTTCCCTGTGCTACACAGTAGGTCCTGTTGGTTATCTGTTTTACATATAGTAGTGTTTATATTTTAATCCCAAACTCCTAATTTATCCCTCCCTCCCTTTCCTCTTTGGTAACCATAAGTTTGTTTTCTATGGGTTAAGACATGGTTTAGGTAGACACGTGTAATGCGGAAGGGCTTCCTAAGCGGTGGAATAGCGGCAGCAGAGGTGTGAAGTCCTGAGTGTTTCTAAGTAGATTTAGGGACTGACTGGGATGTAAGGTCATCGTAGGTGAGAAGGTTGTAAATCTGGTGCCAGAACACAGGCCTCTCTGAATGCCGTATACGTTTCTTTTTCCCTAGCTACTTCTGCTGATCGCTTTTATCGAATAGACAGATCTCAGGTAAGTTTTCTTCAGCCTATTTGTGAAAGAGAAAAACTCCCCAGGAACTATACTAATCTTTTACTTTTTTTTTCAACAAAAACACTGAAATGTGTACAAATTCTGGAATGGTATTCATAGTCTCAGCTCTGAGCTTGTTATTTGTCTTCACGTGTTTTGTGATCTGTGGACTCAAGGTGATATGGTTTGACCTTGAAGATGAATCCAGAAGATAGGTAGGCTTCTAGACGTTGTCACCAGCCTGCACTCCAAATCTTCGTTCACACTGCTACTTTTACGGCTTCCTAGCCAAATTTTATGCCTTTTTAACTTTATTTCTGATTAGCAAATTTGAGACCTCAAGTGTATATTATGTTGCTTGGTTTCAACTCACCACTTCCCAGAGTTCAGTAATGAGAAAAAAAAATGCTTATGCCCAGTGATAGCTAGTGCTCCCACTGGAAAAGAAGGTACAGAATGGAATCCACTGATAAAACCAGTTGTTAGGGCTTCCCTGGTGGCGCAGTGGTTGAGAGTCCGCCTGCCGATGCAGGGGACATGGGTTCGTGCCCCGGTCCGGGAAGATCCCACATGCCGCGGAGCGGCTGGGCCCGTGAGCCACGGCCGCTGAGCCTGCGCGTCCGGAGCCTGTGCTCCGCAATGGGAGAGGCCGTGACAGTGAGAGGACTGCGTACTGCAAAAAAAACCAAAAAAAACCAAAAACCAGTTGTTAGCCATGCCAGTTAGCTTTGACCAGATCCTGGAAGTCCAGGTCATCGTACATGCATGCTGGACCAAGTTGCATGTAAGGTGTCACTTCTTTGATAGTATTTGGGAAGAAGAAGAGGCAAGGCCATCTCTGGTTATACCTAACAGTATCCTGGTCAGAGTCCCAAACCAAGAAGGATTCAACTCTCCCCTTCCTCAGCCTCTTGCTACCATGTTGTTTCTGGGAGGGATGCCCACTGGTCAGGCCTCTGAAAATACACTGTGGTCATTTGCTATGTCATAAAATTTCATTATTCCTCAAGACCAAGAATGCTTTGTCTTGTTATTCTTCAGATGATGGATGTGAACACCTTATCAGGCATCTGACAGACTCCTTTTTCTTCCTTAGGAACACTTGCACTTTGTGATGGAGATTTCTCAAGATGAGATTTTTATTCTGGACCCAGATATGGTGTTGTCACAGCAGGCAGGGACACCCCCAGGAATGCCTGATCTGGTGGTGGAGCAAGCCTCCGGGTGAGTGGGCTTCTTCCTTGGTGGTGTGGTGGTGAGGCTGGCCGCAGGGTCACATCGTGTCTGGTTTGGCCTTGCACTTGACATTTCTAATGAAATCAAACTATTTTGAAATACAGGCTTTCTTGTATTTCCTTAGAGTGTAGTACAGCTGGTTCCATTCTAAGTCTGTCTTACGAATGTCTGGGCAGAATTACTCTTTCCACTCAGATCTGTGTCATGTCTGAGGCTTCTTTACCCACCACACCAGCATTTCCTACCAAACTAGAAAACACTAGTATTTGCGTTTGTGCATATACATCTGTAATGCCTGTATTATCACATTAAAAAATGACACAGGTGGGGCTTCCCTGGTGGCGCAGTGGTTGAGAGTCCGCCTGCTGGTGCAGGGGACGCGGGTTCGTGCCCCGGTCCGGGAGGATCCCACGTGCCGCGGAGCGGCTGGGCCCGTGAGCCATGGCCGCTGAGCCTGCGCGTCCGGAGCCTGTGCTCCGCAATGGGAGAGGCCACAGTGGTGAGAGGCCCGTGTACCGCAAAAAAAAATGACACAGGTGGTTTGACAATTGTTTTTTTTCTCCACATCCCTTCTCTTCTTCCTCTGCTCCTCTTCTTCCTCATCCTTCTCTTTTTTCTCCTGTATCAAGGCAGCCTGATACATGTAGATATCAAGCACTTATAATTATGAGTCGCACACTGTGCTGAATGCCTTTCTTATATCCCTGCTATTACTTCATAGTGACTTAATCATCTTAAGTGCTCTATGCTTATTTCCTCATCTGTAAAACGGACATGATAATACCTACTCAGACAATTGTTTTAAAATTAAATGAGTTGATACATGTAAAATTAGGGCAGTTGGTGGCACTTGGTAGACACTCATTAAAAATCATGTTATTGAAATCGTCATCATCATTTCACAATGACCCTGCAGATTTGGTACTGTTATTATTTTAAATCCATAGATAACAAAATTGAGGTTTAGAGAGTTTTCGTAACTTGACCAGTATTGCACAAAAAATAAAGGGGAGACGTTGAGATCTATTCCATGCTACAGCCCATGTGTATTTTAACCGCCACACTGCACCACCAAAACATATTAACATTTCTAGATTATTTCGTCAATTCAGAAATGTTTATTTAGAGAGCTTTTTTATGTGCCAGGTACTACTGTAAGCACTTGGGAAACAACAGTGCAAAAGTAAAAACACAGAAACCTTTGCCCTTGTGAAGTTTAATGAACTTTTGTAGTTTACTGGTACACAGACGCTAAAGAGTGAAAATAAGGATTTCCCCGGAGAGCACACACACGTGCACTCAAAGGGCATATGCAAGTGTGCACATACTTACACACTATTAGCAGACATATTCGCTTGAGGTAAGCCTCATGCCTGTTCACTAATTCGACCACGGCTGCTATTTCTGAGCATCCCACTCTGCCAGGCCAGCTGATAGCAGTGGTTCGTCCCTAGTCTGTGCGGGGCCAAGAGAAAACAGAAGTGGCGGCTGGAACAGATTTCCAGCTGTGTTTAGGAGCCGGAACGACTGATACCGGAGCTGTCCTGGCATGAAGGGAAAGCCGACAGGCACGAAGGATGGCCTGATAAAAAACCCCGGGGGGCCCGAAGGTAGTGGGAAAGCCACATACGATAAGTCAGGACTGTCAGTTGTGGGGAAGGCAAGTGTGATGCTGTGTCCCGCCGCAGAAGCGGTAGGTGCTGGAGTCTAGGTGTCCTCCCACCCCACCTGATTGGGGCCGTAGTGTTGGATCTGGTGAAGGGTGAGCCCATTTTGCCAAGCTCGTCCTGGGTTCTGCCCTCTCAGTCATTCTCTATCAGCTCTAGCTCCAGAGATAAAGTAGCCTGCAAAACCACGAGAACTTGAATCAGTTCCTTTCTCATTTCTTTTCCATTGTCCCCTCTGGAAATAAACTGAGAGCTGGGAAGCTGTGAAAGAGCAAATCTAGGCTTTGTTCTTTTCTACCTCAGGCGCCATTGCTTCTTATCTATGTCATATTTAAAATTACTTAATCTTTTTTTTTTTTTTTTTTTTTTGTGGTACACGGGCCTCTCACTCTTGTGGCCTCTCCCGTTGCCAGCGGCCATGGCCACTCCACGGCACGTGGGATCTTCCCGGACCGGGGCACGAACCCATGTTCCCTGCATCAGCAGGCGGACTCTCAACCACTGCGCCACCAGGGAAGCCCTAAAATTACTTAATCTTGAAATTCAGTTTTCTCATCTATAAAGAGGGCAGCAGCATACAAAGAGTTCCTGATGGTTGAGAAAATTAAACGGACTAATAAGGGTGAAACACCTCGTAACTACCCAATAAAGATTAATTTCCGTCCTCACGTTTGGAGACAAGAATCATCCTGAGAAAGAGCAGACTAAGTCCTGTGGCTGACCTTGAATGTCTGCTGCCCTTCTCCTCCCTCCCAGAATGACAGACTGGTGGAATCCTGCCCTCCGGAAACGCATGCTGAGTGACAGTGGGCTGGGAATGATAACTCCGTATTACGAAGAAGACTCAGATCTGAAAGATTTCAGCCACTCCCGAGTGCTACAGTAAGAGCTCTTTCTGTCTCTTGTCCTGTGTACCACTGGGGTTGCTGGGAGAGGATTCTGTGGGGTACTAGCCAATGGGAAGGATTCTCTTCTCAGCGGTGCTCCAGCTGTCTCCTGATTGTGTCACCCTGTTCACCTTGCTCCCTTTTCCTCACCCCGAAGCTCCCAGTGGAGCCTCGCCTTCCATTTCTCTTGTTCCCGAGCCTCAGTGAGACCTCGCATATGGACCTACAACTACTTTGAACCTCACCAGGGTTTGCTTTACTGAAACCCAGTGTTTCCCAGATGCCCCTGTGTTTGCCATACTGTGAGGACATGCATGAGAGTGACATGAGTAGTTTGGAAGTGATGCAGAGTGTTTCATTTGTGTGAAAATTGTGATGTGCTGTGACAGGTCAGTTTCATGAGCCTCCGGTTCTGAGCCTCTGGCTGTGATGTGTAGTATTGCCAGGTGGTTCTGATGGCTGCGGTGCAGTGCTTGTAGTCTCTCTGGGTAAATGATGCAGCATTTGTTCAAAGGTCAGGAGAGTGGGTGTGCTTTCATCTGAGGGATGGGTACTGAGTTTTGCAACAGTGTTGGTACACTCGTGTCCCGAGAATCCTCCCTCCTGTCACCCCTCCTTGCAGAAGCAGCTTCAAGGTGCACCCTGCGGTCATGGACACAGTCATGTGCACCCACTGTTTGACTCCAGTCCAGTCACCCCATCTCAGAGGTTGTATAAGTTCGTTGTAATTCGTGAGATCAGGCTGGTTCCCAGTCCGATTCAAGGTCCTAATCGAATAGGGACAGTGGCCTTGTAACTATGCAGTCTTACCATCTTTACAAAATAACAAGATGATTGAGATTCTTAGAAGCCTAGGGTTAACAGAAGAGGCAGGGCAATGCATTGTTTCTAAGACCGGAAGCAATTTCGGTGTGACAAAGGGGAGGAAAAAGAGAAATCGGAAGCTAATTATTTTGGTGGTAATGGTTCTACTCAGACACCCCAAGGGCAAAAGATGATTTCGTTTTAATTGCTTCTCTGTACTACCTCTTATTCTGTGTGTGAAGAGTGGGAAGGAGAAAATGAATTACTATGGATTTTCCTTTTTAATTAAACCGCGTCGTTATTTCCGATGGCAATTTGGTTGCTTACAATTCAGGGCATTTTTTTCATTTCTTTTGTATATGGAATTGAGGCTGGTGAACCAGGCTGAGTCAGCCACCCACTGACAGCTAAAAAAGTGACCATGTAGCTTTGGGCAGGTTTATTTGAAAATTAGGGTTTTAATTAGCCATAGAAATAGAAATTAAGACTAGACAAACCAGAGGAGTGATTCAGTTATTCTTATATACAGGCTATTTCCAAAAGTGGAAACAAAAGCTCAGGCACGTGAGCTCAATCTAGTTTCCTATGCCCTGATTTTTCTGTGTATAGTATGTTAACATATATATCATGATACGTGAGATTGTTTCTAAGACAGTAACTATTCTTTCCAAGAATCACAGATAAATGTACCATTTTATATAATAGTCAAGTTCTTAAAACCCTTTCTCAAAATCAACTCTCATTTTTTATTCGGGTTATATTATCCTTTTAGGAATTTCTCTTCATATTTCATTGAGCTTCCACTGGCAGCCACTAGTTTCCCTGGATATTTATACTACCTTATGCCTCAAATGCACTAGAGCAGCTGACTCCTTTTGAAAACATTTTTCTGTCAAGTAACTTAGAAAACAAACGTTCACTTCTAGCTTTGAGTCTTTCCAGCTGAACCTCCAGATATTGTGTAACAGAGACAAGTTGTCCCCACTGGGCTCTGTTGGAACCTTTGACTCACAGAATGTACGAACAAAATAAAATGGTTGCTTTAAATCATTTACATACTTTACCTTACCCAGTTTGTCTATTAATTCTGAAAATTTTTGTGTATGTGTGTTCATTAAGTCCTTTAGGAAGAACTTCTCTTTGTTCATTACTTCAGAGAGCATCTTTGATACACATACGTATAATTGCAGTCATAGAACAATGGAATTATGTAATAATATATATTTTATACAGATATGTAATGTATAATAAGGTCAGTAATAGCTAGGATTGATACCTGCTACGTGCTTTGCACTGTGGTTAAATTACCCTTAAATCTTTCAACAACTTTTAAATCTCACATTGCTTAACAGATGAATGAACTGAAGCTCATAGAGTTTAAAATATTCATGTTAGGTCACCCAGGATAACTGTGGTTTGAGTGAGGTCTGCTTGACTTCTGACTCTGCCATACTGCACTGTTTTCCTGAAGGGCCAGTGCAAAGGCAGGGTGCCCAGAGTCCCAGGGCCCAAGAAAGGTTTACTTTGGTATCTCTCTTTATAAGCATTTGTAAGGTGAAAAATTCTACAGTGTAGGAAGACTACATATGCACATTAAATATGTACAGCTGCAAATTTACCCACAAGTAAATACTAATGTGCCAACAACACTGAAATATCATGTTATTGTTTTATGTCATTACTTGCATTAAATCTTTCTATCCATAGCAACATACAGTAGCATAAAAATATAGTTTTATGGGGTTTTTTGTTTTGTGTTATCTTTTTACTTTTCATCACCTGTATTGAACAGTGCATACGCTTTTAGAATTTGCCACTTCATGCAACATCAAATGTTTAAAATTCATTCACGTCGATGTTACGGAATGCAAGTTTGTGTGCCCAATGCACAGTAAGGCCAAACAACTGAAACGTCAGAGTTTGGAGCAGAGAAAAGTTTATTGCAGGGCCAAGCAAGGAGAATTGGTGGCTTATGCCCAAAAGACCCAAACTCCCCGAAGGGTTTCAGCAAAGCATTTTTAAAGGCAAGGTAGGGGAGAGGGGGTCTCAGGGGATGTGACCAGCTTGTGCACAGTTCTCTGATTGGTTGATGGTGATCAATTCTTAGGCACCGGAAAGTCTGTGGGGCTCCTTGCTCATGATCACCAAGTAGTTAATTTATTCCATTTGGTGGTGGTTTTAACATCTGAAAAAGTCTGGAAATATGCATCAGATACTATTATCTAGGTACTTCAGAGAGGAGCTACAGCAGAAGATATGGGGGAGGGGTCTGTCCTGGGACGGCCTCATAGAGTCCTCCTTGGTTACGTGGATGTGTGTAGATTTTAAATCATTTAATTTGGTATAGAATATTGTGTTATACAAATATGCCGTGACTTATTCCTCCATTTAGAAATTGATTTCTAATATTTTATTATTTAAAAATACAGTGAACATTTTGCATGTGTCCACCTGTGTCATAGGGTGTATATACAGTTTCAACATTTTTTAAAGTTTTTTATTTATTTATTTATTTTTGGCTGCGTTGCGTCTTAGTTGTGGCTGCAGGATCTTCGTTGAGGCATGTGGGATCTATTTTTGTTGCTGTGCCCCGGTTCTTTGTTGAGGTGCATGGACTTCTCTCTAGTTGTGGCGTCGCGGGCTCCAGGGCACGTGGGCCCTGTAGTTGTGGCATGCAGGCTTCTCTCTAGTTGTGGCATGTGGGTTTTCTCTCTCTGTAGTTGTGGTGCGCGGGTTTCAGAGCGCATGTGCCTTGTAGTTTTGTGGCACGTGGGCTCTAGTTGACGCATGCAAGCTCAGTGGTTGTGGTGCAGGCTCAGTTGCCCTGCGGCATGTGGGATCTTAGTTCCCCAACCAGGGATCCAACCCATGTCCTCTGCATTGGAAGGTGGAATCTTTTTTTTTTTTTTTAATAGATGTATTTATTTATTTATGTTTGGCTGCGTTGGGTCTTCGTTGCTGTGCGCGGGCTTTCTCTAATTGTGGCGAGCAGGGGCTACTCTTCGTTTCGGTGTGCAGGCTTCTCATTGTGGTGGCTTCCCTTGTTGTGGAGCATGGGCTCTAGGCACGCGGGCTTCAGTAGTTGTGGTGCAAGGTTTCAGTAGTTGTGTCTCGTGAGCTCTAGAGCGCAGGCTCAGTAGTTGTGGCTCACGGGCTTAGTTGCTCTGGGGCATGTAGGATCTTCCTGGACCAGGGCTCGAACCCGTGTCCCCTGCATTGGCAGGTAGATTCTTAACCACTGCCAACGGGAAGTCCCAAGAAGGTGGATTCTTTACCACCAGACCACCAGGGAAGTCCCTATACAGTTTCAACTTTGGTCCATGTTGCACAATTTACTTTCCCATTAGGGATATTTAAGAATCAGTATGTGAAGGGACCTGAAGAAGTATTGTAATATTCTAGGTACAACTATAGCATCTATTGCTTTCAGCCTTAAAGCCTCAGTCAACTTGGAGATAGTAAAAGTTCAATTTTAACATCTTGTTCACCAGGCTAAATAATTCTATAAAAAAATCAAAGGGAAATTTTAAATTCTTAGAACTGAAAATACTGTTTATCAGAATTTGCAGGAAATAACAGAAGTGGTATTCACAGAATGATTTATGACTCTAAATCATTTATTAAGAGAAAAATGATTCCATACAAATAAAGCATTCAATTTGATAAACTGGATAAAGACTCAGAGTAGAGAACAAAGAAACAAGAGTGAAGAGAAATAATAAAGATAGAAATCAATGACAAGGGGAATAAAACAGACAAAATAAATGATTAACCAAGAATAAAATTTTTAAAAACTGGTTCTTTCGAAAGGTAAATAAGAGACAAAATTCTGAGAAGGTTAATTTTAAAATACAGGAGATAGAAAGGAATGCAACGCCAGTGCTTTTCCAGCTCATTCTTCCTCCATGGCACCCAGTCAGCATCTGCTCAAGACACCTTTCCCCTCTAAACTCTAACTGACCCAACCTACCCCACCCCCAGTCCCCCGGAGAGGGGAGCACGGCTCCTCAGGGTTTTCTCATAGTTTTAACTTTAGCTTCTAAGATTCATCAGCCTCCCTCCTACTTCAGGGAGAGCAGACAGAATGAACAAACAGAATGAAGTAGATTTCTGTTATTACTGGCACTGGTTACATTTATATTAAAATTCCATTTAGATACATTACAATTTTTAAAGAAAGATTTATAGAGTCGTACCTTGGTATCTGTGGGGAATCGGTTCCAGGACCAAAATCAATGGATGCTCAAGTCCCACAGTCAAAGCTCTGTATTTGCAGATCCATATCTGCAGATTCGGCCAACTGTGGATCATAAACTTGGTACACGATCCGCGATTGGTTGACTCAGGATTCGGAACTCATGGATACATACATACATATGTATAATATATATATATTATGTATGTATCTGTAATAGCTTCATTTTTCTCTTGTCTTCAGCTATTTCCTTTACCCAGTTTCTTTTTTGGAACTTTAGGTGATGGCCTGATTCTAATATATGTAGCTATTCTATGTCTGTGTGTGTATGTGTGTACTGTCTACTTAAACACAGGTCCTCTAGGGGAGACTACAATTCCAAAGAAGGCTATACAACACATATAGGATCTTCAAATCCTATGAACACAATAAAAACAATATTTTTACAAAATAAATTTATTTAGTTTTGACTGCATTGGATCTTTGTTGCTGCGCTCGGGCTTTCCCTAGTTGCAGTGAGCGGGGGCTACTCTTCATTGTAGTGCAGGGGCTCCTCATTGCAGTGGCTTCTCTTGTCGCAGAGCACGGGCTCTAGGTGCACAGGCTTCAGTAGTTGTGGCATGCAAGCTCAGTAGTTGTGGCTCGGGGGCTCTAGAGCACAGGCTCAGTAGTTGTGGCACACAGGCTTAGATGCTCCGCGGCGTGTGGGATCTTCCCAGACCAGGGCTTGAACCCATGTCCCCTGCATTGGCAGGTGGATTCTTAACCACTGCACCACCAGGGAAGCCCCAGAAACAATCTTTAAGAAAGAATTTTGAAATAAATTGGAGAGAAGTAGTTGACTCACACTGTTACTGCTAGGACCATAAGGACTTTGTCTTTAAGTTAAAAAAAAAGTTTTCAGTGTCTACGAAAGTGCTACTAAAATAACATGTTTCTGGAAACACCTTCGCTCTCATCATTAATTGAAGCACCACAATTCATAACGACTATATTTCATTTGGGCAGGAGATTCATAAGGAAGTAATTAACTAAAATTTTAGCAGACAGAATCTGATTCCAAAGGAAGACTTTTCCCAACTTTATGATCTATGAGATAAAAAAAAAAAAAAGGCACTGAGTGAAAACTCTAGTATATTCTTTCCAAGTCCTCTTTGAGGAAAGGACAGACCTACCTCTGAACTTACCTCTGAACCTCTGGGTTAAGGGAAAACAGGTAAAGGGACTGCAAGGCATTGTTTAGTTTATGAATAAAAATAATCTTTTCTAGTTCTTATGTTCTGTGGTTTGTGCAAAACCCCCAAAAGAAAAAGAAAAGGAAAAAATGCACATGTTCTTAGTATCTCCAAGTCCTGAGCCTAGAAGACCTAAGGTGAAGTCACACAGGTAAAAATAAAAGATCTTGCCACTGGATTAAGACACTGGGGAGACAGTGTAGGGAACCACCAAAGGCAGACATTCAGTCCAGACATCTGTGTACTCAGGTATCTGTTACCTGCTTAGCTTAAGCAGGGTTGATGGATTTTTATGATCAGTGGAGCATTTCTCTCTCTAACAAGAGACAGAGTTATAAAAAATTGAACTATAATGTATCTGGTCTGATTTATGACTTCACTAGAATCTAAGAAATGGGTTGAGCCATTCAGTTAGTCATTAATTTATTGAGAAAATATGTATTCCGCACCTTCAAGGTAGAAGCAATCCATATACCTAGGCATTGACGATGTAAAACTAAATGAGAAATTATTGTCTTTCAAGAACTTATATTCAGAGGGGAAATAATAAACCAATTATTATAGTTCCCTCTGATAAGTGCTATAATGGATGTATGCGTAGAGTGTTCTGGAAACAAGAGGAAAGAGAATTTGCTGCTTTCTCCAGATTTTACTTTTTTATTTTTATATGAAAAGGATGAATATTTAAAGAATTAATGAAAACACAAGCCACTAAGAAAAAAAGAGGCTTTTTAAGGGCTCTATGCTTATTTTCTTCAACTTTTGCCCATAAACAGGTATCTGCTTTTCATCGTTATATCACCAGAAATACCTCTCAAATAATTCAGTACTCCATGACAGTTGCACATCACTCTACCTAATGTGTATTTAAGGATGTTTGTACAACCTGGCAAGTTACTTAGGGATATTCAAAACACCTAACAATACTTTAAACTGAAACATTGACCTTTTTTAGTGTAATCTATAATTCTGAACCATCCTATCGAGAAGATAGCCCTGAAATTCACCTCTTCCCAAAACTCAGAAGTTCTGGACTGAACATAGGAGTAATAGCTTCATGCCTCTCTTGTCTCCAGCTGTTTCCTTTGCCCAGTTTCTTCTTGGAACGTTAGGTGATGGCCTGACTCTAAAAAAAATTGGTTAATTGCGCTTGTTGTCGAAGCTCCAGGTTGTCAACAGGAAGACAGACTATTGGGCTGTGATTTTGGTTGTGGAAATATCCTTCGAGCATCACAATCAGATAAGACGGAGAAAATTAATCCTCTTAGTGGAAACAGGTTTTGCTGGAATATATCTTAGAGATGAAATCAGCGCTCTCAGGATAGAGACGGTCCCTTGCATGACTAGTCTAAATCTTGCTCTCCCTGGCTAATCGCTCAAGCTGGAAAAATGCCATTTAGCTGACATGTATCTTCCTTTCTTCTTTTTTCCGTAACTCACCCCCAGTCATTGTCCTGTCTAGCCAAGCACATAATGATACTATGTCCCGTTACGTGGGCAAAATAATTAATGAGAAATTTTGCTCTGTTCTTTCTGTAATTGCTCTTCAGTTTGATCCAGGGAATTAATATATTAAAATAATAAAGATGCACTGAATCCCTGACTCAGGGAACCCTTGCTATTTTACAAGCGAGCAGGTAACTCTGGTGGGTGTTAGCGGTTGTAGGTGCCCTGTTGATGAGCACAGTGGTGGGGGGAGGGGAGGGGGGAGGAAAAATTGTTTCTAGAAGCCTATGCAGTGAGATGTTAGCGTGTCTCCCATGTATCTCTGGATTATTTTGGTTGTGTTAGTGAAGTTTAGTTCTTGAAGAGGTTTTGGATGTTCTTTGGATAGAGGGGAAGAAACTTGGTATGTGGGGAACCATAAACCATCAAAATTTTGTGGGTGGAACAGAATTCTCAGATTTCCAACTAAAGGAGACAAGGCAAAGCCAGAGCATTAGGAAGTATGGGGACAATTTGTGTAGAAAAGCACTTTTCTTGAGTTTCCTAATAGGTAGAGAGCAGTGGAAAGGGCCTCTTAGGAAATTATTGAGTCTTCTTTAAAAACAAAACAGAAGAGATTTCTATTTCCTTCCAACAACACGCTCTGCCTTAGGGCATTAAGGAAAGCAGGTCAGAAGTAACAAGAGTCTTTCGTAACAAAATCACTTAAGCCCCATTCTAAAATGGGGAAAATAACTCCATCTCCCTCTGCACTGGGGAAGTTAGAGTGAATATTGTTATGCCAATATAGGAACGGGAATTCTTTTGTTTTGTTTTCGGTGGCTGCGCTACAAGTGGAGGCTTGGACACACAGGAGAGCCCCTCGTATTCCTCTGTCGTGTCCCCTGGGAGCAGCCCTGTGCTGGCGCAGGGTCACAGTACAATCCATTTCTGTGCCGTCAGTCCCCTCTTCCTTGAAACAGTGGCTGGATCTTCCTTGAGGACTTGACATTGAAATCTCATCAGTTTGGAAAATAGGGATGTAGCGTATGTTGGATGGGATTCAAGCTAGAAAAAGTTGGCATAGATGCAGGGAATGTTAGTTCTACAAAACGATGCCACGTCTCTCCTTGAGGGCCCAGTTAAACAACAGGATTAAAATTTAGTCAAGGGTGACAAGAACCATCCCCTGGGAATGCTTGCAATGTCCCTGCCATCAGGAAAGCGCCCACAGCTCCTGAGGGCTCCAACCATGATTTCCCTTCCTTTCCAAAAGGGGGCAAATGTGCAAAGCTAAGTGTCCTGTCATGTCACTTCTAGAGGATCCCACCTGTGGACCATGGTCCTCGACACATGCCCCATCACTGGGCTTCCATGGCAGGTTTTGGCAATGGAAGGGAAGGTGGGAGGCAACTTCTCTTTCCCACAGATTGCCACTTTATAAGGGTGCCCGTCAGGATTCTCGCTCTAACAATCAGAGAAGAGGCTCTAGTTTCTCCTAAATATGACTTTGGTGCATCTGCCTGTGACATGAAGTATTTCTGCATGTCAGTCCTCTCTCCAACACTGGTCCTGGGACTAACCCCTCAGAGGCTGCCCTCATCTCCTCGTAAGGTCACTGAGAAATCAGCTCACTCCTGGCTCCCTCTTTCCCACCTCCCTACCTCTGCAGAGGGGACCGGGCCTTCAGGGAACACCAGTGAGACAGCGCTGGGGAGAGCAAGTGAGCCTCTGTGTCCTGGCCCTCTGTTCCTCGTCCCATTCACCCCACTTCCTCAGAGCCCAGTGCATTCAGTGTTCGGAGGTCTGTTTCAAGGTGTCAGCTGTCTCCTGACAGCCTCTCTAACCACTCACCTCCAAAATAACCCGTCCATCCTTTTGCTTTTTTCTCAAACTCCCACCAAACCTCTTGTTTTCTCAGTGTGTCGGTCTCAGTGTGAATCATTAAACTGATTTAAAGGGTGAAGGATAATTTTGAAATCCTTCCAAAAGTATTTGCCTGTGAGTCTCAGGTTGGAGAGATACTGACCAGTTATCGCCTGGTGTGCTCAGGTGTGGGGTCAGGGATGTGAAGGGGGTGCGTTTATCACTCTTGGAAATGGGAGGTTGTACAGAGTGGAACTTCTCTCTGAAACCTCTGGGGACCTCTGAACCCACAATCCCGAAGAGACCAGGGTAAGGAATAGCTCTACAATGTAGAGAAGCTACTTACTTGGAATTCAGGGAAATGGGGACCACGTTTGCCCTTTTCCGAACTTTTCTAGCTCTTGAGCTGATCACCAAGCATAAGAGCAACTACAACAACAGACATTACTTTACGACTTCCTCCAGTGCTCTCTTTAATGGTAGCCTCACCCGATAGCCCCCTTGGAATCTCCTTGAAAGTGGGAGATTTCTAAGTGGGAATGTTCTAAGTTCAGTATCCGCCACATGTTATAGCTAAGCATGTAGGAGTGCTTAATATTCAAACATTGGATTAACTGAGTTGCTCTCAAAGAGTCTGTGGAGCCCGTTTTCACTTCTTGTACCATGACTTATTTGCATCAATTTATCGTTTTCTCTTAGAGCTCCTTTCCTGTTTTGGGTTGTTTATAATATATCACTTAGAAACTGCACCTTCCTTGGACACACAAGAGTTGGGCAGAGAGAGACTTTTTTTTAGATTTTGTTTCCCATGCCAGTGTTTTGAACATGAATTCCCTCTTCTGAGAAGTGGGTTAGGTAGGAGGAGATTTTGATAGGAAAACTTCTGGACTGTATTATAGTTATCTTCAGGAGAAGGGCCAAAGCAGCTCCCACATCAGCCTGTTTTTTCTTCCATTTTCCAATGCTGGATTCAAAAATCCGTATTGCATTTCATAAAAATAATTAGCTGGGGGTAAGCCCTTGCTCAGTTGCCTTGGTTCCACAAGGTAGATATTGCCTATCCTGAATCATGTGATATGTGAGATGGCCTTTTGTATAAGTTTCTTGTGTTAATACTGAACGTAGCACTCATGTGACTTGCCCTCACAATTTAGAGCTTCCTGTTTCAATTTATGCTTAAAAAAAAAAAAAGTCCACACTTACAAAACTCCAGATGGATTGCGTCTCAACAGCAGTTGTTGGCCAGGTCTCCCAGAGTCATTAGCCTAAAGCCGGCAGCTCTTTCTAAAAGATATTATACTCCCCACCAGGTCTCTGCAGGTATATCTTCCTTGATCAGATTTTAGAATAACATTCCTTTTCTATTCCTTTAATCCCTTTTTAGAAATTAGGCAGGCAACTATATTGCAAAGACCGATTTGTAATATGAACTATCACATCTGTTTCTTTTCTGCATGATTGTACAATGTCTGATGCACAATTTTTTTGTTGCTTTTACATCTTCAAAAGGTTAAAATATTTCCCAGGAGTGTTCATATTTTACATACTAAAAAGTGTGATGGTCAGTTTTTCATGTTTAATGAACTTGGTCTGTATTAGGTTCTTCCAGGTCATCTCTCTTTTTTAAAAATCTCTTTCTTCTTGTAGCCGACGCCCACTTTTGTCCGTTTCTCCTCTAACCATGCATTTCAAAGAAACTCCTTCCCCTCATTTGGTTGCAGTTCTTAGGGATGAATAGTAGGTGGCAGTAAAATTTCAAGCTCAAAGGGCGTTGGGAGTTTCTTCCTCACTCTGCAGACTGATTAAGGAGGGTGTATAGAAGAAACTGAATCATACAGGCTAGTGGTAAAACAGTGCTGTCTGCAAAACACCAAATATAACTAAACACAGGAACTTATTAAAAAGGATATTTCAAGTACAGCTCACGTTGGGATCATCGGGTGCATATTTGGATAGGAGAGTCTTAATAGGACATTATGAATATGAACAGAATTAGAGGAAATTTACATCAAATGAAGAACTCCCCAAGCAGCCTCTATTATTTGAGTTCTGGAACTTATTTCCCTACCTCCACACAAATGCCCATCTCTCTCTTTCCACAACCCTCCCTTCTGTTGGTGGTGAATGTTACCTTTGAGGCTGTTTGGCAATCCCTGAATGGGTCTGTGACCACTTGAATAGAGAATGTGTTTGTCTTTCTCTCATTTCAATGCCACTTTGTGTGGTTCCTGTACCTTTCATCTCTTTTGCTCTCATTCTCGCCTGCTCCCTTACTGTATGTGCTTTGTTCATCGTCTTAATAGCAATATTCATAATAGAGGGAGGAAAAGCAAACAGAGAGGATTGTATAGTTGATGGAGGTTCTCAGTGCTAAGGGATTTCTGGTTCTATTTTATCCAGTTAGAGATGCTTAGGGCCTGGAGTGATGGTGGTGAAGATGTCAGCTAGATCTGTGATCTCGCTGTTGCTCTCTCAAGCCCTCAAAATGATGTCATAGGTTGGGCATAGCAGTCCTTAGGCAATGCATATCCTTGAGGGAAGCTCAAGGGAGAAGCCTGTTGCCCAGAGGTGATTACCTACAGCCATGCTTTGAGACCATGTTAAATCATCCCCTGGCTGGCTTGACTTAAATGAAAGTTCTTTGTCCGTCAACAGTTTCAGGAAATAAATTGAATTTCTGTAGCTTCATCAGTGCAAGGTAAAACAGATGCAAAACAAAGATGGTGTTTTTTCAGCAGTGGTGTGTGGACCCTTGAAATGTGCCTGGAAGGGATGTCCAGCTGGGAAATCAGTTTCCACTTGAGATATTACTCAAGAGTTTGTTAACAGACAACTAGAAATAATGGTCCAGGCAGGAAACAGAGTCCAACCTGGGGAACTCTGCCCAGGCCTGAATGTCCTTGATTTTCTTCAGTAGGAGCAGGTGCATCGGCACATGATGGGAGGCTGTGTGTACAGAGATGCTGGCTTTCACCAAAGTGTAAGAAAGGTGGATGAGATGAGCCCAGGGAACTTTCAGGGCTGTGGTCAGGAGAGGGAAGAAGAAGTGAAAGTAGAATGACAGAGGAGAGAGGGAAACAACATTCAGAGTTGATATAAAGCTAGAAACCAGATGCTTCTCTTTCTCTTCCTGAGTAGGTTGTATGATCCACCCTGTGCTTATAGAAAGTAGTGTTTTGGATGTGGTCCTCATCTGCAAAACTAGAGGAGAGGGCTTCCCTGGTGGCGCAGTGGTTGAGAGTCCGCCTGCCGATGCAGGGGACACGGGTTCGTGCCCCGGTCCGGGAGGATCCCACATGCTGCGGAGAGGCTGGGCCCGTGAGCCATGGCCGCTGAGCCTGCGCGTCCAGAGCCTGTGCTCCGCAACGGGAGAGGCCACAACAGTGAGAGGCCTGCATACCACAAAAAAAAAACAAAAAAACAAAAACAGAGGGTAAAGAGGAATGTTAGGCATGACAAGACAAATTGGTGAAATATATGTAGAGAGAGTTGCTTTCAGTGTGTGGTCATGGACAGCCTTGTTCACGAGGACTTTGCAGCCAAGGATGGTTTATTTGCAGTGTGCCAGGTGGAGTCTAGAGGTAGCACAGCTTCTAGACCACCCTGCCATTCCTCCTGTGTTTTCTCTTTTAATTGCATGATGGTAACCAGGAAATGAGGGGCCTTGGTTCCTCCAACCAGGCCTGTGTGTTGGTATGAATATCTCCGAGCTCCCTCCCCCATCCACAGTCTTATAGAAATAATCCGTGGCTAAGTATTTTCAGAATATGAATCTCTGCTTTTGTGCCTATTCAGGTGCCTCTTACACCTGTCCTGTATTTTTATTCCAAGCTCACTTCTATGTGGTGGCCCCTTTGGTTGCCAACTCCCCACCAGGAGGTGGTTTAGAAAATCTCAGTGGAGGGTATATGTGTTGGGGACACTGGGGAAGGAGATTAACACTCATTTGTGGGTGATTCTCTCCAAAAAGTAACAGACCCATATAGGTGGGTCCCCAGTATTCATCTAATCTATTTTTAGGAAAGAATATGTAAAATGGATAGTCTATTGACCTCTCTCTGTCCAAGGGAGGGAATTATACAGATAGTCCAAGGAAGGGCCAAGTGGGAAAGCCATGGATGCTATTGAATTAAAGCCATGAGATGAAAAAAATAAAAGCAAAATATTTTATAGAGGCTTAAAAAAAGTAGAGTCAGGACAGTATTACTCAAATAAAAAAAGAGAGATGTGGGTGGACCTAGAGACTGTCATACAGAGTGAAGTAAGTCAGAAGGAGAAAAACAAATATCGTATATTAATGCATGTATGTGGAGTCTAGAAAAATGGTATAGGCGATCTTATTTGCAAAGCAGAAATAGAGACACAGAGGTAGAGAACAAATATATGGACACCAAGGTGGGGGGAAAGGGGGTGGGTGGGATGAATTCGGAGATGGGGATTGACATATATACACTATTGGTCCTATGTATAAAATAGATAACAAATGAGAACCTACTGTAGAGCTCAGGGAACTTTACTCAGTGCTCTGTGGTGACCTCAATGTGAAGGAAATCCAAAAAAGAGGGGATATACGTATACGTATAGCTGATTCACTTTGCTGTACAGCAGAAACTAACACAACATTGTAAGGCAACTATACTCCAATAAAAATTATTTTTTTTTAAAGGAGGTATTGTGTTAGGAAGAGCTTGGAGATTTCATGGAGGCTGCCAAGAAAATGCCCGTATCTAAAATGTATTGCAAAGCATTTCACCACCTCATAAAGGCTGAACTAGTCATGATGCCCATCATCTCCGTTCTAGGTTTATTGATTGAAAACAGTAAAACATCGCAAGTAGTGCAGTATTTCTTAAAGACTTTCACTCTCCTAACTAGGACACTCTTGTGCTCTTATTGTTACGACATTGCTGGTAGAACACTGGGCACAGTTTTCAGTGTCCTTCAGCCTTGTGATTGATCTACTGGAAAGATTAGAGGCTTTGAAGGGAAACATGCTGATGGAAGGCAATCTACACAACCGTTTTTGTGTTTCTTAGACGTTCCTTGTGTCTCAGTGATGACAAGGTCTAGAAGCAGTGCTGTCCAATACAGTAGCCGCAGCTGATGTGTACTCTGCGTCTCATTCCCTCAGATTCTCGATATCTGCGTACCTTAATCTTATAAAATAATTCATTCCAGGATGTTATAGCTGTATTTAAGTGGATAATTTCATATTTTCTGTCTTTTCCATGGGAACAGAGAAGAACGAACTCATCCCCTTGGGGACCTTGGAGACATTCCTGAAGCTGACTGTCTCAAACACAAATTTGTTTTTTTTTTTTAACTTTATTGCTTTAAGAATTCAAGCAACTTTTGCTTTGGGATCCATAATATGGCTGTGCCTGTTTCAGCATAAAAATAATATTTTACCAGTTAAATTTTATAATTCCCCATCTAAAAATGGTGTCTTATTTTCCTGAGGCTTCCCTTATTTTCAAGTTCCCATGTGTACCCTAGCTGGAGAAGTCTTGCCTTCATTTAAAAGGAAAGAAAAGTATGGATATTCAATTAAGCAGGGTTAACATTGGGAAGGGGACTTTCACTAGCAAGTGTTCCAATTAAGATGATAGAAAAGTAAATCAAAGTGGTTAAAAAGTAAAACACTTCCACAAAGCAGATATTTGAAGGGATGAATAAATGAATGGATCCTTACTTAATATAGTTTTAATTGTTATTCACTTCCCCTTAATCCCTTTTCTCCCACTGCAGTGGTGATACTGTGGGAAAGCCCGTGGGTTTTTTCTATAACTTAATAGTTCAGAGATCCGGGCAAACCTTTGCTGTTTGCCTCCGCTGTCGTCTTTTAGCTATTTTTTTGACCATTTTGTTTCTTCTTTAAGTTTCTGTTCACAGAGACTCTGTTCCCTTCCCTTGTTTTCTTCTTTCCTCCCTTCCTTTCCTTATTCCATTTATCCATTTCATGGAGATTTGTTAACTTTTTTTTTTTTTTTGCGGTACGCGGGCCTCTCACTGTCGTGGCCTCTCCCGTTGCGGACCACAGGCTCCGGACGCACAGACTCAGCGGCCATGGCTCACGGGCCCAGCCGCTCCGCGGCATGTGGGATCTTCCCGTACCGGGGCACGAACCCGTGTCCCCTGCATCGGCAGGCGGACTCCCAACCACTGCGTCACCACTGCTTCGTGCCATCATCTTTTTAGGATGTTCTCAGCCTGAGTTTTGTTTTTCAGAAGATCCTTGTCCTGCTCTCTTCTCTGGGTATTTTTGTGTAAATGTCATGATGGTTCCTTTTTGTTCATTACCCATATTTGTATTGGGTGAGTTCTTTTCGGAACCGCTAGTTTGGATGGATAATTAGGGATAGTGGGTTGGTGTGTTTCCGGAAGCTTGACTTTGAATCTTTTGTCTTCAGACTCTTTCTTAGCAGCTCTCTCCTCCAGGGTTTGGTTCTGCTCCTGAATGGCTCAGAGCGGATGGCTTTCTGTCATAGGTTTTGTGGTCCGTGATGTAGCTCATGTCTCCTCAGTTAAGATTGAAACACTCTGTCTCCCTGAAACTTGGTCCAATTTTACTATACTTTAGCTGCTCTTCTTCATATATAATAATTTCAGTTTAGGGACATCTTCTAGTTTAGCCAAAGATGATATTTCCTTTTCTGTTTCTTATTCTCCTTGTTATTTTCCATGGATTTCAAAAAGGATTGAAAAAGAGCGGAGATACTAACGTGGCAGTTTTGCGATACTAGTCTGTAGCTTGTCTTCTGCCTTTATTCTTGCTGTTTTGTAGTCTGCTCGCTACAGCTGCCCAAGCAAAAGCACAGGTGAGAACGTGTGACTTCTCTGCTTCAAAACTTTGCTCTGTGTAGCTTAGAAGGTAAATGACAAGCACTTCAAATTGGCCCCTCAGCTCCTACATGAAATGCCCCTCCCTCCTCTGCCTTTAGTCCTGATGTTTATGACTCCTTTATATTTGAGCAACACTGAGTTGCTTGTATATCTGATAACGTGTTATGAAATTTCCTGTCTCTACCCCTATTTCATATGCCTGTTGCCACCACCTGGAGTTCTTTTTTCGTACTTAATAGGCTTCTACTTATCCTTCAAAGCCCAGCTCAGATGGTTCTTGCTTTATGAAGCCACCTTTTACTTTTTTTTGGAAGAGAATTGGTCTCCCTCTGTTCTGTGCTACCCCTTTACTCATACACGTTTTGATTATTGCATTTTTTCATTATAATGTAATCACTTGTTTACATATTTTCCTCGTTCACTAGATTATGAGTTCCTTGAAATTGATATCTTGTTTCTTTTTTGATCCACATCACTTGGTACGGTGCCTGGTACTTAAAAGGGTCTCAAGTAATAATTATTATTCAGGTTTGAACCAACATAAAGGGAAAGATTCAAATCTGAATAATAATTATTCGGGGTCAATTAAATAGGAGAGAGATTTTTAAAGGCGGGTCTTGAGTTTTTGTTTTCGTTGTCTTTGCTGAATTTGAATGAATGTAAATAAAAATGTAAAACAATACCGAAACCAATAAAACAAAGCAAAATCAAGTATAAATATCCTGTAGCCCATAATAAAAGACTAGGGATGAGGAAAGAAGTGAGGAGGAAAACTCTAAATCCTGGAGCTATTTGAGCGCTAGTGAAGTAATAGTCTGCATTGTGAGAGCAGATAGGTTCTCCAAGATAAAGTGTATGTGGAGGAGAAATGAACAGGCTGGGACAAAGCCACAAGTCTTTCAGGTGCAGTGGGAGGAATAAGCAGTGAGCTTTCTTTCCTTCCTTTGTTGTCAGGTTAAGGAACATTATCTCTTCCAGGGATTCAACCTCTCTGTTGTAAAAATAACTTATACTGCTGATTTCATGATATTTCTTCTCTCCTGAGCTAAGTTCCAGAAAACTTTTTATGCCCATTTCCAGCAATAATGGATGATGTGCATGTCTCAGTGGAATAATTTAGTGACTCGCTCCAGTGAAAGGTGAAATACTGAGTGAGGATTGAAATACTCCATATGTCTTAAAATTCCACAAACCCAGGCGTGTGGGAGACATTCAACACAGAAACTCAACATGACTAATCCTTAGAAAACAGTCTGAAATCAATAGTTCTTCCCCACTGCCTGGACATACCGCAGAAGGCATCCCCTTGGGGCTCTCAAGGAGCCATCTGGAATTTTTCAGATTTAATATTAGTGCTTTGCTTTTACAGAAAGGCAGCAAAAACCCTCACTGGCCTTCCACCTGAGACATTTAGGGGTCCATTGGCATGGATTTTCCTTTATTCCTATAGCTCTGTGAGAAATTAATTGCAAAACATCCAAGACACGCTTTGCTTCCTTCCCATCAGAAAACACCAGGAGTGAAGATGTTTCCTTGTTGCTGACTCTTTTTTCATGCCCTCTGCAACTTAAAAAATTCTCTAATTTGTTTTTAATTTTTATTTTATATTGGAGTAGAGCTGATAAACAATGTTGTATTAGTTTCAGGTGTACAGCAAAGTGATTCATTTATACCTATACATGTATCTGTTCTTTTCAAATTCTTTTCCCATTTAGGTTAGTACAGAATATTGAGTTACCTGTGCTCTACAGTAGGTCCTTGTTGGTTCTCCATTTTAAATGTAGTAGCGTGTGTACATGTCAATCTCATTTCACCTCTGTTCAGCTCCCTCCTCCCCTTTGTTTGATGGTGGTCATCTCTGTTGCAGGGGGCACAGGATGTCTTTTGGCTCTGAGAGTGCCCACGCTGTCACTAATTTGGAGCTTCAGGTCATTCCCTAGACCCTTCCCTCACAGCTGACCTAGGAGCTGGCAAACTCAAAGGTGGTTTTATGGTGACATGGTGATTTCTGAGGAGCTCCAGAGTGTGTCTGAGTCTGAACTCTAGTGTGTGGTGCTGAAATTAATGCAATCTAATACATTTTAATCAGGGACCCACTATGTTCTAAACAAGACATGGTCCTAGTTTCCAAGAAGCTCACAACCTAGTGGGAAGACTGGTGTGTGAAAGTGTGAAATAGGGGGACTCCAGGGAGAGGATAGATCAGCTCCACCTGAGGAGGCCCAGCAGCGTTTCTCAAGCAGCCAACACCACAGTGATGACTTAGGTTCCCTCCTAAGTTATGATGTCAGGTTCCCTCCCCCTGCTCCCGTGTCTACCACTCAGATGCCAGTTTTCTCTCCACCAGATCTGGGGACACTCTGTAGTTTTCACACACAGAAGTCTACTTGAAGAGACCTATAAGGTTGAAATGATTTCACTTTGCCACCCAATGGAAGTTCAAGGCTGTCTCACCATTATTCCTGTGTCTTTATACTGTACTGTTTGTTCACATAATGGACAAAAATATTTCTGATCAGTAGATGAAGTAAAGTGGTATCAGGCATCCCAAAGTAGCTAGAATTGTCCTTCAACCACTATGCACTCACTGAATCATTCTTGCCCCAACGTTTGTCATCATGTCACATAAATATTAGTTATATTATGACTACATATAAATATCAGTTATATAAAGTTTGGTAGCTTTACTACCAAACTCATGCATTTGCCTTTGGTCATCTCCCTGCTATGGACTCCAGCAGGCCCATCATTTAGAGGAGAGGACCCCTCCCTCCTGGTTTCTTGCCTTTCCCTTCAAAATTCTAACACCTCTGAATGCAGTATTATGCATCTCTCTTTCTCCCAAGAAAAGCATGAGTCAGTAGTCAAGACTGTATCTTTCAAACTTGAGGGGAATTCGTCAACAAAGTTGTGTCTGTATTGCTCAAAGTAACTCAATTAATAGCCGAGAAAGAAAAGAAGGTCATTATTGTGCAAGGGGTTGATATGATCATCCGTTGGTATCTTAATATTGTAATTAGACCTGAGCCTCAAATGGTATGCAGAAGTTATCACTTTGTAGAAGTTCTATGAGATCCCAAAGGTTGCCCTCCTGCCTGACTCTCACAGGTTTAGAGACATAAGGCCAACACGTAGAGGGTCTACATCATACTCACTGAAACATTAAATTCCACAGTGAGTGGAAGCGAAAAGCAACATTGATAAGGGCACATGCCATTTCTCTTCTGTCTCATTTTTTATTGTCCAAGTAGATTTCTTTTTTACGTACAGACACTTAATCTAGTGCTTATTTACATCCCTGGTATTTTCTGTGGAGGCCTGGCTTTCAGCACTAGTGACCTCACAGGATTTCATCCATCACCACATTTCTGTGAGTTCTTTTATTGTGTGTGATAAATCCAGATAGTTTACGTTTGTTTCAGTCTTACATCACCATGCTAATAGACTATAGACTATTTTAATAACATCTACCACTCAACCAATCCAGGTAAGCTTTGGGAGTTATTAATTGGAATATACCATACAACCAACACATCAATTACACCATCTACTACTATACTGAATTTCTATTTAACTGAATTTTGGGGGTGTCATTTCTATGAGCTTATTCTTGATCATTGTTGTACCTATAATTATCAGTGTCACATACAAAGGATTTATCATGCTTATTATCTCATTTTAGGTCACCAGTCTCTTCAGAAGATCACGGTAAGAATCTGTCTTACTTATACTAATTCAGAACTAAAAGTTGAGCTGTGGTCCTTGCATTTCATTGTCAGAGGGAAGAATTATTTAAGAAAATGTCTTTAAGATGTTTGCCTTGTGTTTTTTAGTGCACAATATGAAGCGCTTTTAAAAACTTAATGCATTCTAGCTAAATCTGATGTCTTGTATTATCTTCAAATCTGTTACAACTATTTTGGTTGACCAATATTTCAAAGCTTAACGTATTCTGATTTCTGTCCCATCTCCAGATACAGTTAACCCTTGAACAATGCAGGGGCTGGGGGCACCCTCCATGCAGTCAAAAATTTGTGTGTAACTTCGAGTTGGCCCTTCATATCTGCAGTTCCTCCATATTGGCAGATTCAGCCAACGGCGGTTCCTGTAGTGCTGTAGTTTTTACTATTGAAAAAAATTCCTCATATAAGTGGACCTGCCAGTTCAAACTCGTGTTGTTCAAGCGTCAGCTGTACTCTGTGTGACTTTTGGCTGGTCATGTAACTTCTCTGAGTCACAGATTTCACCTTTAAAGTGGGGATTTGTAGTAGATATTTCCAAAAGTCCCTTCCAGAGTGGACACTGAGATTTGCAGAGAATGTTATGAGTCTGAAATTGGTAGTAGTTGAGGTGAGTTATTTGCATTTTAAGAGATGGCTATTTTATTCACAGGATAAAATGTGTAGTTTTGTCACATCTAAGGTTTGGGGTTGTACATATATTCAATCAGTCACTCAGAAATGTTTTATTAAGTGTTTACAATGGGTCAGTTATGTTATATAATCATGTTATACAAATATGCTATATGGAGCTATGTGCAGGGACAATGTGGTGTGTGACACAGAACTTTTTCCCTCAAGGAGCTTGATGGGTCCCCTTTTGGGGAAGGGGGCAGTGAAATGACACATACGTACTACAATACAAAGTGAAATTCGATGAGTCTTTTATAAAAGAGGGATAAGCCAGGACTCTAAGAGTACCACTGACATTCCACTTCATGCTGTCCCTAATTCAGCTAAGGCACCATTATCTATTTAGCCAAACAAATTTAAAATGAAAAAAAAAAGACAGCTGTTTTAAGCTTTCCTCTTCACCCTCCCATTGCTACCTGGCCACTAAATTCTATCAACTCTTGTTTTCTATACTTCTTTTACCTCTGTTTTCTTTTCCATCCCCATTCCTTTCATTTAGGGCCACTCCATATCTTACTTGGACTTTTAAAATTGTCTTCTAACTGATAGCCACACCTCTAGAATTCCTTCTTTTATTTCACCGTATACCTACATATCACCAAACTGATTATGGTAAACATCTACTCCCATTGCCTGTAGGATGAAATCTTTACAATAGACCAATAATTGTATTCATCTTTCCAATACTGAACTTAAACATGGACTAGAAAGTCCTAAGTGATGGACTCTTTATCTTCCTCTACTGCTCACTGCTTCTTTGGGCATCTTTCCCCTCGCCTCTATGCTTTGTGCTCTAGCCATGCGGCACTACATCTAACTTCTGAAACTCAGCACGTTTATCATGTTTCCCTGCTTTTAGCCAGGCTGTTCTGACAGAAGTCACTCCTTCTTTTTGCCATAGACAATTTATACTTACCATTTGAGGCGTGGTTAATCATCTCATCATCCGTGAGAGCTTTCTGCCCTACTTAACATTGCATCGCGTATTTTTCTTCATTCTAGAATTTAACTTAAAACTTTGTTGCTTGATTTACCTGTCTCCCCTGCTGGACTGTGAGTTCTTTGATATAGATCTAACAAATAGCAAACATTCAAAAGATGTTCATTAATTGAATACCTAGAGAGAGGTGGAGTTTTTAAGTAGGCCTGTTCTGCTGCCGTATCATAAAGTCTCTCCCAGTGTTGGAATGAAGTTGTATCATGTTCTATGAAAAATCACGGGGGAAATTATGTTCAGGCCTCTTAAGTCAGAATTAGGCATCACCCACCTAATGATGACCTACTGTTATATGCTATTTTGCTCATCGATGTTGGTATTGACTAGGTTTTTTATTGCATATTTAGAGGTCCTTGGACTTTAATGACCTTTGTTTGCATTTGCCTTCCTGTCTGTAAGAACTTAATCTCCCATTCCAGAATAAAGGGGGATGGGGCTTCTGAATTACAATTCTGTAGTCCGCTAGGAATTCTTAAGGGTTATGGGCTATCAGCAAGCAGTGTCAATGTCCTGGGGAGTCGTGAACGGTGACAACTACCCGGAAGACTTGTTCAGTATTAACGGCACTTCAGAATCGATTATTTTAAGAAGTGGGTGTGTGTGATTAGTTAAAGAAACATTATCCAAATTAGAGGACTTTTACATTTTCATGGCTTCAAAACGTTGATTCTGCAACTTCCAAAAATGATTCAAATATGTAATGTAAAATTATAATGCTGACTGACCTAATCTTACCTAATTTTCATATCTTCTAGCCCATGTATCCTTGGAAAAATATTCTTTTCCTTTTCTTTATCACCAAGATTTTCTCTTAGTACTTAAAATGTGTTTTCTTATGTTTATACATTTTAAAGTGTTCATGTTTGCTGTGGTTAGCATAAAACCTTGAGTATCATGTCATCAAACTTGTGTTTGTATACAATAATGACATTGCAGTGTACTTGTAAGAGAGGTAAGAAGTAGCATTTTTGCTTTCTCCAAGTTATGGGTAGAAAACTCGAGGCACATTGGGCAAATGGATTGTGAAATTGGAAAAGAAAGCTCTGTGCCTCTTGCCTTTCTATTTTGTTTGCTTTCCACCAGCGATCCTATTTCTCTCTCTGACTGGTCACGTTGGCTATCCCCAGAACAGACTTCATTCTTGAGAAAATCTAATTTTCCAAAGTCCAATAACCCTGACCTTCTCGATCCCCTCAGATTATCCTTTCATGGAAAATGTGCTTGGATATCGTGGCCTTGTTATTTTCCCTCTTAGTTTCAGTTTCCTCACCTGTAAAGTGAGGCTATTCGTATCTACCCAGCCTACCTCATGGGATTGTTATGAGTTCAATTGTGAAATCACTTTCCAATTTGTTAAAAGCACCCTGAACATAATGCTGTTGATGTCAGCAGTGGATGAGGAAGTATGTGTTTATGATGATGTTTGCTCAGCATTACATACTGCCTTTGACAAGTTAAAAGATGTGCTGGGGAGGCGAAGGGGTGTGAAAAATGTTTCTTTCAACATTATCATTAAATATTAAATTTTATTGGAAGCCTTTTTATATCTGGGTGAGGAGGAGTAAAATGGTTAATACACAATTCAGCCTGCAGTGACAAAGTAAAGGGACAGTTTCTGGTTAGATACGGGGTCATTAGATATGGGAAATTGATGACATAAGGCATAAGTGAAATGTAGAATGTTTCTATTTTTATCATAGAGTATCAGAGTCATTAAGAATAAAGGCTAAAATTTACTGAGTGCTTCTTGTGCAGAGACACTGTGCTGAAGTGTTTCAGCTACATCATTTCATCTTTAACAAAGCACACTACACAGTAAATTGGTTCTCCTCAGTTTTTGGTGGGGGAAACTCACAGTACTTACATAACTTGCTGAAGATCACACAGCTAGTTAGTGGTAGAGTTAATTTTCAAACCCAGTTCTAACACTCCACCCTTGATCATTTACCCACCGTGTCCCCAGAAAACAAAAGAAGTGACTGTCAGCATTCAGGTGAATTGATAGAATTATAGAAAGAAAAAAATTTCCCTCGAACAAGAGGTTATTTACTACTGTGTGAGTAATTTCCTTTTAATGACAAAACAAAACAGACCAAAAATAACAACTTCTCCCTCCTGCTGAGAATGATTTGTCCCCGTAGAAAAAGTAAATACCAATGTCACATTCTCTCATAATTAGCTAACTGAGTGAAACTGAAGCTTCAGGGAAGCCCACCATGCGAAGTCCCAGGGGGAACGTTAATGTTACAGCTGGAAGCCAGAGTCCTACTCCTTGTCAGAAGAGAAGCTTGATGGTGACGAATTGCCCTGTCCTACAGGTTTCCTCTGCATTTAGTGCCTATTGCCCCTGGAGCCACGTCTGGTGGGTTCCCAGGCTGCTTCGCCTGCTCTGAGCTCTCAGACTCTGTCTTGTCCTCTTAGCTTGCTTGCTTTACGGCCTCTCAGAACGCCTCTGTGCTGGGGCACTGACAGAGGGTCAGCTTCCAACCAATGTCTGTTCACTTACAAAGTAAAAGACATTAATTGAGAGGAAATGCCAACAATCTGATTCCTCCTGGCATGTCTGAAGCAGGTATCCCTCTCCTGTCCTAGCCCGTAGACCTGTTGCTGGTAAAAATGGTTCTTTCTCACTTTATATGGTAGTTCTTCTGTTGCGACAGTAACACAATGAACAAGAATGGGAGTGGAGGCTATCTGGAGATAAAAACTGTAACAGCCATGATCACCAGTGTAAGTCCCCAAGGACGAACCACTGTCAGGATTCGAGGCAGTTTTACTTTGCAGTGGGTTGTGCAGGGAAATGCATTGTAGAGTGGCCTAAAGCTCTTTAATACATCAGTGGCTGTCTCTGGCTCAAATACCATAGATTCATATTTCTCTCTAGTATAAATATATATGTATATATACATTTACTGAAATAGAAATATTCATAAAAATGTATAAAATTAATCTGCTCAGTTTAAATTATAACCAAAGGAACTACTGTGTACCCAGCCCCCAGTCTAAACAATAAGATATTTGTAGTAATCTGGAAGCTTCGTGATTGCCTTTCTGATTACATTCTCTTCCCTCTCCTATGGGGATAGCTACTATTCTGCCTTTTTTGTTAAAAATTTCCTTGTTTCTTTTCATCATTTTACTACACGTATGCATATTTCACCTATGGATATATGTGTGTGTATAAATATATATTTTATATTTGTATTCCATATATGTGTGTATATAGTTTTGCTTATTTTGAACTTTTATAAATTGAATTATTTTGCAAACTCTTCTGTGATTTGCTTCCTTTGTTACAGAATAATGCTTTTGTAATTTATCCTTGTTGATGAGCATCATATTCATTTCATCAAGTTTTCATGTTGTATAGTGTTCTGTTGTATGAATATATAACAATTTATATATCCAAATTCTGCTGATGAATGTTTAGGTAGGCTCCAGGGTTTCTTTCTTTGTTTGTTTTTGTTCTTTTTGCTATTGCAAACAATATTATGGACATTCTTTTTCATAACTCCTCCTGGTGTCCATTTGCAAGAATTTCTCTAGGGTTTAAACCTGGCAATGGCATAGTTAGGTGGTAGGTTATACACATATTTAATTGATCGCATAATGACAAACTGTTTTCCAAAGTGATCATTCTAATTTATACTCCCAACTGCAGTAGGAGTTCCTAATAATCCACCTTTGCCAACACTTGATATTAACTGATTAAAATTTTTAGCCAGTTTGGTGGGAATGTCAAATGGTATCTTGTGATTTTAATTTGCATTAAATAATTACATATCAGATTGAGCATTTTTCATATATTTGTAGGTCATTTGTGTTTACTTTTCTATGTAATTCTTCATTTCCTTTGCCCATTTTTCCCCAGTGGGTTGTTTTTTCTCAGTGATTCATAAACATTTTAATGTATTCTAGGTAAAAACTTTGTGTTGACTGTATGTGTTACAAATTTTCTCCAGTTTGTGGTTTATCTTTTCAAACGGGGACTTTCCTTCACTGACTTGCAAAGCCTGTTCTGTCTCTCCATATTTGTGGGTTTCCAGATTCCCTTTTCTGTTTTATTTATCCATATGTCTATTTCTGTACAATACCATGTTGTTTTAATTGCTGTAACTTTGGTAGAAATCTTGATATCTGGGAGATACCTAAAATTTGTTGTTCCTCAAGAGTGTCTTGATTGTATGTGAACTTTTGCTGCTTCATACAAATTTTAGAATCAGCTTATCAAGTTTTGTGTTGCAATTTTCATGGCAATTGCATGAATCTATACATGAGTATAAAGAGAATTGATATTTTTATGATAATGAGTCTTTTCATCTCAAACCACATCTCTTTACATTTAATTTTTTTTAACTAATTAATCTTTTAAAATGCCTATCAACAGAGTTTTATAATTTTTTTCATGAAGGTTTTGGCCATCTTTTGTTAAATATATTCCTAAGTATTAACATTTTAGTGATATTTTATATTTTTAAAATTATATTTTCTAAGTGAACATTGTTGGCGTATTAAAAGGCAATTGACTTAGAATCTTGTTTCAAAATCTTGAATCAAGATCCCTGCTAATCTTTTATATTCATAAACTTTATCTAAAGGGTCCTTTTGTGAGGCAAGTATTTTCCTGAGAATTCTGTTTCATCTTTTCCAGTCATTGTGCTCTGTATGAGCATTTTCTCATTCTTTCTGTGCCAGTTAGAACACTCGGTATCATATCAAATACACATAGAGATAGCAGTATTGCCTTGTTCCTGACCTCCAAGTCAGTGCCATCCACAAGTCACCATTACTTGTGAAGGTCACTGGCAGGTAGTCATGGTGTTGGTGGTGTGGTTGTTCCGTGGATAGACCTTTAAGGATTTTCCCCTTCATTCAAATTTGTTAAATTCAACAGGTATTGAATTTTACTGAATTTTTTTTCATCTTTTGAGATGATAATATGCTTTTTCTCATTGGGTCTTTTACTATGGTGCACTTCACTGATTGATTTTTTAGTAGAAACCACTATTATATTCATGAGATGAGTTCAAATTGGTTATTACATTTATCTCCTTTATATATTGATGGGTTCAGCTTACTAATATTCTACTTAGAATTTTACTTCCATATTCCTGAGTGTGATTGGCTTTTTATTTTTCTTTTTTATAGTATAGTGCATGTATGATGTTCATAGCTTCATAAAATGAATTGGAAAGCATCTCATTTCCTAACATCTGGAAGACTTTGTGTAACACTTGTTATCTATTTCTGGACTATCTTAGAAGATCCCATCAGTAGAGTTATCTGGGGCTGGCATTCCCTTTGTGGGGAAAATTTCAATGACAGATTTGTATTTTTTAATGTTGGAGGAGATAGATTTTTTTATTTCTTCTTGAATCAGTATTGGTAACTATTTTTAAAGGAATTCATCCATTTTATTAAAGTTATTTTTCATTTTTTGGCATACATTTTTAAATACTATCTTACTGTCTGTGTAACTTCTATGAGATCTGAGGTTACATCTACCTTTTCATTTTTAATATTGATTGTGCCTGCTGTGTGTGTGTGTGTGTGTGTGTGTGTGTGTGTGTGTGTGTGTGTCTCCTCCACCTCTCTCTCCCTCTCACCAGAGGCTTAGAGCCCTTTATGTTACTGGTTTTTCAAGAAACCATTTTTTACCTTCATTGGTCCTCTGTATTATGTATTTGTCTTCTGTTTCATTAGTTTCTTACGTTTATAGTTTCCTTCTCATCATTTGGGTTATTTTTATTCCTTTTCTACTATTTTTCTAACATAGACATTTAAATACAAATATTACCTGAATGCTTTCTCTTCCCTATATATCTCCTTCTGGAATTCCATTTAGATGCATGTTAGACATTTTCATGCTATCCTATATATGTTTTACCCTCTGTTCCCTATTTTATATCTCTTTGTTTCTCTGGATTGCATCCCAGATAATTTCTTCAAAGTTGTTTTCTTGTTCATTTTTACTGATTTTTATTCATGTTCATTTAAGATTATTCTAGGTGAGCTGCTCATTTCCTTGGGCCTTTATGCACAAGAATTCTTTAAGTCCTTCAGAGAGGTTTTCCAGTCACCAGAGAAAACTACCAAACTTGATTAATGTAAATTAAATTCTCCATTTGTGAGTTTGTGTGTGTGGGTGCTTGTTCGGTTCTTGTTTAGAATGCATAGGAAACACAGAGACATTAATTCAGAGTGCATCATATTCAGATAATGACAGTAACTAGTTAATGTTCATCACCAGTCATTACGTCTAAGTCTCTCTAGTTATTTTAGTTGTCTGAACCACATTCTCTTGTAGATTCCTTAGGAAACCAGTTTTTTCATACAATAGCAGTTGGTCTGAGTCTTTCACCCTTGAAAATTAGTTGTGCTGCATACAGACTCACTGGGGCACATGTTCTTTCCTTGACATTTTAAATATTACATTTTTCTCCTGTCATAAAGCACTTGCTATTAAAGTCTAATGATAATATTCTCCTTATAAAAGTCACTTTTTTTGGTCTTAATACCCAAAGGATATTTTATTTTCCTTTAATGTTCAGTATTTTTATGAAAATATGCCTGGATGTAGATCATTTTAAGACATGACACTATTTAAATATAAAGTTTATTATTTTTTAAACTTCAGAACCATGTTCTTGAATTAAGGGTTTGTTCTGTTTTTTTGCTTTAGTTTTCTTCAGTTCATTTTGTATGTTTGTTTTATCTTCTTTGCTTATCTTCAACCTTTGCCATTTTCTCTCACATTCCTTTTATCCGTTTCCTCTTTTCTTTTTGATTTTTAAAAGTTCTTTGTTTCTTCTACTTAAGGCTTTATTGGTTGAATTTATTTGTTCTTGTGTTCTTTCTAGTTTAATTTGCAAAATGTTTTATTCTTTTATTTCTAATGTTTTGTTGAATATCACCTCATTTCTGAATTATTCTAATTCTGATACATGATATTTCTTTGTATCGTGTCTTTAAGCTCATCTGAAACAGTACGTTACTACTTTTTTTTATAGCAAGTATTTGTGATTCACTTCCACTATCTGTGGGAATGTTATTCTGTTCCTTATTCTTGTTTTTTTTCCTTCATGTGAGATTTTACATCCTTTTTTTGATACTTCATATGAAATTAGTTTTTCTGAAATTTAGAAAGAAAAACACTTGTTAGCTGTTCTAACTTCAGAGAGCTCTTTCTTGGGTTGGTTTTGTGTACTGTTAAAAGTGTGGTAGCTTGCTTTCTCAGACTTCCTGGCTTTGATCCCTAGCCTCACTTTTATCCAGACCTCTTTCCTTTACTCCTGTTGTCCCTGTTCTGCTCAGTGTGTACTCCACTTGGAAGATTACCCTCACTTTGGGTCCTATCTTGAAGGGGAGCCCTGGATGGTCAGTTTTAAGAGTTTACAGGGGCTGCAGTGCTCCAGGTACTTTTAGTCCTTACTGGGGGCCCTTGTGCTGTGGGAATGGGAAAAGCTTGTGACAGTTTCTGTAGGTGTTCTCACCTTGGCCCACTGTACTGTTCAGTGAACACCTGCTGGCTGTTTTAAGGCTTTCTGTTCTCAGGTCCATCAGCTGCCCTGCTGCTTCCCTGGGCTTTCCAGCACAGACATTGATAGAATGCAGGTCATTTGACTCTTGGTGTCTTCTCTCCAGCCACTCGTAATTTTGAGGTTTATAAGGGTATCTTGTTACTTTGTCTTAAATGTTGACCATGTGTTTTTGGTTCTTCTAGTTCCTCTGTCTCTCTGTATGTGGAGACTCAGGAATATTCAAATAGTCTGCTGCAACTATTACCACCATCTCCCCACATTTCCTGATTTTTTTAATCCAGCATTTTAGCTTAAATTGTTAAGTAGCTCATTCCCCTTATTATCAAAAAGAGAAATTTATATTCTTTTTTATTCCAATAAAAGTTACACATCTTGAGAGTTATATATATTTTAAAATAACTATGATACCTCCTGAAATTAAAAATTTTTTTTAAAGAATAACTGATTTTTGAGAAACTAAGGTTGGAGGGATTAATGGTTTGGGTCCTTGTGTTTTAGCAAAAATAAGTTCAACTACTCCTTTGAAATTATTTGGCATAATATACTCTTATGTGTACTTAAAACTGAAAAACAAGGTCAGTATTTATTAAAACTTAATAAGTTCCAGGCAGTGGCTTAAGGGATGTTCTGCTGAGGTTTAGAGAGGTTAAGTAACTTTAAGGTCACACCAAACTATTATATACTGAACCAACTGCTCTAAATGTTTTATATATATTTAAATTTCACAACAATCATAGTACTACTATTATTCCCATGTTACAGATGAGGAAACTAAGGCACAAACCTATTAGGTGACTTGTTCAAGGTCACATGTGTAGAACTAGGATTCAAACTCATACTCTAGATCCAGATCCCATTTTTAGCCCCCGTTTATATAGTCTCAATAGCATGGCTAAGTTTTGAGCTAATGTTATAGGAAATCTTGATTCTTTTTGTTGAAAGGAGACCTCATAATTATTGGGTTGGAATTGGTCATTAGAAAAGAGATTTTATTTTTTTCTTCTCATATCAGTGAGCAGTACCCTTGACACAGAAGAACAATTTAAAGCTATATTCTTGTTCACTTATTTTACCTCCATACTTCCATAATCAAGGAAACAGGGATCTAATTTCCGGTCAGTAGCACTCAATCTTAAAAAGGTAGAATTCTTGAAAGGTAGCTATTTCCTTAAGAAAATATCACATAGAAAGACAATTATTTTATGACCAGAAGAGTAGAGTGGATTAAGAAAGTTAGATGTTTTTCCTTTTTATTTTCTATAAGCGATTTTTTAGTAAAATGTGATAAGTAAGCTTGGCTAATGATACAGATGGAAACATCTGCAGATCTTTAATTGCCTTGCTAGGAAGAGTTTTCAATATTGGCCATCGCAGTATGGTCACTTTGCAGTGACCTTGGGCTAGCTAATGCAGAGTTGCTAGAGGGTTTTTTTTGCCCCCAATTCAGTTTATGACTGTGGAATCCCCTATTGGCTTTTGTATTTAGATTCAAACCTTTTAGTGCTCCCTTTTTTTTTTTTACTTTTACTTTTTAAATTTTTATTTATTTATTTTTTACATCTGTATTGGAGTATAGTTGCTTTACAATGGTGTGTTAGTTTCTGCTTTATAACAAAGTAAATCAGTTATACATATACATATGTTCCCATATCTCTTCCCTCTTGCGTCTCCCTCCCTCCCACCCTCCCTATCCCACCCCTCCAGGTGGTCACAAACCACCGAGCTGATCTCCCTTTGCTATGCGGCTGCTTCCCACTAGCTACCTATTTTACGTTTGGTAGTGTATATATGTCCATGCCACTCTCTCACTTTGTCACAGCTTACCCTTTCCCCTCTCCATATCCTCAAGTCCATTCTCTAGTAGGTCTGTGTCTTTATTCCTGTCTCACCCCTAGGTTCTTCATGAAGAACTTAGTGCTCCCTTTTGAGGTTCTTCCTCACCCTGGTTTTGTTTACTTGCTTGAATTAATTATTTCTACTTCCTGCTTGGGGGCCCCTCTCCAGATCCCATCTCCCTTGTATTCACACAGCCATACGGCTTATGTACCCTCCTACCATCTCTCTGGCAAACCATCTCCATTGTCCTTCATTCCAGCCCCTCCTCTGTGCTCATTAATTCTCTGTTTTCGAACCACCTCCATCGATTCTAAGGACAAACAATGATGAATTTTTCTAACAACTCAAATGCCCGTGATTTATCCTTCCCTATCCACTGACTGGTTTTTTGAGTGTATTCCAAATTTTTTCTCCATGGGTGGTGTTGCCCTTCTTATTTAACTCTATACTCAATGAATAGAAATGTTGCCCCATTCTACGCCATGCCCTGGCACAGACCTGATTCCCTCTGTACAAGTCTCACTGTAACATTTGCTGCAGTATGTGGTGTTGGCAAACAGCACCTTCCAGTACAAATCTTTGAGTTCCATTGTGGCCTCATTAACATTGTTCCCTCTTGTAGAGGATAGGTTAGCGCTGGTCCTTTTCCAAAGAAATTCAGTTACTAATGTGCTGAAAAGATGGCCTTTTATGGTGGTCTCACTGGGTGCTCCCCAAAGGCTGTGTGAAAGGAAAGGAACAAAACTGACAGCATGAAAAAAAGAAAAAAAAAAAAAAGATGACAGCATGCTTTTCCTTGGCTAGTCTTTCACATTTCCTAGGAAAACAGACAATCACTGCTGATTAAAAACAAAATAAAACAGAACAAGCGAACAAAACGAACTCCCCCCCTCCCACCCCGGGCTTTCCAAAATCAGGTTGTACTACCTTAGTTCTTTCCTGACCCTACTATTCTCTCTCAGTCCCCCTTATTAAATCTGACTATCGACTATAACTGTATAATCCTTTGATCCTTTTGGGTTCTTTGGAATGTGTTGTTGGTGATCAGTATCTAATTAGCTTTTGAAGCCTTATTATAGATGTCTGTGTGTGTTGAGGGGGGAGTATTCTTTACTAAGATTTACATACAACTTTGCTTTACATTGCCTTTGGCCTCAGAGAATATTTAAGTTAAAGTATTTAAAACACTGCAAAATAAGAAAGTAACAGAAAAAAAGGAGAGAGGAAGGGATGAAGGCTAATCTCGTGGTTGCTTTTAAGTGGATGGGTGGGAAGAGGTCATCAAATACCGTTGTGTCGTGGATCCGCCGGCAACAAATGAAGCTTTCATAGATCTCATTCCTACAGATACATCACCTGTCCTACAGGTAAGTGTTTAAAAAGGGAGTGGGAAATGACTGGCTTGGTCCGCGTGTCGTCATCTGTGAGAGCAGAGATGAAGAACTGCACTTGCTTTGTCAATGTTACTGTTTATTTAAGCTCTTTACTCTGTAGAATATTATCTGGGTTACCCATATAACCAAGGGGCTAGCAGGTACATTGGCAGTTATGGTAGTACGGTCCTTATATAAGGATCACTGTTATTGTTACTCCATTTGTCTGTGTTCTACTTAACTAGAAACCCTAATAGCCAATGAAAACTTTTCACCCAATCTGCTCTACCTAAAGCTTGTTTTTTATTTTGATGGCTTTCTCTTGCAAAGAACTGGGTGGCTGCTGGCAACTGAATCACGGTCTTAGACTAAGCCTCTCTCGTCACGAGTACCAGTTGCAAAATATTAGAATACCTTGTTCCTTTTCTAGGGTGGTTCCCAGAAGTTAATCCTGGATGTGTTACTTCAACCTGTACGTTCCAGGATCTCGGAAGCATTTTTCCTGTGTGGATTTTTGTTTGCCCATGACGCCCATTATAGCTCCTTAGGCCCGTGCTGTCCTGGATAGAGCTGGGAAAATAGTCATCAGTCCAAGCCCCTCTCTTTCAAAAGAATGAAGTTAACTAAATGCTTCCTTCCTCATTTTGCCGGCTTTCTGTGTCCATTCTCTTTTCCCGGATGCTCTGAATTTTAGGGTATGACTTTCTTAGCTTCATGCAACATCCCTTCTTCTAGTCAGTGTAACTTCACACAATACCTGTGAGTAGTTCATTACCACGGCATTTCCTTTCCCGGTGCTGCAGCGTTATTTTCTGCACCTTCCCTCATCAGAGCTAGAAAAGTATGGGGCATGGAGACAACAAAACCTGCATCCCTGGTCAGCCACAAAAAGTATGGGGCACGGAGACAACTAAACCTGCATCCCTGGTCAGCCACATTTCCCTGTGGCTGACCAGGGAAATGTTGGGAAGAGAGGACCTCGTTTCATCACCTAGCGACACCGTAGTGCTATCTGACAGTCTGTACAGCCACATAAGGGGGGACAGTATGGTCCCCTGCTGGGGAGAAAAGGCTCCCTCGTCAGCCTTTCACATGCTGGGCTGACAGCCTGGCTCTGTTACACAGTAGCCCTTGAGCAACTGTCAACCTCAGTAAGCCTCAGTTTCTTCATCCTTCAAATGGGGTGATAACAATACGACTACATATCTAGTCGACTCACTGTGAGGACTGAATTGGATAATACGGGGAAACATTTAGCTCTATGCCTAGCACATAGTTTGCTTGCAGATATTAACAAAAGAAAGGGACAGAGCAGGCGTGTAAAAATGCAAGAGAGAGCAAGAAAAACTCTCAATGTCAAATAACGAAAATGGGAATATATTTTTCTATAAATAGACCCGATAGATCTATTTGCATGGACTTATGACTTTATTTAAGCCTATTGTTTTACAAATTTACTGGAAGTAGACATCTCCTTCAGGGAGCCCAATGGACAGAGAAAGACTTGTGTCATTCTGGGCAGTGGTCACTTGAACATGGATGGTAGCATCAGGCAAAGACAAGAGCCTTGTTCTTGGCGTGGGAAGGACCGGGCATCGCCCTGGCGCTGCCTTTTGCAGGCTGGGTAACCTTAGGCAGAGCACTGCTCTCACGCCTTGGTGTCTTCACTGAGCACCCTGAGCTGGCTGACATCTAAGGCTCCTTCTGTTCAGGGGACTGAGGCATCGAAGCTAGGAAAGAATACTGCACAATGAAACACACGAGGCAAAACCAAAAATGTCATCTGCCATTTTGGAAAGGTATTGCGGAGACACCTCTGCCCTGCTAGTGTATGGATTCCTGCAGCCGAGGGCCAGTCTGTCACTTCTGCTTGTGATGACAAACATCACTGCTATTTTCACACCTCACCATGTACCCATCTTTTGAAAAGATGGAAACCGAACTTTGCAAAGCACATAAATGCTGCAGGCAGCTTTCACACTGGCAGCTTTCTTTATCAAGGTAACAAAATACATAACTATTTAATTATGCAGCTTCCAGCTTCTCTCCTGACAAAGCAAAGTCCCAAGGCTTATTGAAAAAGGGATTTGTAAGCAGCTAGAATCCACTCAATTTTGCTCAGTCTGGTGACATTCCCATCCCCTCTTTTCACCCTAGGAAGTGAAGGCGCTTATTTCAGCCTCTGCGAAAAAATTAGAGTGGTGTTTTACAAGATAGCAAAAAAGTCGTTTAAACCGTACCGTTTCTGCAGCAGTTGGCTCTGTTTCTCTGACCACGCGTCTCTCTGGTTCTCGTATCTTCCCTAACTAACCCTGAGGGCTTCTTCTCTTTCTTGGAAAGCATGACCCACCCAAAGACGTTCTTCTTCTGGTATTGATTTCCCAGCGAGCTTTCCTTTTTTCCTCTTCTCTAGATTTAAGCTCTTTTTATCTTCGAGGAAAAGAGTGACAGGCATGACCAAGGTTATATTTGGAAAATGGAGTTGCTGAGTGATTTTCACTGACATTTTTTTAAAAAGTTTTTGACCTCACATTGCTGAGTCTTGGAAGCACCCTCTTTTAACTCTCTGACTCATTTCTCCATGCTCCCATTTCAGCTCTCCTCCTTTATCAAGTGAAACTGCTTATCACTTTGTCCTCCATGGCTCTATGCTGCCGGTCTTCTCTATAGAGAACTCTCCTCCCATCTTTTTGCCAATGCAAATCTTCCTTTTTTTTTTTTTAAACCATTTCTAACAAATTCCCGAGGAAATCATCCCATACATCACCCTACTTCTGTAGCAAGCAGAGCTACATGTGGTTGTGTAAGTGTGCACACGTTGCTTTATAGATACCCTTACCTTGCTGTCTTTAGAGTATATGAATCCCTAAGAAGAATGAAGGTATAGTTTTATTTTTTTCTCTCTTAGCAACTGGACAGTAAAATCTGCTCTTTAATACATATCTTTGAAGTTCAACTCATATACTGAAGGCTTTTCTACTTTGTATCTTATCCTTTGAGCAAGCTTCAGAACTAACCATTTGCTTTATAATTCTTGCTTCTAAGGTGTGATATTGCTTAGTCCTAAGTTAGCATAGTATTGAAGTGAAAGTTAAAACTTTTTTTTTCATTTCTCTGAAGTAAAATGCTTAATTTTTCTGTGCTTCCAATTAATATCTATCATATGTTGATATGGGGAAGAGTCTAAATTAGTGTTTTTCTTATAACTTACTTGCAGATACAAATGATCTTGTCTGTCTTCACACTTACAAGTGAGGACAAACTCTAGAAATTTTACCTTTTTAGAAAAAGGTACACTTTGGCTGTATGTGCATTTTGCTGGTATGTCTCTGAAAGTGTCTTTTGCTGTGTCAACTCCTCCTTGGCTTTATTTCATTCCAGGGAGGAGTGTTTTGGTTAAACCTAGTCTTCTTCTCAGTTCTAAAGGTCTTTACCTGAAGTGTGCTGCTAGGAGATGATAAGGTACTTAACCATCCGATGACCGACCGGATGACCTATAAACCTATCATCTTTTTGAGCTCAAGAGCACACTCACTTGTACTTGGATCTTGGCCTTAAACACCATTTCCCATGCAGTCTTGATATTTGGTTAAAACTGATAACCATCTATCACTTTCAGGCCCTGTCAGGTCTGCTTGCAGCTATCACTGAATGAAATGTGAACGCACTTCCTCAACCTAAGTTCCTCTTAGAGGTCCTGAAGGACACTGCTAAAATACATCCCATGAGTTCAAGGAGACCCATCACAGGAGCAACGCCAGCCTGACGCTGAGGGAAGGGATGATGCCGAATCCCTGATGCTCTCCTCAAGATCCTCAGCAAACGTCATTAGGACCTGAGGCCGGCAGCAGCTCCTCTTCTTGGCACCGTCCTCTCATCTGTGAGGCTCACGGGGACCTCATCTATTAGTTCTTCCATTTCTCTTACCCTGTCAGGATTATGCTTTATCATCCAAATGCCAGGGAAAGCAAAAATAAACAAAGTTTGTCAATCTAAATTAAATTCTCTCAGCATTCTAGGGATGAAGGACTTTTGGAGAATACTGGAACTTTTTTTTTTAAATCTCTTACATTGCTAAAGCAGTTTACAGTGCGCTAAGCATTTTAGGACGTATGACTTTATTCGTAAGGAGAAAGAGTGTTATTGCGTACTATAATTATTTAGGGTTCATGAAGTTAGTAAGTTGTAATCAGATTGAAACCCTTTACAAATAGGAAAAAGCCTCCCTGTGGATGGAAGCTTAATGTTTATTGAACAAAAACAGTTGATAGGATTCTATAATATTGATGCTAAAAATGAATTTATATTTTTCTAGTTTTATAGGAATAATTGGATATTCCTTTAGAAGATGGTACTACATAAAAAAGTGTGTCGAACCACTTCATCCAAAAATGATAATATTAATCTGTCATCACTAGAGAAAACATTAATTTTGAGCTGTATAGACTGTCAAAAAGGTATTTTCAAGAACTTCTCTGGTCCCCCAGTGACTAGTGTCAGCACATATTTTCACAGTTGGTGGAAAGTGACATGTTGTGACTGTGGAAGAGTATGAACCCAATTGGCCCCTTAACTTGGGAACTTGTCTTCTCTAACCCAATGCCCAAAGCAGATTAATTAACCTATGACATTTGTTTTAACAGTGAGCCAAGGCTTACTACCAATGTCCTAGGAAGTAACATGCATCGTTGCTTAGTATAAGGCTCTCATCTGACCCATAATGTAACCATTTCTGGTTTATTGAGATACTTACAATGGTGTGTCACTGCCTCTAATAAACACCACTATATACCTTAAAAAGATATGGAACTATTTTCAGCTGCAAAATTTACTGCCAGGTGTAGCAGGGGCCAGTAAAGTAGACTTTCTTCTGTTCCTCAGAACGTCTTCCTTGACCCAGAGTTTGAAGAATGTTGAAATGATAGCCAGCCGAATCCCCAGACCATAAGTGTCCACCAGGCAGTTAGTAAGCACTTCATATACTTCCTGTACTATAGAGTTTTCATTGAAAGGTGGTGTATGGATAAAACAAAGAGGAAAAAATGAAAAACACAGTCCCTGTGCTTGTGGCTTAATGGCAGAGATGGGACTTAAACATGTAAAACAACCAGAGAACAATTTCACAACAAGAGATAAACAAGTGGGATGTTTGGGAGCGACATCTGGTTCCCGCACTGTTTATAGGTCATTCCAGTGCTGTATAAGGGAGATGGAACTGACTGTCTCTGAAGGGAGCACGTCCTGGTCCTCTGGCAGCAAGGTGCACGTTTTCTGCCAGGAGGGAACACTGGATGGGGGCTGTTTATTTTTTCTCCAAACAGGAAACCTCTTCCATGCTAATAACAGCTTCAAAAAGATCGCTGTAGCAGATGGAGAGAACCCATATACATTCATGAATTCAATTAGCAGGGACTAATTGAATTTGAGGATTAACTCTGTCATTAGAGAGACACAAAACCTATTTATGTCTTCCGTCTCTGGTTGCACATGCTAAGAGGGATTTGGCACAGGTGGTATTTGAGTATTAGACCACTGTAGCATTTAATGGCCCTTAGATGCCACTGATGGGTTAATCCCAATGACGATGAGATGATAAGATGACAAACTATGTGAGGTGTGTGCTCTGTAACCCTCTATTCGATATTTCAGCAGTGGAGGAGACGCCAGTCAGCAGAGCGTGAGGAATATAGGACTAGAGTTCTGTGAGTGTTTGCCTGACTGGAGAAGAAAAAGAGGAGGGGCAGTTTCTTCTCACATCTGATGATTAAAGAGAGCACACCTTACACAGAATTCCTAATTCAGTTCAACCAGCATTTGTTGTCTGCAGAGTCTTCTACTTGCCTTGCACTTCCCGCTCCAAAAAGCTGGTCCTTCTGATAAGTAGTCTTCCACCTTTTCTTATTTATCTGCCGAGATACTCATGATGTCAAACAGATGACACTGTGTGCAGGTACACTCCCATAGATCACACAGGTGACAGAAGCTACTGTTCTTGGTCAGTTCCCAACCCTAACTGAAAGTCAGCACCAACCCACTGACTCCATGCACATCACGATGCAAGTGTGGGATGTGACGGCTTGTGTTTTCCAAGAACAGCCACAGCGGCATCTCCCATCCCACATATTCTTCTTGCAGCAGGACTTTGACGTTCTTTTCATCGAGCTATGAGGTATGTGGCTCCTTTCCTTGAATATGGGCGAACTTAAGCCTGAGGCAGAGCAGACGTGACGCTGTGTGATTTCCAAGGCAAGGTGACTTCCACTGGGCTCCCTTGGAATGGTTGCTTTTGAAACAGTCAGCATTTCAGGAGGAAGCCCAAGCAACCCAAGGAAGCCCACGCGAGCAGAGCTCCCAGTTACCAGTTGTGCGTGTGATCTGTGAAGTGGCGCTTGGAGCTTTCAGTGAAGCTGCCCCAGCTGATGCCAGATAGAGCAGATATTTCTGCTTAACCCAGCCCAAATATCAGCTTTTGAACAAAATACATAATTGCCGTGTTAGAGCCACTGCATGTTGGGATGGTTTGCTATGCAGTAATAGGGAACTGATACAGGTTTATGTGTCATTATAAGAATAATCTTGAGTTCTAATATATTATTAAGAACCCTTAGTATTCTAGCCATTATTAGCAAAGAACTTGGCATGTATCTTATTATCAATTGTCAAAACTTCCTTGAGGCCTAGATTCAAATGCAGAGGTCTTTAGAGATATCTAGTTCCTCCTTTCTTTCACCTCGTCTTGGGTTTGTTCAGTATGACTATGTAAAATAATATCAATTATCAGTCATTTTCATGAGCTGCTTCCTCCTTTATGCCTAATTAGCATAATTCACGATAGCTATCCATTAAATGTGTGTTAGATTACCTTTGCTGTGGTTCACGATTATATTAAATTCCATTTTGGGAGCTAAGCCTTCACAGTTTGTTGCTCATGTACCAGGGCTTGCTGCTCACAAAGTAGAAAAATTGGACAGAATGCTGCTGATAAGGAAAATGCAGGAGAAGCTATGCAGAAATATGTATCTCAGAGAAGTAAGCTTTTGGGCATCTGACAGTGCAGACTCTCTGGCGGCTGAGCAGTAAGTAATTAAGGAAAAGTGTGAAGACACCTGTCGCGATCAGATCAAGGGAATTGTGAACATGACATTCGCCGTAGGGATGCTTGTTTTTCCGTGTCTGCTTTGGCATAAAAAGAGTTGCAGCCTAAAGCCATAAATTGACTTTATTTTCTATGTGATGCATTCATGAACCTTTTATTTGGGGTTGTTTTAATTTTTGCTTACCTTGCTCCAAGTTAAAGAAGAAACAGCATGGTGGAAGGAACTCTGACCTAAGAGTCAGAAATAATAAAAGAAAATATAAAAGAAATAATAAAAATAAAAGAGACAAGCGCCCTTCTGTCTCTCAGCTGGATTGCTAACTATCTGTGTGACCTTGGAAAAGTCAATTTACTGCTCAAGCCCCATTTTCCTTATCTATGAAATGAGAGGGTTAGACTAAGGCCAAGTAGAGCTCTGCAATGTGGAATATGGCTTCTGAAGCATTAGTTTTATGTTGTGATTCTTGCTTTGCAGATGTAAATATTTAGGAGTAAAAAGTATGCAGAACTTGGCAAAGCCAGACGTATATTTATGATTCTCGATGAATCAACTGATTTTTACCGCCTAGGCCTCCACAAGCCATTCTTTGTTCAACAGTTTTTGTTGTTACATTTAATTTTTTCTTCCACAAGTAAAAAACAAAAGATTTAGATGACTGCCATCATTAGCAAGTGACAATTCAGCAACAGAATATTAATTTTAAAACTGAAAAATAGCTGAACATGAAAGATTAAAAATTTTAAATAGACATAAATGCTCAGGCTTGTGACTTTATATACAGCTTAGTTATTTTGGTTCATTTATTGAGATTTATAAACATACACGTGGCTTTGCCAAGTTCTTTTTTATTTACAAATATTTTTGTCTGCAAAGCAAACGTCACAACCTTAAACCATCCCTTTGGAAGTAGTCATATGCCATGTTCTAGAGCTACAGTTGACCTTAGTCTAAACTTCTCATTTCATAGAAGAAAGTGATTCATTTCTGTGTAATGGTGTTAAAAACATCAGTATTCCATGGTGTTCTACACAGAAGACCACAGTGATCAGAGTCGCTGTTTCTTGAGCTTACTTGCAAAGCAGACTCAAAAGAACTGATTTTATCTTCATTTTCCTCATGAGAGAGCTGAAGCTTGGTTAATTGCCCAAGGTTATAGCTAGTTAATGGTACTCACAAGACTTAAACTCAGGCAGTATGATTCTAGACTCAATTAAAATATATTCCTTCCTAATTTGGATTTCTTGCCAAAATATCAGCTCTCTGAGAGGATGGAGTATATTTTGTACGGTCAGCCTTAAACAGGGCCTGGCACGGCAGAAGCAGGCGAGCCAGCCAGTGGGCCCTTGGACTGTGTTCTCCCCATCGTGATTCCAGGTGATAGGAGTCATTTTTTCCCTTCTGTGCACCGATGGCTAAGGATGTCCGGGCTTTTGGGAGTCCAGGCCTAGGAGAGAGGCTGTGAGAAGGAAGACAGTGATTCCTTCCTGGTAGTCCTGACTTTTCAGTTCCAGCTTTCTCTCTCAGGATGTTTACTGTTTAGCAATTGATTGGAAGGCACAGCGCTGAAGGAAAAATAAACCATTTCTTGTGAACTAATGATTCAACTTCTAAACTCTAAAACTGACAAACTTTTCAGTTCTCTACCCTCTTACTTTCCTGTCTGACTGTCTAAGTTTATGTGATTTAATTGTCTGGGAAACTTAGTATCCACCTACTCAGTAACCCTTGTGTCCCATTGGCCATTTGACTTCCCTTATTCTTTTGAATTTGGAAGCATTGTTGCCTCAGTTATGAAGGAGTTTTGGAAAAGGCAAGAAGGCAGGCTCAGAGCTGAAGAAATAATAAAGAATAATACTGTAATCATAACAACTCATTATTTGTTTTTAAGCTTGCTCTTTCAGAAGGTTATTATCTGGAGTTGAATACTAATGGATTCAGGCTCTGTTTATGCAGAGCAAATCTTAAACAACAGTGTTCAGGAGGGAAGGACATTAATCAGGAGAGAAGAGGGCCTTGTGCCTAATAATGTTTGCATAATAGCTACCCTTGAGTATACTACTTGGCTTAAAAATAAATATTCATGTTTTCTGTCTCCAGTACAATTGGAAATTATTTGTGGTTATGATTCTTTTATATGCTCTTCTATCTGTTCATGGGGACTTTAAATTGGGAGGCTGTAGGAAACCAAAAGACATAAATAAAAATGCTTTTGAGTGAGTCTGAGGTAGCAATGGAAAGCCGCCGTAATGGGGGTAATCCGGAGCAATTGAGCTGAGAGCAGGTCGTAACTCTGTTTGCGGGAGGGAAGGGGAGGAATCAAACTGGCATGTGTCAGGGCATTTATACGATCCTCGATTTACTTTTAACGCCTCCATAGCTTCTCATTACTCTTGGGATGAAAATCCAGGTTCCTTCTCTTGACATAGCGTGCTCCCTGGAGCAGTCCCTTAGGAACTCTACAGTTATGACCTAAGACAACCCAGCCTCAGATGTGATAATGCAGAATTCTTCCCAGGGCGCCTCAGACAACATGACTCTTAACTTCCAAGTCCTTGTTCATATCTTCCCTTCACGTTTTAAGGATTTTCCAAATCTTCTTTGCTAATTAAATCCACTTATTGTGGAAGAGTCACCTTAAATTTCACCTCCTCCAACAATCCTTTGAACTCTGCAGCTAGCATAAGTTTTCCTCCAGCCTCTCATTAATTCATTCATTTGTTCATTCATTCATTTATTTTCAGGGCTCTTTCAATGGTATTTATCCTGGGGAATTTTTGTTATCATCCTGATTTCTTGCTTATATGCACCAAATTTTATTCACTGGTGCTTTAAATTAGCGAATTCACTTTTCTTTTCTCTCCCCTTTATTCTTTCTTTTTTCTAATTCTTTTAAACTTGAGAAATGTGCCAACATGGTCTTGAAAACGCAGGCTCTACATTGCTACAAACTTCTGCATGTAAGTTTCAAGGCTCTTCATTAGCTGCCTTCTCAGGCAACTTCCCCAACCTTATTTCTTTCCTAAATGGATACTCTACCTCGGTCAAGAGAACATCCTACAGTATAAAAGCCCAGACTGAGTCGTTCTCCCAGACCTGCAACTGCTCATACTTTCCCCTGCCTCTTCCTCCCTGTCCTCTGAGGTACAGGTGACATCTTGGGGTGAAGCACCAACCATCCCACTGGCTCCTTCATCCATGCCTCACTTCTGATGGGGCCTGTGAACAGAGAGGTGTCTGCTTGACTCCACCACCAACTTACCCTCATTGCTAGGCTCCTTCTGAAGTGTTTGTATGTCTCTTTCATGTACTTACGTATAGTCACTCTACCCCTTCTGTCAATATAACTTATCCTATTTATAAAGCACTTTTTTGGTTTCATCTTTACTACAGAGAGGTAAGCAGGGCAGCTGTTAACCTTATTTTACATAAGAAAATTGGTTCCAAAAGTTTGGATGACTTCTTAAATTTACATATCTAGTAAATTATAGAGATTGGAATTACACTCCAATCCAGTGCCTTTTCCACAACACTATAAGCTTGATAACCTTTAGACTATTTTGTTCCATTTTCCGTAAGCCTCACAGAGCCTAGTAGAGCTTCTACAGGGCGACCTCCCAGAGGGCACTGGACAGAGGCTGGGGCTGGTCACAGGGACCTGCACTAGGGTGCTGATGGGGCCACCGTTGGCTCTGTGCCCCGAGAGAGTCACTGCACTCTGAACCCCAGTGTCGCATCTATACTAGGAGGAGTGAGACACGTTTCTTGGGTTCTTTGGATGCATAACGTTTTATTAAGTCCCTTTCTGTCATTTTTATCTCCATTGCCTTCTCACTCCTTTTCTGCTTGCTCTCTTTTCAATCAGTTCAACAACTGATTGGTGTGCGTTGATAGCGTACAAAGAGCATTGTGCTGGGAGCCAAAGGGAGGTGAGAAAAGCAGATTACTTACAGCTTGTTATGGGAAAGAAACATTCTTCCCTCTTTCCTGCTCTTCCTTTTTCTCTATTCTTCCTGCATTCTTCTTCCTCCCCTGTGCTCAAGGAACCCTCATCATTTCCACAGGTTTTCAAGGTTTCTGCTTTCGGAAGGCACTCAGCCCTGGGCCATTGAACGAGTTTAACATGCCTGTGGTCCTTTGCCTCTGGTCACCCAGGGCTCCTAACTGCTCATCATAAATGCTTCAAGGGCTTTGTTCAGTGACGGTCAAGGGCTCCATGTACTTTGATACCTGATACTACATTTTTGGCTAACTCTATATGAGAGACTCTGAAACAAGAAGAGTAAAGTGACAGTTGAAAAATAAATTTTAAATCTTCTAATTTTTTTGGTGACTTTAAAGGCTTAAAATAATCCTTTTTTTTGAGCAGTTTTAGAATCTAAGTATTTATTCTTCTAAAGGGACCATTTTCGACCTAATACACATGTTCCCTTTAGGAACCATAATTGTCATTAGACACTCATGTATTCTTTCCCCCTTTTATCAGTTATATTTTCTCATTCCTCTTCTACACCCCACATGACAGGCACAGGTACTTATATTTTTTTCCCCTCGGCTACATAGTCTTACAATTAGTTTAGGTTACCTAGGACTTCTAGAGCTCTTTCTATAAGAATCACCAATGAATTTTATGCTAAATATACGGTTATTTTCTTCAGAACATAATCAAAATATGTGTTTCTTCTTTACTGTCTCTTGTCCTTCTTTCCATAGCAGTAGGTATTTATCTATAATTATAAAACACACAAACAAAATTACTAGTGATTTTTGAACCCCAAAAGGACAAAGTAGAGGGAACTAGAAAGAAGGGACCAGAAACAGTCATGATTAGGTACCTACTTTGCGTCAGTGGATGAGTTAAGAACATTTAGATGATTGAATTAATCCTTTGAAGGATCCTATACAATTGAGACTTGCTGTTTTACAGATGTGGAAACTGAGGCTCAGAGGGGTTAAATAACTTGCCCAGTATTCCACAGCCTGTAAGGGTCAGGGCTAAGATTTGAATCCAATATGTGTGACTCTAAATTTCATGTTCTCTTTTCTGTACCTGGGCTGGAGAGGGCTCAGGTAGGCTCTAGAATGATGTATGAGATGAGTGCCCAGGTAGGGAAGGGCTAAAGGGAAGGCCTTAGTCTGTTCCCAGATTCACCCTTTGGCATGTGTGTCCTCCCCTGGTTCCTGCCCCAAATGTAGACTGTGTCTCCAAAATACGGATCCAGCCCTTTATAATATTTTAATGAGAGGGTCTTCTACTAATGGGACATCTCTCTTTTGTCTTCCACAGCAATTTTGCAGGCAGTAATAGCTGGTGATCTTATGAAGGTAAGATATCTTGCTACCAGAACTTTTGGTGATTCTTTAAGACTTTAAATCAACATCATTTCTCACCAAATTTTCATGATCCCGTATATCGTTTCTCATCCCCCTGGTACTAGCTGGTTAGAAGGAGGAAGGATGCTCTTTTTGAGGACTGAGAAGAGAGGATGAGAGGGGTCTTCACAGCATCTCTACATCTCCTAATAGCAAAGGGTCTGTGCAAAGGCACTGCGCTATTTGCCTTGACTAGATACAACCGATGCATGTCCCCAGGAGGCAGTCCTCACAGTGCTTGGAATTCCTCCTCTCTGAAATTTGAAGTTAAAAGATTTCTTTTTAGATAGGTCTTTAAATGAATGCATCTGTAGGAATAACCTGGACAATACCCAGAAATACATTCTCTAGGCAAGAGCCTACATCTTGCGACATTATTAGAGTTTTGAACTTCGGGGATCACGGTGAATCAGAAGATGCTCTGATCTGCCTCGAGTATTTTGATTTGTGCTCATGTTTTCTGACGAATTTAGTTCAGAGGGAAGTTCAGAGGGAAGGAGGTGGTCACTGCTTGCCTCTAGAGTGAATGCGAATTCCAAAGTCAGACTGCGTGGGTTCAGATCTTGGCTCTGCCATTCACCGTATACGTGACTTTGTGTAATTACCTAATTCTCTCTGTGCCTCAGTTTCTTCATCTGTAAAATGGAATCACAGTGCCCCTCTCTTTGCTTTATTGTGAGGATTGAATGTAAAATTCATGTAAAGCTCTTAAGACTGTTCCTGTTACATAGCAGGGACTCTAAAATGATAGCTGTTTTATTAATATAGTGTTAATCTGTGTTTCTTTAGTAGCTAAACATAGTGGGGAGGCAAATATTTGTTATAAAATATAATATAATCTATGAATACCCTAAAAGCTGTATTTGGCCCCAAGTTATTTTCAGGCGTCAGGACTTGGACTGCCCACATGTCCCTGTATAACGCACACTGGCGTTGATCTGTTCTGTAATATCAACAGCTGCCCCTGGGCAGAGGCTCTGCCTTACTCATGGAGTATGGTGCCACTGCATATGGAGAAACCAGAAGCCTTAAAAGAAAGCTGAGAAGCACTGCCCTTGTATACAAGTTCTTCTGACGCACATCTGTTGAATAAACTGCAAAATCTCTGTGCTACATTTTTAACAGGTTACTAGCAGAAGACAAATAGTGAGAAGGTTGCCAGCATCTTGATAAACTGCCGTCTTTAGACACATAATCCTGGGAGTGGTGCCTGTGCCACTGTCCAGATCATAGCGTTGCTAGGAATTGTTACCCACAAGAGGAAAGTGCTGTCTAAGCAGTGTGGGCGCCTATGCGTTCAGTGCCATTTCCCAGCAGTGGATTAAACCAATACTATCCTATACTCCCTGTAGGGCCTTATAGTGGATTCTGTGGGAAAGAGAGGCGTGAGTTAAGACCTGATTCCTGCCCTTGCAGAGCTTCTAAACCAGAAAATTTTGCAAACTGTTGTACATTTGAAACCTTTTCATTTTATTTTGTATATACTTTCAGTCTAGGCAACAGATTTTCCAGGTCCCTGGGTGTATTACCACACTTTTTTTTGGTACTTAGTAGAGAATTATTTGAGAGATGGGAAATCAGTATGTTCAGCTGGCTGTCTTATTTCATTCTCTGTTGTAATTATTTCCTAAATGACTAAGAAATGACTTAATAACACCTTATTTACTGAGAGGTCAAATATAAAGGCTTAGGGTTTTTCTCTTTCATTCTTTTCTTTGTCTTTTTTTTCTTTTCCTTCCCAAGTACTTTTTCCCCCTTTTCTTTTTTCTTCTCTATCGTCTTTCATTTTTCTATCCCATGTAGAAAGTACAATAAATATTAAATATTAAACTGCGCGTGTGTGTGTGTGTGTGTGTGTGTGTGTGTGTGTAAGGGATGGAGAGCGATAGAGAGAGAGGTTGGGTGGGGAGCGGGGGGTGGCAGTGCACCAGTGAGCTGAGAACAGAAAACCCAGGATCATCCCTGTGTGAAGGTTGTCATGAGTGGCTCCTATACACTGGGCTGCATAAAATGCCCGTGGACTAACTTAACATTCACAGTGTCTATAAACACCACTGAAAGGCAGAATCAGGGCAGCTGATGGATTGGGTCTCTGCTATTCTGTTGAGCCCAAATCCTCTGTGTATCTGCCCACAAAGAATGGAAGTGTCATTGTGAGACAGGACAGTTGAACAGAACAGGATTCTCTTCGCTTTTTGTGGAAGACAATTAGCTACTTCTTCCTGTTCCTTTGCTTCACAGTTTAGGCGTGAAAACCCCATATATTCCTTACTTCCATTCAGCGACTCCTTTTTGATCAATTTCCTAGGAAGTCTTTCCTGACTTTTTTCCATCCCCTACGAGTGCCCTGTGCTACCCTCCTCAGGTTCTTCTCCGTCTCTGTGCAATTCTTTACACAGCTGTCTCCCCCGTGGACGGCAAGGTCTTGGAGGCCAGTGGCCGAGTTGTATTCATCTTTGTTTCACTGGCATCTGGCACATGGCGGTTCTATGATTTGGAGTGAACGCGTGAACCGTGAGTTTACTCTTCAACCTTGTGAGTTGTTTGATTTTTTATAATGTGCCATCTAACTTCTTGGTGGAAGACACATTCCTTTTGCTTATATCCTGCCGAGTTATCTGATTCTTATTTATCCTAAAACTATCTTTTAGAAGCTCCAGAAAGGCTCTTCTTGTTCTGATATACTGCAGTGTAGAGAACGGAGATCCAGTTACACTTTCTATAATGTTCAGTATTTCACAAACTTAGACTGTGTCCCCATTTAGCCACCTAATTCCCAGGCTGCAGTATCTGATTTCTCCAGGCTGTTCTCATGTTTGAAGTCTTTTAGGTTTCTACTACTACATTCTCTGAACCCTTCTGGTTCTTATCCCACGGATCATCTCAAGCCTTGTTGGGTATACGTTGGGCAGAAGGCATGCAGGCTGGGCCACAGATCTGGATGAAGGAAGGAGACATACATGGGTGTGCCTGTGTCTGCCGTGTGCATATGTGTTGTGAGCGCATGCAGGAAGATGGGAAGCAGCTTCTGTACTCGGTAGCTAGGCTCATGAGAGATTGGAGAAAAAACTAAAGGACGGGGAAGGAGCTTAGCTACCAGACATCAAGCTATTCCTGCCTATAGACTTAATTGTTCTTTCAGTCAAGAGAACGCTGAGCTAGCATAGGGAATCTTTTATTCTTCTCTCCACCCTTTACTCCCTTGAGACAGAGACCAGTGCCCAGAAAAGTTAAAGACAAAAAACAGAAAAGGAAGAAGTAATTTAGCATGTTTCCATTTCCTTAGGCTGTTCAGTACCCACATACCCTCTCTGGAGTTAGCTGAGACACTGGCCATCTATTTGAGTGATAACACAACCCAGGAATGGTTACTTCATCTCTTTGACTTTTCTCTGTGTCCTCTGAGGATGGAGACATTTGTGGTTTGTTACATTAGTTTTATTTTATCACCGGTTAGCTGTTTCCCTTGTTCTGGACTGTGCCTGAGCTGCTTTTCCTATGTCTCTTTTTCAGCTAATAGAAAGCTATAAAAATGGAGGCAGCCTGCTAATTCAGGGACCAGACCACTGTTCACTCCTTCACTACGCAGCTAAAACCGGCAACGGGGAGATTGTGAAATATATCCTTGACCACGGTGAGTAGGCACAGCGAACCAAGAATCATTTATCTATGAAACAGACTGAGTTTTCTAAGTTGACTTTCATCCAGGCTGTCCTCAGAATGGTAGAAATATTCTCCAACTTCAGCTGACTCTCCTTGCTTATTTGAGGGAGCTGGGATTCCAGATCCCTTACACGTGTAGGTCACCTTAACCAAGCCATTAACAGAAATAATTTTCATATCAAGGCCTTTGCAGGGTATGTGGGGGCTGATTAATTAAAAACTAGAAGACAAACCAAATGTGGCCTGGGCATAGCGTGCTTTACTGTTTGGGGAAGAGCTTTTATGTTCTGGGAAGCTACCTAGTTGGGACCAGGTACCTAATCCTTATTTATAGCTGATCTTTCTGAGGAGTAATGAGCATATATTTTTTCCATCTTTCTAGTCCCCACCCCCCCCTTTTTTTTTTTTTCTGTTTGAGTCTCATTCATCTTTTCAACTCAAGTCACACTTTATTCTCTTTGAAAACATCTGGTACTCTCGTGTCCTCTGTGGCCGGCCATGTTCACCTCCTGGACGGTGTCCTAACTGGGTGTGTAATTTGGTGTTATAGATTAGGTACTTTAGCATGTACCTCTGATAGTCCTCTAGAGGCACAAACACATGAGAGGAATATCAAATGTTGACCATACTTTCAGCTTCCCACGTTTATAGTGTTTCTAGGACTGAACAATAGGAAAGAAGGGGAAACAGTTCCCTGGCGTGGCTGTTTCTGCGAGGTCTCTAGCTCTGCTACATGCAGGTACACAGAGATCCTGGAAGATTTTCTGTGAGCCCTAGCACTGAGTCTGTGGCCTACACTCACTGTATCATATTTAGGTTGTAAACAGTAAGCATATTCACAGTCACATTTCCTTTTTTTAAATTGAGGTATAGTTGATTTACAATGTGTTAGTTTCACGTGTACAGCAAAGTGATTCATTTATACATATAAACACATATCTAGTCTTATTCAGATTCTTTTCTGTTATAGGTTATTACAAGATAGAGTATAGTTCCCTGTGCTATACAGCAGGTCCTTACTGTTTATCTATTTTATATACAGTAGTGTATATCTGTTAATCCCAAACTCCCAATGGATCCCTCCCCTGCCCTTCCCCCTTTGGTAACCATAAGTTTGTTTTCTATGTCTGATTCACATTCCTTTTTATTCCTCTTTTTATGCAATTCAGCAAACATGTCTTATTCCATTCATTCATTCATTCATCAAATATTTGTGGAGTACTTCACAGGAACTACCTGTTATAGACCAGCACACACACAAAAACAAACTACAGTCATTGTTATCAAGCAGTTGCAGGCTAAAAAAATATATAAACATACGCATCATAAAATTTAAGGCAGTTGTATGTAGATGCCTTAAGTCCTATTGTAAAGCCACAAATAGATAACATAGCTACCACTTCTCAAGCACGGGTTATAGGCCATGTGCTTATACTGAGCACATCCTATCATTTAATCTTTACGAGGACCTTGTAAGGTAAGTATTAGACTGTCAGTCACATTAGACTCACCTTGCTTTGTCTTCAGTACCTTCTCACCACGGAGCGTTTGCTTGAACCCTTGGCCTGAATTACGGTGGAAAGAGTGGTTTAGGAAGAGGAAAAGGGAGTTAAAGTAGGACGGTCGTCCTTAGAGGCTTTCTTTCCCCCTGGTAGGCTAGGTTGGAGAATCCCAAGCCTGTCTGCCCGGGAAAGCCTAGATGTATTTCCGGTGCTGTGTCTGGGGTGTGCACATTCTGCCTCCTGCTCACCTGACCATTCTGCCCCCGGCAGTTAAAGCATTCCTCTCTGGGCAAGACTTGCGAAAGCATTGGTGGCGTCAATTCTGCTTGCCTCTCCCACCCCCGCCCCGCCCCCAACAACACACATCATAGGTGTTTCCTCTTCCTTAGAGTGACTCTTCCAAAAGCTTGTGACAGGCAGAACCAAATATTAGAACCCAGCCCCACAGACAGTGCATAAAGGTCACAAAGCTTCCATGGTTATTTTTCTCTTAATAGAAAAGATCTCAGGATGTCCACTGTACAAAGTTCAGGTGAACTTTAGATATATGCTGTCACTTTGTTTGCCTCTAGCTCAGGTTCAAGCGCTGCTGGTGGCTGTCGTCTTGATCATTCTCCATCCCTCCCTCCGAGTTTGCCCTTTACCCGATGAGATTGTTTGCCCGCATACCCACATACCACTCTAGAGTTAGGTGAGACACTGGCTGTCTATTTGAGTGATGAGACAACTTAGGAATGCTCTCTCCTCCCCTCTCTACCTCTCCTGAAGAACAAGCCTTCCCTTCTCTGGTTCTGCGATCCGCTCTGCATCAGTGATCTGCTGGTATCTCACTTGGTCTTACCTATGAGGCTGCAGGGAGTTGCCGTTTTGACTGAGTCTGTGTTTAAGATGGACTCTCACATGCTTGGGGCTCTCAGCTGAGACGGCTGGGACACCTGAGCCTTTCTCTATACCTGGACCTTCATCGCAGGCTTCTGCATAGCATGATGGTCCTCGGGTTCCTGGAGGGTGAGGATGGAAGCTTCCAGACATTCTGAGGCCAGGCTGGGGAAGTCGGCCTCATCTCTGTGGCATTCTGCCAGTTAAAACAAGTCACAGAGCCAGCCCCAACTCAAGGGGTGGGGAAATAGACCCCTCTGCTTTATAATTAATGGCCGTAGTTAATCTACCCCGCTCCCTTACTCTGTATTCTTCAGTTGAAAATGATGACCCTCCCTTCTCAGTATCCTGAACTACTGACTCACTTGGAATTCCCTGGAGCTCTGCTTTTATATTTTCCTTTGGTTCAGGGTCCTAAGCCAAGGCTGCAATATTTAGCAAATAAAAATACAAGACAACAATAACTTTTTTTTTTAAGCATTAAGTATGTCCCATGCAATATCTGGGACATAATTACACTAAAAACAAAACCAAAAATCCTCTTCTCAGCTGGGTCTCCCCAGGGACTTGAATGATGAGGCCTGAGATGATATAGCTCTAACACCAAGGATTTTCACCCCCCCCCCCAACTTCTCTTTCTACTCCCTTAAGACAGTCTTTAAAAGCCCCTGTAACTCAAGCTCATAAGACTTGGAGTTTCTAACCTCAGCCATAGATCAGTCCACACGCACTCTTTCTGGCATGAAATGCAGCTGGCAAATCTCTTAGTGCTCTGATCAAAGCCTGACATTCCAATACTAAACTAGTTTCTTTTTGATCCCAGGTGTCTTTTGCAAAGAGTGAATAATGTGATACAGCTCTCTGTGTCAAAACTGAAGGACACAAGGAATCTGTTAGGAACTTGGGGTAGGGGGAAGCTTAGTTTTCTAATTTTGGGGGTTAGCTTTTGTAAATTAGGTGGTTTAATATTTATACTAATGAGAAAACACTTGAGATTTTTGTAATCACCTCAACGTCACTCACAGGCAAACAGTTCTCATGGTCACTGCGTCTGCCTCACCAGGGTCTCCAGTTGGCCAGTAGATACACGGGGGGAAAGACTGGAGACCATGAAGCAAAATCCATCTCTTCTGTTTGAAAATAAAGTCTTACTATGATCTAGATCCCAAGGATCACTGTATATTGATGGGTGGCAATTTTTAACCTCTTAGTACTGCAGCCAAATAATAGAAACTGAATTGCAGTTGATTTTTACTAAAATTAGTATTTATCAACCTGATAGGCATGGTCAATTTCATTCTTAACATCAGCCTCATTATCTCTAGTTATTCAGGAACACGGATGTAAAATCTTTTGACGTTGTCAGCCTAATTCTCCATGTTCCTTAAGAGCTAAGCACTTGGGCTCAACCATTTCTGTTGTCATTTGTTTTCATATCTTTAGTTGCTGATAGAATTTCATAAACCTGTGCATTTAGAATTGGAAACAATCTTTGCAGAACTATTCATCTCATTTCAATTACAGAAACTCTTTTAAGTTATCGTGTTCTTGAAGTCGGGGACAGGAACACAGAAAACATGACCCTTTCTCTGTAATCATCTTCTTAATGTGATCTCTGCTCAGCGAATAGTCTTGCCTAATTTAATAACGATGATGACTCTGAAATTCCCCTGATCTGATGGAAAATATCCTTTGCGAAGATGCCTCTGTGAGGCTGGGATTCGGGGATTTCTACCAGACTGGCATCGTTGTTTGTAAATTAGCATTAGGTTTGCAGAGTGGGTGGGTCTGATCAGTTTGCATTCATGTAAATAAAAAAATAAATGAATACAGATTTTCCACTGTGCCAAAGGTCAAGAGATGCCCCTCCTAATAATCTCAGTGGCTGCAAACCTCTTGAAGTTTTAGTTTTGAAAATTTTATGTCTTCATATTATATAAATCCTAAAAACGGTTCAAAGACCTGCCTGTAAAGATGCCTTTAACGACAAGGGTCCTGAGAAATCAGTGGGCCTTTTTCAAGGCTCATGACTGATACGGCTTGTTTGCTTTCTGCATCCGTACTCCAGGGAGCCCCTCTCTCCCCTCTGCTTTGCCCTCTTCTCCACCGTTTATTGACGCTGAGCAGTGGGGTCCGCAATCAGGAGCACGCCGCCCTCTGAACGGGAGTCGTGAGAGATTAGTCATTCTCCCAGACACCGCATTCAGCAACCAAGTTCTCTTCTCAGAGCTCTTTTAAATCCAGGCTGAGGGGCTGGGGGGCACGGGACCTGTGGTTATTTCTGAAAAGCCACAGGAGGCTTGAATTTTTCTCTTCCCGCATCTTCTTTGGGACTTCTTCTCTCAAATACACGACACGCTGCTTTCCTTTATGAAAAACTGGAATTTGGGCATTGGGAGGGTTGAAAAGAGAACGGAGGAGGGAGCGAGCTTAAGAATTCCACAGGGACAGGGTGGAGAGAGGAGGATGTGGAGGGATTCCAGCTGAGAGACCCCCGCCCACCCCCCGGCGGCGCCAGCTTTTCAACTCCTTTCAGCCATACTTTTGCCCACTCCCTCCTCCCTAGTGTTAGCCCTTCGAGAGACTTTTATGGTGTTTTAGTCTTTTACCCCAGCCCCCCACCCCGGCACATTTTGCTCTTTTGTTTTTATTCTCCCAGCTCCCACCCCTCTGCCCCCTACTGTGTTTCCTGATAGAAATCTCACTCATGCATTTCCTTTCTGATTTCAATGGCTTATTTTGTCTTCCCTCTTTTTCTGCCTTTAGTCTTTCTTTTCTTTTTTTCACCCCCCCTCTTTTTCTGCCTCTGGTCCCCGAGAGAAACGACCACCATCCTGCTGGGACAGGATGATGGTGCTGTTAAGAGTTCCCAGTGCCAGCTCTCCCCACATCTGTGCAGCTTTTGTCCTGGGGCAGAGGAGGATTTGGAATGGTCTGCTGGCAGCGTCAGGGAGACTAATGGGAAATGAGGTCCGGAGAGAGAGAGAGAGGCCACGGGGAGTTGGTAGGAATAGCAAAGGGGATTTGGATGCCTCGGTGTGGGAAGCAAATTAAAGGATGCATGTGACAAAAGACACATCATATATAATACAAGTGCAGGATCGATGATAAAATTGCATCAGTTCAGTGGAAGAACCTATGGGATGAGCACTGACTGGGCAGCAAACCTGAAATCTGGAAGGTCTGACTACTTACCATGCTGCTCACTTTTTCATGTTGGGAGGTTTGTGAAGTTTTGCTTCTCTTCGAAGCAAGAAAAGCTTCCCTGGCCTTCAGCAGGGAATACTGATGTGTAGTCCCCACAATGTATTTTTCTTTCCCTTATTTTTCAGACCATTTCTCACATAGCATAGCTTTTTTTTTGAATCCATGTTCCACTTATGGATCTCTTTCTGAGAAAAAATATATTGGCCAGGGTCCAAGTGGATTTTTAAATGTTTCATTCATTCAAAAATTCTGTCCCATGCACTTTTTTTTTTTATTTTTGGCTGCATTGGGTCTTCGTTGCTGTGCACGGGCTTTCTCTAGTTATGGAGAATGGTGGCTACTCTCTGTTGCAGTGCGTGGGCTTCTCGTTGCGGTGGCTTCTCTTGTTGCGGAGCACGGGTTCTAGGCACGCGGGCTTCAGTAGTTGTGGCTCACGGGCTCTAGAGCACAGGCTCAGGAGTTGTGGCGCACGGGCTTAGCTGCTCCGCGGCATGTGGGATCTTCCCAGACCAGGGATCGAACCTGTGTCCCCTGCATTGGCAGGCGGATTCTTAACAATTGCGCCACCAGGGAAGCCCAGTCCCATGCACTTTTGAAGAAAAATGTTATAGTAATAATCACTGCTCATCCTTACTGTTCTGAATGCTTTACATGTATTCATACATTTAATTCTTACAACAGTCCTACAAGGTAAGTTCTCTTATCTCTATTTGACAGGTGGTAAAAACTGAAGGGTAGTAAAGTTAGGTGACTTGCCAAAATGCATCCATAGTATGAGATTGGCTTCTGCCTTCCATATTCCTCAAACCCAGCGAGGGCAATGAAACATGGATAAACCACCACAGCACGGGGTGCCTTGAAATGAGTATCACATGCACCGTTCTAGTGACAACTGGTACAGGGCTGCAGAACGGCAGTGATCATCTTATGAAAATTTCATGGAGAAATTTGTACCCATATCCCTTCAGTGGAGATTCAACAGTCATCTTCCGGTACAGGTTAGCTATGGGATGGAGTGTGGATATTTTAGTAAATCCTGGGAGGGACAGAGAGCCAAGAGTTCCCTTTATATTCAGGGAACAATCAGGAATTCTCTGCTGACAACTTAATGGCATTCCTTCAAACTCCTTAGGGGAAATGCACGGTATCCACAATCAGGATATATGTATTCATGAAATACAAAGTAAGCCCAAACCCAAATGTTCCCCATTGGTATATACTGAAGGACTTCCATCATCTTTATGTTTTCTCTTTCTCCTGTTCTCTCCCTTAAGAGTGAGACTAAAGTTAACTTTTCCAAAAACCATAGTTGCTATTTTTTCACATGTAGTTTTCTTTCAAGGGAAAATTTTTATGGTCTTTGTTGATTGTTTTTATTTCTCCGGCTACACCTCCACCTCCAAATCTTACACCAATGCTACTAGCCCACACAGTGCCCTATTAGACAGCATGCTGTACTAGTAGGAAGAGCTCCCTGTAGGTCACTGAAGACGCAAATAGGGAGGGGAAGCACAGCTTTGTCTCAGGCTCCACCTGGCAGTCACTCCTCTCCTTTTCTCTTCTGCAGCCCCTTCTTGCTATCAGTTAATTAAGTCCATCTTTCCAGAGCTGTTCCTGAAACCTTTAACTGAAGTTTCTTTGGATATTAAGAGCAAAAGGATCTTGTTTTAGTATCCGCAGCTCTTTTTCTCATCTCTGTCAGCTGCAGAGGATTAAAGGGGGAGGGGGAGACAATAAACAGCTCCAGGCGTGCCTGACTCGCAGATTAGATGACCAGCTCTGGAGTCCTTCTGGGTTGGCTTCATTTATAGCGATTCTTGTCAGAAAGTTGAGAAACAAGCTTCTTTCTCTTCCTTGTCCCACTTCCAGAGTGTCAGATCCTTGCCATGTTAGCACAGATTAAACTGCTTCAGCGTCCTCTCACTGCACGGAGGCGTGGACCCCAGAGTCCATGGCCCCACTGCGGGTGCAGCTCTGAGAGCACCAAGTGACAGTGCTGAGGAAAGGAGGACCTGAGACAAGGCCCCTGTTGCCTAAAAATTTGTGCAATTGTTACCAAACACACATTCATGTGTGCCCGATGCACAGTGAGGCCAAACAAACCGAAACACTGGAGTTTGGAGCAGAGAAAGGCTTATTGCAGGGCCAAGCAAGGAGGACAGGTGGCTCGTGCCCCAAAACCCTGGACTCGTCAAAGGGTTTCAGCAAAGTATTTTTAAAGGCAAGGCGGGGGAGGGGCGTTCCAGGGTATGTGATCAGCTTATGCACAATTCTGATTGGCTGATGGTGAGGTAACAGGGCAGTGTCCCAGGGGTTAACGTTATCAATCCTTAGGTGCCGGTAGGTCTGGGGGCTCATGATTAACAAGTAGTTAACTTTTTCTATTTGGTGGTGGTTTTAGCATGTGTAAAACAACTCAGGAAGTGTGCACCAGATACTATTGTCTAGGTACTCCAGAGAGGAGTTACAGCAGAGGACATGGGAGGAGGGATCTGTCCCGGGAAGGTCCTGCTCAGTTACACAATTATCAGTAACAATGGGAACAGACACTGGTGAGGCCGGGCTGCTCGTGTTCATGGAATTCCTTTCAAAATGAGTGGCTTTGCAGAAGGAGCTTTCTAAAAGGACCACTGGGCACTGTAAGCCTTCTTGCTCCTGACCTTGTGGAGGATGCCTCATCAGCCATTGAATAGGCCTGGAGGACTGGTTCTCAGGACACAGAATTGGAGTCAATACTTACGTCAAATGTAAGTGGGAGCCAAGGCACCCTTTTATATCTCCTTCCCTCATTGATATTCCAGTATCTTGACTTAGTGTAACCTGCTGTGTTATGTCAGAGAGTAGGACACTTAATTATACCTAAACTTTAGGCATTTCATGTAGTGTCCCAGCTACTGTTTTAAGCACATTCTTTTGTATTAACTTATGAAACCTCGTAACAAACCTGCGAGATAAATATTATTATTAATCCCGATTTACATGTGTGACAATCAAGGGGCTGAGAAATGAAATGAACTTGCCCAAGATCCAGTGAGTGGAAGATATAGCTGGGATTTGAAACCAAGGAGGTTCAGCTCCAGAACCCTCCCTCTTAATCACTGGGCTGGACTGCTGGGCACTTCAGGGGGTACAGGGCGGGGAGGGGGTGGATTATCGTTCATGTTTCCTTAGAATCACAGGACTGAGGAACAAAAATGAATGAACTGAATCCTGGTCGAACCTGTAAAATAGGGAACACGCTAGAAGGATATGAAAAATAATCCAAGTGTTCTTACATTTAAAAGATGGAGAATAATTTATTTAAGGAGATGAGGCATACATTTGAAAAGCAAACACATAGTACAAGGGTAGACTCCAATAAGTATCATGGGAGTTCTTCTGTTGATTGATTCCTTCTGTCAAAGAGAAGACAGGTTGATTCCATCTGTTAAAGGTGGCCTTTTCAGAGGACCTTTTCACAGACTGGTCTTTAAAGAATGTGTAAGATTTAGGTGGGTAGCAAGATTGGAGAGAGCAAGCTCTCACAGCTGGGAGAGCCTGAGAAATATTGGGGTGATGGTGCAGCTACCAGTTTAGCTTATGCAAAAAAAATGGAGCCTTGAGAACAAATTGAGGAAGGGTAGTTCCAAGTGAAAGACTGTGAACGTCAATGTTGAAATACCTGGGGTGACACAGGACGTATGATGAATTTAAAATCTGGATGTTGCAAGATCTTTTTTATGTTTTCTTAGTAACAGTCCTGCATGCTAATATGTTCCTGACAGAGACCTTTGAGGAAGCTTATTTGTCAAATAGGACACGTAGGAGCAACAAATAGGACAGACAGTACAAGAGAAGATTCACCCAGCCTTGATGACCAGTAGATGGGAAAGAGAGGAGGTACAGTTGGCGATTTAGCTCCTGGATGACCAGGAGGATTGTGAAAGTCCCCTTTCTCCTTGACCCAATGACATTTTTTTTTAATTGAAATATAGTTGATTTACAATATTGTGTTAGTTTTAGGTATACAGCACAGTGATTCAGATATATATCTATATATCTCTCTATATATGTTCTTTTTCAATATTACAAAATATTGAGTAGAGTTCCTTGTGCTATACAGTAGGTCCTTGTTTGTTATCTCTTTTATATATAGTAGTATATATATGTTAATACCAAACTCCTAATTTATCCCTCCCTGCCCCCTTTCCCCTTTGGTAACCATAAGTTTGTTTTCTATGTCTGTGGGTCTATTTCTGTTCTGTAAATAAGTTCATTTGTATCTTTTTTTTTTTTTTAGATTCCATGTATAAGCAATATCATATGATGTTTGTCTTTCTCTGTCTGACTTACTTCACTTAGTATAATCATCTCTACGTCCATTCATGTTGCTGCAAATGACATTTCATTCTTTTTTTTTGATGTTCAGTACACAGAACATTTTTTTATTTTTTATTAAAATTTCGTTGATTTACAACTTTGTGCTAGTTTCAGGTGTACAGCAAAGTGATTCCGTTATACATACATATATATATGTATATTCTTTTTCAGATTCTTTTTCCATATAGGTTATTACAAAATACTGAGTGTAGTTCCCTGTGCTATACGGTAGGTCCTTGTTGTTTACCTGTTTTATATACAGCAGCATGTATAGGTTACTCCCAAATTCCTCATTTATCCCTCCCAGCCCGTTCCCCTTTGGTAACCATAAGCTTGTTTTCTATATCTCTGAGTCTGTTTCTGTTTTATAAATAAGTTCATTTGTATCTTTGTTTTTAGATTACACATGTAAGTGATATCATATGGTATTTGTCTTTCTCTGTCTGACTTCACTTAATCGCTAAGTCCATCCATGTTGCTGCCAGTGGCATCATTTCATCCTTCTGTATGGCTGAGTAGCATACCATTGTATATATGCACCACATCTTCTTTATCCATTCATCTCTCGATGGACATTTAGAATGCTTCCATGTCTTGGTTATTGTAAATAGTACAATACTGGGGTGCATGTATTTTTTCAAATTACGGTTTTCTCTGGATACATGCCCAGGAGTGGGGTTGCAGGATCACATGGTAGCTCTATTTTTAGTTTTTTAAGGAACCTCCAAAAAAAAAAAAAAAACTCCAGGCTTCCCTGGTGGTGCAGTGGTTGGGAGTCCGCCTGCTGATGCAGGGGACCCGGGTTCATGCCCCAGTCCGGGAAGATCCCACATGCCACGGAATGGCTGGGCCTGTGAGCCATGGCCGCTAAGCCTGTGCGTCCGGAGACTGTGCTCTGCAACGGGAGAGGCCACAACAGTGAGAGGCCCGTGTACCGCAAAAAAAAAAAAAAAAAAAAAAAAAGGAACCTCCATACTGTTCTCCACAGTGGCTGTACCAATTTACATTCCCACTAACAGTGCAAGAGGGTTCCTTTTACTCCACACCCTCTTCAGCATTTGTTATTTGTAGACTTTTTAATGATGGCCATTCTGACCAGTGTGAGGTGATACCTCACTGTAGTCCCCCCCCACCCCGGTACGCAGGCCTCTCCCGTTGCAGAGCACAGGGTCCAGACGCACAGGCTCAGCGGCCATGGCTCACGGGCCCAGCCACTCCGCAGCATGTGGGATCTTCCCGGACCGGGGCACGAACCCTTGTCCCCTGCGTCGGCAGGCGGACTCTCAACCACTGAGCCACCAGGGAAGCCCCTCACTAGTTTTGACTTGCATTTTTCTAATAATTAGCGATGTTGAACATTTTTCCATGTGCTTGTTGGCCATTTGTCGTCTTTGGAGAAATATTTGTTTATATCTTCTGCCAATTTTTTGATTGGATTGTTTTTTGATATTGAGCTGTATGAGTTATTTGTATATTTTGGAAATTAATCCCGTCGGTCTCATTGTTTGCAAATATTTTCTCCCATTCTGGAGGTCGTCTTTTCATTTTGTTTATGGTTTCCTTTGCTGTGCAAAAGCTTTTAAGTTTAATTAGGGCCCATTTGTTTGTTTTTGTTTTTATTTCCATTACTCTAGGAGACAGATCCAAAAAGATATTGCTGTAATTTATGTCAAAGAGTGTTCTGCCTATGTTTCCCTTTAGGAGTTTTATAGTATCTGTTCTTACATTTAGGTCTTTGATCCATTTTGAGTTTATTTTTGTATATGGTATTAGAGAATGTTCTAATTTCAAGCTTTTACATGTAGCTGTCCAGTTTTCCCAGCACCTCTTATTGAAGAGATTCTTTTCTCCATTGTATATTCTTGCCTCCTTTGTCATAGATTAATCGACCATAGGTGCGTGGGTTTATTTCTGGGCTTTCTATACTGTGCCATTGAACTATATGTCTGTTTTTGTGCCAGTACTAAGCTGTTTTGATTACTGTAGCTTGGTAGTACAGTCTGAAGTCAGGAAGCCTGATTCCTCCAGCTCTGTTCTTCTTTCTCAAAATTGCTTTGGCTATTCGGAGTCTTTTTTATTTCCATACAAACTGTAAAATTTTTGTTCTAGTTCTGTGAAAAATGCCATTGGTAATTTCATAGGGATGATTGCATTGAATCTGTAGATTGCCTTGGGTAGTAGAGTCATTTAACAATATTGATTCTTCCAATCCAAGAACATGGTGTATCTTTCCATCTGTTCATGTCATCTTCAGTTTCTTTCATCAGTGTCTGACCACTGACTTTCATAGTTAGGGAAGATGATGTTAGGACTGACTTTCTTCTAATTATGTAGTAAGTAAGTAGTTACATAAATAAATGCTCAATGATAATGATATCTGCCCGTATGGAGAGCAAATCACCAGGATCATACTTCTAAAGTTTACAGTGCTCAATACCTAGAGCTGTGTTTGACCCTTCCAAACACATTTATTCATTAATTCAACCAAACATTTAAGCCTCTGCTTGGCACCAGGCTCCATGCCAGTCACCAAGGAAGGACACGGTGGACAAGACATTGGCCACAACTTCAAGGGGTTTTCCAGAGTGTAGCTGTGGAGAGAGACAAGTCAGCACGTGATTTTAACATGGCTTGACAAGTGTCATGAGTGATTGGTAAGGTGATCATATATACCCACTTGTCAGGGATAGTCTCAATTTGGATAATTATTATTACCCCCACCCCCCACCATTTTAGGAAATGGGGTTAGTACGCAAAGGTAACACAAAGGAATGACATTTAATGCAGTATTAGGAGTGGGGAGATAGATAGAGGGCTTTGTGGAGAAAATCCGTGTCAGCTGATACCTGCAGGTAAGGAATTGTGTGAAGGGTTGGGGGGAAAGGTGAACATTCCTAGCAGTGTTTGCAGGTTGAATGAATAAATTAGTGAACAAATGAGAAATTGTGAACGTGCAAGCACAGAACATTTTAATTCCTGATCAAGCATGTATAATCATTTGATGTTTATAACATTTCTTCCAGATTTTAGAAGGGAAATCTCATGAAAAATAGAATTTTACCCCATTTCTAAAATAAAGAGATTGGACTGGATGATATCTTGACTTAGTGTAGTTTGCTGTGTTATGTCAGAGAAAGGGACACTTAATAATATGGTCTCATAGCTTTCATGCTATACTACATAAGATTACACCCCAAACCACCTGCTGCTGGAGAATGAAAAATGGTCTTTAAAGTCCATCTGATTCTCCCTTTCCCCCCGCTAGGTAGCCACTTAATTATTTTTCATTCATTCTATTCTTCAACTTGTTTGAAGGCTTCTTGAAGGCAGAGGCCATATCATTATTTTTTATCTCCCATTCTGTACATATTGCCTGGTGATGACTGAGAGATTGACGAGGGGGAGGTAGAGGGATCCTTTCTCTTTTGGAAGGGAGGTGGTCTTATTATCCCTGTCACCAAATACTCTTTCTCATTCAGCTTCCCAAGGCATTTTAATTCTGTGACTACAATTTTTTGTCAATGGTTAGTTTTTGAACTATTTTTGATGGACATCTTGCTTTCCTCTTCTTTAGGACCTTCTGAGTTATTGGATATGGCAGACAGCGAAACGTGAGTGTTGCCTTACATTATGTGGTCTAGATTATCTTCTTCAGAACAGATCTAGGAAAAGAATGCAGCCTCTAGGGCATACAATTGATAATTGTAATGTCAGTGATAAAAAGTGTCTACTTTCAGTTGTATTTATAACTGTGCAGGGCTAATCTTCTAAATCAGAGAATACACAATAAAAATAGATGGTACCTGTCATGACGATTGCACATGTAGCTGTTGCTGGTCACCATTTAGAACTTCCTTCAAGTGAGGTACTTCTGCTTTGATGCACCTTGAACTACAGAGAAGTCTAAATTAATGCACTTACCTCTTAATTACCCATCACATTTACTCTTCCTCAAGTGAGGTTTATAAAAAAGTAAGCCCTAATGCCCTAAGGCATCCTTTTTGTATAGTGAAACAATTTCTCTGTGCTGAGTCTAGATGGGACAAGTTATACAACCACTGGAGAACCAAGAACATAGTACCTCCAACCATTTCCATGTTTTATGCTTCAGAAGAGAAACCCTGGTTGAGAAAGTCACCAGCTCTCTGGATGGTTGCCAGACTGATAATGTTTTCAACTTTCTCATTCCCAGGTGCCAAAATAGCTACTATTCCCCAAACAGAAACAAGAAAAGCTAAGCATTTAACCCTGGAAGCCATGTTGAGCCTCTAAAGAACGCCAGTGAAATTTGAAAAGGGATAAAGAGTGGGCAGGGTGGAGTGTGGGGAGGGGCTCAGGAGAGATGGAGGAGGACAAGTAGGAAGGATTTAACCAGGATTTACTGACAAGGGAGAAACTGTCCCTTGCTACATAGAGTTTGTCCATGTACCGCAAATCCCATTGGCAAGGTTATCACTCACCCCAGTTTGCCTAAGGACTGCATTTGATTTTCCATAAACACTTTGGCATTAAGTGTCTTTTCAATTTCAGACTCAGAATGGGAATGTCTTCCTCCCTGTACTGCCTGTGGGGGTGGGGGAAATAGCCACTTTGCCTTGACTGTTCCCCATACTGATGGCTGACCTGCCGCCAAGTGGGGCAGCTCTGGTTGCGGAACCCTCCCAGAGTCTTACCATCCCTCCCAGGTATCTTCTGTGGCTGTCCCCCTCCTGCCACCTGCCGCTCACCAGGAATCAGCAGGAAGAGCAGAGTGGGTATCTCCTGGGTCTTTGAAGTTGGGTTCCCAGGAGATACTCCTCCCGGGGCCAGATGGTCTACCAAGCACTGTGCTGTGGTCCTCCATCGCTGCTCCTGTGTGTGCACCATCTAGGTGGTTCCTGCCCTGCCCACATGACTACACAGAGAGAGTGGCTCCACACTGTTCAGACACATCTACACCCATCAGTCTATTTCATAGGGCCATTGGGTATTACTTAAATCAGACAGTAGTCGCTTAAAACAAAATCACTCAGCCTACTTGACCAGCCAACACTGTTTGAAAAAGAGGCTGGAGTCAGATATGAGGGTTGGTGGATGACTAAGCCCCTCACCTACCTCCCCTGGCCATGCCCTGCAGCCGTGGTCTCACCCACAGATGATAGGGAAAGCGGCCGAGGGGCACAGAACATGAGCAGCAGGGGGAGGATGCTACCCTCACTTCCCTCCCTGCTGCCTCTACCCTACTCTCACTCCTGCCTCCAACCCTTTTCTCATTTCATCTTTGATTTAGGGGTGAGACCGCACTGCACAAGGCAGCTTGCCAGCGGAACCGGGCTGTGTGCCAGCTTCTGGTGGACGCAGGAGCATCTCTGAGAAAGACGGACTCCAAGGTAACTTGATGAGTGAGTGCAAGCATCCTCCCACGGGGCAAGATCTCTGGCACCATTGCCTTCCCTTGTGCCCGTAGCAAAGGCATCCTTTCTGTACTTATGGAAGTGCCTGGGGCTTTGGAAAAAGGAGGAAAAAAATGAAGTGTTTCATTTAGAGAAACTGCAGTTTAAATGTATACGCACAAAGGGAGGGTGTGTGCTTGCCTAAGGGACTTATAGACCTCTGAACGCGTTGACCTTTGGACTTTGGGCTTCTGCTGGCTGCCAGCAGCCAAGTGTGGAGAGGGTGAGGTGCAAAGTGACCAGGTGCAAAAGATATTGGCCTGGCTACCGAGAAGCCCCTTTGGAATTTCTCCTTCAGCTACTTAATCCAGAATAGCTTAAAACCCATGATTTATGTGGCCCCGTATATGGGTGCCAAAGTGATGACCAATCACTCCCAGGATGGGAGATCAGGCTGCACCATGAATTGCTCCGGTTTACAGAGAGCATCCAAGGAAAGGGTCAAAGCTGCAGTAAAGGAGGAGCTGAAGCTTAGTGCTGTTGACCGAGAACTGTAGCCCATGGGAAAGAGATGGGCGGAGAGAAGAGTTCATACAGAAGATCAACCCCAGAGAGGACTTCTCTGTGATGATCTGAGGTCATGATCATGGTCAGCTCTGAGGGTTTTAAAGCACCCTGGGTAGGCTCCAAGAAAGGACAAGCCACTTAACTGTAGAAGGTTACAGAGAAGAATTTTAATATATAGATGAGGATTTCATTAAGTGGGTACTAAATAACCTAAGTTTGGGGTCAGTGAATGTAGCCAAGAAACAGAGGCAAATTACTTAGAAGCCTACTGACGACTTCAGCCCCATTAGATTCATTTAAGTGATGAGCCCCTACTTAAATGCAGTCTTCACCCTGGGGCCTCCTCCAACTGCAGTGTACATTGTGACATGTGGACCTTTCTTTCCTTTCTGAGCCAGTTCTGAGCCAGGTGCATTGCTTGATTCTCCACTTTCCTTGCGACCCACCAGATCCTTGCTCTCTGACTGAGGTCCCTGGCTGCCTTAATTCTGATAGCACTAGGCTATCAAATTCGTTAAGCTGGGTCCTGGTTTCTAGCTGGTCTGTTACCTATCTGGTTAGCTAATTGGGTGTAGGATTCCAAATGGCAGATAATTATTCACTGTGATATTCTTCCCAGATGGTATTTGCACTTAGGTGCTTTGATGTGTAACCTGATTGAGAAACACAACCCATGGTAGGACCAGCTGAGGCCATGATCCGAGGTGGACTTGGCCTTCCTTGCTGGGGCCGCTCAGACACAGCAGGGCCATTGCCTGTTTACCACACAGAGACTGGCCTCAACTCAGCTGATAAAAGAGAAGGGAGGAACAAGATGAAATAGAGGGACCAATAAAAGACTGGCCAGGAAACCCGGCCCCAGAGCAGATGGCTCTTTTTTTTTTTTTTTTTTTTTGCAGTATGCGGGCCTCTCACTGTTGTGGCCTCTCCCATTGCGGGGCACAGGCTCCGGACGTGCAGGCTCAGCGGCCATGGCTCACGGGCCCAGCCGCTCCGCGGCATGTGGGATCTTCCCGGACCAGGGCACGAACCCCTGTCCCCTGCATCGGCAGGCAGACTCTCAACCACTGCGCCACCAGGGAAGCCCAGATGGCTCTTTTTAAATCTAAGTTTCTGAATCAAATAAATGGGCTCAATGTTCCTTGAGATTCCTTTCTATTTTGTGTTACATATGTATGTGCTCTTTCCAAATGCAAAAAAATTTATTACTTTTATGATAAATATAGTGCATTCTCACATAGAAAACTCTAGCAATGCAAAAAAAATTCTTTTAAGTAAAAATTATTAGAAATCCCACAATCTAGACCTAAATACCATTAAAACTTTAATGATTTCTCCCCACATGTGGGTACGTCTACTTTTCTCATTTTCTTCAAGTAAAGTCATACTGTACATGCTATTGTATAAACTTTCACCCAACATTTTGTTTTATAGATCCTACCTTATGAAGTAATAGTTTCATCCTTTTCAGGGATCCTATAATTTTTCCATTCCATAATTTTTTGCTAGGTGAAAGCTGAATATGATGATTATGACTGGTTCTTCTGGAAAGTTTTGAAGAGAAGCAATATTTTGAGAATTTCTCTTAATAGGGACTGGCTCCTTAAAAATCAACTCAGAGGCCCACCCCAGTCCATCTCTCTGAATATTTGGAAATTGGGAATCCCAACCTCCTTAACATTGAAGACAAGATAATCTACAAATACTGTAACCAAGTTGAATAAAATTATTATAGGAACTTGAAGCTATGGTTAAATAGTAAATCCCAACTAAATAAGTTAAAATTTTAGAAAGAGTCCAGAGCCATTGTTACTTCCCTTCTATCTTCTACTCCATATCCCCTTGTAGGCTACTAGGATCAGCCTTAATTGAGTTTGATACCACCCATTGCAATAGACGAGATGGAGGCTGAGAAGTGTTTGATAATTTTTGTAATGCTTGTGCGCATTTTTATACGTGGAGCTATTACTTTGGTGCAATGATCATGCCTCTACCCTTTCCTTAGAACTCAGTATCATTTTGTACATATATATAATGGAATATTACTCAGCCATAAAAAATAACGAAATAATGCCATTTGCAGCAACATGGATCGACCTAGAGATTGTCATACTGAGTGAAGTAAGTCAGACGCAGAAAGACAAATATCATATGATATCGTTTATATGTGGAATCTAACAACATGGTACAAATGAACCTATTTACAAAACAGAAATAGAGTCACAGTTGTAAAAAACAAACTTATGGTTACCAAGGAGAAAAGGGAGGGATAAATTGGGAGATTACGATTGACATAGACACACTACTAGGTATAAAATAGATAACTAATCAGGACCTACTGTTTAGCACAGGGAATTCTACTCAGTACTCTGTAGTAACCTGTATGGGAACAGAATCTAAAAGAGTGGATATATGTATACGTATAACCGATTCACTTTGCTGTACAGCAGAAACTAACACATTGTAAATCAACTATACTCCAATAAAAATTGATTTTATAAAACAATATTTTAAAATAGATATCACTGAACAAAAATTAGAAGCATCAAGGAGTGTGAAGTAATGTCTGTAAACATTCAAAAGAATGGAGACCTTTCCTCCTTTTACTGCTGACTGCTGTTCATTGGCCTCATTTCAAAAATACTGTGTGGATATAAATATACATATAATAGACTGCAAAAAGTCTATTATAAGTCATACAATCATTTAAAATGATGCAGAAGAACATTTCGTGACGTAGAAAGGTTTGATATATTATTAAGTGCAAAAGCACATTACCTAACAGTATGTTAACAAAGTATGGTTTTATTTTCATAAAAATAATTATGCGTAGAGCTATAGAAAAAAGATAAAATAGTTACTCTATGGAAGGTTAACAGCAGTTATCTTACTATAGTGGAATTACTGGTGATTTTTATTTTCTTATGCTTTTCTACTTTCCCAAGTTTTTTTTTTTCTGGTACTTTTTTTGTTTTTAAACATCTTTATTGGAGTATAATTGCTTTACGATGGTGTGTTAGTTTCTGCTTTATAACAAAGTGAATCATCTATACATATACATATATCCCCATATCTCCTCCCTCTTGCTTTAATCAACACCCATCACTTTTATTGTCAGAAATTAACTTACTTTTTGGAGAGAGAAGACAGTTCTAAATTGGGGAGAACCTAACTGACGACTTCGAAACCAACAAAGAAACCCCTTTTGATTGTTTCTGACCATCCCTTCCTCTTTGTTTCTGCTTGTTACTTCCCAGGGTTTAGTATAACAGAAAGAGTTCCAAACTAGAAATCAGAATGCCCGTTTCCCTGCTTTTCTGTTCAGTGATTTCTGTCCCCCTTCCAGAAAGGATCTGGGTTCCCAAACTCACTGTGCCACGCAGTTCGCTGCTGTGTACCTGGTTACTCTGTGAGCCTCCCTTTCCTTTGATGGAACCCCACCTCTGAAAAGTGATCGTCTCTCTTGAGCTTGCGTATCTCACGCGTTTGATGAGATGCATCTGTCAAATAATAGATCTGAAAGTGTCTCATCAATTCTAAAACAGCAAACGTGGAAAGATCCTTTTTTTTTTAGCAAGTCTTCTTTGAGTAGCTCTGTTTCTATGATTTTCTTTTTTTTAAATCTTATCCCAAGTGTTTGTGTCTCTTTCCTTTTCACTGTTACCTACAGGGTAAGACACCTCAAGAGAGAGCACAGCAGGCCGGGGACCCGGATTTGGCAGCCTACCTAGAAAGCCGCCAGAACTATAAGATCATTGGCCATGAGGACCTGGAAACTGCTGTTTGACCCTGGTAGACAGGCTGAGAGAATCTGAACGAGCATATCACCTGTGCCCTCCTGGTGATTGGGCAGCTCCCCTGGAAGAAGCTGATGGAATCCATAAATCTGTCTCTCTCCTGCAAGAATCTATCTGAGACCATGCCACCAGTTTTAAGGGCTACCAAGATGTACAACAGAACATGATAGCCCACTGAGGACGAGGCAGGATACCTGGAGATTTGTGGAATACAGATTCCACAAAATTCGATCCTTATTGCTTCCAGCAAGTAGCATGAACTTCTGTGTTCACCTGTATAATTTATTTTAAAGATTCAAGGATGTCTGTATAAATGGCACTGCTCCCTCCGCCCCCTACGCATTCACCTTTCCCCCATACCGCACAATTCTCCTGTAATGACCCATCAATTTAAAAAATATGATATGATCGGTTCTCTTTACATTCAGCCTTTGGAGACCAGAAGACTCTGAAGGTCTTTTCAAACCCTCTGGCTGTCCTGCAAAAATATAACCGTCAGACCGCTTCCATTTCCACGACTAAACATACCGAGACTACTTAGTGACCTTTGCATGTCTCCTCTCCCCCTCCTTAATCCCTTTTCGTCATACAGGAGCTGGGGAGTGCCACAGAAATAATGTCAGCTTGTGTGCAATATCTCTGAGGCGTGGCAAGGTGGCATGGGAGTTGTCTGGGCTCAGAGGTACCTCAGAGAGGGGACCCAGGGGTCAACCCAGGTGGCAGGGCTGTTGCCGAGAGCCACGGAGGACCGGTTCAGCTTGGGCTGTTGGTCCAGCTCCGTACTGCCTACATGTAGCCATCTTTGCCTTTTGCTGCAATAGAGATGAGCAATGGATTCAACAAAGGCCCACAGCTAGTTTGCAGAACCACTCAATTTTAAGTGCTGCTGAAATTGCAGAGCAGAAAACCATGTGTGGGAACTGTGGTTACAGGAAATGGAGCGCTACGACAGCGTTTACTTTTAGGCTTTTTTGACTGATAATAGAAAGCAGGCTAATCGACTGGAAATAAAACAGCAAAAGCAAAAGTAGCAACATATGTCAAAATAACTCACTTAAGCAAGAAAACAGTCGCTGGAATGTTGCACAGAGGCTAAAAGATTCAGGTACAGTGGTGAGAGGGGGCCCATTTTAGGTTTTCCTTCTAAGGTTTTGGTTTTCATTACCCCAAGTAAGCCTTGTCCCAAGGACAAAGCCTTGTTTTATGAGTTCCACTGCCAGATTTCCGAGATGCCTGGATCTTTCTGATGGATGCCTCACCTGCTACTACTTGTCAGGTTCCAAGGTCATACCTGATAGCACTATAGCCCCATAGCTCATGTACAGGGTGGTCAAATATATTCTTTTTTTCTGCTTCCCCTACCAGAATGTTCTTAGTGCAGACTACTGTGGGAGTCTAGCCAGGAACATCTTGCTGGCAGTAGAATTACAGCTTCTAATCCTGCCACGGATCACTGGTACTTACAGGCACCTCTATTAAGGACTCTATGATAACTAAAGTATCAGGAGAAAAAGTCTTCTTTCACTGAAAAGATCTACTTGACTTGGGTATAAGGCAAAAGTGAAAGTGGGTGACCTTTTTGCTTTAAACTAAATCGATGTCTTCTGAGCTTCTTCCATTTAGTTCTTAGACATAAAGTGTTTCCCTAGTGTTTCTGCATGTAAACATAAATGACTGTCTCTCTACATTTAATTTAAAGCTCCAGCAGTGATGCCTTGCTTGTCTGAACCACTTTTGGTCACGTATCATTTTGAAAGTACAAAGATGATATATACTGTATTAGGTTGGAATAGCCTCTCAGTGGATGGGGTCTAAGTCTGTCCTTAGTTGTTTCAAAATCAAATGGTTGGCGTTATTTCCAGCTGTGGGAGAATGGGTTGGTCGTGAGTAATCTATTTCCATATATCAGTCTTAGCTATGTTTTGGGTTTTCTGGTGAGGGCAAAAGGGACTGGAGTCGATTATTTCCAGAAGCTAGAAGAAAGAAAAAAGCTCCAGGAGAATTTGATCACTGGGCTTCTGCTGGGAGTTTTCCAGTTGGTGGGACTGTCAAGGAGATGTTGTGATGACAGACATATAATCCTTACGACAGACTGGAATCTGGCTTTGAATGGTGCCTTCCATTCCCTAGATTGAGCCAAGCACTTGGCTCTGCAGCCAGTTACCAGCTGCCATTGCTGGGATGAAGGACTCTGCTTTCACCAACTACCGTCTCATATTTCTCTGGTATGCTTCAAAGCGGCCCAGAGAAAATTGAGGGTACAGGTGGCTATGGGCCAATTCAAATAGCTCCAACTGAAGTCATACGTAAATCCTTGATATGGAAATAGATGAGGTAATGACTACTGTAGGGGTCCTGGTGCATTTGGAAATTCTTCCAGAGCAAAAAAAGAAAGACGTTAATGTCCTATGTTATTGATGGGGAATGACATAGGACCAAGACAAACACCCAGAGAACTTAGGTTTTACAAAAAAAAAAAAAAAAGCATCAAAAATGATCAGAACAGTGACCTATTTAATGGCTTCAACATTAAATCTACCTCCTGCAGCTTTTTTTAAAAATTGGCCACTGCATGTGACAGTCCTGGGCTTTAGAAAGAGCAAAGAGAATGTACTCAGGAGTTTCCAACTCAGCTTAGGGTAGGTAGTATCCCCTCTAATGGGCCATCGGGAAGTATAGAAGCAACAGTCTGGCCCTGGTCTGAAAATCCACATTACTTTAAGAGACATAAAACTATATACCTATAGAAATACAATTTTCTACAAAACCAACTGAGATGGTACTGCCAAGAGTAGCTAGCTTAGCTGCCAATCCTCTGTGTTTGGCTCAGAAGAGCCTTCCATGTCGTGGCACTGTCTGCTCTGGGATTCCATTTTTAGATTAGACAGATAGAGGCATGAGAAATGGAGAGTTATTAAAAGCCAACATTATATAACCTTAAAGGCAGTCATTTGTGCAGCCTTATATTCCAGTATTACACATTTAATGAAAAAGAACCCGGTTGAGCTATGCTTGATCACATTCAAGGACTTGATAAAGAACAGAAGCCAGGAATGAAATAAACACCACAGCCGGGAATGTCACTTGGAGAGTTTTGGTTACCTCTGTAGAGGTTATGACCTAAAATGAATGCAATTTCTGAAACAGAGAATTTAGCTGGCAAGTACACAGCCATGAAACTAGTGACAGATGCTGGAAAGCCTCACATTACCCGTTGTTCCCCATCCTTCCATCCTAGCTGGCCTTAGTGCGTAGGCAGATCCGTTTGCATTGAGACATACTCAACAAGTAGGTAGTTTTCATTTAGACCTAGTAACAGTTTCTTTGCCTAAAGGATTTCTGGAATTTATTGACTAGACTCCTCACAATATCCATGTCTTAGAAAATGTGGGTGCAGCAGTTTTATTTTTTTACATGTCATTTTTATTTTAAATGCTTAGATTTTTAAATTATAAAAGTAGAACGTGCTTTTTATAAGAAGTTCTAGTACCACAGAAGAGTATCACATGCAAAGTCAAGCTGTCCCTCTCAGCTGGTGTAGTGTCCTCTGTCCCGCCCCCCAAGATAAACAGCGGGAATATCGAGAAACACTGTTGCTTGTATGTTATGTCAGAAATACTCTGTGCATATACAAGCCCCAATACACATAGAGGAATGCATTTATTTGTATACATATATGTGTATATGTCCTATACACACATATATTGCATAGGTTTAAGAAAACATTTTAGAAGCATGCTAGTCATCTGTGCCTGTGTAGTTAACACCAACAGACAAAGATAAGGTAACAGAAATTTTTCATTTATTCTTTGTTATTTTTACTGTTACTAAGCTTAGTTCTGTTACTGGAGCACTCCAATCGCACATGGCATTTGCTCTTGCCTGTGTCATAAAATCTATGGCCAAGAGGTCTTGTAATTGTTTTTGTTACCTTCCATGAAGCATGAAACCTACCTGAGCCCAGAGACTTGTTTATGCTATCTGTGGATCTCAAGTGGAGAGTTCCGTCCTCTGTGATGCTTAGACCCCTTTACGAGGCTGCGTTACAGGATTCACTCAGTAGGCTGCCTAATGATATCTAATTCTGGTAAGCTACCGCGAAAAGCCATAGTAACTTGGATATGGGTGCGGTCTGAGTAGCTAGGCTTCCTTCTAGTAGGAGTAGCTAATGAAATCACTGAGAACAGCATGATATTTTATGCAATTATGCTATTTAAAAATAAAATAGATGGTTGTTAAACTGGCTTGTCATAACCATCCAATAAAACTGCTAATTGCTCTACTTAAATGGATTATTTTCATTTTAGGGGGAAAAGGTAGAACGTCCATTAGAGTTTTCTAATTAACATTTATTTAGTATAAAATAACTTCTGCCCAGGTCTTAGTAGAACCATCTCTGAATATCTCAACTTTCTTATTCTCTAAATGCCATTCAGCTGATTTTTATAAGTCCTGTGGTTTTTCCTCTGCCCAGCCTCTCAGGCTGACTTTGGCTCCACCCCTTTTCTGTGTCCTGGTCATCACCCCATAGCTAGTCCCTCTGATTGTCTGCCCATGGCAATTGTCCTGCTCCTGGACTTTCTGCCACTGCCTTCAATGACTCTGAAACACAGTTGTCCGTCTCCCCCAGATGTTATGCTCAAAATGGATCAAAATGAAATTACTCTCTGGGACAAGTATCCCTTTTTCCTGAAGGACAAAGAGACTTCCACTGACCTTGATCAGCTTGTATATTTACAACAGCCCTTATTCTGAGAAGTAATCCCCCAGATCGATTTAGCAAATTTCTGTCATCGTCACACCACAAAAGCACCCAATCGTAGCAGCTGCTTCCACACCCAGCGATGTAAACAGTGCACTCCACGGAGTCACCTGGGTGACTGGATTATACGCACGTTATACCCCTACTGGCAGTCTGTGGATTCTAGACCATCTCCCCACAGTTTAGTAAGAAACCTAAAAATAGGAACTAAGCAAGGAATAGTGCTCCTGACAGTGTGCTTGCCCAGGACACCAAGAGTTACTGAACTGGTCCCCCCCAAAAAAGCAGAAAAAATAATTCTTAGGCTGTTGAAGCATTACATTTTAAAGCAGAGATTTGAATATTGGATGGTATCGTCATGGTGGACAGATTCTAGAGTCTCTTTATACATGCATTCATTCATTTCACCTGCAATCATCTGTTCACAGAATTGATCATACAATCATGTATTTAATCATTTATTGTGAAATACGTTTATCATTTACTCTGATGCAGGCACCGTACCAAGGATATAAGAATGAACGCAAGAGACAAAACTCTTGACCTCATGGAGCTCAGTCTAGGAGAACATACAAATTCCAATCTGATAAGCTCTGTACAGGAGAAGCCCATGGTACTAGGGGAGCATGCCCTGCAGGTCAGCTTTTGTTGTACCATCGTTCTTTAGCTAGCCGTATTTTAGTTCTATGAAACGAGAATATGAAAGAAGAAATAGTTCGCATTCGCTTTTCCTTAGGGTCTTGGCACTGTTCTTAAAAAATGGATTTGAAACCAAGACTTTAAGATGAGACTTAGAAACACGACTAAAATGAGACCCAAAACTGTTTATCCTATTTCTCAAGGACAGAAGTAGGAACAAGAGGCAGAACTTGCAGTGGATTTTGACCGAGTATAAAGGTGAAGCATAAATATCGTCCAACAGCAGAGTGGGCCCAGAATTAGAAACTCGTAGTCATGGGGAGTGTTTAAGCAGAGGCTACATGACCCCCGGGAGGGGTGTTGTGACTCGGGACGTGAACCTGAGGGGGCTGGATTAGATTCTGGGAGTTTTTTAAACGTTCTTTTAAAGTGACTTTGTTGAATGGCAGGGTTTCATTTTAAAATTTTATAAAAATCTTGACTTTAAATCTTTTAAAACATCACTTTGTAACAGAGTCTCTAAAGAGGATGACATTTAGTTATCATCTAAAAATCTCAAAACTAAGCATGAATTTAAGAGCTAATGAAAAGAAAGCATACTAAGAGGTATAAGTTACTCCAAAACACTTCTGGAAGCATTATGGATTTTCATGAATATTCTTAGACATTCTTAAGTAAAGTCCTATTACAAATCTGTTTTACTATCCATTCAATATAAAAAAGTGCTGTGATTTGATATTCTTAGAATTAAATGTAATCTGGTATAACCACAGAAGAAAATTCTGCCTAAAATATATTTGGGGTCCAAGTAAATGTAATTGAAAGGCAACCATGGAAAGTGCCTTGGCTTCTGCTACTGGCATGATAATTACAAGGGAGGGTTTACCCATGGAAATGAGAAAGCGATGATTCTGGGTTTTACCCATTTTCCATAGTTTCAGTATTTTGAGCCAAATGGCATCTGACATGGGAGACTTTAGTGATGGGAACAACTGAAACTATCTTGTTTCGCAATCATTTAGTGCATATAGGCTTCAATAAAAATGATTTCAACAACTCAAATCTGTACAATTTATTAGTAACAATTTCGGTAATTTTAGACTGTTACTGCTTTAGCATTTTGATGCATTTTTGACACTTTTGAGCTTCAGTACAAAGCCCTGAGGTGGATAATGCAGATAGGGCATTTGAAATGAATAAATGGAATCTCAGAGCAATGAATTCAACTAACACAGATGCAGGTAGTAAGTGGCAGAACTACAGCACAACTGAGATCTTTAGATATTACCGACTAACGTGTCTACAATAGATGTTTTCTAAGTGATTTTCCACCATTGCTTGCAACGCTACTTTACATCCATCATTCAGTTTTCCATCATTTAGAAGGTGAATCCTTGAAAAAATATTTACCTAAGATTCCACAGCGTGGGTTGGTTAGGACTGAGGGAGAATATGGTGTGAAAAATTTAGGATTTTTGCTCTCAGACGCTTATCAGCTTGGAAATATTTCAAGGGGAAAAAAAGGGCAAATATTTTGGTACCGGGATGGATTTCACGAAATAACACTGAAGGGGACTTCCTGGCTTCTCTACTTTGTGATTCTCAGCATTTTAAAATGTTGGTATTATTTTCTCTCCTTGGAAGCCACTATTGGAATAATATTATTACAGAACTCTGCACCAGAAAGTGTTGAAATGGTCTTGCCATTCAAGATCCCATTGCTTGACGTTTGGGGTGGGTATACAAGGCTAAATCCATCATACACAGTCACATACGCAGAGGTCCGATGCACCTATGGGAAGATGCCACGCTTGAGGTAGAGAGAACGGACGGGCCTGAGATATCCTTCTGTTCTGAACCTTGTATTTACAAGGCCCCTCTGTGAGCAGTTTGATGAATACGTAGAAGAGGGGTGTTTGATCTGGGAAGCAGCCGAATTTGGATTGGGAATAGGAACGTTTGGAGGAGATGTGGCTTAACTAGGACTGCGAGGTTCAAGTTCTGTAGGGCGGACAGTTTGCAGAAGAAAACAAGGACAGACCAGATCACAACAGACAGGGAGAGGAGGCGCTTTATTTCTTATGTAAGGCTTTCGTTTTCCCTAAACACTACATCCAGAAAAGTGGATTGGGCTTTCCAACAGTGAACTTATCGCAGCGAGTATTTCTTCTAGTATGTAAGTGAAAATTGAACAACCAGATCAGGGATCATGTTAAAGCAAACTGCTTGGACTAAAAGACATCTGTGATGTTTTCCAGGTTTTGATTTCTGTGATTTTGGACTGGGGCAGAACTCAGCCAGAGCCCCTTTTCTCAGGTTCCTGCCGTATAGATGCAATGAAAGCGTTTTTGTAAAAACAGCAGACATTGTAAATATATCCCAGATCATTTAGAAGCCGGTATTTCATGACCCTAAAAGAAATCTGCTTTGCTTACACACACATACACCCACCACTGTTTGCCAATTCCCAAATCTCCTGAATAAGATATGTTTCTACAAAGGCGTAACAGTCACAAGTTCAGGAACTGAAGTGAAAACAAAGGATCTAGTGTTCAGTTTCCTACTTTCTACCCATTTTTTGTTTGGGGTGTGCAGTTGGGACTGGGGCTTGGAGAAGGGGGCAGAAGATCCCTGTATTTTCTGGTACAAAAAAACATGGAGGCAATTTTTATAACTTACTGTCATGAATTAGAGCTCAACCTCATATCCCTAGACTAATGTTCTGTGATGTTTCTGCCTGTGAACTAGTGTTAATTGCCATCCTTCCCTTACTTCCATGAGCTCCTAGATTCCAGGTTGGCTGCATGGGGGTGGGAGTCATTCTTGAGGTCGCCTTGAAAAGCAGGCCCATATCTGGAGTCTCGCTCAGGGAACTGCTCCACCCCACCTTGTCCCCCGCCCCTCCTGCCTCTATCTCGGGAAGGTGAGAAAAAACAGTAATGGGGGAAAAAATTCTCAAGTGTAGTACAATAATAAGGCTCTTAGTCTTAAATTGCCATGGTGACCCACAAATAAATAATATGTCCCTCAGCAAACTTTGATCCTCATGAAAAGCAAATTCAGAAGATACAGAAAAAAAGTGAACTTGTTTAGAGTGGCTTCAAGGAGTATCAGTTGTGAAATTTTCAACATATGCTGCTTAGAAGAATTAGATTATGTCTGGAATTTAGGGGAAAACAGGACTCTGCTAATAGAAAGCACTTTCTAGTAGAGCTTTCCAAAGGACTGGCTTGATTTTGAAGGAGTTTCTCTAAGTGTTCATTAGGAGGTTAGACCACAGACTTATGCAGATCTATGATAAAATTTGAGAAAAATAAGGACAACTTAGGAAGTTTTTCATAATCCTTACAAATTCTGAGACTATATAACCTTTCCTCTTAAGAATTACAGAGATAGGAGATGTTTACAAATTGTAAAAATAAACAGATGACAGCCATAAATTGGTTTATCCTATATTTTGCTTTAAATTTATGAGTAATTTCTCTCAAATAGGTTAGTGAGATTTATCAACTTTTAAGATAGAGCTTAGCTTTGATATTTACTGCAACTTGTGTAATGAATCCAAATGGTTCCCAGCCTTTTGGGTTTTATTAACAGTAACATCTTCCATCCCCTGCCCCCCTCCTCCATTGGTTGGACTGAGGCTTTGATGACATGTATAATTTCCAATGCAACTGGAACCTAGATTGATGCTTGCTAACATCCTGATTGTGGGCTGGGAAGTGTGGGGTTCTTGCCATCCTGGGGAGTGAGATTTGGAAATTTTATAGACAAAATATTCTAGCACAATAGAATATTTTGCAAAACACATCTTTGATAAGTTAGGGTTCACATTAGTCTCAGTTAAAGGTTAGCTAGGCTGTTTGTTTCTTTTTAATTACCAATAATTAAGTTGACAGCCATGAATCTGCGTATTATATGGACTACAGCTGATTGAAAATGAGGAAAACCCTTCCTGTAAAGAAATAGAGGACAATCTCAGTTCCATAAGAATGAATATATTTCAGTTAATTTGATTCCTGAGTGGGAAAAAGTTCCTGGGCACCCACAGTGCCCTTGCCTGTGGGTAGTCCACTCTCAAAGGCTGTATCTGTAGGAAGAGTTGCAGTCCCATTATAAAGGGCTCTTTCATAATTTCTGATTCTGCCCTATCACATCCCAGAGCCATGCTTTTGCAAAGCTGCCAGCTGGCAGGTGGAATCCAAAAAAGAGTAGCATCTGTGGCAGGAGGATGATGAAGTTTTATTTCCAGGTGAAGTAGGATCCAGATAATATGAAATGGAGGGAGGGTGGGTGGGAAGGGTGGGGTGGGGAAGAATGGAGTTTTTTTGTAACAAAGTCATAAAGTATTTTTCCCTAATTTTCTTGCATTTCCTATTTATACAAAGTATCTTGATCACTGTGTTGCTCTACAGAGATTTTCAATGGAATTAATTTGGGAGACTGAACTAATCTCTGAAAAAGAAATGACTAGTTACAGTTACTTTTTGGACACTTTTTCTGTATTGTGAATTGTGTGGAAATGTATAGAATAAAAATTAGAACTACAATTAGTTTCTTTTCTTTGGTTACTGGCTGTTACATGGAGTTGGTGTGAATATTATCTTTTAGGGGGTTAAGTTAGATTTTCAAAATTGGGAGGTAAGCAAAGAGTTGGCTGTCTGGGAAGGCAGAAACTAAAAGAGACCTCTGATAAAGCAGAAATTCTTTTTTAAATGACTTCTGCTTTCAAGATGGACTAACAGAGGCCAGATTTACTCTCCCAACTGAATAAAAAAAACATTCTGTATATAAAACAATAATTGTTAAGACACTGGAACTCAGGCAAAAAAAAGACAATAATCCCTGGTTGATGAGAATCAAATAAGATGAGCTCTATGATTTCTCCATTTTACAGACTTCAGAGAGTTTCCTGGCAGTAGCTCAGGGAGGGGAAATTGAGGGAGAGCCTGGCAGATTTCCTAAGTTGGGGAGACAGAGCTGAGCGCTTGGGAGACCAAGGCAGCTAGAGCTCATGGCGCCCAGTATTAGAGAAGAGAGATCTGAACAGAGAGATAACCCCAGAGATCTGCAGAGGCCCCCCACTCAATTAGTCAGTAAAATACTTATCAGTGTATGCTAGTGAGGAAACTACCTGAGACTGGAGAAAGAACCACCCAAATTGATGATGAGGAACAGTAACCAGCTCACACAAGGCTGGGAATAATGCCTGTTACTGTCTACCCAGCTTTTATTTCTTAACAAAACATTACAGTCTCCTGTGTTGTCCCACTTCAGTTCCATTTCCTGCCACTCTCTGGTCACAGAGGCAACCAAGAAGATTTTGTGTGAATCTTAGCACATTCCCATCTTTTCTCCCTTCTTCCCCTTCTCAACATCTGTTAACTATATTGCCTGTTACAGATGTAAACTTTTATACCCTGTCTGGTACCAGTATTAGAAGTTCTATGTGTTGCCCAATTTTATCCTAAGAGTTGGAAGCAGGGGCATGGAGTGTCACTAGCCTGGCATGTTAGTATGCACTGCAGAGGGTCATAGTGTGTGACAATCACACTTTCCTGAAACCACTCAAGACCATGACCCCAATGCCAGTGAAAGTCAATGTTCCTTCATCTGGATCAAAGAATTTCACTTTTCTGACTTTTTTTGGATTGCTCTGCCTTCATATTTAGACTCTTCGATTTTGTTTTTATGAATTTCTTTCTCTTGGTGTTCATTATTTATCTCTGTTCTTGTTGAAAGATAAAACACACACATACACACGTAATTTTTAAAAAATACGTCCCTAGTATCATCTAGCTCCCTGATATTTCTTGGAATCCATTCCATTCTTTCTCGTGAAGGCATCCTTCTCAGAGTCCACTGGCTTCCTGTTCTAATTCCGATGAACTGACCAATTATCTCCTTAGGACGTTCTCCTTCTGGGCTTCTGCATTTGTCTTGTCACTTCTTGATGCCCACATGTATCTTAGTTTCTTGGTGTGAAGTATAGCCACAAATTGCTTATTAAAACTAGGAACTAGGGAAATAAATTTTTGAGTTCTTGCATATCTGAAAATGTCTCTCTTATCTTTTACTTAGAGCTTGTCTGTCTTTGGAATTCTGGTTCCAAAGTCATTTTTCATTAGAAATGCAGAGAATCTTAATGAGGAAAAAGAAGATCATGTGCTTTGTGAAAAGTAGAAGTTCATTCACGGATAGATTAAAATCACAGAGTCACATGTTAGGGTAGTAAAATGACTCCAGATAGCAAGTCCAGCAACTGCACCGTGCAGAGGAGAAAACTGTGGCTTCCAAGAGATTAAAACACTGCCCAAGATCACATAGCTAACTAGTGACAGGGAGAGTTCACCAAAGCTCAGGGACTTCTCATCTGCAACATGTGTCACATGCAATGTTCAAATGCTTTAGATTCCAGCTGAAGGGGCTATGAGGATGAAACAGATACTCGTGGTAGAAGAGAATACACTGGATTCCAGCCCCAGCTCTGCTCCAGAGGAGCCAGGTATGTTTCTTGCCTTCCCTGGGCCCGAGTTTCCTAATCTGTAAACAAGACTGTACAACTGATGGTCTCTGGGCCTCTTTCTTCTCTCAAGTGGTGGGATTCTCTGATGGGAATCTTTTTTATAGACGATTCATTATAAAGATGAAAAAGTGTCAAAATGATCACTGTTCAAAGCCCTCACTTTGGAAACTGCTAAAGCCTCCCCCCAAATTTACCATTTGAGTAGTATTTGCCCCAGCCGCACAGCACAGGGAGATCAGCTCGGTGGTGTGTGACCACCTGGAGGGGTGGGATAGGGAGGGTGGGAGGGAGGGAGATGCAAGAGGGAAGAGATATGGGAACATGTGTATATGTATAACTGATTCACTTTGTTATAAAGCAGAAACTAACACACCATTGTAAAGCGATTATGCTCCAATAAAGATGTTTAAAAAAAAATCTAAAATGTCTTTTTATAAGACATCCACGGCTTCAACCCCACACCTGTTGTAGGATTCAATCCTTGGAATTTTCTGTGTGTGTTTATTCCCAGAGATCGATACAGCAAGCCATGGGTTGCTAGTTCCTCAAATCTACAGGCTATCACTTCAAAGGTGTAAAGATAATTAGCTCAGTTTCATACAGATGGAAAGGACCAGAACTTACACAGAGGACAGATGCTTAATATCCATTATGTGTTACAACTACATGGAGGATATGGTCTTGATAACAAGGAAGGATGTTTCTCCTTCACCGCTCGATCTAATTAGGTCATGGTGGGTTTCTTTTCTGCTTGGCATTTCCTGAACCAGTGTGGACAGTCATGGATTTGGCACCTATGTTGCTGGTTAGAAACTGGGTGAACTTGTTCACGTAGCTCTCTCTTTCGGAACCTCAGTTTTCTCATCAGAAATATAGAAAACACCACCAACAACCAAATGGAATTGTTATGGACATTAAATGAGATATTGCTAGAAAAATATTTAGAACAATGCCTAGCACGTAGTAAGAACTCAGTAAGTTACACCTATGAAAATATGTTGGGGATGATTACATTGAAGAAATGCATATTATCATATCTGTAGCCCTGTTCTTTGCACTGTGGGGCAGGGGACAGGTAAAATGCTCTCACCTTGGAGCAGTTAATTCATTAAATCCAGTTGGTCTGACATTGAAGTCCTAACATTAAGTTTGCCTCAGTCCTTTTTATTCCCTGTAGCTTGTAAGCATGTCTTTAAAATTAAAGATATAAAACTTTGACAGTGATAAGGTACAACTCTGAAAACTTAGACTGAGAAAAAAATGTGCAAGAAATACACCAAAAAGTTTGAAGTGGAGAGGAGAGAGACAAGATGGTGGAGTAGAAGGGCCTTGAGCTACCCTCTTCTCATGAGCACACCAAAATCATAACCGAAGGCTGAGCAACCATCAATAAAAAAGGCCAAATCCACCAAAAAAAAAAAAGACATTCTACATGCAAAGACACAAAGAAGAAACCACAACAAAACGGTAGGAGGGGCACATCTGCAATACAATCAAATCCCATACTACCTGGATGGGTGACCCACAAACAGGAGAATGATATTGCAGAAGTTCTCCCACAGCAGTGAGAGCTCTGAACCCCATGCCAGGCTCCCCAGCCCAGGAGTCTGGCACTGGGAGCAGAAGCCCCCAGCGCCAGTGGGTTTGATTGTAGGAGCTCCACAGGCCTGGGGGAGCAGTGACTCTATAGGAGCCTGGGCCAGACCTACCTGCTGGTGTCAGAGGGTCTCCTGTGGAGACAGGGGTTGGCTGTGGCTCTCGCTGGTATCATGAAAGCTGGCAGTGGACATAGCAGGGAGTGTTTACCTACACGAACTCTGGCTGCATGCAGCCATCTTGGGCCATTGGCATGGAGACCTGGCCCCACCCAACAGCCTGCTCGCTCCCGTGCTGGGACACCTCAGGCCAAACAACCGACAGGGTGGAATACAGCCCCAGTCATCAGCAGACAGGCTGCCTTACAGAATTCTTGAGCCCACAGCTACCTCTAGACACACCCATTGACACAGCCCTGCCCACCAGAGGGCCAAGACCCAGCTGCACCCACCCACCAGTGGACAGGCACCAGCCCCTCCACCAAGAAGCCTGCACAAGCCTCTAGACCAGCCTCACCCACCAGGGGGCAGACACCAGAAGCAAGAAAAGCATGATCTGCCAGCCTGTGGAACTGAGTCTGCAAACACAGGTCAGCACCTACAGTGGAACTAGCTGGTCCCTGGCCCTAGATGGTAAGAGAGAGTGTACTGCTGGGGCACACAGGACATCCCCTACAGAGGGTGACTTCTCCAAGGTCAACACACATAACTAACCCACTGTATACATAAAAATACAAATAGAGTTTTAAACAAAATGAGTGTGCAAAGGAATATGTCCCAGGTGAAGGAACAAAATAAAAACCCAGAAGAACTAAGTGAAGTGGACATAGGCAGTCTACCCAAGAAAGAGTTCAGAGTAATGATCATAAAGATGAACCAGGAACTTGGGAAAGGAATGGATGCACAGACTGACAAGTTACAAGAAATTTTTAGCAAAGAGAATATATAAAGAGCAAAAAAGAGTTGAAGAATACAATAACTGAAATGAAAAAATACACTAGAAGGAATCAATAGTAGAATAAATGAGGCAGAAGAATGGATAAGTGAGCTGGAAGACAGAGTGGTGGAAATCACTGCCATGGAACAGAATAAAGAAAAAAGAATGAAAAAAAATGAGGACAGTTTAAGAGACCTCTGGGATGTCAAATGCGCCAACATTTGCATTATAGGGGTCCCAGAAGGAGAAGAGGGAGAGAAAAGAGCCTGAAAAAATATTTGAAGAGATAATAGCTGAAAAATTTCCTAACATGGGAAAAGAAACAGTCACCAAAGTCCAGGAAGCACAGAGTCCCATACAGGATGAACACAAGGAGGAACACACCAAGACACATAATCATCAAACTGACAAAAATTAAAGACAAAGAGAAAACATGTAAAGAAACAAGAGAAAAGCAAAAAATAACATACAAGGGAACCCCCATAAGACTATCAGCTGATTTTTCAGCAGAAACTCTGCAGGCCAGAAGGGAGTGGCATGATATATTTAAAGAGATGAAAGGGAAAAACTTACAACCAAGAAAACTCTACCCAACGAGGCTCTCAGATTTGACAAATAAATCAAAAGCTTTACAGAAAAGCAAAAACTAAAAGAATTCAGCACCACCAAACCAGCTTTACAACAAATGCTAAAGGAACCTTCCTAGGCAGAAAAGAAAATGCCACAACTAGATACAAGAAAATTATGAAATGGGAAAGCTCACCCGTAAAGGCAAACATACAGTAAAGGTAGGAAATCATTCACACACAAATATGCTATCAAAACCAGTAATCTTGAGAGGAGGAGAGTACAAACGGAGGATACTTGAAATGCATTTGAGACACACACGTCTGCCACCAGGCACCAGGAAAAGCCCCTACGAGGGCTGGCCTTCTCATGCCTGCTGAGAGTACCTGCCTGCAGGTACTAGGAAAGGCCTCCACCAAGGCTGATCCTCTCCTAATGGCCACCAGGCACTAGGCAAGGCTCACTCCTATGGCCGTCAGCTGCCCAGCACACATCCTCACTAGTGGGACCAGATATTTCACGGCCACTGGCTACCCCCCCACTCACCTGTCACCCCTGGGGCTCCTGTGATCCCAGCAGCCATGCCACCTCCATGTCCTGTCTTCAGCGGGGCAGACCCGAGTGCTCCAAGGTAGCCTCAGGAGCAGACCGCTGTGGGTGGCCAAAATACAGAGCTGGGGCTAAAACCACAGCTGAGCCCCAGGGGTGAGCTGACTAAGGAAGAAGAACAAAAATCTTTCCATGCAGCTGCACATGCCACAGATTAAAGCCCTGTGATCAGCATGGTAAACCCTGCATATACGGAATATCTGAACGGACAATGAGTGTTCCCACAGCTGATACCAATCTATGGAGGCAAGCACATGCAAGAGTTGGGCCAGGTCAGAGTAAGAGCTGCACCCACAGCAGGTCCAGAGACCTACCTAGAGGTGCTGGAGGGCCTCCTAGGGAGGCGGAGGTTGGCTGTGACTCACAGTGGGGGCAAGGATACTGAAAGCTGAGACCCCAGGAAATTATTATTATTGCTATTTTTTTAATGTTTTCTTTTGTTCTGTTGTTTTTTAATTGTTTTTAAATTTTTTTTTTATTAAAAATTTTTTGGAAAGGAGAAGGGGAAGATGGCGGAAGAGTAAGACGCGGAGATCACCTTCCTCCCCACAGATACATCAGAAATACATCTATACATGGAACAACTCCTACAGAACACCCACTGAACGCTGGCAGAAGACCTCAGACCTTCCAAAAGGCAAGAAACTCCCCACATACCTGGGTAGGGCAAAAGAAAAAATAAACAGAGACAAAAGGATAGAGACAGGACCTGCACCAGTGGGAGGGAGCTGTGAAGGAGGAAAGGTTTCCACACACTAGGAAGCCCCTTTGCAGGCGGAGACTGCGGGTGGTGGAGGGGGTAAGCTTCGGAGCCGCGGAGGAGAGCACAGCCACAGGGATGCGGAGGGCAAAGTAGAGAGATTCCCGCACAGAGGATCGGTGCCGATCGGCACTCACCAGCCCGAGAGGCTTGTATGCTCCCCCGCCGGGGTGGGCGGGGCTGGGAGCTGAGGCTCAGGCTTCGGAGGTCGGATCCCAGGGAGAGGACTGGGGTTGGCGGCGTGAACACAGCCTGAAGGGGTTAGTGCTCCACGGCTAGACGGGAGGGAGTCCGGGGAAAAGTCTGGACCTGCCTAAGAGGCAACAGACTTTTTCTTCCCTCTTTGAATCCTGGTGCACGAGGAGAGCGGATTAAGAGCGCTGCTTAAAGGAGCTCCAGAGACAGGCGCGAGCCACGGCAATCAGCGCGGACCCCAGAGACGCGCATGAGACGCTAAGGCTGCTGCTGCCGCCACCAAGAAGCCTGTGTGCGAGCACAGGTCACTATCTACACCCCTCCTCCGGGAGCCTGTGCAGCCCGCCACTGCCAGGGTCCCAGGAACCAGGGACAACTCCCCCAGGGAGAACACACGGCGCGCCTCAGGCTGGTGCAACGTCACGCAGCCTCTGCCGCCGCAGGCCCGCCCCTCACGCCGTGCCCCTCCCTACCCCCGGCTTGAGTGAGCCAGAGCCCCCGAATCAGCGGCTCCTTTAACCCCGTCCTGCCTGAGCGAAGAACAGACGCCCTCAGGCGACCTACACGCAAAGGTGGGGCCAAATCCAAAGCTGAGCCCAGGGAGCTGTGAGAACAAAGAAGAGAAAGGGAAATCTCTCCCAGCAGCCTCAGGAGCAGCGGATTAAAGCTCCACAATCAACTTGATGTACTTGCATCTGTGGAATACCTGAATAGACAACGAATCATCCCAAATTGAGGAGGTGGACTTCGGGAGCAAGATATATTATGTTTTCGCCTTTTCTGCTTTTTGTGAGTGTGTACGTGTATGCTTCTGTGTGAGATTTTGTCTGTATAGCTTTGCTTTCACCATTTGTCCTAGGGTTCTGTGCGTCCATTTTTGTTTTTTTATTACTTAAAAAAATTTTTTTTCTTAATAATTATTTTTTATTTTAATAACTATTTTATTTTATCCTCTTACCTTCTTTCTTTCTTTCCTTCTCTTTCTTTCTTTCTCTCTCTCTCTCTCCCTCTCTCTCTTTCTTTCTTTCTACTTTTCCTCCCTTTTATTCTGAGCCGTGTGGATGAAAGGTTCTTGGTGCTGCAGCCAGGAGTCAGTGCTGTGCCGCTGACATGGGAGACCCAACTTCAGGACACTGGTCCATAAGAGACCTCCCAGCTCCACGTAATATCAAACGGCAAAAATCTCCCAGAGATCTCCATCTCAACACCAACACCCAGCTTCACTCAGCGACCAGCAAGCTACAGTGCTGGACACCCTATGCCAAACAACTAGCAAGACAGGAACACAACCCCACCCATTAGCAGAGAGGCTGCCTAAAATCATAGTAAGTCCACAGACACCCCAAAACACACCACCAGACGTGGACCTGCCCACCAGAAAGACAAGATCCAGCCTCATCCACCAGAACACAGGCACTAGTCCCCTCCACCAGAAGGACTACACAACCCACTGAAACAAACTTAGCCACTGGGGGCAGACACCAAAAACAACGGGAATTAAGAACTGCAGCCTGCAAAAAGGAGACCCCAAACACAGTAAGATAAGCAAAATGAGAAGACAGAGAAACACACAGCAGATGAAGGAGCAAGATAAAAATGCACCAGACCTAACACATGAAGAGCAAATAGGCAGTCTACCTGAAAAAGAATTCAGAATAATGATAGTAAAGATGATCCAAAATCTTGGAAATAGAATAAATGCAAGAAACATTTAACAAGGACCTAGAAGAACTAAAGAGGAAACAAGCAACGATGAACACCACAATAAATGAAATTAAAAATACTCTAGAAGGGATCAATAGCAGAATAACTGAGACAGAAGAACGGATAAGTCACCTGGAAGATAAAATAGTGGAAATAACTACTGCAGAGCAGAATAAAGAAAAAAGAATGAAAAGAACTGAGGACAGTCTCAGAGACCTCTGGGACAACATTAAATGCTCCAACATTCGAATTATAAGGGTCCCAGAAGAAGAAGAGAAAAAGATAGGGACTGAGAAAATATTTGAAGAGATTATAGTTGAAAACTTCCCTAATATGGGAAAGGAAACAGTTAATCAAGTCCAGGAAGCACAGAGAGTCCATACAGGATAAATCAAAGGAGAAACACACCAAGACACATATTAATCAAACTATAAAAAATTAAATACAAAGAAAACATATTAAAAGCAGCAAGGGGGGCTACCCTGGTGGCACAGTGGTTGAGAGCCCGCCTGCCAATACAGGGGACACGGGATTGTGCCCAGGTCTGGGAAGACCCCACATGCTGCGGAGTAGCTAGGCCCATGAGCCATGGCTGCTGAGCCTGCGCGTCCGGAGCCTGCGCTCCACAACGGGAGAGGCCACAACAGTGAGAGGCCTGCGTACCACAAAAAAAAAAAAAAAAAAGCTGCAAGGGAAAAACAACAAATAACACACAAGGGAATCCCCATAAGGTTAACAGCTGATCTTTCAGCAGAAACTCTGCAAGCCAGGAGGGACTGGCAGGACATATTTAAAGTGATGAAGAAGAAAAACCTACAACCAAGATTACTCTACCCAGCAAGGATCTCATTCAGATTTCATGGAGAAATTAAAAGCTTTACAGACAAGGAAAAGCTGAGAGAGTTCAGCACCACCAAACCAGCTTTACAACAAATGCTAAAGGAACTTCTCTAGGCAAGAAACACAAGAGAAGGAAAAGACCTACAATAACAAACCCAAAACAATTAAGAAAATGGGAACAGGAACATATATATTGATAATTACCTTAAATGTAAATGGATTAAATGCTCCCACCAAAAGACACAGACTGGCTGAATGGGTACAAAAACAAGACCCATATATATGCTGTCTACAAGAGACCCACTTCAGACCTAGGGACACATACAGACAGAAAGTGAGGGGATGGAAAAAGATATTCCATGCAAATGGAAATCAAAAGAAAGCTGGAGTAGCAATTCTCATATCAGACAAAATAGACTTTAAAATAAAGAGTATTACAAGAGACAAGAAGGACACTACATAATGATCAAGGGATTGATCCAAGAAGAAGATATAACAATTGTAAATATTTATGCCCCCAATATAGGAGCACCTCAATACATAAGGCAAATACTAACAGCCATAAAAGGGGAAATCGACACATTCACAGTAGGGGACTTTACACCCCACTTTCACCAATGGACACATCATCGAAAATGAAAATAAATAAGGAAACACAAGCTTTAAATGATACATTAAACAAGATGGGCTTAATTGATATTTATAGGACATTCCATCCCAAAACAACAGAATACACATTTTTCTCAAGTGCTCATGGAACATTCTCCAGGATAGATCATATCTTGGGTCCCAAATCAAGCCTTGGTAAATTTTTTTTTTCTTTTTTTGTGGTACACGGGCCTCTCACTGTTGTGGCCTCTCCCGTTGCGGAGCACAGGCTCTGGAAGCACAGGCTCAGCAGCCATGGCTCACGGGCCTAGCCACTCCGCGGCATGTGGGATCTTCCTGGACCGGGGCACGAACCCATGTCCCCTGCATCGGCAAGCGGACTCTCTCAACCACTGCGCCACCAGGGAAGCCCAAGCCTTGGTAAATTTAAGAAAACTGAAATCATATCAAGTATCTTTTATGACCACAACGCTATGAGACTAGATATCAATTACAGGAACAGATCTGTAAGAAATACAAACACATGGAGGCTAAACAATACACTACTTAATAACGAAGTGATCACTGAAGAAATCAAAGAGGAAATAAAAAAATACCTAGAAACAAATGACAATGGACACATGAAGATGCAAAACCTATGGGATGCAGCAAAAGCAATTATAAGAGGGAAGTTTATAGCAATACAATCCTACCTTAAGAAACAGGAAACATCTTGAATAAACAACTTAACCTTGCACCTAAAGCAATTAGAGAAAGAAGAACAAAAAATCCCCAAAGTTAGTAGAAGGAAAGAAATCATAAAGATCAGATCAGAAATAAACGAAAAACAAATGAAAGAAACGATAGCAAAGATCAATAAAACTAAAAGCTGGTTCTTTGAGAAGATAAACAAAACTGATAAACCATTAGCCAGACTCATCAAGAAAAAAAGGGAGAACTAAAATCAATAGAATTAGAAATGAAAAAGAGAAGTAACAACTGACACTGCAAAAATACAAAAGACCATAAGCGATTACTACAAGCAATTCTGTGCCAATACAATGGACAACCTGGAAGAAATGGACAAATTCTTAGAAATGCACAACCTGCCAAGGCTGAATCAGGAAGAAACAGAAAATATAAACAGACCAATCACAAGCACTGAAATTGAAACTGTGATTAAAAATCTTCCAACAAACAAAAGCCCAGGACCAGATGGCTTCACAGGCGAATTCTATCAAACATTTAGAGAAGAGCTAACACCTATCCTTCTCAAACTCTTCCAAAATATAGCAGAGGGAGGAACACTCCCGAGCTCTTTCTATGAGGCCACCATCACCCTGATACCAAGACCAGACAAAGATGTCACAAAGAAAGAAAACTACAGGCGAATATCACTGATGAACATAGATGCAGAAATCCTCAACAAAATACTAGCAAACAGAATCCAACAGCACATTAAAAGGATCATACACCATGATCAAGTGGGGTTTATTCCAGGAATGCAAGGATTCTTCAATATACGCAAATCAATCAACGTGATACACCATATTAACAAATTGAAGGATCAAAACCATATGATCATCTCAATAGATGCAGAGAAACCTTTCAACAAAATTCAACACCTTATGATAAAAACCCTGCAGAAAGTGGGCATAGAGGGAACTTTCCTCAACATAATAAAGCCAATATATGACAAACCCACAGCCAACATCGTCCTCAATGGTGAAAAACTGAAACCATTTCCACTAAGATCAGAAAGAAGACAAGGTTGCCCACTCTCACCATTCTTATTCAACATAGTTTTGGAAGTTTTAGCCACAGCAATCAGAGAAGAAAAGGAAATAAAAAGAATCCAAATCGGAAGAGAAGAGTAAAGCTGTCACTGTTTGCAGATGACATGATTCTATACATAGAGAATCCTAAAGATGCTACCAGAAAACTACTAGAACTAATCAATGAATTTGGTAAAGTAGCAGGATACAAAATTAATGCACAGAAATCTCTGGCATCCCTATACACTAATGATGAAAAATCTGAAAGTGAAATCAAGAAAACACTCCCATTTACCATTGCAACAAAAAGAATAAAATATCTAGGAATAAACCTACCTAAGGAGACAAAAGACCGCATGCAGAAAATTATAAGACACTGATGAAAGAAATTAAAGATAATACAAATAGATGGAGAGATATACCATCTTCTTGGATTGGAAGAATCAACATTGTGAAAATGACTCTACTACCCAAAGCAATCTACAGATTCAATGCAATCCCTATCAAACTACCACTGGCATTTTCCACAGAGCTAGAACAAAAAACTTCACAATTTGTATGGAAACACAAAAGACCCCGAATAGCCAAAGCAATCTTGAGAACGAAAAATGGAGCTGGAGGAATCAGGCTCCCTGACTTCAGACTATACTACAAACCTACAGTAATCAAGACAGTATGGTACTGGCACAAAAACAGAAAGATAGATCAATGGAACAGGATAGAAAGCCCAGAGATAAACCCACGCACATATGGTCACCTTATCTTTGATAAAGGAGGCAGGAATGTACAGTGGAGAAACGACAGCCTCTTCAGTAAGTGGTGCTGTGAAAACTGGACAGCTACATGTAAAAGTATGAGATTAGAACACTCCCTAACACCATACACATAAATAAGCTCAAAATGGATTAAAGACCTAAATGTAAGGGCATAAAATATCAAACTCTTTGAGGAAAACATAGGCAGAACACTCTGACATAAATCACAGCAAGATCCTTTTTGACCCACCTCCTAGAGAAATGGAAATAAAAACAAAACTAAACAAATGGGACCTAATGAAACTTCAAAGCTTTTGCACAGCAAAGGAAACCATAAACAAGACCAAAAGACAACCCTCAGAATGGGAGAAAATATTTGCAAATGAATCAACTGACAAAAGATTAATCTCTAAAATATACAAACAGCTCATGGAGCTCAATATCAAAAAAACAAACAATCCAATCAAACAATGGGTGGAAGAACTAAACAGACATTTCTCCAAAGAAGACATACAGATGGCCAACAGGCACACGAAAAGATACTCAACATCGCTAATTATCAGAGATGTGCAAATCAAAACCACAATGAGGTATCACCTCACACTGGTCAGAACGGCCATCATCAAAAAATCTACAAACAATAAATGCTGGAGAGAGTGTGGAGAAAAGGGAACCCTCTTACACTGTTGGTCGGAATGTAAAGCAATACAGCCACTGTGGAAAACATTATGGAGCTTCCTTAAAAAACTAAAAATAGAACTACCATATGATCCAGCAATCCCACTACTGGGCATATACCCAGAGAAAACCATAAGTCAAAGAGACACGTGTGGGACTTCCCTGGTGGTCCAGTGGGTAAGACTCCATGCTCTCAATGCAGGGGACCCAGGTTCAATCCCTGGTTGGGGAACTAGATCCCACATGCATGCTGCAATAGTCCACATGCCACAACTAAGAGTCTGCATGCTGCAATAGAAGTCTGCATGCTGCAACTAAGAAGTCTGCATGCTGCAACTAAGACGTATGCATGGTGCAATTAAAGATCCAGCATGCCACAATGAAGACCTGGCACAGCCTAAATAAATAAGACACATGCACCCCAATGTTCATTGAGGCACTATTTACAATAGCCATGACATGCAAGCAACCTAAATGTCCATCAGTAGAGGAATGAATAAAGAAGATGTGGTACATATATACAATGGAATATTACTCAGTTGTAAAAAGGAATGAAATTGGGTCATCTGTAGAGACATGGATGGACCATACAGAGTGAAATAAGTCAGCCAGAGAAAAACAAATATTGTATATTAATGCATATATGTGGAATCTAGAAAAATGGTATAGATGATCTTATTTGCAAAACAGAAATAGAGATACAGTTGTAGAGAACAAACGTATGGACACCAAGGGGGGAAAGGGAAGGAGGTAGGATGAATTGGGAGATTTGGATTGACATATATACACTATTGATACTGTGTATAAAATAGATACTAATGAGAACCTGCTGTAGAGCTCAGGGAACTCAGTGCTCTGTGGTGACCTAAATGGGAAGGAAATCCAAAAATGAGGGGATATATTTATACGTATAGCTTATTCACTTTGCTGTACAGTAGAAACTAACACAACATTGTAAAGCAACTACATTCCAATAAAAATTAATTATAGAAAAAGAAATGCATTTGAAATTAAGAGATCAGCAACTTAAATCATGCATGGATAGACTGTTATATCAAAATCTCACGTTAACCACAAATCAAAAATCTATAATAGATATGCACGCAAAAAATAGGAATCCAAACACAACAAACCACAAGAAAAGAGAACAAAAGGGAAAGGGGTAAAAATACCTACAAAAGCAAATCCAAAACAATTAACAAAAATAGTCATAAAAACCTACCTATTGATAATTACCTGAAATGTAAACGAATTAAATGCTCCAATCAAAAGACAGGTTGGCTGAATAAAGACAAAAACCCATATATATGCTTTCAACAAGAGACCCACTTCAGATCTAGAGACACATACAGACTGAAAGTGAGGGGATAGAAAAAGGTATTCCATGCAAATGTAAAGCAGAAGAAAGCTGGAGTAGCAATACTTTTATCAGGAAAATGGACCTTAAAATAAAGACTGTTACAAGAGACAAAGAAGGACACTAAGTAACAATCAAGGGATCAATCCAAGACGATATAACCATTGTAAATATATATGCACCCAACCTAGGAGCACCTCAATACATAAGGCAAATGTTATCAGACATACAGTGAGAAATCGATAGTAATTCATTAATAGTGGAGGACTTTAACACCCGACTTACACCAATGGACAGATCATCCAGACAGGAAATCAATAAGGAAACACAAGCCTTAAATGACACACTAGACCAGATAGATTTAATTGATATTTATAGGACATTCCATCCAAAAGCAGCAGAATACACTTTCTTCTCAAGTGCACATGGAACCTTCTCCAGGATAGATCACATCTTGGGTCACAAATCAAGCCTTGGTAAATTTAAGAAAATTGAAAACTTATCAAGCATCTTTTCCAATGACAACATTATGAGATTAGAAATCAATTACAGGAAAAAAAAGTGTAAAAAACATAAACATGTGGAGGTTAAAAAATATGTTACTAAATAACCAATAGATCCCTGAAGAAATCAAAGAGGAAATCAAAAATACTGAAAGAAAAATGAAAATGAAAACACAATGATACAAAGCCTATGGGACACAGCAAAAGCAGTTCTAAAAGGTAAGTCTATAGGGATACAAGTTTACCTCAGGAAACAAGAACAATCTCAAACAACCTAACCTTACACCTAAATCAACTAGAGAAAGAACAAACAAAACCCAAAGTTAGCAGAAGAAATCATAAAGGTGAGAGCAGAAATAAATGAAAGAGACTAATAAAATAATAGAAAATATGAAACTAGAAGTTGGTTCCTTGAAAAAATAAACAAAATTGATAAAACTTTAGCCAGACTCCTCAAGAAAAAAAGGAGAGGGCCCAAATCAATACTAGAAATGAAAAAGGAAAAGTTGCAACCGACACCACAGAAATACAAAGGATCACAAGAGACTGCTACAAGCAACTATACACCAATAAAATGGACAAGCTAGAAGAAATGGACAAATTCTTAGAAAGTTACCATCTCTGAAGTCTGAACTAGAAATACACATAAAATATGAACACACCAACTACAAGTACTGAAATTGAATCTGTGATTTAAAAACTCCCAACAAACAAAAGTCCAGGACCAGATGGCTTCACAGGCAAATTCTACCAAACATTTAGAGAAGTGTTAACACCTGTACTTCTGAAACTATTCTGGAATTTGCAGAGGAAGGAATACTGCTGATCTCATTCTATGATGCCACCATCACCCTGATAACAAAACCAAAGACATCACAAAAAAAGAAAGTTACAGGCTAATATCATCAATGAACATAGACACAAAAATCCTCAACAAAGTACTAGCAAACTGAATCGAACAATACATTAAAAGGATCATACACCATGACCATGATATCCCAGGGATGTAAGGATTTTTCACATTAACAAATTGAAGAATAAAAACCATATGATTATCTCAATAGATGCAGAAAAATCTTTTGATAAAATTCAACATCCATTCACGATAAAAACTCTCCAGAAAGTGGGCATAGAGGGAACATACCTCAACATTATAAAGGCTATATATGACAAACCCACAGCTAACATAATTCTCAATGCTGAAAAACTGAAAGCATTTCCTCTAAGATCAGGAACAAGACAAGGGTGCCCATGCTCACCATGTTCATTCAACCTAGCTTTGGAAGTTCTAGCCATGGCATTCAGAGAAGAAAAAGAAATAAAAGGAATACAAACTGGAAAAGAAGAAGTAAAACTGTCACTGTTCACAAATGACATGATATTATACATAGAAAATCCTAAAGATGCTACCAGAAAACTACAGAACTCATCAATGAATTTGGTAAAGTTGCAGGATACAAAATTAATAAACAGAAATCTTTTGCATTTCTATACACTAACAACAAAAGATCAGAAAGAGAAATTACAGAAACAATCCCATTTATCATCACATCAACAAGAATAAAATACCTAGCAATAAACATACCTGTACAGGAGGCAAAACACCTGTACTCTGAAAATTAAAAGTTGCTGATGAAAGGAATCGAAAATGACACAAACAGATGGAAAGATATACTGTGTTCTTGGATTGGAAGTATCAAGATTGTTAAAATGACCATATTACCCAAGGCAATCTACAGATTCAATATAATCCTTATCAAATTACCAATGGCATTTTTCACAGAACTAGAACAAAAAATTTTTAAGTTTGTATGGAAACACAAAAGATCCCGAATAGCCAAAGCAATCTTAAGAAAAAGGAAGCTGGAGGAATCAGGCTCCCTCACTTCAGACTATATTACAAAGGTACAGTAATCAAAACAGTATGTTACTGGCACAAAAACGGACATATAGTTCAATGGAACAGGATAGAAAACCCAGAAATAAACCCACGCACCTATGGTCAATTAATCTATGACAAAGGAGGCAAGAATATACAATGGAGAAGAGACAGTCTCCTCAATAAGTGGTGCTAGGAAAACTAGAAAGCTACATGTAAAAGAATGAAATTAGAACACTCCCTAACACCATACACAAAAATAAACTCAAAATGGATCAAAGACCTAAATGTAAGAACAAATACTATAAAACTCCTAGAGAAGACATAGGCAGAACACTCTTTGACAAAAATCACAGCAATATCTTTTTGGATCCACCTCCTAGAGTAATGAAAGTAAAAGCAAAAATAAACAAATTGGACCTAATTAAAACTTAAAAGCGTTAGCATAGCAAAGTAAACTATAAAAAAAACGAAAAAACAACCTACAGAATGGGAGAAAATATTTCTAAATGATGCAACCGACAAGGGATTAATTTCCAAAATATATGAACATCTCATACAGCTCAATATCAAACAAACAAACAAAACAGCCCAAAAAATGGGCAGAAGATCTAAATAGATATTTCTCCAAAAAAGGTGTACAGATGGCCAGCAGGCACATAAAAAGATGCTCAACATAGCTAATTATTTGGAGAAATGCAAATCAAAACTAAAATGAGGTATCACCTCACACTGGTCAGAATGGCTATCATAAAACAGTTTACACATAATAAATGCTGGAGAGGGTGTGGAGAAAAGGGAACCCTCTTGCACTGTTGGTGGGAATGTAAATTGGTACAGCCACTATGGAGAACAGTATGGAGGTTACTTAAACCAAAATAGAGTTACCATATGATCCTGCAATCCCACTCCTGGACATATATCCAGAGAAAACTGTAATTCGAAAAGATACACACACCCTAATGTTCACAGCAGCACTATTTGCATTAGCCAAGACATGGAAGCAACCTAAATGTCTATCAATAGATGAATGGATAAAGAAGATGTGGTATATACACAATAGAATATTACTCAGCCATAAAAAAAAAAGAAATTATGCCATTTGCAGCAACTTGGATGAATTTAGAGATTATCATACAAAGTGAAGTAAGTCAGACAAATATCATACGATATCACTTATATGTGGAATCTAAAAAAAATGATACAAATGAACTTATTTACAAAACAGATAGAGACCCACAGACATAGGAAACAAACTCATGGTTACCAAAGCGGAAAGTAGAGGGGATAAATTAGGAGGCTGGGATTAACATTCACACTATTATATATAAAACAGATAACCAACAAGCACCGACTGTATAGCACAGGGAAATATACTTAATATTTTGTAATAACTTACAAGAGAAAGAATCTGAAAAAGGTGTATATATATATATATATATATATACACACACACACACACACACACACTCTGAAATCAGTGTGCTGTACACCTAAAACTAACACAATATTGTAAATCAACTATACTTCAATTTAAAAGTTAAAAAAAAGTTTGAAATGAAAATGGAAAAAAATTCCATCAGCTTGACCTAAGGTCTGGTTTCATAGTACGTCAGTCACCGGGTATTGAAAACTTAAGAGGAAACCACTGTACTGTCCTTTTGGAAATGCATGCGTACACTCTCAATGTGTATTAACAATTTGTTTAAAAGTCTTTGGATTAGTCTTATTTTAAATTTACCTGTTTTTAAACTGTCTTCATTCTTCTGAAAACCACCAAAGTTCTAAACTCGGATGCTACAGAACCAAACTTTTCAAGACTCTTTCATAACATTAAAACCTCTGACAATACTTAAGTTGTAGTGATATTCTGTATGTACTCCACATACTGCAAAGGTTCAGTTTCAGTTTCTGTGTTTAGTCCCATTGCTTGAAGCCTCTTTAAATTTCCACTATCCATAACTTTTCATCTCAGTTCTGAAATTATGTTTGGCCTGGCTCCTCTGAATTTAGGTGTTTTTTTGTTTGTTTGTTTTTTGGGGGGTTTTTGTTTTTTGTGTTTTTTTTGGTACTTCCACAGAAAGGAAAATGCTTCTTCAGCTCAAACCTAAAGTTTGCAACAGGGACCATAATATATTCACAGGAATTAAGGCCTTTTCAGTGTCACTGCTGATGGGTATGAAATACAGGCATACGAGCTGTTTTCAATTATCTGTATAGAAAAATCCATGGCAGCAATTGGCGCTCGGTCAGTGAGCTGCTGGATTATTGCAGGAAGAGGTTACAGCTGCTCTGCCAACGACACACTCATTCGTCCACAGGTGCAGTCAGGAGCCGGAGTCTGAACTCGTCAGCAATAGCCTCTGGTAAAAGTACATCCTTAATCACCAAATTTGAAATAGCCGTTTAGGTTGTCAAGAGAAAGGCTGATACTGAAGGAATGGAATTTTCTAGCTGTAACTCAAACCAGATCATATTTTCCATTCTATTTATCTTGTCTAAAAAGAACTAGGGAGTAAAAGTTAGCTGAGCAACAAATGCTAAATGTCATCTGTATAGTTTGCAGTAGAATAACAAACTAGTCATTTGATTTAGTAGGTCCACTCAAGAAAAATGAACTTCTCAGAGATTAGTTCTGCTGTGATTTTTATTTTCAAAGAACAAAACATAGATTTTGTTCATCAATTGTAGGAGCCTGGGTCAGAAGCTGGTCTAGTATACTTACTCACTGGTATCAATTTTTTGAACCAGAAATCCCATACTGGTGTCTTGGGTCGATTGTTTTTTATGGTCCCAATGAACCCTGCCTCCTGCTATTAACGTCCTGTATAGTCCCCTCCAGCATTAACTTTGGATTTGACCCTTTTGCTAATGGGACATTTGCTGGTGTGAACTAAGTGGTGGTTTGATAGGCATTTGCACATTGGGTTTGTCCCTTTGGTATGCTCCTTCTGGAAACCCGGCACCATTATGACAAATCCCAAGTTAGCCACATGGGGAAGTGTGCAGAAAGGGAGAGATGTACAGCCACTGCAGCTGAGGCATCCATCAGTTATATGATTGAAGAAGACTTCTTGGATGTTCTAGTCCCAGCATGACTCAGAGTAGCACTGGCCTGACAAGCCCAGTCCAAACTGCATAATCATGAGTATGTAAATGTCTGAGTTTTGGGTGGTTTGTAACACTGTTACCAAGTCCAAGATCATACTGCTTGCTACAAGACAGGCCAATAAATCAAGAGATGGGTTCTTGGCGCAGGGAATAGCGACTCTTTTGGAAAGCCAACAGACTGAGAAGATGGTGGATTTGTGTCCCAAAGAACCATCTTGCCTGAGTTAGAATTCAGGCTTCTTTTTTACTAAAAGAGGAGGGAGTAAAGTCAAACATTTCCTAGTTCAGGTCAGCCTCCAGGGGGGATATGTTAATTTCTTCCTCCCTGCAGTCATTCACAGGTGGGCCTGGTCAGGATGTTTCCAGTGAGCTAAACAAAGGTATTTGAGCTTAATGCTCATTACCTTGGAGACAGGGTTCCCAGAGATGGGCCATTATGTATAATTCAGCTTACAGGCAACATCCCTTTGGTGATTAATTTGCAGTAGAATACGAAGTTTTTTCCCTATTACAACTCCCCCCTGTCAATGTCCATTTTACAATCTTGTGGGAAAGAGATGAAGACTGTTCTGGCTACTTCCTGCATGGGCAATGAATGTTCCTTAGACTCTTTAGTCAGTCATTTTTTATCTACAACTATTTGAACCTGATGAAACCCCTTAGCACTTTGTTGTCTAATTGGTAATTGAACTTGGGGTTTCTGTTCTAGTTCCCAATAAACATACTAGATTCCTGTGCTATTTATTTGGACAAAATTAAACAAACTGGTTGACACTTCTCCAGCTACGATGAAATTACCATCTACTTCAAATGGATAGACCTGTTGGAGGCAAACTCATGCACAGAGGTTAGTATAGGTCACAAAGTTTTAGCCTAACTGGAAACTGCTAGGTCTTTTAGAGAATTTATAGATTCTCCTGCCTGAGCTGACACCTGGAATGGCCTACAATGCAATATTTTAAAGGAGCTTAATTTAAGCCTGCTTCTGGGAGCCAATGATCTGTAGCAGGGCAACTGGTAAGGACTTATACCAAGTTAAATTAGTCTCTTGACATATTTCAGTGATGTTCCTTTTTAACGTATGATTCATTTTCTTGATTTTTTCCTGTTGTGGTCTATAGGATGAGTGTAGTTTCGGTGCCTTAATTCAGATCAAGGGATAATTTCCCTAAGGAGGGCTCTAATCACTTCAGAGACTTTCTCTCCAGGTGGGATATGCTACCACCCATCGTCAAAAGTATCCACAAACACTAGCAGGTTATTTGAAATTTCTTGCAGCTTGAGGCATTTGAGTGAAGTCTATTTTCCAGTCCTCAGTGGGGCAGGTTCCTCTGTGTTGATTCCCCATCTGGGGATGTCTGAGAGCAGTCTTTGGGTCATTTAAATCATGCAATTCTGAGTGAGTGCCTGGATGGTCTTTTTTAGGTTAGGCCCCATTATTTATATTTTTGAATCCATCATAAGGTGGCATTTCTCCTGTAATGGGTACTATTATGAATGTGCTACAGCACAGGTCCAAGGTGTGATCCAAGTAAATCTTCACAGTTTGGCCCTCTCTTTGTCCTTTTCTGAATACACTGGCTGGTATTTTGACAAGTTAATCTGTGGGAGAAGTAATCCTCTTGCCTCAGAAGATATTGTTTCAGGTTAGATGTCCCAGCAACACCCCCCCCCCTTTTATTTTGTGAACCGAAAACTGTTCTAAAAAATAAAGTCTATTAAAAAATTTTAAATCTAAACTACCTATTTTTTCCATAACATTGTTGGAATTAAAAATAATTTTTAAACTTTGATAATCTAACTGGTTACTAAAAAAATATCATTTTACTTTACATATTTTTAAATTATTATTTAGGTTGACTAAGAGGTTTGCAATTCTAGCATCCCTTTTTAATGGGATTCATATTGGCCGTGCGTTTTTGGGCTTCCCTGGAATGCCGCTAGTACACACTTATGGTCTTACATTCCTGTAGACATGGGGGGGGGGAAGGGCTCTGTCTCCTTTCCTGGGGTTTTCAAGAGTGCTGTCTGTCGGCTGACATCATGTTCTGGTGGACTCTGATGTAAGCTGTTCTGGTGAAGAAGTTCAGGGTGAGGTCTACCAGAAAGTTAATCAGCTCGTTCCCCACTGGCAATTCTACCCAGGGCTACTGTGGGAAATTAGATGTCTCTAGTCCAAGGGAGTTCCTGGGCCTCTTCATTCATCACAGTGTTCCTCTCTTTCTACCATATGACAGGCTCTCGTCTTTTATTGTTTTCCTTATGTTTTAACCTAAGGCAATCTCTTTTCCAATGTTCTTCTTCCTTAGTACGCACACTGTTCCTTCCCCAATAGTGGCTCTTACCTCTCTTCCGGTTACTTGCCTTCCGGGAAACCCAATATTGTTGCCAAAAAAGTGGCATTGCCTTTTGCATCTTCTTTCTCCTGTTATTGTTCCCTGTTTAACACTTTAAAAGCAACATCTACAATTGAGAAGGATTCATTCCAAATGCACCATCTAAATTTTGCAACTTTCTCTTGACATCTGAGGCACTTTGCCCCCCAAAATGTCAAACTTACCATTCTAATATTATTTTCAAGGGCCTTGGTATCTGCATTAGTATGACATCTGTAGGCCTGATAAATCCTTTTGAAAAACTAAGAAAAGTCTTCATTTGATTTTTTTTTTTTTTTTTTGGCTGTGTTTCTTGAATTGTGTTCAAAGTCTTCTGGTTCCTCTTTTCAAAGTTCTGCCAAGATGCACTAATAAGGGGTGCTTTAGTCAGGGTATTCTTCCTTCACTGGGGTCCCAATTTGGTTCAGCTGTGGGTACTGCCAAGCAGGGGTGTAGAGGATCCTCCCTATACAGCAGGGTTGTGTTCTTTCCAATTAAAGTCTGAGATACCCAGCTGGCTGGTCATTTGCATTTAGTCCCCTATATGAGATAACAGTGATGGAAACTGCCTTGCCCTGGGAGTGGCTCCAGGCCCAAACTGGGTGCCCTGTCTGGTCTTAGATGGTGATACCAGACCAAGTCCCTGTGCCCCAGAAACTAACAGAAGATTTTCTAATTGATTCCTATAAGCAGGGACAGTCCTGAGGCCCCATGTCAGGAATTGGGGCTGGAAAGGAATGGAAGGTGGTAGAAGGGGTGGATATACTGGCATGACAGCCAGAATGGCTGGGACAGCTAGCTCAGCTGGAGGAGTTCAAGTCTGAAGAAACATATCCTCACTCTCATTCCCTTTCTTTTCTTATTTTCCCTGAGGTAACAGCACAAATGCTTGCACATAAAGGATTTCATCATTCTTCCCCACTTCTTCACAAAATAGCTAGAGTCCTTCAAAAGCCACTGTAGATTTTTTAAAGTGGCTGGAGTTCCTGGACAAGACAGCAGAGTAGAAGGACTTTGAGCTCACCTCCTCTCACAAGCACACCAAAATCACAACTAACTGCTGAAAAAACATTGATTAGAAAAGACTGAAACCTACCAAAAAAGATATTCTACAACCAAAGACATAAAGAATAAACCACCACAAGATGTTAGGAGGGGCAAACTCATGATATAATCAAATTCCATGCTCCCACCCCCCCCCCCAGGTGGCTGACCCACAGACTGGAGAATAATTATATTGCAAAAGTTCTCCAACAAGAGTGAGAGTTCTAAGCCCCACATTAGGCTCCCCAGCCTGGGAGTCTGGCATCAGGAGGAGGAGCCCCCAGAGCACTTGACTTTGAAGGCCACAGGACTGCAGGAAATAGAGACTTCACTTCTGGCAGGCACACACAAGGTCTCATGCACACTGGGACCCAGGGCAAAAGCAGCAACTCCACAGGAGCCTGGCCAGACCGACTTGCTGGTCTTGGAGGGTCTCCTGGGGAGATTGGGGGAAGCTGGGGCTCACTATGAGGACAAGGACACCGGTGGCAGATGAAACAGGAAGTATTCATTGGTGTGAACCCTCCTGGAGGCTGACATTTTGGCACCAAGACCTGGGCCCATTCAACAGCCTGTAGGTTCCAGCGCTGGAATTCCTCAGGCCAAGCAAACAACAGGGCTGGAACACAGCCCCACCCATCATCAGACAGGCTGCCTAAAGATTTCCTGAGCCCACAGACTCCTCTAGACAAACCCCATGACAAAGCACTGCCCACCAGAGGGCCAAGAGCCAGCTCCACCCACCAGTGGGCAGGCACCAGCCACTCCCACCAAGAAGCCAGCATAAGCCTCTAGACTATCCTCAACCACCAGGGGGCAGACACCAGAAGCAAGAAAATGACGATCCAGCAGCCTATGGAAATGAGTCTGCAAACACAGAAATTTAGAGAAAATGACACAGCAGAGGAATACGTTCCAGATGAAGGAACAAAATAAAACCCCAGAAGAACAACCAACTGAAGTGGAGACAGGCAATCTGCCCAAGAAAGAGTTCAGAGTAATGATCATAAAGATGAACCAGGAACTTGGGAAAAGAATGGATCACAGAGTGAGAAGTTAAAAGAAGTTTATAACACAGAGTTAGAAAATGTAAAGAACCATAGTTGAAGAATACAATAACTAAGATGAAAAATACACTAGAAGGAATTGATAGCAGAATAAATGAGGCAGAGAAACAGATAAGTGAGCTGGAAGACAGAATGGTGGAAACCACTGCCGTTGAACAGAATAAAGAAAAAATAAAAAGAAATGAGGACAGTTTAAGAGACCACTAGGACAACATCAAGCACACCAACATTTGCATTATAGGGGTCATAGAAGGAGAAGAGAGAAAGGGCCTGAGAAAATATTTGAAGAGATAATAGCTAAAAACTTCTCTAATATAGGAAAGGAAACAGTCACTAAAGTCCAGGAAGCTCAGAGTCCCATACAGGATGAACTCAAGGAGGAACATGCGGAGAAACATAGTAATCAAAATGACAAAAATTAAAGACAGAGAAAATATTAAAAGCAACAAAAGAAAAGCAACAATATACAAGTGAATCCCCATAAAGTTATCAACTGATAACTCCACCCACCAAGACTCTCATTCAGATTTCACAGAGCAGTCAAAAGCTTTACAGACAAGCAAAAGATAAAAGAATTCAGTACCACCAAACCAGCTTTACAACAAATGCTACAGGAACTTTTCTAGGCAGAAAAGGCCACAACTAGAAACAAGAAAATTATGAAATGGGAAAACTCAGTGGTAAAGGCAAACATACAATAAAGGTAGGAAATTATCCACACACAAATATGATATCAAAACCAGTAACTGTGAGAGGAGGAGAGTACAAATGCAGGATATTTGGAATGCATTTGAAATTAAGGGATCAGCAATTTAAAACAATCATGTATATATAGAGTGCTATATGAAAACCTCATGGTAACTGCAAACCAAAAATCTATAATAGGTATACACACACAAAAGAAATTGGAATCCAAACACAACACTAAAGATAATCATCAAATCACAAGAGAAGAGAACAGAAGAGGAAAGGAAGAAAAACTACCTACAAAAACAAATCCAAAACAATTAACAAAGTGGAAATAAGAACAAACATATCAATAATTACCTTAAATGTAAATGGATTAAATGCTCCAACCAAAAGATATAAACTGGCTGAATGGATACAAAAACAACACTTGTATATATTCTGTCTACAAGAGACCCACTTCAGACCTAGAGACACATACAGACTGAAAGTGAGGGGACAGAAAAAGGTATTCCATGCAAACAGAAATCAAAAGAAAGCTGGAGTAGCAATACTTCTGTCAGACAAAATAGATTTTAAAATAAAGTCTGTTACAAAAGACAAAGCAGGACACTAAGTAATGATCAGGGATCAATCCAAGAAGAAGATATAACCATTGGAAATTAATGTGCACCCAACACGGGAGCACCTCAATATATAAGGCAAAATATTAATGAACACAAAAGAAGAAGTCAACAGTAACAAAATAATAGTGGGGAACACCCCACTTATATCAATGGACAGATCATCCAGACAGAAAATCAATAAGGAAACACAGGCCTTAAATGACACATTAGACAGATGGGCCTAACTGATATTTGTAGAGCATTCCACCCGAAAGCAGCAGGATACACATTCTTTTCAAGTGCACATGGAACATTCTCCAGGATAGATCACATGCTGGGCTACAAAACAAGTCTCGGTAAATTTAAGATAATTGATATAATATCAAGCATCTTTTATGACCACAAATCTATGAGATTAGAAATCAACTACAAGGAAAATAAACTGCAAAAAACACAAACACGTGGAGGACAAACAATATGCTACTAAACAATCAATGGATCACTGAGGAAATTAAAGAGGAAATCAAAAAATACCTAGAGACAAATAAATTAAAATATGCCTATCCAAAACCTATGGGAGGCAGCAAAAACAGTTCTGAGACAGTTTATAGTGACACAAGCTTACCTCGTGAAACAAGAAAAATCTCAAATAAACAACATAAACTTACACCTAAAGTAACTAGAGAAAGAAGAACAAACAAAACCCAAAGTTAGTAGAAGGAAAAAAATCATAAAGATCAGAGCAGAAGTAAATGAAATAGAGACTAACAATAGAAAAGATCAATGAAACTAAAAGCTGGTTCTTTGAGAAGATAAACAAAATTGATAAAATTTTAGCCAGACTCATCAAGAAAAAAAGGGAGAAGACTCAAATCAATAAAATTAGAAATGAAAAAGAAGTTACAACTAACACCACAGAAATATAAAAGATCACAAGAGACTACTCCAAGCAACTATGTGCCACTAAAATGAACAACCTAGAAGAAGGGGACAAATTCTTAGAAAGGTACAATCTTCAAAGACTGAACCAGGAAGAAATAAAAAATATGAACAGACCAATCACAAGTACTGAAATTGAAACTGTGATTTTAAAACTCCCAACAAACAAAAGTCCAGGACCAGATGGCTTCACAGGCAAATTCTACCAAATATTTAGAGAAGTGTTAGCACCTATACTTCTGAAAATCTTCCAAAAACTTTTAGAGGAAGAAACACTCCCAACTCATTCTATGAGGCCATGATCACCCTGATATCAAAACCAGACAAAGATACCACAAAAAAGAAAATTACAGGCCAATATCACCGATGAATATAAATGCAAAAATACTCAATACCAGCAATCCGAATCCAACAATACATTAAAAGGATCATTCACCATGATCAAGTGGTGTTTAACCCAGGCATGCAAGGATTTTTCAATATCCAGAAATCAGTGTGATACATCATATTAACAAACAAAAAAATAAAAACCATATGATCATCTCAATAGACGCAGAAAAACATCTGACAAAATTCAACACCCACTGAGGATAAAAGCTCTCCAGAAAGTGGGAAAAGAGGAAACTAACCTCAACATAATAAAGGCCATATATGAAAAACCCACAGGTAACATCATTCTCAACAGTGAAAAGCTTAAAGCATTCTCTCTAAGATCAGGAGCAAGGCAAGGATGTCCATTGTCACCACTTTATGCCATGGCAATCAGAGAAGAAAAAGAAATAAAAGGAATACAAATTGGAAAAGAAGTAAAACTGTCACTGTTTGCAGATGCCATGATACTATACATACAATATACTAAAGACATTACCAGAAAACTACTAGAGCTCATCAATGAGTTTGGCAAAGTTGCAGGATACAAAATTAATACACAGAAATCTCTTGCATTCTTATACACTAACAATGAAATATCAGAAAGAGAAATTAAGGAAACAATCCCATTTACCACTGCATCAAAAAGAATAAAATACCTAGGAATAAACCTACCTATGGAGACAAAAGACTTCTACTCTGAAAACTATAAGAAACTGATGAAAGAAATTGGAGATGACACAAACAGATGGAAGGATATACCATATTCTTAGACTGGAAGAATTGATATTGTCAAAATGACTATACTACCCAAGGCAATCTACAGATTCAAGGCAATCCCTATCAAATTACCAATGGCATTTTCCACAGAACTAAAGCAAAAATTTCTACAATTTGTATGGAAACACAAAAGACCCCAAATAGCCAAAATAATCTTGAGAAAGAAAAATGGAGCTGGAGGAATCAGGCTCCCTGACTTCAGACTATACTACACAGCTACAGTAATCAAAACAGTATGGTACAGACACAAAACAGACATATAGATCAATGAAACAGGATAGAAAGCCCAGAAATAAACTCAAGCACCTATGGGCAATTAATCTACAATGAGGGAGCCAAGAATATACAATGGAGAAAAGACAGTCTCTTCAATAAGTGGTGCTGGGAAAACCGGACAGCTCTTGTAAAAGAATGAAATTAGAATTAGAACATTCTCTAACGTCATACACAAAAATAAACTCAAGATGGATCAAAGACCAAAACATAAGGCCGGATACTATAAAACTCTTAGAGGAAAACACAGGCAGAACACTCTTTGACATAAATCACAGTAATATCTTTTTTGATCCACCTCCTAGAATAATAAAAATAAAAACAAAAGTAAACAACTGGGACCTAATTAAACTTAAAAACTTCTGTACAGCAAAGGAAACCATCAACAAAATGAAAAGACAACCCTTAGAATGGAAGAAAACTTTTGAAAAAGAGACCAACAAGGGATTAATCTCCAAAATATATAAACAGCTCACACAGCTCTATATCAAAAATACAAACAACCCCATCAAAAAATGGGCAGTTCTAAATAGACATTTCTCCAAAGAAGACATACAGATGGCCAAAAAGCACATAAAGAGATCCTCAACATCACTAATTATCAGAGAAATTAAAATCAAAACTGCAATGAGGTATCACTTCACACCAGTGAGAATGGCCATCATCAAATAGTCTACAAACAATAAATGCTGGAAAGGGTGTGGAGTAAAGGCAATTCTCCTACACTGTTGGTTAGAATGTAAACTGATAACACCCACTATGGAGAACAGTATGGAGGCGCCTTAAAAAACATAAAATAGAACCACCATATGATCCTGCAATCCCACTCCTGGGCATATATCCAGAGATAACCATAATCCGAAAGGATACATGCACCCCAATATTCACTGCAGCACTGTTTACAATACCCAAGACATGGAAGCAACCTCAATGTCCATCGACAGACGAATGAATAAAGAAGATGTAGTACATATATACAATGCAATATTACTCAGCCATAAAAAAAAGAATGAAATAATGCCATTTGCAGCAACAATGGATGGACCTAGAGATTATCATACTAAGTGAAGTAAGTCAGATAAAGAAAAACAAATATCATATGATTTCACCCATATGTGGAATCCAATTTTTTTTTTTTTTTTTTTTGCTGGACACGGGCCTCTCACTGCTGTGGCCTCTCCCATTGCGGAGCACAGGCAACAGATGTGCAAGCTCAGTGGCCATGGCTCACGGGCCCAGCCGCTCCGCGGCATGTGGGATCTTCCTGGCCAGGGCATGAACCCGCGTCCCCTGCATCGGCAGGCGGACTCCCAACCACTGCGCCACCAGGGAAGCCCTGGAATCTAAGTTTTAAAAGATACAAATGAACTTATTTACAAAACAGAAACAGACTTAACAGATATCAAAAAACAAACTTACGGTTACCAAAGGGCAAAACTGGAGGTGTGGGAGGGATAAATCAGGAGCTTGGGATGAACATACACACACTACTATATATAAGATAGATAACCAACAAAGACCTACTGTGTAGCACAGAGAAGTCTACTCAATATTCCGTGATAATCTGTATGAGAAAAGAATCTAAAAAAGAATGAATATATATATATATATATGTATGTATGGCTAACTGAATCACTTTGCTATATACTTGAAAATAATACAACACTGTAAATCAACTATACTCCAATAAAATTAAAATATTAAAAAAACCAGTATGGTACTGGCACAAAAACAGACATATAGATCAATGGAACAGGATAGAAAGCCCAGAAGTAAACTCATGCACCTGTGGTCAATTAATCTATGACAGAGGAGACAAGAATATACAATGGAGAAAAGACAGTCTCTTCAATAAGTAGTGCTGGGAAAACTGGACAGCTACATTTACAAGAATGAAATTAGAACATTTTCTATCTTCATACAGAAAAATAAACTCAAAATGGATTAAAGACCTTAATGTAAGACCAGATACTATGAAACTCCTAGAGGAAAGCAAGCAGAACATTCTTTGACATAAATTGCAGGAATATCTTTTTGGATCCATCTCCTAGGGTCATGGAAATAAAAACAGAAATAAATAAATGGGACCTAATTAAACTTAAAAGCTTCCGCACAGAAAAGGAAGCCATCAGCAAAATGAAAAGACAACCTACAGAATGGGAGAAAATATTTGCAAATGATGTGACCAACAAGAAATTAATTTCCAAAATATACAAACAGCTCATACAGCTCAATATCAAAAACGCAAACAACCCAATAAAGAAATGGGCAGAAGATTAAAATAGACATTTCTCTAAAGAAGACATAAATGGCCAAAAGGCACATGAAAAGATGGTCAACATCACTAATTATTAGAGAAATGCAAATCAAAACTTCAATAAGGTATCAACTTACACCAGTCAGAATGGCCATCATCAAAGTCTACAAATAATATCAACAAATGCTGGAGAAGGTGTGGAGATGAGGGAACCCTCCTACACTGTTGGTGGGAATGTAAACTGGTACAACCACTATGGAGAACAGTATGGAGTTTCCTTAAAAAAACTACTGGGTTGGCCAAAAAGTTCATTTAGGTTTTTCCGTAAGATTTTATATGGAAGTTACCATGTGATCCTGCAACCCCACTCCTGGGCAGACATCCAGGGAAAACTATAATTGGAAAAGATCCATCACCCCAATATTCACTGCAGCGCTATTTACAATAGCCAAGATATGGAAGTGACTAAAAGGCCATTGACAGATGAATGGATAAAGAAGATGTAAATATGTAGGTGATGGACTATTACCCAGCCATAAAAAAGGATGAATGCCATTTGCAGCAACATGGATGGACCTAGAGATTATCATACTAGGTGAGGTAAGTGAGACAGAGAAAGACAAATATCATATGATATTGCTTATATGTGGAATCTAAAAAAAAATGATGCAGTGAACTTATATACCAAACAGAAATAGACTCATAGACTGAGAAAAAAAACTTATGGTTACCAAAGGGGAAAGGTGTGGGGAGAGGGATAAAATAGGAGTTTGGGATTAACACATACACACTACTATATATAAAATAACCAACAAGGACCTATTGTATAGCACAGGGAACTATACTCAATATTTTGTAACCTATAAATAACCTCAATAACCTATAAGGGAAAAGAATCTGGAAAAGAATATATATATAAAACTGAATCACTTTGCTGTACACCTGAAACTAATACAATGTTATAAATCAACTCCACTTCAATTTTTAAAAAGCCACTGTAAAACCATAAATAGCAATTGATCATCTCTAACCATTAAAAGGATGCCTTTTTGCTTTGGCATCAACCAACTGGGACTACAATGCAGTTGAAGAGAAAACTTGGTTACTGCTGTGACATACAAAAATTTAAGATAACTACTAAAATTATAACTGATACCATTTTCCAGGATGTACCAGAATTTTAGGAGCTCCATATAATTCTAGAGTGTGTATATTAATAACGTTTACCCATATGATACAATCTAAGAAGTTTTATCACCACTTATTTGACAATGCTTCCTATGTAATTTACCATACCAAATAAGCCTAATTAGTTTAATATTCCTCTCTCTGAGATGGAGAGAAAACAAATAATTAGAGGTTTTCCAGGGACCCTTTGGAAAAACTCAAAGTTAGCTAGAAGTCAAATGAACTTCATTTAGAATTTGAACTTTGGGAAATTTGTCAAAAATATGGAAAAGTTTTAACCAGTGATAATAAAAGATCTCAATGACAAATACAGATCACTTAAAGAAACTCACAATCTATTACCAAAAGCAGTTCAATATTTCAAGAAAATTTTGTCCTTTTAGAGAACCAAATTCAGGTTTTTACCATTTTACCTTAAAAATTCATTTTCTTAATTAGGTTCAATCTTAGCCAATCCTGACCATGCACAAGACGCAGTGTTCCTCCTCCAATAACCTTCCACAACTTTCTGTTTCCATATCAATCTGTCCCTCACTTTTTTTTTTCCATTCAGAAACAACCAACTTAGGACAAAATCACCTTTCCCCCTTCAACAAAATGCATTTTCATTCCTCATACCTTCTTTGCTGAAAACACACATTCTCTATTTTTGTATACTGAAATGTTTCCCTTATAATTCTTAACCTTAAAACCTTAACCTCTAATGAAAACCAAGAGGCAAGTCTTTGTAGATGGTTGTTCCACCATTTCCTGATTGACAAACTTATGCTTTGGTCTTCCTCTCCTAAAGGTATGTAAATTTAGACCTGCCCAGCAATTAATGTTCTAATAGTTCATCCTGTTTGAAAGGACCCAGGTATTCAATGAATTCTCTCCATTTAACTTAGTTTAGTTGCAAGTTATGAAAATCCAGAGAGACTTTTTTTTTTTTTTTTTTTTGCGGTACACGGGCCTCTCACTGTTGTGGCCTCTCCCGTTGCGGAGCACAGGCTCCGGACGCGCAGGCTCAGCGGCCACGGCTCACGGGCCCAGCCGCTCCGCGGCATGTGGGATCTTCCCGGACCGGGGCACGAACCTGTGTCCCCTGCATCGGCAGGTGGACTCTCAACCACTGCACCACCAGGGAAGCCCCCAGAGAGACTATTTTAAATAGACATTCCCAAAACATAATCATTCCTATAGAGTTTATCTAAAACTCTTACCTCATTTACTTCTATTTACTTAAAATCTTGTCATAATGTTATTTTTCCTGCTGACAACATTTCTAACAGGAATAATAAGATCTTACTTGATTTCTAGTAAACCTAGGTACAATAAAAGTACTATGCTTAATGTAAATGACTGTAAAGACATGTCTGTATTAAACAAACCAACAAGCTTAATCTTAGTACTAAATATTAATTCAATACTGAATATTTCCTAGATCATGTGAATCCAAAATACATTCTGGCCAGTTTTTTATATTTGAGCATTTATGTAAGTGCTTACTTTCCTTTAAGTCAATTAAGCAGAGCTCTTCTACAAATTAGTTATGGCAATGCCACACATCTATAACACGCGTGAAAACACACAAACATACAGATCTCACAGTTCCTATTCCAAAATTTCAGCCGTGAATCAGGTGCAACAATGTAAAACCCATCAGTTACAAAAAGACGTTGGATTCAAATTGGATTTCTGTTAGATGGGACAAATCAAAGTCACCTGTCTAGATGGCGAACCCTTTTTTACTAATATTTATGGAAAAGACACTTCTATTTCTATCTGTAGCTTTTTCTGATTTTAGGAACCAAGGGGAACCTGCCTCTTCTTCCTGGGAATGTCCCACTCTTGGACAAGAACAGACAGGTTTGGTTTTTTTTTCCCTGATCCTTTCCTCCATTTGATATCAGTAAAAGTTTCAAATATCACAAAACGGATTTGGCTGTAAATGAAGAAACAGTACCAAACAAAATAAAACGAAAAACCCAAAGGACAAACAGAAAATCCTAAATAAACCCTCAAGTTTGGTCTTGGGGTTTTACATATACCAACGACACGGGAGACCATAAACAACATAATTAACACCGTAAGGGTAGCAGTACATAGTATACAGCGTCCCAAGATAACCCTGCCTAAACCCCTTGTGGAGATCCTAACGGGTACTGTGGCTACACATTGTTTCAATAAATATCTTCCTCTCACCCACGGGTTCATAGTTGTAATCAGATCACTTATCCAAAATGCGCCTCAGAGGATTTTCTTTAGGAATAGTTGAAACGTTACCCTTTTTTCTTTTTTTTTTTTTTGCGGTACGTGGCCCTCTCACTGCTGTGGCCTCTCCCGTTGCGGAGCACAGGCTCCGGACGCGCAGGCTCAGCAGCCACGGCTCACGGGCGCAGCCGCTTCGCGGCAATGTGGGATCTTCCCAGACCGGCGAACGAACCCGTGTACCCTGCATTGGCAGGCGGACTCTCAACCACGGCGCCACCAGGGAAGCCCACATTACCCATTTTTAAAGACAAACTCAAGAAAAGCAAAATACAACCTGCACACACAAATGCTAGCATTCAAAGAAACAAATGAACCAGTTCACAAATTGAGTAAAAGTCCAACAACTCTTTCCTCTCTCCAACAGGGTATCACACTCAACTACAGAACAAATCAGCTTATTCCGGAGAAAAAGCTCCAAACAGAGAGGAAATGCAACTCTTTTCCTCTCTCCAACAGGGTACCCCACTCAAATAGAAAACAAATCGGCTTATTCCAGAGAAAAAGCCCCAAACGGAGAGAAATAACATTCCCGGGTGTACACACCGGAGTGACTTACCTTACTGTCACGGGCTTTTGCTCCAACTGCCGATGCTGGGCAGCCTGTGCCGCTTTGGGGAATTGGAAGGGGAGATCCTCAGGCTCAGGGCAAGTGGTCCCGGCAGCTGCTAGGGCCTTACCAGCAAGGCTCCTGGCTGGTTGCACCAAAATTTGTTCACCAAGTCCAAGGTCCTACTGCTTGCAGCATGACAGGCCAATAAATTGAGAGACGACTTGTTGGGGCAAGAAATAGTGACTTTATTCGGAAAGCCAGCAAACCAAGAAGATGGCGGACTTGTCTCCCAAAGAACCTTCTTGCCTGAGTTAGGCTCACGCTCCTTTTTATTGAAAGGAGAGGGAGTAAAGCCAAACACTTCCTGGTTCCCGTCAGCCCCCGGAGGAGATGTGTTAATTTCCCCTGCCCTGTAGGCATTCACAGGTGGGCCTGTGAGCTACTCAAAGATATTTTAGCTTAATGCTCATTACCTGGGAGGCAGGGTTCCCAGAGATGGGCAATTATGTATAATTTAAGCTTAGCGGCAACATTCCTCTGGTGATTAACTTGTAATAGAATACAAAGGTTCTTCCCTATTACAACATAGCAACAGATAATTGAATCAGAACCTAGCTTTCTAAAGAGACAACCCAATTGGCTTGATCATTTGAGATCCATTCCCTTACAGTGAGAGGGGACAGGAGGAGGGACTGTTACATAATTTTTTTGGCCCAATCAGTAATTGAATTTGTGGTATTGGAGTGGCCCAAACTACACTATGGAATCATAGAATTAGGGAGTTGGAGAGTCCTCACAAAGCATATTTTCAAACTCTTCATTTTGAAAATTAAAAAAAAATGGAGTCCAGAAAAGTTAAGCTGGGAATAGAATCCAAGTCTCGTGATTCTTTCAGTATGTGTACCATGTTGACTACAGTGATCTTCAACACTTTCAAGGAAGTGGACCACTGTTAACAACATCCGGAACATAGTAAATGCTATGTTAATGTGCATTAATTTTTTTCATTATCATAGTTTTTCTGCTAATGTTAATCTAAAGCCTCCAGATCCTTACTATGTCCTGTGATATAGTATCATCTATATCATATATATCCATATCACAGCACATAGGATATGGTGATAATCAAGTGTTTAAGAAGAAAAAGGGTGAGATAAAGGGCTTATATAAAGTCAGATAGCTATTGAGTGGAAGAGAAGGAATTATGTTTGTAAGTTGTTTATTGATGGGGTTGAAGAAGGACACAGTAAATGACACACTACATTGCAGCTCAAGTTCTAAGCCTATTCAGAAAAATAAATAAAAATGAAAAGGGACAAAGCAAATGAGAGCCCCAAATATTGCCTTTATTACTGATAAATCTGATATTGGACATGTGGCTCATATGGAAGGACAAGTAGTCTTCCTATTACTGGCTTTTAGAGTGACACAGCCCAAAGGATGACATTACATGTGGTTCCCTCAAAGCTCCCCACCTTGAAGTGGAAAAGAAATATGAACTGGAACAATTGGGGTTTAGAAAACTCATCAACAAGAAATATATAACTGGCTAATCAGGAAAAATGAACCTTCCTTAACACACATCCCTCCTTTAATAACATCTGGCCACACTACACATCTTTTGTGCCACTGTTAGAGATGAAGTATTTGGCTGAATAAGGCATTAGTGTGACTTACTGAAAATATATCTTATGCTGTTAGTGTTTTCTTATTCTAACTAATATGATAGAAAAAATGTTTGAAGCAGTATATTTCTCAGCTGTTAATTTGACCTTTTCCTCCTTGATCCAGAGAAACAAAATGTTAATGTCTAAAATACATAGTCAATTTCAATGTACACAAATTAGTTATCAATAGATCTTGCTAAAGAATCCTGAGTTTATAAGGTGAGAGCAACCAAAAACTCTAAAGGAAGAGATTGAAGTAGAAAATAAAAGGTATAAGGGAAAGAATAGAATGTTGGCACAGGCAGAAGTATGTGATCTGATGGAAATTAAGAGTAAAATAACTATTTTCCATTGCAACAGCTCTTTATTAATAAAGTGAGCTAGTTAAAGGAAATTAAAGAATGTTCCTAAAACTCAGTACAGATGCTGAAATTCAGCATTAAAAAAAAAAAACAAAACCAAAACCCAAAACCCAGGGAGGTGCAAGTAACTATGTTTGGTCTTTGGGGGAGAGATCATGTAATTACAATTTGTTTGCCATATCATAAGGGGAACAATCTATGCCTCTCATGTAATAGTTGTAGCAGATGTGTTTGTTGGCTACCCCATAGCCTTCTGCAACCTCCCATTTCCTTTGCCTTCCTACCATATAGAGGCTGAAAAAAAAATCCTATCATCTTCAACTTACTGATCTTCCTTCCATGTCAATCACTTATGACACTGTCACGGCTAATAATGTGTAAGGGGTCTTCTGGGGGCCTTTGGAAGGATTTATCCTTTCCCCATGAGAAAGAGATACTCAAGGAGAAGCCCTCTGTCCAGAACCATCCCTGAGACATAGCCATCTTGTAGACGTAAGTGCAGGACAGCAGTATGGCAGAGACACCAAACTGAACCCAAATCTTTGAGATGCTGAATCAATGCCAGCAACCACCTATTTCTAGAAGTCTTGTTATGCAAGATACCGTCAGTCAGGTTTTCTATTATTTGAAGCTGTGAGCATTCCTAATTATCCCTAAAGATGGAGGCCACACTTTAGATAGTAATCTCCTTATCTGAATTCCATCATGATTTTTCTCTAGCAATTTACAGTTTCAAAACGTGAGTAATCATAATAATTCATTTCCCACAGATCAAAATGTTATAGGATGTGGCAAAAATGTAATGAAAATTTCGGGAAGATGAAGACTGAAAAAAACCAGAGGATATTCTTGGTCAGGACTGGCTCAGACCTCAACTTGACCCCCTCTAGCTGTGTGATCTCATCCAAAAAATAGGATGAGTCATTTACCTCACAGAGTTTTTGTGAGAGCTACATGTGATATTTGCAAGTTGCTTACCCCAGTGCCTGGAAGATGAAGATGATTACAGCCTGTTTTTATTATATACTCCTGAATTAATTTGCAAAATAAATGTTCAATTTTTATAGTCATCTTTTTGATATCACCTTGCACTTTCCCAGCTTTTCGGGAAATATTTATTCTATGATTACTTCTCAAATATACTCAGTTTTCCTTTTTGACAAAATTCTCATTGGTGCCAGTTTTTTTCTCAGTAGTTATTCCAATCCTTTAGCTTTCATGCACAAACCAAACACTGTACTCCTCTCACCAACTCTCTCCCTCATTCACCTAACTAGGATGAGGCCAAAATCAGTGTAGTGCAAGGGGAGGCGGGGGAAGGGAAGAGCATGGGAATGTCAAAATAACCGGAGACAAGTACCCAGCCCAGCACATGTAAAATCAATGTCAGAGAAATTTCACCCAGCTGGGATAGGGAAATAGTGCTGACCTTAAGGTGGCACTGATGCGCTCATGCATACACACAGAAAGCCCAAATAGAACAAAATAATGAAAAAACAAGAAAGAAGATTCACAAACATGCACGCAACAAAACAAAAAGCAAGCAGAACTTAAGTCACTGAAATTGTAAGCTTTGGGTAATAGCAAAAATCTCCTTGCAAGTTTACTAAAGGGTCATTAGTATGATTGTTTTAATGGATAAGAGAAGGGACATGGGGGGATGGAATGGGATGGGAAACAAGACTTAGTTAAGCTACCAATTTTGTCATTTAAGTAGCAGATAACCAGATTTTTCTTTAAAAGGCATGATTTCCCTTTCCTCCAGCCACTTTGATATGGGGAACTGCCAAAATATAATTACCTCCAAGTCTGGGAGAAATGAAAGAATTAGTCATTAGCTAAGTTTCTCCTTTTTTACTTTGGACATAGAAGCATCAGAAAGATAAATCAAACACCCCTTTTAAAAGGGCAAACTCTAGCTTGAAAAGATTTTTATTGTAGGGTTGAGAGCTTCTTGCACAAACTGATTTAAGGAAGTATTGTAAATGGACTAATTAAAGCAAGGGGCCCATAGTTTTGGATCATTCTTTAAAAATGCATAAAAGGGGAATTTAAAATTGTTGGTTTGTACGGTGGTATATACTTCTAAATTTTGCTTAAATAATACACTCTCTACTTGAATCTCGCATAAACCTCAGAACGCAACATTTCTAAAGGTGGACTCATCTCTAGTCGTCCAGTCCTGTCCCCTGTCTCAAAAGTTGGCATCCTCATCCACAAAGGTGGAATCCTAGGGGTTATTTTTGATCATTTTTTCCTTTCACCATTTATAGCCAATCAGCCACTGCTTCTTGACAATGACTTTCTCTCGAATCTCTTGTTCCTCCATCACCATTGCTGGTTTATTTATTCAAGCACGTGGTTACCCACCTAGATCATCTCAGCTGGTGTCCTTGCTTCATCTCCACTCCTTCTATTCTACCTACCCAATGCAGTAAGATCTTTAAAGTGGAAATCTGATATATGGCACTCTATGGCTTAAAACGAATCAAGGAATGCCTATTACAAGAAAATAAAGTCTAACTTCCTTAAGAATGTTGGCAAGGTTATCCATAAATCTGACCCCTGTTCATCTCTTCAAATTCATCCCCTATAATATCTTTCTAAGCATGCTATGTAATGAAAAAATGGCAAATCTATAATAAGTGGTTGGTATTATTGTTCCAGTTTTGATGAGTCTTTCACATGTACACAGAGATAGAAAGGGATATATAGGTATTTATATACTGGCTTCTTCCTTCAACCCAACCTTTTATTTTCTTGTCTACATTTCCACTTAAATTTCCACTAGTGTCAATCAAAAATGTCAATCCACTAAATATATACCAGTAAGTCAGCAGGGTAACGAGTGCTAGGAATTTAACTTCTTACAGCAATTACCATCTGTTTACAGCTTGAAAGAATGAAAAATCTGAAAATTATATGCCGGAATCTGAAAATTATATGCCAGAATACATTATGATAAGAGTCTGAAATGACAAAAGGTTGTGGTTAAATGAGATCCTCACATTTCTGTTAATTTTCAATATATTAGGCCTCACTTTGCATACTATATTCAACCTAGTTCTTGGAAAGTAAGTTCTCCCCAACCATTCTAGATAAAAATGAACAAGTTTCAAATTGTGCATACTCTGCTTTCAAGAGAAGGAGACCTCAAGGCACAGTGAATGTGAATGGTTGCCTAAAGGCAACCACTCAGAAAGCAGCTGATTGGGGCACTCAATTCCCACTAAATAATTCAGAATCTCTAATGGAAATCAGATCCAACGTTTCCTCGGTGGAGGGGCAGCCCTTCTTGGTCACCCAATATTCAGCAAGCTACTCAAGAGCTTCTGAGAACAATAAAGTAAAAGGTAAAAAATATTTTAATGGTGTTCATATTCTCTTGGGTGCTTTCTTGGCATGAAGCTCCCAACTTCCTGACAGCTGCTGCCATTGTGAAGAGGCAGAGAGAGCAAAAGAAAGAAATCAATATTTAAATCTGAAACAGCCAGAAAGTTCAATGAGAGGCGCCCGTATTAACTGGTTTGTGTATGTGTTTGGCCTTTCAAAAGCCCCCAGTCTCAAGAAGAGAGAAGACATTTTAAGTAAACAACTCATTAGGAATCACACAGCAAGTGTTAGTTAGCTCATGATACACACATTTAATTTAAGGAAGAATATTCATGTGAGATATTGTCTAGAAATTTCAATAACAGAATGAACTGTTGCACAAACTAATATGCCTATTTCTCTCTCTCTCTCTCTCTCTCTTTCTCTCTCCCTCTCTCTCTCTCTCAACAGGAAGAGAATATTGATTTCCCAGTCTTGGCCACCAGCCCCACCCCTTCTCACTATAAGCATTGAGATGAATGAGTTTGTGTCTCTAAAAGCACTAAGCAATCTTCAAGAGAGTACCGCTTTATAAATAAAAAAAAGCTTTAGTATTATTGGGTAGAAATGTTAGAGAGAAAGTTGGAGCTCTTATCAAAGGCTGTTGGTGCCCCGACATTTGCTGTCAGTTCTGAAAAAGTGGCTGTGAAACTCATTGTATCCAATCGTGGTTGGCTTGGGGCCCAGCATACAGTGGGATTTCTGGCCAGTGGCCCCGTACAGTGGGACGGCTGGCGCCTGGCCCAGGGATTAGAGAGCTTTCATTTCTTTGTCTCATTGATATTAGTCACAGAATCTCCCTTTTCATGCACAACCCAAAACCGTGCGGGGGCGGGGGGAGAGAGCAGAAGCAGAAATGCTGCAAACTCTGAGCTCTTGTACCCCAGGAATAAGAAGAACATTTCCATTTCCAACTCAGTTATCCAACATCTGCATCTATTTCTTTATGCACATTTAGCAGGAAATGGATAGTGTGGTGTATCCTTGAAAGAAAAATTGCTTTATACGCATAAGTTACTGCAAGTTAGCCTTGGACAAACAAGGTATTCAGTGTCTCCAGGCTTCTTTTGCTTCTCCCTCTCCCTTCCCCTCTCCTTCTCTTTCTCTCTAACGAACAAATGACTATTCTGAAATTTCATCTCAAGGAGCAATTTTGGTAAACATAATTTGTGGGCACATTTCCTTTCATTTCTAGATGTGTGTGTGTGTACCCTTTGCCAAAAGGTCATATGTAATATATCATTTGTTGACAGGTTTCCTTTGATTCCTTCCTTATGTGTGTGTGTGATTGTGTATTTGTGTGTAGGTGTGTGGTAGATGCTTTGCAGACTATCTGTACTAATATGTCCTAGAGCCACTTTCTCCTTGAGTCTTGGAAAATATTTTGCTGACTTCCATAGGCTAAACTTTGGTCTCAACTAATAATAATCTTGGCTTAAATATTCATGCCCAATGGAAATGAAAGTCATTTCCAAAATAAAACTAGGGCCATGAATTACTGAATAACAACTGATCTTAAAATAAACCACAGAGCCCCAACATATCTGAACAGGATGACTCAGGCTCACATCCCTTTGCCTGATTTCCCTAAAAAAATCTTCTGATACAAGAAAGGAAATACTAATGTCTGAAGGAGGGTCTCAGCTGAGCGCATGGGCATAACCTTACTTCTTTACAGTATATTGCAGAACTGCCATTAGTGAGAAATTTGTTCATCTCAAGTATAAAATATGTACATTTTCTGGAAGTGGTAGAGGGAGTCAGTGAGAGACAGACAGACAGACAAACAGGCAGAAGCGGGGCAGGGAGTGGGGAAAGAACCCTAGACAAGATAGAAATGCCTCTGTGAAAGGTTGTCACCATCTTCATCAAAGGATTAAACTTCTGCTTCCTCAGCTCTGACAGAGTAATATGATATCTATCCTTATGGGTTCCTGATATGCATCAAATGAGAAAATATATGTGAAAGACTTTGTAAAACTTACAATATTTGAAGAAAGTGGAGTTGCTGTAGCACTTGAAGATGGCAATATTTAAGAGGGAAAATGAAAAGAAAGATGGATTTTGTTCAGAAAAAAGACACGTTAACTATGGACTTCCAAATTCCTAAAATTATAATAATAAATATCCAATTATATAATATAATATCCAATCCCATACTCAGAATAGCAGGATCTTAGATTACTTGTTCTACTATATTGTAAAGAGAAGAATATGAAGGTCAAGAGCCATTGGTGGTTTATCCAACGTCAGAAAACTAACTAGCAACAGATCAAGGGAATCTGATTCTGCTCATTTTTAACCCAGTATTCTTGAGTCTGCATTCCTTCCAAATGAGAACTCACTGTTTCTGTTTTTGTTTTTTTTAAAGCAATGAGCTCTGAGAGAGGTGTTGGAGGTGATGGAGCAGTTCATTGCCACACTGTAAACCTGGAAAGTCTTCATGGTGCAGGAGGAACTTGACTGAAGAATAGTGTTTGGGTAAAAGCAGTAGAGCAGGGAAGACCTTATCAGTCCAGAAAAATAGCAAGAAACTATGAGGTGTAAAGAAGCACGCTATGTACAGAGGCTGCTGGCGAGAGCTACCTGGCTGCAGTAGAAATGGATGTTGGAGACGATGAGAAATGAAGCACATTATTAAAGGCCAAACTTTAGACGATGTCATTCAAATACATTTTACCTGCACTGTAAAAGTTTGGATTATTGAATCAAAGACTGACAAGGTGACAAGTTCTTAAAGGATTTTCTTTTAGTCTGTCTCCATACCTCTGCCAAATTAATCTTCCTAAATCCTGCCTGCACCGTGTCAGTCTGTTTCAGACACCGCCACGTCTCTGCAGGGTTGACAATAAAGGCAGACTCAAGATCTGTCCCAAAGTGACCTTCACTCCGATTCAAGTTTGCTCCCAGGTCTGGCCTCTGCTTCAGCCAAAATTGCCCACAAACCATACCCAGCATTTTTTCTGGACTTCATGGGCTTCCCTGGCTAGAATAATTGCCACCTCTGACTTGACTCATAAAACCCATTCTTCAAAACCAGCATACATTTTTCCATTTCTATTAAGTATTCTTTCATTTTTCCTGACTTTTGCTGTGGATGCTTTTTCTTCTGAACTGAGGAAACAACCCTTCATTATAAACTCATACACATTTGTCAGTAATGCCATATGTGTAATCTCTTTGAGGACAGGGCACGTGTCTTCACATGTTGCTTTGTCTTTGTGTACCCCCAGCATAAGTGCTGCCTAGATGAGCTGGTGTTGAAGCAGAATCTGAGGGTTGACTAGTCAGGCACCTACACACTGCAGACATCCTTCTTTGTTGACTATCAACAAAATATCTGTTAATAATAGGGGTTAGCAATCTAATTTGGGAAATGAGCAAAGAAAAACTGATTTCTTAAAATAAAGTGGTTTACGTTTGAGAGTCTTAGGATACAGCTTTTAAGTAAGGGAAAGTACATATTTAAAGGACTTGTTACTTCATATTATTTCCTTTACGCATGGATCTAGTCCCAATATAATGCAGTGTCTGCCCCAGATTTTTACGTAGGAATTTTAAAGGTTCTTTGTTAGTGTGGTGCGTGATGATGTCGTGTTTATTAATAGCCAAGCATGTTCCAGACATTTTAAAAGCTTAGTTTTCTTTGCAAACTTGAGAGGCAGGCACTGTTATCATCCTTATTTTCCCAATGGTAAACCGAGGCACAGGGGGGTTAAATAACTTACCAAAGATCACACGGCCAGTAAGTGAAAGTCCCAGCCTTTGAAACCAGGAAGTCTGACTAGAGTCTATGTCATTAACCACTACAGCTAGCTACCTCATCATCTGATTTTGTAAAAAATTTTCTTGAGGTCCATTTAAGAATTTTAGTTACATACAATAAAATGCACTCATGTTAAGTGTACAGTTTGAAGATTTTTAATAACTGCATATTTCCATGCAACCACCACATCAGTATATTATCTGATGGTTCTATCAACCTCTCCCAACCTGAACTGCAGTGGCAGGCAACACTGATCTGTTTTTTGTCAATGTAGATGAGCCTAGGTTTTCTAGAATTTTATATAATATAATCATACAGTATATGCTCACAAGTGTCTGGCTTGTTTTGCTCGGTGCAATGTTTTTGAAGTTAATCCATGTTGTTGCCATGTATCAGTAGTTTATTCTCTTATGGTTGAGTAATATCTCATTGAACGGATCTACTACATTTTATTAACACATTCAACAACTGAAGGATTTTCAATTTGGGGCTATTAAGAATAAAAATGCTATGAACATTTATATACAAAATTTGGTGTGGGATACATATTTTTATTTAACTTGAGTAAATACCTAAGAGTGAAAAGTCTAGATCATATGATAGATGTTTTGTTTTGTTTTGTTTTGTTTTTTTTGCGGTACGCGGGCCTCTCACTGTTGTGGCCTCTCCCGTTGCGGAGCACAGGCTCCGGACGCACAGGCTCAGCGGCCATGGCTCACGGGCCCAGCCGCTCCGCGGCATGCGGGATCCTCCTGGACCGGGGCACGAACCCGTGTCCCCTGCATTGGCAGGCGGACTCAACCACTGCGCCACCAGGGAAGCCCGATAGATGTATTTTTAATTCATTAAATTTATTAACAGCTGCCAAACTGTTTTCCAAACTGGTTGTATCTTTTTATATTACCACCAATGCTTAGGATTGTCAATATTTTTAATTGTAGCTCTTTGAGTAGGTAGGTAGTAGTATGTCATTGGGGTTTGAGTTTGCATTTCCTTGACAGGGCAAACGATGTTAAGCATTTCTTTCTATGCTTACCGGCATTTACATATTTCATTTTGTGATGTGTCTGTTGAGATCTTTTGGCAATTTTTTATTAGGATGGCTGACATCTGATTATTGAGTTATATGGAATCTTTAATGTTCTGGATCATGATCTTTGTCAGACACATATTTTGAGAAGACAGCTGGCCCTCCTGTACCTGAGGATGTGGAACCCATGGATACAGAGGGCCAACTGCACTATGCCTCTTTACATAAGGGACTTGAGCATGGGTAGGTTTTAGTATCATGGGGGTCATAGAACAAATCTCTATGGCAAACGTTGAGGGAAAATTGTATTTATTTTCATTGTCGGGATTGCCTCATTATTTTTATGATGGCTTTCAAAGAGCAAAATTTTAATTTTGATGAAGTGCAATTTCTCAATGTTTTAATAATAGTTCGTGCTATTTATGTCCAATCTATGAAACCTTTACCTACTCCAGAGTAACAAAGATTTTCTCCTACTATTTATCTAGACATTCTATAGCATTTGCTTTTACATTTAGGTCTATTTGGAGTTAATTTTTCTCTATGGTGTCAAAGTTTATTTCTTTCCATGTGGATATCCAGTTCTTTCAGGACCATTTGTTGGAAAGACCATCTTTTCTCCACTTAAATACATTTGAAACTATTTGTGAATTGATGATTTTGTTCTTCATTGACCCATAATTCTATATTTATGCTAGTACTAAACAATAATTTTGATTATTTTTACTCTACAGTAAGACTTGATACCAAGCAGTGTGCCTTCCAAATTTGTTCTTTATTTCTAAAAATGTTTTGCCTATTTGATAGACATTTTTCCAAAGAAGATATACAGATGGCCCAGAGGCACATGAAGAAATGCTCAACATCGCTAATTATCAGATAAATGCAAATCAAAACCACAATGAGATGTCACCTCACACTTGTCAAAACGGCTGTCATCAAAAAGTCTACAAATAACAAATATTGGTGAGGATATGGAGAAAAGGGACCCCCAGTACACTGTTGGTGGGATTGTAAATTGGTGCAGCCACTGTGGAGAACAGTAGGGAGGTTCCTCAAAAAACTAAAAACAGAACTACCATATGATCCAGCAATTCCACTGCTGGGTATATATCCAAAGAAAATGAAAACACTAATTTGAAAAGATACATGCACCCCAATTTTCACAGCAGCATTATTTACAAGATATGGAAGGAACCTAAGAGCCCATTAGCAGATGAATGGATAAAGAAGATGTGGCATACACACACACACACACACACACACACACACACAACGGAATACTACTCAGTCATAAAAAAGAACGAAGTTCTGCTCTTTGGAACAATGTAGGTGGACCTATGCTTATTGAACTAAGACAGAGAAAGACAAATACTTCATATTATCACATATATGGAATCTAAAAAATAAAACAAAAGCATGTATATAACAAAACAGAAACAAACTCACAGATATAGAGAACAAACTAGTGGTTACCAGTGGAGAGAGTGAGCGAGGGAGGGATGAGATAGGAGTATGGGATTAAGAGATACAAATTACTATGTATAAAATAAGTAAGCAACAAGGACATATTGTACAGCATGGGGAAATTTAGCTATTATTTTATAATAACTTTAAAAGGAGTATAATCTTTAAAAATACTGAATCAGTATGTTGTACACCTGAAAATAATATAATACCATAAATCAACTATACTTAAGGAAAAAAGGTTTTTTAATTAAAAATATTTTTTAACTGTTTTGCCTATTTGAGATCCTTTGCATGGCCATAGGAATTCTGGTATCACTTTGTCAATTTCTATAAAAAAACGTCTTGGGATTGGGTTTGGATAGCATTTAATCTATAAATAAGTATGGAGAGAATTTCATCCTAACAATTTAAAATTTTCAAATCAATGAACATAACAAATCTCTCCCATTTCTTTAGGTGTTCTATAACTTTTATCAGAAATGTCTGTTGTTTTGCAGTGTATAAGCCTTTGACACGTTTTGTGAAATTTATCCCACAAATAGTTCATGCTTTTGATATGTACTTTTTAATATTTCATTTTCCAATTGTTCATTGCTAGAATATAGACATAAAATTGATTTTTATAATTTGCAACCAGCTAAAGACACTTTTTAGTTCTAGAAGCTTTTCTGTGCATTCCTGACAATTTTCTATGTACATATGTCATATGAGAATAAAGGCAATTGTACTTCTTCCTTTTCATTATTTTCCTTTCATTTTCTGGCTTTATTTTACTGATTGAAGTCTCCAATACAATATCGAATAAAAGTGGTAAGAGTGGTCATTCCTGCCTTGTTCCTAATCTTAGATGGAAAGCATTCACTTTCACTATTAAGTATCACATTAGCTGGAGGCTTTCTGCAGATATGTCTTATCAGAACAATGATAATCATTTATATTCTTAAGTTGCTGAGAATTGTTATCATGAATGGGTGTTGAATTTTTTCAAATGCTGTTCCTGTATATTTAATGTGTTCCTTTTGTTTCTCTAGTTAATCTGTTAAAATGGTGAATTCTATTGTTTGATTTTCACATGTAAAACCAAACTTGCATTCCAGGGATAATCATCCAATTTGTGTAGAGTATTATATTTTTTTCTACATTACTAGTATTGATTTGATGATATTCGTTCCGGACTTCTGCATCCATGGTCTGTAGATTTTATTTTCTTGTATCATGTGATCAAGCCCCTTTGTGTGTTTCAGGCTGGATTTTCTGGAAGAGTCTGGCAGCGGCCACTGCCCAAGCCCTGCTCCTCAGCTTTGCCAGTTTAGAACCTTGATTTTTAGCAGTTCCTGACAAGAAAGACAAGATTGAGGGGCTTGACTCAAGCTACTTAGATTCATAAGAGACTGAGTGATAAAGTGCACATTTATAAAATTTCATGGAGAAATGCTAGCAGGCATTGTGGGTTGCTTCCCACATCCTTTACACCTTTGCCTTTTGCTGGCAGAGTCTATGGCTGTGTGGCTAGGGGTCTATTCTCCACTGGGGTTTGGGCTTTCTTTATTTTAAGCCACATATGCCTGAAGCTCTCTGACCCCATATTGAAGAGAATTGGTTCACAAATTGGAGATGCAGAGTCAAAAGATGGAAAGAGGGCTTACCCTGGTGGCGCAGTGGTTGAGAGTCCGCCTGCCGATGCAGGGGACACGGGTTCGTGCCCCGGTCCGGGAAGATCCCACATGCCGCGGAGCGGCTGGGCCCGTGAGCCGTGGCCGCTGAGCCTGCGCGTCCGGAGCCTGTGCTCCGCAACGGGAGAGGCCACAACAGTGAGAGGCCCGCGTACCGCTAAAACAAACAAACAAACAAAAACAAAGAAACAAACAAAAAAAAAGATGGAGATACCTGGGTTCTTGAAGACTTTAAAACACTGTCTACCAACCTGTGTTGTTTGTGAGATAAATTCCTGAATTACTTAAGCCCTTCTTAGTTGAGTTTTCTGTTTTCTTATCAAAAAACAGCAAAATCATTTAAAAAATTACCTGAAATTGAAGTAAATTTTGTAATATAGTTGCAGGGAACAAAAAATAAAAGGTTTTTAAAAAAATTCCCTTTCAACTATTCCAGAGAGAGGATGAGAAGTGTATTCATGGGACTTCTGTCAAACTGAGGGCATGATGAATTGTCCTTTTGCCTTCTAGCCATATTGAAGAACTCGGGGTGGTAATCAAGAATCCAAACATCCTGCCAAGCAGGCAATCCAGGAGACCTGCTGGCCAATTTTTCAGCAGGTTCCTTCACATTTTTTAACTTCATGCTGATCACACTTCTTGAACTTGTCACTGCAGAAGCAGCGGCCTCATTTTCAAAACACCCTTAGGACATGTTATGATTTCTATGACTTCAAATCATCTTGCATTTAGTTATATTTTAGCCTGGTAACACCCATGCAGGGGGCTCATTAATTACCCCTGGAGAGGCTGGGAACTGGCATGAGCAAACCAAGGTGACTGCTGACAGGCGCTTTTGGGGGCAGAGAAAGTATGAAAGGGTAAGTTTGGGGTTAGTTATTCTTCACGAGAAACAGGGACATGCGGAAGAAGTCTGGACAGTGGATTACTGCCGTAGCCTCCTAACTGGGATCTCTGCTTCCACCTTTGCCCTCATGTGGTCCATTCAATACAGCAGAGAGACCCTGTTGGACCAGAGTCCCGTTCTGCCACTCTTCACGGCTTCCCACCTCATTCAGAATAAAAGTGGAATTCCCGTGTCCTTGCGGTGGACACAGGCTTTGCATGATCTGGCCTGTTACTTTCCTCACCTCCATGCACTACGTTCCTGCCCAAGTGACCTCCCCACAGGTCCTCTATCACATCTGGCAAAGTCAGACCTTTGAATTTGCTGACCTTTGTCTGGAGGTCCTTCTCCCCAATATTTGCTTAGTCAGCTCCCTCACCTCTTTTAAGTCTTCACTCACATTTCTGCCCAGAAAGTTTTTCCTCCCCCAAATTGATGATTTCATCTTCCTTCACGGTCTTTTTTTCCATGGCACTTATCACATCCTTAAAAAAATTTAATTCCTTAATTAATTTCATTTGCCTGTTTATTTATATAAACAAAAATGTAAGCTGTATGAGAGTAGAGATTTTCATCTGTTTCTGTCCATGGCTCTATTCGCTCAAAAACTTAAGTGCTCAGAGAATGTCAGCTAAATAAATGAAATGACTTGAAATCTTAGATCAACAGACCCATGACTGTGACACAGGAAGGAGTCTGGATTTGAAGTTGCACATTTTAGAGTGCATTAGAAAACATCTTCTTAAACTTTGGTGTACGTGCTGGGCTAATATCAATCTCATAGACTTTTATTTCTTAAAAAGAAACTCTCTTTAATCTTCCTTTATATTTTTAAAATACAGCGGTTAAAAATGGTAATTATGGCCCCATCCAGCCATTATAATCTCTAATTAAGAGCCTGGGAAGCATGGTGGTGATGATCGTAGAACAACGTGAGTGTACATAATGCCAGAGAGCTGTACACTTAAAAATCATTGTATGTTTTACCACAATAAAAAAGTAAAAATAAATAAAAATTTTTTAAATTAAAAAAATGCAATGGTTAATAGTGTTGGTCAGGGTTTCTCAATGTCAGCTCTATTAACATTTCAGGCCAAATAATTCTTTGCTGTGGGAGCTGTCCTGTGCATTGTAGGATGTGTAGCTGCATCCCTGGCCTCTACTCACTACATACCAGTAACAACCCCTCCCCTAAGCTGTGACAACCAAAGATGTCTCCAGTCATTGCCAAATGTTCACTTGAAGGCAAAATTGCTCCTGGCCGAAAACCACTCATGTAAATAATTTTCATACGTTCCTATTTGAATAAAGGGTTATATTTTTGATATAACATGTAATGGAGTGGAAATCGTGGGGATCTCATGCTTACTCTATCAACCCTATAGATAAACACCATAATAACTGGTAGCCACATGTTACATTTGTAGATGTTAAGATAATGTTTAAGAAGGTAGAGAAAATGGATAACTCCTTGTTTAATAGCCTGGAAATTTCACCCCTATGGAGTGAGAGTGAATATGGAGAAGACTCTTTCAGTAAAGGGTCTGGGAAAAATAATAATAAAAAGTAATAATGTCCATTCCTCCACAATTTATACAGGTAAAATCAGATTAAAACAAACATTGCTGTATTTCATTGGGTAAATGGGATCACAAAAGGGAAACAGGCAACAGGAAGTCTGTGTATAGAAGGAAGATACTTCCTTAGTCATTTATTTCATTTGAGGATGGTGTGTGGCAGGTGTACGGAGAGTTTGGTTATGGGGACAGACTAGAGGTGTGACTAGAGGTGAATTTCTGATGCCTCTGCTTTTGAAAAAATGGATGGATTGATTGACTGATTCAAAGCACTGCTTGTAGAAACAGCTCTTCGTCCCCACCCAGCTCCTCCATGGTACACTTGTCTACATAGCCGTCAGAGTCCCTAAGTCTCTAAGAACTACTTCCCACAAAACAATGCTTCTTATTTTGGGGTTTAGCTTGAGTTCAAAGCACATGTAAATTTTAAGAGTTATATAAGGCACTTAGGCCATCATCAAAAAATCTACAAACAATAAATGCTGGAGAAGGTGTGGAGTAAAGGGAACCCTCCTAAACTGTTGGTGGGAATGTAAATTGGTGCAGCCACTATGGAGAACAGTATGGCGGTTCCTCAAAAAACTGAAAATAGAACTACCGTATGACCGTGCAATCCCACTCCTGGGCAAATGCCCAGAGAAAACCATAATCCAAAAAGATGCATGCACCCCAGTGTTCATTGCAGCACTATTTACCATAGCCAGGACATGGAAGCAACCTAAATGTCCATCAACAGAGGAGTGGATAAAGAAGATGTGGTACATATATACAATGGAATATTACTCGGCAATAAAAAGTTATGAAATAGTGCCATTTGCAGAGACGTGGATAGACCTAGAGACTGTCATACAGAGTGAAGTAAGTCAGGAAGAGGAAAACAAATATGGTATACTAACGTTTATATGTGGAATCTAGAAAAATGGTACAGATGAACTTATTCGCAAAGCAGAAATAGAAACACAGATGTAGAGAACAAACTTATGGAAACCAAGCAGGGAGGGGGGGTGGAATGAATTGGGAGATAGGGATTGACATATACACACTACTATGTATAAAATAGATAACTAATGAGAACCTACTGTATAGCACAGGGAAGTCTGCTCAATGCTCTGTGGTGACCTAAATGGGAAGGAAGTCTAAAAAAGAGGGGGGTTTTATATATGTATATATAACTAATTCACTTTGCTGTGCAGCAGAAACTAACACAACATTGTAAGGCAACTATATATACTCCGATAAAAATTAATAAAAGAAGAGTTATATAAGGCCCTTACTAGATATTTATCAAACTGAATTGAAAGGATGTTACCTCAGAACTACAGGAAATGGAAGTATATTTTGCAACCACATTTGGGGTGGGCGTCATCAAATGATAAGCTGAAAGGCAGTGAAAGCAAGACGAAGAGCAGGAAAAAACGGATGAGCGGAGGAGAACCTCACAATTTCCTTTTTGAGAATGTTTGGGCAAATTTGTTTTATACTTAATCATTTTTGCGCAATACTTTCATCTATATCATAGATACTCATCTATGTGTTACTTAAACAATCCTAGGTATATTATCTTAGCTTCTTTCCTCATTCGAAGAAAAATGTAATTCCAGAAAGACACAGAAGTCCAGCCTCTGAGTTTTACAAACCTCGGAGTTCGAGCTACGTTCGTTAACCTCCTAAATTCTTGGGTGTCAAAGGCATGTCACTAAATAGGTCACTAAATGCACCAAGGAAGCCAGAAAAGGAAAGAGCCCCCTAAAGGAAAGTGGCATTTTAATTGGGAACTTTCAGACATCTGTCACTCTGTGACAAGCGCAAAAAAGTCCTTTGCACATGTGGTGACGCGCAGGTGGGATGGGACTGACAGCTGAAGTGACTGAAGCTGTGTGGGGCGAGGGCGATAGACGTGGGGACAAATGAGAGCCTGGTCTTGAAGACTGCTTTTCCACCCTGAGTATCATTTAAAAAGAATCGCCGGGGGCCCAAACTGTAGTTTAAGATGCCATCAATCGTCCATTTAAGACGCGCTACTTGATTAACTGGGGTACGCACCCACCTAAAGAAGAGGTCATGCACAAAGTTTGGGAAAGAGATACTGCATCTGTCTCTGCTAAAAACGAAACAGGGCTTCATCCTCTGGCCTCTGGGTTCAAATCCGCGTGCTGGCGCGGGTGGGGAGATACTGCCCCTGGTGAACCCTGCTTTTAATAAGTTTCCCAATCAGCTCTCGAGGGAAAGGCGCGCCCCCCCCTCGCCCAGCCCTCGTATTCTCCCTGCCAGCTCCTCTCCTCCCTCCCATTCTCCATTTCCCTTCCGTCCCCTCCCCGGCAGGGCGTGCTCCACTCCGAGGCAGGATCCGTCTGGTTCCCCGCCTTCCAGTCCGAAAATCCCGCCAAGGGAGCCGCAGAGCAGAGGAAAAGCCAAAGTGGGGAGAGGGGAAGAAAGAGACCAGTGAGCCACCGTGCGTGCCGGCGGCGGGGAACAGGCGCGGCCGCGAGCAGCAGTGACTCGGGTACCTGGACTCCGGGCAGAAAGCCTCGCCCCGACCAACAAAGGCAGCCTGAGCGCACGCGGCTCGTTTGCGACTCCGAGTAAGTGGAAGGGAATGCGCGGTTCCTCCGAGGGCTCTCCGATCGACTTCCCCTTCAGCCTCCGCCACTTTTCTGGGCGCCCGCGGATGACCGTGGTAGGAGTGGGAGAGGGGCTGCTGGTGTCTTTGCTGGTGCGGCTGCTTTCAAAACTGATTTGCTCCAGAGGCATATTTTGGGGGCGTCTGGTCAGGATGGTCAGGGTGCCCATAGATGGGTGGAAGGAAAGCAGCTTTTGTGATGTTATGTGCGCATTTGGACTGTGTTCCTGCTTCCAGCGGAATGGAGAACATGCAGGGGCTTTGCTCTTTGTAAAACCTGAGTTAGTAGGTGTGTCTGTGGCTGGGTAGAGAAGAGAGAGAAAGTCAGGCAGCCTGAGCAAGCAGGGCTCATTTTCCCATCCTTCCCCTGCTTCCCGGGTTGCCCCAGGGCTTGCCAGCTGATGCGTCTTAAGCTGGCATTTCTAGGTACCAAGTGGGGGCTTGTGCCTCCCAGTGCCAGCTGACCTTGCCGGTCCCTCGCAGACCATCCGGGCACTCCTTGTCCTGCCTGCCAGCCCAGGAATGGTTCTAGAAATGGTTACGTCCAAAGTTTAAAAGACACACCTTGAATCCCATTTCTCATTTGAATAATTTTAAGAACTGCCCTGTACAGAGACACTTGAACTTTTTATTTCACCCACATAAAGCTTGGGTATATTAATTACCAATCTGCTAGATTCTTAGTTTCTGAGTTGATGTTTCTAATAAGTTAAAATATTTTAAAAGAGAGGAATGTATTTAACTCCTTCCCTTCTCTACTTAACACACAGAACATAAAACTTGCTCTCTCTTCAACACACACACACATCTTTTTCTTTAACAGAACACGCAGGAACACCAGAACACACACTGAGTTTATCTACACTCCTGTTAACTCACCCCTACCTCTGTTAACAGCTGCTCTGTAAGTCTGGGGGATACATTGAAAAAGTAGGAGTGGCATGTGGTGGGGGGAGGTGATGGTTGGGGAGAATGAACAATTCCAGAGAAATCAAAGTTCCAGCCTTTTGGCATCTTTTGTTTTCATCTGGAGGGTTACTGAGGCATTTTGCTTTAACAGCTTGAGAAAGGTGACCTACGGGTGTGTGTTGGAGGGAAGGGCCTGGGAGGAGGTCCAGGAACTATCAACAGGCGCTTTCGAACTAATAATATAACGAAGCAATTTCATGATCTCAGGCAAATGTGGAGTTGACGAAACAGCAAAGCCCTTTTTAGCCCCTTGATCATCTGGGGATGAACTGATATTTGAAATATTGAAAGGTAATGGGAGTGAAACAAAAGAGGTGTCTCCCAGCGTAGAAAATAAAGCTTCTATTTTCCATCTTCATTATGTTCCTTTTTAAGTAAATTATGCATTCTAAAGACCAAATCATTAAAAAAAATTATAGTCCAGTTAAATTCTAAGAAAATTGGAGTGGTGTTTTCTTTTTTCCTCCCTTTGGGACGTGAGTTATTTTAGAGTGGCAATATTTGTACTTTCTCATTTAAATTAGAGGATGGGCTTTTAAAAAATTATGTTGTGAAAAAAACCTCTAATTTTGTGCTTTAAGAAACTTCGGTGCTTTTAATTCTCTAATCGTATTTTAAATCTGTAGAAGTTGATCTTTCCTCCTGTTCCCAGGCCTCTTTTAGGACTTTTTTTTTTTTATCATTTAGGGAAAGGCCTCTATAAGGAACACCCACCTGAAGCCATACTTAACGCATTAGGTGCTGTGTTCCAGATGTTTGCTTGTCGGTACAAATGTATTATGTTTTCAAAGCCAGAGTGTGAGAGAAAAGAAACTACAGTTAATATGTGACTTTTTATTTTCTGACTTTTCGATGGGGTATTATATAGAATGAGGATGATAACATATTTAAAATATTCATAGTACAATATATTATGTTTATAATACATAACTTTGTGGTTTCCTGGACCTCTTTTCATGGTATTGGGTATAATAAATTTACTGATTTATTGAAAATTTCCATGTACCTATTTAGTCTTCACATATAGCAATATGTGGTAGAACCCACATTTTTTAATGAACATTTTTGATGTTTTTACTCTAGAAAAGCTAGTGGCCTGGTTTGAATTTTCACAGAACCGGATCATTGAAAATAACTTGAGAGAAATAAGGCCCCCAAATAATTTAATCACTTTTATCAATAAAATCAATCCTAGAAATTAAGTATTTGGGGTTTAAATATTTTTTTCCTTTTGAAGATACTCTTGCTTTCTTATTTAAATGACATTCTCATGTGAATTCTGATCATATTCTTATTCGCCATGTGGTATTTTATTACTATTCAAAATTTTCTCGGGAGACTGAGTTTGGGTGGCTTGTTCGAAATGGTGTATTAGTTAATGGTGGATTGAGGGCCGGTAGTTAGAATTCAGATTATAAATTCCAGTTCTCCCAACACTTACACTTTTTAATATGGTGACATAGTGAATAGGATGGCTGTCCTTGACTGCCCTCCTAAAGGTAATGCCCAAACTGAGACCACCCAGGGTGATCAGGGAGCAAGCTGGTTTACACCTGAGTGCAGGTCAGTCCAGTTTAAAGAGATGCTCATCTTTAAGCATCAGGTGAGTCAGGCCTCCCAACAGCCCTTGTTTGGGTGCTGAGTGGAGCTTCTCTAAGGGTGATGAATGTTGTCTCTTTTGGCCGCAGTTCTAATGAATAATCAGAGAACTTTTGTTTCCTTTTGACACAAAACCATGTCATTGCCCTGGGGTAAAATAATATTCAGATATGGAGCTTCTCTTTACAAGCTGGGCCAGCTTTTTTCCTTCCAGAGTCAATTGGCTTGAGTGGAATTTGGGCCACAGCCTCACTTTGGAAAGTTCTCCATTCTTGATGTTTATGGCCCATTCAATTTTCCATCCACTGGGCGATTTTTCCATGCACTTCTTCCCAGTCTTGTATGTGGAATCGTTTTCCACATGGCATAGGTGTCATACGATCTTTCTAGATTGTCAAATATAACAAGCTTTTTGTTCCTATTTTAGTATTTGGTAAATGACAAATTAAGATTTCTGTGGTTTAGAAGGATAACTATAATGTAACGTTATCAGAGAGCATTATAATTATGGTAATATTGCAGATTTGATTATGTAGATCACATTCACCACAAATCCCTATTTCTTCATAGTAAGCAGGGAATACAGTGAATAGTTCATGCTTAAGATATTTTGAGAAATAACTTAATTTTTTCTACTGGGCTTTATTTTGGAGCCATTTCTTCATAGTAGGCTTAAGATAAACTGATATTTCAAATAAAAACATCATCATAATGAGTTTCCTAAAAGCACAGTTCTTAGATTCTGAAACTTCATAGTTAGTGAAAAAAATCTATTGTTACATATTAATCTTGAATGAAGTAAGTCATAGTAACTGACACTTGGGCTCTTAATTCTAAGAATTGTGCTTATTAAAAACCAAAACATCATTATAAGGCACAAATAGCATTCTGTATCTCTCACCTTTTATTCCCACTTCTTCCACTTTTTATGCTGAGATATGAGATGACTGTTCTTCAATGAAATCACAGACATGGAGGGAACGATAGCAAGTCCTCTACCTTCAGCTGTGGAATTTGGGTGAAACTGAATGAGTCTGAGATTAACGGCGCCAAGGGAGGGTTTTCCCAGGCAAATCCTCCCTCTAGGTGGCGCTCTAATTCCCCCTCCACCCACCCTTCCGGCGACTTCCGTTCCTCCTTTCCCAGCAGCGCCAACACTGGAAAAGCACGTCGTTTACCTCTTGGAATTACTCACTTTTACCACCAGCTCCACCCCACCCAGACCGTGCACTCCTAGAAGGCAGACACTCTCTCATTCCTCTCCAGAACCCTAGCATATCTAGAGTGAGACCATTGAAATGCCCAATGAATATCTGATGAATGAGTGAAAAAATAAGTAAATGACTCTGAATACCATTTTCTCTGTTCTTCCTCATGTTCCAATGACCTTGACTGCCTTCTATACTCAATCCCTCTATACATTATCTGGTACCAATTTCCTGTTTAAACCCAAGCACCCCATTCTCAACCTTGAACCTCTAGAAGAAGGCTCTCCTGTCTCTTCCTCTACCTCCTTTATTGCAAACATCATATAGGTCTGCCAGTTCTCTGGAGCGTCTTCCTAATCATATTTCACCTTGTTTATTTTAAGGCTCTCGACCTTGCATGGTCTCTGACTCACCTGCATAAAGGAGAAGGAAACCTTACCTCTTCCTTAACAAACTGTTATTCAAAGCCTTAAGACTGAACACTTGGGACATTATTTTCATCATAACTTCATTGTGGCTACAGGCCTTTGCTTTTCAGAACTAATAACATTTATTTTCTCATCATATTTTCATAACAATTCTACTTAGGTAGGCTGAACAGGATTTTTTTTTAATTGATAAGGATACAAATTCAAAGAGGTTAAGATGACCCCCATTATTTAATACAAGAATCTTGACGATCTTAAAAGATCTTAAAATTCCTAGTTGGGATATTTTTTTCTCCTCTATAATGCCATATCTTCAGCTGACTAATTAATTTTCTTTCTCAGTGCCTCTCATGTCAAACCTAAACTCCAGTGTATGTAGAGTAAGCGGCCAAATCACCCAGTGTAGTGGTTTCCCTTTTTTGGTGTTTATCAGAATAACTGGAGTCATGTCTTAGCATCCAGATGCCTGGAGCCCATCCCCAGAGATTCTGATTTGAGAGGTGGAGTCAAGGAAGATGGACATGTGACAGGGCACCTGGATGCAGGTGATGTATTAGAAACATTGGCTGTAATGCTCCAATATTTGAGCTCTAAGTTTAAAGAAATCAAGGTAAACCACAGCTATGCTTCTTACTAGCTGTGTGACCATTAGCAAATATTGTGGTCTTTCTTGCTTCAATTTCCTTATCCCTAAGATGACAGCACTAATACCTCCTAGGATGGACATGAATATTAATCTAGAAAATGAGTGTGAAGGACAGAACCCAGAGTCTGACTGCTACAGAGTATTTGATGAGGATAATGGAAATGCTGATTAGGGGGATGCAGCCCTGCCCACCCGCCCCCCCATGAAAGTCCACCCTTGCTTTCCCTCCCCCACTGCTTTATTTCTCATGTCCACCTGGCATGAGAAAACAAACAAACAGAAACCTAGGTGAGACTTTCTTCTTCTTGAAATGCTTCTGCCCTCTCTAGTCTCAGACTGTTCTCTCTAAATGCAGATCCAAAACCCCTTCTGAAAAGAAACACACGGAACATGTGATCGTGCTCCAGGCCCCAGGGAATTTGACATGTAAGGTCCCCGAATCAGACTGTTGACCTTGGCCTTTCCTACAGTGTCTAGGAGAGCAGTTTACCTACAGGGCACTCCCAAGCCAAGGTGCAGCCATCTCATTGCTGAGGTTGGTGACACCCATAGCCATGTGCTGTGGCCCTGCTGCCATCATGGAGCCGTCAGCTCAGAGGAAAGAGTTCAGGTTTGGATTCAGGAGCCCGCATTTATCTCATCGCAGTTCTGCCGGAAGCTGAGTTGTCCCTGTATCCCCTGGAACCTCAGGGTTTTCATCTGTAAGCTGGTGATGATGTTGATGATGATGGTGTTGAGGGTGATAGTGATGATAGATGCTCTGCCTACCTCACGGGCTGGTGGTAAAGGTAAATCGTAACAATGCACTGTTTATAAACTGTAACCTGCTACACTAAACATAAGCTACTGTTAATGAAATCAGCGGGGCCAGTTCTGCCTGTCTCTTTCCTCAGTTCTGCTGCTTGTCATTATCATTTTCTCAGGACCCCTAGAGATTGCCTAAGATGCTGAAAGGTAAGTTTGACCAGATGAAGTGAGTAAGAGGAAAGATGTGTGACAGGTGTGAAGAAAAGGAAATCGGAGTCAGAGTGAAAAAAAAAAAGTGAGTAGACAATTGTAAAAAAGGTTAAACTAAAATGGTTATGAATTGTTTTACTAAATATTATGTTATAGGGCTTCCTAAGAGTTGTAAAGGATGCATACCAAAAATTTCAATCGGTTATTCTCACTAAATTTAGGTTTTTACAATTGATTAGCAGCACTTTATACTATAGCTGTGCTTCTCACACTTCAATGTGCATGTCAGTCACCTAGAGATCTTGCTAAAATGCGATTCTGATTCAGTAGGTCTCTGGTGGACTCTCAGGGTCTGCCTTTCTAACAAGCTCCCTGGCGATAGCAGCTGCTGGCCTGGGGACCTCATTTTGAGTGGCCAGTCACTAGTGTTGAGTTCCATAAATTGGGAGGGCAGGCAAGAAATCAGAACTCTCTAATCGTGACATGCATAGCTTAAAACACACAACGAAGGTCATTGACGATAACACTTCCTACTATGTGCAAAAGCTGATCACTCCTGTATCTTCATGTGCGAGTCATATTTACAATGTTGCATTATTTATAAAAGAAATTTGCAGAGTCACCATCCGAATTGCTATGGACTTGACTGAGCCCCTTAAGAATACAAGGCCCTTTGTCAGGTGTGATCTCAGGCCTCTTACCGGTGCTTCTCCTGGAGCCTTCCCCTGCGAGGGTGTAAGTGATAGTAATAGTGTTTAGGAAACTTCATTCTTACGATGAGAAGGATGTAATGTAATATGCTTTCTGAATGCTAGAGTATTCTCTTATTTAAGGTTTGAACATCTGTTTTTCCCTTGGATGTGCCTTTCCACACCATAAGGGAAGTAGAGCAGGGATCATCCATCTGTGTGGCTTCCTGGGAGCTGCTGGGCTGCCTAAGGAAGGAGCCAAGGACTCTTGCCTCAGAGTCCAGATTCAATCAATACGGAACATATCTCAGTAACAACCTTAGGGAACAGAGAAAGTCTCCACTCAGGATAAAACAAATGGAGACCATGTAAAACTTTAAAATAATGTTTTCATAATGGCCTTCCTTATTTGCTAATAATATGGCCTGCTCTAAACCTGCCCATGGAATTATTGCTCCCTATAGCAGAGAATCATCGCTAAAGTTGTAACACAAAGTGGCCTTCATTTTTGAGCATTAGAACATCTGAAGGCTTCCACTGGGCATCTTCCAGTTGGCCAGATGGGGTGTCCATGTTAAGTCAGAAGTTGGATCTTTGGCTTAAAAAAATATCCTGCAGCTTTGGAGAATCTTATGCAAGGGCCAATTTAGTTCTTCAAAAAATATTTTCTATAAAAGAATGTTGCCTTCTGGGTACAGGATATTTCTTTAGATATGGTCCAAGGTGATCAAATGAGGAAGCCTGAAGCTGCTATAGGGAAGAAAGCAGGGAGTTTATTACGTTATTTTAACTGGTGGAGGTACTTAAGTTTTGAAACAATAATGTAAAGCCTTTCTTCTCATCCTCTTTTCTTGATTACCATATATAGTTAACTGTTAAATTCAATGACTCTGGCAAAACACAGACTCTTACATACAGCTCAATTCATTTCAAACTTGTGAAAAGTTTGATTAATTTTAATGATGTGAAAAAAAATAAGGGTTTTTTGATTATTATGTTTGTTATTAGGAAAACACAAATATATACCTGGAGAAACATATTATTTTTTCTCATTCTAGAAAAATGTCCATGCTACAAGATATTAAAATTTTTTAAGTTATGAAGAAGGAAAAAAATGACTTATAATCCTGCTCAAAATGGACACCACTGTTAACACTCTGATACACTTTTATAGTTTTTCTGATTTAACCTTTGAAAATAGTTGCACAAATAATTGTGTGTCCTGCTTTTTAGATCAACATAGTAATCGATGTATGCTATATGTTTATAGCTTTCCACACATTAACATGTGCGTTTGTTTCTACTAAGTGGGCCAGTTAAGATGGAAATTCAATTTATTTAGCTTGACATGGGTAAATTTGAATCATAAAGAAAGCTTAGTAAATTAATCTGATGGACTCTCATTAAAAAGTTGGAAATAGAAAAATGCAAACAAACATAATCCCATGAAGCAAACGAAAAATCTTTCTCCCAGCAAAGGATGTGCTGTTTAGACGGAACAGATAATCTCGTGGACCTTAGTGTGTACAAATTAAAAATGTTTACATCGTAAACATTATCTTCCATTCTTAACCTTGAGGACCCTTCCAGATACATATCCAGGGGTAAAAGTCTCCCCAGGGAAGCCACAGCTGCCTGATCCCACCCAGGTCCAATCTCACCCCCTTAGCAGGTCCCAGGAGCCTGCGGAACTTCTGAGCTGCTCTGGGCTAAGAAGAGAGGGCCTAACGCACCGCACGTGGGTAAACCTGCAGGGGCAGCAAACCTCTTTGATGCACGTCACTCCAGGGCTTGGCATCCTTTGGGGAATTATTTATTTGCTCTATTATTATTTGGAATGAATAGTGTACAGATTGGCTCTAGTTTAACGTGAGTCAGATCAAATTTGGGTTTGTCAACCGCACTCTTGTTTGTAGAGGAGGGGTGGAAGGCTTTTATTGTCTATGCCGGTATTGGGATTCCCACCAACTTGAGCCTGAAATGATTTCTAGCCTTTTTAAACAGTGGTTTGAGTCTGATGGTTAGGGATCACAGAGTTTGCCCTCTGATATACGATATCTGGGGATTTGAAGATGTACTTCAAGGCTGTCATAAATGAATTTAGTTTGGAGAAACAGATCAAAAGCAATTTAGCAGGAAGAAGTTGGTAGAGGTGGATTTCTACCAACTTCTCTCTAACTAGATCCACATTTCCTAAAAGCAAGCTAACTGTGGGTTTCCAACATCTCATCCAATGATGTTCTCTTGCAAGAGGTTAAAATGAGAGCAGTTAACTTTAAAGGCAGCAGAACCAAGAAGACAAAAGAAATAGAAGTGGACTTGAACTGAGACCTTAGGGAGAACATCCAAAAATCTGATAGACAGAAGCCAAGCATGAGCTTGGGGAGAGGAGCTTCAGACCTCACAGAAAACTCTACTAGATAGCGCTGAGGTCTCCTCCACTCTGGATGAACTGCTCGGCGACTCTCTTTGGGCCCTTTTGGCCCATCTGGCTCTGGTGGGGTTCGTTAGGAGGTTTCTCTCCAGTGGATTTGTCTTGTTTGCTTTCTAAATCTCCTAAGCCCTACATGCCTCTTAGTATAAAAATGCCAAGAAGTCATTCCAGGACAGGAACCAACCTGTCCCCTCCATGTTCCTCTCAGAGGAAGTATTTGAAGGCAAAACAGAATCAATCAGTTGTTCTAGTGAAGAGTTGCTGCCTCACATAGGACTTGAGCAATCCTGGATGCAGGGCCATGACTTAGACAACCTGGTCACTGGAGTCAACTAATCCATAAAGTTTACACTCTCCACCCCATTGTTTCAACTCATATTTCCCCGACTCTTGCGGGGGGATCATGAAAGGAGACCAAGGAAAAGACCCAGAGGCTCCCTTTCATGGGCACAACAGGATCCTTCCAGGCCCAGGGCTTAGCTACACACACACTAGTTAGCTTCCTGGGTTAGGTTTCTACCCTGACTTCCATTTGCCGCCTCTAATGTGTAACATTAAATATCTTGTTGAAATCAGAAAAATGTTTAGACTTGGGCATTTCTATTAAAAATTGTTTAATTTTATTTTGAAGAACAAATATTATTTCCTTTTCTCCTTCCCATCTCAGATTGACCCCTTTCCTTGTCTAACTTCCAAGTCCATACCAAGGTATAGCCAGATTTATCATCATCTATTGGAACTTGAGCAACTATTGAAAATAAGTATAGAATAGAGGAAGGTGTGACCACTCTTCTTAAGGTGATTTTAATGTTTCTTTGGTGAGGAAGATCAGCGTAAGTATTAGGGGCTGTTTTCCTCAAAAGGGAATAGATTTCACTACTCATCTAACGTGACATGGGATTGCTTATCTCTATTCTTGGCGGAATTTAAGCAAAATCACACGTTGTCCCTTGAGAATGTTCCAATATTTGTATCTACTGTGACTCCTAATGCTGCAGCGAGATTGGAGTTCCTGTGGGGAGGCCAGGAACCTCTGAATTGGAAGAGGTGAGAAATGTGACAGTTGAGTATAGGACAGTTAGCAAGGCTTTAAGGAGCAAGTAAAAAAATTCTCTCCCAGAAGCTGGAAATGGAGAAACTATGGGACTGTGGCTTATCTGATAAATTTGACTTTTACTGAAATGAGGATGTGGACATACCCAATGAGGAGCACCATGTGCAACTGAGGGACATTTAAGGTACATCCTAGAAAGGATAAGACATGGAAATATTGACTGGTGTTTCCTGAAGTAAATCTGCAGATCTTATAATAGATTCCTCAAGATAGCATCTAACTGATTTTATTTCCATTTGTAGGTCTGCATATGAAGGTGCTTCAATTATTAAATCATTTTGGATTGTCTACCCTTTGTATTGAAAGGAAGTCACTATATTAATTCTGAGTTTCAGTGGTCCTGCATCTTCTCACTGAACCTCTCTGTTCTATACTGTACTGCTAGACAGTTGTTTCTAGTTCTTTCACGTTACCACTACCCAAATAACAAATGGCACATAGTAGGTACTCAGTTCATGTTTATCATTTCATAGAATTAAGATAACCTTTAACCTACTTCCTACTCAATTTCCCCTCTCTCCTGCAATCTCCACCAACCCTGGCAAGATTTAACATTGACTGGCTGCCCTAACCAAAAACTGTGATGTGAGCAATCATCTTCTTTGGCATCTCTAGCTTTTCTGCTCTGTCTTTCATACTCAGGGATGTTTCCATTATCAATGTGCAGGCACCCAGAGTCCCAGCTCTTGCTGTTGTATGAAGACATCTTGTATCCAGGCTTCATGCTGGCCACGGGCATCCCTAGTTTCCCTTGATGTGCTCTGGGGACACATGGCAGTATGTCAAAGTTCAGAAGCTACAAGTGCCTCTGAGGCTGTGTTCCTAGGAACTGCCAGGGCCAGGGAGGAGCTGTCATCCTCTATCACTAGCTACTTCTGGAAGCTGAAGACCTTGCTTTCTTTTCTTAGCATTCCCCTCCTTTTTCCTTTCTGAGCACAATTCCCCCACATTACTAACAATAGCAACCGAGTCTCTGAATGGTTAAGTAACTTGTCCAAGGTCACGAGGTAGTAAGAGGTAGAACTGAGACTGCAGATCAAATATATCTAACCACAAAGATCCTAAATCAGGGCTTCCCTGGTGGCGCAGTGGTTGAGAGTCCGCCTGCCGATGCAGGGGACACGGGTTCGTGCCCCGGTCCGGGAGGATCCCACATGCTGCGCGCGGAGTGAATGGGCCCGTAAGCCATGGCCGCTGAGCCTGCGTGTCCGGAGCCTGTGCTCCGCAATGGGAGAGGCCACAGCAGTGAGAGGCCCGCGTACCGCAAAAAAAAAAAAAAAAAGCTCCTAAATCACACTCTTCCACCGCCACCCCACTGTCCTATGACAAGGGCCCAGTGAGCATCTGAAGGTATTTTGGTCCGATCCCTTCCTTCTTCCTCTTTCCTGCATCCAGGAATATGCTCTCATGCTATGTATTTTATTCCTACCTCACTATGATCTAGAGAATACACTCTCTTGGACAAAGAATCCTGTTGTCAGACCAGACCTTTCTGACTGCATATTATTGCATATTGTTTTATTCTCCATTGCTTTCTCAAGCATCGGTTTGCCTGGCCTGGTGGTTCGACTGGCTCGTGCTGAGGAAGGGGTGGGGGGGGAGTGAAGACAGGAGGATGTCTGGGCAATGCTCTGTCTGTTCCTCCAGGCTGCTATCACCTGACCAAATTGTTTGTTGGACTGCTGTGTTCCAGCCCCAGGGGAGGCCACAATGCCTTGTTTGTTTGTGTATGAGAGTCTCTGGCTTTGATTAGCAGCTAGCTTCAGTGCAGCTGAACATACAATAGGGACCAAAGGATGGGAAAAAAAATCCTGCTACAGTTTCCCATTGGAAAGCATTCGCTGTCAAGCCTGGATATCCAACAGTGGGGCACAGATGGATAGAGGCTGGGAAAGGTTAGGTGATGGATTCTCCATGCCCTGCAGCCTGTTGTGTGTGATGAAGTTGCTCCTTTACGTGAAGTATTGAGCCTTTATCCCTCTAGATGCTGTTTACGATTAAGGTTTGAGACTGGTATTGATGTGGTTTGACGAGGGGCTGAAAAGCATGAAGGAGCCCCACGATGACAAGGGCAAGGGTAAAAACAGTGAAAAAGATGCACCTATGTTAAAAGGCTAGTCACACAGTTGAAAAAAATGCCATTACTTTGGCTGCATGGAAGAGGTAAAAATAACTATAATTCTATCAATGAAGGAGGAAAGTAGCAAGTTTTTATATCATAACATAGGCAAAGTTAGTGATTTCATAACGTAGACACACTGATAATAGATAATTTATTTCTTCTCATTAAATTAAATATGATATCTAGGGTAAGCACCCCCATCTGCTGGTAGCTGAATAATAAGATGTCTGCCTGAAGGAAAGACTCCTCATACATCCTTAGAGTAGTGCGTAAGTTATCAAGAATTTTTCATCAATAGAATATTTGTCCGGAACACTGTGCATGTTGCAAAAAGCCACCATCCATTATCCTAGCTTGTAGGTACCTTATTTCGGTCCTCATAAGGGGGACAAAGCAGGCTTATAGTTAGAAAACCATACAATGATTAAATGGTAAACGAGTTGTTATCACATTGTCTAGAAGAAGAAGGTATTCCAATCTGGAGTGGAAAAGGGAGGCTGCATGAAGGGGGTAGGGTTTTCAAAGACAGAGTGGTATTGTCTATGGCAAGAAGGCACAGGGAAGGCATTGTAGGTGAGGGATGGAGAAAGAGGAACGCCAAAGAGATGATAAAAAGCAAGATACTGGGGGACAGAGAGCAGAAGGGCCTGATTTGTGCAGTCAGTGGGTGGCCAAGGAGTGAAAGTTAGGATTAGAAAAAAGTTTTGGGTAACGATAGCAAGACCCTCGAAGGGCAAGCTGACCTGCTCGGATTCTATCCTGATAGATAGTAAGGCATCACCGAAGGTTCTCCACAAGCAAGGAAGGAAAACAAAAAACTTTGCTAGAGTATAAGAAAGATTATTTTCAGAGAAGTAACAGATTAGAGGTGGAGAGAATCCATTAGGTTTTAAAAAGTAATCCTCTGTGTACCACCCCTCCCCCCAAGCCCTTGATCTTTCCAAATTCTGGAAATCCTGTTCACGCTTCAGTGCTTTGCTTCAATACCATCTCCTCCATGAAAACTGTCTTCATTCCTCTAGTTAAAAATGAATACTTATTCCTTATTCTGTTTCACAACTTTCTATGATTTTTCTTTCATAGTTTTTATCCATTCATTCATTCATTCAAAAATATGCCATGAGCACAGTCTACTGGGCTCTATGTTAAGTACTAGGAATGCAGAGATGAATACAACACAGTCTCTGTCTTTAAAGCTCACAGTCTAGTTGGGGGCCAGGCACATCAACAGAAAATGGATGCAATATCAGTGCAATGATCTAGATAGGCACTTTTGAAAGCCCGTAAGAGAGACACCTAATGCAGCTGGGGGTGGATTCAGGGCAGGCTTCCAAGAGGAAGTGTCTCCTGACTTGTGTTTAAAGACTGAAAAAGATAAGGGAGAAAGTGGGAGTTCTCGGTAGAGACAAGAGTGGGAATCCTGACTTCATTCTTACCATACAGTGGTTATTTTAAATGACTGTCTCTCCCTTACTTAACTAGCCCAATGCTTTGCATGATACCAAATGTCTGAAAGAATGAATAAATGAATAAATGAATGGATGGATGGATTTCTGATGCCTTGACATAAGTAGGTACTTAGGAGGAATTCTTTCTGGAGACACTATGAAGGAAAATAAAAGCTATCTGACATTAGGATGGAAGTCTAGATGTTAGGATGGAAGGTAGGGGCATGATAGGGTAGTGAAAAATGAGATGTTGACCAATTTGAAAGAATTCCAGTGCCACCGATGGAAGAAGTCTAGAGAAAGAGCTGATATGGGGGGAAGAGGGGAGTGTTCTGGGCTAGAAGGAATTGTGGAGAGACTGGATTATCCTCAGAACGGAGTGTGAGCCGGACTCAGGCTTCTCAGGTCTCTGACCTTCATGGGCAACCTCAACGTCTAGGAGACCTTTTCATGAGAAGGCGCCTCAGGCATGTGGTGGACGGTGGTGACCAGGCTCCCAGCTAACTCAAATCCCCGAGCTCAGTACTATACCTTCCTCCTCAAGAGATCGTGCGACATACTTTTGCTAGAATGAGGCAAGGCCGTGTTAACAGTTTTCTTTTCTGGGAAATATATGTTATTACTTTGCTCCTTATTTTAAGGTTTCCTTGGACGCATCAGCTTTCAGGAAAACTCTGTAATGAGGTTTAGGCATGTCACATGCACACGGAATGGTATGAAGCCACACCTTCCAAAAGGGATCAGTTGGCCTGTGAGTTGCTTTCTGTACTTGGTTTACGTTTTAGATGTGGGCTGATCACCACACTGAGATGCCCGCACTTCCCTTGAAACTGCTGATTTTGCTTTGCTCAAAGGAATGATCTTCTGCCAGCATGTACAGACTCATTACTTCTGCAGCCAGTGGAAAAAGTAGTTACTCATGAAACTCAGCACCAGAGTGACTGTGGAAGCCAGATTGTTATGGCTCAACGAATATTGATTAAAATATGTGGAGAAAAACAAGTGATGGGCCCTCAAAGGGAGAAAGTGCCTTTATGTTCAACAGTCTGCGGGAAGGCAGACTCTTTCTCCCTTTCTGGTATTTTCTTTCTCCAGTTCCAGGATCCTCCTTCACAGTGAGGGCAGAGTCGAGGTAAATGGATCATTTTCATTTTCCTTCCTTAAAAATTATTCTTTTAGCTTTGCTAAAAGAAAAGAAAGCTCGGGAAGTCAAAATTGTCTGGTTTCCAATCTCCAGTTCATTGGAGAGTCAGAAGAGGCAGGAAATGTCTTGGGGACAGAGATTAGACAAGATGTTTTCTAAGAAAACCATTGAGCCTAGGATATATTATATTTTTTATTGTTCCAGATTAGGATTGAGTCTCCAAGTCCTGTTCCATGTAATTTGGGGCCTGTGAAGGTGAAGTCTTGTGAGTTTACAGAGGTTTTACCTCTTCTGGTTCCTTTGACCAATAAGTAAGCTTCTGCCAGGATGAGCCTATTGTAATACAATTAAGAATCTTTTTTCTGCAGATTCTCCACTTGATATTAAAAAAAATCATATCCTGTTTAGGCTTCTCTATAATGAAGCTAACGACTAACACCCATGTAATATTTTTCCCTTCACAAATTGCCTTCATATATTTTATCTCATTTAATCCTCAGAACAATTGTATGAGATCAGTTTTTTTGTTTGTTTGTTTGTTTGTTTGCGGTACGCGGGCCCCTCACTGCTGTGGCCTCTCCCGTTGCGGAGCACAGGCTCCGGACGCGCAGGCTCAGCGGCCATGGCTCACGGGCCCAGCCGCTCCGCGGCATGTGGGATCTACCCGGACCGGGGCACAAACCCGTGTCCCCTGCATCGGCAGACGGACTCTCAACCACTGCGCCACCAGGGAAGCCCTGAGATCAGTTTTAATAATTTTACCCCTATACAGATGAGGAAAAGGAAGCTTCTAGAATGGAGGAGGCTTGACCAAGGTTTCTCCAAGAAGGTGCCTCATGCGTCTCATAGGATAGTTTGGGGAGTTTTCATAGTCTGTAAAAGTATTTTGTAAAAATAATTCAAAAAAAAGTTGGCATTCTGTTCTCTCCTGTGTATAGATTCTGTGCTTTAAAACACTGGCTTACACAATTCTAAAGCAGTTTCTTAAAGAACAGTTCACATGCATCTGGATCTCATGGGGTTGCATCCTCCACCTCTGAAATCAGAACCTTAATTAATCAGAATATTTATTTTTAACCAGGCCATTTCATATGCAGCAAAGTTTGAGAAACTCTTTGTGTGTGTGTGTGTGTGTGTGTGTGTGTGTGTCATAGTTTCACCTTATAGCTATTGAGAATAGGGTCTCTTATGGTGCTAGCTATCTTCCAGAAAGTATTGGTTATAGATTCTAGGTTTTAGACCAGACTCTAAGTCTGGTTAATTTTGTATTTGAATTAAATAATTTGAATTTTGCAGGCTTCCACTTCCTTAGTTGTAAAACTAGAAGCCTAAAATAAAAGATCTCTAAGATACCCAAAGCACTTTGATTTAGCTTCTGTGCTCTTGCCAGGTTTTAGTCTCCCGATTCTTTTCTTTCTCATGATTCCGAATGTGCTGAAGTCAGTGGTTCTTAAAATGTGGTTCCTGATCTGCAGCATCACTTTCACCTGGGAACTCATCAGAAAGGCAGATTCCCAGGTACCACTCCAAACCTATTAAATCAGAAACTCGGAGGGTGGGGTCAGCAATCTGTGTTTTAATAATCCATGTAGGTGATTCTAACACATGATGGAGTTTGAAAACCACTGATTTATGCATTTCTGATCCTGGCTAATACATGCAAATATGTAGCAGTACAGTGACAACATCTTGTTTTCTTTGACCCATGCACTAACCAAAAATCTACAGCTCTATTCTCAGGGAAAGGCAATAAGAAATGTATGATCCCTCTGTTTTTAATACATGACTTCTGAGGGTAAAAACCCGATTTTGCACGTTTCTAAAGTAGCTTCTCTCATCCATAGAGATAGAAGTCATATGAAAGTTTGAGAGAGAAATGGTACTTTCAATTACAAGCAGTTTTTGCTTTGCATGGTTCCAATGTGCATGAATTTTTGTTACTACAGTTTAGTTAATTAGCACCTCTTCCCCAGCAGCATGGTTCAAATTTGAGTATATTAACTATAAATAGTTGCATAAAGTACAAATTAAACTGCTAGCTCCTCAGTCCACAAATCACTCCATAATAGATTTGCTTTCTAATCAGTGACCAGTCACATCACTTCCTTCATCCTTTGCCCATCATTGGTCCCTCTGCATCTGTTATTCATTTTATGCACAGACAGTGAAGCATGGAGTACTGTTGCCTCCTTGTCTCCCAGTATAAACCCAATGACATTTTTCAAAAACAGTTTAAAGAAGGAATTGGCCAACAGAAATGAATGTGCAGGCAAGAAATGAGAGGTGATTTAACACTGGAAGTGAAATTCAAATGAAACATAAATGGAGTTAGCGAAGAAATACCTGTAGGTGGGAACGTTGACACTGCTGCCAGTTGAGAGGCTCTGCATTACGCGGCCTAAGACACTTAGTGGAGCCACGCTTGTCTGTATAAATGAGAAAGGGAGACAAAACAAAGAGGATGAAGATGTCCCAAAGGGACTGATGCTGGCAAGAAACTCACTTAATTCTCAAGTATATTTTAAGACGTTGAAAGCATGAAGAATAAAACGTCGGAGGCCAATCCAGACCTAGAAAGGCATATGACAATTGGCCAAGGCATAGAAAAGATGCTCACTCTGTATTGTAATTTACACAGTGAGAAAAAGAAAGCAAGCTGTTCAAAGTAGTCTTGATCAGTATTTTACCAAAAAAACGAAACACTTTAAATCTTAACATTTCTAATGTTGTAAGTTACCATATACTAAATAAGTATGAGCTTTGCTATATTTCTTTATTTCCCTATACATTTACCTCTGATAGTAAGATTTTTTTAATGATTTGGCAAAAGATTTTTGAAGCTCAAGGAACAATCATAACTATTCCCAATGATGATTAAGGTTGCTTTCCATGGTTTCACTTTACGTGACCATTTTTATTGTCTCACACTTCTGTGTAAAGCAGTGACTGCCTGTATATATCTGTCTCTATATTACTTCTGAGTAATAACTATATGAGATTATATATTTTGTATTTTTAAAAATAGAGTATAGATGAAAACATCTACCCATTTATTCACTCATCAAATTTTTTTTTTTTTTTTTTTTAACGCGGGCCTCTCACTGCCGTGGCCTCTCCAGCCGCTGAGCGCAGGCTCGGGACGCGCAGGCCCAGCGGCCACGGCTCACTGGCCCAGCCGCTCCGCAGCACGCGGGATCCTCCCAGACCGGGGCACGAACCCGCGCCCCCTGCATCGGCAGGCGGACTCCCAACCATTGCACCACCAGGGAAGCAGCCCCACTCATCAAATATTTATAGGATGCCCACATACTATACTATACGGCAACACAAGGGTGAAAATGTAGACGGTACATGCTTTTATTCTTGATGAATGAAGACCGAAATAAGTAGACACAATTTCAGTTAGTGGTAAGTTATGAGGAAAATAAAACAGGGTAGTTAGATGGAGAATGATTGTGTTTGTCAAGGGAAGGAGGGATGGTTTAGGGAGGAGAGTATCAGGAAAGGCCTACTGAGTTTCCACCAAATTCTTTTCTGTTCCCGGGCAGGGATAAAAACAACTGTTAAAATGTTATCTCATACAATTTCAATAACTAAATCTAAACTTCTTATTCTGTAACTTGAAGTACAATATATTTATGAAAATTAAACAGTTATTAATGTTAAACATACTGTTTTACTTAGTCACGTATGGTCTGTTTAAAAAAAAACAAATAAAAACTCTAATAATAAATTTATGAATAGAACCTTAACTCAAGACTTAAGCATTAAACAATATTTTATGTTTACTGAGTACATGTATTTAAATCTGGGATCATATGTTTGAATTCCAAAGTCTGTGGCTGTATCTCAACTGAGAAATGAATATTAAATAGGGTTTAGACAAGGAGAGGGAACCATATGCTAATGTTCATTAAAAAAGTTTCTCAAGCTTTAGTAAATATCTAGCAAAAATAGTATTGCTATAGAGAAATTATAAATCCACATGTAAAACATTTTTTATCATCTATCATGTAAGAACTGGCATCAGTGATAAGCACTATTAATGACAAGAGAAATATTGCCATTATTGCCACATGAATTTTGTAGTTAGCGCATGGGCATAAACGAAGACATTGGGTTATCTTCTTAGGTGGTGAAATATGAAACTGTGAATATATATGTATATTCATTTCATTCTTATTCATATATTCATAATATACAAATAGGAATAAAATATATATGTGTATATATACATGTATATGTGTATATATGTGTGTGTATGTATATATATATATATATATATATATATATATATATATATATATGGAGAGAGGGAGAGAGAGAGAGAGAATAGTTTAAAAACTATTGTAAAGCCAAACAACTTCAAGCCATATTTGGTTTAAAGGATTATCTTCTTGCAAAGCAAACATTTCTTTGATTCTTAGTCAAGCTGTGAGCAGGTAGAAGGCGGCCCGAAGCCAGTCTGATAAGTGGTATTCACCTTAGAGTTTGGAGGGGCAGAGAGTGGTGGACGTGGGGCTTCTGTGCTAGTTTTGCTGCGCGTGTGTTATAATTCAGCACCGCCTGGAGCCTGAAAACAATATTGGCAACAGCAGGGGAGGCCTGCCAGCTGTTGGGTCATTTCCTTAACTGTCCATTAGCTTGGATGCTCTGAATGGGACACCTGTGGACACAAAGCACATTGTTGAATGCTCATTACAGGGCCACAGCGCACACAGTTCACCTCAGAGCTGACTTGGAGTCTACAGAAAATCAAGCCAGAAGTTCTAACACAGAGGGTTCCCCCAATCCCAGCTTGCTCTGCGAGATGAATAACCATCACACCCAGACCTCTGAAGAGGAAGAACAAGGTCTCCTGTGGGGCAGGTTGACAATGAGCTGCAGGGCCCGAGAGGCCAGAGTGCTGGTTTGTGTAAGGCTACTGCTGTTAGGAATGAAATTCAATTGACAAGCTAATGTCAGAAAGTCAAGAGAAAACGGGTGATGCAAACTTGGGGAAAACCCCACGGTGTTATAAAAGTTTACTTACTTTTCTCTATTCAGTGTCCAGCGTCACATTTTTTTTCTACAGTACTCCTGATTCCTGTTTTAGCTCTCTTTCTCCTATCTAAACACTTCCCAGAAGTTTTTTCCCTTTTTTAAAAATCTCTCCCAGCCATGGCTTTAAGTTGTATATGGAGTAAAAGTGTTCATAATCTTATAATAAATATATATTAACGCAAGGGCCAGGTATTAAACTCTAAGAGGAAAACAGCAGAATAGAATAGTTAGAAAATACAGTTTGCATTTTAAATTGGACACTAAAATGTTCTGCTTTAAAAAGAGATTTTAGACCCCACGTGTGGCTTTTATTTTTTCTATCAGGTGAGTGAGGAGTGAGTGTGAGCATGGGAAAGGGCTGTGTGTGAGTGAATTACGATGAAAGGTGAATAGGAAAAGAAATAATAAGACTATTTTATTCACCCATGGCATAAAATAATAATAATTAATAATAAAAATAAAATTGAGGATGCTCAGGGGTTGTCATTTAGATATGAATGCATGTGTTTGTATTTTCCAAGCACATATCAAGCATACGTATATATGTGTGAAGGGAATTTCAGAGCTAGAAAAAGGGAGGGATTTGTTTTCTGCCTTTTAGAATGTCCCGGGAACTCGTCCCTGCGGATTCCTAATTAGTGGACTATGTATCCGGGGGGGCGGGGTATCAAAGAGGGCAGTAGTATTGAGTATGGATTGAAACAGTGACCTAGGCCATCTTAACATTCCCTCTGACCCTTTGATGTCACTTAAACCCTAACCTCAATAGAAAAATATAGAGTCAGTGAGTCCTAGCAAAGCTGTGAGAGGCTGGAGACCACGCAGCGGGCGCTGCCCACATCAGCAAGATAACCCAGGCCTCGCGCCCAGCCTCCGAGTCCTGAGATCTTGGCAGTTTGTCCTTCTCCTCTTCTGGGCAGGTTTGAATACCCTTTGTGGATTCCCAGAAACAGTCTGAGATCTCAGTAAGATTCTCATAAAATGGAAAACAAAACCCTACAGGGGAGAAATCCTGAGTTTTCGGTGATTACAGAGGAAGCCGAACAGCCAAAAAAGGAACTATGAGCTCTGTGAGGAGAGCGGCTGTCTCAGTGAAAGGACAGAGATGTCTGCTTTCAGTCCCTGGGAGTGCTTTGCTTCAATGTCAAGTTTTAAGGAAATACTCAAAAAAGAACTCTCAGGTTATGGGTATTCAGGGCATGCCGTCTAGAGACTTAAGCTTCCTGAGAGGGAATGGAAGGGAGAAAAAGCTAACCTCTGCAATAGCTAACATTTTTTGAGCCAGGGTCTCTGATAAATCCTTTATGTACATGACTTCAATTAATCCTTACAATAATTCTATAAAGAATGGAAACTAATGAATCCCATTTGACAGATGAGAACACTGAGGCTGAGAGTTGTTAAGTAAATTGTTGTTAAGTAAAGCACAAGGTCTCTGGGTTAGTAGGAGAGATCCGAAAGCTAGTGTGTGTGTTACTCCAGAACTCACATAGCTCAGATATTAGTGGGGGGGACAGATATATAGAGAAATAGATAGGTGGGTAGATAGATAGGGGGATTAGAAGCTTCTCCCTTTAGTAAGGTAAAAGGGAAAGACAATGACACTAGTCACTAAAATGCCAGAGAACAAAGAAACTTGGGTGCTGATGGCAGGGAAGTTAATTCTATGCATTGAGGGCTATGCTTTACTGCTTTCAAATACCTTATTTCACTTGAAGGGTTATTATCCCATTTTGCAGATAAGGAAACCGAGGTCTTAGGAAGGTTAAGCAGATTTCTGAAAGTCATCAGCCAAGTGATTAGCAAAGGCCGGATTTGAACTCTGGTTGTCTGACTCCAAAATCCATGCCGTTTATAAACTCACAGTGAATGAAATGAACGCCCTGAAAGATAAAGGAGAGGAAGCACTCCACACAGAGATGTCTGTGAATGCTGCTCACTCACGTGTTCATTCAATCAGAGCACACACGTCTGTGAGCCAGGTCTCTGAAATGGAACACAAGGTTAAATCAAACTTAGCGCTTACCATTTGTTCTCTAAAAATTATGTATGATGAGCCCAAAATATAAAATATATGTAACACAAAATATACATTATATTAAAATACATGTAACATATATATGTAACATAAAATATAAGTATAAAATATATTTTTAGGGCTTCCCTGGTGGCGCAGTGGTTGAGAGTCCACCTGCCGATGCAGGGGACGCGGGTTCGTGCCCTGGTCTGGGAGGATCCCGCATGCCACAGAGCGGCTGGGCCCGTGAGCCATGGCCGCTGAGCCTGCGCGTCCGGAGCCTGTGCTCCACAACGGGAGAGGCCACAACAGTGAGAGGCCCGCGTACCGCAAAAAAAAAAAAAAAAAAATTACATATATATATATATATATATATATATATATATATATATATTTTATAACAAAAAACATAAAAATATATGTAAAATATATAAAAGTTGATATTTAATGTGGAGCCACATGTGGCAAAACGCTGTATAAAGGAACCAAATGTAAAATAGATAGCTAGTGGGAAGCAGCTGCAGAGCACAGGGAGATCAGCTCGGTGCTTTGTGACCACGTAGATGGGTGGGATAGGGAGGGTGGGAGGGAGACGCAAGAGGGAGGGGATATGGGGATATATGTATATGTATAGCTGATTCACTTTGTTATACAACAGAAACTAACACACCATTGTAAAGCAATTATACTCCAATAAAGTTGTTAAAAAAAAAAAAAAGAACTCACTTCTATGCTTTAAAGCCTCTGGAATTGCTGGAATTACCAGCAGGGCCAGCATGGGAAATGTGAGGTGCTGAAATTCTTGGTCCATTTCAAACCTTCATCTCCAGTGGGCTCTCTGCACTAGACTGCTTCTTGTGAAGAAAGGCTCCAGTCCATTTTATCCAGGAAATCTTCTTTAAACCTTCTGGCCAAGCTCAACATCCACTCCTTGAGCTACTAGGGTACTTATTCACGTCAGCCCTTATTCGCAGGTCCTATGCCACTCAGTGTGTGTTGATGTGTCTTTTTTCTGCAAAGACAGGAAGGGACTCTGCCTATCTTTTTAAATATAGCACAGTACCCTGCAAGCCATCACTGCTTACATATTGAGTGTTCTACATATAATTACTGTACTGTATTTAATTAAGGTATTTTCTCAGGAAGGCCCTATAAAATCCAGAGACAGAAAGAAAAGACACACATGGCTATCTGTTACTGCATTTGTTGGTGTGGGACAGGAACAGTTTGAAGTTTCTGGTGGATGGAAAGGAAGTCAGTGAAGTTTCAAGGCCGACAGGATTTCCCAAAGTTGAGACTCCTGTGTATGTGGTCAGGAGTTTTGGGCCACCGGGATTGCCACACTGGGGACCTCTGGGATTCCTCTCGTACTCTTTACCCACATTTTCACACCCACTGCTCTGTTAGAAAGTTTAAAGAAGAAAGTATGATGCTGGAGGTACCTCGACGTTTATAAAATTCTTGATATTCAAACATATATGATATTCTCCATGACCACATGGGAAGAAATCTAAAAATCACATTCTGATCCCTGAGCTGAGGATACCGGAGGCCAGGATGGCGAAAGCACTTGAGATCCGACGGCCAGTATGAGGAGGAGAGCACCCAGAGCCTGCATCCACATCCCCAGCCCTCTGCTCTCTCCCCACTCACCCAGGGCTTCTTTTCATCGAGCCTGACATCCTAAGTGATGGATTCGCTAACATAGTCTCAGAAAAGCTCTAGGGGACTGATGTGTTGTCTGATTAAGATTGCCATGCATGTGTGGAAATAAGAAAGAGAGAGAGGGAGACAGAGAGAGAGAGACCACCAACCTGAGAGGAACCCCATGTCCCACAGAGAGGCGGGCTTGGAGACAGACAAAGCAGTTAATTGGGAGCAGTTCCACTAAGGGGCCTGGGAAACTTGTGCCCAGAGGGGCGGCTGTGACCCATTTGGCACACAGGCAGTGCTGGCCTTGCATATTCCAGCATCCTCCACGGCCACACACCTGGGTTACCTCACGAGTGCAGCCGTGTCCTTAGAGATTTACGATGTTTACCAAATCTGGCAGCTGGCTAATTTGTAGGAACGGTGATCCTTTGGGAACCCACTCTGAGACCCCACGCCCCCCCATCGGGCTTTAGTCCCCCGGCTTATTGTTCTTGAATTGCCAGCCAGTTTCTATAGCAAAGTGCTTTCCACTCTCTTTTGGGCCCTCGTGACCCTTTGGTACCTGCCATTGGTCATTTTGGAAATCAGCTCCCTCCTGTTTGAAAGACGTGAGACCTCTCTTATTAACGTGAGGTGACCTTGGCCTGTCGTCATAAAGTTTTCTTCCATGCGGTCACTTGACATATGTAGTTATGGAAAGTGCCTCACTCTGAATTTCTCAGGAACGTGACTTGTTTGTCCTGCCAAGGGATTTTCTTATGTTATCTGAGTTCCCTCCTTCCTACGAAGGGCCCTCCGGATGGAAATTCCAGGGGTGGAAATGAAAGCAGAGGGTAAGCTCCTTGCTCCCAGGGTGCACAGTGAGTGAGTGGGGAGACTGAGATGTGAACACAGGCAGTCTGAGTTCAGCGCCTTGACAATTTTAATTTCTGCCAAGTCTCCAGTGATACGATGCTGCTGGTCAGAGACTGCAGTTTAGGAACAAGGTACGTTAGACATGAAGAATCTCAGAATCAGGTACCTTTAGAATAAGAAGGATCTTGAGAGATTATCCTATTGAGAGGTTTACTGACTGTGTTCAATAGAGCCTTAGGGCCCTGAAGAGGTACCTCAGAGTGGATACAGTGGGCAAGGGGAGGTCCCCCAGTTGGGTACAAAATATAATCAGAGCAGCTTATCTTTATATGTTTTATATATTAGAGTTTTATACATGGTTTTATTTGATAGGAGGTTTTTGCTACTCAAAACAAAAGTGGAACTAAACTACCAATCTAGTCCAATATTTTCTTTTCAATATGCAAATGCAGAAACAAAGGCAGAGACTTACTTAAGATCACAGAACGGCCTAACTGGGTCTTTCTGGTGCGTCATGCTACCTCTCACACTATACAGTTGAGCTGCCCATTTGTGCCAGACACTTATCTCTCAGCTCCAAACCTACCCTTCTACAGTCTACCCTGTGGTGCTGGAGTCGCGACCCTGCATACACATTTCTGTTGTGCTAGTTGGCTCCAGGTTAGGCTGTCAGTAATGAGTATTAGAGGGAAATTCAGAGTAACTCAGGGGTGTAAGTGTCTGGGTTTTGACTGAGTCCAGCTAGATTTCTCCTTTTCAAATATCAGGAACTCTACTTCCCAGTGTCCTGACTTGAACATTAGATACTGGTGAAGTTGTGACTTCAACATAGTTTGTAGTTCTGTAACACACACCATTAAATGTTGTGTTTGATTTTCAGAGATGTCAGCCCAGAGGTTACAAGAGATAAGAGATTCTTTAAGGGGTCCACATAACTTCTCTTTTGTGATTGATAAGAATTTAGACTTGAGCCTGCCACTTCTTTCTCTAATCCCTGCAGAGTACTCAGAAGAATCCAGCCCACACCACGGTCCTCACAGTTATCATGGCTGCCTCAGTGGTCAAGAACGTCAGCCATCTGGGCTCTCAAGGCACTTTCTTCAGTAGGCACTTTATCACAATCAACCACAGGGGTTCATCTGATTAACTGTGATGCCTTTGCACTGCATAATTACTAGCATCCTATTTTCCATTGGCATGGAGCCCATCACTGTGTTCAAACCTAAGGACACAACCAAACCAATTCCTAACTACCATCTATGAGGCTCTGATTCCCTGTTTCATACCTGTCAATTTCTGTATCAATCAGGACCAGCCATGAGAAAAACCACACTGATTATTTTAACAGAGAGAATGAATGTAAGTATTGGTTAACTATATATAAAGTTATTAACTATGTAACTGCAAATAAAACACTAAGGAATCATGAAGTATCCCAAAGCAGCATATAGAAGGATGGGTTTGGACCTAAGAGAACATAAGAATAGGTATAATGTATACTGCACATTCATGTATATATAATTTTCCGTGACTTCTAAGCCTATCAAATCTCCTGAGACTGAGTCTGTATTCTTATAGCGCTTTTTACTTACTACTACAATGCCACCTTTGCATTGCGCCACTAATATCTCTATACACGTGTGTCTTCTGTTCACAGCAGATTCCTCAGTGGTGACTCTCAGCTCTGCTATATGCCCTAAAACATGGAACAAAGTAGGTCAATAAATATAGAAGAGAATAAAAAGTCATGATAATGTTGAACCTGCTTTAATTAATAGAGTACTCAGAGTAGACCCTATTCTAGAGAGTGGGCCTGTCTTGGGATTCTATCTTTAGGGTATCATATAGCCTTCTGAAAATTTTGGCTCTGTTGTATAGCTTAATGCTCTGCTTAAATGACTCCAAAATAGATACTTTCTTCTGCCTTCCTAATGTGATTTCTCAGCAGCTAAATTAAAGAGGCTGAATAATAACCCTACATCTATGCCAGTCCAGTAAGACCGTGCATGACGAGCACCCAATGCTAAGAAGAGGTTATGTTCCAAGAGGATATGAGTTCTTGTTGGGTTCCTAAGTGGATTAAATGAAGTTTCTTAATCCAAACAAACAGGATATCTGAGGTACACTAGATTTCAATCTTTTTGGAGACAGAGGCAAGATTTATACTTGCTTGTAAATTTTCAGAATAGTTCTGGCGTGTGAATTGAAATGAAAAATCTTAGTGAGAGTTTATTTCATCCTTTGACAGTCATGGAAGGGTTGGCTGAGAGCAGAATTTGACAAGGGCAAGAGTGAGTTTAGGTCAGTTTTAAAACAATTTTTTTTTTAGTTGCAAACAACAAAATCCCATCTGGGTAGTTTAAGCAGTGAGAGATTGATTAAGGGGTAGAGATAGTTCCCACAATTTTTGAGAGAGCTGAGGAAATAGATTCTACGTTGAACTCCTAGGAATGACTCTTAAAACACACTGCAGAGCTGGGTCACTATAGGAGTTGCCTTCTTTGCCATAATCACAAAACTAAGATTCAGGAAGCTGCTACTCAGGAATCACACCATTTCTGTCACAAACAGGAAGGAAGAGAATCAGGATCTCTGGCTAAACCACTAGGCAAATAACAGAGCTACTGCCTCCAGAATCAAGTTGTCCTGCCATAATCCTCGCCCACAAACCAGATACCACACCCTTTACCTTTGTCCCCTCATGACTTAATTCCCAAAGTCTCTTATGAGTGCATTGGACTGGCAAGTCCCTAAACCACTTGCAAAACAGCTCTAAGATGGACTGGGAAATATCATTTTCTTCAAAAAAATTGTTTGGTTTTGTTACTCTTTCTGCTTTTTGCTTTTCATTTTCTGCTCCTTGGAAGAGGGTGTGGAACCAGACAACACGTGATGTGCACTGGGAGATAGACAAGTCAGATGCCTCTTGAAGAAGTCTGTTTGGAGACCTAAGTGGGGAGTGAGGGGGACCAGGGGGATTACTGGCTTCAGCAGGATGAGTGAGGGATGATGGGTAACAAAAGGGAGAAAAAGAGAGAGTGTTACTAAAATACCAGTGGTAAAATACCTAGAAGCATTTTGTAACAATATCATAGTATAAATAGCATGGACCATAGTATAAAATTATTTCAGTGTTTTTATTATGCTCAATCTTTGATTTTTCATTTGATTCTCAGAACAATCTTGTGAGGTAGGTAAAAAGTAAGTGAATTAGTTTTAATATCAACTAATTCCTTTACTCCATAATCTATGTTTTACACATTTGTTTTACAGTAAGTTAGAGTATGACTCTACTTAAAGTTCAATATTTTAAAATTTTTATTAAAAAACAAATAGAATTTTCTAGCTCTCTTTTTACCTTACGTTTTTGTCTGCCCTTGGACCAGATTTTTAAAATCTCCCCTGTGTTAACAGCTTCTATTTTTCATTAAATATGAGGGAGGGATGGGGAAGTAGTTAAAAAAATAATAAAAAATAGTTAAAAAAATAGCAACAATCTTTCAAAAGGTAGGTATTTAAACTGAATTTGAAAGGTGAGATAAAGAGTATGTCTCAGAAACTGTAGAGATTGCAGCGAAGCGTCAGGCAAAGAAAGCGAACGGGCAGAACAAACCGCCCAGACAAAATGTCAAGCCAGACAAAGTTTATCTTCAAGCATCTTCCACTTCTCATTTTAGTAGGCATCGCGCTGTCTGGTTTCCTGTCCCATTTACCCTTCACTCTTTCATTGGTAGAAAAGCAAGTAAAACTGTCCTAAGAAAAGTACACTGCAGAGACTCCTCAAAGAGAAATGGGTGGATTTATTTGTCTGCCTCATTGCTGCACACCCTAATCTATATTCATTTTTCACTGTAGAATGATTAAAACTGTATAATTTTAAAATTGGCTTTGAAAACTACTGGCACCAAAATAGACAATAATTAATATCCTGTCCTTCAAACTGGAAAACATCACATTTCTCCCATGTTGCCAATGTCTGATAGTTTTAATAGATTTCTTACAGCTTCAGAATTGCCACCTGTATCTTAAAATCAGGTCTATCTACCTTTGTATGACATGGCTAATGGATGATATAAAACCATTTCCTTGGGCATCCCAACCACCCAGTACACAGAGAAATTGTACCCAACTTACCCTCTTTGCTTTCAGATCCATTTCAATGTCTGTTTTAGATCCCATCCTCTTTATCTTTCAGTCCCAGCTTCATTGGGCCATTTGAATTAACAGAAAAAGTCATCCTCTCGGGTTTAGAGGTAACAATTTCCACTTGAGCCTGTTAGGTAGCAAAATATCAATCTCAGACAGTTCAGGGAAATCCAGTAAATTCAGAGTTAGCCAGTTGATTCAAACCTCGTTCTTCCCTAATCTCTATAGTTCCTAGAATAGTGTCTCAGTTCCATGGAACCTGGGGAATGTCCTAGAGAGAGATGGCGAGATGGAGTTTGGGTCAGGAGCATCTTATCCTTGGTCATTCTGTTTTCTGCAAAGATTTTAATCTTCGCTTATCTTAGGATATAAACTGTGATCATGACCAGATCACCCCAGTGAAGTCCCTTTTGTGATATCTTCAACAAAAATTTGCCTTACCAAGCTCTGAACCCCAAACTCATCAGCAGTTTGGCATAACCTACCATGAAAAGGAAATAAGGCAGATGGTTAATCCTTCTAGTGGTTTCAATAGGTTTTGGTCAATTGATTTGAGAATCTGATCACCACTGGTAGGATGTATGACTGTACATAAGAATGCATGTATTTCTATGAAGTAATGATGTGAAATAGAAGAATTAGTTCTGTGCCGATTTTTATTTCCTACTGGTAAATCCAGTTTCCCTATATCCCTTCTTCATTTGAGTTGCTAGACAAAACCATAATGCAACCCTCAAGAGAGAACGCATATAGCAGACGATAGGAAAAGAGAACAAAACTTACGACTTTTGAATAGTAATCAATTTTGGGGCCTCCAAAGCCATGCGGGACTCAGGGGATAAAGGTTATAATGATAAACAATGAATTGGTTCAGTAAGAGATGGTTTTTCCTCCCCCTGCACGAAAGATTTTACAGGCTGTAAGAAAAGCAAGTCAGAGGGAGTAGGATTGCTAAGATCTAAGTATGTCCTCAGTAGGGATTTTGTAACTCTTCCCTTTGGGAAAAGAGGACAGAAAAAATAATCCTAGATAGTTTAGAGGTTCCATGAACAGGTGAAGCTGTTTCTCACTTATGAAGAACAGAGCAAATCTTACATATATACATATATTAAGTATGTATACATTTTTATATTGTGTTTGTATTCAAATAAGAGAAACTTTTAGTAGAATCAGGATGTGACATGATAGAAAGACCATTGGCTTAGGTATCCTAAAATATGGGTCCTGGTTTCAGCTCCACCACAGTCATACTATGATTACATGATTTTGAACGAGACATTTCATCTCATCTCTCTTAGCCTCTTACCTCTGAAAACTAAAAGGAGAAAGACCAGATGGCCTCAATAATCTGTTTCATCTCTGGATAACTATGATTTTGACAATTTACGCCTGTATGTTTAGTCTGAGTTCTTAATCAGGCAAGAGTGAATTTTAATGCATTGGTCTGGTCAGAAATAAAAATTATAAAAAATGGATTGTTTGAAAAGAAAAATCAGCATGAGCAAGTCAGCCCTCCATCCAGTTAGAAACATTCTTTAAAATATTTAAGTGGCCTTTCCATTCATACATTTCTGTAATGATTTATTCTAACAGACATATATTGAGTGATTTCCAGGTACCAGGTTTGGGAATCCTGGTACCTTTCCTGTCCTGCCCTAAAAAGGAATTTACATTGTCAGGAATTAAAGAGCTCTCAGATGCTGTACTTCAGCGGATCCAGCAGGATGTAGTATCAGTGAGTTGGGACAGGAAAAGGAATGAACTTACATGGAAGCTAAGACTAATCATAGGGAAATGTCAACATCCACCAAAGCCCAAACTTTAACTCTTATGTTCAAAGTAACTGACATGTCCACCATTGATAGCTGGTGAATTTTAGCTGTTCCTCTGAGTATGGACTACTTGTGGCATGTGCAACATCATAGACCAAATGGTGCTAGTGTACATCAATCCAGTTATTTTCATAGGAGGAGTCTGAAGCCTTGAAAAGTGAAGTGATCGTCCAAGATTGCATGTTCGCAAGTGGTAAAGCCAGAACTAAACGTCTACATCCCTGTTTCTTACTGCTATGATTTTCCCCACCTTATTTAGCTCTGTTACTTGAACAATGGCTTTTTATCATGGCATCCTAACACAAATGTGACCTTCCGAAAACAAAAGTCAGCTATTATTTTGAGGATGAATTTAGATATCCGAACATCTCAGGAGTTGTCACATTTAGCGATGCAAAGTACAGTACATACTAGCAAGGAGGTAAATAAATTCAGAGTACATTTCCAAATCTGCTGGAAGATGAAAACTCAGCTATTTTTGTTATCCTTGGTCCAGATTTTTCTGTTTCTATAAAAAAATTGTGAGTTAAGCTGTATAACCATTGGTTTTGGCATTTTTTCAAAGGGTTTCTTTCATTTTGCAGAAGACCTCATTTATTCCTAGCTCTCCCTGCTCCCAGGGGGTTGGAAACTCAGCCAGGCATCTGATTTATATAATTAGCCTTTCGTGAGTATGGATGGCCTCTCACTCCAGCATGAAGTGAGGTGAATTTGAGGAAAAACACTCTTCCTTTATCCTCCTCCTTACCCTCCCTCCCATTCTAGTACTCATTTGTAACCCGAATTACCAGGGAAAGCAATGATTCTACAATCCATTTTGATCTCACCCCATCAGAGCTTTCAGCCAGAAAGACTTAGAAGCCGTCAATTTCATAATAATGAGTGTATAATGATGGTCCCCTTGGTACTGCTCTCACCCAAATCCCCATTTAGAGACGGTGACTGGAAGGACAAAGGCTAGTGTTTCAGGAAGGGCAGATTTAGGGTAGATCAGCCATGGAAATCAGCATTGGCTCACATGTCCAGGACCTAATGAGAATCTGGCAGAGGCCCAAAAGGAGCTGAATCCACTCTGCCTCTGCATTCTAGTCCCCATTTCAGGGCTTTTCATGAGAAGCTGTGGAATTGTAAAGGAGGAGGTAAGGGAGCCATGCAGGGAGGGGGTCTTCCCAAGAGTATTAGCAGCAGGTTAGTCTCTGTCTTGCTTAGAACACTGACAATAGAGCCTCTGATTGTTTCTTCCATGAGAGATTCTTCCACACTCATCTCTAGTCTTATTTTGTGTGAGATGTTCAAGGGCCTTGCCCTTGACAGTGGGAAGTATGCATGTTTGAAGTTCACGAGATTTCCACTCGATGATTTGAGCTCGTGTGAATTTGCCAGTGTTACTATCGGCCTCATCTTTATTCTTCCCCAATCACAATACATCACCTCCTTCAAGTGTATTCTTATGCTCAAAACCTAAGTGCTAGAAAATGTAGATGGTCAGAAAAGTATCATTGACAGATGGGAAAACTAGGGAACATGCAACATTTAGGACTAATGCCAAATTTTCTGGGAAAATGGTTTTAGATTTCTATTTGAAAGTAGCTGGAGTATGTCAGCAAGTAGGGGACTTTGCTTCCTGCAAATACAATTCTTATCAAGCTACAGGGGTGCAGGTGATGTCCCATTGGTGGGAAAGAAATGGATCACAAGGTGGCAGAAACATTTTCTTGCCCTAACTTTTTTTTATCTGGATTCATGTGGGCGTTGCCTTGGATTCACATAAAAAGAAAACTTTTTACTTCGGAGTGCTAATCTCAGAGATGGCACTCATGGAAAAAACCAAACACGTGTTCAGATAGATGATTAATAAATTATTAAATGTTTACATCTTGTGAGGGAGGAGGAAATATGGTGAATGCTGCAGAATCACTGAACTCTATCTAGTTTTGATCTGAATTTAATGCTGTTTTTTCTTCACACCTAACATTCTTAGATTGAGAGGAAATACTCTTTCTTTTTTGGCCTCTGTGCTGTTACCACGTTGGTTGACTGTGAGGCCACTGGCCAGTCGGAGTTGGGCCACTTTCTTAGGTTGCAGTTTGATCTTGGGGACGTCAGATTGCTCAGCCAGGATAGTTGAAATAAAGATTGACTCTGTGTGTGACAAATAATATACCTGCTGTCACTTGCTTTCTGACACATGAAAACATTTCCTCTGGATGAGGGTCGATTTTAGGGTCTCAGTTCTCAACTCTGTGAGCAGGTGTCTCAGCTGCTGTATCTCCCGGCTCCCAACGGTGCCATCAAGATGTTTAAAGAAAGAACAATCCCAGAGGCTCAGGCCTTCTCCCTTTGGTTCTCCTTTAGCTGCATTCATATTTTAAGAAGGTGTGACACAAGTAAAAGGTGTTCATTTTTTTAAAAAAAATAAATTTATTTATTTTTGGCTGCGTTGGGTCTTTGTTGCTGCGCGCGGGCCTTCTCTAGTTGTGGCGAGCGGGGGCTACTCCTCGTTGCGGTGTGTGGGCTTCTCACTGTGGTGGCTTCTCTCGTTGCAGAGCACGGGCTCTAGACGCACAGGCTTCAGTAGTTGTGGCACGTGGGCTCAGTAGTTGTGGCTCACGGGCTTAGTTGCTCCGCGGCATGTGGGGTCTTCCTGGACCAGGGCTCGAGCCCGTGTCCCCTGCATTGGCAGGCGGATTCTTAACCACTGCGCCACCAGGGAAGGCCCTAGGCATTCATTTTTGAAACAGTTGGCCCCTTACAGCTAACTCGATTTGGGAAATGTGCAGTGCTGCTTTTCAGCCCCTGGGTTTTTATTTTCATGAACTCACAACTTGCCCTCCAGGCCAGCTCCTTACTCCTCCCCTTTTCTTTCCTGGCAGTCCTCCTCCTCTGCCCTCTCTGCTTCTTAGCTTGCTTTTCAGCCAGTAGGGCTTTCTTCTTCATCTCCTGCTTATTGATGAATGACTTTCATTCATCTTTCTCTCTCTTTTTGGGGGGGCAGCGAAGGGGAGTGGGGTGGTCTATGAATAGCTATAGGCTCTGCCTGCTCCCATTTTTCCACTTGACTACTCAGTTCCATGGAGACAGAAAATGGAGGGGAGCAGCAGGGTAGGAGGCACCAGGGTCGGAGGTCAAGAGTGGCCACCTTTTGAATTAAAGCTTCTCATTTCCACTGCGGATAACATATTGTCGCCCAAAGTAACTATGCAAGTACTTGACTGTCAGAAGGCTCAAAGCAAAGGGAGAGAGGAGAAAAAGGGGGGAAAGATCAGAGAGAAGGGGAGGAATGCAAACCCTGGGGTCAGTTAACATGATTTGCAGTGTTTTTTGAGATCGTGTTTCGTGACTCCATGCAAGGGCCATTATGCTTTGTATCATTCTCAAGGGGTGGACCTGGAATATATTGTGCAGCCTGTATACAGATTACAGCCTTCCTACCTTGTAGACAGCTTTATTTAAAACTATTTAACTAGGTGGCAAACTATTGTGCAACATCAAAGCTTTTTTGGTGGGAGGGGGTAATGCTACATGTTAAATTTATTCTTACTTCCTAGAGACTTCGCAAGACTTTGCATCCAGCAGGCCCTTTGTTGGCCCTATTGGGCATTACATACGCCCTTAAGTTTATCTGTTTTAGTTTCTTAGTGACTGCCTCCTGGGTAAACTGCAAGAAATTCTGTAGATGTAGATCAGTGAGTGATATTTGCTTGGTTTTTCACTCATACGTGCTGTTTTAACATCCCCCGAATATAATTGTGATGTGGAATGGATTAACAACAGGATGAAATTGTAATTTTCCCACTGAATTTTTAAGGGCTGGGTCTCCATTCTATTCATTTCATCTTTATGCACATAGTACTAACCTCAGCAGTATTCAGTAATTGTGTATGGAAAGAATGGATGTTAAACAAGGGGAATTTAAGAATTTTTTGTCATCTTAAGTACTTTTTACATGCTAGGCTATTACTTGGTTTATATCAAATGATCCTAACACAAATTGGGAGTCAGCCTAAGAGAAGTTTTCACGCGATTAGGCTTTACTTTTGTCTGGGGAAAGGCTTTCATTCTAATAATACAATAATAATCAGATGGAATCCTCAAAATATAACCATTCGACCTGAGTCTATGATAAAGGAAAAGGATGTCCATAGCACAGTCATTTTAAAGTCTGGCAACTCATCAGAATCACTTGGGAAACTTGAAAATTCTTCCTGGGCTTCATAACTGATGATTCTGGTGTGCGACTTGTTTCATAAACTACTATCACAGTGCAGGGAAAGTGAAGAAGGAATAAGTTGTGCAAATAAACTCTTCAATCTGAAGCACTCAGTAGAATTCAGAGCCATATACAACAAAATTCCATTATAAAAACAACAAAAAAATACAAAGAGAGTGTTACGAAACAAAGCTATTTCCATGTCTCATGCAGCTGGCCCATAGAAACAGTGCCTTATTGATATGATTACAATAAATACTATACAATGAATAAACATGAACATCAAGTGCCTTCTCTCTGAAGCCATATAAGTAATAGCTATTGTTTCATGAAGGAACTAAATCGCGTACAGTTTACATTGAGAGCGGGGAGAGCAGAGCAGAACTGATATACTTTTTGAGTTATTTTGAGGTATTTATGCATCTGTGCCCTACCATTAAATAGCACATGCTATATACTCCAACCACCTATCAAGAAAATAAAATGAGATAATTCAAGTGGAAATGGCTTCAAATTATAAAAGCACCAAGTAAGTGTAAGGTGGAGTCCACTATTACATTCTGCCTAACAAAATTTCATGTCAAGGACAGCAACCACAATATTGAATACCTTGTGAAATTCCTTATCAAAATGTTAACCTGGAGCTCACACCCAGAAGTGATTTGAGGGAGAGTGTGCTGATGGTCCATAAAACTTCTTGTGATATTTGGCATTGTTGCTGGTAAATTCAACTTCCTTTTCCATTTTTGATTTCCATTCTTCTTTGCTTTATCTAGTCTATTCTGAATTTTTTTTCCACTGAATTTCACCTGATGGCCAGAACTGTCTACTTTCATTTTAAAAGCAACCTAATTCGGGGCTTCCCTGGTGGCGCAGTGGTTGAGAATCTGCCTGCCAATGCAGGGGACACGGGTTCATGCCCTGGTCCGGGAAGATCCCATATGCCGCGGAGCAACTAAGCCCGCGAGCCACAACTACTGAGCCTGCGCGTCTGGAGCCTGTGCTCCGCAACGGGAGAGGCCGCGACAGTGAGAGGCCCGCGCACCACGATGAAGAGTGGCCCCCGCTTGCCGCAACTGGAGAAAGCTCTCGCACAGAAACGAAGACCCAACACAGCCAAAAATAAATAAATAAACAAATTAATTAATTAAAAAAAAAAGCAACCAAATTCTTCTTTTTACCATTAGTTAAACATCGTGTTACAATACCAACAACACTTGGGCCGTTCGGTAACTAAGGGCCAGCAGACATGGTATGTGGCCTCTGCTTTGTTCCTTACTAGCTGTGTCAAACTTCTTCATGGCATTTAGCTTCTCTGAGGACCTGGTTTCACCTCTGTAGTATGGGGATAATACAGATTGCCCCGCTTGCTTCACAAAATGGTTGGGATCAAATAAGAAAATCTGCACAATATTCTAAGTAAATCATAAATTACTGAATAAATGTAGGGACCTTTTAGGCTTTACTTTCTTTATTATATTGACTTCTCTTAAAAAAATTTTTTTTTAGTTTTGATGGGAGTGTGTCTTTCATACCAGAGCATGATTTTTAGTTGTATTAATGTCTGCCTCCTCTCTGGAGATGACTGCCCACCGTATTTGTGGTCTGGTCGGGATGCTTCTTTTTGCCATGCTTGGTGCTATTCTGTGTCCCTCAGAGGCCTCTCCAAGGTGCAGGCCAAGACACACTTTGCACTGGCTGGTACAGCACCTCCTAGTTAGCACCCTAGCTCTTTTCCTTATGACTTGATCTTTTTAAAACTCAGTATTCTCATTTGTACAGTGGGGTTAACAGTGATGGCTAGTGGGCTTATAGTGAAGAGTAATTGAGATAAGAGCATACAAAGCATTTAGTATTGTGCCCAGAACCCCCCAAAAAAGAAAAACAACAACAACAATGACAATAAATAACGGTTAGTGTTAACTATTACAGGTAGAAGTAGTCCATTCTAGGCACTGGGATGCCTGAATAAAGTGACCCCCAGGGGCTATCAAAGGTTGGACGTGAGGCTAGACATACTGTCCATGAATAGTATTCTGGCTGTGAACGCCCCCATCAAGTAGCATGGACCCACAGAGGAGGCACATAGGAAGGCTCAGTGCAATTTTCTATTAAATGCCAAGGGGCAGTGAACATTCTCTTTGCTCTTAGTACTTCATAAGACACCCTCTAGAGTTCTCCAGTTGTTCCCCATTAGTCACAGGCTCACCAAGTCTCCCCTGGAACTGATCCCACAATGAATCTAGAAGAGAGCAAGAGCTCTATATTGCCAGTGGCTCGCAGCTCTTAACCAGGCCTGAAACCGAGCCATGTCTCTAAATCCCTGGATGTATTACAGATCTTGCTTCATTTCTTTGCTCACAAGCTAAGTTCTGGATAAGAAACCAAAACAGAGTTAGGTCTTTTGAAATTCCTGGCAGTGAACCCTAACCCCTGCAGAGAGGTGGTGCCCATGAGCAAAGTGGGTTGAAAGGATTGGATGCTTCCTGCTATTCTGGGCAGGAAGGCAGGAAATGGTCCTGATTTACAATAATTATGGGCAACAGGGCCAGGAATAAAGCAGGGATTCTATGAAAACAAGCTGTTCTCAACACGGTATGCTGAGCCCCTAAGAATCTTGACTGGGTCTCACAGTGTCTCAGTGGCCAGCCACCCAGTGGCCATGTATTTATTAGGCCATGTATTTATTAACATGAATTATAATAAGAGGTTGATAGCTCTTTAATTAGCAACATTTTTATGTTAAAACCTACAGAAGGAGCAGAAAATTTGAAAAAGAAATTCACATGAAAGAATCTACCATATTAAATGACTAGGACACTTTCCTCTGTCTCGTGTCTACTCAGACTCAGAGCTTCTGGATAGCTCAGATCAATAACTGGCTAAGTCAGGAAAAAGAAAATCTAAAGCATATTTACTCAGCTAATGAATACAGAGTTTGGTATTAGCTCAATAAAAATTTAATCAAAATTTGGATTAACACAAATCTCAGGATTTTCAAAAACTCAATATTAGAGACAATAATGTTTTTATACCTAAGAATTATTTTTTTGTACCTTTCACGTTGCCCATGGGCCTATTTCTTGTTCATTCTTGCTCCTTAATCCTTGATTTAGGTATCTTATGTTGAACGTCTGTAGAATAGCTGCTTGTAACAGTTCTTTGCGGCCTGCAGTGTAAGCTACCTGTCGTGTGGACAATGGGAAATAGATTCAGAGCAAACTTGTGACAGGATAAGCGGGACGGAGAGGAAACACAGACACCTCCCCATCCCAGCCCACTATAGGAAAGCTTCTAGTCACCCAGTATCCTTTTGATCTAACTTATCAGCTCTTTGGGATACGTTCTATTCGTCCCTTCAGTTCCCCTCTCCAGTACTTTCTGTTCTGCTCCAAATACCAGCAGGCTGAACTTTCTAGGAAACACGAGCAGATTCCGTTGCCGTCTGGCTTTTGGTTGGCTTTGCTCACTGCAGGCACAGTCAGGAGATCAGGGAGGAGGAAAAAAGGGGTCTCGGCTGTTTCCTGAGTTTGCAGAGGTTGGTCCTCTTTGGCTGTGGTCTCCTACAGTTTGAGCTTTCTTGAGGTCCTGACAACGATTCCTTCCACTTCCCACCTCAGATGGAAAGGGGGTGGCACCTTCTTGTTGCTCACCTCAGGAGGTTTCAACACCTCCCCTTGGTTTCACTTAACTCCTCTCACATCATTGTAAATAACGCAGTCGTTACACTCTCCTCAGTGAATGCACGGTGAGTGTCCCATCTGCTTTCTGTGAGGCCCCTCTCTGTGCCACTACATGAAACTTCCATTCCATTCAGACGGGTTTACTCACTGTATCTTAAACATCCTCTGTGGCTTTTCCACCTCCATGTGGGTGAAGTCCCACACCCCTTCATACCACAAAGTCAAACTTAAGCCAAACTTAACCATGCTCACCTGACTAGCTGCTCTAGAGGAAAGTGGTGGTACAGGTTCTTTGGGGAAAAAAGATCATGTATTATTTTACCACAATGCCTTATTAAAAAAAATATTATTCGACACTATTATTTAGCCCTGTCTTAAGGAAGCTTCTCTGGGCAAAGTTCATTTCCTTCAGTTCTCTACATTTCCCCATGATGTCAGCCTCTTTGTCATGCACACTGGAAGACGCATTTACTGGTTAAAATTCGCTCTGACTTGGGATGCTTTTTGAATTGTTTGTGCAGTCAAGTAAGCATGAAAGAGCTCCACATCCACACGGTGACAAGCTTCCCAGACTACAGCAAGCACAACCGAACTAGGACTTCTGAGACCATCGGATCTGCCTTGATTTTCAGGGTCTGATGGAGACCAGGAATGTTGGGACCAGCTCACATACCTAGAGAAATAATCGTGTCTCTGTGTCTCACTGGTGTGCAATTATGGGCTAAGTGGTGTGGTGCCTGGTGTTGCTAAGCCAGAAGTTGTACAAAGTGCCCTCTGTTTCAACAAGCTTCAACTTAGGCGTGTGAAATCAGAAACCTACCGCCCACCTTTTGCTACTGCAGAAATACTCAAATGATTGGCTACGGTATACATAGGGTGAGTTTGCTGTTGCTGTTTTGAATCAGTAGCATGTATAAGAAAATGTTCATGGGAAAAACAAGTAATATCAAAGTGATCTCTTGGCATCAGGCAATTGAGATGTGAGCTCCAAAACCAAATTGCCCCTACCCTTCTATAATACGTGCCTCCTCTAGGAGTCCCTACTCCTGTAACTCACATCTTCCTTTGCCAATTTTACTATTTAAACATTTGTGTTTTAATATTTCTATTTGAGTTTTTTCTGGTTTTGGAATATCCCCAGAATTAGGGTATTTTAATCTTCTACATCTCAAAAGTTTTCTTGATCGCTTATGGAAGAATTTTATTATGATCATTATTATAAATGATGATAATGACAAAATGGCTTACAGTTTATCAGGTGGCTTTGTATGCATATATTTATCTCACTTAGTACAATTCTATCTGAACTAGAGAAAACAGATTTTTTTTTAACATCTTTATTGGAGTATAATTGCTTTATAGTGGTGTGTCAGTTTCTGCTTTATAACAAAGTGAACCAGCTATACATATACATCCCCATATCTCATCCCTCTTGCATCTCCCTCCCACCTTCCCTATCCTACCCCTCTAGGTGGTCACAAACCACTAAGCTGATCTCCCTGTGCTATGTGGCTGTTTCCCGCTAGCTATCTGTTTTACGTTTGGTAGTGTATATATATCCATGCCACTCTCTCACTTCGTCCCAGTTTACCCTACCCGCCCCGTGTCCTCAAGTCCATTCTCTACATCTGCGTCTTTATCCTGTCCTGCCCCAAGGTTCTTCATAACCATTATTATTTTTATTTTTTAGATTCCATATATATGTGTTAGCATACAGTATTTCTTTTTCTCTTTCTGACTTACTTCACTCTGCATGACAGACTTTAGGTCAATCCACCACACTACAAATAACACTACAAATAATGTTTCTTTTCATGGCTGAGTAATATTCCATTGTATATATGTGCCACATCTTCTTTATCCATTCATCTGTTGATGGACACTTAGGTTGCTTCCAGATCCTGGCTATTGTAAATAGAGCTGCAATGAACATTGTGGTACATGACTCTTTTTGAATTATGGTTTTTCTCAGGGTATATGCCCAGTAGTGGGATTGCTGGGTCGTATGGTAGTTCTATTTTTAGTTTTTTAAGGAACTTCCATACTGTTCTCCATAGTGGCTGTATCAATTTACATTCCCACCAACAGCGCAAAAGGGTCCCCTTTTCTCCACACCCTCACCAGCATTTATTGTTTGTAGATTTTTTGATGATGGCCATTCTGACCTATGTGAGGTGATACCTCATTGTAGTTTTGATTTGCATTTCTCTAATGATTAGTGATGTTGAGAATCCTTTCGTGTGTTTGTTGGCAATCTGTATATCTTCTTTGGAGAAATGTCTATTTAGGTCTTCTGTCCAGTTTTGGATTGGGTTGTTTTTTTTTTTGATATTGAGCTGCATGAGCTGCTTGTAAATTTTGGAGATTAATCCATTGTCAGTTGCTTCATTTGCAAATATTTTCTCCCATTCTGAGGGTTGTCTTTTCATCTTGTTTCTGGTTTCCTTTGCTGTGCAAAAGCTTTTAAGTTTCATTAGGTCCCATTTGTTTATTTTTGTTTTTATTTACCTTTCTCTAGCAGGTAGGTCAAAAAGGATCTTGCTGTGATTTATGTTATAGAGTGTTCTGCCTATGTTTTCCTCTCAGAGTTTGATAGTGTCTGGCCTTACATTTAGGTCTTTAATCCATTTTGAGTTTATTTATGTGTATGGTGTTAGGCAGTGTTCTAATTTCATTCTTTCACATGTAGCTGTCCAGTTTTCCCAGCACCACTTATTGAAGAGGCTGTCTTTTCTCCACTGTATACTCTTGCCTCCTTTATCAAAATAAGGTGAGCATATGTGCGTGGGTTTATCTCTGGGCTTTCTATCCCATTCTATTGATCTATATTTCTGTTTTTGTGCCTGTACCATATTGTTTTGATTACTATAGCTTTGTAGTATAGTCTGAAGTGTGGGCGCCTGATTCCTCCAGCTCTGCTTTTCTTTCTCAAGATTGCTTTGGCTATTCGGGATCTTTTTTGTTTCTATACAAATTGTGAAATTTTTTGCTCTAGTTCTGTGAAAAATGTCATTGATAGTTTGATAGGGATTGCACTGAATCTGTAGATTGCTTTGGGTAGTATAGTCATTTTCACAATGTTGATTCTTACAATCCAAGAACATGGTATATCTCTCCATCTGTTTGTATCATCTTTAATTTCTTTCATCAGTGTCTTATAGTTTTCTGCATGCAGGTCTTTTGTCTCCTTAGGTAGGTTTATTCCTAGGTATTTTATTCTTTTTGTTGCAATGGTAAATGGGAGTGTTTCCTTAATTTCTCTTTCAGATTTTTCATCATCAGTGTATAGGAATGCAAGAGATTTCTGTGCATTACTTTTGTATCATGCTACTTTACCAAATTCACTCATTAGCTCTAGCAGTGTTCTGGTAGTATCTTTAGGATTCTCTGTGTATAGTATCATTCATCTGCAAACAGTGACAGCTTTACTTCTTTCTGATTTGGCTTCCTTTTATTTCTTTTACTTCTCTGATTGCTGTGGTTAAAACTTCCAAAACTATATTGAGTAATAGTGGTGAGAGTGGGCAACCTTGTCTTGTTCCTGATCTTAAAGGAAGTGGTTTCAGTTTTTCATCATTGAGAACGATGTTGGCTGTGGGTTTGTCATACATGGCCTTTATTATGTTGAGGTAAGTTCCCTCTATGCCTACTTTCTGGAGGGTTTTTATCATAAATGGGTGTTGAATTTTGTCAAAAGCTTTTTCTGCATCTATTGAGATAATCGTATGGTTTTGATCCTTCAGTTTGTTCATATGGTGTATCATGATTTGCCTATATTGAAGAATCCTTGCATTCCTGGAATAAACCCCACTTGGTCATGGTGTATGATCGTTTTATGTGCTGTTGGATTCTGTTTGCTAGTATTTTGTTGAGGATTTTTGTATGTATGTTCATCAGTGATACTGGCCTGTAGTTTTCATTTTTTGTAGCATCTTTGTCTGGTTTTGGTATCAGGGTGATTGTGGCCTCGTAGAATGAGTTTGGGAATGTTCCTCCCTCTGCTGTATTTTGGAAGAGTTTGAGAAGGGTAGGTGTTAGCTCTTCTGTAAATGTTTGATAGAATTCGCCTGTGAAGCCATCTGGTCCTGGGCTTTTGTTTGTTGAAAGATTTTTCATCACAGTCTCAATTTCAGTGCTTGTGATTGGTCTGTTTATATTTTTTATTTCTTCCTGTTTCAGTCTCAGAAGGTTGTGCTTTTCTAAGTATTTGTTGAGAACACATTATTTTTAAATTTATACCTAAAGAGGTGGAGATTCTGCAAGATCTCATGATTTGCTCTTGATTTTTCATTAAGTGAATAAGAACTCTGAGACCAGCAGAAATAAGGTTTTCTGATTAACAGCTACTGCCTTTCCATTGCATCTCGCTGCCTAGACATTTGAATTGTGTCCACTAATCACTCAAGGTACAAGTGATCCTCAAACAGAAAAGAAAAGAGAGAGAAGCTGAGGCAGCTTATTAGTGCTCTAGTTTGGTTCAAGTTCCTCCATCAGCTGTTCCACAGGTTTCTGCAGGGCATCTGGTGTGGCTATTTGCACTGGTGGAATGGAAAACAGCAGTACAGGGAAGTGCTGGCCAATACAAATAATATGAGAGCCAATGTGTACTCTTAATATTTCTTGTAACCACATTAAAAAGTTAAGAGAGGGCTTCCCTGGTGGCGCAGTGGTTGAGAGTCCGCCTGCTGATGCAGGGGACGCGGGTTCGTGCCCCAGTCCGGGAGGATCCCACATGCTGCGGAGCTGCTGGCCCCGTAAGCCATGGCCGCTGAGCCTGTGCTCTGCAACGGGAGAGGCCACAACAGTGAGAGGCCCATGTACCGCAAAAAAAAAAAAAAGTTAAGAGAAACAGGTGAAATTAATTTTAATAATACATTTTATTAAACCTATACACGAAATATTACCATTTTACCGTATACTTGATATAAAATATGAATGAGATAGTTTTTATTCATTTTTTCATACTGTTTTTGAAATTCAGTGTGTAGTTTACACTTAACAGCCCCTTGTAATTCAGACTAGTCACATTTCAAACATTCATCTGGATGAGTGGCTATTTTATTGAACAGTGAGGCTCTAGAGCATTAAGAAATGGCACCTTTGCCAGTTGGCAGTTGAGATGTTTCCCTAGCACATATCCCTGTCCTTGACATTGCAGCAGGGCTACAGTCGTGTGTGTTTTGAGAATATCAGACGTACAGTCAGAGTATTCATGCAAAAGCCCAACCAATAAAGGAAGACAATTTTAAATAACATCTACTAGACTTTAAGCTCCATGAGGGCCAGGACTGAGCTTGCCTTATTCATTGCTCTATTTTTAATGACTAGTCCACTTGCCCAACTCTTGAATAAATGAATTACTGATAGAATGAATGAGAAAACTATATTTGAGATAGTTTTACATTCCTTTTTGTTCATACTAAGTCTTCAAAGTCTGATGTATATTATACATTTATTGCACATCTCAATTCAGACCATTCACATTTTGTGTGCTCGGTAGCCGTGCATGGCTAGTGGCTATTGTATTAGACAGGATAGGTATAGATCATTGGGATATACCACTGACTCAGTCACCAACATCAATCACCAGATGTATGACCTACAGAAAGTTAATTTATTTCTGTTTTTTGTTTGCCAAACTCTCTGGAAGCATGAGTTCCAATTTAGAATTATGTATTGCCTTGTAATAGAGGAAACAATAGCCAAGATATATGACATTCACATCTAATCCTACACCTACTTGACCAAAACAATTACTATTACCTTCATGAGCAATCCAAGCAGTTTGGCGAATGGAAATGGGATACATTTTTATTTGCCTCCTCACCCTACCCAAGATGTACAAATACCACAAGGACACATAACTAGAAACACTGAGGAGAAGTTAACAACATAATAGATAACGGGCTTTTCAGTAACTGCAGCTTGGCCTGTTTTCTGGCGACTGGGGCAGATGGCAGAGAAACTTACCAACCGGCCAAACGCTCTTGGTGGGGCAAGAGATGTCCTGGTGGGGAGCAAGTGATCCTCATTTGGCTTCTGACTAGATACTTGACTGCCAAGCAAAGCAGCCAGAGATTAAAATTTTTTTAAAAAAGAACATAAATGTTCAGGACCAAGACTGTTGCACGTAATTCAACATAATGCAAAATTGTGCCCTGCACAGGGGTGCCCGTCCCAGGGGGAGAGTGAGTAGTAAAATGCACACCCATTGTGCCCTGCTGGGGGCTTGCGTTCAGCTGCAGGGAGAGAAGCATTGTTAAATGCAGCCCACTTTAGGACTTAAGCAGCCATGGTCAGCACTCAAACTATGGCTGGAAGGAAGAACTCCCTTTGGCTAAGCTATAAAAAAGTAACAACAACAACTACAAAAAAAAAAAAAAATCAGTTTGCAGCTAAATCCTAAAATGTGGAAGACTTTACATACCCGGAACTGGACTAAATATGAGTATTATTTCTTTCTAGGAAATAAAAGGAAACAAAAAGCAACAAAACTGAGTACATACATAAGAACAGACTTGAGATATACTTGCAATGCTCTGTGAACTCTTTTTCCTTGGGTGGTATGCCAAAACTTCTCTTTTCCTTAAGTATTTTAAAGCGCATCCTAGACATTTTATTATTTCATCTGAAATGCCAAGATTAAAGCTCTTTAAAAATTATACCCACAATACCGTTATCGCATCTAATAAAAATAACATTTAAGATTCACTGTTTTCCCTTTTCTTTTCTTTTTTTTTTGCGGTACGCGGCGGGCCTCTCACTGTTGTGGCCTCTCCCGTTACGGAGCACAGGCTCCGGACGCGCAGGCTCAGCGGCCTTGGCTCACGGGCCCAGCCACTCCGCGGCATGTGGGATCTTCCCGGACCGGGACACGAACCCGTGTCCCCTGCATCGGCAGGCGGACTCTCAACCACTGCGCCACCAGGGAAGCCCTCCCTTTCTTAACATGATCTCTATTTCCATAATAAATCATTCAGTAGAAAAAGTAAGGTCAGGACATCAGTTGCCGCCTTCATGGTGCTGTGCATTGTAGAATCATGCAAAGCTCCACTTCCCAAGATAACATATTTCTATCTTCCCTCAGCACCCCACACGACTAGTTCCACCCTTAATTACCAGCATTTCTAGTATGCTGGCCCATAAACTTTATCGATTGTATGATGCATGGCTTGTAAAGGTATTCAGGGCTGCTGGCATTTTGCTTTTTCCCCAGTGAGTAGTTACATGGCTTGGGAGATGAAAACATGCCTGGCCCATATCAGCACAAACCAGTTTCAATTACTTATTTCTAGTCCCATGAGTCAGAAAGTAGGAGCTGGTTCCTCGCCCTCTATTTATGGACTCTTCTTTTTCTCTCTTACCTTTTGACTTGGGTGTGAACCAAAAACGGCCTAAACAAACTCTGTTGTTGAGCTCCTCACGAGACCCAGTTTACGTTAACCCATTTATAAAAGCAGGAATAGCTCCAGAAAAGGAAAGTTCCCCGGAGGGTGACATGTGGAAGAGCTGGTCTGAGGCAAGTGGGCTGCAGGATGGGGCTCTGCTACTTGCATATTTTTGCCTAACATTTAGGTATGAATCTTCATTTTTGGGAATTGGCAAAAAGGGAAAAAACAAACTGTGGCACATCTACTTGGTAGGAATTATGCAGCCATTAAAAATAGAAATTAAGACATAACAAAGAACTACTAAAAAAAGCCTTATGACTTGTTAAATTTTGAGAATAACAACCAAAATTGTGAGTATCATAAGTGACTATGTAAAAATAAATATGAAGGTGAGGAAAGTATTAAAGGTAATTAAAAATTAAAACAATTTTGCTAGGGTGTTAGGACTAAGGATTCAGTTTTTTTCTTTTTAATTGTCAAAATATTGTTTTATTCCACATTTTGATTATTTATTTTTCCCTTTTTGAAGATGACCCTGCCAAAAGTTACCCACTTGACCCTACATGGAATATTTTCCAGTGGTGGCGGTGGAAAACTACAAAATTCATGGGCCTTTTCTTTGGTTCAGAGCCAGCCCAAGATCCAAGGGTCCTCATGCTTTATCAGAATCCTAGCTTTATTCCTTAGACACAAAGGGACACAAGGAGTGAATGACATTAGGTCTCTAGAGGAGGAAGGAAAGGACGTAATCCCGATAAGAGTGGGCGGTTGAAACCTGGCCGAGTTACACCTACTTTTCAAGTTTGTCAAAAGAACTCACAGTCATTTTTATCCACTGCCTTTGTCTGGAAATTTATAGGTTTCAGCAACTCTGATTGGAAACTCCATTTAAAGAGTCTGACATTTTCACAGCCCATGAAAGAGAAAGTGAAGGAAGAAAATTCCCTTCAACTTACTTTAGTTGGAGCCTTGAGGAAGAGTCAGGGCCTGTTTCTTTGCTCAGAGTACCTGGCCAGGTTTAGGATGCTATTGGAAGCGGTCAGACACAGTCAGGGATTTGTAGGCATTGGTCATGAAGCTGTAGCTGCTGAGCCTGTGAAGTAGAGGCGCGTGCCCAGCTACACTAATGGGAACGAGGCGTAATCTCTCAAAGACGAGAGCCTCGCTCCATATTTAATTCCCAACCTTCATATAGACTCTGGATATTTAATAGTAACTATGTTGCTTTGATATGACCAGGCTGAGAGTGTGGATCAAATTATTTTGTAAAATGAAAGTGACTTTAGTGTATTTTTCGGATGGCAAAAATACACTATAATATACAGTATTTATAAGGACTGCAGAAAATTTAGAAAGCATTAAAAGCAAATTAAAATGTCTTACATTCCACAGGACCTCAGTGAAAAATTTGGTATATGATATGTGTGTGTGTGTATGTATATTTTTTTAATTAAATGGGATTGTATAAATGGAATCAGCCACTTCTCAGGTAAATAAATATATATTACAACTTTTCATGTGCATAGCGATAGGTCACATTTGAATGGCGACATAGAATTCCATTTTATAGATGCAGTTGTGAATCCATATTGAGTATCCACAACTTTCCGTTATCATGCATGTTATTTTGCAGCTTAGTTCAAGCTTTTACAAAATCAGTTTGCATGTGTTTAAAGTGTTTTTAAAAACATAACAATAAATGTTTTAAAGGCTCACATTGTGAGAAGAGTAGGAAAATTTGATGTGGGAAGCAAAGCAATTATTTCAAATATAAAATTATTATTCTTTTATTTCTTGAAATAGGAAGAGAGTTGGAGAGGGGGACGTAACTCCGTTGTTTTGCCAAAATATTTTAAGTCAGCCCAGAGAAAAAAAGTGGTTTTGAGAGAAATCAGAAGACTTTGTCACCTTTTGGCCACCCCTTCGCACCCCCAAATTTTTGTGATTAATCTTCAGTTGGTAACTTACCTTTTCTACATATTCAGTTCTTGTACTGTAAGAAAGGATACTAATAATTACCACTTGTATACTCCACTGGGTTAAGCTCAAATGATATAATGAATGTGGAAGTACATTGAACTCTAAAGCAGTATTTACTTGTTGTTACTATTATTATTATTATTTATAAGTGCACATGATTAGTGGACCAGAGGAATTTGAAGGTCCTGCAATTTACTTATGAGTTTGTAGAAAATTGATTAGACTATTAATAGATAAGCTCATTTTCAAGCTAACTGAAATATCCATTGAAGTCCTAATCAAAGGTTAGCACTTGTTTTATGAAAGTGTTTAGCCCCTTGTTTTTGTTTTCTGTTGCCATGTAACAAAGTACTGTAAACTAAAACAACACCTATTTACTGGCTCACGGTTCTGTAGGTTAGAAGTTTGGGCATGGTGGTTGGGTTCTCTGCTCAGGGTCTTGAGACTGAAATCAAGGGTTGGCTGGGCTGTGTTTCTTTCTGGAGGATTTGAGGAAGAATTTGCTTCCATGCTCAATCAGGTTATTAGTCATTTTCAGTTCCTTGTAGTTGTGGGACTGAAGGTCCTGTTTCCTTGCCGGCTCTCAGCTGGAGGCCACTGGCTTCCTAGAGGCCATCCACTCTCCTTGCCACATGACCCGTCCATCTCAAAGCCAGCAGGAGAATGTTCCTTGTGCCAAATCCCTCTCACATATCCCCTGTCTCTGATTGCATGACCCTAATTTAGTGGCCTCAGGTGATTAGGTCAGGCCCACTCAGATAATCTCCCTATGTTGAGGTCATCGATTTGGGATCTAACTGCATCTATGAAATCCCTTTACAGCAACACTTAGTGTTTGCTTGAGTAATTAGGAGAAGGTATGTTACAGCAGGGACCGGGAATCTTAGGGACACCTTAGAATTCTGCTTGCCATACCCCCGAAAGCTGAGGTTCTTCTTTTCCAATGATTCAGAGGACTGTTCTTTCTGTAAGAACAGACCCTCCAGTGTGGAAGTCTGGATCCGAGTTCTATTGATAGAAACCTAGGAGATCCCATTTCATTACTGAGGTTCTAATTTCACAATGACAGTCATGTTAACCTACTCTTACTAGTCCTACGAGAACAGGCTTAGAAATCTGATATACAAAGTTCATGTTTCTACCAGGACCTATATGAATTGGGCAAGATGCTTAACCTCTTTGATTCTGTTTTTTCTACCTGTAAAATGGTGATGATACTACCTGTTTTGCAAGATCGTTGTGACTATTAAATAAGAATATGTGTATACAAAGCTTTAGTATAGCACCTGCATTTAAGTGCAAAATAAATAGTCATCTCAACTTGTTTCAGTGAGGAGGAAAGCAAAAGAAAGTGCAGATTTATATTATTTTCTTTTCTTTTAAATTAAATCCACCATTCAGCAGAAGGGCTGATTCTGCTGTTTTTGTGCTGTTACTGAAAATGATATCCTGTAATAATATCAGTATTAATGAATATATTGTATGCATTTTGGGGCTTCCTTGGTGGCACAGTGGTTAAGAATCCGCCTGCCAATGCAGGGGACACAGGTTCAAGCCCTGGTCTGGGAAGATCCCACGTGCCGTGGAGCAACTAAGCCCGTGCGCCACAACAACTGAACCTGCGCTCTAGAGCTTGTGAGCCACAACTACTGAGCCCATGTGCCACAACTACTGAAGCCCATGTGCCGAGAGCCCGGGCTCCGCAACAAGAGAAGCCACTGCGATGAGAAACCCACGCACCGCAACGAAGAGTAGCCCCTGCTCATTGAAACTAGAGAGAGCCCACGTGCAGCAATGAAGACCCAAACGCAGCCAAAAATAATTAAATTTATATGCATTTTTAGTTTTCTTGAGAGATGATAGGTCTAAATTTTCCAAACTGCAAATGAAAATTTTGTTTTCCTCAAATAAATGTTTCTTTCCATATATGCAAATATTTATTCCTGATTTTTAGGTCACCACACCAAATTAAATATACTGATTTTCATTGGAGGCCCCTAGAATGTGGTCAAATATCCTCTAAAGTATAAAAAATAATCACAAATCAGACTTCACATATAAGTGAACTGGGAAGTGAGGAGCAACACTGAGAATGAAGCCAGGCAGAGCTTCTGATTTACCCCCGTATTTCTGGGAAATATTTCGCCAGGAAGATAGGGCTATAAAACCAAGTCATAACTCTGATGCTTCATAAAATTCCTGAAAGGCAGTATATCCAAATACATAGCTTACTTTTCTGGGCAAATTTTTCTCCCATTAGAGCAATAGATTTCTTACCTGGTTAAAGAGTTTGCATATTAAACAACAGTTCACTTATCAAGATTCACTTTATGACCTTTGCTTCACTAAATCTTTATATTATGAATTTTACTCAGTCCTAGTCAATCCCTTGCCTTGAAAGATTCCACTTCAACTACTTGAGACCAGATCCCCCAAATCTATAAATATCCTCCCGAATCTACTCCTTCCGAGATAGTGAGATGTGGTCAAGGTTATATCTTCCTTACTGTAGTAGGTTTAAAATTAGCTTTGCTTAGTTAACAGATTTTTCTGGTTGGTTTTCTGTGGGGAGAGGCCACAGTTGATAATAATTACCATATGCACCTTTTATAATTTGGAAAACTGTATTAAAGAAAAGAAATCATCTAGTAAATAGGTCTCCCTGGCTTCAGAATGGACCACATTGTAAGCATTTTGAGAAGCACATACGGCATAAGGCTTTTAATTCCGTGGGACACTTGGTCACATTGAGCAAAGGAGCTACATTTACATTTTCATGAAAACCTTCAAGTTTTAGTTCACTTTCTTTATGGATAAGGCTCACATGTTACTTATTTATTTATTTATGTCCACAGAGTCTTGTACATAACAACACTAAATAAATTCTAGTCGATGGATTAGGAGCTGAAGGATCAATTTAAGGTCACTCCTCTTTCTAAAATTCTCTGAGGGCTTCCCTGGTGGCGCAGTGGTTGAGAGTCCGCCTGCCGATGCAGGGGACGCGGGTTCGTGCCCCGGTCCGGGAAGATCCCACATGCCACAGAGCGGCTGGGCTCCTGAGCCATGGCCGCTGAGCCTGCGCATCCGGAGCCTGTGCTCCGCAATGGGAGAGGCCACAACAGTGAGAGGCCCGCGTACCGCAAAAAAAAAAAAAAAAAAAATTCTCTGAAAAAAGGTACAATTTGTTTGTACTTAGATCACATCCTAAGCAGAAGGAAACTCCATGTCGACCTAATAGCTGACGAGCTTTACATGTGGTAATTCATAAATCCCTTTTTATAAGTGCTCTGGAAACAGCAGTTATTTAAAAGAAGCACTGCAAGTAGAGATTAACAGTGAATTCATTCACAAATTGTGACTGTGGAATGTCAAGAGAGGAGAGAGAAAAACTTTACTGGCAGAACAGCAGCTATTATACCATATGGGGAACAAATCTTGTTTATTCAGTATGCTCCTTTGTAAACATACGACTAGAATGAGATTTCAAGCTATGAGATGGGATAGCTGATGATTTCCTGTCATAAAACATGGAAGAGACATATTATATAGTAAATCGAATAATTAATTAGGATTAAAATCAAGTTAACTTCTTATCTGGCTTCACTACTAACTAGCTGTGTGGTTTGAGGTAAGTTATGCAATCTATTCAATCTTCAATTTCATAGTCTATTAACTGCAGATTAACAGTGCCTGCCATTGTTTATCCCACAGTGGTTTTGCGGAATTGAACAAGATAGAATCATACCATTTTGGGGTTGAAAAGTAGTTAATAGTTATTTAGTCTAATTAGTGATTTAAAATGAAAAGTGCTTTAAGGGAAAAAATTTAATACCATATATATAGTATTTTAAACATATCAGACCTTTCAATTTTTAACTTATTCTGAAAATACTCCTCCAAATTTGTTTGTGTCTGTTTTCTGAAGAGAGTTGCCTTATCTCTACATTTGCATCACTTGACCTGGTGCCTGGTGTGTTGTACACATTCACACCATCAATTTATTCAGTCTAAGTGAATGATTGAGTGGAAAACAACATCTTTACCTTTAAGGAGTAGACTGGTCTCAGTTTCTCCTGATTCACTTTCTTTTGTGTTCATTTGGTTTACATGTCTATAAATTGGAGCTAATGTCCTCATTCTACAGCTCTGATGTGTTATGACAATTGAGGTGAGAATAAGAATCGCTGGAAGCTAGTAACTTAAGTTGCTGTGGGGGTTTTCTAAAACTGTGATGAGACTGAGGCTGTCAGCCTCCCATAGGAAGCAACTAACTATGAATAGTGGAGTTTGGAGAGTTTTTTAGAGAGCTGAGAGTTTATGCCTTTATGTACTAATTCTTTCAGCTCATTAGCTTTGTAGATGTAGCCTTGTAAAACTACTGTGCATACTTTTCTATGTTGTTGATCACATATAAGAAACATCGGTGTACATTGATGATATCAGCTGTCTTGCAGATATCAATACTGTGACATCTGGGTGCTCCAATCAGGGAAAACTGAGTTGTTGGGGGCTATTTGACTCTATCCTAAATGACTCATATGTCCATATGAATTTTTAAAAATAATTTTCCCATATTTTCCTTTATCTTTATGCTGATACTGATGTACTTGGTGATAGCATTTATTTTCTTCCTTCTAATTTACTATGGACCTGAAAACCAAATAGCCAGACCTGTAGAATTATATATGAAATTCAAAAGATAATGATCAATATCCTAAGGGTATCAACCATGTGATACTGTTTCATTGGGTTGGGCTGGTCAGTCTTTTAAACATTATTCATTTATTCATTCAGTAAATATTTGCTGAGTACCTAGGTAGTTACTAAGTATGGAGATTGAAAGACGTATAGAACACAGTTTTATAGATATATAAAATTTCTGGATTTATTTGCTAGTAGAACAAGATATTATTTTATGGTTTAAAAGAAATAATATGATCTAGGTTAGCAACTACTTTAAATCTAGTTAAAATTTGCAGCTGCAAGGTAATAATCTCTAACCTATTTGAGTGTTGTTCCCTGCTGTCATCGTCATGTTAGACATATAATCAGAGTTAATTTTGTATCCTATTGTCTATGTAAGAGTTGCCAGGAATTCACCTCATTTACCTCTGAGAAAAATTAAATGAAACTTACGGTGGAGAGATTCCAGCTCACATGAAGAAGAATTTTCTGTTTGAGCTTCTTAAAAATAGAATGTACTGATTGCTCATTAGCTTCGTTTTTCCACCCATATTTACCATTTGTATATATTAAGCTTGTGGTCCAGTAAACACTTCACTGTATCCTGTGAAGCACTGTGAAGCAAGTTATTGCCATTTGCTTAAGTTATTGATTTAAATACATTCAAATGCAGGACTTTCCAGTTATCATTATTAATTTTTAATTCATTTATTTCAAGTCAACATTGTAGTCCATTAAGAATAGAATTAATCTTCAATTTATCATCAGTGTAATTTGATAGTTCCCCCAGTTTCAAGTGGTCTGCACATTAACTACAATCCTGTTCATGTTTTCATTCCAAGTATTTGCACAGATTTTTACAGAACAGAGTTAAAGAGAGAATCTTCTGTGAATTTCTTATGGACATCTCGTTGACTTCCTCTATTATTTTTCTCTTTTCTATTTGTCAGTTTCTATTCTGATCCTGATTATTTCCTACCTGTATTTAATTTTTAAATTTATTTATTTACTTATTTTATTTTTGGCTGAGTTGGGTCTTCATTGCTGTGCGCGGGCTTTCTCTAGTTGCGGCAAGCGGTGGCTACTCTTCATTGCGGTGCGCGGGCTTCTCATTGCGGTGGCTTCTCCTGTTGCGGAGCACGGGCTCTAGGTGCGCGGGCTTCAATAGTTGTGGCACGTGGGCTTCAGTAGTTGTGGCTCACGGTTTCTAGAGCGCAGGCTCAGCAGTGCCGTGCACGGGCCTAGTTGCTCCGCGGCATGTGGGATCATCCTGGACCAGGGATCAAACCCATGTTCCCTGCATTGGCAGGCGGATTCTTAACCACTGTGCCACCAGGGAAGTCCCTACCTGTATTTAATTTGGATTTGAATTTTTTCCTAGATTTTTGAGATGGAAGATTAAATTACTGATTTTAGATTTTTTTCTCCCTTTCAATATAAGCACTCTCTGGTGGAATGGGTAGTTATATCACAGTGTACCCACCTCACAGAGTTATTGCCTGACTGGAACTTCACTGTCTTACTCAAGAGGTATGTTTTCAGACTGTGTCAAAATTTCCTGAAACCCGGATACTCTATGGCCCTAAGATCACTATTATTAGCCACCTTCTCACACAACTAAATAAGTTTTATTTGGCATGAAGGAACCATTTTGATCTCTTTGTCACTCTTTTATAAATTTCAATGGTAGTTTTAGCCCTCAGGCTAATTATTTCTAGAAAGGATGGAGTTCAGTAAGTGGGGCATTTGATGCTTCCAAAAAAAGGGAAAAAAAATCAACAACCTCCTTTTTTGACATGGAAACCATGCAGAAGGACTTCGCAGGATCTCTGAAGGAACAAGAAGCAATTGACTCTCACGAACCATCGTGAGATGTGATACTCAAGTCCACATTCCTTTACCAACAGTGCATTCAGTGAATCATTAGATGAAAGAAGAATGAGTGGAAGGAACTATGTGTATGAGAGAAGAGGATGTGGAAACGAGGTGAAAATAACCATGTAAGCAGAAACAGAAAGTGGGCTTTTAGAGGACAAGGCGAGTGAGCAGAATCACAACGCCTGATTTTAATGTTTCTAGTTTCCAATGTTACATCACTTTCAGCATGTTTTTTAGTAGCAGACTTTTCACCGTTGATAAAATATGATAAAGAATGCGAAGAATGAGGCAGACAGAATGAATGGGGGTGAGGTATCTCTACCAAACTACAAGGTCACTTGATGTTTTAAACTAACCTGATGTAATGTTCTGGTTTTGGAAGATGTCACTAGGTCCCTAATGAAGTGAGTTTGCTAGGCTTCTAACAAGATTTTCCTCTTTCCCAAAACAACACTCTGCATAATCAATTAAGCCTTTCCTTGATTTCTTTTCTTGTTTTTTTTTTTTTTTCCCATTCTTCTTTATTTTTTTAGTCAATGAGCTCTGCTCTAAATGAAAGCTGGAGTTGTATGAACTGAATTGGCTGGAAATAGTAGCTGAAAGGCGTGCAAATCAAAGCTGGCAAGTTTCAGCTCTTCCGTTCCTGAAGCAGAGGCTAACTTCAATCCAAATGGCTTCCTGGGCAATTGTTTCATTATTCTAGCGCTTTGTTCCTAGTATGGAACCAGGCATTAATAACCCAGACTTTGCAAGCTAAACCAAGAAAACATACATCACATCTTTACCTTCAGGTGTCTTAGTACCCATCTTCCTAGCAGTGTGGGAACTGTGTAGGAAGGGATTTTAAATCACTCATGGGTTCGAGGTGGGTGTGGAGAGAGGGCAACCTTTAGGCTCTTTGATCTTTCCTGTTCCATCCTAACCTAGCATAGGCCCTAAACTACAGACAGAGGAGAAAACTAGGAGCTCTGAAGTCAGGCAGCTCTACCCACTTTGGTACCTATACTAAGGACAAGGATTTTTAGTATCTTTGCAGGAGCTATGTACCTATATCTACATCTATATATTTCCATACACACATATTTTGGGGGGTAAAATTATTTGTAATTTTGCTTTTAGAAATTATTTGCCCTCAAGTCATTCATTTTTAGACTGTCACTAAGTATATTCAAGAATTCCTGCAGGACTTCCCTGGTGGCACAGTGGTTCAGAGTCCGCCTGCCAATGCAGGGCACACGGGTTCGTGCCCCCGTCCAAGAAGATCCCACATGCCGCGGAGCGGCTGGGCCCGTGAGCCATGGCCGCTGAGCCTGCGCGTCCAGAGCTTGTGGTCCGCAACGGGAGAGGTCACAACAGTGAGAGGCCCACGTACCGAAAAAAAAAAAAAAAGAATTCCTGCAAAGTGAGAAAATGTAATCTAGAGATTTTACATAATTCACATTTTTACAAGGATGTATAGCTCCTCAAAAAAGTACTGATGGGCTTCCCTGGTGGTGCAGTGGTTGAGAGTCCGCCTGCCGATGCAGGGGACATGGGTTCGTGCCCCGGTCTGGGAAGATCCCACATGTCGCGGAGCGGCTGGGCCCGTGAGCCATGGCCGCTGAGCCTGCGCATCCGGAGCCTGTGCTCCGCAATGGGAGAGACCACAACAGTGAGAGGCCCGCGTACCGCAAAAAAAAAAAAAAAAAGTACTGATGGCTCTCTCCTCTACTGCACAAATAGCACTGTGATGGGCAGAGAATTAAATACGGATGTGGTTCTTGTATTCTCTCCCCACATCAGCTTCTAGAAAGTATAAAACCAAATGTTGGTAAATTATTAGTAAGTATAAAAGAGTACATCATGGGCATTTTGTATTTTAACCTCTCTATTCAACTTTGTGGTTAAGAGCACAGACATAATTTGATTTTAACTAGTCTAGGTTCAAATTCTATTTTTTTTTTAATTGAAATATAGTTGACTTACAAACTCTGCTTCTACCACTTTGTGATCTTGGGCAAGTTACCTAGATTCTTTAACTTATGTTTTACTCACCTGTAAAACTGAAATAATATTGACTCTTTTCTAATGTCGTTGAGAGGATAAAAGATGAAGCTGTTAGCACAGAGCAAAGCCTTTAATCCATGATGGCTATTATCTTTCCCTACTCTAATTTTCCCTTTGCGTTTCTCTTTACTTTTATTATTTCATCTTTCTAGAATGTATATATTTTAAAAGGTACCTTAAATTATTGGAAGAAATTGGACCATAAATAATTTAAATAAGTAATCAAATAGTAAGCAAATATTTAAATTTTTTATTCCTAAAGAAATTATGGTTTAGAACAAGTGTTTTCAAATTTTCAGTATCACCTGGGGATCTTGACCTTGTTAGAATGAGTATTCTAGTTCAGAAGGTCTAGGGTGGGACTTGACAGTCTGCATTTCTAACAAGCTCCCAGGTGATGCTGATGCTGCTGTCCTTACAGGAGGGCTTTGTGGAGCAAGGGGTTCAGAAGAGCGGCGTAGAACTTTATAAAAACACAAAGTATCCAGTGCCTAGCACACTTTGACTTGCAACCAAGAGCAGTGAGATGGTGTCTTATTTCTCTTATGCTTTTTTTTTTTTTTTTTTTTTTGCGGTACGCGGGCCTCTCACTGCTGTGGCCTGTCCCGTTGTGGAGCCCAGGCTCCGGATGCGCAGGCTCAGCGGCCATGGCTCACGGGCCCAGCTACTCCGCGGCATGTGGGATCTTCCCGGATGGGGGCACGAACCCGTGTCCCCTGCATCAGCAGGCGGACTCTCAACCACTGCGCCACCAGGGAAGCCCTGTTTTATGCTTTTATGAGTAAAAGATTCCTTTCTTTAATCCAAATTACCTGAGAGTCCCATGGGATTCTATTTCTGACACAGTCATTGCCTTTGCCGTCCTTTTGAGTCATAGCAGTTCCCTGAGCAGACTCTTGGTCCCTTGACTCTTGGACAGAGTCTTTTCCATTACACTGCGGCAGTTCTCGGGGCCTTTCATTATGTCACATTGCATATTTATTAGGCTCTTCTAACATAATAACTCGGCCGAGTCACACAGATACCCACTGGTCAAGAAACAGTCTCTAAACTAATGTTAACTTAATGATTGTTTCAGAAGCAGCTATGTGCTTTTTTTTAACTTCACAATTTTGCTAAAATATACCTCAATGTTACCAGTGATTCCTTGTTGCTAATTCCCACAGGCACCTATCTCTAGAATTTGACCCTGTTCATTATTTCTTACTTCTTGAAACTTCCTGTTTGCTTGGTTTCCATGATTCAACTTCCTTTGCTTGCCTCTTACTGCTCTGTTGCTACCCTCGATTCACTTACGTAAGAATTAGAATTCTCACGTCTTGTGTACATCTTCAGTTCTTACTCTGTGTCTTCTTACTCTGTGGTCTCTTAGGTCGATAACTACTATCTCTTTCAACTCAGATATCCTATTGGTACCTCAAACTCAGTGTGTCCAAACAGATCTTTGCTACCTTTCCTTACTTAACCTTAGTCATTTAACATCTTTAAGCTTTTTTTTTTTTTACTGATCTGAAAAGTCAGGCTAGTGAAAGAACCTAAATAATCAGACGTCTGAGAATTAATATATTAATAGATACTATATTAACTATATTATATATAAATATCTATTATGCATATTGTGAGATTTAAGATATGTCGGTTGCTGAGAATACTGTCCTTAGGATAGATCTGAGTGTGTATTACTTATGAATCTGTTTAAAACCATATTGTCTATGTTCGCACTTACCTCCGGATTGAAGATTAGAATCTGGGAGATGTCCTAGATTTCTCCTTCCATAGTACATTCAATTAATGTGATAAGTCCAATAAATTTTATCCCTTAAATAACTTTTTTTGGTCTTCGCTCTATCCCCTTTCCAGTGTCACAGTGTAAGTCTTCTCAGTGTTTCACCTGGATTATGTCAACTGCCCTTGTCTAAGCCTCCCTGAGTCTAGGCGCACATCCTCCATTCACTCTGCTTACCGATTGCTGAGTGCTCTCTCAGATTCACAGCTGGTCATGGTCCTCCTTCTCTCAAAATTCTTCATAGCTCCGTATTTCCTAAAGTAAAACATCATTGCATTTCTCACGTGACCCTTATATATGACAAGCAAGAAACATCAAGATTAGTCTCTTCCATCTCTTAGTTTCTTTTCTATTTCTCAACTTTTCTCACTGATGCTTGAGCAATTTTTAACTAATCATTGATTCCTGGAATATATCACAGTTACTCAAACCTGCAGGCCTTTGCCTGCATGTTCCTCTTTCTCTAAACTAATCTGTTATTTTTTTTTTTTTTCTAATCTGTTATTTGAGATTAAACTCAAAATTAGTCTCCTCTGGAAGCTTTCCTTAAAGACTCTGAACATACTTAGGTAACATTTTTATGCCCGTTAAAAAGAAGAAGAAGAACAAAACTATTACAGCAATTTCCTAATTTTAGTGCATCATTATTTTATCAGGAAATAGTGTTGGATTTGATTCAGGTTTTTTATGGCATCTGTTGAAATAATCCCATGATTTTTCTCCATTATTCTGGTAATTCTGCTAATACAATGAAATACATTGGCATTCAGCTGTTAAAACAGCTTTGCATCCTGGAATAAACATCACTAGTTATGATTTATTAGCTTTTTATAATATTTACTGGATTTGATTTACTAATATTTTTAAAAGATTTTTATGTTTATGTTCACGAGGAGTGTTGGTCTATAGTTTCTTGTAATGTCCTTGTTAGGTTTTGGTATCAAGTCAAATTCATTCATACTGAATTTTTTTCTACTTATACCAATTAGAGTGGTTAAAATCTTAGATTATGATTCTGGATTAGCCTGTTTCTTTTTTCAGTTCTGTCCGTGAGTAATTCATGTCTTTTGAAATTTTATTATATATAAACCCATTTGGTATTATGCCTTCTAGATCAATGGATACTTTTTCTAATTATGAAATGTCTCTATTTTGTTAATTCTTCCTGACTTGAAGTCTACATTGACTGTTACTACTATAGCCACACTAGCTTTTTTATGATGACTGGTTTTGTGGAATAACTTTTCCCATCCTTTAACTTTTAACTTAAATATATATATACACACACACACACACACACATATATATATATATATAAATAAAGTGTGTCTTTTGTAGATAGCATGCAGTTCAGTATTGCTTGTTTCTTTAGTTTGACAATCTGTGTTTTTTGATTAATACATTTTGTCTATTTGTATTTAATGCAATCATTCATATGTGTACGTTTACACATACTTTCTTGCTATCTCTTTTTATCCAATTTGTTCCTTGTTCCTTTGTCCCTCCTTTCTGATTATTTTAGGTTAATCAAACCTTATTTTAAGTTTCCTACTTTAATTTTTCTCTTTTCAGTTGTAACTGAATTATTTCTTTTAATGGTTGCTCTAGGAATTGACATATGTATCTTTGACATATAACTTCCTATTCAAAATGAACATTACACCACTTTATGTAAAAAATCCTTAAAACAGTAAAATTCTTGCCTCCTTTATCAAAAATAAGGTGACCATATGTGCATGGGTTTATCTGTGGGCTTTCTATCCTGTTCCATTGATCTACATTTCTGTTTTTGTGCCAGTACCATACTGTCTTGATTATTGTAGCTTTGGAGTATAGTCTGAAGTCAGGGAGTCTGATTACTCCAGCTCTGTTTTTCTTTCTAAAGATTGCTTTGACTATTCGGGGTCTTCTGTGTTTCCATACAAATTGTGAAATTTTTTGTTCTAGCTCTGTGAAAAATGCCATTGGTAGTTTGACAGGGATTGCACTGAATCTGTAGATTGCTTGGGGTAGTAGAGTCATTTTCACAATGTTGATTCTTCCAATCCAAGAACATGGTATATCTCTCCATCTGTTTGTGTCATCTTTAATTTCTTTCATCAGTGTCATATTTTTCTGCATACAGGTCTTTAGTCTCCTTAGGTAGGTTTATTCCTAGATATTTTATTCTTTTTGTTGCAATGGTAAATGGGAGTGTTTTCTTGATTTCACTTTCAGATTTTCATCATTAGTGTATAGGAATGCCAGAGATTTCTGTGCATTAATTTTGTATCCTGCTACTTTACAAAATTCATTGATTAGCTCTAGTAGTTTTCTGGTAGCGTCTTTAGGATTCTCTACATATAGTATCATGTGATCTGCAAACAGTAACAGCATTACTTCTTCTTTTCTGATTTGGATTCCTTTTATTTCTTTTTCTTCTCTGATTGCTGTGGCTAAAACTTCCAAAACTATGTTGAATAAGAGTGGTGAGAGTGGGCAACCTTGTCTTGTTCCTGATGTTAGTGAAAATGTTTTCAGTTTTTCACCATTGAGAACAATGCTGGCTGTGGGTTTATCATATATAGCCTTTATTATGTTGAGGTAAGTTCCCTCTATGCCTACTTTCTGGAGCGTTTTTATCATAAATGGGTGTTGAATTTTGTCAAAAGCTTTTTCTGCATCTATTGAGATGATCATATGGTTTTGATCCTTCAATTTGTTCATATGGTGTATCACATTGATTGATTTACATATATTGTAGAATCCTTGCATTCCTGGGATAAACCCCACTTGATCATTGTGTATGATCCTTTTAATGTGCTGCTGGATTCTGTTTGCTAGTATTTTGTTGAGGATTTTTGCATCTATGTTCATCAGTGATATTGGCCTGCAGTTTTCATTTTTTGTAGCATCTTTGTCTGGTTTTGGTATCTGGGTGATGTTGGCTTCGTAGAATGAGTTTGGGAGTGTTCCTCCCTCTGATATATTTTGGAAGAGTTTGAGAAGGAGGGGTGTTTTCTCTTCTCTAAACGTTTGATAGAATTCACCTGTGAATCCATCTGGCCCTGGGCTTTTGTTTGTTGAAAGATTTTTAGTCACAGTTTCAATGTTAATGCTTGTGGTTGGTCTCTTTATATTTCCTATTTCTTCCTGGTTTAGTCTTGGAAGCTTGTGCTTTTCTAAGAATTTGTGCATTTTTTCCAGGTTGTCCATTTTAGTGGCATATAGTTGCTTGTAGTAATCTCTCATGATCCTTTGTATTTCTGCAGTGTCAGTTGTTACTTCTCCTTTTTCATTTCTAATTCTATTGATTTGAGTCTTCTCCCTTTTTTTCTTGATGAATCTAGCTAATGGTTTGTCAATTTGTTTATCTTCTCAAAGAACCAGCTTTTAGTTTTATTGATCTTTGCTATTGTTTTCTTCACTTTTTTCTAATTAATTCTGATCTGATCTTTATGATTTCTTTCCTTCTGCTAACTTTGGGGTCTTTTTATTCTTCCTTCTGTAATTGCTTTAGGTGTAAGGTTAGGTTGTTTATTTTAGATGTTTCTTGTTTCTTGAGGTAGGATTGTATTGCTAAAAACTTCCCTCTTAGAACTGCTTTTGATGCATCCCATAGGTTTTGGGTCATCGTGTTTTCCTTGTCATTTGTTTCTAGGTATTTTTTTATTTCCTCTTTGATATCTACAGTGATCTCTTGGTTATTAAGTAGTGTATTGTTTATTTTTTATTTTTACTTTTTTTTATGGTACGCGGACCTCTCACTGTTGTGGCCTCTCCCATTGCGGAGCACAGGCTCCGGACGCGCAGGCTCAGCGGCCATGGCTCACGGGCCCAGCCGCTCCGCGGCATGTGGGATCTTCCCAGACTGGGGCACGAACCCATGTTCCCTGCATCAGCAGGCAGACTCTCAACCACTGCGCCACCAGGGAAGCCTGTGTTTGTATTTTTTACAGATTTTTTCCTGTAATTGATATCTAGTCTCATAGCATTGGGGTCATAAATGATACTTGATATCATTACAATTTTCTTATATTTACCAAGGCTTGGTTTGTGACCCAAGATATGATCTATCCTGGAGAATGTTCTATGAGCACTTGAGAAGAAAGTGTATTCTGTTGTTTTTTAATGGAATGTCCTATAGATATCACTGAAGTCCATCTTGTTTAATGTATCATTGAAATCTTGTGTTTCCTTATTTATTTTCATTTTGAATGATCTGTCCATTGGTGAAAGTGGGGTGTTAACGTCCCCTACCATGATTGTGTTACTGTTGATTTCCCCTTTTACGGCTGTTAGCATTTGCCTTATGTATTGATGTGCTCCTATACTGGGATAAAATATAAATATTTATATTTATAAATTAAATTTATAAATTATAAATATTTATAATTGTTCTATCATCTTCTTGGATTGATCCCTTGATCATTACATAGTGTCCTTCTTTGTCTCTTGTAATAGTCTTTATTTTAAAGTCTATTTTGTCTAATATGAGAATTGTTACTTCAGCTTTCTTTTGAATTCCATTTGCATGGAATATCTTTTTCCATCCCCTCACTTTCAGTCTGTATGTGTCCCTAGGTCTGAAGTGGGTCTCTTGTAGATGGCATATATATGAGTCTTCTTTTTGTATCCATTCAGCCAGTCTATGTCTTTTGGTTGGAGCATTTAATCCATTTACATTTAAGGTAATTATCGATATGTATGTTCATATTACCATTTTCTTAATTGTTTGGGTTTGTTATTGTAGGTCTTTTCCTTCTCTTGTGTTTCCTGCCAGAGAAGTGCTTTTAGTATTTGTTGTAAAGCTTGTTTGGTGGTGCTGAATTCTCTTAGCTTTTGCTTGTCTGTAAAGGTTTTAATTCTTCTTTGGAATCTGAATGAGATCCTTGCTGGGTAGAGCAATCTTCGTTGTAGCTTTTTCCCTTTCAACACTTTAAGTATGTCCTGCCACTCCCTTCTGGCTTACAGAGTTTCTGCTGAAAGATCAGCTGTTAACCTTATGGGTATTCCCTTGTATATTATTGGTTGTTTTTCCCTTGCTGCTTTTAATATCTTTTCTTTGTATTTATTTTTTGATCATTTGATTAATATGTGTCTTGGCATGTTTCTCCTTGGATTTATCCTGTATGGGACTCTCTGTGCTTCCTGGACTTGATTCACTATTTCCTTTCCCATATTAGGGAAAATTTCAACTATAATCTCTTGAAATATTTTCTCAGTCCCTTTCTTTTTCTCTTCTTCTTCTGGGACCCCTATAATTCGAATGTTGGTGCGTTTAATGTTGCTCCAGAGGTCTCTGAGACTGTCTTCAATTCTTTTCATTCTTTTTTCTTTATTCTGCTCTGCAGTAGTTATTTCCACTATTTTATCTTCCAGGTCAGTTATCCATTATTCTGCCTCAGTTATTCTACTATTGATTCTTTCTAGAGAATTTTAAATTTCATTTATTGTGTTGTTCATCATTGTTTATTTGCTCTGTAGTTCTTCTACGTCCTTGTTAAATGTTTCTTGAATTTTCTGCATTCTGTTTCCAAGATTTTGGATCATCTTTACTATCATTACTCTGAATTCTTTTTCAGGTAGGCTGCCTATTTCCTCTTCATTTGTTTGTTCTGGTGGGTTTTTGCCTTGTTCCTTCATCTGCTGTGTATTTCTCTGTCTTCTCATTTTGCTTAACTTACTGTGTTTGTGGTCTCTTTTTTGCAGTGTGCACGTTCGTAGTTCCCATTTATTTTTGGTGTCTGCCCCCAGCGTGTAAGGTTGGTTCAGTGGGTTTTGTAGGCTTCCTGGTGCAGGGGAGTAGTGCCTGTGTTCTGGTGGATGAGGTTGGATCTTGTCTTTCTGGTGGGGAGGACCGTGTTCGGGTGTGTGTTTTGGGGTGTCTGTGAACTTAGTATGATTTTAGGCAGCCTCTCTGCTAATGGGTGGGGTTGTGCTCCTGTCTTGCTAGTTGTTTGGCATGGGGTGTCCAGCACTGGAGCTTGCTGGCCGTTGAGTGGAGCTGGGTCTTAGCATTGAGATGGAGATCTGTGGAAGAGGTTTTCCTGTTTGATATTATGTGGAAGTGGGAGGTCTCTGGTGGACCAATGTGCTGAACTCGCCTCTCCCACCTCAGAGGCACAGGCCTTACACCCAGCCAGAGCAGCAAGACTCTGTCAGACACACGGTTCAGAAGAAAAGGGAGAAAAAAGGAAAGAAAGAAAGAAAGAAAAAAGAAAATAAGTAAAATAAAGTTATTAGAATAAAAAGTAACTATTAAAATAAAAAATTAAAAAGTAATAAAGAAAAAAGAAAGAAGAGAGCAAGCAAATCAAAAAGTAAATCCACCAATGATAGCAAGTGCTAAAAACTATACTAAAAAAAGGGAAAGAAAGAACCCTAGGCCAAATGGTGAAAGCAAAGCTATACAGACAAAATCACACACAGAAGCATACAGACACACACTCACAAAAAGAGAAAAAGGAAAAAAATATATATATCGTTGCTCCCAAAGTCCACCTCCTTAATTCGGGATGATTCGTTGTCTATTCAGGTATTCCACAGATGCAGGTACATCAAGTTGAGTGTGGAGCTTTAATCCGCTGCTCCTGAGGCTGCTGGGAGAGATTTCCCTTTCTTTTCTGTGTTCGCACAGCTCCTAGGTTTCAGCTTTGGATTTGGCCCTGCCTCTGCGTGTAGGTCGCCGGAGGGCTCTGTTCTTCGCTCAGACAGGGCGGGGTTAAAGGAGCCGCTGATTCGGGGGCTCTGGCTCACTCAGGCCGGGGGGGCAGGGAGGGGTACGGAGTACGGGGCGGGCCTGCGGCGGTAGAGGCCGGCGTGACGTTGCACCAGCCTGAGGCACGCCGTATGTTCTCTCAGGGAAGTTGTCCCTGGATCCCGGGACCCTGGCAGTGGCGGGCTGCACAGGCTCCCGGAACGGGGGTGTAGATAGTGACCTGTGCTCGCACACAGGCTTCTTGGTGGCGGCAGCAGCAGCCTTAGCGTCTCATGCCCGTCTCTGGGGTCCGCGCTGATAGCCGCGGCTCGCGCCCGTCTCTAGAGCTCCTTTAAGAGGCGCTCTGAATCCCCTCTCCTCGCGCACCAGGAAACAAAGAGGGAAAAAAAACCCTCTCGCCTCTTCGGCAGCTCCAGGTTTTTTTCCCGGACTCCCTCCCAGCTAGCCGTGGAGCACTAACCCCTTCAGGCTGTGTTCACGCCGCCAACCCCATTCCTCTCCCTGGGATCCGACCTCCAAAGCCCGAGCCTCAGCTCCCAGCCCCGCCCGCTCCGGCGGGTGAGCAGACAAGCCTCTCGGGCTGGTGAGTGCAGGTCGGCACCGATCCTCTGTGCGGGAATCTCTCCGCTTTGCCCTCTGCACCCCTGTTGCTGCGCTCCCCTCCGTGGCTCCAAAGCTCCCCCCCCCACCGTCTCTGCCAGTGAAGGGGTACCCAGTGTGTGGAAGCTTTTCCTCCTTCACGTTTCCTCCTAGAGGTGCAGGCCCCGTCCCTATTCTTTTGTCTCTGTTCTTTCTTTTGCCCAACCCAGGTACATGGGGGAGTTTCTTGCCTTTTGGGAAGTCTGAGGTCTTCTGCCAGCATTCACGAGGTGTTCTGTAGGAGCTGTTCCACATGTAGATGTATTTCTGATGTATTTGTGGGGAGGAAGGTGATCTCCGCGTCTTACTCCTCCGCCATCTTGAAGGTCTCCTCTCATTGTGATCTTTAAACAAACAACGAGCCTGCGTGATAAAACTAAATTTTCTTACAGGAGGATACTGAGAGTAAAAGGGAGTGACTGCTTTGTCCACATCACAGATATAATAAGTGACGAAGCTTATATGGAAGAAATCTGGCTGACTCCAAAGGCTCTTCTCTTCCCACAGTATTAAAAATTTTGTTTTTAATGCCTTATGATTTTCTGAGATATTTTCCTCATATTTGTAATCATACTTGTTATACTGTGTGTTTGATCTTTGATAAGAGGACATAATCATGTCCAACTTTAATGTGAGGTATGGAATAGTTAGAATACACACTTGTAAAATTCCTATTTTTGCTACCACAAGGCATTTTGCATACTCAAATATATTCCATATTTACATCACCTACTTGAGACATTTTCCCATTTCTACCTTTTGAAAAAATACTGTTTTGTACCATCATATCCCCTACTGGGTAGATCTTGATATTGGCCAGACCAGTGACTTTTAAATACATTTTTCCTTCTTGACAAATGACAACTTACAAGGAAGCCACTAAGGAAAGTAGTTAAAGAAGAGCTGCTCCAGCTGAAGCTGAGATAAGGGTGGGAGCTATGGGCACAGAAGGGTGGCTTTCAACACACATTTTCAGGATCCTTTAACGCCTGGCAGCAGCCTTTGACCTCTTCCTGGAAACACCGGTGCTCTAAAAATCACTGCTTTAGCCCAACTTTATTTTTCTAATGAATATCAGAAGGGATTTTTAAATGTGTGTGTGTGAACTTTTTTTTTTTGAGTATGAAGTTTTTGAGTCTTGGAGCTCATTCTTGACTCCAATCATAATACTTTGGTAATAAACACCCCAAAATGAACCAAAGTACATAGAACAGCCACAAAACTGATAAACAAAAATAAAAACAAAGCCAAAAGGGTAACAAATGTACTATATTAAAGATATCTGGATGGACTGTTGAGTATGGTGGCTGCCCCTCTGGTGGTAATTTAGGGTTTTAGTCACGTTTATACAACATGCAGCCTTTTCCTCCCTCCCTGACCTTCCCTTGTTTCACTTCTCCAGACCAGTTAATAACTCTGTCTATCTTCCTCCCTCACAGCTCCCAGGATTAACTCATTATATCTTTCTCCTTTTGAGGTCCACCCACTGTTACTTACTACTGTACACTCTATTCTAATCACATTCTGTCACTGAATGTATTATAAACATCATCTCCACATATTCACTTATTTGGTCCTTTCTGCCTGAATTTCTCTTCCTTCCCTCTTTTCTTTATTTAGAAGACTTCAACTATTAAAAAAAAAAAAGGTAAAATATACCCAGCCCTCTACCTCACTCAACCTTGCTAAGCAAAATTATCACTTGAGCCTATGTACTGAGCTAGCACTACGTGTATAAACTTTTAATGATGTTTACCATAGTGAATCATTTCTCTCCCTTTTCTCCCAGTTAGACAGAACTCCTTTAGGGGGAGGGCTGAATCATATTCTTTTATCATGTTCCCATGCCCAGCATACACCTGGCCCTTAGTAGGTGCTCTAAAAATCAGTGAATAGATGTCTAAAGAAGATGTCTTAAAATATCACATTTTTCCAGCAGGTGCCACCATGCCATGAAAATATTTCAGCCTTAAAGTTGCCTGTTTCTATTGAGTTGTACAAAATTAAGTGAATGTCCTTCTTTATCCACCTAATTGATAATGCACTTAGTTAAAATCAAAGGTGGAACACTGTTGAACTCATTCCTGGGGTGTGAGTAGAGTGTACCTGAGGTCATCATGCACACACGTGCTTGAGACACATTCTTTTCAAGGCTTGTTTTTTAAATAAGCTTAACAAGGTCAAAGTGAAGGTCTGATTTAGCAAAAGATTCCATTGTAAACATAATGGCTATTTATATGAGACTTTAGGAATCTAAGGCAACGACCAAACCATTTGAAAATAAATCAATATGAGGATTCCGACTTGAAGAAGAGTTGGTGAAAATGAAAAAAAGTGACCTATAAAAAGGAAAAATATACTTTTTCACAGAAATTTAGGCACGTAGATCACAAAATATCTAGAAAAGTCTGATGATGTGTAATATATGGTGCAGAAGCATTGCAAATCATTCACTGACCATTCCTGTATGTATGAAACTGCTTTAGATTCTGGTTGTTTGCAGCCCAATTTCTTCAGTGAATTTTATATCCCATGGTATAGACAAAGGGCTGAGACATCATTTTAGCATGAATATTAATTCCTCTGTTTGATACCATGTTTTGGCGATAATTTTTGCTGGCAAAAATTTTACTGAGTGGCAACTAAGTGCTGGGTTCCTATCCTAGGTACTTGAAATAAAGAGGGCAGTAGAATAGTTTCACCACACAAGAGGCATAAAATGCAGTTGCAAAGTTAGATTTTTTTTTTCATTTCATACACGTTAAATTACATCAACAGTTTCCCTAATTCTCAACATGGAATCTCTTTACTTCAGCGAACTCCAAAGAAATACTGGGCATGAAGGTCCTTGAGTTTATTTTAACTTTTTAAGAAGTCAAAAGGCTGAACAAATTTGTATCCTTAGAAAGCTGAACAAATCTTTAGTTGGCATTAAATCATATCTCTGTCTCCTTTTTTGTTTTTTAAAATTTTTATCTTTTGATTTTAGATATTAGACGGCTTAAAGTGTCATGCTTGTTATGTCTTAATAAAAAGAAGTACTTTCTTTTAGTAAGTAATACGAGTGTAGGGGTGAATTAACTTTATTCAACAACTAATAATATATTTCTTGATATTCTGGGTTAGCTCTGTGTCTACATCTTGCATTTTCACAATAAACCTCTCAAGTTGTTGTTATAATCAAACCCACTTTGTAGATGTCAAAACAGCGGTTCAAATGGTTGTGATTTGCCCAAGAACATTCCAAAAATTATATGGTGGAGCTGAAGTTTAAGCCAAAGCTTCTGCCTCAAATCCTATATTAGTCATTCCAAACAGATCACTAAGAGACAGGTTCCAGCATTCTTGTTTTGTGTTTACACGAGATGTTAATCATCTTTAAAAATTCTAGATCCTATTAAAATGCTAAAGGAAAGGAGAGCTCTCTTTTCCTTTTCATCAGCGATTTCTCCATAGAAGTGACCAGGACTTAATAAATTAACACTTTTCCCCTGAGTTGGTTTCAGAAACCAACTCAGGGGAAACCCTGAACTTCATACTTATTAGTGATTGAGATAACTCAACAATAATTTCCAGACAACAGACATCTAGGGTAGTCTTCAACTTAACCGTTAAACCCTATGAAATTAAATCTGTCAGAGCAAGCTCAACACAAGATGGCAGTAGGAGGGGGTGAAAATAAGTAAATTATTCAAAAGAACTGAGCTGACTTAGCAAGGCTTATTCTGCCACTGTTTTATTTCCCTCCGTGTGAAAAATAAGTCATGATCCTGACCACTTCCTTAAGGTCAATGTTCTTGCCTCCATGCTCATCTAGCAACTGTTGGATAGCAGGCAGGGTTAAACCATATACAGATGCTTTGGCCTTTGCTTGATGCTAAGGACAAATAATCAACTATGCAAATACCACAAGCAAGGGAAACTGTTATCTACACATGTTTAATTACCCAAGGTTTTGCCACGGTACCAAGGCACCAGCATGCTACTTGGGCTTTTGGATAATTTGAGTCATCTCTTTTCTAAACTCCCTTATTCTCCTCTTTTAAATAACCATTTTTTCATTTGCTCTACCCAAAAAAACTTAAGCTATCAAAATAGAGGCTTAAACAGAATGGTAGGCAAAACAGGAGGGAAGGGAAAAGAGGTTGAGAAGATTCTCCAACTCACACCTATTGCTGATCACATACTTTACACATTTTCCCTGTACGCATGGAATTGCATGCATTTTTCTTTAGAACATCTAAAAGCTGAAATTAACCGCTTGCCCACTAATTAAGATTCTGAATTTTTCTGAATCAATAGGAGAAATAACATAGACTAGAGTGCACTTCCGTTCTACCAGCTCTCATCCCAATTCCTGTCTCCTTCCTTCCTCTCTGCTCCCACTATAGTTAAGATCACTTGTTTAATAGACCATTCTATGACTCAAAAGAAATTTTTGGTCAGGAAATTCTGGCCCATGTGGGATTTTTTTTTCTTGAAATTAAGTGAATTTAACTTGATTGAGAGAAAGCTTTTTGGAAATAATTATAAAAGTAAGAACTTGGCAATGTCAGGCTAGAAATGCTGAGGTTAAAATAGCCAGCAATAGCACCTTTCTATTAATAACTCTGTGGGTGTGTGTTATTTATGGAAGAGTTCTTTCTGTTTCTGCCAAGTGGCCATGCTTCCTCAGTGACATTTCTTTACAAGGCTCTGCAAGCATCTCTCCATTGCTTGGCCAGAAAGTTCTCTCAAGAGCTGTGCTTTCATGATGGAAATTTCTGAATTCTCATCTAATTCACAATCTAAATATTTCAGGTATTCAAAGGTAATTGTGAAACATAAAGGTGTATTCCAACTTGGAAAGAAATATGTTAAATTTTTAAAGTTCTGAATTTAAAAGTTAACTTACCCTTTAAGAAAGTTCAGATGAAAAGTTTCTGCCACCAAAGTGGTTAGTCACTGCGAGTATGTTCTTGGACAGCCTTTGGAGAAAACAACAGAAGACCTTCACCTTGGTTCACATTACACCTAATAATTGTAAATGACGCATGGCTAAGTCATATATGTATAGCAGTGTAGGTGCACCAGGGTACTCAGCTCTGAGAAGGCTTGCCAACCAGTACATCCAGATCGGCTTCTCATATAGTTCATGTCCAATGAGAGTCATAGGAAAAGTCTCCGCATCAGTAGGAACTCTTCTGTCTGACCATCAGTGAAGTATAGTTATAAAAATTTAGCATTAAGAGGAAGAACAAAACACCTCATTTTAGATTTTAGAAAGTAATGGAGATGCTGAGTAGCTATTTAGGATGTAAGATTCATTGAAAGGACCAAATGACCAAAATACTAACTTTAACTGATAGATGAAATATGCTTCATCCATACAATGGAATCTAGAGTCATCAATTAAAAAAACACTAATAAGGGATAGCATTTCCAATGTCACAGAAAGGGGGAAAAATTCACGGACAAGGACATCATTTCATAGATGTGTTTGAATGAGGAAAAGCAAATTGCAGAATAGAGTGATCTCAATCCCTTATATGTGTGATGTTTCATTGTTTACATTCATGAGAATGTAAAATTATCTAAACAGTCTATACAATCTATACTTCTGGAAGAAAAATTCTCAGAGTTAATGACCATATGTTATTCCTGTCATTTTTATATGAAGTATAAAACACCATGAACATACCAGATAGAGATAAAGGGCTTCCAGGTGAGTTGCTGCAGCCAGTGACTTGGTGTAGCTTCGAGAAGTGGGCTGTCCTGGGGCTTGAACTGAGACTTCCCAAGTTTGCTCAGCAAGGCAATCATACTGACACTAGGCTGTCGCAAATGACTTTAAGTTCTAAGGGAGTCTTCATAATGTTATCCTGGGATTTTTATTCATATCAAATGTGGAGAATTTCAAATTATGAGTAAGTGTAAACTCTTCATTCCATCCTAGAATTTAGTGGATTTTCAGCACATGTGAGTTTAGAAGTGTTTTTGCTATAGATCGAAGGTGTGCTAGCTCTTCTGTTCTGGGCTTTACTCTTCAGTGGACCAATGAATAATAGAACTATGATGATAAGATAATCATGATGATGGAAACGATAAAAAAAATCTGAGATGTTGGTCATTACTGATGCCTCTGAAGATAACAGCAAACATATACCTGCACAGGTAATCCATTCACCGTGTCCATTCAGATTATCCACGTGCGCTACAACACCATGGCTGTTTTTGCGAACTGTCGGGAGTTATAAGGATGACTATATATAGTTACTTAGGTTGATGCCACCTTCTTCTGTCTCTCTGTTTGTTCCTAGAATGCAGACTCAACAGTACCTGCAGCAGCGTCGGAAATTTGCAGCTGCCTTCCTGGCATTTATCTTCATTTTAGCAGCTGTGGATACTGCTGAAGCAGGAAAGAAAGAGAAACCAGGTAAGCAATACGGTTATGAACACAAAGCTCTTCACTGATTAACATCCATCTAATCCTTCCCTCCTTCCCTCCCTCCCTCCTTTTCTTTCTTCCTTTCTTCCCCACTTCCTTCCTTCCAAGTATTTAGAGGAACCTAAGTGACATCCCCTCTGATTCCGCCCCCCACTCTAAGTCCTGAAGTATAGGTGGTGATCATTAACTATTGACTGAAATAATAATGATCATATTAACAGCTACAACATACAGAAAATTGACCAGGAATCAAGTGTTTTACTTATGTTGACACTCTTCCTCAAAAAGAGTCCGGCAAGCAAGTTTTGCTTTATCTCATATTTACAAAGGAGGAAACTGAAGCTTAGGGAGGATAAAGCACCTTTTCTGTGTCACTCGCAATGTCATAAGGAGGCTGTGGAGCTGAGAGTCTATTACATCTGTGGTCCACCACATTTAATTTATGCTATTCCACCTATAAGACAGAGAAAGGAACGCTGACATGCATTGAAATGGCTAATCTGACAACTGTTACTTCTCAAAGAATATTTTATCATTTTTTAGGTTTAACTGACTTTGATCATCTTCTCTTTTTCAGAAATGTTTGCTTCTAAAAGGGGATGTCAGCAAATCACTTAGCACAGTCCCTGGCACATAGTAAGAGTTAAATGAATATTAGTTCTAGCTCCTTAGGTTTCTTTCTCCATTCTCTTGGTCATTGGTTGATTCAACCATTCAGCTAACACCTATCGAGTTCCTACTCTTTACTGGACACTGAAGATAGAGGTTAAAAGCACAACCATGCAATTATGGAGCTCAGGAATTAACTTGGTTATATCTAGCAGTTAAAGAGTTTTCTGGACGTTGATTGTTTTTCCTTCCGCCCTTTCAGAAAAGAAAGTGAAGAAGTCTGACTGTGGAGAATGGCAGTGGAGTGTGTGTGTGCCCACCAGTGGGGACTGTGGGCTGGGCACCCGGGAGGGCACCCGGACCGGAGTTGAGTGTAAACAAACCATGAAGACCCAGAGATGTAAGATCCCCTGCAACTGGAAAAAGCAATTTGGAGGTAAACCCCACCCCTTCTGTCCTAGTCATTTAGTTGTCCACCCTGAGATAATTCTGTCATTCTTCCATCAAGCATCTTTTTGAGGTTGACTCTATTTATTATTTTAACAAGTTTATTTTATCAGATGCAAAATAACCAAGCATCTCGCCTAACCCCAGGTCCCTCATTTTCAATTCTACCAGAATTTGGGGCCAGACAGTTTTTTGTCCTGGAGGGAGGGCTGTCCTGTGCATTGTAGGATAATTAACTGCATCTCTGACTTCTACCCACTAGTTTCTTGTGGCACTCCCCACCTCACCAACTGCACCAACTGAAAATATCTCCGGATATTGCTGCATGTTTCCTTTCGGTGGGCGTGTCAGAATAGTCCCTGACTGAGGCCACTATCTTACCAAAAGGGACAGAAAATATGCCCTTGATCCCTCCTAGCAGTGTTCTCTTTCCTTCTTCTATTTTTAGATTCCTTTGATCTTCCCTTCCTCTTTTCTTACTTATTCTCCTCCTCCTCCAGATCTCTTTCTGTTACTTCCAGGCCCTCTCTCTCTATTTTTTCCCTCCCCACTCTCCACACTGGTTCATAGATTTACTTACCAGATCCAGCAGGGCTACTATGAGCCACTTTTCACAGATTTTCTCTCACTGACTATTGCCAGTTTCATGCTGACCTCATCTCCTTATTTGAGAAGGAATCTTTCACACTTCCAACTTTAAACCCACCACTGAACACCCAAATTGCCTGTTTTTTCACATTCTAGATTCTTTGTCTTTCTCAGCCATAGTGGGACACAATGCCCCAAATATTCTCACTGGTTTACAGAAATGTGCTTTAGCCTATTGATCAATGGAGAAGGATAATGAATATACGTACTATATCTTTTTCATTCTCTACAACCTTTGGGGTTATAACTTTTTATGAATGGAGGTAAATTCTATAAAGGCATGGTGAAATTCAGATACATTTGATCTTAAATTCTATATGGGTACCCTAAAGAACTACACGCAAAATGTCCTAAAAAGTGTGTCTTAAAGGTCTTATACCTAGAATATATAAAGAGCTCTCAAAACTAACAATCCAATTAGAAAGTGGGCAAAAGACATGAACAAACATTTTACTGAAGAGGATATATAGGTGGCAAATAAACACCTGAAAAGATGTTCACCATCTTTTCTCCATTAGGAAAATACAAATGAAAACCAAGAGACATCACTATATACTACACACCTATCAGAACGGCTACAATTAGAAATAACATCAATTGCTAGCGAGGATGCAGAGAAACTAGATCACTCATACATTGGTGATGGGAAGACAGAACAGTAGAGCCACACTGGCAAAGAGTATGGCAGTTTTTCACAAAACTGAACTTGTGTTTACCATACCATGCAGTGGTTTCACTCTTAGGCATTTATCCTAGAGAAATGGAAATTTATGTTCTTATAAAAACCTATACATGAACGTATATAGCAGCTTTAGCGGTTACCAAAAGTTGGGAATGACCCAGATAATCTTTCAACTGGTAAATGGTTAAACAAACTGGGGTACATCCATACCATGGAGGATTCCTCAACAATGAAAGGAACAGACTATTGATTAATACAACTTGGATGGACCTTCAGGAAATTTTGCTGAGCAAAACAAGCCAGTCTCAAAAGATTACATACTGTATGATTCCGTTTATATAACATTCGTAAAATGACACAATTACAGAGGTGGAGAACAGATTAGTAATTGCCAAGGGTTAAGGAGGTAGGAAAGGAAGAAGAAAGTTAAGTTCTGACTGTAAAAGGATAACCCGAGGGACCCTTGTGTTAGAAGTTGTTTGAATACTAACGGTGGGGGTACTCACTCTTACCTACACATGTGATAAAGTCACAGAGGATTAAATGTGCACACGTACATATACACAAATGAGTGCAGGTGAAACTGGGGAAACCTAAATAACATCTATGGACTGTGTCCACGTCAATTTCCTGGTGGCGCTATTGGACTATAGCTATGCAGGATATCACCACTGAGGGAAACTGGGTGCAGGGTATATGGGATCTCTCTGTATTATTTCTTGCATATGAACCTACAATTACCTCACTACAAAAAGTTAACAAAAGTGTCTATCTTCATGGCACTCCAAGAGGAACTCACAGATTTCTGTTTGGTCCTACCCTGCCTCTAGCGGAGTGCAAATACCAGTTCCAGGCCTGGGGAGAATGTGATCTGAATACGGCCTTGAAGACCAGAACTGGAAGCCTGAAGCGAGCCCTCCACAACGCTGACTGTCAGAAGACAGTCACCATCTCCAAGCCCTGTGGCAAACTGACTAAGCCCAAACCTCAAGGTAGGTTCCTGCCTTTGAACCATAATTTTTTTTTTTTTTTAAAGAAGATGTTGGGGGTAGGACTTTATTAATTAATTAATTTATTTTTGCTGTGTTGGGTCTTCGTTTCTGTGCGAGGGCTTTCTCTAGTTGTGGCAAGCAGGGGCCACTCTTCATCGCGGTGCGCGGGCCTCACTATCGCGGCCTCTCTTGTTGCGGAGCACAGGCTCCAGACGCGCAGGCTCAGTACTTGTGGCTCACGGGCCTAGTTGCTCCGCGGCATGTGGGATCCTCCCAGACCAGGGCTCGAACCCGTGTCCCCTGCATTAGCAGGCAGATTCTCAACCACTGTGCCACCAGGGAAGCCCCTGAACCATAATTTTAATCTGAGTGGATTGACGGACTCAGGCAGGATCTTCAGATGTGCAAACTCCAGAAGGAAATCTTGGGTGAATTACCTTTAGAAGGAGACTGAGAAGGGCTCATATATTGAGCATCGTGCAAGTACTTTTCAGTAGGCAATTGATGAATTCAAATTGAAGTCCTCTGCACAGATGGGGGGATAGGAACAGTCTCCTTGCACAAATAAACAACTTAGCAAAACAGGCCAATTAAGACAGCTGCATGGTGACTATATATTTCAAGCCCTAAATCAGGACTACATCCTGACAAGTATGGACAAACTTAGAAAGATCAAGAGGCTGAAAATGAAAAATCAAGGCTCTCCTAGATTATCAACATATATAGTTTTCATGAAATCAGTTAAATTATTTTATATTTTTTCCTTTTTCTACCACATAACTTGATAGGCGCTGTATTTCTAATATTTTTCTCAGAGCCTTCATATTTGTTTAGTTAGATTAGCTTACCATCTACATTTATCATGGAATTTCAGAATTACACAGAGCTATCTTTCTATCCATTCCCAGACAGTCAGACTCTGCTCTCATGCTGGAGAAAGTAAACCAAACCAATTATCACGGCCATGGTTTCATACGAATAGAATCCCAGCTGAGGGAAGACAAAGAGGTGTTAAACTCTTTTATTTCATTGTTGTATGGGCTGAGTTATTTCCCCCAAAATTCAAATGTTGAAGTCCTAACCCACAGCACCTCAGAATGTGACTGTATGTGGAGATAGAGCCTTTAAAGAGGAGATTAGAGTTAAATGAAGTCATACGGGTGGGCCTATTCCAATATGACTGGCATATAAGAAGAGGAGATTAGGACACATACGGACACACAAGGAAGACCATGTGAAGACACAGGGAGAAGACAGCCATCTACAAGCCAGTGAGCAAGGCCTCAGAAGAAATCAGCCCTGCTGACATCTCGATTTTGGACTTCTAGCCTCCAGAACTGTGAGAAAATCAATTTCTATTATTTAAGCCACGTACTCTTTGGTTCGGTGTATGGCAGCCCTAGCAAATGAATACAGTGGGCCTCAGTGAACTCTGCATTAAAATATCTCCTTGGCCTTTGCTCATTTTTGATTCTAAAATGGACCTGAAAATTCATACGAGCTAGATTAATTATAAGGAGAAACTCAGAAAAATGAAGATGAAATCCATAATAAATGAATATAAGAATATACCCAGAAACTGGGGAGGATTGGCTGACTTGCCACTGATGGTCAGGAAGGACCCCTTTCACAGGCCTCACTCTTTTAGCCTCTGATGAGGTGGTCCATAGAAATGGTTACCTCCAACTTCAGGATGGCTAGAAGCAGGGTGGACCTGCAGGTGAATGTCTAGGATTCAGGCTGCTCTTTCCAGAGCATGGAAGCCTCTGCTGATTGTAGTGCATATTTGGAAGGCATGACGTGGGGCAAGGGTCAGTGCACTGAGTTCGTGTGCCAGCTGTACAAATGTCACTCATCTGGAGGCAACTATACAGATCTAATGGAAATCAGTGGCCTTATCTATTCAGTGAGATAGTCCCCAAAGTGGAAGAACTAACAGATACAGTTTTCAAAGTAATTGATTTTTAACCTAGTCAGAGAACCAACATCTTCAGCATAAATATAGAGTGGGAAAAGAAAAGGGATTGAAGACGTCTCTATGTTCCAGTCCAGTGGTTCTCAACCTGGGCTGCACACACAATTTTCTATGGGAACTTATAAAAGTCCCAGTACCCAAGTATAACCCAGACCAACTAAATCAGCATCAGTCATTTTGAAAATTAAAATGTTCTTTAGGAGATTTCAGTGTCAACTAAAATTGAGACTTACTGCTCTAGTGTGAAATTCATAGACACACACACACACACACACACACACACAAGCACACATGCCATCCTTGTTCTCTCCTGCGGTGAGAGAAACTGCAGCTTAATGGATGGGGAGGAAAAAAATGGGATCGTGATTAAGCAGGTGGTGGCTGATGGTGGGGCTGGGTGAACATGGAGAATGTTGAAAAGCTTGGAATATATCGGACAAAATGGGAACGTGATTAAAAAAGACTCCTCAGGATATTTGATAAACACATTAAGTGTGGCTCCTTTTTAATTGGACTGGTAAATAGTTCACCGTTTTACATTTCCCATTTAGTGATATGTAATGAAGGTTAAAAGTCTGATTCAGGCTTGAAAAATAGTGGTAAAAATATTTCAAGCGTGTAGACAGTCTGTAATTTTTTATGTCAAAAATTAAGGTAGATAATTAATTGAAAATGGAATTACCCTGAGGTCTGTATTTCACAACATTACCAGTTATGCATTTCGTAGGTCATTAAAATGTACTCTTCTTTTTGTGCATAACATACCTTTGTTAAAACTAACCTTTTCCCTCTCAACAGTGGAGGGTTCTATGAATCCTGTTTTGGCACCAGGAACTCTGCACAAAGAATATCTTATCCTACGAGTTGAGCTAGGGAGACATGTCAGATAGAAGATTTTCTTAATGGGATTCACTCACACTTTCCATGACATATGTTTCCTGGTTTAAGTAAAATGTAACAGGTGGCATGTGTGGGTTTCATATATATTTATACCATTTTTCTCAAATAATCATGAATGGATATTACAGCTTTCCCTGTGTGAACTTCTGCACTTAAGATAGCTCCTTTATTTCTGATCAATGGAAAAACAAGTAATAAGATGGAATCTCTATTATGATTAGTATTGTTCTGTTTCTAATCTCACGCTTTGCTTTAAGTGTTTTACATATATTATCTCATAAAAATTCCATATTTCCTTGCAAGTAAATAGTGGTATGAAGGAAACTGAGGAACCCTGGTTAATTTATTCAATATTTGCCCAGGGTTACGTCTCTAATAAATGACAGAGTCCACATTTGGTTGACTCTAAATTCATGTTCTCTTTTATACCCTGCAGATTTCTCACTTAATCTCATATGAGTATAAGGTAACCTCCATGAGTTTATTTTCCTTTGAAAGAGGAGAAGGTGAGGTTTGTAAAGCCCAGTACTGACGTGCAGGATGATGCCCAAATGGAAGAAGACAATTTCTAGGACATTATTTCTAAAACTGTTATGAAAGACATCTCCCAGAGCATAAGTTTCAGGAGGATGGGGACCTGGTCTATTTTGTTCTCCACTGTATCCCTTTTGCTTAGAACACGGAGCAGCACATAGTTAAGTGCTGAATAAATATTTGTAAAATAAATAAATGCTAAAAGAGGAGAAAAAGGTTTTGTACACTAGATCCACCAAAGACTGGTGGAAGCTGTAGTAAAGAAGTCATTTAAGCAAATTTTTCTCAAAGTTATACAATAATAAATTAGTTTCTTCCTTTATTCAGGAAAGAATAAGTCATCAATGCTTTCTCCTATTTTAGCTCAGGACATGAAAAAGACAGAGGGAGGTAGGGAACCCGCTAATTTTGACTCGGGCACTGTCATAGGCACTCCTCATCATTTAATTTATTTTATTTTATTATTTCTTTTATTGGGATATAGTTGTTTTACAATGTTGTGTTAGTTTCTACTGTACAGCGAAGTGGAGTTCTCTGTGCTATACAGTGGGTTCTCATTAGGGATCTATTTTATACGTCTTAGTGCATATATGTCAATCCCAATCTCCCAATTCATCCCACCCCTCCTTCACCCCTTTGTGTCCATACGTTTATTCTTTACTTCTGTGTCTCTATTTCCTCCTTGCAAACCAGTTCATCTGTACCGTTCTTCTAGATTCCACATATATGCGTTAATATACGATATTTGTTTTTCTCTTTCTGACTTACTTCACTCTGAAGGCCAGTCTCAAGGTCCATCCACGTCTCTACAAATCACCCAATTTCTTTCCTTTTTACCTCATCAGTTAATTTAACTTGAAGCTTAATTTAAGCTTCAAAGCAACACTATGTAGTGTATTTTATTTATCCTACTTTATATATAAGAAAACACAGGCTCAGAGAGGTTAAGCAACTTGCCCGAGGTTTCACAGCTTGTAAGTGTTGAAACCAGGATTCAAATTCAAAGTCAGACTGACTCAGAAGACCCACTGCCTTTTCAATCGCACCGTGCTGCCACTAGGTTTTACAAACTCATGAAACTCTGGTAGTATTAGATAAATCTCAATTCCTAGACTCATTACATGGTAGAGCATCTGGGGACCTTGCCTGTGATTGATGGGACCCTCATGTAACAAGTGAGGACAAAAAAAATCAGTGATTCATCCAAGTCCCCCTATTGTTGAGTAGCAGAATCAGTTCCAGGCTTTGTGCTCTTTTGACATCATTATTCTGCCTTTTTAAACCCAGTCACCGACCTTATAGCTAGCATGTACCTTTTTTTCGCCACACATCATTATCCTTCTCATGAAACACATCATCAGGTTCTGGGATTTTTTTGTCTGTTTTTTTTTGTTGTTTTATAAAACTCTTTTGCTCAGTTACTGGCCTCTTGTTTTGGGAAATGGTAGTGGATCAATATGCAAACTGCATGATTTTCAGTGTGAAAAACATGCTTTTTAAATTTTAGAATGGAATAGAAAGATGTTGGTAAGGCTGTGACAACCCAGCATGAAATTGAGGAAAGATGGGACAACATCCCCCTTGGGGGATAATCGTTGTGACTTGATTATTAACAAGGCTAAAAGATTAAAAGACTTGCTTGGGGAGAGGAGAGAACTGACGCATGGACACAGGGGGAGAGGGGGAGGGTGGGATGAATTGGGAGATTAGTTTTGACATAAATACACTACCATGTGTAAAACAGATAGCTAGTGGGAACCTGCAGTATAGCACAGGGAGCTCAGCTCAGTACTCTGTGATGACCTATATGGACGGGATGGTGGGGGGGGAATGGGAGGGAGGTCCAAGAGGGAGGGGAGATATGTATACATAGAGCTGATTCATTTCATCGTATAGCAGAAACTAACACAACATTGTAAAACAATTATACTCCAATTAAAATAAAATAAAGTACTGGGAAACAGAAAAGACATGCTTGGGGAGAGGAGGCACTTAATATCTAGAATTGCCATCTAAACTTTGGGAAATTACTAAATATCTCACTTGCTTTGGTTAAAAATTGTCTTAAAATTCATTACACTCCATTCTAACAGCATTACCTTTTGAGGTAAAGAAGTGGTCCTTCCTATGGCTGTGTCAATATTGTACAAACTCTATTCTCTAGCCTTGGTCCACACTTTCAGTGATACCAGATATCAGTTTGGAAATCCTTATCTAAAGGTTCTCTTGTGTTGGAATCCCACTTAATCTGAAGAGAGGTTTTAGTCTTTCACTTCTATATTATATACACAGAAGAAGGGAGACTACTGATATTCTAACGTAGACATAAGAATTGAAAGATGCAAAATTGGAATGTAGATTTCCTGGGGATGGGGACAGATTGCTCTGGGGAAGGTCATTGATTGACTGAAAGGTTACAACTGGAATTTGCTTAATTGCTGCCAGAATCCGGCAGGGAGAAATTGGTGAGCAATTGTGTGGGCTCTTGAGATTTTAATTTCTTAGGAAAAGAGATTGAGAGCATTAATTTAAATTTTTCATTAAGAAAATCCCATACCTGTCAGAGTTTTTAGCCGCAGCAAGATCTTTTCTAACTAATGAAGCAGAAAGGGGTTGATTGAAGAGTATTATATCGCTCACAGAATCTCTACAAGGGCCAGAGGATTTGACTTGGATCCATCAATACAGCAGAGAAGGCAAAAGATTCAAGAGAAATGTCTAATCACACCATACGTGACTGATATAGCAGAGACCCTCTTGCTGAAATTACCCACTGCTCAGCACATATAATACTAAGAATTGGACACTGGAAACTTCACCTTCCCTGTACCCCTAAAACCAGACACGTCCACCTCTTTTCTTGCCAAAATGTCCAATATCCCCAAATTTGGCCTTATTTTCTACTTGTTCACTTCTCCCTCTAAGACTCATTTAAGAGTGCCTGCATGGTAGAAAGTAGGTCACATATAAAATTCTGTTGTAAGAGCGTCTGGGAAATGTCTATAACTTTCCAAACTCTGCCTGTAAGTATGAGAAGAGAAGCTGAAAGGGATTTGAATTGCTCTTTAGTAAGTGATCCTTCAGGGAGTATGTGTTGGAGTATATCATCAGACCTACCCCTCTCTCCTGTGGGGCTAGAAGAGGCACTGATGACATTTCTTGGAGAGAAAGCTGCCCGGAGTAATCATATTGGACCAGTTGAGTACCCAGCTGTAGAGAGAGTTAGGTCTTTCCTTCTTGGAACCACCAGTCATTCTTTGTTGAGTCATTTCAGTCTTTTCAGTTTGAAAATAATGCACAGGAATAACTGAGCTGTGGCCAGTCTGGGCTGACAGTGCTATATCAAAGATCAGAGCAGAGAACCCTTCGGAGGGCAAATAACTGTTCTCCAAGCCACAAGTGTTTCTCAGTGGTCCCCCTGGAGGATGGACTCACTGTAGAATTAGAAGATGGCCGAGCTGAATGGGACTCAGGATGGGCCCTTCTGTGGGGAAGCTGTGGTCCTGCAGGCAGTGCTGTCTGTGGGAGCAGGTACAGCCCAGGGGAGCGGGCTGCTGGTAGCGATCACCAGAGTGCAGAGTCAAAGATGAGGCCCAGGTGGGGGCTTGTGTGGAAGGCACCTAGGTGAACTGAGATTTTTCCTATAGGTGCCACAAATGATACAGGCTAATGATCATCTTGGACCGTTCTAGAATCTTGAGCTATCATTGACCTGGAAATTATTAGTTGCTTTATAAACAAGATACATAAATACTGTGAAGTATTGTGAAACTCCTTTTGATACTGACAGGCCAGCTTGGCATATATCTGCTTCCAAGTTTGCCTGACAGAAGGGTATTCACAAATGGTTTCTGGGGTGGGCAGAGGGAGAAGCACATGGATGGACGTCTGTGCACAGGTGGTCCAGGCAACAGTGTTAATCCCTCTTGCTGTCCTGTCCACCAATTCATGCTCTGCTGGTACCAAGTCCTTGTTAAACTTGCCTGCTCTCGATAACCCTAATTCCTTTTAGTTCTTCCCAGCTATTTCTAGAAGTTTTGCCATGTCGCTGCTCTCTCTTTTTGGATGATTTCCTAGCCCTCTCAGGTTTGGCAATGCATCTTTGAAGATCAAAAGGACAGCAACCATTTAAGTGTGAGATTCAGCTGTGTGCAGGACACAGCGTTTAGCAACTGATCATTAAATGGGAAAGGGGGTCAGTAAAGTGATATTCCCAGCATTCTCAATTCTCTCCCGCTAAGTAGATTCTTTTGTTAGTTCTTTTAAAGATAAAAGATGCTCCCCAACATTTCTTTCTATTTTCTGGGCTCTGACATCCCTTGGGAATGAGCATGCAGCCCTCTGTGGATGAGCTTTGCTAGGCTGAGAGACTTTTAACTGTGTTGAGAGAGGTGAAGGCACAGAATCCCACTGTAGGCCAGCCTGGAACGCGCTCCCTCCCCTCTAAGACCCCTGATGGGGTTGATGGCTGCTGCCCTTGCGTTTGACCAGAAAGAGGCAGCCTGGGGCATCTTATGGGGATTTTGTTCTTTTTGATCAGAGGGAAACACTCTTATTCAGTTTGGCCTCAAGGTTTTCATTTCTTTTTTATTCTGCTTGTGGAAATCTTTGAATGTCTATTTTATTTCCCATCCATGATACTGTTCTTGAAGTGAGAAAATCTAATTCTGCAACTTTCTTATTAGAATATCTGTTTTGTCTTCTGTAAACTAAAGTCTTCAATGAATATCTCATAGCACTATTGTAAAGATGAAGTCATTTATGTAAAAATGCCTGATAAATGTGCAATATTTTTCAGACTGTTTCCTTCCTTCCAAATGGATTTCTTGAGGTGGGCGTTTCCCTCAGCAGCTTTTCAGGCAAAAGAATTATGGTGATTACAATGATAGTAATTATAGTTAATATTTCATGAGAGCCTAGTAGGTTTTGATTATAGCTGGGTACATTGCTCATACACTGTGTCATTGAATATTCACAAAAACTCTGTGAAACAGTTACTATGATCATCCCCAATTTTATGTATAAGGAAACTATGGCTTAGAGAAGTGAGATGCCTAGCGTAAGGTGATACAGCTAATAGGCAGAGGAGCCAGGACTTAAATACAAGGCAGCCTGACTCTAGATCTCCTGCATTATGTACAGCTCCTACCCCTGTATCTATTCAACATGGGCATCTCAGTTTCTTAACTAAGAAAGGTAATGAATTTCAGACCCACTTATTCTTCCTAAAATCCCTCTTTTATCCTCACTTCCACCAGCAACAGAATCAGATCCTGGCTCGTTAGCAGGACGTGATCACCCAGTTTGGCCCCTGCTGGATCCTTGTTCCTGGCGTTGCCCGTATACTCTGCCTCAGCCACATCAAACTCCCAGCGACGGCCGAACGGGCCATGAACTCTTAGACGTCCATTTCTCTGCACCTATGGTTGCAGAAACCTGGAACTTGTTCTCCTTCTTCTATACTTCATACATTTCATTCTGTAAAACCCAGCTCGTTCATTGAGCAAGTATTTATGGAGTGGGTTCTATAGGCTAGAGTTAGCACCAGGGATAAATCAGTGACCTATATGGACCTATAGTGCAATAGGAAAATCAGGAGGATAAATTCCAATGTACTGCTCAGAGTACAAAGGCTATGAAAGAGAGCAGCATGCTGTCCTTTGGCATTGTTTCCAATTTATTCATTTATTTATAAAATCTATTAAGAGCCTACAGTGGTAAAGGTTGTATGTTAGGTGCTACTGATATTAAACAAGTTTCCTTCCCTCTTACTGCTATGTTCTAGTGGTGGTGGTGGGTAGATAATAGTGACCAAAATAAATAACTAGTAATTAAAATTAGAACTACATATTAGAGTAAGTGGTCTTAAAATCTAAAGAGCCAACTGTCAGAGTGACCAAAAGGGAAGGGGGCTAAGTTAGACAGAGTAACTGGGGAAAGCTCCTTTGAGAGGTAACTTTTGAACTTGGACTTGAAGACATAGAGCAGCTAGCCATACTAATGTTCTAAATGAAACAAGGGGAAGTTCAAAGTCCTGAGGCCAAAAAGAGCTTGTTTTGTTCAAGGATTAGAAAAGAGATCAATATGAGACTTGCCAGACTGCCCTTCCCGAGCCTTGAGTCGCTGCCTTTTCTCCGAGGGCTGGCTCCTCTGATAAGACTTTCATCCCCGCCTCTGCCGTGAGTGCATGTCTGCCTTGTCCTACCCTGAACCTCCTGAGGTCAGGAGCCACAACCCATGCCCCTTTGCAAGTTACCACATCTCATGTCCCTAGTCCCTGAGAGGAGCTCAACGTATAGTACCGACTTGATGAATGAATGATGTGTCCAACTAAACTGTCCTGGTCTGGCTCGCTAGAGCACATCATTCATTCATTGGCTGCCCCAAAATGCATAGAGAAATCACAGTTAAAGCACAGGACACTCACCCGGAAGAAGAGTCGCCTGGGTGTTTTACTCCCATCCTTATTAAAAAATTTTTGTTTCTAATGGCTGGGACAGACGTGAGGACCAGGAACTATAAATGTTTGTAGAGTTTACTTCATGCTGTGTGTCTGCTTCCATCTCCCTTGGCAAATTCCATGCTCAGAGGCTCATTAGCTGTGCACACACAAAACAGCTATGTAATAATTAGCATCAAGGAAGGCTGCGTAACAGAACAATGTTTGCACTAATTAGATACTGGGTTGAGAGACCTTCTTTTTATTTCCCCCTGAAGCTTCTGCATTCCTCCTTTCTAACTTTTGCTTTGTGTTTTAGGTTTTAGCTATTATCATCAGCATTTCTTGAGCATCACAAAAGTAGTTGCTATTTATTGAGTATTTACAACGTGACAGGCACTATGCTAAGCCCTTAGCATGCATTGTCTCACTTGGTCCCCACCAAAGCCCCAAGGAGTTCGGTTCGCATTTTACAAAGGAGGACACTAAGGTTGCAACTTGCACAAGGTCACTAGCCAGTGAGGGGTCAGGCTTGAACTTAAAGTCAGGACTGTGTCCAGAGTTCTTTTCTATTATACCAGTTCTTCCTAAACTGAGTGCCTCCTATGGGATCTCTTTGGGTATTGTAAAATAAATGAATAGTTTTGGTTTCTGTTTTAACGATAATTCTAAAACATCGGTATAAGCGTGTTTGGGGTCATTTACGATTGAGTCATGTCAGATAATTTTTGACTCAAGCTTGTCTTTGTGCAATGATTGGATGGGAGCAAATGATAACTTTTAGTGCTGCAATTCTCAAGCTGGGGTCCTCTAAAGGGGTTGAGTTCCTCCAGAGTAAGACACAGCAGTGCAATGCACCCTGTTACACTCAGTGGCCTCCAAGGCTTGACCCAGGGCTGGATTCAGGGCTACCTTCTCTCCACTGTGAGATTCGTAGAGATGCTGGTGCTTCCCCAGGATCCATGGCGCCGGTGTCCTGGTGACAAGTGCTGCTAGCAGAGATAACTCTGCACGCTCTCCGTGACTCCAGCCAGCTCGGTCCTGATGCAAAGCCTTCAGGAACCTACAGGGAAATCGAAGCGGGCTGGCTGTTGCTCAGCGCACAGACAGGGAAGAGAAAAGAAGACTTTTTCAGGAGGAAAGAACAGTATCTGTAGAGAGCTCATCAGAAATCCAGAGAGCAGGGAGCAGGTAAACATTTTTCTGGTGTCCTCCTTCTGGGTCACACAGGGGGCAAGGCCCAGAGCTCTTTGCCGCAGGCTCACGCGTTCACAGCACTCGCTTTCGCAAGGCAAAAATAATTGCAGGAATTATTTTCATTCCACAGAAAACAGGACAACTTTATTTTCAGGTCTTTGCCCAGATGCACAAGAGTAATAAATTAAGCTGCTGTGAAGGCTGCTGTCTAAAAAAATGTAGAGAAGTCGACAGGAATCTCCTCAGATCTAACCGCTGCTGCTGCTGTAGACAGGGCGTTGGGTGGATGGGGGTGGAAGGAATCAAGTAATGGGGAAACGTAGCTCACCTGCTGGAAATCTGGAGGCCAAGGGTGGAGACGGGTGAGTGGATTAATGCAGAGAGCATTGTGAAACCATTAATGAGCATCAAGTCCTAGATTGTGCAGTGCCAAAGTCACATATTCAAATGATGTTATTTAAAATGTGGGGAACCGATTTTTTTAAAACATAAGAATAAACACGTATACTTTGCATCTCTACAGCTAATGAGGGTGATCCGAAGGATATACAAAAATGAAAACTAGTGTGAAGTCTAGTTCACTGCTGTAACAAAGTACCGTAAACAACAGAAATTAATTTTTTCACAGTTCTGGAGGCTAGAAGTCTGAGATCAAGGTTTCAGGAGGGTTGGTTCCATCTGAACGCCATGAGGGAAGGGTCTATTCCAGGCCTCTTTTCTTGGTTCATAGATGGCTGTCCTCTCCCTGTGCCTTCACATCGTTTTCCCTCTGTGCATATCTGTGTCCAAATTTCCTTAGGGCCCACTCCAATGACCTCATTTTAACTGAATTACCTCTGTAAAGACCCTTGTCTCCAAATATGTTCACACTCTGAGGTATCGGGGTTAGGAATTTAACATGAATTTTTGAGGGGGACATAATTCAGCCCATAATGACTGATTCATATATATATAAAAATATATATAAATAAATATATAAAATATATAATATAATTTATATTTATAATATAAATATATAAAATATATAATATAATTTATATAAATATATAATTTAAATATATAAATATATAATTTACATATATTTATAATATAATATATAATATAATTATATATATAAATATAATATATAATATATATATAAATATAATATATTTATATATTATAAATATATAAATATGATTATAGAAATATAATTTATATAAATATATATATATAAATATATAAAATATATATATAATATATATATAAAACAACTGATTCTTTTATATATATATATATACACATACCAAAAAATTTCATTTGAGAGTGAATAAAAAATGATTTATTGAGCTGTACTTACCGAGCTTTTAAATATTCTAGAGTTCAAGCTTTTCCCCTTTTTCATAAATCATAATTTGAGTTTCCAGTAACACCAGTTATATAATATTAAACATCAGATATGGTAATAGAAAAACAACGATGTGCTAAGTGGGAATTACTTATTGTTTATAATGATACATTTCATTTCTGACTTGGGCTACAATATAAATTTTAATATTTGTATAATAAGGTAAATTTTCTACCTATGCCTTCATTATTGCAGAAACAAGCTTTTAAACATTTAAATATCATATTAGAAATAAGCGGTCTTCTTTTCTGCTTCTAATGTAGAAGAAGGCAGTTAATCTGTGTGTGGGGAAGTCACTGTCAAGAAGTGTAAGGTGTTGAGAGTGGCCTAGGACTGAAGAAGGGGCAGATGCTTTGCTGAACAGAAGAAACCTACACATTCATTCCCCCATCTAAGGCTGTGTGTGTGTGTGTGTGTGTGTGTGAGAGAGAGAGAGAGAGAGAGAGAGAGAGAGGGAGGGAGAGAGAGAGAGAGAGAGAGAGAGAGAGAGAGAGAGAGAGAGGGAGGGAGAGAGAGACGTGGATTTAATTATATCACTCTATTCTAGCTTCTAGAGTTCTGCAAAGTAGCTGGGAGGCGTGGGACGGAGTTAGGGCCAGCAGTATCACCAAGCATGACAGCACATACATACCCCGAGTCTCTAACACGGGTATCAGATTTGCGTGCTATTGTACCCGCAAATATACGGGCATAATCATAACCTACATTCCCAAAGCTACCTATGTAAAATCACACATTGTTTGAAGAGTTTCACTCGCTTTAGCTATATTTGCCTCTCTTCAATGTTATTTAGCACTTAAAAACCTTTTTTTTTGGCCAAAGCTGAAAAAGACAAAATTTAGCAGCCGAAAGCGAATGCAAACACACACACACACACGCGCACAGAGCTTTTTGTTTTCCTTCTGTAACTATCTACAAGTGAGAAAGCCCTGGATTAAAGGATGTACAGATGAAGCAACTCTGATTCCTTTCTTCACTGATCTTCTCTCTTGTGAATTCAGAGGAAAAATCCACAAAAATGTTCCGTTGTTTTTACGTTTTCAAACACATGAATAGGTGTAGCTGATACATAAGGACAATGTGAATGTGCTGAGCTCAAAAGAGGGGTTTGACTTGGTGACTCTCTACCTGGTACACACATGCACATAGGTCAGATCAGGGAGTAACCCCATCACACTCATGTCTCCTGCATAAAGGAAGCACGTCCTAGAGATGATTCCTTCCTAGATGGGTTGGAGAAGCCAATAGTTATCCCAACGTTTTCCTTCAAAGAAAAGGAAACGGAGAGACAAGAGGGAAAGAGGCTGAAAAGAGGAGTCTCTGGGTGAAGGGAGAAGGGCTTCATCTACTGATCCAGCGAGAGTTGCTTTGGAAAATAACTGACATGCTTAGGGACTTTTACTAAGCTTGCTTTGGGTGGTTGACGGAATAATTTCCTCACCGCCACGAAATCTTCCGTTAGGTCCACATTAACCCACTGCTGCTCTCATGGCTGAACTTGCTGTTTGGAGGCTGTGCAGTTAAGTGCCGAGTCACCTCTCTAAGTAAATGGGGGCAGAACAGAGGTTCCTCAGAGAGTCCAGACATATTTTGTTTGTGTCTAGGCACAGATGTATACTATTTTTTATGCACATCTACTTGATGTCAGAAAGCAAACATGTGTAGAAGGGCAGATAATTGGGAGGGAGTTGTAGGTATTGTTATGAAGTAGAATTGATGAGCAGAAAGGAAGGTGGGCAGTGAGGGAAGGAACAGCTGTCAGCACGTGGGCAGCACTGAGTAGCAGCCGCATGCAGGTGGATATGTATGTATAGAGGTAGGTATGTATTCCATACCTAATCCCAGAAGTAAATGCATCGAGTCCCTAAAAGAGGAAATGAAGCGAGTGACATTACAGAATAAGAAATCGAAGAGGAAACAACAAATCATGACACAGATGCTGGACCGAACCATATCCGAGAACAATATCTTAAGAACAAAAATCTAAGAGATTATGCTTTTGATTTTTAAATATCTAGAAAGTTCTTCCTGTATCGTGCCACTTAGTATCGGGAAGTTTAATGAATGGTGCCGTGCCGGGAAGCCAAGCCGTCTAGTGCCTGGGTCCCTGGTGGGCCACTGAGCTGTGCATTTGCAAGTCAGCAAGCCTCGTTGTCAGTTCTGAGACACAGCTGGCATGGCGCAAGGAATCAGATATTTCCAGGTGACTAGGCAGCTAATTCTTAAATACAGGTGAGTTCCTTTAAATAGGTTCATGAAGCATTAAAAGGGTGTTGGTGGTCTCCAGATTTTGGACTGACTTACACTGCGATGTTACTGTTTGTCAGTAATCGGATCCCTTTCCTTCACTCAGTTTTCGTGATTTATTGGATGAGTCGCCGCAGGTCAGCTCTAGGGCTTTCCACGGCGCGCCTCCCGCTGTCCCTGTCTGCTGCTAATTCTTGACCTCTGAATCTTCAGTGTCCGTTTCTGCGTGTTCATAGCTTCCTCATATAGGAATTCTACCTCTTAGAAGGTACAGATCTCTTTTTCCTAGTCTAATCAATAGTTCCTCCCATCGATTTAATGACCCAAAGCCATTTTATTTGAATCAGTGGCAAAGAGAGGTTGACTCAGTTAAAATTCAAGCGCCCCTCAAATCTTTTCATCTCTTAATTTTCTTTTTATGTTTTCTGTCTACCCCATAGGTCATGTGAAAGAAAGAAATCAAACCAAGACATTCTCCTCAGAAAATGAGATTAGCTTATCCCAGAATTTTCAACTCTTCTGCTTCATAGAATAACATTTCCTCTCAAGGTGTTCAAAAAAATCTTTAAACTGATGTCTTTCAATGCTCACTCACAACCTTATTTCTTCCATATTTCCCTAATATTGGATATGGGAGTGGGTGTTTACTTGTACCATGCACATGGCAATCCTATTTCTAAAAGGGCCTGTGAATAGATGGAAAAGAGATGATGCATCCTGTTTGATTATTTGCCTTTTGAGAACGAGTTTGCTGTGATCGACTCATATAGGTTGCTGATAAAAATTTAAACTGGTACTTCCTTTCAAGAAAGAAATATGCCAGTATATACCTAGAGCTTTAAAAACATTCTGCCCTTAGATCAAGTAGATCCTCTTCTAATAATTTATACTAAGGCAGAATTTTAACATACAATGATTCGTCTGTAAAAGCACACATTGCACCATTATTCATAATAACAGAAAGTGGGGACACGCCAACTGAGCAGCAAAAGAAGAAAGGTTACAGAAAATAAGGGTGGGCATGTCATAAAGGAATACTACTTGGTCATGTTTCAAAGTACATGCAGTGGCATGAAAACGAATACAGTAGAACTTTTAGTATAATATACTTTATCAACTGTCAGTATGTTCCTAGTTTAAACTATATATTACATATATTTATAGAAAGGAAACATAAATAGAACCTGTTGCTAAGTGTTATCTCTATATTGTGAAACCATGGGTAATTTCTTTACCATATGTTTCTTTATTTTCTATATAAGCTGGTATTACTTTTTTTTTTTTTTTTTTTTTAATTGCGGTACGCGGGCCTCTCACTGTTGTGGCCTCTCCCATTGCGGAGCACAGGTTCCGGACGCGCAGGCCCAGCGGCCATGGCTCACGGGCCCAGCCGCTCCGCGGCATGTGGGATCTTCCCGGACCGAGGCACGAACCCGTGTCCCCTGCATCGGCAGGCGGACTCTCAACCACTGCGCCGCCAGGGAAGCCCTAAGTTCTTTGTTGATCATAGATTCCATGATACCATTTAAAAACCCTCATGTAGACAGGATAAAGCTTGAGAGGATGTTCACAAGTTTTTAGACCACAGAGACAAGTAGTGACAAAGCTCATTTTGTTTGTCAGTAAAATGTACGTAAAAGTCACAATGTGAGAAATCAAATTGACCTTATGCAAATACAAACTTCCTTCTTTCCACTACCTTTTACTGGGACTCCTCATTTTTCTATTTATATTGAACCCAGAGTGGACTTAAGGTGTGTAGTGTGTCAAAGGAATGCCATGATGACTTGTCAGTTGCATCAAAAAAATAAATTGATTGATATTATGCAGATTATATGGCAATTGGTTGATTTCTTGGTATTTAGCAAGTTGTTAATTGATGAATATAAAATAAATGTCAGGCTCAGGTAACAGAGAGAGGATATGCTCTTGCCTTTACCAAGGAGAACTGAGGAGAGATTCCCATTCCCAAAGTGTTCCCTGAAATGAACAACCTACATTAGTCAGATCAAATAGTGTTCAATATTCAGAATAACTTTAAGTGTTATGAAATAAAATTTTACAAACACCTGATTGGTATGGGATCCATTTACTTACATATGAAATAGGGACATGCTAGCCAAAATATGCAAATTATTGCCCCAAACATCCACTCTACTGGAGAGCTAGAGGATTATAAATTACTGAGGCTTCCCCAGTAAGGGATCTGGAGAAAATCAGACAAGGGAAATCAAAGTTATATTTCAGTTGTCATCTTAGATTATTCCCTGAGGATGCCATTTTAATATACAGCTGTTACTTCAAATGTCAACCAAAGAGTGGGAATTATTAAATGTTCAGACATTATTTGTCCAGAAATTGAAGAGAAAACCTTCTTTGACCTTAGAGCTATCTTTAAACTTGGAGGTTCTGGTCATCTCACCTTTAATAGGTTAAAAAAAGGGAGACTTTTATGATGACAAGTAAAAATAGAAAGAATAAAAAATTGTTACTTCAGTATGGAGAGGGGAAAATGTGAGGATACACATGAACAAAATGAATGCTTGTGAGCAGCAATTTAGCAAAAGTTTAGCAACTCCTGACCTAGTTGTGTATGTTGCACCCTTGAAGCTTGAGTAAATGAAGTTTAGGACAGTTACTTTGTACAGAAATACTACTTCATCTAATATATGATGGACTTTGGAACTTATCTGAAGAGCTGGTAAGAATGGAAAAAGCTCAAGCTCTATTTAAGTATAAGCTGGGTTTTGTACACCATTTGTGGTTGGTGTCATGTCCCCTCTCATCATAAGCCTTATGACCCTCTTGGACACATGCCCTATGATCTGATGAACAAAGCCCTAATCCCTACTGGCCACTGTTTGCGTCCTGATATTCCTCTGTTGCTTAGCACATTCAATAACCTGCTCAGTGCACATGTCTCGGTGATGACAAAGAGTATTAATCTTACAGAGAAATTACCTCCTGTTCTTAGTCTATTATCACACTAATGATGACTGCTTACCTTTATTTGCACATGTCATTGTGCCATGTTCTGTTCTCAGTGGATTTTATACAACTCATTGAATTTGGATATGAACCCTATGAAGTGGTACTATTCATATGCCCGTTCACAAGTGAGGAACCTGAGACACAGATACACAAATTAACTTTCTCAGAGTCTTATAGTAACTAGTGATGGAGCCAGAATTTAAACTCCAGCAGTCTGGCTCCAGCCCCAAATCCATACATTTCTGCCACTATTGTGGACCAAACGGAGGAAGTATTTTAGCAACATTTAGCAATATCCTTTCGCTCGCTAGCCTGGTGATGCTGACCATTCTTATCTTTGGAGCCAAAGCTGACATGTCCTATTCTATACTGTATTCTCCTGTGCTTAGGAAAAGGGAGATGGCAGATGACTGAATGGCAAATGATAAAGTCTTTTGATTTAAATCCTCGTAGTTTTACTCACCTGGTTTAGTCCAGGTTGGTACATTCCACTTGCTTCATCCAAGGCTAGGAGTCTCTGTAGTGTCAAAGCTCCATGTTTGGTGGGTTCAAAGGTGGTCCTTCGTATATGAATAGCTGGCTAAATGTATAAACAGAGGGCAAATCAGGAGTGGAAGCACTTTGAAAATGTTTGTCAGTAAAGAATGCTTATCAACTCTCCATGGAAAGGGAATGTGGGAAGTGAGGGGCTAAGAAATCATTTGTAGCTCTCCATTGAGCAGTGACCTGGCTTATTCTCTCAGAGATGCTGGCTGTGTTTGTATTTTCTAAGTAGGAACCCCAGACAGTATGTTCTTTATCAAATGGGGGCAACCAGTAAGATAACAGGCATTTATGTGTGTTCACACAGGGAGGTAAGCTGTATTACTCCTGCCTATGCTCATAGGCATTCTCCTGGCAAAAGCACAAAAGCAGACACACACACACACACACACACACACGTACTTTTTCTATGTATCTAATCATTTCATTCCTGGCCATTTACAAGACAAGTGGCTCCCTCCCTCATAGCTTACTAATGCAATGCTTTTTCTTCTCTTTCTTTTATTTTTAATCACAGCAGAATCTAAGAAGAAGAAAAAGGAAGGCAAGAAACAGGAGAAGATGCTGGACTAAAAGACGCCACCTTCCGTGGACCATGAAAAGGACATCAGCAAACAGGATCAGTTAACTATTGCATTTATATCTACCGTAGGCTTTTTATTCAAAAATTATCTATAGCTTAAGTACACAATAGGCAGAAACAAAAAGAAAAGAAAAATTTTGTAGTAGCTTTTTTTAAAATGTATACCATAGTACAACTAGGGCTTATAATAAAGGACTATAATCCTATCTAGAAGGTTGACTTATAGTACATGATAAGTGATAGAAAACTGAGGTAAGTTTTTTGAAGTTATGTGATATTTTACATTTTAAATCTTTTTTTACATTTTTTTTTCTTTTGGCAGCAATTTCAATGTTATGACCATGTAAACTACTTCTCTTGTTAGGTAATTTTTTCACCTAGACTTTTTTTTCCCAATTGAGAAAAATGTCTACTAAACAAAGCAGCAATAAAATATGATCATCCTATTTGAGGAAAATATCTTTTTTTCTGCCAATGGATTTAAAAAAAAATTTAGTCAGCAAAATGAGGGGAGCGGGGTCAGAGCATGTCCTAGTTCAATGTTGACTTGTTTAAAAAGAAAAGCATTAAAACATGAAATTATTTTGCTTTGGCAGAAATATTTGTTTTCTTGATGAAATTATTTTTCCATCTGAGGAAAAAAAAAAGACTAGGAAAATAAATCAAGGTGATGCTGAAAAAAAGATGCTTTTGTGTGCAATAATTTGATATTGTAAACCTTCTCCCTTTGTCACCTACACTCACCCATCCGACCTGTTAGCAGTGAGAATTGATCATACAAGCTAATTAAATCACTCTTGGGCACAAATGTTATATAGATGTAGCTGTAGATGTAGCTCTGTAACTATATATACATTCTAACTTTCTATCAGTATATAGTAGGTTAGACTGGTGCTACTGAATGAAACAAAAGTTCCAAAGTAGTCTAGTGTTTGGAAGAACAGAAAAATGCTCTTCTTCTATTGAATAAGTTTGGGCTTGCAGAGTCCAAATCAGTAACACCAGGCAAAATGGTAGCCTGTACTTGGTTTCCATAAGCCAATAAGTCTTACTGTATTATCTACTATGTAAGTGCCACGGACTGTCTGTACAACTAACTCCCTTATCTGCTGAGCTCTGAACACAGTTTTTAAGTAAATATTATAAGTCTGTGTTTCCATTATTCAGAGAAATAACCTCTCAGAAGTCAGCTGGGATTAGCCTCAAAGTATTTCTCTTGAAAAAGTCGCCTCTAATTTTAAAGCGATAAGACTCAATGAACAAACACTTATCTACCAAGATAACTGTAAGTCCACTTTCAGAAATGATGGTTTCAATACCTTGGGCTAACCATAAAATAATTACAAACTGGTCTAATGATGCAGACGAAGTGTCTTCAAAGCTGTAGTATTTTTGCCATCTGGTCAAAGACTCCATGCTTGAGCTAGGCATGTTGGAAGGGTCCATATCTCCCCACTAAGTCAAAGCCAACTGCCAGTGGGGAGCAGAAAAAGGGATGGGCTTCTGGGCACATACATGGAACAGTTTATAGACCGGTGCTTAATAAAAGCAGAGTACCTTGTAAAGTGCAAATGCAGTTCTTTTACAAGTGAACCTTAATAGGAGAAAAGTACTCATGGGGATGGATGGAGGAGGTGAAAGGAAGGCATTATCTTGACTGGGATTTTTTTGACAGCAAAGACCCTATAAGGACAGGGATGGTGGGAAAGCCTACAGCATATTTTGTTAGCCTCTCACCTAATATTGCTCCTCCATCATCATTCAGCCAAAACAGCAGCCCATAAATCAGTAATGAGCTGAGGTGAACTAGAACAAAACCTCCCAAAGGAAAAAATGGTGCTGTAAATAACCGTGGCATTCCCCCTTTTTTCAGGACATGGCAGGAAGCCAGGGGTTCTGTGCTGTGTGGAGGATGATCCCTAACACGTCACATAATAACTCCCTGATTCTCTGTGAAAGCAAGGCTTGGAATGCTAATCTCCACTGCATAGGGTATGAAATTAAACTTAAATTCTCAAGAATTATTCTACCCCAGCCCCAGCTTTAAACATCTTGCTAAATCTCACTGAAGTCTTGAAAACATAAATACAAAGGATAGACTCCAAAAATCACTGACTCTCACAAATAGGAAAAAAAAGACCATTTTCAGTATTTCATAGAGTGTTCCACCAACTCTCTCCGCCCAGTCGATCTGAGTTTTATGAACTTATTCACCCTAGTGTTCTTTAAGCCTGGAGGAAGGAAAAGGAAATGGAAACAAATCAGCTGTGTTTCCTTAAACAACCTTAGACTGAAGACAAGGTTTCCTTCCAATCATCCAGAACAATCCTTCAGTTACCAGACATGTCCTTATTCAATTCAGTGACTGCAGCCTCCACACCTGGACTCGGGTAGACTTTCTAATTTATCCTGATTGTATGAATCCTATCACACTATATTCCTAGTGTGACATCATAATGTCTTGTTAACTTTTAGGAGCAGAACTCCAAATAGAATTTAATGAATGCTCTGAATAGTTATCAAATTCTACTAAACTGTGTGAGTATAAAAAAAAAAAGCAAACAACTAAATAATTTCATTTGTGGGTCCTTGACCATAAGAAGTCTTATCTGAGGAAAGAAAAGTTACAGTCCTTTCCGCATTGAGAAAACAGATATTTCTTTAGGAATAAGAGATACATACTTCCTTCCATAATATATAATACTTAGTTCCATATTTCTGCAAGTCTTGTTTCACAACTTCTTTAAATGAAAGACAAAGGTAAATATGCCTTAGGATTCACTGGATGAGGCAATATAAAATACTGTCTTTCACAAACTGAATTATTTTAAAATAGTTCTCAAACATAAAAATTCAAATTTTATCAACATTTAGTCATGGGATTTTCTAATAGAGTGAAGCAAAGGGCTTTCTTCACATTAATCTTCTCCCCAAAATAATAAGGCAGATCAGCATCCTTGGATGTGGAATATCAAAGCATTCAATCTCTCTCTCTTTTTTTTTTCTGGCTTGCTTTTAATTTAATTAGTTGAAACCCTTAAGCTTTTAAAAGTGGAATCAATCAGAAAGGGAGAGCTCAGAGAATAATGTCCCAACCCCTCTCATGTCAATTCAAATTTTAGATTCTCCTTTGGAGTAAAACAGGCTCTTCACTGTCTACAAGTTTATTTCTGAGTTACAAAAATTCTCTTCATGTTTTTCCCTATTTTACCATGTTTTTCTCCTGTATTCCCCTATTCAATCTGGGCTGCCAGAGGACACTTTTTCCCTTGTATCTGGAAATTTAAGCAGCAGACAGTAACTGCTCCAGGTTTGTCAAATAGATGCATTTTCAAACTACTTTTCAAAGAAGATATAGAGTCTTGGAATATATTTACACAAGGGGTAAGGTGCATAATGTTATTCTGAGCATTCAACAAGTAATACCTACCTCAAACTTATGTGGACTCTAATTCCCCTAGAAATAAAAGATATGGAACATTTTAATCAGAGAAAAACATACCATGATCTTAGAAATCTACTCCCTCCCGCACTGTTTCTCGTCTTCCCAATCTTTCAATTTTCCAAATAAGGCACCAAAAGTAAAGTAAATGTTCAGCCCTGTTTGGGTCACAAGTAAAATCATGTAATTCAAGAATATTTCAACACAAAGGAATGCAAACTGACATGTGTTTCTTTTTTGGATTTAAAAAGAGAAATAAAGAACAATTAGCTTTCAATGTCTAATTTCTGTAATGTAATTTTTTAAAGGACAAAACCTTAACCAGCAGAACATTTTTTGATATATTTATGTATATATCCATTACAACTACTATATTAAGTTATTCATGGGGTTGGCTAAGGAGTTTATATATCTAGGTTATTGCCACATATTTTCTTTCGTTCTTTGGAAATGTGCATGGAAGCCATATAATTTCCATTAGAGAATGACAGCATGGAAAATCCTGACATCGTATCCCTAAACTCCTGGGAATGGAGGGATGCCTTACAGTGTATACAGATACAGTGATTGAGTCCATATACTCAACTTGCTCTTAGTGGAGATACAAATGTTCCATAAAATACACTAATCACAGAGAATCATTTTTCCCTCTGTCTTTTGATTGTCAGATCCATCAAATATAGGAGAAAGAAATCTTCAAGTATCTCAGTTTCTGAGATTCTTGGAGAATTACATGAATACCTCAGTTATTATAAATGACCAACAGATTGACATGTTTGCAATAAATGATACGTTTTAGACTCCTAAGTCCAAACTTGTATGCTTTTAAGGTAGTCATAGCTAATAATTAAACTTTTTACCAATTTATTTAGAGATATGCCAACCTGCTATCTCTTGGCAAGGAGGAAGGGAGAGTTATTAGTGATCTATTCTGGGATGTGGTCAGGAGGAAAGTGGGCAAGTTGTGTATAACTGCTCTGATCAAGAATTTCTGGAATCTCTGAACTCCCTCCCTCTGTGTTAAGCTAAACAATATTTGGCCATCTAATGTAGTTTTCTGTTGGCTTCGTCTGGTTTAGGTTTGTATTAATTAAGTTAGGCAACTTAACCAGTGCTGGAAAATTGAATTCAGACTTTCCAGCGAATGCATCCTTATCAAGAAATTTGACCATATCCAAAGTGGGATTCCATTCTCCTAGGAAGTGCATCTCTAAAGTCTGTCTGAACAAATGTTAATTCTATGACAATTATATTGATTAATAGAGATTAATTCCTAAAAATCTCTTTGAATACATTTTCCCTTCCAAATTGTGATTATCTATTTCATCCCATAGGCTCTGTCTAGTTTAAATTCATTAACTAATTTATGCTTCCTTGCATTCGAAATGTTTATAAAGAGCTCAGCACAGTTATAGGTGCCAGGGATGCAGCAAAGAACAAGATGGGCCCCGCCCCCCAACCCGTTTTCAAGGAATTTACACTCTTGCTGGGGACACAGACAATGAAGACAATGAATAATGTTTTGGTTACATATCGCATAACAAACCACCCAGTGCCTTAAAACAACAATGATTTTATCATCTCCTGACTCTCCTGGTGGGCTGACTGGACTCATCTGGACGGTGCTTTTGTTCCGTGGGATGTTAGCTTCAAGGGCTGGGACATCCACCATGGCTCTCTCACATGTCTGACTTCTTAGTGGAAATAGCTGGAGAACTGGACTCAAGTGGGACACTGGAGGGCTGAGCCTCTCAGTTTCTCCGTGTAGTCCAAGGACTCACTCTTTCCACACAGCATTGTCTCTTTCTACAGAGTCTGCCCAGCAGAATAACCAGCCTTTTCACAGGGCAGCACAGAGCTCTCCAAAGTACAAAGTTGGAAGCTGCCACTCCCTGTTAAGGCTTAAGCCTGGAACTGGCTTAGCACCGTTTCTGCCACATTCTCTTGGTTCAGATGAGTCACAGAGCCGCCCCAGATTCTAGCGGAGGGGAACTACCCGAGGGAGTGAATCCCAAGAGGCAGGGTTCACTGGGGGCCGTGTCTGGGGACAAAGCACACAAAGAAGCAAAATATATAGTAGATGTGGGGTAAGTGCAAGAGAGAAAAATAAAATACCAAAGGGCAATAGAATATTGGGCAAGTGCTGCAATTTCGAATACAGTGGTCAGAGGAAGCCTCCAGGAGAAGGTGACATTCAAGCCAGCAAAAGTCTGAAGGAGGTGAGGGAGAAGTCAGGCGGCTATTGCCATCGGGAGGAGGGAGCTACAGGCAGAGACAGCAGCGAGGGCAGTGAGTGCAAAGCCCTGAGATCAGAGCTCCCTGCACACCCGAGGCAGAGCAGGGAGGCTGTGAATGAAGTAAGCAAAGGATAAAGGAGTAAGAGATCAGGAGGGTAAGGGGACACGAGGTCAGCACCAAGGAGCTTTGGCGCCAGAGGAATCATTTTATTTCTCTGGTGGGAGACACCGCTTCCTCAATCGCTGGGTGGGGCGGGGCGGGGGGTGGGCAGACCGGGAATGTTGGCAAGCCCTTTGGTGGCTCAGGCTTCTTCAGGATCAAAGGTTTACTAATATAACCGGTGAACAGCTCAGATCCCATTTTTTCCCTCAAGATTTATGCAAGATACGTGGCAACGTTCTCAATTGCCCTGATCCAACATAACAAGCTGGATGATCCAACTCTGAGTTTGGTTTTCATCAAGCTCAGTCCCATGACAACTAGTAAAAAGAGATGCTTGGGTCATGGTGACAAGAAGACTCTGGATTTTAGTCCATGCCTCAAAGTGAAAATTTTAACATGTGAGCTCACAATTCTCTCAGTTTCATTTATCCAGGTCTATTGCAAAAGCCAACAGTTCCTAGAAGTTTCACCCACAGTGTTCCAGGCAGCCCAGTGAATGACCTTATTTCCTAGCTCTCCATTATATGCCATGAACTTTTAATTTCCCATCTTAGAATTTTAATGTCAGCCCCATTGCTTTTTATGACATTTTAGCTTGATAATTAATTCCACATACACCAATCATCTCTGGGCCGGGCAGTGGCGGGGGCGGGGGGTGCACTGTGCCCTATTCCACACCTAACAATCTCCCCTACGCTTTTGTGCTCATTTCTGCATCATTTAGTGGTCTTTGGTTACAAGCAATAGAAACTACTATTCTTAAACTGAAGCGTGTGTGTGTGTGTGTGTGTGTGTGTGTTTGTGTGTGTGTGTGTGCAAGGGAATTTCCTGAGAGGATATTGAGTAGCTCAAAGAACTGAGTGGAAGAATTCAGGGAAGGATAGAGGATCAGAGGAACATTAAGATAAAGACACAAATACCCAACAGTTACTCACAGGCCTCAGTTCCAATCATTTTTGGTCCCTCTCTGCCCTTGCATTCTCGGGACACGCCTCCTGGGAAGGAAACTCTGGGTGGCCTAACTTGGGCCATGTGGCACTCCTCTTGTCAGAAGTCCATTGTCTTCTGATTGGTAGCCCACCAGAATCACATGGAAATGAAGTAGAGAAAGTCTTCAAAGAAGGGCACACTTGTCAGAAATAAAAAGGAAATATTAAAAATGAAGCATTCAAATAATAAATATTTTAATCATTTATTTTAATGATGTTGAATATTAAAAATACTAGGAAATAAGCATTGACATGGGTTGGAACCATATTGCACAGAAATTTGAATGCAAAGGAAAGGGTCTTGTTAGGTGACAAAGTGTTGTTGGTATTTTTTAGTAGAAGACTGAAGTGAGAAACGGTGTCTACACTTGACGAATTTTAGTGTGTCGCCTGGAAGTGGTTTATAAGATACATTTGAGTAGTGAAGCACTTAAGATGGGGAGACAATTGAGGAAGCTGTTGGAATTTTCCAGCTGAGCAATGATGAACGCCATTTGCATCTGTCATGCATTTTGCCTCTGGCGACCCAGTCATTTTTTCTCTGTTTCTTTTTCTCTTCTATCACTGTTGCCTTATTATTTTCTTTGTGATCCAAGGAGATCTGACTTAGTAACACATTCCGCTTCATGCTTTGGGAGCCTAATGCCACACAGAGTAGATATCTCAGAGAGTAAAGCCGATTTAGAGAGCTGACCAGTTGTCATAAACTTCCTGGTTCTCTGCCTTCAAAGCCCTCCATTTCTATTAGCATAAATCGGGTCACCTTGACTGGCAGACTTAGTCCCAATATAGGCTTGGTGAACCCTCCTCTCCTTAGTTATTTAAGTTGATCTGATTCAATAATAAGAAATCCATCGTCAAGCCAATCTTGCTTTCCTGTGCTCAACTTGTGTCCAGGTGTAAGAAACTTCCACTTTATTACCCTTTTCTACCCTGTTCTTAATTAAATTCCTTGTAGTCAACCCAGTATTCTTACCCTTATAAGACTGGGCTCTGTTTTCCTCTCTCAATCCCCTGCCCTAACCACACCACCACCATCCAGGTATAGTCCTTTTCTGAACCTCTTCCACATCCTGACAGACTCATCTGATGCAAGTCAAATTTCCAGGCCAGGGTATATATTCATATTTTGATTGATCTTAGAGTGTTTGTTGCCATGTTCCCCGGGCAACATTTCAGCAAACATTTCACTTTTTCCTGGACTTCTCTGATGCTAGCCTCTTGCCAACCTGTGGCCTACATCTCTGTCTTCTGGACGCCGAGTGCTGGATTCTGTCTGCTGGGTTGGACTTTCCTCCTACCAGCTGCAACTTTGTCTCCTACCCCATCACCTTCTTTTCCTTTCCTTCCTTTCAGCAGCTCCCATTCATGTGTGGGGAGCTCTGCTTTTATATTTAAGCCCTTCTGAATCTCCCTACCTGCTTGAAATTATCCCCTTCATCTCCAGGTATATGCTGAAATAGGGAATTCATTTAAATGGAAGAGAAATGGACAAAAGAGAGAGTAAAGAAAACAATATGAAAGGGTGACGTAAAAATTCTTTATCTTACCCACATGTACACTAATAGGGACTGTCCTAGATATCAATTACATGAGAATTCTAGAGAGAGCTAATAGATGGAATTGTTTACCTGGAGACTGCTGGAGAACTGATTTGATAGAGAAAGGGGTGAGGAACGCTAAAACCAAAATACTAATTCTAATGTGGGGGTTCTTAATGTTTTTTGTTCCATGAGCTCCTTTGGCAGCCTGAAGAAGCCTATGGATCCCTTCACAGAATAGTGTTTTTAAATGCATAATATAAATTATATTGGACTATAAATCATTCCAATTATATTGAAATGCAGTTGTCACTATACTAACAAAAATTTTTGATGCAGAAATATTTGTGTTTCCCTAGTCATTAAATAAGATCTAGAGTTTAGTCTAATAACTACTGAAGACAGTGGTAATATACATGATATTTGTAGCTATCTGTGACAACTGTAATATAAGACTGTGATTCCTATTCATGACAAAGTCAGAAATCCTGCTTATACTCCTGTGGTTTGTTGCCCATATTTGCAACAGAAGAAAATGTTAAATTTTAGTTTGGTTAGAGACGAGTGAAAATAAACATGATTTGTTTTCTTATTTAAGTCCTGAACCCCCACATTTACTTCAGGCACTGGTGAGCCCGTGTGCCACAACTACTGAAGCCCGAGCACCTAGAGCCCATGCTCCGCAACAAGAGAAGCCACCACAACGAGAAGCCCACGTACCGCAACGAAGAGTAGCCCCTGCTCGCCGCAACTAGAGAAAGCCCGCACACAGCAATGAAGACCCAACACAACCAAAAAATAAATAAATTAAGAAAAAAAAACTCATTAAAAAAAAAAGAACATTATTCCAATGGAAATCATGGTCACAGGCAAGTAAAGAGTGTTGTATTGCGATCCTTAGTGGCCCCATTCGCTATTTTATCCGACTGGGAACTGCCTGTCCTCCTAAACACTAGGCTGCCCTTCCTGTCAAGCCCCAAGCACACCTCTTTTCTTTTCTCTTTGTTCCCGTTATTTCCCCCGCTTGCAATGCTAGCTCTCCTTGCACAGCGTCACCACAGTCTCCTCCCCCAATTCTTACCTAGCTTCCTGTTTACTCATTATTCTTGAACTCAATTCTTTAATTCAACCAACAGTTTTTAAGTGCGACGAAAAAGGTATGTTACGTCTCTGTCCAGATTAGATTTCTATGTGATAAGGTTAGCTTAGGCTGAAAAAATAGACAGTAAGTTCATTCCATGTCAAAGTGATTATTCCAGCCTGAGATGCCATTATTTTTCTCATTATAAATTAACACTAGGATGGGAAAATTGTTTATTATATGGGTCTCTCACTTTTTATACTCTGTCTTTTGTTTAGTGTTGGTAATAAACGTGTAGGTCTTAAAAGGAAGTCACATTATTTCCAAGAGTCATAAAGATGCTTTTTCCTAACATGTGCCTTAAACTCAGCTTCTTCAATGGACTCCTCAGAGTTCTGCCTTGAACTCTGCTTTATAATTCCTAATTATGTTTCTCTTTTCAGAATTGTTTTTCATTTACCATATTTCAAGTTCTAATCAATTATGTAAAATTATTTTTGCTGATTATCAGTAGTTGGAGTCTACTTAGAGGAAGTCTCCAAGAACTTGAAAATATATTTTAAAAACAAATGGATTCCCTTCTGAAAGTGAATCTAAGAAATCAATGTTTACTAGGTCACATGCAAAGAAAACTTAAAAACTATGGCTATTAGATCAAGGAATTGAGTGGCGCAAGATTGACGTCACAGAGTTATCACAAAAGGATGTGTCAATCAGAATTAGGAGTCTGGAGGTGGCGGGGAGAGGTAAGAAAGGATGGTCAGCATAGGGAAAGGGGCGTTGCAGTAGCCCATGTTGCAGTGCCATTATGAGCATGCTCAGAAGAGGGAGAAACTTAAGCCAAGACACCCTATCATATCCAAAACTACTGCCTTGACAGAACTGATCTCGCTGAGCAAATATCTGTGCCCCTTTATGTCTACACGTAGGAAGAAAATCAACGCCATGTCAGAATGAGTACTGCAGCCTAAGATAGAGGTATTTTCATCACTATAAATTAATACATGGAGATTATGATTTTATATTTCAGCTCTATAACATGGTTAATGGGAGTCTCCTCTGCCATGTGTGTCCAATGTTAGTATTCTGATAATTCAATCTTTGAGTCAGTTGGGGTCAGTCCTTGAGCCACGAAAGACGACTCAATGTAATGCTGCCCTGTGGGATAATTTCTAGTGTGCAGCCTGCCTTTTCCAAGTGATACTTCCGTTTCATGTAACTGTTTTTGAAATTTCTACTGCTGATATAAGTCATTAAAATTGCCAGAGTAGAAAGTGTTCTATATTAAATTATTTAAAATAATTATACTTCTTAGCAATAAAATACAATATTACAATAGTAATATGTACTTCTTTACTCTGGTATCTGTTGGGATGAATAGAATTAAACCCAAGTTAGGAAACACATCAAAATTAAATTACCAGGAAATCACGTTCCCAACCAGTGGACTGCAAAACAAACTTAATAACCTTCTGAAAGAAGTCTCTTCTCACATTTTATGAGAGTGGAGAAAAGAGAGACTTCAAGATGATACAGAGAGAGGAGAGTTCTTATATATCAAGAAAAATCTTCGAGACTGGAACACTTCTTACAGAATTTATATAAGCTGCATAAAGGCTCATAGAAAATGTGTGTGTAGACTGTCATTATGAAAGTGTCTGGCCATGTTCTGGCTAGCTAAAAAGCCAATTTGAGAAGAGAAATTTAATGGGACAGAGATGAATAACATGCAGCAAAGGGAGATTTATTTTCTTTCTGTCATCCTGTTACATGATGAGCTCATTTTTAATGATACTCCAATATACACTAAGCACAGTATTATTAAGGTATAAAATATTCTGGCAATGCGGAAAATATATGAGAGGTGTGGTCTATCACTACCTTGATTAATTGGATAGAATCCACAACAAAGTGAGTTTGCCCTCTGGGTTTTCCAGCAAAATCTTTCACATAGTTTTCCTATCCAGGAACTCAACTGTCCTGTCTTAAATGTATTTATTTAAGTTATTGGTTTTTTTAAAATAAATACTCAAACATGTGGCCAAATGAATGTGCATGTGCATACACTGCGCCCTTCCCCCACACACCCTGCGTTTGGCTGCCTCAAAGAACAAAGCAGGACCCGTGTTGCTGTATTAGTCAGCTTGGGCTGCTATGACGAAGACTGAGTGGCTTAGACAACACTTATTTCTTACAGTTCTGCAGGCTGGGATCAAAGATCAAGGTGCCAGGGGATTTAGCGTCTGGAGAGGGTACTTTCCTGGTTTGCAGATGGCTATCTTCTTGCTATATCCTCACATGGCAGGGAGGGAGAAAGAGAGAGAGAGAGAGACTAGAGTCTCTTCTTATCAGGACACTAATCCCATCAACATGGGCTCTCATGAGCTCATCTGAACCTAATTACCTCCCAAAGGCCTAATTACTCCCTAATTCCATTGGAGGTTAGGCTTCCAACATACATTTTAGGGGGACACAAACATGCAGTCTGTAACCGCTGCTGTAGATTAATCTCTGCCTAGTGGTAAGTACATATTTGATAGCTTTTGTATTACCTCAAAGCATCGCAGAGCAATCCTGATCAGACATCAGGTCCTTCGTACATACTCAATACTGAGAAAAATCTCAAGGACATCTCTGATGAGTTTGAAATCAATACTCATGTAGTTATATGAAAGAAGTTATAGAAATAATGAATTATTCTACTAATAGCTTTAATTAGGTATGAAAAAGAAACCCAAAGATTTATCAGGACATAGGGAAATCTCAGTAGACTTGGACCTCACCAAGACTACAGCTGGAAAATGTTCCTTTACTAGCAGTTTTGAAAACCTCAGAAGCAGCAGGTCATGGAACTCTGCCACTCCACAATGAATGTGAAGTCATATATAGTCTGACTATATACAGTCTCTTCTATTTAACCTAATATCTTCCATGTTGCTCACTATTCTGTTTACGTTGCTCACGATCACATCAGCAGGACCTCCAAAAGGTCTATAGTACCCAAGAGATTACTGAGCTCACAGGGTCAGCATGCAGCCCCAGATCATAACCTGGGGACATGATTTATCCACTGATTAAAGAGCTATTCCACCAGGGTGGGGTTTTGCCAGATCACTGATATCTCTCTGCTGCAACTGCTTTTTAATTTCAATGGCAGGTTGTTCTGGACTCTGAAACCATTACTAGGAGAGGTACTTCTAACCTGAGGTAGCCAGCTACAAAACCCTCTGTTCCATGGTCCTCGTTCAGTTAAACCCTCTGTTCCATTTGGTAATCACAGTGATTTCAGTCAGTCCTCTGTTTCACAAACCTAGAGCTTTCTAATTAAACAAACTAAGTAAAATTTGAGAAGGCTGTCTGTTTATATCAGTTCTAGGGAAACCACAATCCACAATCTAGCTAATACCAAAGATTTGTGCCAGTGAGACCATTCCTATTACAGATTTGGGCTCTGCCTGTCATTTCAGTATTCATACATTTCTTGTCTTTGGTAATTTTGTGCCACCACGTGGCCCATGACACCCGGGAATTCCATCATCATCATTAAAATCAGGCAAGCCAATCTGATAGCAGCAGTTCCCACCACCAAAACTGGCCTAGGAGAATAGCCACCAAAAGACGTCAGAGTTCCTTTCACTAATGTATTTTGCACACCCCTTGTGAAGTAAGTATCCTCTGGGCTTTCTAGGGGATGTATTTAGGGAGTGAGTGAGCAAGTCTTACACCACTCTAGCATTCCAGTCTTCCTAAACCTTTGGATACCTTTGTTGGAAGGTCTGGCAAGTATCTCATCTTCATTTTATGCAGATCATTTTTGGGTCCAGGTTTTAGTCAACCAAGCAAGCAAACTGTTAGGGCCCCTCCAGCCACCTTTGTCAATATTTTAAGTACAGACTTGTATCTGAATTCACCAGTAGCAATGTCTAGGACCATTCCTTACACTCCTCATCAGATACCTTAGGACGCATTCCTATGCATGTTTCCAAGATTTCTATTGATATAAGTTGGCCAATTTTTGCAATTCTTTGTGTGCGTATTACACCTCCTCAAATGTTATACTTTGTACTTTACACTCTGGGGACTGTTATTACTTGAGTATGTTTATAAGACTAGAAACAATGAGAAGCGGTGAGGGCAGTTCCTAAGGAGAATCAGTAGTTCCCTAAACTTATAAAATTATGAAATTATTCCGAAATTATATCAGAGAAGCCCATTACATAGTCTTCAGGCAAGAGGAGACTAACTCCCCTGACAGGACATAAAGAGCTGCTTTCATGAGTCAAGGATACTTGGCAGAAAATAGAAAAAGTCCCCAGCTTTATCAGAATCTGCCCATATGTCCCCATTCCAATTTTTTAAAGGGTAAATAATAAAATTACTCTGGTTCTAACTAGAATCTTGGACCGGACATCTTCTTTCCCCAGATTCTCCAACTAGAAAACAACCAACTAACCACCCACCTCATCATAGTTATTCTTTTCTAACATGTTCTATGGTAGCAACGGCTTGACCTACCAAATCTGTGCCTCTTTTTAGGCAGGCACTTTGGTACAGATGTCTACAGGTGATAATTTAAGGAACTATTGTGCTATCGCGGACTATCAACGTCTCTCTGAGCAGAATATCAACAACAACATAGTAACAAGTACACATAACACAGAATCAATTCAGAGAACCCCTCCTTAAGATTCTGTTCCTCTAGAACCACTTCCATCACCAATTTCTGAAGTCAGGTTTTTATCAGAGAAGCCACTCATAAGTGACACAGAACAAGAGATTTATTATAAATATTAGGCCCTTCCCAATTGTGGGGTCTGTGGACAAACCTATGCAAACTCTTGCCATTGAAGCTGGATTGTGTATGAAGCCAGAGAGCAGAGAAAGCTGTAACTTGTGGAAATAAAACAGAATCCAGAAAGACAAACTGGAACCAGAGTCTGTTTCTGACCTACCTGGATGGTGCTGAAGGCCTGCAGGGAAGCTGGTATCTTTTATAATGAAGTTGCGTGTGTACCTAGGCCAGGACTCGAGAAACCAAACGAGAAGATCTGATGGGAGTTGGAGGGGCTGGGTTAGATGCTGCCCCATGCCAACAACTGAGTTAGCAGACGAGTGACTACACACATGGGTGCCACATCACCTCAAGCTCTAGATCCACCATCAGAGCAGAGGAATGGCTGCTGCTTCTTTTCCACCTTCTAAATTTGCACCCATTTCTCCTGTGACCAAGTACAATCTAGAAATTCAAGAATTTTTTATTAAACAATTCTTGAATAAAGATGTTACTAATTAAATTTTTTTGAAAAATAATGGTAATGAAAATCAGATAATGAACATATTAGAATATACGGAGTACTTTTAAAGCAATACTCAAAGCAAAATGCATAGCATTGAAAATTATAGCAATAAAAGTAAAAAATTAAAAATAAATTATTTACTGCCATTTTCAAACTCTTCCAGGACTAACAAATGATGTTACTTGATTCAATTGATTGGTCCCATAAAAGGAACAGTGTATCAGTCATTGTTTGTTTATTTGTTTCTAATAAAGTTTATAAATTAATTTAAAAAATCAAGGACACGTACCCATGAGGGAAAAGGAGAGCAAAAACTCTCTTTTGTTATGAAAATGAATTGACTGAGATTTCACAGTTAGACTACATTAATGTTATTGTTTGTATAATTATAATAAATAAATACATAAATAAAAAGCATGGAAAAATATATATGATTTAAATCACTGATATAAGAAAATAGAAAATAACAATAAAATAAACCAAAAGAAAGAACAAAGAAGGAAAAATTGAAGATAAAAGGTGAGTAGAGAACAGAAAAACTTTAAATCAAATTAATAAATCAAAATCCTGGAAGGCGGAAAAGAACATAGACAAATCACTAGCAAGTAATCAAAGTTAAAAATGGAGAAAGCACAAATTTACAAAATAAGAAATGACAAAGGGGAAAAAATCCACTTCCATGACGGCTGAATAAGCTTGTATGGTACCAGTCCTTCATCAGGCAACAACTATAAGGCCTTGTCAAAGCATAAAATATAATTATTTGAAAGCACTTGACAGGGAGTGTAAGCACAGAGATTTGGGAGGGGAGCCAACTCTTGAAAGAAGGCAAAGGCAGAGGGTAAGTTTCCCATTTATTATGGTTTTCAGCCTTAGGGCAGGTCACAGTTTTCACCTTGCAGAATGGCAAAATCTCTGCTAGAAAACCTACATTCATTTTCATCTAGTGAGCAGAAAAACCACAGACAATGGATAATGAGGGAGGAGTTTTAGAGAGGAGAGAACCAGAGAGAGGGAATCCCAAGCTTTGTGGAAATCTCTGCCCAAATCTCTGGCTCACACTTAGGTCATATATATATCAGGCAGACCCAAAGCAGCCCACCAAAAAAAATCAAAGAATTACATTGCACTGTCAGATGCCGCCCAAGGGTTGTCAGTTAAAGTTAGTAGGCTGCTAAAGTTAAAAACAAAACAAAGCAAGAAAAAACAAATCACCTCACTGGGAGACTATAACAGAATCCAGTCAAAAAGTTGCTGTGAAACTAGTAAATCGTCAAATGTACACCAACTACCCAACTCAATTCTTCAGGCTGTTGCAAATTAATGCATTTTACTTTCTTAGAGACTTTAGCTTCCTCCTAAGAAAGCATATGTAGCTCAAGCAAAGCTCTGTTTGCTTCAAAATGTAGGAAAGTTGTATTTAAGTAATGGAGGGAAGGGCTGACGGCTCTCCAATCTAAAGTAGGTCTAATGTATGCAATTTTATAATCACTTTCAGGATAACAGAATAGTGAGCAGAAATTCTGTATAATTTTGATAGTTGTAAATCAACCTCAGACTTTAGGGTCAACTGGCTGGTTTTCCAGTTATGCCCATGTTCTGATTATACAATTGAATATGCCCTAATTTGAAATACCAGAACTACTCTGGAGTGTCACTGACAGTGGGAACCCTCAGTCCACTCCTGTTCAACCCACGCTCTCTCTGCAGCTCTCCAATCGTCACGTCTCTTTCACATCTGTTTTTTCAGACAGTACAGTATTCTCCTATATGGAGGTCACGCCTTCCTTATAGGTAAAGGAATTGGAGAGAAGGGAAAAAGAAAGAAAACGAATAGAGGAGAGTAAAACAATCAATCCATATGTATTGAATCAATATATCTGTAGAAGGGATCAAAAATCAATTAGAAAATTGTTACCACATAATTCTGATAATCAATTCTGACCCAGAAGCTCTTCTCTGGAACTGCTCCATGCCATAGCCATATGGAGGCCTCCAACACTTCCTGAAAATTCAGATTCTGGGGTCAATCTGACAACTGTGCTGAAGTCAGAGATTTCCTGAGGAGTATAAGAACGCTCAGTGCTTAGTAAACATCACCCACCTCCTTCTAGACAAGCTCAGTCCAATATAAATACAATGCGGCCACAAATGCAAATAATGGGTAATTTTAAATTTTCTAGTAGCCACATTTAAAAAAGTAACAAGTAACAAGTGAAATTAATTTTATTAATATACTCTATTTAACTCTATACCCCCAATTATGATCATTTTCATATAAAATAAGTATAAATAATTTTGTTATCTTTTTTCATATTAAATCTTTGAAATCTTGTGTGTGTGATATTTTCTGCAGATCTCAATTCTGACTGTAGCATTATTTAAGTTTTTATTATGCATCTTCATCCTCCATCCTCAAATTTGAATTTTATGCTAAAAAAAATTCCAGCGAAAAATGAAAATCAAAGCACAGTAGTGTCCATAAGAAGCATTTGAAAATGTTCAGCTATTCCAGCTGCTCTCCTGCAAGTGTCATACAGCTCGCAATCCCTGCCCACAGGTGTGGAGCCCAAGCAGAAAACCTCGGCCTTTTGACAGGGGCGTGGCAAGTTGACAGCTGCTTTATCTAGGGAGCTCGAAACTGAGGCCAATAAACTTCTAGCACATAGAGAGACCTGAAGTCCGATTTGCGGAGACAAGGCCACCATCATGTGGAACCTGACGGAACTGCAGTGATATTCATGTCCCCATTGCAGTGGGGAGACTCAAATGACCAAGACATCAGTACATCCCACCTGCTCAACGTACCTAAGAAATGTCCGAGAAACCTGGAGAATATCCAGAGAAGGTTCGGTGAAGACCAGTTACTATTTCAAAAGAAATAAAAGACAGACTAGGTATTTCAAAAGAAATAAAAGACAGACTAGGTAAGTAGGTATGTGATAAGAATCAATGAAATCATGAAACATAAAATGGAGCCTTAGACAAACCTATACCGGCTGAAACCAGGGTGCACATGGCAAAGTTTGAAGTATAATACTGGGTCAAGTTCTTATATCTTCTATAAGAGGAGATATAGATTTTAAATAAAATAAGGGCTGTGAGATGATGAGTAATTCTTTTTGAAGAGTATTCAAGCCAGTATAGTCACTCATCAGGAAGACTGAAATGACAAGACGTTTTCTTCCAACTGGCAAATTGCTTTGACAATATTAAGGAACTTAGCCTATTTATAATATGATTCTATACATAGTCTATCTTCTAGTTTCAAAACACTGTAATGTTGTATATATATATATAAGAGAGTTTCAAAATATTCAAATACATAAGATGGAGGCTCATGTAATTGTGAAGTTAATGAAATGACCAGGATGTGTGTTGAAGGAAATGGGAGGCAACTGTGTTATATACAAAAACTTGGTACTGCAAATAATATCATCTTGTGTTTGCACCATTACCTTCCACTGAAAGATACATGTTTTCTTTCTGCAGAAAGAACTCCCAAGCGTATAGATATTTGCTCCCTGGAAAATTCCAGGACATACTATTAACCTTATGCTTTCTGAGCCGGTAGAAAAGATTATGTGATTACCAGGAGCCAATATGGATTCACTAAGTGTATGTCAGAACAAATTAGTCTGTTTTGGTAGGGTTGACCTGTAGGGTATAGTGGCCTTTACATGGCATTTAAACAAAGCTACTCTTATATCCTGGTCAATAATATAGTGAAATATATCTGGATTATTGTCCTGCAAACCACTGAGCAGTTTCTCCAGAGACGTTTAGTTTTTTCTCTATTTAGGGGCATTTCTAATGGAATATTGATAAACCTTTATCTTGTCCTTTTAATATTTTGGCAATGATATGAGTAAATGCTTAGAAAATATGGTTACCAAATGTGCAGATGCCATCATGTTTGGAGGCTGGCTAATATGATAGATGTCAGAATCAAGTTTTAAAATGATTATGGCAGGTCTAATCCAAAACGATGAAATTTAACAAAGATAAATGATCTTGTATTTTAGTTAAAACAGTAAATTTTACAACTGGATAGGGAAGACCTTTCTTTGGAATAATTTGTATAAAAATGGTCTAGAAGGGCTTCCCTGGTGGCACACTGGTTGAGGGTCCGCCCGCCGATGCAGGGAGCACGGGTTCGTGCCCCGGTCCAGGAAGATCCCACATGCCGCGGAGCGGCTGGTCCAGTGAGCCATGGCCGCTGAGCCTGCGCGTCCGGAGACTGTGCTCCGAGGCGGGAGAGGCCGCGGCGGTGAGAAGCCCGCGTACCGCAAAAAAAAAAAAAAAATGGTCTAGAAGTTTTGTTTACTAAAAAATAATATAGATTTGGTAAGACCCATACAAATTTATTTTACTGAAATGGAACTGTCGGGCCCAAATCAAATTTGGTAATAGTCTTACCACACTCTGTCCTAGTCAGATAATATCTGACACATTGTGCTTATTTTTGTGCTGCATTTTGAGAGAGATACAAAGTAAATGGTATATGGAAAAGATTTTGAGATGATAAGTGCTGCAGAAGCCACTTAAAAAGGTTCATTTTAAAGAACTGTAGTTATTTTCAGTACGGCAGAGTGGTTAAGCTCACAGATTATGGAGTCAAAGAAAACTGAGTTCAAGTCCCACAGTAGCCATTAACCCTGGCATTCTGACTTTGGATAAGTTATCTAGTTTATTTGAGTCTCTGTATATTTAAATTGTTTATGATAGTAATGAAAAAGAATAGATGCTGCAGAAGTTAGATTTTAAAGGAGGGATACACAGAAGAAGACATATTCCACCTAGCTTTGTAAGGTGCAATCCACAGAAGAAAGAGAATTTTGATTTAATATATTCTAATAATCTAAATTTGTTCATTAAATGACCAATTACATTACCCAATAATTTAAATTACCCAACTTGCCTTTACAAGCAATGAGCTCTTTGTTCTTGAAGCTCTTCCAAAAATTCCAAATTACCAGCTCTCAGGGGATGCCTGCTGTCAGTTGGAGGTTTGACTATATGTATGACCACTAATTCTCATCTATATAACCATGCCATTTACTCTTTCAACAAGCAGTTATTATTGTCAGGCACTACACAACCAACAGACAGGCAGGTAGCCTGCCTCTGAGTCTCTGAGTCTAATGGAAACAGACACATGAGCTCAAACAATCACATTACAATGGGGTTAAGGGGCAAGCGTGGAGAAGTAAAGTACAACAAAAGGGGGGAAACTAAGATCAACATATTCACCTGTCTCTCCATTTTCACGTTGATTCTTCCAATCCAAGAACATGGTATGGGTAAGATTTCTTTAGTCCCATTGCCCACCTTTGTTCTTATTTGAAATGCCACCCTTTAGAATGAAAACACCAGAATAACTTAAAATTTTTTACTGAGCTGCAACAAATTCTCTTCTCCAAAATCCTATTCTGGCTTTCTATACATTTCTTTCTGCCCTAAACCTTCCTGGACTCCTCTCTGGAAGTTTTTTCATCTCATCTTTCTAGGGAAGTAGAGGAGACAACACAGTATGCTTCTTCCCATCTTGTTTTCCTCCTCTCACAGACTTTACGGTTTTTTTTGTTGTTGTTTGTTTTTTTAAATAGACCAAATCTCACCATTCGCTGAGGAGTGGGGAATAATCATTACAGACCTGTGACTGAGGTCCCAATCATTTCTACTGACAACCATTTCTTCCAATTATTAAAATAGCCTGCATTTTGACTGGACCAGAGTGTCCTACAATTGCTTTGGTTCTTTGGAAAAACACAACATCATAGTTTTCTGACTTTATTCCCATGCTGTATGGACATCCGACCCTATCCTTTCCCTCAGACTGCCACCTACCTTGGCTTTCAGTAAAGTGGGCTGCACAAAGTCATCCTATTTTGAAAAGGATACAGGAAAAGTATCTGTTTCTAGGGTTCGAGCATCCTGCATCAAATTTTTTTTTTTTTTTTTTTTTGCGGTACGCGGGCCTCTCACTGTTGTGGCCTCTCCCGTTGCGGAGCACAGGCTCCGGACGCGCAGGATCAGCGGCCATGGCTCACTGGACCAGCCGCTCCGCGGCATGTGGGATCTTCCCGGACCGGGGCACGAACCCATGTCCCCTGAATCGGTCGGCAGACTCTCAACCACTGCGCCACCAGGGAAGCCCCCTGCATCAAATTTGAAGGAAGAGAAGCACAACCGTTTGGAGAGCCAAATGGGATCACTGTGGACTTAAAACACAGCTTTTACCTAAGTCATATCACATCCCAAATCATTGTAGCCTTGTTTTTCCACTTCCTCCTCTGACTACTGAATCCATTCCACATTCAGTGCACAAATTGATTAGGTAATGAAGATGTATAGTCAATCACAGGCCTGGCAGAAAGATAAGGAAGGCATCCTAGCCAGAGGCATCTGATCCCTGAAAGGAGAGGATGTGCTAAGGTTGGTGGGCTGGCCAGAGAGAAACAGTTCTCTTGAGACATTTTAGGACATTTTTCTCCTCAGGCATGTCATGTTTGAATCCTTGAAGTTTTGCAGGAGTTACTTAGCAGAAATTTAATTTCTAAGTGTTTTGTTTTTGTTCAAATCTTGCTATAATTTCTCATTTTATCTACTTATCAAAGCTTATATGATAATTCCTGCTTTTTGAAATTTACTGAGGCTTTTTTTTGGGAGGAAAAGTGTATGATCAGTCTTTGTCAACATACCAGGAACTCTTAAATGAGACTGTACTTTAATTTTCAGTATATAATATGACTAAAGGAAATGAATAGTGAGAAGAGATATTGGATAATTCAAACCATGGCTAAAACAAAAACTACGGCCAATTTTCAGTAATTCTATAGGCACATTAACCAGGATAAAACCAGCATAAACCTGGGGTGGCCATCCTGTAGCCCTTTCACTGCCTGAATTCTGTTTTGTTTTGGTTTTCTTTCCTAATAGATTTTCTGTTAAATTACCTGGGTTTTCTAGATACACAATTTTACCATCTTCAAACAGCTACTGAGTTTGTTTCTGGTTTTTGACCTCATTCTTGCAGAAGATAGTCTACGTACAGGCAGATTTTTGATATTTTGAACATAGCCAGCTTTTCTATTTTTAACATTTTGGTTTTAGTTGTTGTTGTTGTTTTAATCCTGAATACCTACAGATATTTCCTTTTGGCCCTTGTAATAGCAAGGAAAAAGTTGTGTGGATTTCAGTGTGGATTTATTTTCATTGAATTCTCTGGCATGTGATGGATCCAATTCTATCTTCACGTTCATGTTTTTCTAATTGTTTGATTTTCAGCTAAGGACATGTTCATTATGTTTTTCATTACTGTTTTTTTTTAATCTCTTAAAGTTCATATTTTCAGTTTTTAGATAAATTTATAACTGTTTTAAAGTCCTTATATGCTAATTATGTAACTTCTATGATGTATTTTTTTACAACTTTATTGGAGTATAATTGCTTTACATTCTTGTGTTAGTTGCTGCTGTATAAGAAAGTGAATCAGCTATACATATACATACATCCCCATATCCCCTCCCTCTTGCATCTCCCTCTCACCCTCCCTATTCCACCCCTCTAGGTGGTCATAAAGTACGAAGCTGATCTCCCTGTGCTATGCGGCTGCTTCCCACTAGCTAGCTATTTTACATTTGGTAGTGCATATATGTCCATGCCACTCTCTCACTTCGTCCCAGCTTACCCTTCCCCCTCCCCAGGTCCTCAAGTCCATTCTCTACCTCTGTGTCTTTATTCCTGCTTTGCCCCTGGGTTCTTCAGACCTTTTTTTTTTTTTTTTTAGATTCCATATATATGTGTTAGCGTATGGTATTTGTTTTTCTCTTTCTGACTTATTTCACTCTGTATGACAGACTCTAGGTCCAGCCACCTTGCTACAAATAACTCAGTTTCGTTTCTTTTTGTGGCAGAATAATGTTCCATTGTATATATGTGCCACATATTCTTTATCCATTCATCTGTTGATGGACACCTAGTTCGCTTCCATGTCCTGGCTATTGTAAATAGTGCTGCAATGAACGTTGTAGTACATGACTCTTTTTGAATTTTGGTTTTCTCAGGGTATATGCCCAGTAGTGGGATTGCTGGGTTATAGGGTAGTTCTGTTTTTAGTTTTTTAAGGAACTTCCATACTGTTCTCCATAGTGGCTGTACCAATTTACATTCCCACCAACAGTGCAAGAGGGTTCCCTTTTCCCCACACCCTCTTCAGCATTTACTGTTTGTAGATTTCTTGATGATGGCCATTCTGACCAGTGTGAGGTGATACCGCATTGTAGTTTTGATTTGCATTTCTCTAATGATCAGGGATGTTGAGCATCCTTTCATGTGTTTGTTGGAAATCTGTATAACTTCATTGCTGAAATGTCTATTTAGGCCTTCTGCCCATTTTTGGATTGGGTTGTTTGCTTTTTTAATATTGAGCTGCATGAGCTGTTTATACATTTTGGAGATTAATCCTTTGTCTGTTGATTCGTTTGCAAATACTTTGTCCCATTCTGAGGGTTGTCTTTTCATCTTCTTTATGGTTACCTTTGCTGTGCAAAAGCTTTTAAGTTTCATTAGGTCCCATTTGTTTTTGTTTTTATTTCCATTTCTATAGGATGTGGGTCAAAAAGCATCTTGCTGTGATTTATGTCATAGAGTGTTCTGCCTATGTTTTCCTCTAAGAGTTTTACAGTGCCTGGCCTTACATTTAGGTCTTTAATCCATTTTGAGTTTATTTATGTGTATGGTGTTAGGGAGTGTTCTAATTTCATTCTTTTATATGTACCTGTCCAGTTTTCCAGCTCCACTTATTGAAGAGGCTGTCTCTTCTCCATTGTATACTCTTGTCTACTTTATCAAAGATAAGGTGACCACATATGCGTGGGTTTATCTCTGCGCTTTCTATCCTGTTCCATTGATCTATATTTCTGTTTTTGTGCCAGTACCATACTGTCTTGATTACTGTAGCTTTGTAGTATAGTCTGAAGTCATGGAGCCTGATTTCTCCAGATCCGTTCTTCTTTCTCAAGATGGCTTTGGCTATTCAGGGTCTTTTGTGTTTCCATACAAATTGTGAAATCTTTTGTTCCAGTTCTGTGAAAAAAGCCATTGGTAGTTTGATAGGGATTGCATTGAATCTGTAGATTGCTTTGGGTAGTATAGTCATTTTCACGTTGATTATTCTAATCCAAAAACGTGGTATATCTCTCCATCTATTTGTATCATCTTTAATTTCTTTCATCAGTGTCTTATTGTTTTCTGGTAGCATCTTCAGGATTCTCTATGTATAGTATCATGTCATCTGCAAACAGTGACAGTTTTACTTTTTCTTTTCTGATTTGGATTCATTTCCTTTTATTCTCTGATTGCTGGCTAAAACTTCCAAAACTATGCTGAATAATAGTGGTGAGAGGGAGCAGCCTTGCCTTGTTCTTGATCTTAGTGGAAATGGTCTCAGTTTTTCACCATTGAGAACGATGTTGGCTGTGGGTTTGTCGTATGTGGCCCTTATTATGTTGAGGTAAGTTCCCTCTATGCCTACTTTCTGGAGGGCTTTTATCATAAATGGGTGTTGAATTTTGTCAAAAGCTTTTTCTGCATCTATTGAGATGATCATATGGTTTTGATCTTTCAATTTGTTGATATGGTGTATCACGTTGATTGAATTGCGTATATTGTAGAATCCTTGCATTCCTGGAATAAACCCCACTTGATCATGGTGTATGATCCTTTTAATGTGCTGTTGGATTCTGTTTGCTAGTATTTTGTTGAAGATTTTTGCATCTATGTTCATCAGTGACATTGGCCTGTAGTTTTCTTTTTTTGTGACATCTTTGTCTGGTCTTGGTATCAGGGTGATGTTGGCCTCGTAGAGTGAGTTTGGGAGTGTTCCTCCCTCTGCTATATTTTGGAAGAGTTTGAGAAGGATAGGTGTTAGCTCTTCTCTAAATGTTTGATAGAATTCAACTGTGAAACCATCTGGTCCTGAACTTTTGTTTGTTGGAAGATTTTTTTATCACAGTTTCAATTTCAGTGCTTGTGATTGGTCTGTTTATATTTTCTCTTTCTTCCTGGTTCAGTCTCGGAAGGCTGTGCTTTCCTAAGAATTTGTCCATTTCTTCCACGTTTTCCATTTTATTGGCATACAGTTTGTAGTAATCTCTCATGATCTTTTGTATTTCTGCAGTGTCAGTTGTTACTTCTCCTTTTTCATTTCTATTTCTGTTGATTTGAGTCTTCTCCCTTTTTTTCTTGATGAGTCTGGCTAATGGTTTTTCAATTTTGTTTATCTTCTCAAAGAACCAGCTTTTAGTTTTATTGTTCTTTGCTATTGTTTCCTTCTTTTTCATTTATTTCGGATCTGATCTTTATGATTTCTTTCCTTCTGCTAATTTTGGGGTTTTTTTGTTCTTCTTTCTGTAATTGCTTTAGGTGTAAGGTTAGGTTGTTTATTTGAGATTTTTCTTGTTTCTTGAGATAGGATTGTATTGCTATAAACGTCCCTCTTAGACCTGCTTTTTGCTGAATCCCATAGGTTTTGGGTAGTTGTGTTTTCATTGTCATTTGTTTCTAGGTATTTTTGGATTTTCTCTTTGATTTCTCGAGTGATCTCTTCATTATGTAGTAGCATATAGTTTAGCCTCCAATTGTTTGTATTTCTTAGTTTTTTTTTTCCTGTAATTGATATCTAGTCTCATAGCACTGTGGTTAGAAAAGATACTTGATATGATTTCAATTTTCTTAAATTTACCAAGGCTTGATTTGTGACCCAAGATATAATCTATCCTGGAGAATGTTCCATGAGCACTTGAGAAGAAAGTGTATTCTGTTGTTTTCCGATAGAATATCCTATAAATAGCAGTTAAGTCCATCTTGTTTAATGTGTCACTTAAAGCTTGTGTTTCCTTATTTCTTTTCATTTTGGTTGATCTGTCCATTGGTGAAAGTGGGGTGTTAAAGTCCCCTACTATTATGGTGTTACTGTTGATTTTCCCTTTTGTGGATGTTAGCATTTGCCTTAAGTATTGAGGTGCTCTTATGTAGGGTGCATAAATATTTACAATTGTTATATCTTCATTTTGGATTGATCCCTTGATCATTATGTAGTGTCCTTCTTTGTCTCTTGTAATAGTCTTTATTTTAAAGTCTATTTTGTCTGATATGAGAATTGCTGCTCCAGCTTTCTTTATTATTGATATGTATGTTCCTATTACCATTTTCTTAACTGTTTTAGGTTTGTTATTGTAGATCTTTTCCTTCTCTTGTTTTTCCTGCCTAGAGAAACTCCTTTAGCATTTGTTGTAAAGCTGGTTTGGTGATGCTGAATTCTCTTTGCTTTTGCTTGTCTGTAAAGGTTTTAATTTCTCCATCGAATCTGAATGAGATCCTTGCTCGGTAATCTTTGTTGTAGGATTTTCCCTTTCATCACTTTAAATATGTCCTGCCACTCCCTTCTGGCTTGCAGAGTTTCTGCTGAAACATCAGCTGTTAACCTCATGGGGATTCCCTTGTATGTTATTTGTTGTTTTTCCCTTGCTTCTCTTAATATTTTTTCTTTGTATTTAATTTTTGATAGTTTGATTAATATGTGTCTTGGCGTGGTTCTCCTTAGGTTTATCCTGTATGGGGCTCTCTGCGCTTCCTGGACTTGACTGACTATTTCCTTTCCCATATTAGGGAAGTTTTCAACTATAATCTCTTCAAATATTTTCTCAGTCCCTTTTTTTTCTCTTCTTCTTCTGGGACCCCTATAATTCGAATCTTGGTGCCTTTAATGTCCCAGAGGTCTCTGAGACTGTCCTCAATTCCTTTCATTCTTTTTTCTTTATTCTGCTGTGAGGTAGTTATTTCCACAATTTTATCTTCCAGGTCACTTATCCATTCTTCTGCCTCAGTTATTCTGCTATTGATTCCTTCTAGAGAATTTTTAATTTCATTTATTGTGCTGTTCATTATTGTTTGTTTGCTCTTTAGTTCTTCTAAGTCCTTGTTAAATGTTTCTTGTAGTTTCTCCATTCTATTTCCAAGATTTTTGATCATCTTTACTATCTTTACTCTGAATTCTTTTTCAGGTAGACTGCCTATTTCCTCTTCATTTTTTTGGTCTGGTGGCTTTTTACCTTGCTCTTTCATCTGCTGCATATTTCTCTGTCTTCTCATTTTGCTTAACTTACTGTGTTTGGGTTCTCCTTTTCACAGGGTGCAGGTTCGTAGTTCCTGTTGTTTTTGGTTTCTGCCCCCAGCATGTAAGGTTGGTTCAGTGGGTTGTGTAGGCTTCCTGGTGGAGGGGACTGGTGCCTGTGTTCTGGTGGATGAGGCTGGATCTTGTTTTTCTGGTGGGCAGGACCACATCCAGTGGTGTGTTCTGGGGTGTCTGTGAAGTTAGTATGATTTTAGGCAGCCTCTCTGCTAATGGGTGGGGTTGTGTTCCTGTCTTGCTAGTTGTTTGCCATAGTGTGTTCAGCACTGGACACTGGAGCTTGCTCATCGTTGAGTGGAGCAGGGTCTTAGCGCTGAGACGGAGATCTCTGGGAGAGCTCTCGCCGATTGATATTACATTGGGCTAATAGGTCTCTGATGGTCCAATGTCCTGAACTCGGTTGTCCCACCTCAGAGGCTCATGCCTGACACCCGGCCAGAGCACCAAGACCCTGTCAGCCACACAGCCAGTCACGTGGGCAGTTTCTTGCCTTTTGAGAAGTCTGAGGTCTTCTGCCAGTGTTCAGTAGGTGTTCTGTAGGAGTTGTTGCACATGTAGTTTTATTTTTGATGTATTCGTGGGGAGGAAGGTGATCTCCATGTCTTACTCCTCCGCCATCTTGAAGGTCCTCCTGTTATTGTTTTAGATCTAATTATTCTGTTGCTCATTCAGGAACAACTGTTCCTCTTAGTTTGTATCTTCATTATTTCTTCTTATTATCTATTGTAGTTTTCATTGTTTTTTTATCTTATCCTTTCTTTCTGCCTTATGGAAAACTTCTCAAGTTTGTCTGGTATATCACCGATTCAATTTTCTACAGTGCCAGTTCTGCTCATTATTGCTGCCAAAGAAGATTGATATTCTTCTCTTAGGTTGTATTTTTAGTTTCCATGTAATTATTTATTATCCCACCCATCTCTAATACATTGTACCTTGTTTTGTCTTTGAACTAGCTTGTGCTCTTTTTCTGTGTTTTTCTTGTTGTTGTTTTGTTTTGTTTTTTCTCTGTACCCTCTAGGTTTAGTGTCCCTGCCCCAAACTGATCAAGTACAAAGTATGCTATCTCTGGAACATTCCAACGCCAGGGCTGCTCCTTACATTCTTGATGGTCATTGAAAATATGTTGTCCACCGTCCTTTGACATCCTGCTTAATTGTTTTCCAGAAATTGTGTCCACTAGCTGAAAGATAGATCTTGGTGGGATAAGGTGGGAACAGCATTCCAGCAGCATAAAAGCCAAGTCCTCATGTAATAAGGAAATTTCTGATTAACTTTCACAGGGATAAACAAGGTGGCAGAGTTTAGTCAGGAAGTCTTGTATTCTCTCTAGTAATTTAGTGGCAGTTTGTCACAAATTATATTTTTCATTAACTACAAAAACAGTAGGAAAAATTTTCCGTTTCAGTTTTATTGTGCCGTGGACTTGTATACTGTTCTTGTGATCTCATACACATATTAGTGGAAATGAAGTCAATCACTGTTCACAGGGAAGGATCCAGGTTTTAAGGGACCTGGAACTTTTGCAATCTTAAGAATCAATGAAAACTTTCCTTTTCCAATAATAAATTTTTAATATTGTAATGGCTGGGTGTTTGTGTTTCCCCAGATTTCACATGTTGACATCCTAACCTCCATTGTGGTAGTATTTGGAGTGGGCCGTTTGGGAGGTGATTAGGTAAAGAGGGTGGAGCCCTCCTGAATGGGATTAGTGCCCTTATAAAAGAGACCCCAGAGAGCTGTCTTGTCCCTTCCACCATTGGAGCACACAGCAAAGAGGGCCCTCACCAAGAGCAGAATCTATTGGTGCCTCAGTCTGGGACTTTCCACCTTCAGAACCGTGAGAAATGAATGTTATTTAAGCCACCCAGTCTATTCTATTTTTGTTATAACATCCTGAATTAACTAAGATAATTACCAATTAGGCATAAAAATGAGTATTTCTTTAGAAAGGGAAAGGAAACCACAACATATTAAAAATTAACAAGCTGACAAATATTGGTTTAATGATTATGCTTTTCCATTGTGGAAGCTGATGTCAGTCTTCTGCTTCTCAGCTTTTGATGCTTCTGGTTAAGTAAATCATGCCACACCCATGATAGCTGCTCATTTATCTTGCAGCCAGAAACATCATAGACAAATATTTGTATGTCTACCATATTATGAGATTTGCACTCACCGGGGTAGAGGGTAAACATTACTGTGCAAGCATACTTTCCCCTTTGCACTGAGCAAAGGACCATATGTAGCAATAGAATTGTTTTGCAATAGAATCATAAAATTTTAGAGTGAGTATGGTTATAAAAAATGGCATATGACTGCCTCACTAAGGTTTTTGATTTCAGTTTAAGTGAAAGATCAGAACATTACATACTTGCATCAAAGGGGGAAATAGGGGCTTCCCTGGTGGCGCAGTGGTTGAGAGTCCGCCTGCCAATGCAGGGGACAAGGGCTCGTGCCCCGGTCCAGGAAGATCCCACATGCCGCGGAGCAGCTGGGCCCGTGAGCCATGGCCGCTGAGCCTGCGCGTCCGGAGCCTGTGCTCCGCAACGGGAGAGGTCACAACAGTGAGAGGCCTGCATACCACAAAAAAAAAAACAAAAACGGGGAAATAGATTGCAAAATACCCTTTAGTATCACAACTAGGCTGCTAGAAAGATATCAAATAATCTAAATATACATTTATTCCTATAAGATGAATGCCTCTATTTATTCATTTCTATTAGTTTTTAAGGTCATTTTAATATATACTTATGCATTAACATGAGAACTTTAGACTATTTCAAACTATGACTTTTCTTGATTTAAATTTAAAAATGAATACATTCCTTATAGGAATAGTATATCCTATTTACCATCAAAGTACCTAAGGGTGTTGTTTCTTTTAATTTTAATTAATAGAATTGAATATCAAATTTTCAAACTGACACTTATGAATTAAAGACAGTTGTTTTATAAAAGCACCAAAATGTTTCTGATTCTGCAGAAGAACTGGTGATTTTTACAACTTTCCCTGAGGAATAATGCTTTTTCCAAGTAAAACTTGACAGGCAAGCAAATTAAAATAAAAACAATTGTCATAAAAGAGAGGCAAACCCAGATTATTGATTTTGGCTTTGTTTCTGCATATTACTCCATGTTTACACTTGCTGTCATCTACTTTCTATAAAATAAGTGAAAAAAAATCTAGTATGCAGAGAGAGGGAAAAACAGAAAAAGTAGCATTTAGGCATTCCACACTAAAAGGAAATTCAACCTCATCTTTGTTTCTCTCCATTAAAGAAATTCCTTCTTGTCACCATTTTCAAAGCACTGACATTAAGTTCAGGACAAAGGGACGTGGCAGTTCAGACAAATCTGAAACAAGTTTTTGTTGTTTCACTATACCTTTCCATTAAGGTTACTGCCATTCTCAACTATTTGTAGCAAAATGGCAGAAGTCAGTGATACTTCAAAGCAACTTTAGTTGATCTAGTAGCAGTTGGTACTTAGTAATTGGCCTAAGACTGGCCTATGAACTGGCCAAAGATTAAATAAAACCAATAAAATGACCAAATTGTTTCTTGATGAAATTCTTGGTAACTTTGGTTCTTGAACCATTATCTATCTATCTATCTATCGTATACCTCTTTATTAAATTTTAGTAATAAGACTAACATTTATTGAATTTTATAAGCCTTTGTATATTTTTATAGAATATAGATTTTTGATATTAATACTGAATATATTTTAACCTGCAAAGTTTACCTTAATATCTAATGAGCACAAAGCAACTTGGTTAATATTATTTTCTTGTATATGATTTTATTTACCAGATATCTACATGTTCATGACCTTTTCTTCTCAAACAAAAACAGCTTCATTTTTAAATTATAATACGTTTATTATAAAAGTTCAAACTATAAAAATATAAAAAAAAAATAAAATGTGTCTGAAGTCCAAACAACCAGTTATTTTTCTTTCATGCTCTAATTGGGCATGATTTTTAAAAATTTTTAACGTTCATCAGATTTATTTATTTATTTATTTAATTCAGGTAACTTTCATTTGTAATATTATATAAATTTCATGTGTACAAATTATATTTCTGCTTCTGTATGCTCTACAGTGTGCTTACTACCAAAAATTTAGTTTTAATCCACCACCGTATAGTTGGTCCCCTTTACCTATTTTTCCCTCCCTCTCAACACTCAGCCTCTAGTAACCACTACTCTGTTCTCTGTATCTACTGTTTGTTTTAGTTTGGTTTGTTCATTTGCTTTGGTTTTGTTTGCTTGTTTATTTATTAGTTTTTTATATTCCACATATGAGTGAAATCATACAGTGTTTGTCTCTTTCTGTCTGACTTATTTCACTTAGCATAATATCTTCAAGGTCTATCCATGTTGTTGCAAATGGCTAGATTCCATCTTTTTATGACTGAGTTTTATTCCATTAAGATACATATGTATATATACATTCATTCCTTGATGGAGACTTAGGTGGTTTCCATATCTTGGCTACTGTAAATAATGCTGCGATAAACATAAGGGTGCATGTGTTTTTGAAATAGTGTTTTTTGTAGTCGTTGGATAAACACCTGGAAATGAGATAGCTGGATCATATGGTAGCTCTATTCTTAAATTTCTGAGGAATCTCCATACTCTTTTCCATAGTGGAGGCACCAATTTACATTCTCACCAAAAGTGTGAGAGGGTTCCCTTTTCTCCATGTCCTTTCCAGTACTTGTTATTTTTTGTCTTTTTAATAGTAGCCATTTTAACAGGTGTGAGGTGATGTCTAATTTGGTTTTGATTTGCACTTCCCTAATAATTAGTGATGCTGAACATCTTTTCATGGGCCCATTGACCATCTGTACGTCTTCTTTGGAAAAATGCCTATTCAACTCCTCTACTGGTTTTTATATCAGTTTGTATTTTTGTTGTTGAATTTCATGAGTTCTTTATGAACTTTTGATATTAATCCTTTATCAACTATATCATTCGCAAACATCTTCTCCCATTCTGTACGTTGTCTTTTCATTTTATTGATGGCTTCCTTTGCTGTGCATAAGCTTTTAATTTGATGTAATCCAATTTGATTATTTTTGCTTTTGTTTCCTTTGCCTGAGTAGACATATCTAGAAAGATATTGCTATGATCCGTGTCAAAGAGTGTACTTCCTGTGTTTTCTTCTAGGAGTTTTATGCAACAACAAGTTGTTAATTTATTGTATTTGTAGATAGATAATTAGATATAGGTAGATAGATGAGTATGCATACAAATACGTATTTAAGTAAGTAAAGTAGTTGTATTTCATAACCTGTTTTTTATATTGCCTTTTATACTCATTACTATGTTACATATGACATTAAATGTCAGATGCTAATATCATTTTCAATGGCAATAGAGAAGTGCACTGGTTAAAAGAAAACAGAATATATGGCCACGCTGTATTTAGTCAATCTCATAAGAGTGGACATTCAATTGTTTCCAGTCTTTGTAATAGTATAAATAACACTGTGATGAACTCATTGTATATTATCTTGTATATTTTCATGCTTATTGAGTCATCAATTTATGAAATATTCCTGGATGTGACTGCTGAGTCAAAGTATATGTACAACTAAAACTTTGATAAGTGTCTCCAAAATACTCTCCAGAAGTTTATACATATTTACACTTTCACTAAAAATAAACAGTGAGCATATTCCCTTCACATTTTCTTCAAAACAGATACAGTTAGTCTTCTTAATCTTTGTCAGTCTGATGGGTAAAAAGTAATACCTTTTTTCCAACTTTTTCAATTTTAGTTTTAGATTTTTTTTTTTTTTTTACTATTTAGTGCCAATTTGTATATATATGACAACATATGAGTGATAAAGACGTCAGGGCAGGAGAGAAGGAGAGAGAAGTTTCCTTTGTTCTTATATTTTACCCATTTTTCTTTGGTACATTCTTTTTTTTTTGGTCCTCATTGATCTGTATGAATTTTGTATAAATAGGTAGTTAACCTCTTACAAGTCAGTATTATAGTTGTTAAGCGCACAGACTCTGGAATCAATGCAAGCTTAGTGTGAACTGCAGTTCCTAGAATTACTAGCTCTGAGACTTATAGCAAGATCACTCTGCTTCACGATTCCTTTATTTGTAAAATAAGAGTACAGAGTTGTTGTGAATATTAAACGATGTATACAAATGCTGAAAGATGGTTCGGCACTTAATAAAATAACAGTAGCTACCCATATAATTACTATTAAAATATGTTGCAGATACATATTTCCATTTTATCAGTTGTACCTTAAACTTCTTAAGCTGTTTTATGACATGCAAAATTTCTTGTTCTTCTTTTAAAACTCAGCAAAATGTTCAACAATTTTCTTACTTTTGGTATCATGTCCTAGAAAGGATTATTCGCAATCTCTAGTAAAATAATCAAAAGACTTTATGGTTTGATTTTTGCATTTTGAGTTACCTGGAATTTCATTTGCTACTAGAAGTGAGCTAGAACTATAATTTGATTTTTTTGCCAAAATGACTAGCCAGTTGCCCAAGCCGCTATTGAATAATCAATTTTTTTTCAGATTTGAAATAGTAATTTTGTCACATACTGAATTATACTTAAGCTGATTTCTGGACTCACTACTGATCAGTTTATCTATTTCTGTTTAACTGCCATATATTCTTCATCTCATTCTACTGCTTTTACTTATCCAACCCCCTTTCACACTTCCATGTATTTTCCAGCTGTACCAGACTATAGTTTCCCAAGAAAGTCTTCCTACATTTCACACTTTCATACCTAATACTGTCATTCTATTTACGTTGAGCTTCTTACATCCTCCAACACACACATACTTATCATGTAGCTCTTTCATGTCTTCAAAACCTCAATTCAAATCCTCCTTCCTCTAAGAAGTCTTTCTTTAGAGTCTTGTCACATTTTGAGATCCCTCTTCTATGCTGCCATGGACTAAATCTATATTTCCACCAGAGTAGTTTTCACATTGATTTACTTGTATGCCTCTTTCTCTAGAAAGCATCCAGAGACTGTCTGTGCCTTATCCAACTTATATCCCCAGTGCCTGGAGCATAGTAGGTGTCCAATAAATAGCTTTAAGTGAGTGACTAAGTTGTTTTATTAAATGTTGTAAACCATTCAGAGAAAGGAAAACACACTGTTCCCTTGAATAATTCAGAGCCATTTCAACCACAAGCCTGAGCCAAATGGTAAATTATAGGAACCAGAAAAGTAAGCGGAAGCTCGATTTTGTTAATGTCTGCTACAGCTGGAAGAGGGAAGCGAGGGATTTCATACCCAAAAGGAACCTCTTTCGATTGGGAAAAAAATATCTTAAAGAAGAATGCCTGGGGGAGGGTAGTGGAAACAAAGTACATTTAACCACTTTTTTTTTTTTTTATCTTTGTTATGGGCCCCGGAAAACAGAATTCAGATCTTGGAGCAGAAAATAAGTTTGATGGAAAGTTTCTTGCATTAGGGAGCACAGAGGGATTTAGATGTGAGAGGCAGAGGAACGGACATTATGGAATAGAATAGCTCACATGTGGCCCTGATTACTGGGAGTAAGGAAGGCAAGGTTTGGAAGGTATTTGTGATGTAATCATTGATTAGAGTAGTGAAGCTTTTACATGGGGGGAAAAAAATCTCCAAGATGTAAAAACCCGAGGATTGTGTCTAAGTCAGAGCAGTTGCCTCCCCAGATGATTTGACTTTGAGAACACAATTCTTTCATTCAACAAATACTTATTAAGTCAATACTCTATGCTTGAGATTGTTCTAAACCATGAAAATTACAGCAGAGTATGACAAAGTCCATGCCCTCGCTGAGATTACAGAGTGCTGTGTGTTCAGTCTGGTGAGGAGAAATAGGGGTCAGTAGTGGTCAAAATTAATGATAAGTTTAGGTACAGGGAATTAATGTGTAGTTACTTGTTTTTATTCTTTTCCTCGCTTTTGTTTTTATCCACTGATGAAGTTATTAAATAATTTGTATTTAACTATTACTTGTTTTTTCAAAAACTATTTTCTCCCCTTTGTATGTACCCATCCCGTAGTGTGCATATGTTCCACTTGCCAGCAGTGAGTACTGATATTACATGTACGGCAGCTCAAAGGGAGCAAAAGTCTCTAAAGTGGTTCCTGAAGCCTGGTACAGATGAGAATCAGCTGTGGGGTTTTAAAAATGGGCTTGTCCTCTGGACACCCCAAGTTGAGAACCACTATTCTACGGGACTTTAACATGCATACTAGGAACATGCATACTAGGGTGGCATTTGAACAAACAGATCTTTCTTCCCTAAATGATTTCTCCACAGACACTAAAATGTTGATTGCTTCAGTGAAGTAGCCATTCCTATGAGAGACTGAGGAAAGAATTCCTGCTTTACTGTTGGTGATAGCCCTATTACACACGTAAAGAGACTGTGGGAAACGTTCATTGTAGATGAGAGAAATTTTGGCTTTTATACCAGTTTTGCATTGAATAGATAGTATATGAGATTTTGATCACACCAGCTAGTAACAGATATCATCCCCAAATAGACATATAGATAACTGGCATCTAGTTCAGTAGCTAAATTTTAATGTCTGATCCATCAGGGATGGAGACAAGTGATATGCTGAGTTTTATGTGTGTTCCATTCTCCACCCTATTTAAAAAACCATTAAAACATTAACTCATTAACAGGCATATAAATCTTGCCAACGATGTCATGCTTTTTTCCGGATATGTGTATACCCGTACCCTTGCCTGATTGGAAAATCTCTCTCTCTCTGTTTCATACACACACACACACACACACACACACACACACAATATGCTCACACATATTCACACAGGTACACAAATAACCTCTCTTTCCATTTTTGTTGGACTCTTCTCTCTTTGTAAAATAATCAGATGGCATCTGAGAAAGAGAATTTAAAAGAAATATTTTTCTTCCTCTTCTCCTCTCTGGCTGCCTCCCAACAAACTAAGCTATGCAGTTCTGGATTCTGTCTGACACATCTTAACTACTGACATTTAGCAGATGCTTCTCCAAGAAATGGGGGAGGGCGAAGGTGAAGCAGGAGTGTGATAGAAGTAATTAGACTAACGATGTCTCAATTGTCAAGATGTTCCTGCAGTGTCCCCTTCTGTTAGCAAATCTGGACCAGGAAGGCAGTCTTTAGGGAAGGGAAGGTTGAGTAAAAAGATGCATTGGTTTGTGCCTACAATAGGATAACTTAGAAAGTTTAAAGAAGTTGTAAGTCTAATTTTCATACCAAACAATAAGCAGATAAATCCAAGCCTTACTCTATATAAGATCACTGGACTGGCAAAGCTGGACTGAGAAAGAGAGTTCAGTTTTGTAATTCTATCCTTAGCTGCAGCCCATTGATATGGCTGATTTGATTACGTGACGGTCTACATTAATGTTAACGCTAAATAATTCACTTGCTTCTTTCTGGATGGGTCTCATGTATTGGTTATACTTTGGTAGAGTCCAGAGAAGCTCAGGTTTTGTTGCTCAGCTCAAAAATTCCATTTATTCTTCGAAGAGTAACTTCCACACACTTGTATTTGTCTCAGCACTCCTTGCATGACTATAAATGTGTGGTTCTTGGAGTTCTCTTTTGAACAAGACGCAACATCTATTGTTTCCCTCATTAATTAATGACTTAAACGAAATCTTTGACATGTGTTTATTCTACCTCTATGTAAGAGCCATGTGTATATACCTTTTTAAGAATTATCTTTTGCCACCCTCTTAATAACTGCCCCCACTTTTTTGCTTATTTTAGTTAGTAATTTCTGTTACCTGCACAAAAGAGTTCTAATTATTAGAAAAAAAAACTTTTCTTTTTCAATTAGGACAATCAACTTGTCAAAACAAACCATAATGAGAAGGTTGTTTTGAGGCCTTAAGGTTACAGTAAATAAAAGTATGTCCATGAAATAATAAAATATTCCTTTCAAAAGTATCATAAACTATTAGTGCCTATTGCCACTGAATGGCATTAAATGGTATCAAGAGAATACTTACTAACGCTCTGGTGATACTCCTTTCTACTGGGGATGAAAATACCAAAGGTATTGATTTCTTAAGGTAATAATTTAGAGCTTCACTATCTTTAGGTAGTACTATAGGCACAAGGAAAATTGCTCGTTTTCAATGATTTCAGCAATTTTTATCAGTGTCCAAGTAGAACTATTGTGATTTCCACGACTGCAGATTAGTTTATGTTATTTTTATTTTGTGTGTTTTTGATTTTTGGTGCCTTAAACCCAGAAGTAAACTCTCTGAAAAAACCCACTGCAGGATGAGTTACAGACGCTGGCATGCATGGTTGTGCTGTGTGTCGGTCTTGTTAGTTTCAGAGCCTGATTTTCCTGACCTCATCCTAAGATTACGTGCTCTATTCCACTTATAGTCCCATAATCTGATAACTACTGGCTATAATGAGTATAATTCCAGCGATCTGGCAGTGCCACAGTAGAAAACATTGAGGAGTCTGGGTTTGCTGCATGAAGGCGTTAGTGACCTCTGTTACTTTGGTATTTGAAGATCAAAATGCCTCTTGGGACAGATGATTCCTCCTGTTGTGAAACGGAGGGCACACACAGGCATGGAATTAGTGTAATTCAACATGAATGGAAAATTACACATTTTAATTAATAATATTTTTCGGTAACCTCTTCAAAGAGAGTAGTTAAGACAAGTTCACAAAGCAATATATTTTCTTGGTGTGCTTTTTTAATCACATGTTGACCATTGTGGTTGGCAGATGTCCCCCAAATTTTCACCCCTGGTGTACATACCCTGTATAATTCTCTCCCCTTTAGTATGGTTGGGAGCAGGGACCATGACAGGATATCACTCGCGTGATTGGGTCACGAATCAGTCGACTTCGAGTTAACCAGAAAGGAGATTATCCTGGAAGGGCCTGATTGAATCAGGTGAAAAGGTGAAAAGAGGGTCAAATGTTGGAATCCCTCTCCTACTGTTTTGGAAGAAGGCAAGTAAACATGTTGCAAGCTGCCTTGGAGGAGGGCCACGTGGCTGAGACCTGAGCGCAGCCTCTAGAATGAGCGCCGCTGACAGCCAGCAAGGAACAGAGCCTTCAGTCCTGCAAGAAATTGGGTTCTGCCAACAACCTGAATAAGCTTGGAAGAGCACCTCAGATGAGCCTGCAGCCCTGCCAGCACCGTGGTGCCAGCCTTGTGAGGTCCTGCACAGAGAATCCAGTCCTGTCGTGCTCAGCCTTCTGACCTACAGAATCCGGGAGATATTAAACGGGTGGCGTTCAGTCACTAAATTTGTGGTAATTCGTTATGCAGCAGAACTGACACAACCACTCTTCAGAAGTGGGCATTAAAGACCCTGAAGGACATGCTTCTTGCAAACGCAGATCTTCGGAAAACAACGAGAAAGGGGCCCTCAGGGAGAACCCATGTTAAGTGTTTCAATAGAGTAGAACAGAGCCTCCCTAGGACGCCCTGATGAACTGGAACCCAGGCATGCTATCTGGCAGGACACAGCAGTACTTCCTGTGCAAAACTGGGAGAGGGATCACTACTCCTCCCATTCTGTTGTGGCCTGATCCTTTTGTGAAATACAATGAACATAAATTAATAGGAAAATAAAACTTTTTTAAAAGGACATACAGAATACAGGCCTCCATTTTTTAATTATTCAACAGCCATAAAATGACTGCCAAATTGCCATGAAATGTTCCAAATGCTTTGCTCTTAGCTTCGGTGTTTATCACACTGCGCACCAGTTACAAACAGCAGACAAGCAGCAGTATGGGAGCCACGATCTGAGGGGCGCTGCTCTAAAAGACATCAAGTGCTCAGAATGTCCCTTGCTTCTATGCCTAGAATGGACGTCTGGTGTTCAGCAAAGATCACTTTGTGATCAGATAGGGCTACGCCTAATAATAGATGGGTATTATCCAGTTTGGGGGCTCGTTGGTTACTTTTAATTTGGTATAGCCGGTCCCCCTGAACTTGCAATTAAAAAAATACATACGGTAACTCCAGCTCCACTGTTTAAAAGCCGTGGGGTCTTGGTAAGTTTCTGATGCTTGAGAGACTTCATTTCTCTTATTTGTAAAAAATGGCAATAATGTTAGTAATCTGTCTCATATGGTTGTGAAGATTAATGAGGTAACGTGTTTTGTATGTGTTTTGTAAACTGTTAAGAACGCTACACATGTATGAATTAATAGTATCACTAGTCCTAAATTCTCCCTCAATAACTCATTTCCGCATGCCTTGCCCAGAGGAGGGGAAATGAGAAAAACCTGACCACGTGTTCTAAACAACTTGATTTTACTGGAACTAACAGTTTCTGGGAATGCCTCCGAACTAATGTGTGTGTGAATTGCAGATACTGAAAAGATCTCTTTGTTACATTAATAACAGGCTCCTCTGCACATCTTGCTTATGTGCAGAGGGCTCCTAATTAATAACATAAGCAGGGATAATGGTCGCTGGATTCCACCCTCTAATCATGGCCTCCATTCTACAGTCACTCTCAGGGGTGTACGAGGCAGGAGTGAGACTTGAATAACCCCCACCATACTGCCTGGTACCATCTGTGAGCTCTGCGGCATCGTAACAGCACAACTTCTAGAAATGGAATAGGGGAAGGAAGGCAGCAGCTTTGGGCTTTACGACAGCAATACGGCTCCAGAACAGAGCTTTACTCAGTGAGATTGTCCAGCAATGCATTTATTTTAGACATAAATAGAATAACAATTTTAGATTACTGCAAGTATTTTCCTTTACTCTCCTAAGGTTAAAATATCCCTCTCTCTGTGTCTCTCCTAGCTTCTCCCTTAAGAAAAAAATCACTTTAAAACAGATTTACTGTCTGATAGTCTCATTCCATTTTGGAATTAAAAGGCAGGAACAGTATAGTGGCCTCCTGGCTGTTTTTTTTTTTTGCCCTTTGATATAAAACAAATTATTCCTTTAAATACATTTTCCAGTTCACTATCCACTGCATGTATTTTTCATTTTTATGAGTAAAACTACAAAAACTTCCTCAGAGAGGAGGCAGAGTGCCTGTTGACTGACTCTCCATAAATCACTTTGTATATTTATTACAGCCTCAGTTTCATACCTCATCCATGCCTTCTGTATTCTCCGAACATTGACTTACAGAGTCTTTATGAAAATGGAGTATGTTTTGGGTGTGGGGAGACCAAGAAATAATATATTTTATCTAATGAGGAAGCACATTACTTAGATACAGTGGCTGCAGTTGGTGGGTGATCTACAGCTCAAGAAACAGACCTAATAGGCACAATCCCATGCAAAGACCAACAGAATGCTCCCTAGTGGTCAGGGCCACCGAACTTGAGCTGCTGACAGTGACCTCAATTAAGAACACACCTGCGAGGAAATGTCCCTTTAAATTACCACTAATAACCAGTGGTCCTGTAATAGGTTTAAGTGTGAACAGATTCATAAAAATAACAAAATAGAAAACATATTAATAAGAACAATGAATGATGGCATTTTAAGGTAAGTTTTGGTTACACCATAGAGTAAGGTGGGGGGTGGGGGGATAAAGAACTCAGTGATTCTCTGAGTTTTCTCAGCTTTTCTGAACTCTATACAACTTCCCAAATCAGAATTTCTCTTTCTGTCCTAAGTTATATTCTTCTATTTTACGCAGTTGCATCTTATTCAAGTGAATCATGGTTAGAGGCATCATTTAATTCTGGCCTCTTCTATGCCCAGTTTGATCAGGGCTCTTAGCCCTGTTGCCTAAAATGTGTTCATTTGGATTCTGGTACAGTATTAATGCCTGTATTTATATTAATATTAACAACCAGGACATACCTCTACCAAGCACTCTGTAAGTCTAAGAAAGGTCTTCCAAACAATACATCTTGTCAATGTACAATGTCTGCTGCCACTATGAGGTCGGGACTGGGCTGAGTAAGAAGGCGAGATTCAGCCAGATTCTAGCCACATCCTTAAATCAGGTACAACTTTAGTCTACCATCCACGGAACTGAATCAGGGGATGAGCAGGCGAGAATCAATAACAGAGTTTTACACGGTGGTACCAAGAAAAGTTACAACACAGGACAGAAGCAAAAATTGAAAGTAGGAAAGATACCTGGTTTGGACATGAGTGGCTTGAGAATTCATCTAGAAGGATTATTTTCATTACGTTGTTTGTCCTGACTCTCCTCCTCTCATTCTATAAACCTGTCACTTGTTTTCTGATCCAAAGTCTTCCTAGGTCAGCAGGACCTATCTGAGTTGAGGCATGGATTACAGTTAGAAAATTGGGAGGAATTATCTGCAAATAACATGTCTATCCAGGCACACTTTCTCAAGCTTAATCCCTGTTTCCCCGTATCCTCTTTATTTTTGTATATGATTCTGAAGATTCCAGTGACTTGTTGACTTCTTAGTCCTCAATTCTTCTACTTTTGTAGACACCACTTTCTGATTCTTTGTTTGGTCTTATTAACATTCCTCCATTCTCAGGTTAGTGCTTTCCCTGGTCTTTATATCACTTGCCCTAATTTCCTTGTTTTTATGAATTGATTATTTACTTTTGTACCCTGTGACTACCCTTGACTCTTTTCTTTCTTTTTTTTTTTTAACATCTTTATTGGAGTATAATTGCTTTACAATGGTGTGTTAGTTTCTGCTTTATAACAAAATGACTCTTTTCATCTGTGTTGCATTAACAAGACCAGCTAGTCCTTCTGTTAACTCCTTGAATTGACATCTCTCTGTTGTCTCATCTGTAACTGGATAAAGATAGCAATAGCTTCTGCCAGTTTTAGTTCCAACAAGACTTCAGGTTCTGCCTGGGGACACTATCATGTAATAGTGCTAAGACATTTTTTTATATATATATAATTTATTTATTTATTTAACATCTTTATTGGAGTATAATTGCTTTACATTGTTGTGTTAGCTGCTGCTGTATAACAAAGTGAATCAGCTATATGAATACATATATCCCCATATCCCCTCCCTCTTGAGTCTCCCTCCCACCCTCCCTATCCTACCCTCTAGGTGGTCACAAAGCACCGAGCTGATCTCCCTGTGCTATGCGGCTGCTTCCCACTAGCTATCTATTTTACATCTGGTAGTGTATATATCTCAATGCCACTCTCTCACTTCATCTCAGCTTACCCTTCCCCCTCCCCGTGTCCTCAAGTCCATTCTCTATGTCTGCATCTTTATTCCTGTCCTGCCCCTAGGTTCCTCAGAACCATTTTTTTAGATTCCATATATATGTGTTAGCATACAGTATTTGTTTTCTTCTTTCTGACTTACTTCACTCTGTATGACAGACTCTATAGGTCCATCCACCTCACTGTAAATAACTCAATTTCGTTTCTATTTACGGCTGAGTGATATTCCATTGTATATATGTGCCACATCTTCTTTATCCATTTGTCTGTCAATGGACACTTAGGTTGTTTCCATCTCCGGGCTATTGTAAATAGAGCTGCAATGAACATTGGGGTACATGACTCTCTTTGAATTATGGTTTTCTCAGGGTATATGCCCAGTAGTGGGATTGCTGGGTCGTATGGTAGTTCTATTTTTAGTTTTTTAAGGAACCTCCATACTGTTCTCCATAGTGGCTGTATCAATTTACATTCCCACCAACAGCACAAGAGGGTTCCCTTTTCTCCACACCCTCTCCAGCATTTGTTGTTTGTAGATTTTTTGATGATGGCCGTTCTTCGCTAATCATTTTGTTGAGGCAGTGTAAATAAAGTGTATAAAACTCTCCAGGACATAGGCATTTTGAAGTAACATGGGGCATTTGTTCATCTAATGGAAGAAATAAAATAATTAGGCGCAAAGGTTTGTAGTATGTGTGTAAATGGGTTATTACGATACTGTTGATGCACAAAAATTTATAACATTGTGAAAGGTCTTAACACAACAAAATATGATGAACTGTTGACAGGACAATGTCACTGAAGAAAATAGGATGAAAATCCTTAGGAAGAAGCTGCAGGAACACCTATTTGTTTTGATGAAAGGAATAGCATGATTTGTATTGTTTTAAAGTGAAATAGGTTTTTGTGTTTTGCTTGTGGTTGTGAATTCCCTTTCAATGGAAATATATGTGTTGACCATTCAACGTAAAGGAATATTCTGCGTGAGAGATTTTATTCCTTGACTTCTCCCCAGCCTCACTGACATATCATTTATATAAAATAGAAGCTACCCATTTTAAGTGAACAGTTGGATGAATTTTAGTAATGGAACACTGACCTGTAGTCAGAACCAAAATCATAATACATAAAAATTTGTTGTCAGTTTTTCATAGAAGCCTTTTATCAGGTTGCAGAAGTTTCCTTCTAATCCTGGTTTACTAAGAGTTTTTTTTTTTTTAATCAGAAATGGAAGTTGAATTTAGTCCAATACATTTCTGTATTGGACTGCAATTGTCAGATATTTTCTTCTTTTTTTGGTTTGTTAGTATGTTGTGTCACATTGACTGATCCTTTCAATGATAAACCAATCTTGCACTCCTGTGGTAAACTCCACTTGATCATGATGCATTGTCTTTTTTTATACATTGTTAGATTCAATTCTTTTACTACGTTTTTACTATTAAAATTTACTATATTTTTGCATTTATGTTCATGAGGGGTATTTATCTTTACTTAAAAATATCTTTGTCTAGTTTTGGTACCAAGGTAATATTGGTTTTGTAGAATGAGTTGGGAGGTAATATGGACTGAATGTGTCCCTCCCAAATTTGTATGTTGAAGCCTAATCCTCAATGTGATTGTATTTGAAGGTGGGTATTTTAGGAGGTAATTCAGGCTAGATGAGGTCATTAGAGTGGGGCCCTCATGATAAGATTAGTGCCATTATAAGAAGAGACTCCAGAGATCTTGAGCCTTCTCTCTCTCTCTCCCTCTCTCTTCCTCTCTCTCCCTCTCTCCCTCCCTCTCCCTCTCTCTCTCCCCCTCTCTCTCCCTCCCTCTCTCTTCCCTTCCCTTTCCTCAAGTATGCACAAAGAAGAGGTTATGTGAGCACACAATGAGATGGTGACGACCTACAAGCCAAGAGAAGAGGACTCAGACTGAAACCTACCTTGCTAGCACCTTGATCTTGGACTTCCCAGCCTCCAGAACTGTGAGAAACAAATTTCTGTAGTTTAAGCCATTCAGTCCATGGTACTTTGTTATGGCAGCCTGAGCAGACTAAGACAGGGGACATTCTGTCCATTTCAATTTTCTGGAAGACTTTGTATAGAATGAGCATTATTTACTCCTGAAATGATTGGTTGACTCCCTAGTGAAGCCATCTAGGACTGGACTTTCCTTGTAAGAATGTTTTTAACTACAAATTTAAGTTCCTTAATAGACATCATATATTCATATTATTTATTTATGAGTGAGTATTGATATATTGTGTCTTTCAAAGAATTTGTCCATTCATCTAAGTGGTTGAATTTATTGTCTTTAAGTTTTAAAGAAATAGTATTTCATTATCATCATTTTAATATCTATAGAATCTTCCTTCAGTGATGTCACCTCTCTCATTTATTTTATATATATATATATTTTTTTTTTTTTTTTTGCGGTACGCGGACCTCTCACTGTTGTGGCCTCTCCCGTTGCGGAGCACAGGCTCCGGACGCGCAGGCCCAGTGGCCATGGCTCACGGGCCCAGCCGCTCTGTGGCATGTGGGATCTTCCCGGACCGGGGCACGAACCCATGTCCCCTGCATCGGCAGGCGGACTCTCAACCACTACGCCACCAGGGAAGCCCAGTAGTGTGTTTTAAAATGATCAGTTAGGTTGTTTGTTGATTGTGTTCAAATCTTCTATATCCTTAATAATTTTGTATGCATCTCCTGTCAATTATATAGAGGGAGATATTGAAATCTCTGACTATAATTGTGGATTTCTCTATTTCTCCTTGCAGTTCTGTAAGTTTTGCTTCATATATTTCAAAACTGTGTTATTAGTGTATAAATGTTTGGGACTATTATGTCCAGTTGATGAGATTACCGTTTTAATATTATGTAATAACTTTTTTTGCTAATAATATTCTTTGATCTGAAATATACTTTATCTTATATTTATATGGTCACTCTAACTTCACTTGAAAGTAGCATGGTATAGCTTTCATATCCATTTACTTATAACTTATTTTTGTCTTTTTATTTGAAGTGCATTTCTTGGAGGCAGCAAATAGTTGGATCTTGCTTTTTTATCCATTCTGACAATCACTGCCTATTAATTGGCATAGTTAGAGCAGTTATATTTAGTTTAATCATTTTATGGACATTATTTACAGGTATATTAGGTCTCCTAAAGTTGTCCTACAGGTCAGTTCACTGAGACTCTGTTCATTTTCCCTCATTCTCTTTTTTTTTTTTTTTTTTTTGCGGTACATGGGCCTCTCACTGTTGTGGCCTCTCCCGTTGCGGAGCACAGGCTCTGGACATGCAGGCTCAGTGGCCATGGCTCACAGGCCCAGCTGCTCCGCGGCATGTGGGATCTTCCCGGACTGGGGCATGAACCCGTATCCCCTGCATCAGCAGGCGGACTCTCAACCACTGCGGCACCAGGGAAGCCCCTCCCTCATTCTCTTTTATGTTTTTGTTTTCCTTGCTTAGCTTCTATTGCTATGCCTTCAAGTTCATTAATATTTTGTTTTACAAGGTCTAATCTTCTTTTGATTTTACCCAGTGTATTTTCACCTCATATATTGTAGTTTTCATTTCTAGTAGTTTGATTTGGGTCTTGTTGCCACCTTCTATGCCTCTACTTAAGTTTTTTGAACACATTGCATTTTCATCTCTAGTAGTCTGTTAACTCCAGTTTGTTGTAGTGATAATAACTGTTATAATGTACTTGTCTGCTAATTCTAACAACTGTTTCAGTTCTGGGCAGGTTTTAATTAACTGATTTATATACTTGTTATGGGTCTTATTTCCTTGTTTGTTTGCATGCCTAGTAATTTTTGATTGAATTAAAACACTGTGAATTTTACCTTATTGGATGCTCGTTATTTTCATGTTTCTATAGATAGCATTTAGTTTTGTTCTGGAATGCAGTTAAATTACTTGAAGATAGTTTGATCCTATTGATTGCAGCTTTTAAGATTTGTTAGGTGAGACCAGAGCACTGCTCAGTCTAATTAAATCCTCATTAATGAGAAAAGAGCCTCTGTATATTCTATACAATGGCTCATAAATCATCAGAATCTCCAGGGAAACAAGCACTGTTCCCTGCCCTGTATGAGCAATGAATAGTCTTACCTTTTATCCTTTTAAGTGGTGATGAGTGATTCTTTCCCTGGCCTCAGTTAGTTCCCTGGCATGATGTGCTGATCAGTATTCAGTTGAATACTCAAGGGAGGCCCTCTGTAGGTCTTCAGAGATCTCTCTCCTTGCACCTCTCTTTTCTCTGCTACTCTGTCCTGCAGACTCTCCCTGGACTCTGAGATCTGCCTGCTCAACACAAGGACAAAAGATAGAGAGATAAATGGTATGATGTCACAAATAAAACTTCAGAGGTGTTTTTCTGATGTGTAAATATTTTAATTAAGCATTTATTGGCTTTATTTTTCACACAGAAGGAATCACAAACATGACTTAGAATTTGAATATGGAAAAAAATTTCTTATCCTGATAAGAAAAGGTATCAGAATATTTCCAAGGAGGTAATAGCACAGAATAAAGCAGCAATATACTTGATTTCTAATATGTTCATCTTTTGAAAATCCCTTAATTTGAGAGAAGAGGGAAGCTTAGCTTCCTCAGTTCCAAATTTGGGGTAAGATGAATAGAAGTGATAAACCTGATGTTTAATTAACCAGTAGCCTAAATATCTTAGTTTGCTATAATTCTAAGATAATATAAATTGCACTTTACTTGAAATATGATTAATAATCATTTTTATTTCTATTAATGATGCCAATAGACAATGTCCAGTTAAAACATGATTTATTTCCAATAATTTGTACTTCAAATTTTTCTTTAGCACCTTCTATTCTTCAGATAATTGTGGATTATTTCAATGAAATTCTTAAGCATATATATTCAAAGTATTATATAACATAAATAGAAAAAGAGTTAAATATCTTTCATCTTATCAGCACATGATTTGACTGTTACATTTGTAGATATTTATGTAATTAAAATTCTTGAGAATATAAACTCTTTGGGCTTTTGAATTTATAATTATGTTTTAAGTATTTTCCATACTGTTATATACTGTTGCAACTGTTTGTAGTGTAATTTAATGAATAATGTATCAACCAGTTGATATACCATTATTTACATGGTTATCTGCCAATATTTGGTATTGACTTATTTTTCAAATTTTTGCTATTACAACATAACATTCCAATGAATATTTTCATGTCATTTATTTTCCATAAGATCAGTTTCCAGGGCTTCCTGTCCTTTGTATAATCAAAAGGGTATAAAAATGATAATGGTTTTTTTTTGTTGTTGTTGTTGTTACACTAGTGTCGTTACACTAGTAACAGTTGTTGTTACTGTCCTAGAGAATTCATCTATTTGTTCACTGATTTTTCAGTTCACCCAACATTTATATAGGGTATGTGTCTACCAAAAATAGTCAATATAATAGATGCAATACAAAATTCAATGAGGAACAAAATAAATAGACTAGTGATAATAACACATGGTAATAATACAATACTGCAATAATGGAAGTATCTACCAAAGACTGTAGTTGTATGCCTAACCCAGCTTGGGATAATCAGAGAGAACTCAAAAGATGTAGCAGCTATAGTAGGTCCTAAGAATGAGAAGGGCATTTATAGGTAAAAAGGTGAAGGAAGTCTACACCTAAGGAAGGAATCACCTTGGTAATATTTTTCACTTTGATGAATGGAAAATAAAACCTGTCTCCTTACGTGACACATTTTGTTTTGTGCCTATTACACTGCTGTTGTTTTTTCATATATCACCCTTTAAAAATATTTGGTGAATGGGATAACTAATGAATAAATGGTTGAATTTCTAAGGACAGTAACTTAGTATTACGTCATTATCATCAGCTCCAACACCAATAAAATGCCATTACATAACACATGTGATCTTTACAAATTGCCCTTAGTTGACCTTACCAGCCTTATCTTCTAGATTTCTCTCTGTGGACCTAATGTTCCAGTCACATCAAACTCTTTACTGTTCCCTGAATATAGCTCTGCACCTTGTGAAAACACACTAATGGAATACCACGCGTTAGTAAAAAAAACAACAAAATATCACTCACTCTCTCTCTCTAATACAAAAAAGAGATAATATTGAAAGAGAAAAATAAATGAATTCACAGATTCATATTCTAATACCATTTATGTAAATTAAATACTATTTGGCGATTACTTTTTATCACAAGGAAGAGTTGCTAAGAAAGATTATCCCAAATAGACGTTAAGGCAGAAGGATGACAGCATGATCTTCATTGTCATGCTGTGTGGGTAAACCTGCCTAAGAATCTACTGACTGGAGAGACATAAGCCTTTCTTTGATTCACCATTGATTAGCAGCAGACATTTTACAACTCTTTAAAGTTGGATGTTAATTTGTAGGAAACTAACTAGATGTAAATGATTTTCTCCAGAAAAGAAGATAAAGCTAAAGGTTATACATTTTCCCCCTGTAAGATGAGACAGTTATGAATTTATTCAAAAATAATTTATTATATTCAAAAGTAATTTAATTTTATTCCAGTATTATTTATTTTTTTCATATCTATAGCTATATATCTTCTGGACTTCTTTTTGTGTTTCCTATACCCCTTCCCCAATTTTCTAAAATTCTAAAATATATTTCAGTATACCCTTATTGATGGAAATTTTTTTTCCTGGAGTTTTGAAAGCTACATTTTTATCTCCTTTTTTTCATCTCTGATTTGAGAGCTGGCCTGTTTTACTCGAGCTATTTTTTTCCAGTGACGATTTCTTTAGTTCTTAATTTTTTCCTTTAATTTCATATCTTAAGCAAATTATTTTAATTTGTGAAAAACTTTTGGCCAGTACTTTTCTGATGCCTAGTAATACACTTCATTTTTGTTGGGGAGAGAGGTCATATTTCAGTCTTTCCTTTTAACCTGAGTCTGATGGGCACAAGATAATCCATTTTTTATTTTTACTCACCTCTAAATGGAGATTGTTCTTTATGAGGGATTGATATAGAAGTTTAGTGGTAGAAAACAGGGAGATGTGACCATCTTAGAGATAGGTGCCCTACTCCAGGCTAACAAGAATTCTTTCTGGCTTGTGGTGAAGTCACTCATATCACAGATATTCTGTGCAATAATTTAGCTTTGATTTACCATCTATTGAGCAAGATCACCAAACTCAGAGCTTCCTGACTCTCATTTATCATCCTGTGTTTTACCACAGTATAAGCCTACGAAGATTAGTCCTACTTAGGATTAACCTGTGGACATGTCATAGCTGCAGGTTTCTCTTTGTTCCTCTGCCTCCTTTGTCAATATGCTGTGTCAACAAGGGCTCTACGACTGGCCTTCTCTTCTAAGAAAGGAATAAATGATTTTTCCATCTACTGCTCTCATATTTATTCGTTAAGCATTTGTTAAGCATTTATTATCACTATTATGGTTCAAAAAGGGCACCAGAACTTGCCAACACAGCCAGAACATGCTTTCGCCCACCTACCCTCTTGCCCATGTTTGTATTCATGGTGAACAATTTGGTGAGAATGCATTTCAGGCAGGGGTAACAACAAATTCAAAATCCATTGAGCTTGCTGTGTATAAGGACCAGCAAAAAGGCCAGTGGGACAGGGATGATGGAGGGTGTTCTGAACCAAGTGGAGATCTGCTGAGCCTGTTCTGAGTCCGCTCTCGGCTCCTTCCGTCAGCCAGGGCTGATTTTCACCATGCTCAGCAATGCCTCACTGTGCTTTATACTTGTGTCTGTTTCCTGCTTGACTTGTTTTAAGCTGTAGTCTCTGATCTAGTGCCCAGATTTTCCCCTAGAAGTAGCTAGGGGAAAATCAGCCTCCAGCTGATTCTGATCTAAACACAAGATTCTGATCTTCCACACCTCCTTGTCTTACATTTTTTTACTTTACATCTTTTGAAGAAATGAAAGATTTTTGATTTGTTGTTTGTTTTTGATTTTTTAGAAATGCAGTTTCATGTGGTCCTCAGTCAAATGAAAAAAATGTCTGGTTGATTCGCCCTGCCTCCAGATTTTCAAGCAGCAGTTTTCCTCGGAATTGACCACTTTTCTGAGTTTGATCATGTCAGTGTAGCAGAGATGATCAGATTTGGTGATGCCAACTCATGCTACAAATCTCACACAAGATATAAAAGCATAATGCTGATTTACTAAATTTCACTGGGAATTATGGCCATAAAGGGACAGACTGTTCACATCTCCCTAGTGTGTTTTTTTCCTTGAGAGCAAGCTATCATAGAAAGATAATTTATTAGAAGATAATTTGGTGAGCATGAATCGGAATAACATGAGTTAGTACAATGTTGGGAATGTTTAGCGGTATCAGGCCTAATGGCTTGATGCTTCCATCATTATAATAGGACCCCATCTATCAGAAAGACCCAATGGTCATATTAGCCTGAGGGTTCCAGCATGGTCAGAGCTGAAACAATCAGAGCCAACATTTGCATCCAATTTTCTTTTAGCCATACTTCTTCAGCTGAAAAAAATTAATTTGATACATATAGTAAATAGCATAATATTTTCTCATATTCTTTTCTTCCTTCTTCCAGGCATGTGGTAATACTGCACCTTCCCATCCTGTTGCATGTAGACACAAGCACGTAATTTGCTTTGGTCGATTAGTTTGGAAGTCATTGAGAGCCAGCATGTGGTTTGCAACATTCCCTTTACCCTGCCAGGGTGATAAGTGAGGACTTCATCATCCTGTTCCTCCAAGTGAGGTTGACTTGGAGGAGTCTCAACCGACCCCAAATCATAAGAATGTTGTAAAACTTTGTTATTTTAAGCCCCTAAGATTTGGGTATTGTTTGCTACAATAGTATTTTGGGTTTCTGGATCCAATTCCAGTGTGTGTGTGTGGTTCCCCTCACACCACCAACAAGCATTTCTCTGGACCCAGCTGAACATCCTACATTTTAACACAGTTCTGCCACTATCTACCTGGAGATAGTATCAGAATCCACAGGTTAAGGGCTCAGTCCCATAAGGCCCCCCACCTCCCCCAGTAAAGATGCCAGTCACCAGCCCAGGTTATCACCTATGCTTCTGACCAACCGGCTGTAGATTGGAGGTTCCCAAGACCCCCTCCTTAGTTTTGATTAATTTGCTAGAGTGGCTCACAGAAATAAGAGAAACATTTTACTTACGAGATTACTGGTTTACTAAAAAAGAATGTAACTCAGGAACATCCGGATGGAAGAAATGCACAGAGCAAAGTATAGGAAAAGGGCATGGAGCTTCCATGCCTTTTCCAGGTACGCTACTCTCTCCACATCTCCACATGTTCACCAACTGGGAAGCTCTCTGATCCCCCTCTTTTTGGTTTTTTATGGGAGGCTCCAATACATAGGTATAATTGATTAAATCATTGGCCATTGACAACTAAACTCAATCTTCAACACTTCTTTCCTCCTTGGAGGTCAGGGTGTGTGTGGCGGGGGTAGAGTGGGGGTGGGGTGGGCTTTAAGTCTCCATCTAATCACAGGGCTCTGGCAACTAGCTAGTCCAAAATCAGCTCATTCACATAACAAGAGACACATTTATCACTCTCCTCAAAGGAAATTCCAAGGGTTTTAAGAGCTCTGTGCCAAGAACAGTGGACAAAGACTGGATCTATACTTCTTATTATAAATCATAACGTCATACACGGTAGAATCAGGCTTATGCTGACAGATACTGGTACCTTGATATACAGAGTGCTAACAAACAACACTAACTATGTGGTATTGGCTCAATGGCTTATATGTTTGATAATGAGGACAGTTTTTACCATAGACTAGAAGAGTGAGGGTCTTTATTATGTAGTGGCTAAATACTTGGTAAAAGCAACAATTGCAGTAATGGAGGCATTCATACAAGCTTTAGACATACATAGCTAAGTGGAGAAAGAGAGAGAGGCAAGGGGAAGAGACAGCAAAGAAATATTCAAAGTGAGAACCGTGATTCTAAAGAAACTTAGGTGTGGTCATTGCTCATAGAGCTGACTGCAGTAAAATAGAGAAGCCAAAACTATGTTTTAGAAAATTGTGCTGTCAAAAGAATCAACAGCTTGGACTAAAGTAGACCATAACTGTTTGATATTTAAAAAGATCCTGGGGCTCCCAACTATCTATAGGCAAGAAGTCAGCTGAGAGAGTTGCTCAGGTTCCAAGAAGAACATCTTGCTGATGTCCAATTCAGATACAGCCAAGGAGAATAATATAATAAAAAAAGGGGAGGGGGGAGAAGAAAAAGAAAAATTATCCAGGGAGAAGATTGGACAAGTTAGCTGCCCTAAGGAGGAGAACCAGTGCTTATTCAAGAATCACTCCCCACCAACTTTGGGGGGAAATCCTCAATATGTCTTTTGGAAATTTTTCAGAATTGCTACAGACAAATCTCTATTTTCTGGGATCAGTGTTTGCTCTGTGACTCCAATTCTTCCTCTGTCAGAATGATTACTGCAGTAATCGGTCCTGGTTCCATTACTGCATATTGGATTTTGGAGGAGTTTATAGGCCTTCAACTCAAGAAGAGCGACATCCAGACCTAATACCAAGATACTGCACAAAGCCACTATATTCCTTAAATATCTTGGGCTGTGGAATTGATATCATGATTAGAAAGGACTTTTGTATTAATTCCTTTGAGTGGAGGGGGATATATTTTGTATGTGAGTAGGATAGAAAACTAAATGTTTTCTTACCAGAAGTGTGGACTATGGCAGTCTTTAGAGCTATTTATCAATCTTTTAGTTATTCCCCTTCTGACAAACCTACAATTACAATTGTCTAATTCTTTGATGAGAACCATGGCCATATGACCTGGCTTTGCTTAAGGAAATATAAGTAGCTATGATTTGTGTAACTTCCAGAAAAAGTCCTTAATAGTCAGTGCATGCTTTGTTATGTCCTTCTCTCCCTGGTGACTGGTGATGTTCCAGATGGTGGAAGCTCTGTCATCCTGAGTCTCTGTGTGACTGAGGTGAGATGAGCATGTAGCATGAGCAATAAGTAAAAGTATAATGTTTTAGCCACTAAAATTTTGGAAGTGTTTTTACGGTGGTGCAGTATAATTCATTCTGACTGATACAACCCAAAACTAGATCAATTAAAATAAATATTAGAGCCCATTTTCCTCATGATTGCATAAGTCCTAAACAAAATATTAGCAAAGGAAACTCAGTACTCTCAAAAAATGCACCATAAACAAGTTGGGTACATCCCAGGAATGCAATGATATTTTTAATAGAAAGTGTATACATTTAATTCACTGCATTAATAGATTATAGAAAAAAAATATGCTCACATCAGTAGATACATAAAAAATTCTTAATAAAATTCAAGACCAATTCAATAAGCTAAAATAAAAGGAAACTAACTTAACTTGATACAAGATAACCAAAATACCCCCTACAATATGTACAATCACAAATGGGTAAATGTTGGAATTGTTCCCTTTAGATTTAAGAACAAGACAGGGGTTGCCACTTTTACTACTTCTACTTAACACTATAGTAGAAGCCCAAAACTGGAATAAAATATGGAAAGTAAATTAAGGTGTAAATATTTGAAAGGAATAAATAATAGTCTTATTGGATTTGTTACTATTTTCATAGGAAATTTTAAAGTACCTAGAGACAATCAACAGAACTAGAGCAATATTGCTGGAAGTGAGATTAAACACACAAGTATCAATTCAGATCTAGTCACCAGAAAACAACAACTAGAAAGCATAACTTAACAAATAGAAAAGATACCACCATTTAAAATAGGAATAGCCCACAAACCAAGATGGCAGAGTAAAAGGACGTGCTCTCACTCCCTCTTGCGAGAACACCAGAATCACAACTAACTGCTGAACAATCGACAGGAAGACACTGGAACTCAGCAAAAAAGATAACCCAAAGACAAAGGAGAAGCCACAATGAGACTGTAGGAGGGGCGCAATCACAATAAAATCAAATCCCATAACTGCTGGGTGGGTGACTCACAAACTGGAGAACACATATACCACAGAAGTCCACCAACTGGAGTGAAGGTTCTGAGCTCCACATCAGGCTTCCCAACCTGGGGGTCTGGCAATGGGAGGAGAAATTCCTAGAGAATCAGACTTTGAAGGCTAGTGGGATTTGATTGCAGGACTCTGACAGGACTGGGGGAAACAGAGACTCCACTCTTGGAGGGCACACACAAAGTAGTGTGCACCTCGGGACCCAGGGGAAGGATCAGTGACCCCAAGAGACACTGAACCAGACCTACCTGCTAGTGTTGGAGGGTCTCCTGCAGAGGCCGGGGGTGGCTGTGGCTCACCGTGAGGACAAGGACACTGGCAGCAGTTCTGGGAAGTACTCCTTGGTGTGAGCCCTCCCAGAGTCCGCCATCAGCTCCACCAAAGAGCCAGGTAGGCTCCAGAGTTGGGATGCCTCAGGCCAAACAACCAACAGGGAGGGAACCCAGCCCCACCCATCAGCAGACAAGCAGATTAAAGTTTTACTGAGCTCTGTCCACCAGAGCAACACCCAGCTCTACCAACCACCAGTCCCTCCCATCAGGAAACTTGCTCAAGCCTCTTAGATAGCCTCATCCACCAGAGGGAAGACAGCAGAAGCAAGAAGAACTCCAATCCTGCAGGCTATGGAACAAAAGCCACATTCACAGAAAGATAGACAAGATGAAAAGGCAGAGGGCTATATACCAGATGAAGGAACAAGATAAAACCCCAGAAAAACAACTAAATGAAGTGAAGATAGGCAACCTTCCAGAAAAAGGATTCAGAATAATGACAGTGAAGATGATCCAGGACCTCGGAAAAAGAATGGAGGCAAAGATCAAGAAGATGCAAGAAGTGTTTAACAAAGACCTAAAAGAATTAAAGAACAAACAAACACAGATGAACAATACAGTAACTGAAATGGAAAATACACTAGAAGGAATCAATAGTGGAGTAACTGAGGCAGAAGAACGGATAAGTGACCTGGAAGACAGAATGGTGGAATTCACCTGCTGCAGAACAGAATAAAGAAAAAAGAATGAAAAGAAAGAAGACAGCCTAAGAGACCTCTGGGACAACATTAAACACAACAACATTCTCATTATAGGGGTCCCAGAAGGAGAAGAGAGAGAGAAAGGATCTGAGAAAATACTTGAAGATGTTATAGTCAAAAACTTCCATAACATGGGAGAGGAAATAGCCACCCAGGTCCAGGAAGCGCAGCGAGTCCCATACAGGATAAACCCAAGGAGAAACATGCCAAGACACATAGTAATCAAATTGGAAAAATTAAAGACAAAGAAAAATTATTGAAAGCAGCAAGGGAAAAACAACAAATAACATACAAGGGAACTCCCATAACAGCTGATTTCTCAGCAGAAACTCCACAAGCCAGAAGGGAGTGGCATGATACACTTAAAGTGATGAAAGGGAAGAACCTACAACCAAGATTACTCTACCCGGCAAGGATCTCATTCAGATTCGATGGAGAAATCAAAAGCTTTACAGACAAGCAAAAGCTAAGAGAATTCAGCACCACCAAACCAGCTCTACAACAAATGCTAAAGGAACTTCTCTAAGTGGGAAACCCAAGAGAAGAAAGGACCTACAAAAACAAACCCAAAACAATTAAGAAAATGGTCAAAGGAGCATACATATCGATAATTACCTTAAACATGAAAGGATTAAAAGCTCCAACCAAAAGACACAGGCTTGCTGAATGGATACAAGAACAAGACCCATATATATGCTGCATATATATGCAGTCTACAAGAGACCCACTTCAGACCTAGGGACACATACAGACTGAAAGTGAGGGGATGGAAAAAGATATTCCATGCAAATGGGAATCAAAAGAAATCTGGAGTAGCAATACTCATATCAGATAAAAGAGACTTTAAAATAAAGAATGCTACGAGAGACAAGGAAGGACACTATGTAATGATCAAGGGATCAATCCAAGAAGAAGATATAACAATTATAAATATATATGCACCCAACATAGGAGCACCTCAATACATAAGGCAACTGCTACCCGCTATAAAAGAGGAAATCGACAGTAACACAATAACAGTGGGGGACTTTAACACCTCACTTACACCAATGGACAGATCATCCAAAATGAAAATAAATAAGGAAACACAAGCTTTAAATGACACAATAGACCATATAGATTTAATTGATATTTATAGGACATTCCATCCCCAAACAGCAGATTACACTTTCTTCTCAAGTGCACACAGAACATTCTCCAGGATAGATCACATCTGGGTCACAAATCAAGCCTCAGTAAATTTAAGAAAATTGAAATCATATCAAACATCTTTTCTGACCACAACACTGTGAGATTAGAAATGAAATACAGGGACAAAAATGTAAAAACCACAAATACATGCAGGCTAAACAATACGTTACTAAATAACTAAGAGATCACTGAAGCAATCAAAAAATACCTAGAGACAAATGACAATGAAAACATGATGATCCAAAACCTATGGGATGCAGGAAAAGCAGTTCTAAGAGGGAAGTTTATAGCTATACAAGCATACCTCAAGAAACAAGAAAAATCTCAAATAAACAATCTAAACTTACACCTAAAGAACTAGAGAAAGAAGAACAAACAAAACCCAAAGTTAGCAGAAGGAAAGAAATCATAAAGATCAGAGCAGAAATAAATGAAATAGAAAAAAAGAAAACAATAGCAAAGAACAATAAAACTAAAATCTGGTTCTTTGAGAAGCTAAACAAAATTGATAAACCATTAGCCACACTCATCAAGAAAAAGAGGGAGAAGACTCAAATCAATAAAATTAGAAACGAAAAGGGGGAAGTTACAACAGACACCGCAGAAATACAAATCTTCCTAAGAGACTACTACAAGCAACTCTATGCCAATAAAATGGACAACCTGGAAAAAATGGACAAATTATTAGAAAGGTATAACCTTCCAAGACTGAACAAGACTGAAATTATGAACAGACCAATCACAAGTAATGACATTGAAACTGTGATTAAAAATCTTCCAACAAACAAAAGTCCAGGACCAGACGGCTCCACAGGTGAATTCTATCAAAAATTTAGAGAAGAGTGAACACTCATCCTTCTCAAACTCTTGCAAAATATACCAGAGGGAGGAACACCCCCAAACTCATTCTACAAAGCCATCATCGACCTGATACCAAAATCAGACTAAGATGTTACAAAAAAAGGAAACTACAGGCCAATATCACTGATGAACATAGATGCAAAAATCCTCAACAAAATACTAGCAAACAGAATCCAGCAGAAGATTAAAAGGATCGTACACCATGATCAAGTGGGCTTTATCCCAGGAATGCAAGAATTCTACAATATATGCAAATCAATCAATGTGATACACCATATTAACAAATTGAAGGATAAAAACCATATGATCATATCATTAGATGCAGAAAAAGCTTTTGACAAAATTCAACACCGATTTATGTTAAAAACTCTCCAGAAAGTGGGCCTAGAGGGAACCTACTTCAACATAATAAAGGCCATATACAACAAACCCACAGCAAGCATCATTCTCAATGGTGAAAAACTGAAAGCATTTCCTCTAAGATCAGGAACAAGACAATGAATCCACTCACATCACTATTATTCAACATAGTTCTGGAAGTCCTAGCAATGGCAATCAGAGAAGAAAAAGAAGTAAAAGGAATACAGATTGGAAAAGAAGAAGTAAAACTGTCACTGTTTGCAGATGACATGATACTATATACATAGAGAATCCTAAAGATGCTACCAGAAAATTACTAGAGCTAATCAATGAATTTGGTAAAGTTGCAGGATACAAAATTAATGCACAGAAATCTCTTGCATTCCTATACACTAATGATGAAAAATCTGAAAGAGAAATTATGGAAACACTCCCATTTACCATTGCAACCAAAAGAATAAAATACCTAGGAATAAACCTACCTAGGGAGACAAAAGACCTGTATGCAGAAAACTATAAGACACTGATGAAAGAAATTAAAGATGATACCAACAGATGGAGAGATACGCCATGTTCTTGGATTGGAAGAATCAATATTGGAAAATGACTATATTACCCAAAGCAATATAGGTTCAATGCAATCCCTACAGGTTCAATGCAATCCCTATCAAATTATCAATGGCACTTTTTACAGAACTAGAAAAAAATATCTTAAAATTTGTATGGAGACCCAAAAGACCCTGAATAGCCAAAGCAGTCTTGAGGGAAAAAAATGGTGCTGGAGGAATCAGACTCCCTGACTTCAGAGTATACTACAAAGCTACAGTAATCAAGACAATATGGTACTGGCACAAAAACAGAAACATAGATCAATGGAACAAGACAGAAAGCCCAGAGATAAACCCACGCACCTATGGTCAACTAATCTATGACAAAGGAGGCAAGCATATACAATGGAGAAAAGAAAGTCTCTTCAATGAGTGGTACTGGGAAAACTGGACAGCTACATGTAAAAGAATGAAATTAGAACACTCCCTAACACCATACACAAAAATAAACTCAAAATGGATTAGAGACCTAAATGTAAGTCCGGACACTATAAAACTCTTAGAGGAAAACATAGGAAGAACACTCTTTGACATAAATCACAGCAAGAGATTTTTTGATCCACCTCCTAGAGTAATAGAAATAAAAACAAAAATAAACGAGTGGGACCTAATGAAACTTCAAAGCTTTTGCACAGCAAAGGAAACCATAAACAAGACGAAAAGACAACCCTCAGAATGGGAGAAAATATTTGCAAACAAATCAACGGACAAAGGGTTAATCTCCATAATATATAAACAGCTCATGCAGCTCAACATTAAAAAAACAAACAACCCAATCCAAAAATGGGCAGGAGACCTGAATAGACATTGCTCCAAAGAAGACATACTGATGGCCACGAAGCACATGAAAAGCTGCTCAACATCACTAATTATTAGAGAAATGAAAATTAAAACTACAATGAGGTATCATTTCACACCAGTTAGAATCGGCATCATCAGAAAATCTACAAACAACAAATGCTGGAGAGGGTGTGGAGAAAAGGGAACCCTCTTGCACAGCTGGTGGGAATGTAAATTGATACAGCCACTTTGGAGAACAGTATGGAGGGTCCTTAAAAAACTAAAAATAGAATTATCATATGATCCAGCAATCCCACTACTGGGCATATACCCAGAGAAAACCATAAATTCAAAAGGACACATGCACCTCACTGTTCACTGAAGCACTATTTACAATAGCCAGGTCATGGAAACAACCTAAATGCCCATCGACAGATGAGTGGATAAAGAAGATGTGGTACATATATACAATGGAATAATGCTCATCCACGAAAAGGAACAAAATTGGGTCATTTGTTGAGACGTGGATGGATCTAGAGACTCTCATACAGAGTGAAGTAAGTCAAAAAGAGAAAAACAAATATAATTTAACACATATATGTGGAACCTAGAAAAATGGTACAGATGAACCGGTTTGCAGGGCAGAAATAGAGACACAGTTGTAGAGAACAAACGTATGGACACCAAGTGGGGAAAGCGGCGGGGGGGTTGTTGTTGTTGGTGTGATGAATTGGGCTGTTGGGATTGACATGTATACACTGATGTGTATAAAATTGATGACTAATAAGAACCTGCTGTATAAAAAAACCCAAAAACCAATAAAACAAAATAAAATAAAATAGCAATAAAAACTATAAACTGTCTGCAAATAAATCCAACAAATGATGTTCAAGTTGTGAATGTTAAAATTATAAAACTTTCTGAAGAACACTGAAAATATTTAAATGGAAGGAAAGATAGTATATGACAGATTTTTCCAATGAACATGTCCCTTCTGAATACTTTATTCTGCATGACACAGGATTTAGGAAATAATCCTCAATTTATGCTATAACTTTTTGACAGAATTTGCATGTGATGTCATTGTTTTCATAGTCTTTGAGGGCTTGTTGTGACTTTCATCACTAATATTTATGCTATTAGGATTCAATAAACACGTCAATCATTGCATAAACAGCATCTATCTATCTACCTACCTACCTACTTACCTACCTAACCTATCTATTGTGTTTGGAAGAAGCAAGTATAACGTTTTGTCTTCTGTGTCCCTGAAATGTGTGAAATTAAACTGTATATTTTGCTAAACTCAGACTATACCCATATAGTTAGATTCTTTTTGCAACATTGTCTAATTTTCATTTTTTCTTTGTCACCTCTTGATCTATGATGGATGGTTGGGTGTTGCTTTCTTAAATCCCAATTCACAACAGAAAGTACTGCTTCGCTACACTGCCAAATGCTTCAATGTCTCAATGTCATTATAAATATTTCATAACTTCCTATGTGGACACAGACTCTTACTCCTTGTCTTATTTTAGTAACCTCCAAAATATCTGCATGGTTCTCTCTGGGGCAATTTTTCTCCCATTTTCAATTTTCTTCCCTACTGTTTACCTATATATTACGAGATTTTTCCCCCCAGAAAATTGCTTCTGTGTAGAAGAACTTGCTATCTTGGATAAAATGGTCAGAGAGTACAAACTGCCACCTCGTCCTTTCAAGAGGAGATCTAATTACCCAGCTGGCGCTACAGAATACAAACATTTTCACTCTGGACAGTGTTTATCTGTTTTTCTGCAAGTATATCACTTTGGAAAGCTACTTGCTCAGCTAATCTGTAACTGTCATGGAAATGTAATTTTTTTCCCTCTTCCAAACAAACAACAGGCACCTGGTAAGACTGCCTTATGCACCCATGCATTCAAGTCTAACTGTTTCCATGGAAACCTAGAAAACCCCTTGTGCAAAGTTCCCAGCATCTTGTCACATTTCCCTTTTCTCTATGCTGCTCTATCTCTCCATTCTTTCAGTGCACTTGCATGAAATTACAGTGCTTTGCAACAGCTCTGTAATAGACTTCTTTTCCATTCTTGCCCTTGTCAGTGATTCATTCTTGCCATGTTAGAGGGCAGAAACTGGGTCTTATTCATATGTGTAGCCTCCTCAGTACTTTGCCCAGTGCCTTAGACTTAATGGGCACTCAAAGCATATTTGTTGAATTGCATTGGAGTAAGGGCTTATTGTCTTAGTGAGTTTTACTTTTGTGATGTCTAAAACACGCTCATTAAGCACTTCTTCAACAGAATAACTGGAAAGATAAAAAGAGCCTGCTGACTGAATACACAGTTTAAACCACCAATTTATATACTTCCAAACTAAACATGAATTTTCAGCCCTTTCTCATATCTTGAAATTTTTAAAGTCTATAAAATTTAGAAATGAAGGAGAGTGAATTAATATCTATTGAGCAAATACTAAATATTAAGCATTGCAATTTTTATTTCCCTGTGAATTCAGTATCATCATCTATAGGATCTGAGTATTAAAACCTTAGGAGATACAGTACATGCAATTTGAGTTATAATTAACTTACTTAACCTTATGATCTCCTTAAACATCTATGTTGGCACAGAATTTCTGATCAAGCATTTGTAAATGGCTGGGGTTGAGAATCTTAGGGGAAAAATGTGGTGAGTATATAAATTTATTTTATGAAAAGATGAAACAGGCTAAAAGATATTCTTAACAACTTTCTGGAAAAATTACTAATGGCAGAAGCTATAACATGATAACATTCAGGAGAGACTACCTTAAATTTGAGGTACACCAACGTATACGAATAATAAATACTCTACTATGAAATGTTAAACAACATATAAGAAGGCATATAATATTGGCAAAGAATGATTAGGATCAGAACATTCTAAATCACTATATTTATGACAGAAGACACAAAGTAATTATTCCGATATTAAAAAGGGGAGCCTAATTTGAAATACTGCAACCCCTCTGTGTTAGTGATGACCATGTTGGGAGTTACACCTGTAACAGAGGAGCCCTAGTGGAGGGTAAATGCTTACTTTCCACTCAGGGGCAACAAGGCAGCCTCCCTTATGAAATGTCAGCAGAGACCACATGTAGAGGCTGTACTTTCATCCCATCCATGGCAAGGAAGTACCCTTCTCCTTCTCTAAGGAAGGGTATCAGAGGAGACCTATTGGACAGTCAAGACCTTCTTCATTGCTCAGCAATAACAAGGGCACTGCTATGGTGATAGTGGAGGTCAGGTGAGGAAGAGTAATGAAGCATCCCCTCCTAGGCAGATTGGTAGCAGTGGGAGCCTAGGGTGGAGCCTGAATTCCCACCCTCACCCAGCAATAACAAGAAGTCCCTCTACCTCAGGCGTCAACAGAAGCTGAGGGGAAAAACTGGACTTCCATCCACACCTGACAGGAATAAGGTGCTGTGGCGCCCCCTTCAACCACAGCAGCAGTGTCAGAGGAAGCACGTTAAAACAGAAAGTGTCAATAAAATACAGTCTTATAACATAGAATACAAAATGTCCAGGTAGCAATTGAAAATCATTTGTTATATCAAGAACCAAATGATCTCAAACTGAATGAGAAAAGACACTGAGATGACAGAGATGTTAGATGTCAGATGTTAATAAGGATTTTAAAGCAGCCATCATAAAAGTGTTTCAACAAGCAACTATAAACATGTTTGAAACAAATTTTTAAGAAAAGAATGTCTCAGCAAAGAAATAGAAGATATAAAGGAACATTAAATGGAAATGTTACAAATAAAAACACCTAAGATTAAAAACTGATCATACCAAATGTTGGCTAAAAAGAGAATTTGTTGGCCAAATATGGAAATAAGAGAACCCAGAACTCTCACACACTGCTTTTGGAATATAAGCTGGCACAACCACTTTGGACAAATTAAATAAAAATATACATCCATACAGAAAGATTTGAAAATGAATGTTCTTAGCAGCTTTATTTGAACCAGATAATACTGGAAACAACACACATATTCATCAACACATGAATGCATAAACAAACTATATGTCCATCCATTCAGTGGAATATACCCAGCAATAAAAATGAACTACTGATATACATGACATGATGGATGAATGTTAAGATAATTATGAAGAGTGAAAGAAGCTTGACAAAAATAAACTGTTCCGGTTTATATAAAATCTAGAAAATGCAATTTAATAGACAAGGACAGAAAACAGATCAGTGGCTGCCAGAGCGGGGCAGCAGTGGGGGAGGGACAGGAGGTATGGGAGGAAGGGATTAAAAAGTGCCATGAGGACAGGCTCTAGGCGCTCGTGTTAGTTCTCCTCAGGCCCTTTGTGCAGACCCCTGGGAAGGGTGAGGGGGTTGTTTGCCTGATGGACTAAATACAGGTGCCAGGCAGGGCCCTGCGGAAGTCCCTGCACCAATGGTTTGGCCACGTGGTTGCCCTGTGCCTTGGTGGCCGAGGGCCTCTTCCTGGGTCACTCCTGGAGCAGGAGCCAGACTAGGGCAGACACCGGGCTCCCGTGCGGCCCTCTTGGAGCCTGTGTGAACCGCTGGCCGGCGGGATGTGGGATGTGGTGACTATGCAGGACTGCCCTGGCCTGTGAGGTCTGCCAATACGTGGAGAAACATAGCTCTGGAATAAAAGGAGGCTTCGCACTAAAAAAAACTGCATCAGCTTTCATGAAGTATTTACCATCCACATCATCATATCTTAAAAACTTCAAAGACCCCAATTCAGGATATCATTTCAGCACTTCTGGTCTCCAACTGAAACCTTTTCCAATTAAATATGGATACTAGGCCCGTGGGAATTTTTGGCCAGGAAGATTAGCTACAAGGTATTTAAAACTTCCATGTCTCATACTAACATCTGCTGCTGGGAGTGGCCATACAGCCCCAAAGACTTTTGATCAGTGGAAATATATGATCTGTGACCTTAGTGACTATAAATGGATTGAACCTGATATTGTGTAGAAGATTGATGGTTATATTGCTAGAGAAAATCAGAAAAGCTCTTCCTAATAGAGGACCTTGCAAAGCTGGCATCCAGCTTTGACAAGATTGTTGAAAGTCTAGATTCTTGAAGGACTTTATCACCACAGTTTCACCTGGAAAAATGGCATTTAGAGCAACAGATCATGGATTTGAAAATGACAAGCATTGTAAAAAGGGTCTGTTTGGTGAGCTCATTCTCTAACAACAGCAAATTCAAGAACATGAAGAGGAAGTGTGCAGAGCCTCTGGCCAATATAGCATGAGCTATGCTCGGCAGAAGCGCAAGGTGCCAGACGAAGAGAAAATTGATCAAATTCAGGAAGAACTTTAAGAAGTACAGAGAATCTTGGAACGATTAGAAAAGGAGAGCAAACAACCGAGAAAATTAGTATTTCAGAAAGATGACAAAGGTACCCATCATAGAAAGCTTAAGAAATCTTTGACTGACATTGTATTCTAAAGTTCTTGATGTTCTGTCTGATTATGATGGCAGTTACAATATACAAGATCTTCTGCCAAGGACTGTCGTGGTTGGCCTTAGGTGTCTGGGTCAGGAGGACTGATAGAGCCCAGGAATTCTGGCTTTTTTGAGTGCTCTATGCCCACTGGGTGCCACACTAACTTTGCCATCAACATGGTACCTCCCTGAAATGTGGTGGTGGGGGGACCAGGTTGCCTAAGGAGGGGTATACTGGCCCAGGTCAGAAACACAGCATGTTAAAACTCCCAGGCTGGTCAGTAGTGGGATTGCCGCTGTAAATGACCCCACTTCACTCCAGTCTGAATTTAATAAAAGTGGCATGAGGAAACTTTTGGGGGTGATGGATATATTCACTGTCAAGACATTAAGCTGTAAACTTTAAATATGTGCAGTTTCTTATATGTCAATTATACCTTAATAAAGGCAGTTAAAATTGTTATTTATATGGCTATTAAAAGTCCTAATTTTTCAACTTAATTGACTAATTTCCAGTGACATGAATTTTTATGTTCTTCATATAGCCTTATTAAAAGATGTCTGAAGGGACCTTAATTTGGAATTATTTCATTATTTAAAGACTTCTAGCCAATCAAAGAAAGCTGATTTCTTTTTATTTCAGAGGTTATCTTTCATTTCCATTCTAAGCCTCCATTTATAACACTTTACCAAAATCAAAAGTTCCTAAAAGAAATATAATCTTTGATGTTGAACTTCCACATTTATGGATATTGACAACTATTGTGGCCGTAATGCAGACACATTAAAAAAGGCTTGAGTTTGGGGAGGAAATTTTTTTTTTTAAATTAGAGGACGCCATCCATATTGGTATAAACAACAAAAACAAACGTAGATTTTACTTATGAATGGAAGGACAAAATACTAATGACTTCTCACTCCGGTTTCCAAATGTCCACAGTATCAGAATGTCATCTGCCACCTGACAGAAATCTCCAGTTGGTCAGACTGTAGGGTCAAAGACCACATTACTTTTGTCAACAATGGAAACGAATAATCAAAGTTAACAACCAGAAACAAACTATACCAAGACATTTACTTAGCACAGTAGATCTGAAGTATTGAGTCACTGCACATGAGACTTACCAGAGAAGCCAAGAGAAACTGGGCCCCTTAAGGGGCACAATTTAGATCTTAGGGTACACAATGTTACTGGCTACAATGTTAGAAATCAGGTCAATAACGCTTCACTAGAAACCCCAGAAATAAACTGTCAAAGGACAGCTCACAGATATTGAGTTAGTTATATGCATGCTAATAATTTACTTACATATATGGAAGAGAATGTTAGGCTGTTGTCAATCAACAAAGGCAAAAGCAGATACATAAGGAAAAGAAGAAAGAGGGGAAGGAAAGTCTGGGAAGAGTGAGTTCTGTTTTCATATATTGGCAGCTAGCAAAGAGGGCAGATGCGTAAGGATGCACTTGAGCAGTCTGATGGGGGTCATCAAAGGAAGCCACTTGAGTTCTTTGTGGATTCTTTAGGAAGGCTTGAGAGTTTAGCTGGGGCACAGAGAAGATGAGTGGAGATACAGTTGGGGTTCAAGATGAGAGCCATTATTTTTCCTACTAAGTTCTACTTAATCAATGAATATAGGACAGAGCTGTCACCTGAAGATTGTGTTATGAGGTGAGTTCCATGAGTGGAATGCAGGAAGAAATATGATTAAAAAAATGAATCTTATAAAGTTGAAAAGCAGGCTCACTATAGAAATACGGTAGGATTGAAGAAAATAATTTCTCTACCAAATCAAGAAAAGCTTTTTTTTTTAATCCAAGTAAAAGTTTGTTTTCTTTATCCTGAATTATACTGTGAAATCTGTATTTTCCCTAGGTAGGTTGATTTCAGTTGTTATTTTAAAAAATCCCAAATATATATTATGCAAATTTCACTATTCATAATATTTTAAATCCCAAATATATAAATAATGAAAATTTCACTATTCATAATGTTTTCATTCTTGTGGTAAGAATTTCCTCTTGGCTTCATCCCCTTCAACTCCTGCAGACTTCTTTATCTAGTCATTATTCTGAAATCCTACTTTTTTGTAGCAGTCTACAGTCATCCAGAATCAACTTTCCTCCACCCCCTCTTTATACTGACTCTTTTAATACATTCTGTAGTATCATGACTTGCCCTTTTTTCTTTTTTTTAAACATCTTTGTTAGAGTATAATTGCTTTACAATGGTGTGTTAGTTTCTGCTTTATAATAAAGTGAATCAGTTATACATATACATATGTCCCCATATCTCTTCCTTCTTGCATCTCCCTCCCTCCCACCCTCCCTATCCCACCCCTCTAGGTAGTCACAAAGCACCGAGCTGATCTCCCTATGCTATGCGGCTGCTTCCCACTAGCTATTTTAAGTTTGGTAGTGTATATATGTCCATGCCACTCTCTCACTTTGTCCCAGCTTACCCTTCCCCCTCCCTGTATCCTCAAGTCCATTCTTTAGTAGGTCTGCGTCTTTATTCCTCTCTTGCCCCAGGTTCTTTATGACTTTGTTTTCTTTTTTAGATTCCATATATGTTAGCATACAGTATTTGTTTTTCTCTTTCTGACTTACTTCACTCTGTATGACAGACTCTAGGTCCATCCACCTCACTACAAATAACTCAATTTCATTTCTTTTTATGGCTGAGTAATATTCCATTGTATATATATGCCACATCTTCTTTATCCATTCATCTGTTGATGGACACTTAGGTTGCTTCCATGCCCTGACTATTGTAAATAGAGCTGCAATGAACATTTTGGTACATGCCTCTTTCTGAATTATGGTTTTCTCAGGGTATATGTCCAGTAGTGGGATTGCTGGGTCATATGGTAGTTCTATTTTTAGTTTTTTTTTGCGGTACGCGGGTCTCTCACTGTTGTGGCCTCTCCCATTGCGGAGCACAGGCTCTGGACGCACAGGCTCAGCGGCCATGGCTCACGGGCCCAGCCGCTCCGCGGCATGTGGGATCTTCCCAGACCAGGGCACGAACCCAGGTCCCCTGCATCGGCAGGTGGACTCTCAATCACTGCGCCACCAAGGAAGCCCGATCATATGTTTTTTTTCCTTCGATTTGTTAATGCGGTGTATTACATTGATTGATTTGCATATATTGAAGAATTCTTGCATTCCTGGGATAAAACCCACTTGATCATGGTGTACGATCCTTTTAATCTTCTGCTGGATTCTGTTTGCTAGTATTTTGTTGAGGATTTTTGCATCTATGTTCATCAGTGATATTGGCCTGTAGTTTTCTTTCTCTGTGACATCTTTGCCTGGTTTCGGTATCAGGGTGATGGTGGCCTCATAGAATGAGTTTGGGAGTGTTCCTCCCTCTACTATATTTTAGAAGAGTTTGAGGATAGGTGTTAGCTCTTCTCTAAATGTTTGATAGAATTCACCTGTGAAGCCATCTGGTCCTGGGCTTTTGTTTGTTGGAAGACTTTTAATCACAGTTTCAATTTCAGAGCTTGTGATTGGTCTGTTCATATTTTCTATTTCTTCCTGGTTCAGTCTCGGAAGGTTGTGCATTTCTAAGAATTCATCCATTTCTTCCAGGTTGTCCATTTTATTGGCATAGAATTGCTTGTAGTAATCTCTCATGATCCTTTGTATTTCTGCAGTGTCAGTTGTTACTTCTCCTTTTTCATTCTAATTCTATTGATTTGAGTCTTCTCCCTTTTTTCTTGATGAGTTTGCCTAATGGTTTATCAATTTTGTTTATCTTCTCAAAGAACCAGCTTTTAGTTTTATTGATCTTTGCTGTTGTTTCCTTCATTTCTTTTTCATTTATTTCTGATCTGATCTTTAAAATTTCTTTCCTTCTGCTAACTTTGGGGTTTTTTTGTTCTTCTTTCTCTAATTGCTTTAGGTGTAAGGTTAGGTTGTTTATTTGAGATGTTTCTTGTTTCTTAAGGTAGGATTGTATTGCTATAAACTTCCCTCTTAGAACTGGTTTTGCTGCATCCCATAGGTTTTGGGTCATTGTGTTTTCATTGTCATTTGTTTCTAGGTATTTTTTGATTTCTTCTTTGATTTCTTCAGTGATCTCTGGTTATTAAGTAGTGTATTGTTTAGCCTCCATGTGTTTGTAATTTTTACAGATTTTTTTCCTGTAATTGATATCTAGTCTCATAGCGTTGTGGTCAGAAAAGACATTTGATATGATTTCAATTTTCTTAAATTTACCAAGGCTTGATTTGTGACACAAGATATGATCTATCCTAGAGTATGTTCCATGAGCACTTGAGAAGAAAGTGTATTCTGTTGTTTTTGGATGGAATATCCCATAAATATCAATTAAATCCATCTTGTTTAATGTATCATTTAAAGCTTGTGTTTCCTTATTTATTTTCATTTTGGATGAGCTGCATAACTTGTCCTTTTGTTTTTTTTTTCCTTTTTAAAGTAAATTGTATTTAACAAGTATTATAAGTAATTGGTAAGTAATTAAAATTCACACAGGACTAAAATGTATGCAATATATGTAAGTCTCCTTCCCGGCTTTGTTCTTCAGTTCTACGTGCTGTTAGTTTCTTATCCTCCCCCAAAGAGCTGGGAACATATATGTACCTGGACGTGTGTCTGTGTGTGTGTGTGTGTGTGTGTGTGTGTGTGTGTGTGTGTGAGTCAGAGAGAGAATACAAATATTCTCTTTATAACACAAATTATAGCATGCTATATATAACGTTTGGCATCTTGATTTTTCATTTAAAAATATATGAAAACCCTCAGCATGGTGAGTAGAATACAAAATTCAATCCAGTAAGATTCAGGATTGCCTTAATAGTGGGGTTAATAAAAAGCCTTCAGGGAGTCTTCAAGGGCTTAATCTTTCTTGGTCTCAGTTGAAATTGCCCTTGCCCTGGTGGCCATTTTCTGTTTCCACTTAAATATCCAATTTAAACCCTTGCCACTGTTGCTGGTTAAAGTATTCAGTAAAGTGGCAGGAATTCTGGCAATCTCTTTGGCTCCTGTTTTGCCAAACTGGTCAGTGAGGTTTGGCCAAGCAAAGTTAGGTGCCATAGGTACCTGCCTTCTGCTTCCCAAATTGGAGTTGCCAGTCATTTTTCTACCAGTCCTTACTCTCTTCTCACATCTCTCTTCCCAAGATAAAGACTTTAGTCCACCCACATGTGGGCTGGCTGGAAGCCAATAGGTAATAGCCAATCAAGTTACAACCAAATTAGGTTTTCCCAGGTCTGTTTATTATTGTTGTTATTCCTAGTTTATCAAGGTTATTATTTCGTATCAGTAAATATAGACATACCTCATTCTTTTTAATGGCCCATAAAAATGTTTCATTGTGTAGATACAGCATGGGCAGACAGCCAGGTAAATTTGTTTTGCTTTCCAAATGACATTTCTGGGGCTGATCAATAATGTAGATGCTGTTTAATGGTACCAAACTTCTCCAGGGCAGGTCTAGGCTTTTATTATGCCATGTGTACTGTTGCTGGAAATTTACGGGTAAGTTTCTCCAGTGTTTAATTTAAAGCATCTATGGTCTGCATTTTGTCAATAGTCACAATTATTTTCCCATTCTATCTAGACTGGTTTTTCTCTAGGTCCGTTGTATAGCTGCCATCTTCAGCCATCTTTGGCTGAATCCAATGAGTGAATTGAATTCATTCTTTCCTGCACCCCATTTCTCTGCCTCTTCTGGTTTGGTAAATGCATCCTCCAATATCTTTCTAAGGAAAGATTGATGGGAAGATCATTTTATAAATACCTAAGTGTTTTAAAATATCTTTATTCTGTCCTCACACTTGATTAGTCGTTTGATTAGGTATAGAAATCTAGATTGAAAGTAGCTTTCTCTCAGAATGTTAAGATATGTTTAAGATATGTACCTACTATTTGTTGGCATGTTTATTTTGTATTTTTATATTTTTTATTATCCTTTGAATTCCATTTTTATTTTTACTAAAGCACTATCTGTGCATAATCAAATATACAGTTTTAGGAGTCTCATAACAAAAAAAGAGCATTCCCCTACTCCATTCCTGCCCCACCTACCCAGATCCTCTTCTCCACAGTTAACTACTTTCAATTCTTTTAGTTGTTTCTTTGTGTATTTATAAAAACATTCCCTACTGGAGTGGGGGTGGGGGGTCTCAGGCTTCTTTTGTGTACATGAGGACTAGGGAAAGCAGTCCATTTAAGACTGCTACAATCACTGGAACCCTGTCAGGACTTGCCAAGATAGTGAACATCAGTGACTCCTAATTAGAAAACCAGCTTCTACGTAGATATTAGTTGGTGGAGAAATAGAAGAGGCAAAGTAACACAAATATGCCTACACTGATTTATTTAAACACCCAAGGAACTGAGCTAGGGAAACGACAGACTGGAGCATGCTAGAAATAATCACTTTTGCATGCTTGCAGTTCCATCTTTACTAAAAACAACAGCAGCAAAAACAAAAAGCTCTCCTTTTTTCCATTAGACCTTATATTGACTCCCCTTTAATTTTCACTAGTACCTGAATGGCCTCATGATCCTATCCATGTTCATGACTAAATTAGGTTCATTAATTCCCCTTCTTGTACTATCATATCAATTTCATTTGATTTTTCTTTCTTTCTTTTTTTTTTTTTTTGGTGTGCTAACTGGTTTTCTTCCAAGCTTGTGTAAGCCAAATTATACTTCAACAATCCAAATTATACAGAGAACCACATATTTATCTTCTGTGATGTCCTATAGACACCAAGTAGGTTTTAAATTGTCCTATATACTTTTTCACTGCCTTTGCTTTGTGTATATGGGCAAATCTTTCCCTTTTCCTTTGTTTTATGGTCATTTTTACCAACTTACCAATTATATTCAACATTTATACCAATATATTCCTATTTTTCAGGTTTAGATATTATCTCTTAATATCCTAATATGAAAAATGAGAATTTAGAAGCCTGTTTCCTGTCTTCAAAATATAGTTAACAGACCCCTCAGTTAAATCAATATTTGCTATTTATATTTGAGTAAAAAATAGCTTTCAGTTTCTCTGGTCAGTTGCCAGTCTTAGATCTTTTTTATTTTTCCTTTCCATCTTCCACAAGGACACAGAGTTCATGCAGGGCAGCAGAACTTCAACTAGTGATGTAGAATAGCCCTTTGTTATAGTGATTAGTTCTTATAGAATTACAAGAGCAGGTGAAGGTGTCTCTGGAAGGCTGTTGCCTCTGCATCTCTGGTGGTGCTGAAGTCCTGTAGGTCAGAAGGGCTAGCAATTGGGAAGAAAAGCTGAATGAGAAGCAGAAGACAGCAAGGGCAAACTAGGACCCATGAGGGAAAAGTGTAACCTGACTAATCACCTCCAGACTCAATGACCTATCCCCTGCAGAAAAGCTGGTACTTTTTGCCATGAACTGAACAGTCCTAGCCCAGGACTTAGAGAGTTTGAAGAAAGAGATCTGGCAGAAATTAGAGAGTCTACGGCCTGGCTGCCAAGAGTAGTCAACAGATCAGGGACATTTGTGAGCTGCACTTGGTGAGCTGGCAACTCTAACCAAGGAGAAGAGAGGAAAGGGAATTCTAGGAAAACTAGTTCCAAATTAGATTAAGTGGATGATCACAGATTCTCAGAGACCAAAAAAAAAAAAAAAACCTTGGATCCATGAAATAAAAGATACTGTTGTAAAAAATTACAGAATTTATTTTTAAAAACTTTAGAAAAATAAAAATATTATGGCAGATTTTTATAATTCAATATTATATTTATAAATTTTAGATGTAAAATTATCCACTGGAATGGAACAATAAGACAAAGAAAAGAAAAATGGGAGAGAAGAAAATACTTATGGGCTCAAGCTAAGATAACTAAATAATTGGATTTTAAGAGGGAGAGAACAGAGAAAATCAGGAGGAGAAAATTTTTGGTCTACAGAGAAGAGGAACAATTGACTGCACTGATGTTCAAGGCCTCACTTCTTCTGCAAAGTCAAGGAGCTTTGAGTATAAGAAACCTGAGAAATTATATTAAATATATGTATGTATGTGTATATATATATATATATATATATATATATATATATATATATATATATAAAATATATTTCCAATCAGTCTAACCTCATAAAAGTCATAAGAGCCATACCTTTTGTCAACTTCTCCATTAGGTCAGAAGACATGCTCTTCTACTATGGATACCTCCCTTCAAGAAGAAAGACACCATAATAACGAAGACAGTTAAATGTCAGAGTCACAGTATGGGTGGTTCCAACCACATAGTACTAGGCTACAGCAATTAAACACAAACATAGAGAAAATTCTGGACAAGTCTCCAGCTGAGAGCTATGCAAGCTTCCTTGTATAAGCCACGTAGGACCTTTTCTGCTAAATCTTTGCTCTTGATCTTAGTATTACATTCTTATGAACCAACTACTCTTCACGAGTCCCACCAGGTCTTAGGATTCCTGTTATCTGCTTAATTCCATGCATTTTACAGCAAGCACCTAGTTTTTTTGTGGGTTTTTTTTTTGGTGTTTTACATTTTTTTTAACATCTTTATTGGGGTATAATTACTTTACAATGGTGTGTTAGTTTCTGCTTTATAGCAAAGTGAACCAGTTATACATATACATATGTTCCCATATCTCTTCCCTCTTGCATCTCCCTCCCTCCCACCCTCCCTATCCCACCCCTCTAGTTGGTCACAAAGCACCGAGCTGATCTCCCTGTGCCATGCGGCCGCTTCCCACCAGCTATCTACCTTATGTTTGTTAGTGTATATATGTCCATGCCTCTCTCCCGCCCTGTCACAGCTCACCCTTCCCCCTCCACATATCCTCAAGTCCGTTCTCCAGGAGGTCTGTATCTTTATTCCTGTCTTACACCTAGGTTCTTTATGACATTTTTTTTTCTTAAATTCCATATATATGTGTTAGTATACGGTATTTGTCTTTTTCTTTCTGACTTACTTCACTCTGTATGACAGACTCTAGGTCTATCCACCTCATTACAAATAGCTCAATTTCGTTTCTTTTTATGGCTGAGTAACATTCCATTGTGTATATGTGCCACATCTTCTTTATCCATTCATCCGATGATGGGCACGTAGGCTGTTTCCATCTCTGGGCTATTGTAATAGAGCTGCAATGAACATTTTGGTACATGACTCTTTTTGAATTTTGGTTTTCTCAGGGTATATGCCCAGTAGTGGGATTGCTGGATCATATGGTAGTTCTATTTGTAGTTTTTTAAGGAACCTCCATACTGTTCTCCATCGTGGCTGAACCAATTCACATTCCCACCAGCAGTGCAAGAGTGTTCCCTTCTCTCCACACACTCTCCAGCATTTATTGTTTCTAGATTTTTTGATGATGGCCATTCTGACCTGTGTGAGATGATATCTTGTTGTAGTTTTGATTTGCATTTCTCTAATGATTAGTGATGTTGAGCATTCTTTCATGTGTTTGTTGGCAGTGTGTATATCTTTTTTGGAGAAATGTCTGTTTAGGTTTTCTGCCCATTTTTGAATTGGGTTGTTTGTTTTTTTGTTATTGAGCTGCATGAGCTGCTTGTAAATTTTGGAGATTAATCCTTTGTCAGTTGCTTCATTTGCAAATATTTTCTCCCATTCTGAGGGTTGTCTTTTGGTCTTGTTTATGGTTTCTTTTGCTGTGCAAAAGCTTTGAAGTTTCATTATGTCCCATTTGTTCATTTTTGTTTTTATTTCCATTTCTCTAGGAGGTGGGTCAAAAAGGATCTTGCTGTGATTTATGTCATAGAGTGTTCTGCCTATGTTTTCCTCAAAGAGTTTGATAGTTTCTGGCCTTACATTTAGGTCTTTAACCCATTTTGAGCTTATTTTTGTGTATGGTGTTAGGGAGTGATCTAATCTCATACTTTTACATGTACCTGTACAGTTTTCCCAGCACCACTTATTGAAGAGACTGTCCTTTCTCCACTGTACATTCCTGCCACCTTTATCAAAGATAAGGTGTCCATATGTGCGTGGGTTTATCTCTGGGCTTTCTATCCTGTTCCATTGATCTATCTTTCTGTTTTTGTGCCAGTACCATACTGTCTTGATTACTGTAGGTTTGTAGTATAGTCTGAAGTCAGGGAGCCTGATTCCTCCAGCTCCGTTTTTCGTTCTCAAGATTGCTTTGGCTATTCGGGGTCTTTTGTGTTTCCATACAAATTGTGAAATTTTTTGTTCTAGTTCTGTGAAAAATGTCAGTGGTAGTTTGATAGGGATTGCATTGAATCTGTAGATTGCTTTGGGTAGTAGAGTCATTTTCACAATGTTGATTCTTCCAATCCAAGAACATGGTATATCTCTCCATCAATTTGTATCATCTTTAATTTCTTTCATCAGTGTCTTATAATTTTCTGCATACAGGTCTTTTGTCTCCTTAGGTAGGTTTATTCCTAGATATTTTATTCTTTTTGTTGCAATGGTAAATGGGAGTGTTTTCTTGATTTCACTTTCAGATTTTTCATCATTAGTATATAGGAATGCCAGAGATTTCTGTGCATTAATTTTGTATCCTGCTACTTTACCAAATTCATTGATTAGCTCTAGTAGTTTTCTGGTAGCATCTTTAGGATTCTCTATGTATAGTATCATGTCATCTGCAAACAGTGACAAAGCACCTAGTTTTGTTTCTGATGTTCTTGAAGCACATCCTTATTAAGTGGCATTTTTCATGCTAACTTCCCAATTTGTTTCCTCCTAAAGGCTACTTGGTGCCCCATCACAATGCCCAGTGAACCAGTCCTCTTCCAATTCTCAGAGAATGTGATAAGTCTACTTCAGAAACTGACTCACTATTAGAATTTTATGTGAACTCTTTATACTGAGAGTTATATGTCAGAATTTAGGACATGTATCTCATAAGTTTGTTGCCTGAATCCTTATGGAATACCATGTATATTAATGGCTACTAAATGCTGGCCCCTTGGTCAATGGAGAAGATATCCTGGGTTTGAAGGGAAATGAGACAAATAAGGACATTTAATTAATTTGCCATAAAATTAAATTTATCTAACTTAAATATTCTGAAATACTTTTCTTAATTTTTGTCATAAAATGTTCCTTCATTTTATGAAATGACAGAAGTAGTTTCTGGTTGTTTTATTTGAAATGACCTTATTTGGCCAAATAAAAATCCAACTGCCAAAAGAGAAAAATAAACATCATATATCGTTTTTCAAATATCGAATTCAAAACCCTGGTGACAATTGATCTTTCTCACTATGACAGAAAGAGCCATCTCTCCCAGTATATTACATTTCAGAGCTAACTGTATTTGTTTCCAAAACTACACAAATTAATCCTAAATATAAATCAAAGTCTGAAATGTAATTGATTAGAAAGCCATGTATAAAACAACCAGGAATTGGAGGACACCTCATTTTTTAGCTTAATAATTTCTATTAAAGTTTCTATCTTGATTAACTAGTAGTATTTTGTCTCACTAGTTATAGGTGTGGCAGGTGGGGAGAGCCACACAGAAATCTAGCTGTTGCAGTCTGGCTCTGCCTCTTCACCAGCCTTATTTCATGTCAGTCTTTACCATCTTCATGAAGCAACAAAGGCATGGGATTCCTTTCATATTCTTGAATATACTAGTATCTGTCCCAGTGCAGGGGCTTCACAGTGCCCTTCAGTTTGCTTGAACCATATATTTTGGTCAAAATTATAACTCACTTTTCTAGCAGTTTGTCTCTTTTAAAATAGGCATATCACAAATATTTCTTAAATGAATAAATGAATATGTGGTAAGTGTCAATACACAAGCTAGACAACTGATTAGAGGAAAAGTAAGGATGGAGATTCAGCAGTGGAAAGTAGAAAGAGATAAAACCACAGGATTATTTCCATACGTAAATAAGGATGGAAGGTATTGTTGACTTTTGACTAAAATAGCTGTTGTTATATATAGAAAATTTGAAGATATTCAGCAGATGGACTCTTTCCTCCATATTTACATATTCTGACCAGAACGCTTTTTGCTTGTTGGAATTTCTTTGAAGAATTACAGTTTTCCAGCAATGATTTTCCAAGCCCACAGTTTCTGCTAACACAAATTATAAATACATTTAATGCCAAGCTCTAATCCTGAGCTAGATGACAATTTTACATCTCTAATTCTGAGTCAGATGGAGGCATTTCACACGCCTGTGTGGCAGCAGTGGGTGTCCAAGCTGTTGAGCTTACTGATCCTTCAGCATTTATCATCTTATGGAAAATTTGAAAAGCATAAAATGCTGAAAAAGCTAACCTTTAGGTCTACCATGATGATTTCTAACCCCATATCTGACAGTCATTCATGGGAAAGATTACAGTATGAATTGCTAGAGGCTTTAAAAAGATTTGAAACTTGATGAGTCCCTAAACTTTTTCCTGGTTTCGTAATGAGAGAGACAAGAGGGCCCTTTACGAGGAGAAATTTCACAGCACCCCTAAAGTGCCAACAATTTAATTAGAACAATATTTCAAGTGTCAGTGGATAAGACTACTAAATAAAGCAGAAGGATAAGCTGTTGGAGGTAAGAAAGTCCTTCAAGGCACTTTAAGCTCTATCGGGAATGGATAAATGTATAATATACATCATAGAGGAGAAGAAGAATTAAATACAATTTATATCTCTAGATCTCAGTATAATCAAATGTCATCTTATTTTTCTCACTAATGGACTTGTGTTTTGTTTTCAATGATTGCCTTGAGAATGCATTGTTTTTCTTTACAGACAGTGATTGTTTAGCTTATTTCTTTTTTTACATTACTGCTTTCTCCACTGTATCTTATCCTAAATTTAGATCTAGTTCATAGCCATGGCAGAGATATGCCGTTTGCTTTATCTGGAATACCCTGCCCTCTTTCCCCACTACTCTTTCACCAGATTTAATCTTAAATGTTCTTTGGGACTCAGCTTAAATCTTCTCCACAAAGTATTTTTATGATACTGGAATTGTCCTCTCTCAAAATGCCATAGCCCCCAAGTTTCTTCATATCCTACCACTTGGTCTTTCTATTTCTGAATTTCTACTGAGAACTCATATGCCTCTATATCATCATAGTTAAAAGCTTAAACTTCAGAGTCAAAATAAAACTGTATAGTCATTTTTGGAGCTCACTAGCTCTGTGACTTTTGAGAAGTTAGTTAACCTCTCTGTGCATCATGTTCTCATCTGTTAAATGGAAATGATAACAGTGACTGTTCATAGGCTTTCCATGATGCTAAAATGAGGTAATGCATATAAAGAACTTAGCACAGTGCTTGGGTGATTAAATGGCTCAAAATGATTTCACTATTTTTGCTATTATTATTTTCCATGATGATGGGAATTGTGTTTTAGACCTAGTGCCTGGTTCATAGTAAAGGCTTTAAAATATTTAGTAAATACATAAGAAACATTTCTTTTTGCCTCTTCCTATTCAGTAACCAAGAAAAAGTCATCTTAAATTAAGAAAAACTAAAAGCAAAAAAATAAATATATGAAACCCTTCCCTTCTGATCCTAGTAAATGTAAGAGTAAAATGGGCATTATCTTTAGAGAGAGAAGACATGCAAGTTAAATAGATGTATCTTGCATTAATGTCAATGTGACAGAGACTATTCTCACCAAAATTTGTAACAAGGATCCCTGGTGGCAGAGGTCATTACAGCACAAAATCTATATTTGGTTTGTATTACCAGTGTTTTCTGAAATATCACACATACCTACATTCAAATACACAGATAGCATTCTAAAGTATTCAATATTTTAGATTTTCCACTTCCTGCTTTTGTTGCACAAATAAATTATCTCTTCTTCCTGTGAGAAACTGTCTGTCCCTGATAGGCAAGAAATCCAGAAGTTTTGGGTCGTTAACTTAGAGCTTGTTTGTAAATGAGTGATTGCTGTCCTAGTTTGGATACTTCTGTGGAAGAGTCATGCCTATCTGGGAGGAAAATTTTTTCCCAGCAAAAGAGAAACAAAAGGAAAATAAGATATACTATAGCCTTCCTTGTTAACAATATTGTAGATTTATTGCTTATTGCATTGAGTCTCAAATTCACCACCTGGTTTGCAAAGTTATAATGACACTGAATATTATTATACCTTGCATTTACATGCTGCTTTGCAAGATACAAACTGTTTTAACAGCAATAAATTCATTTTCTCCTGGCATTTCCAGTCTGGATGGAAACAAACCAGCACAGACCTGCAAAACTTGTGTGCACCATTGGCCCTTGCAGAATGGCTTGGATGTGTCACAATGTGGCACAGTCAGGCTATGAAAATGTTCGAAGTTGTTAAGGAGGGTGTGTTGTTCACTGTAGCCAAGAGTGTTCTATTTTGGAAGACCCAGAGAAGAAAATTCTTACTACCATAATCTAGGAAATAACTGTGCTTCTCTTAAGCAATTTAATCATATGGATATTGTGCACCGCAGTGTTGATCATATAAGCTTCTGTGCGTTAACAGATAAAATGATTAAATCCGATCTTGTTGAAAACCAATAGCAAGGACTTGGAGCTTATATTAGATTCATTCTTCATTACCTTACATGGCTCTGTGCTTTCTTCCTCATCTATTTCAAATTTATGATATACTGCCATATTGTATGTGTCACTATAAACTCCTCCAATTCCTTTTTAAATAAGGCAGGACATACGTTACTAAAGTGTTTTCACATATAATTTTCTATTTGCTTTTCATATCAACCCTGTGGAGTAGCCATATTACTAGCCTAATTTTATCTATCCATCCATGTTTTTCACTATCTTCCCCCCAAACAGACATTTTCTGCAAAGTTTAAGGCTGACAGAGAACTGTGCGTGGGATTCTGTGTGCTGCAGCCCTAGATTCTGCTTTGTGTAATAGATCCCCAAAGTAGGCTTATGCAAGCAGGCAGCCCAGAATCTAAGCCAGGAGCCTGTCTCTCCAGCACTGATTAATTCCTATGTCTAAAAGCCATGTGTTCATTGTGGATGATAAGCTTGTTTCACAAACACAAGCTAACCACAGTAAGTAAGTTTGGCATTAGTTCTGTACAAACCCCAGTGAGAAGAATATTTGCCAAAAGGAAGGAGAAAATTCCTGCCAATTTAGGCATGAATGAAATGTTTTGAGGCATCTGTAGACTTTTACATACTAAATAGAAAAAACATACGTTTATAAAGCTGATTTGAAGTTTATTCAACCAGACTTGTTACACTGAGGAATTCTAGATTCTAGGTTTGGGAAGTGGTCTACACCTGTCCTTAGGAGCAGATGCATATCACTCAAAAGTCAAAGCATGCTGTTGTACTAATTCTGCTCCGAATATCTGTGTGCAAAGATAGATAGTGACACTATTTTATAGTTATACTAAAATGTGATATCTGTGGATGTAATTATAGAAGCCTGAAAATTTCCAGATCAGTTTTTTTCTTCATAAGAAAGAAAGAAAGGGAGGAGAAAAGTCTGTGGAGGAGCCTGAACCATCATGTGAAAAATGACAACATAGATTGGATCACAAGAATTATTCTGTGTTCTAGTTTTACTTTCTGTTTTAACTTAGGAAAAATTCTACCTCTTTATTTTTCAAAAAGATTTATTTTCATATTTCTGGAAGAGAAAGATGAAGTGAGGCCACATGTATATGGCCCAATTAGAAACATAGAGTTTAGAGCTGGAAGGACACTTTGGGATTACTTACTGCATCTTCTCATCCCAGGCAGAAAGTACCCCTGCTGCATCTCTCACATGTGGTCAGGTCATTGGGCATCCGCTGGGAAACCCCAGCCATAAGAGACTCAGCACACCCCATGAGCACCACCATTAGGAGGAAGGAGGCTGCTTCTCCCCTACACTAACATCAATATCGTCTTGTTTACATGTATACAAGTTTTTACCTTGTCAATTCCATATGTTCTTGCTCTTTGGAGTATCCTAGGACTGGCATATTCTTTCTGCTATATGACAACCCTTTGAATAAATGGAAGAGATTTAACAACTGTTTTACAAGGATCCTAAGATAAACCCATGTGTTTCTATCTTTCTAAATGTGGTGTGGTTTCTACAACTTTCATCAGTCTGGTCATTCTTCTCTGAAGAGAATCAACCTGTTCATATTTCCCTAAAATTTAATTCTCCAGGTGGGGATGGGTCAGTTCAGGCTTCATTGGGACTATGACATCCTGTCATTAAGTTACACAATGTTTCTATTGTCTTGGCCTAAGATTACCTTGCTTTTTTTTTTTTTTTGAATTTTTGAATTTTTTTAATTTATTTTTTTATACAGCAAGTTCTTATTAGTGATCTATTTTATGCACATCAGTGTATACATGTCAATCCCAATCTCCCAATTCATCCCACCACCCCCACCACTTTCCCCCCTTGGTGTCCATACGTTTGTTCTCTACATCTGTGTCTCTATTTCTGCCCTGCAAACCGGTTCATCTGTACCATTTTTCTAGGTTCCACATATATGCGTTAATATACAATATTTCTTTTTCTCTTTCTGACTTACCTCACTCTGTATGACAGTCTCTAGATCCATCCACGTCTCAACAAATGACCCAATTTCGTTCCTTTCTATGGCTGAGTAATATTCCATTGTATATATGTACCACATCTTCTTTATCCATTCATCTGTCGATGGGCATTTAGTTTGCTTCCATGACCTGGCTATTGTAAATAGTGCTGCAATGAACATTGCGGTGCATGTGTCTTTTTGAACTATGGTTTTCTCTGGGTATGTGCCCAGTAGTGGAATTGCTGGATCATCTGGTAATTCTATTTTTAGGTGTTTTAAGGAACCTCCATACTGTTCTCCATAGTGGCTGTATCAATATACATTCCCACAAACAGTGCAAGAGGGTTCCCTTTTCTCCGCACCCTCTCCAGCATTTGTTTTTTGTAGATTTTCTGATGATGCCCATTCTAACTGGTGTGAGATGATACCTCATTATAGTTTTGATTTGCATTTCTCTAATTATTAGTGATGTTGAGCAACTTTTCATGTGCTTCTTGGCCATCTGTATGTCTTTTTTGGAGAAATGTCTATTTAGGTTTTCTGCTATTTTTTGATGGAGTTGTTTGTTTTTTTAATATTGAGCTGCATTAGCTGTTTATATATTTTGGAGATTAATCCTTTATCTGTTGATTTGTTTGCACATATTTTCTCCCATTCTCAGGGTTGTCTTTTCATCTTGTTTATAGTTTCCTTTGCTTTGCAAGAGCTTTTAAGTTTCATTAGGTCCCATTTGTTTATTTTTGTTTTTATTTCCATTACTCTAGGAGGTGGATCAAAAAAGATCTTCCTGTGATTTATGTCAAAGAGTGGTATTCCTCTAAGAGTTTTATAGTGTCTAGTCTGACATTTAGGTCTCTAATACATTTTGAGTTTATTTTTGTGTATGGTGTTAGGTAGTGTTCTAATTTCATTCTTTTACATGTAGCTGTCCAGTTTTCCCAGCACCACTTATTGAAGAAACTGTCTTTTCTCCATTGTATATCCTTGCCTCCTTTGTCATAGATTAGTTGACCATAGGTGTGTGGGTTTATCTCTGGGCTTTCTATATTGTGCCATTGATCTATATTTCTGTTTTTGTGCCAGTACCATATTTTCTTGGTAAAAGAAAATATATAGCTGTTACTGTAGCTTTGTAGTATAGTCTGAAGTCAGGGAGTCTTATTCCTCAGGCTCTATTTTTCCCCCTTCAAGACTGCTTTGGCTATTCGGGGTCTTTTGTGTCTCCATAAAAATTTTAAGATTTTTTTGTTCCAGTTCTGTAAAAAATGCCATTGGTAATTTGATAGGGATTGCATTGAATCTGTAGATTGCTCTGGGTAGTATGGTCATTTTTACAATATTGATTCTTCCAATCCAAGAACATGGCATATCTCTCCATCTGTTGGTATCATCTTTAATTTCTTTCATCAGTGTCTTATAGTTCTCTGCATACAGGTCTTTTGTCTCCTTAGATAGGTTTATTCCTAGGCATTTTATTCTTTTGGTTGCAATGGTAAATGGGAGTGTTTTCTTAATTTCTCTTTCAGTTTTTTCATCATTAGTGTATAGGAATGCTAGAGATTTCTGTGCATTAATTTTGTATCCTGCAACTTTACCAAATTCATTGATTAGCTCTAATAGTTTTCTGGTAGCATCTTTAGGATTCTCTATGTATAGTATCATGTCATCTGCAAACAGTGACAGTTTTATTTCTTCTTTTCCAATTTGGATTCCTTTTATTTCTTTTTCTTCTCTGATTGCTGTGGCTAGGACTTCCAGAACTATGTTGAATAATAGTGACGTGAGTGGATTCATTGTCTTTTTCCTGATCTTAGAGGAAATGCTTTCAGTTTCTCGCCACTGAAAATGATGTTTACTGTGGGTTTGTCGTATATGGCCTTTATTATGTTGAGTTAGGTTCCCTCTAGGCCCACTTTCTGGAGAGTTTTTAACATAAATCGGTGTTGAATTTTGTCAAAAGCTTTTTCTGCATCTATTGAGATGATCATATGGTTTTTATTCTTCAATATGTTAATATGGTGTATGACAATGATTGATTTGCGTATATTGAAAAATCCTTGCATCTCTGGGATAAATTCCACTTGATCATGGTGTATGATACTTTTAATGTGCTGTTGGATTCTGTTTGCTAGTATTTTGTCGAGGATTTTTGCATCGATATTCATCAGTGATATTGGTCTGTAATTTTCTTTTTTTGGAGTATCTTTTTCTGGTTTTGGTATCAGGGTGATGGTGGCCTCGTAGAATGAATTTGGGAGTGTTCATCCCTCTGCAATTTTTTGGAAGTGTTTGAGAAGGATGGGTGTTAGCTCTTCTCTAAATGTTTGATAGAATTCACCTGTGAAGCCATCTGGTCCTGGACTTTTGTTTCTTGTAAGATTTTTAATCACAGTTTCAATTTCAGTGCTTGTGATTGTTCTGTTCATATTTTCTATTTCTTCCTGGTTCAGTCTTAGAAGGTGATACCTTTCTAAGAATTTGTTCATTTCTTCTTCTTTCTTCTAAGAATTTGTTCATTTCTTCTAAGAATTTGTTCATTTGTTCATTTGTTCATTTCTTCCAGGTTGTCCATTTTATTGGCATAGAGTTGCTTGTAGTAGTCTCTTAGGATGCTTTGTATTTCTGTGGTGTCTGTTGTAACCTCCCCTTTTTCATTTCTAATTTTATTGATTTGAGTCTTCTCCCTCTTTTTCTTGATGAGTGTGGCTAATGGTTTATCAATTTTCTTTAACTTCTCAAAGAACCAGCTTTTAGTTTTATTAAACATTGCTACTGTTTTCTTTGTTTCTATTTCATTTATTTCTGCTCTGACCTTTATGATTTCTTTCCTTCTATTAACTTGGGGTTTTGTTTTTTCTTCTTTCTCTAGTTCCTTTAGGTGTAAGTTTAGATTGTTCTTTTGAGATTTTTCATGTTTCTTGAGGTAGGCTTGTATTGCTATAAACTTCCGTCTTAGAACTGCTTTTGCTGCATCCCATAGGTTTTGGATCATTGTGTTTTTGTAATTTGTCTCTAGGTATATTTTGATTTCCTCTTTGATTTCTTCAGTGATTTATTTAGTAATGTATTGTTTAGCCTCCATATGTTTGTGATTTTTACATTTTTTCCCTGTAATTGATTTCTAATCTAATAGCGCTTTGGTCAGAAAAGATGCTTGATATGATTTCGATTTTCTTCAATTTACTGAGGCTTGATTTATGACCCAAGATATGATCTATCCTGGAGAATGTTCCATGTGCACTTGAGAAGAAAGTGTAATCTGCTGATTTTGGATGGAATGTCCTATAAATATCAATTAAATCTACCTGGTCTATTGTGTCACTTAAAGCTTGTGTTTCCTTATTAATTTCCTGTTTGGATGATCTGTCCATTGGTGTAAGTGAGGTGTTAAAGTCCCCCATTATTTTTGTGTTACTGTCGATTTCCTCTTTTATAGCAGGTAGCAGTTGCCTTATGTATTGAGGTGTTCCTATGTTGGGTGCATATATATTTATAATTGTTATATCTTCTTCTTGGATTGATCCCTTGATCATTATGTAGTGTCCTTCCTTGTCTCTTGTAACATTCTCTATTTTACCTGATATGAGTATTGCTACTTCAACTTTCTTTTGATTTCCATTTGCATGGAATATCTTTTTCCATCCCCTCACTTTCAGTCTGTATGTGTCTCTATGTCTGAAGTGGGTCTCTTGTAGACAGCATATATATGGGTCTTATTTCTGTATCCATTCAGTGAGCCTGTGACTTTTGGTTGGAGCATTTAATCCATTCACATTTCAGGTAATTATCAATATGCATGTTCCTATTACCATTTTCTTAATTGTTTTGGGTTTGTTTTTGTAGGTCCTTTTCTTCTCTTGTGTTTCCAACTTAGAGAAGTTCCTTTAGCATTTGTTGTAGAGCTGGTTTGGTGGTGCTGAATTCTCTTAGCTTTTGCTTGTCTGTAAAGCTTTTGATTTCTCCATCGAATCTGAATGAGATCCTTGCCCGGTAGAGTAATCTTGGCTGTAGTTTCTTCCCTTTCATCACTTTAAGTGTATCATGCCACTCCCTTCTGGCTTGTAGAGTTTCTGCTGAGAAATCAGCTGTTAACCTTAAGGGAGTTCTCTTGTATGTTGTTTGTCGTTTTTCCCTTGTTGCTTTCAGTAATTTTTCTTTGTTTTTAATTTTTGTCAATTTGATTACTATGTGTCTTGGCTTGTTTCTCCTTGGGTTTATCCTGCCTGGGACTCTCTGCGCTTCCTGGACTTGGGTGGCTATTTCTTTTCCAATGTTATGGAAGTTTTCGACTATAATCTCTTCAAGTATTTTTTCGGGTTCTTTCTCTCTCTCTTCTCCTCTGGGACCCCTATAATGCAAATGTTGTTGCATTTAATGTTGTCCCAGAGGTCTCCTAGGCTGTCTTCATTTCTTTTCATTCTTTTTTCTTTATTCTGTTCTGCGGCAAAACTGCCTTGCTTTTTAATAGTTCGTCAACGTCATCTGCTTTTGTGGGAATTAGAGTTACAAAAGCTCTCCAAAATGTGTCAGGTTTTCCCTATAAATATATTTTTAGCCTATTACAATGATTGTTTACCAAATAGTTGATGGGGAGATTTCATGCTAAATCCAACAAAATTTTTCCTTGATTTTGAACTACAGGTTAATTATCCAAGTTTTGTATATATGTCTCATTTTGAATTATCTTTGTGTGCCCTAAATATTTCTATGTAACTGGGGAATCCAGAACTAGTAGCTTATTCACACATGGTAGCAACAGTTGTCCGTACCTATAGTATGCATGTAACAGGATGCTGAGCAGAGATAATAATCTGAAGAAGTTTTTTCTTTTTCTGAATTATTGTTTTTTAAAGTTGCTCTAACAAATACCCCTCTTTTCTGTCTTTGACAACTTCATTGGCAAGTTCCATAGCTTTCCTGTCATTTTCAATTAACTCACATTCTGTTTAAAAACGCTCCTTCTTAAATATCATCTCCTCCCCTCCCACGAGCACTGGGTAAGCCTCAGCCTGAGGAACTCTCTATTCAGTTCCATTAATCTATATGTCTGTTTCTGTGCCAGTACCATACTGTTTTGATTCCTGTAGCTTTAGAGTATGGTTTGAAACCAGGGAGTGTGATAACTCCTATTTTTTTTCTCCTCCTTAAGTTTCTTTTGGCTATTTAGGGTCTCTTTTGTTTCCATACAAATTTTAGAATTATTTGTACTAGTTCTGTGAAAAATGCTATTGGTATTCTGATAGGGATTGCACTGAATCTGTGGATTGCCTTGGGTAGTGTGGTCATTTTAACAGTATTAATTCTTCCAAACCATGAGCATGATATATATTTCCATCTGTTTGTGTCATCTTCAGTTTCTTTCATCAGTGTCTTATAGTACAGTTCTCCTACCTGTAAGATAAATATCTTTCCATCCTCATCAGTTAATTCTTCTTACTAATCCCAGGGAAACAGAAACCAGCCAAATCTTCCTCTTTCCCTGTTTTAATTCAGATTGATCATAAGAATGTTTCATTGCATTTTTTTAAAGAAATGTAAGTTATTAATGATTCCATGGTTTTGAATGGGTCCCAGAACTCAAAATATAAGGACTCTCTTTTACACTCTCAACCTCATACTGGTTTGGGGGAAATCAAAAGAATTTCCTAAGGTAAGTCATCTTACAGTCTTCACTCTACATCTCATGCTTCTTGGTAGATTCAGGGCAGCTCTATTCCCTTCAGCCTCCTTTTCTGTATTCTCAGAATCCAGATTAATACTTTTTTGTTCTAGAATTCCCCCAGTCTTTCAAAGAATACTATTGGTGTTCCAACAAGTTGTATGTGTATTCTTTTACAATTGTTTATTTTTTTCATACTTCATGTTGGTCTCCATTCTCATACCCAGTCTTGAGTATTTTTGTTCTCTCTCTCTCCCTCTTTCTCCATCTCCTTCCTCTCTCTCTTCATTCAGATTTTCTGGATGTGGATAATGACAGTGATTTAGAAAGAGATCTGTCTGGGTGTCGAGGAGACTGGGGATCAGTTTTTCCTCCTAGCACTTGTCTATCAGGCAATCACAGGGATAAAGCACAGAAGCATGTAGGATTGTGTGCAGTTGAACACATTGGTTTTCAATGCTTATGGACCTAGGGCACATGCTCAAAATTACAGACACAGTTAGTCTCTCTAGCCCAACATTATTCATATTGATTTTATTTTGCTTAATTTTCAAGAACATATATAAGCATAAAGTATTTTCTCTAATAAAAAATTTTGATTCAAGGGCTTCCCTGGTGGCACAGTGGTTTAGAGTCTGCCTGCCGATGCAGGGCACATGGGTTTGTGCCCTGGTCCGGGAAGATCCCACATGCCGCGAAGCGGCTAGGCCTGTGAGCCGTGGCTGCTGAGCCTGTGCGTCCGGAGCCTGTGCTCCACAATGGGAGAGGCCACAGCAGTGAGAGGCCCGCGTACCACAAAAAAAAAAAAAAAAAAAAAGTTGATTCAATTGTATTCTTAATAGTCACAGCCTACCTTTCTACACAGTGAATTCCTCATTCCATTATTATTTATTTTCATTCAATATTTGATAGGCTGTGTGCTTCCTTCTTGCTGCCTCATTTCCCAAAGATCAGAATATAGGAGGAGAGCATATCTGTGAACATCTTTCTGGGCTGTGTCATATGAATAACAACTTGGCAGGGAAAGAGAATTCTGAAAAGTCTGTAGACTCCACCTCATTTTTCTCTGACACCTAGTGTTATAGAGGGAAGATCTGATTCTCACTCAGAGCTCTCTGGTATTGCTTCTCTGGCAAGAGCACTTCTTTGTTTAGACCCTAACAAATCTAATGAACAATAAGGAGAGAAGACCCAAAATATTGACTATTAGATAAGAAAGGAGACATAGCCACAGATGCAGAAGTTATAAATTTAGTTGTACATGAAAATATTATAAGCAACTCTAGTGTAACATGTATGAAAACTTAAAGGAAATGCTTTCCTAGTAAGTTGTCATTTAGCAAAATTGACCCAGGTAGAAACAGGAAGCTTAAATAGATGAATTTCATATACGAGATTGGAAAGGAGATTACTATTAGAATATCCACACCAGATAGACTCAGGAAGCTTAAATAGATGAATATCATATACGAGATTGGAAAGTAGATTACTATTAGAATGTCCATGCCAGACAGATTCCCTGCCAGGACTATCTCCTGCTTGTAGCAAGTGGAAATTATTTACATAGAATCATGCTACAATAAAGCTCAATGCTGATGTACAATGAGACTCTTTGAAATGGAACACCTAGGACTTCAGAAACTTGATATCCTTCTGTGTGTATTAGCCACAGAGATATTCAAATAAAGAAAGCAACTGAGATAACCAAAATTAAGAGTATTTTAATCCCGTAGCTTAAGTAAAAAAATCAAGAAAATAAGCTAAGTGTTTACCTTCCTGGAATTTTCAAGGAAAAAGAAAAAGCTATGAGTATTTACAGTTTGGAATTAGTAAGAAATTGTTCCTTGTTGTTGTTTTATCTAAGAGCTTTTTCTGTATATTTTTTGTTTTTTAAGCTAAGTAATATTAAATTCAATTTTTAAAATAAATATTAAACACATTTTAAGATGATTTTGCACATTTGCAAATTAGCAGTTTCCTTTGGACATACTACACCACTTCGCTTTAAAGGGTTGCACAGAAGGATGTCAAAATAGAGGACTTGGATTTGTAGATCAACAATTTTCTATGTTAAGCTAAGTGAATGTACATGGTAAAGAAGCCCAGGACATCCTTCAATTGTCCTTTAATAGGAAAAAAGTCTTATCTCAGTTGCTACTTTTGCAATTCAACCTCTAAACCAATCATGAAATGCTTGACATTATCACAACTAGGCTACTAAATCATCTCTGCCTGGACACTCCTGTAGGAGTAACCCAGTCTGTAGCCACCTGGGACCTTAATACCAGTCCAGACCAGATGTGGGCTCTGGTTTGAGCAGTGCAAATTTAATGCTAGTTTCCTCAGAAAGCACTCACTCAACAGGGTTGGTTACAGCTTTTCCCATGCTGGCCTCCTCTGTTTTTCTTTTAAATCTACATCTAAGGTATAAATACAGAAAATGTAATGGCAAACAGATACCATTTATAGAAATAAAAAATTTACAAGTGCCTAGGAATTAACTTAGCAAAAAACGGTGGAATTTATTGACGAATCAGTCAATCAAAAACAACAGAGGATATAAAAGATGACTTGATTGTATATAATAAATAACTTTGAATGGGAAACCTTACCGTTGTAAAGATAAAACTTAAACTCAGATACATATACACACTCATGCAATCTTAATCAAAACTTACATAGGCTTTGGGGAAGGACATTTTTTGCAAAATGAGATTAAATATCATGATGAAATTGACATGAATAAAAATATTCTAGGCTTCCCTGGTGGCACAGTGGTTGAGAATCTGCCTGCTGATGCAGGGGACACGGGTTCGAGCCCTGGTCTGGGAAGGTCCCACATGCCGCGGAGCAACTAGGCCCGTGAGCCACAACTACTCAGCCTGCGCGTCTGGAGCCTGTGCTCCACAACAAAAGAGGTCACGATAGTGAGAGGCCCGCGCACTGCGATGAAGAGTAGCCCCCACTTGCCGCAACTGGAGAAAGCCCTCGCACAGAAACAAAGACTCAACACAGCCAAAAATAAATAAATAAACAAACCAATGAACTGACCTTAAAAAAAAAAAATTAAAAAATTTTGAACAAAATGAAGAGGGACACACCCTACCAAGCATTGACATATTCGTTACAATAAATAAAATCTTACGGTGTAGGAGAAGACAGGTTAATGGACCAAATATAGAGGAAAAAAACACTGTGTATTAAGCTGAGTCCTTAGTGATGCTTTCCATCTAGAAGCACATCTTTCAACTCAGGGAAATTTTTTTTTTTTTTTTTTTTTTTGCGGTAAGCAGGCCTCTCACTGTTGTGGCCTCTCCCGTTGCGGAGCACAGGCTCCGGACGCGCAGGCTCAGCGGCCATGGCTCACGGGCCCAGCCGCTCCACGGCATGTGGGATCTTCCCGGACCGGGGAACGAACCCGTGTTCCCTGGATCTGCAGGCAGACTCTCAACCACTGCACCACCAAGGAAGCCCCTCCGCTTTTCTTAATGTTTGACAATTTTCGAGATAAAAGTTGAGGAAAGGTGTTCTTTTCCTGCAGAGTCTGTTTCTTCTAAGTTATCTTTTTTTTCTGTCTTTCATGTTTTGAGAATTTCATCAAATGGCAGGTAATCCTTGGTTGTCTGCTCATGTTTAAGAGTAGAAGATTAAAATGATGATCTTAAACTACGAATGTAGGTGGGGCTTGTGTACTCTGGTTTCACTGTTGTGTTATCTGTCTGGGCTGCTTTTTGTGTGTGTTTGGATAACCCTACTGTAAATATTGTTATATATTTCCTCATGGCTTGTCAGATTCTTTAGAAAAGAGTTTTTCAATCTCCTTTCTAGAGTCTTTAGGCCTGGGTGCCTGGGTGCTAGTAGGAGAACAAACAAACAAACAAAAGCCAGGAATCTCATCCTTCATTATATAAATCTACACTTATTTCTCCATTTTCACTTTGGCAGGTACACCAACTACACTTGTCTCCCTATCTCTCAACTGCAGAGACCCTTCAGTTATCCTCTTCAGAGCATAAATCTCAAGTAAGGAAGAGTTCAAAATCTGCTTAAGTATGGTAGGAAGTAGCTGAGGGGATATAACAGACTCCGACATGAGCTTCTCACTTTAATTTCACCTTCACGTCTATTCAGAGGTAGTTGGCCCTGTCAATCCCTATGCCTGTCTGGGATTCCCCATTGCCAACGTAGGATTCTGCTTTCTTGTATTTGCTAAATCAGTTACCACCCACCCATCTGTCTCCACTTCCAAAAGCTGGCTGCATTTGCCTCTTTTCAGCTATTTTTGTTCTTGTAGATTCCTGATGGCTTTAAAAAAAAACACTTCACTTTCCATCTTAGTGGAATAAGATGGGAATAAGCAAGGGAATATATGTGTATAACCCATCATTTATAATCAACTTTTCTAAGAATATATTGATAAAGAAAAGCATTAAATATATGTTGCTTTGAAAAACAATGTACCTTTTTATTTTTAAAAGCTAGTATTCAATAATACCAATTTTATAAGGCTAACTTATAGATGCATAGAAAGAGTGTTGAAACAACATATATCAAAATCATACTGATAAAAATTGCTGAAGTTGCACTTCAGGTTAGTTTTTATTTTATGTCTCTTGTTTGTTTCTATTGTTATTTTTTATAGTGATAAATAATAATTAAAAAAAATGAAAACCACAGGTAGAAGCTACATGATAAAAAACAGCAAATAACCCACATTTTTAATTGATTTCCTATTTAGATAACCAGAATGCCAGAATTAAAAAAACTTACCAAGAATATGAAATAGAGGTCATATCATTTCCAATAATGTTCCAAACTTTAATTATTAACATGCTATTATTAAACGCCAAGTCCCTTCCTTGCTTGGGAAGGTATGCTTGCAAAAAGAGAACTAAAAATCCTCCATAACTCTGTTCTAAGAATGAATTTCCATCCCCACCATGACAACAATCTGAAGGTCTAGTCTAACCAGGAAGGCTAGCTCACTGTCCCTTCTTTAATGGGCAATGAGCTTTTTGTCTTATGCAAACTAGAGCTTCCAAACTATGGCTGCCAGGTAGATGAGAGGAAAGCAGTGTCAGCTTAAGGCCATCAGGCATAGATAAATCTGACTTTGAATATATCTCCATCCATAACAAATTCAGCAACACACCTGGAAGGAGGAAGGAACCCATGAGTCCTTTATTGAAAAGCTTTCAGAGGACTTGACGGCACCAAGTTCTGCTGTCTGACTGTCTGCCAGCAAGAGGCCAATCCCAGGAGGCTGCAAAGTCAATTTCATTTGCCCTCTCTCCTGAGCAGAGACAGGCAGACAGGAACTGCAGTTTCAAGAATTTACTACTGTATTTCATTATTTCAAGACTACATCAAAATCTGATAATGATATGACACTCAGTGAATTGTAAATTTCCTAGAGGAAAAGGTGCCGGGAAACTGAGCTTTCAGATAGCCAGGAATCTAGATTGTGTAGAACTGTGTCAGGACCTACTTTGCTTTCTACCCTGTGGCCCTTCAGAGTTAAGGTCAGATGTCCTTCTGGATGTCCACTTTTAGATGATCTAATCTCAAATGTGGGAGACAATTCTGACTCACAGATTTTCTGGCTTAGCGTCAATTTCCATTCTTTCTATTGATGCCCTGTACTTTCTGCTGAAGCCTCTTAACTAGTACCTGACTACTTCTTGGCCCACATTTTCTGTGAGGTTAACTAATCTTTTAGTTAACCTCACAGAATTAGTTAAACTAATTCTCCTACTATGGTTCCCAATCCAGGATACCATTTTCTTATACTCTGGAAGTCTCACTTGTATACCATCTACCTGTTATTCTCTTTTAGCTGTCTTCTCTGAACGTAATCCTCTGGCTGTATTGCTTACTGAACCACTGTTAAAAGTGACACTCTCTGCCAACAAATTTCTCAAGTCCAGAGACTTAGTTCTTGTACATTTCATGTAAATCCTCATAGATAAACTCAAAACAGACAAAGTAAGCATCTTTTTCCTTACTGCAAGTGATGTGGAGCGATTCTTCCTGCACTTGGACTTTTCTTGATTATAGGTTTTTAAATAACTCAGCTCCTAGAAGGTGGTTTTTACAGACTGTATCTAATCTCTCTCAAATTTAGAGTAGGATTCAGGCCACAAGCTGAACATATTGGAGAAGTACTCTGTGCAGATTCTTAAGACCTCAACTTAAGTTTCCAGATAAGCTATTCCCCACAGCTTGTCCTTATGCAGGAATCAGGAATACACAGTCCTAATTGACCTGGAGCAAATACCTATCTTGTCAACATCTTGTGGGTTAACCATACACCTTACTCCCTTCTCCTATTCTGCACATTTACCTTCAGTCTTAAAACATCCTGGTTTGGATGATAAATTATATGACCACACTTGTTACAGAACCTTATTTTTATTTCTCTATGTAAACATCCAAATGCTTTGTCTTTAATTACTGAATTGCAACTCTGATGAATGACTAGTCTTACTATGCTTAAAGAATAGGAAAATTTCATTATTAGAGTAAATCAAAAGCTGAGATCTGCCTTTATTATCCAGTCTGGAAGATTTTGGTTAATTAACTATTATGATTGATAGATAGTTGTTGATGTATTACTTAAGGCTTAATGCCTTATATATTTGTGATCATTCTATGTTTAAAGCATATATTTGTGATCATTCTATGTTTAAAGCATTTTTCTGGGTACTGAAGTGTTCTATAAGTATAAAACCAAAATGGACACATTAGTAAGGAAATATTATCAAGTATTTACCATGATAAAATAAATACTCATTGCACTTATTAACATCTTTCCAGGTGTCAAGAACGTTACAGACATTATACTAATTCTCATCATAAACCTGCAAAATAAGTAGTGAATTTAAAAAGAGGTTTAATCACTTAAAAAGTGAGTACATCTAGAACATGGTGATCAGATATGAAGTTAAATCTATTTGTCTTCAAAGCCAGATATTTTGATGATTTTTTACTAAAATTACTGATTTATAAAAGTGTATCAGAGATCTAATGGTAAATAAAATAAATTGTTCAGAAGACCTTTTCAAAAAAGCCACATTCTACTTTTCTTACCCATGTCTATACCATGCCCATTCCAATTCCTTAGAGTCCTTCCATAGCTTTCTCTGTACTAATTTATCCCTGTACAGATATCAAGATAGATATACAGATTTTTGGTGTGTAAATGTTTGTTTTACCAAAATGGAAAGATATCATAGATTATTTTATATATCTTACTTTTCTCAACAAACCATATAGAAGTCACTCTGAATTATGTAATGTAAGTATGCCACTGTTTTTTTAAACTGAAATTTTATTCAGTAAGCTCCCTAGATATTTTTTTTTAAACAAAATATTTATTTATTTATTTGGCTGCGCTGGGTCTTAGTTGCAGCATGCGGGCTACTTAGTTGCGGCACGTGGGCTCCTTAGTTGTGACATGCGAACTCTTAGTTGCGGCATGCATGTGGGATCTAGTTCCCTGACCAGGGATCGAACCTGGGCCCCCTGCATTGGGGGCATGGAGTCTTAACCACTGCACCACCAGGGAAGTCCCATAAGTAGGTCACTTTTAATTGCCACAAAATATTTCATACATAAATGTGCCAATATATATCAAAACATTCCTCTGTTGATGGGCTTTTACTTTTTGTCAGTTCTTGACTACTACGAACAATGCTGCTATAATTATCATCAAATATAGATAATTATTTCTTTTCTTTTTAGAAACAGATTCACAAGAGTGGAATTGTTGGATCAAAATACCTAGGTGTTACTGATGTCAATAGATATTTCCAAGTAGTCTTCCAAATAAGCAGCAGACTCATTTCTTTCATCAACAAATCAAATTACATATACACATACTTCCTGGCAATATGTCTTATAGATTTGTATGTAAATGTCTTGCTAGCATGATGTGCAAAGTAAAATTGTATTGTTCGTTCTATTTCTTTTGTATTTTAAAGCTTTATTCTGTTGTTTATAATTTAAAACAATAAAGCCACTCATTTAACAGTACAGTTTGGTGAGTTTGGTAAATGTATAGAGTCAAGCAATCACCACAAAAAAAAAAGTTCCATCTGGCACTGACTACATAATTTGTGGGTCCCAGAGTAAAACAAAAACGTGGGTGTGTTTGTTCAAATATAATTTAAAATTTCAGAATAGTGACAACTGAGCATTAAACCAGAGGTAGAGCCCTTCTGACTTGAGGCCCTGTGAGACTGCACACTTCACACCATGAAGTGGCCCTGCTCCATCACGTCCAAAAAGTTCCCTTATTCCCTTTCAACTAATCCCTGGCACCAGGCAACCACAGCTCTACTTTTTGTCCTTGTAGTTTTTTCTTTTCTAGAATTTCATAAAAATGGAACCATATAGTGTATATTCTTTTGTGTCTGGCTTTTAATTTTATTCATTTCCCCTCTGTTTGTCCATTTCCATTGCATTGATTTCCTTTATGATATTTAGTATTTCTTCTACTAAACTACTTTAGCTTTAATCTTTTATAACTTCGTAATGTAGATGCTTAGCTCTTTGTATTTTTGTTTTTCTTGTCTTCTGATATAAGCATTTATAGCTTTAAATGTCCACATAAACACTGTTTTAGCTGCATTTCACACATTTGATATGCTGTATTTGCATTTTTTATTTCGTTCAAGATATTTTCTAATTTCCCTTGTGAATTCTTCTTCAACCTCTGGGCTAGTTAGAAAATGTGCTTTGATATTTTAAACATTCTGCATATTTGTAGATTTTCCAGATTTCTCTTTTTTATTGATTTCTAATTTAATTCTGTTGATTTCCAGAACATATCCATATGAATTTAATCTCTTTTAATTTATTAAGATATCTTCTCTGGCATAGCATTTGACCTAGTTAATATTCTGTGTGCACTTGAAAATGAATGTATTTTACTGTTATTGGGTGTTTGATAGATATAAATTAGGATAAATTGATTGATTGCACTATTCAAGTCATCTATATCCTTACTTGTTTTCTATCTTCTTGATGTATCTGTTACAGTGGGAGGAATATTGAAATCTCCACTGATTTTTTTTCACTTTCATTAGTTTTTGTTTCATGTTTTTGAACTTTTTATTAGATGCATGCATAATTGTTATGTCATCCTGCTGTATTGGCTCTTGTATCATTATGAAATGTTCTTCTTTGTCACTAATAGCATGCCTTTTCTTAATGTCTATCTTTCTATATTACTATATCTAACTGGATCTCTTACGCTTACCGTTCTTATGATATTTTTTCACCCTCTTATTTTCAACCTATACTGTCCTTGATTTTAAGTACATCTCTTATAGACAGTATATAGTTGGTTCTTGAATTTGTATTCAGTTGAACAATCTCTCTTTTGATTAGACTATTTAGGTCCTTTACATTTAATAATATTATTAGTAGTATTATGGCTATAATTTTTAGGTCTGCTATTTTTTATTTGTTTGATTTGTCTATGCAGAAAATTTTAAATGCATTGAGGTCATAAGATACAAGGTCAATATAAAAACAAGATGCTCAAATCTATAATAGTAAGGGAAATAAAAATATAAGAGGTGACCTTACTTCTGACAGCTTGATAAAGCTGTGAGATACTTTTCTGCAGAGAAAAGCATACACCAAAAAATATTAGTAAAAATAATTGAGAAAACACTGGAAAATGGTCAAAGATAGGCAAACGTATGAGAAATGTTTACTCATTTAAAAAAGTCAACAAACTACTCTGTATTAGGTATAAATGTGATTTGTTACTTCCTTGTCTTAGAGTATTCTCTTCACCCCCAGCTTGAGCTGAAGGTGGCAGACTTAGTTCATGACAGATGGTACTGGAGCTGTTAATGTAAGGGAGGAGATTTTGTAAGTTGAGATAGCAAATACTCCATATTTCTTGCTGACTGATAAACTATGTGCTCACATAGGCGATCCCATGGAGCCTGAACAAAACCCTGAAACTCTAGGGAATTGTACAAATTTTCTGTCTTTGAATCTATTCCTTATCCAGTCAATATTTTAATAGCTTCAAACATTTGATCTACAAACATCTGATCTACAAACATCTGATCTAAATTTGGTTCATAGGAACCAAATTTAAAATTATAGAAGATAGAGAGATAGATAGGTAGGTAGCTGCACACTGCACATGAGACAAATTTCACAGATTGAATTAAGGCAATTTCCTATTAGTACAATGACCAAAAAAATAACCCTCAGAAAAATAAAACAGTATATTATATACAATTAACTCATTTTCAAACAAAAATTACTAGGCATGCAAAGAAACTGAGATTTGTAACCTATAAATTAGATTTGGAGACAGCATTCCTCATAACACAGGGAAGTAATATCTTCTTGAATCACTTAGAAGGAAGGAATTAAATGTGTGTTTTTTTGTTTTCCTTTGTTCCCTAAATTATTTCTGATTCCTCCAAGTATTTTTTCCCTTATTTATTTAGCTTAGTTTTTCTCTTCCATGTTTCTGGCTTTACTTTAGTTAATCTGGCATTCCTTGATTAGTCCATTCGTGTTCAAGAATGAGGCTATGAAACACTGATCATGCGCTCTCCAACGGAGATGCTGCTCTTTCTGCTCAACCCCACCATCCTCTAATCCATATTTATTGGTCCATAAGTCCATAAGAGATTTTCTTGACTTCAGACTCATAATAATAATAGGGTTATGGTCTGAATGTTCATGGCCCCCCCAACCCTGTCCAAATTCACATAATGGAATCCTATTGCCCAGTGTGATGGTATTAGGAGGTGAGGCCTTTGGAAGGTGAGTAAATCATGAAGGTAGAGCTCTCATAAATGGGATTAATGGCCTTATAAAAGAGGCCCAAGGGGACGAGGGGAAGATGGCGGAAGAGTAAGACACGGACATCACCTTCCTCCCCAGAGATACACCAGAAATACATCTACACGTGGAACAACTCCTACAGAACACCTACTGAACGCTGGCAGAAGACCTCAGACCTCCCAAAAGGCAAGAAACTCCCCAAGTACCTGGGTAGGGCAAAAGAAAAAAGAATAAACAGAGACAAAAGAATAGGGACGGGACCTGCACCAGTGGGAGGGAGCCATGAAGGAGGAAAGGTTTCCTCCTTTCTCCTCCTTTCCTACTAGAAGCCCCTTTGCGGGCGGAGACTGCGGGTGGCAGGGGGGAAAGCTTCGGAGCCGCGGAGGAGAGCGCAGCCACAGGGGTGCGGAGGGCAAAGCGGAGAGATTCCCGCACAGAGGATCGGAGCCGACCGGCACTCACCAGTCCGAGAGGCTTGTCTGCTCACCCGCCGGGGCGGGCGGGGCTGGGAGTTGAGGCTTGGGCTTCGGTGGGAGCGCAGGGAGAGGACTGGGGTTGGCGGCGTGAACACAGCCTGAAGGGGGCTAGTGCACCACGGCTAGCTGGGAGGGAGTCCGGGAAAAAGTCTGGACCTGCCGAAGAGGCAAGAGACTTTTCCTTCCCTCTTTGTTTCCTGGTGCGCGAGGAGAGGCGATTAAGAGCGCTGCTTAAAGGAGCTCCAGAGACGGGCGCGAGCCGCGGCTAAAAGCGCGGACCCCAGAGACGGGCATGAGACGCTAAGGCTGCTGCTGTCACCACCAAGAAGCCTGTGTACGAGCACAGATCACTCTCCACGCCGCCCCTCCCAGAAGCCTGTGCAGCCCGCCACTGCCAGGGTCCCAGGAACCACTTCTCCGGGAGAACACACGGCACGCCTCAGGCTGGTGCAACGTCATGCCGGCCTCTGCTGCCACAGGCTCGCTCCGCACTCCATACCCCTCCCTCCCCCCGGCCTGAGTGAGCCAGAGCCCCCCAAGCAGCTGCTGTTTAACCCTGTCCTTCCTGAGCAAAGAACAGACGCCCTCAGGCGACCTACAAGCACCAGCAGGGCCAAATCCAAAGCTGAGCCCCGGGAGCTGTACAAACAGGAGAAAGGGAAATTCCCAGCAGCCTCAGATGCAGCGGATTAAAGCCCCACAATCAACTTGATGTACCTGCATCTGTGGAATACTTGAATAGACAACGAATCATCCTAAATTGAGGAGGTAGACTTTGAGAGCAAGATTTATGATTTTTTCCCCTTTTCCTCTTTTTGTGAGTGTGTATGTGTATGCTTCTGTGTGAGATTTTGTCTGTATAGCTTTGCTTCCACCATTTGTCCTAGGGTTCTATCTGTCCTTTTTTTTTCTTCTTTTAAAAAACATTTTTTTCTTAATAATTATTTCTTATTTTAATAATTATTTTATTTTATCTTATTTTATCTTCTTTCTTTCTTTCCTTCCTTCCTCCCTCCCTCTTCCTTCCTTCCTCCCTCCCTCTTCCTTCCTTCCTCCCTCCCTCCCTCCCTCCCTCCCTTCCTTCCTTCCTTCTTTTTCTTCCTTCTATTCTGAGCCATGTGGATGAAAGGCTCTTGGTGCTGCAGCCAGGAGTCATGCCTCTGAGGTGGGAGAGCCAACTTCAGGACACTGGTCCACAAGAGACCTCCCAGCTCCACATAATATCAAACGGTGAAAATCTCCCAGAGATTTCCATCTCAACACCAGCACCCAGCTTCACTCAACGACCAGCAAGCTACAGTGCTAGACAGCCTGTGCCAAACAACTAGGGAGACAGGAACACAATCCCACCCATTAGCAGAGAGGCTGCCTAAAATCATAAGTCCACAACACCAAAACACACCACCAGACGTGGACCTGCCCATCAGAAAGACAAGATCCAGCCTCATCCACCAGAACACAGGCACTAGTCCCCTCCACCAGGAAGCCTACAGAACCCACTGAACCAACTTTAGCCACTGGGGACAGACACCAAAAACAACGGGAACTATGAACCTGCAGCCTGCAAAAAGGAAACCCAAAACACAGTAAGTTAAGCAAAATGAGAAGACAGAAAAACACACAGCAGATGAAGGAGCAAGATAAAAACCCACCAGACCTAATAAATGAAGAGGAAATAGGCAGTCTACCTGAAAAAGAATTCAGAATAATGATAGTAAAGATGATCCAAAATCTTGGAAATACAATACACAAAATGCAAGAAAGATTTAACAAGGACCTAGAAGAACTAAAGATGAAACAAGCAATGATGAACACCACAATAAATGAAATTAAAAATACTCTAGATGGGATCAATAGCAGAATAACTGAGGCAGAAGAATGGATAAATGACCTGGAAGATAAAATAGTGGAAATAACTGCTGCAGAGAAGAATAAAGAAAAAAGAATGAAAAGAACTGAGGACAGTCTCAGAGACCTCTGGGACAACATTAAACGCACAAACATTCGAATTATAGGGGCTCCAGAAGAAGAAGAGAAAAAGAAAGGGACTGAGAAAATATCTGAAGAGATTATAGTTGAAAACTTCCCTAATATGGGAAAGGAAATAGTTAATCAAGTCCAGGAAGCACAGAGAGTTCCATACAGGATAAATCCAAGGAGAAATACGCCAAGACACATATTAATCAAACTGTCAAAAATTAAACACAAAGAAAACATATTAAAAGCAGAAAGGGAAAAACAACAAATAACACACAAGGGAATCCCCATAAGGTTAACAGCTGATCTTTCAGCAGAAACTCTGCAAGCCAGGAGGGACTGGCAGGACATATTTAAAGTGATGAAGGAGAAAAACCTACAACCAAGATTACTCTACCCAGCAAGGATCTCATTCAGATTTGAAGGAGAAATTAAAACCTTTACAGACAAGCAAAGGCTGAGAGAGTTTAGCACCACCAAACCAGCTTTACAACAAATGCTAAAGGAACTTCTCTAGGCAAGAAACACAAGAGGAGAAAAAGACCTACAATAACGAACCCAAAACAATTAAGAAAATGGGAATAGGAACATACATATCGATAATTACCTTAAATGTAAACGGATTAAATGCTCCCACCAAAAGACACAGATTGGCTGAATGGATACAAAAACAAGACCCATACATAGGCTGTCTACAAGAGACCCATTTCACACCTAGGGACATATACAGACTGAAAGTAAGGGGATGGAAAAAGATATTCTATGCAAATGGAAGTCAAAAGAAAGCTGGAGTAGCAATTCTCATATCAGACAAAATAAACTTTAAAATAAAGACTATTAGAAGAGACAAAGAAGGACGCTACATAATGATCAAGGGATCGATCCAAGCAGAAGATATAACAATTGTAAATATTTATGCACCCAACATAGGAGCACCTCAATACATAAGGCAAATATTAACATCCATAAAAGGGGAAATCGACACTAACACATTCATAGTAGGGGACTTTAACACCCCACTTTCACCAATGGACAGATCATCCAAAATGAAAATAAATAAGGAAACACAAGCTTTAAATGATACATTAAACAAGATGGACTTAATTGATATTTATAGGACATTCCATCCAAAAACAACAGAATACACATTTTTCTCAAGTGCTTATGGAACATTTTCCAGGATAGATCATATCTTGGCTCACAAATCAAGCCTTGGTAAATTTAAGAAAATTGAAACTGTATCAAGTATCTTTTCTGACCACAACGCTATGAGACTAGATATCAATTACAGGAAAACATCTGTAAAAAATACAAACACATGGAGGCTAAACAATACACTACTTAATAACGAAATGATCACTGAAGAAATCAAAGAGGAAATAAAAAAATCCCTAGAAACAAATGACAATGGAGACAAAACAACCCAAAATCTATGGGATGCAGCAAAAGGAGTTCCAAGAGGGAAGTTTATAGCAATACAATCCTACCTTAAGAAACAAGAAACATCTCAAATAAACAACCTAACCTTCCACCTAAAGCAATTAGAGAAAGAAAAACAAAAAACCCCCAAAGTTAGCAGAAGGAAAGAAATCATAAAGATCAGATCAGAAATAAATGAAAAAGAAATGAAGGAAACAATAGCAAAGATCAATAAAACTAAAAGCTGGTTCTTTGACAAGATAAACAAAATTGATAAACCATTAGCCAGACTCATCAAGAAAAAAAGGGAGAAAACTCAAATCAATAGAATTAGAAATGAAAAAGGAAAAGTAACAACTGACACTGCAGAAATACAAAAGATCATGAGAGATTACTACAAGTAACTCTATGCCAATAAAATGGACAACCTGGAAGAAATGGACAAATTCTTAGAAATGCACAACCTACGAAGACTGAATCAGGAAGAAATAGAAAATATGAACAGACCAATCACAAGCACTGAGATTGAAACTGTGATTAAAAATCTTCCAACAAACAAAAGCCCAGGACCAGATGGCGTCACAGGCGAATTCTATCAAACATTTAGAGAAGAGTTAACACCTATCCTTCTCAAACGCTTCCAAAATATAGCAGAGGGAGGAACACTCCCAAACTCATTCTACAAGCTACCATCACCGTGATACCAAAATCAGACAAGGATGTCACCAAGAAAGAAAACTACAGGCCAATATCACTGATGAACATAGATGCAAAAATCCTCAACAAAATACTAGCAAGCAGAATCCAACAGCACATTAAAAGGATCATACACAATGATCAAGTGGGGTTTATTCCAGGAATGCAAGGATTCTTCAATATACGCAAATCAATCAACGTGATACACCATATTAACAAATGAAGGAGAAAAACCATATGATCATCTCAATAGATGCAGAGAAAGCTTTCGACAAAATTCAACACCCATTTATGATAAAAACCCTGCAGAAAGTGGGCATAGAGGGTACTTTCCTCAACATAATAAAGCCAACATATGACAAACCCACAGCCAACATCATCCTCAATGGTGAAAAACTGAAAGCATTTCCACTAAGATCAGGAAGAAGACAAGTTTGCCCACTCTCACCAGTCTTATTCAACATAGTTTTGGAAGTTTTAGCCACAGCAATCAGAGAAGAAAAGGAAATAAAAGGAATCCACATCGGAAAAGAAGTACAGCTGTCACTGTTTGCAGATGACATGATGCTATACATAGAGAATCCTAAAGATGCTACCAGAAAACTACTAGAACTAATCAATAAATTTGGTAAAGTAGCAGGATACAAATTTAATGCACAGAAATCTCTGGCATTCCTATACACTAATGATGAAAAATCTGAAAGTGAAATCAAGAAAACGCTCCCATTTACCATTGCAACAAAAAGAATAAAATATCTAGGAATAAACCTACGTAAGGAGACAAAAGACCTGTATGCAGAAAATTATAAGACACTGATGAAAGAAATTAAAGATGATACAAACAGATGGAGAGATATACTATGTTCTTGGATTGGAAGAATCAACATTCTGAAAATGACTCTACTACCCAAAGCAATCTACAGATTCAATGCAATCCCTATCAAACTACCAAAGGCATTTTTCACAGAACTAGAACAAAAAATTTCACAATTTGTATGGAAACACAAAAGACCCCGAATAGCCAAAGCAATCTTGAGAACGAAAAACGGAGCTGGAGGAATCAGGCTCCCTGACTTCAGACTATACTACAAATCTATAGTAATCAAGACAGTATGGTACTGGCACAAAAACAGAAAAATAGATCAATGGAACAGGACAGAAAGCACAGAGATAAACCCACGCACATATGGACACCTTATCTTTGATAAAGGAGGCAGGACTGTACAGTGCAGAAGGGACAGGCTCTTCAATATGTGGTGCTGGGAAAGCTGGACAGGTACATGTAAAAGTATGAGACTAGATCACTCCCTAACACCATACACAAAAATAAGCTCAAAATGGGTTAAAGACCTAAATGTAAGGCCAGAAACTATCAAACTCTTAGAGGAAAACATAGGCAGAACACTCTATGACATAAATCACAGCAAGATCCTTTTTGACCCACCTTGTAGGGAAATGGAAATAAAAAGAAACAAATGGGACCTAATGAAACTTCAAAGCTTTTGCACAGCAAGGGAAACCATAATCAAGACCAAAAGACAACCCTCAGAATGGGAGAAAATATTTGCAAATGAAGCAATTGACAAAGGATTAATCTCCAAAATTTATAAGCAGCTCATGCAGCTCAATAACAAAAAAACAAACAACCCAATCCAAAAATGGGCAAAAGACCTAAATAGACATTTCTCCAAAAAAGATATACAGACTGCCATAAGCACATGAAAGAATGCTCAACATCATTAATCATTAGAGAAATGCAAATCAAAACTACAATAAGATATCATCTCACACAGGTCAGAATGGCCATCATCAAAAAATCTAGAAACAATAAATGCTGGAGAGGGTGTGGAGAAAAGGGAACCCTCTTGCACTGCTGGTGGGAATGTGAATTGGTACAGCCACGATGGAGGACAGTATGGAGGTTCCTTAAAAACTACAAATAGAACTACCATATGACCCAGCAATCTCACTACTGGGCATATACCCTGAGAAAGCCAAAATTCAAAAAGAGTCATGTACCAAAATGTTCATTGCAACTCTATTTACAATAGCCTGGAGATGGAAACAACCTAAGTGTCCATCATCAGATGAATGGATAAAGAAGATGTGGCACATATATACAATGGAATATTACTCAGCCATAAAAAGAAATGGAATTGAGCTATTTGTCATGAGGTGGATAGACCTAGAGTCTGTCATACAGAGTGAAGTAAGTTAGAAAGAGAAAGACAAATACCGTATGCTAACACATATATATGGAATTTAAGAAAAAAAAATGTCATGAAGAACCTAGGAGTAAGACAGGAATAAAGATACAGACCTACTAGAGAACGGACTTGAGGAAATGTGGAGGGGGAAGGGTGAGCTGTGACAAAGCGAGAGAGTGGCATGGACATATATACACTACCAAACGTACGGTAGATAGCTGGTGGGAAGCAGCCGCATGCACAGGGAGATCAGCTCGGTGCTTTGTGACCACCTAGAGGGGTGGGATAGGGAGGGTGGGAGGGAGGGAGACGCAAGAGGGAAGAGATATGGGAACATATGTATATGTATAACTGATTCACTTTGTTATAAAGCAGAAACTAACACACCATTGTAAAGCAATTATACTCCAATAAAGAAAAAAAAAACAAAAAACAGGCCCAAGAAAGCTCCGTTGCTCCTTCTGCCATGTGGACACAATGAGAAGTCTGCAGTCTGCAGCTTAGAAGAGAGCCTTCCCCAGAACTAGACCAGGCTGGCAGCCTAGCCTGATCTTGGTCTTTTAGCCCTCAGAATTGTATGAAATAATTTCTGTTGTTTATAAGCCACCAAGTCTGTGGTATTTTGCTATAGTAGCCTGAAAAGACTAAGACAGTCAGGGAATACTTAAATGATGGGCAAAGCTGGGAATTTTTTCTAGACTCAGATAACAGAGGAATTGGAGTGTTAAAGAACTTGAACTCTCAAACTTAAAATGTATTATCAGAGACACATTTTTTTTTCCATCCTACAACTTTTGGGCAGATCTATACTTGTACCATTTTAGGAAGATAAAAATCTCTTCTTTTTTGAAAGATACTCAATTTAAGAATCGTAGGAATCAATAGATTTTGCCTGCAAAAGAGGTTTCTTTTAAATGGCCAAACTAAAACAATACAAGGTCTTTAGGCCATTAATAATTTATCAGTCTTGAAAAAAATTAAAATTTTCAGTAAATCAACCAAAGAATTTTTCTGAATGTATCCCATCAACACTTCCTGCAGTGTATGCATGTGTGTTCAATACAGTTAAACTTTTAAAATGGAGGAAATGTCTACGTGAGTGACTTTCTAAAAGTGTTTTGCAGAGTAGCAATCCCAGGAGATAATCCTTGAAAGAAAGAGTTCCCTAAGCAATTTACTTTGTTTTCCTCTTGGGAATCACAGTGCATACAAACACACTCTAAGAAGCCATCAGTAAACAAACTTGCATCACCTTTAAACTCCTTTCCAAATGCTTTGCCATAACAATAATTTTTACATTAAAACCCATGAGTATGTTTCAGAACTCTAATATTGAATGTAAAATAGTTTAGGAAATGCATATCTAAGTTCATGCTCTGGGGTCATAAACTAGAAATCTGTGGAAACATGAACAAAAGCACAGTTATTAATTATGGTACATTTTCGTCAAACAGAAGTTTTCAGAATTTATGCTGTTCCAGTCAAATCATGTTGGAAAAGATTATCAAAGGTTTGAGCCAGAGATTTTTGTACTAAGACCCTTAACAACTCAGACCTTTACTCCCATCACTGAAAAAAAATTGAAACCATTTAAGCAATCTTTAAAAATCCTCAAAAGAGGACTTCCCTCGTGGCACAGTGGATAAGAATTTGCCTGCCGATGCAGGGGACACGGGTTCGATCCCTGGTCTGGGAAGATCCCACATGCCGCGGATCAACTAAGCCCATGCAACACTACTGAGCCTGCACTCTAGAGCCTGTGAGCCACAACTACTGCACCCAAGTGCCACAACCACTAAGCCTGCGCACCACAACTGAATCCCATGCACCTAGAGCCCATGCTCTGCAACAAGAGACGCTACCGTGAGAAGAAGCGCACACACCGCAACGAAGAGTAGCCCCCGCTCGCCCGCAACTAGAGAAAGCCAGCGTGCAGCAATGAAGACTTAATGCAGCCAAAACTAAATAAAACTAAGGGAAAAAATTTCTCAAAAGAAAACAATTTCTTGCCAAAATATGTAACCAAATGGACTTTTATTTCTTTAGGAGATAAATATTTTGCTGTCAAAATATCTAAAATGTTGCTGTTTTGTAAATCATAGACATCTTTTGTTAAAATGTGCCTGGATAAACATGTCTAAAAAACTATAAAAATGAAAAAATGCTAAGTGCTCTAGTGCTATACATGGCATTGAACAGGACAGTTGAAATCCTTGTTAGAGAATATCCTGGCAATTCTAGTCTTAGTATAGGAAGAGAGGCTGTTGAGTTGAAAACAGAATTAAAATCAAAATGTTCATTGATGTTTGCACTTATTTTTAAGTGGCAAGACAATTACTTTCAAAGGGAATCTTACTTTGAATTCTAATATTTAAAACAAATCAAAGCTGTGCTGGAATGATCAGAGTTAAGTGCCCTCCAAGCCCCCTTGGTCCCTAAGAGCTCCTCTTCACCCTAGGTAATGGTTCAGTAGAATCATCTAGGGAAACCTTTTTAAAATGGAGAATTCTGTACCTCTTGGGAAATGGCCTTAGGCATTTGAAGGAAAATACTGATAATGTTTTGTGTATCTTGATCTAATTTCAGAAGTCCCCTTCTGTTCAAACGTTTCCAGTATTTAGAAACCGATTTTCTAAAATAATGTGATTCTAAGATGTGTCTTTTAGTGTTTTCTCCTAATTTGCATAGTTGTGGGTTTCACTGCTATTCTCCTTGTAGTGTCTTCTGAGAGGGCTGCCATTAAATGCCAGATTTCTAGTCTACTGAGGTGGATTTTTCTGTGCTTTATGGTGTCATTATGAATTACACCTGTGACTCACAAAGAACAAGAGAAGATATTAGCTGTACTGAGAACTACTGGATACTGGTCTCACCTTCAAGAAAACTTTTGTTGGTTTCTCTGCCAGAATGAAGTTTAACCATTCCTCTTTTTCTGTTTTATCCTGTTATAACTTATGAGCTGCATTTTTCTTTCATGCTGATGTGTACAAAGTGCTTGGTATCCCCAGTTGGTCTGGGGCATTCTTAAATATGGAACTAGACCTTCCACTTCTTTTACTTCTTTCAGAGCACAGAGTAGAAAAATAACAGCAATATTGATTACCTGTCAAAGCATTACAATTAATCTAGTATTATAAGTGGTTTCTTTAATAGAAAGAAGATCAGGCAGTGGGAACCATAGGACTAGAAAGGTTTAAGATTTAAGAAAATCGTTTTTTAAATGAAAATGTTCCTGTCAATTAATTTGAAGCATCAAAGTCTATTCCAAGGGCACTAGGAAATTCAACTTGGTAAGGGAGGCTCTTGGGAAATCCTTATGAAATGTAATCAACCCCTCTGTTTTATTTTGATTATTTTGTATTCTCATTTATCCAAATTTTGTTAAAGCAAAGCCTATCTTTTCAGTGCAACAGAAAGGAAATAAACAGAGAAAAAACTAAGGAAGGACTAGAAATGGATTACTGTTTCTGGTAACAGCATAATGAGATTAGATTTTCTTCTTGTTTTGTTTTCACTGAGGGCATTTTGATTCTGGACTAAAGGATTCTTCATGACACTGTCTTCTCAGCATGAGATGAATCACTTTCATAAGTTGTGTGCGTGTGTGTGTGTGTGTGTGTGTGTGTGTGTAAACTGGTCTTGGTTGTTATGCCACAGTAAATACTTTAAAACTATAGATAAAGTCCTGGAAGCAATTCCAGTAAATAATTAGAAAGTGCCTGTGTTTGTCCTTCAGGGAACAAGGATTTCTAGAACACCTAGAGACTCACTGTAGACCAAGTCGAATGAAAAAATTTGATATTTAAAAAAATTCTTCCTTGCTTTCAGAGTTTTATATGTCCAAGATTACAATTGTCTTCCTGTGGGAAATTATTAAGCATTCAAATTCTATCCCATTCATTTTGTCTGCACTTTTTGCACGCCCATTTACTCTTGAAGGCTCAGTTTTGTTGCTTGCAAGCTTTTTTGAATTTTCTGGGCAGGGCAGCCTTATGCACCTCCATCTCACAGTTACACAGATCTGTGTAAATGCTTTCAACAGAGCATTTCACATCATATTGTAGCACTTTGGTTTTCCCTGGACAAATGAAACAACTGAACTAAGATTACCAAATAACAATCTGTACATCACAGTTGCTATTTGTCGTCACACACCAAGAAAATGGCATTTTATCTTCAGACATCTTGTCTTGCCTAAGAGCTGGTATATCACATTCCTATTCAATCTATTTTCCATGTGATGTGTTTTGGAAGAGGGCAAGTGGGCACAGTGGCTCTAAAGCAAGAAGAAAATCACGCCTACTTTGTGTGATTATTGCCTTTGAATTGCTATGGATATTACTGAGTTTCCCTGATTGCACAACTGCACTGGACCCGAATCCATTACAAGGCTCACCTTTATTTTATTTCCCTTTTCTCTGAAGTGATTCCATTATTACGATGTTGGGATTGAATGATCAAGATTTTATACCAATTTCTGATATTGGGTTCTACTCACTGTTGGAACTGGAAGCAGCTGCTGTTTGTTGGGCACTTTAGGCTTTTGATACAAGCAAACAAAGAAGGGATTAAAAAAAAAGGGATTTTAAAAAACCTAATTGCCTAAAATGTGGTGCCCTTGAGAGCTGATGTAAGAGGTGGGGTAAATAACTCAGCTGCCAGCTGTTAGGTGCTCTAGAAATTGATAATGTCTATCAACTTTGAGAACTACTGAAAGGGCCAAAGGTGGTCATTCACATATACAGCATTTTTCTGAGGGTATATGATTGAGTATCATTTTCAAACAAAGATAGCCAGCAGAACCCATTATGTGTCTGGCAAAAACCAAAGAATATAATATATATTAAATCAATAATAAAAATGTCTAGAAGAAGAAAGCCAAGAAAATAAAAATTTCCAGGTACCTAGCACCAGTGTAAGAAACAGAATTTTTGTCTCAAAATGACAGTGAATCGTATTTCCACCTGAATGTGTAGATTCTGAGAATTTTTATAGTTATTCATAAGGCAGGATTTAGCATGAATGCTGAGTGAAAAAGAAAACAGCTTTTAAAAACTCACCACGGTGACACTCCAATTATAAAGAGCACATCTAGTATTCAGATCTTAGCTTCTAAAGACCATGTTCCAATAAAAGAAAACAGTGCTCCTTGCAGAAATGGATGATTCTAGGACTGGTGCATGGAGAGCACAAGATGAGCATAGAGATTGTTGTTAATGCCAGAAAGTAAAAAAATGCTCAAACCAAACCAAACAAAAATGGGGTTTTTCAAATTGACACGGGAGCCAACTTCAAAGTGTTTCCAAAATGTTCCTAGCTGAAACAATTTGAGCAACAAAATAAATAATAATAGTATTGTATTATATCACAAAGAATAAAATAAATACTCATGAGTCCATACTGATAAAAATAAACACTTGAAGAAATAAATAAATGGTGGAGAAGGAACAAATGATCCTTACAGAACTCCAAATAATAGTTAATTCTCTCCTCTTAAGTATGGACTGGACTTAGTGACTCACTTCCAAAAAATAAAGTATAGAAAGGAAAAAAGTAGTAATTCTACAGTGGAGAAGCTTGACAGACACCACCATAACAAAGCGATCAAGATAACGTAGCCAGTAACCAGTCATATTATCATACACCCTCTAATTTGATGCAATGAGAGGACACCTGAGCTCTGTGACTTTTTCCCCCAAATCCATAATCCTAGTCTAATTATGTGGGAGCATTAAGTAAGTCAAAATTGGGGATATTCTAGCAAACATTTTACAAATACTCTTCAAAAGTGTCAAAGTCATACAAAACAAGAAAAGACAGAAACTCTCACAGAGGAGATATGCTGACTAAATGCAAATGGGTATCCTGGACTCTATTCTGGAACAGAAGAGGGAAACTAGTGGAAAAGTTGGAGAAGCCCAAATTAAGACTTGTAATTTAAGTGATAGCATTGGGACGATGCTAAGGTCCGAGTTTTGAAAACTATGTTATGGTTAAGTAAGATGTTAACATTAGGGGAAGCTGGGTGAAGGGTATATGGGAATTCTCTGTACTATCTTTGTAACTTTCTATTAATCTAAAATTATTCCAAAATAAAAAGTAAAAAAAAACACTCAAAACTTAAGATAGTATCCTTATACAGATAACATTTTTGGTGCCTATATTAGAACAAGTGCTTTCCCTATAAAGTGGGAAAGTATTTGCTCCACCCAGAAACTTTTATTCCTGTTCTCCTTACCTGCTGGAATACATGTATTCCAAAGACACGCTTGGTGATTATGGTCTTAAAAATGTTCACAAATGTAAACTTGGTTCTTCAGAGTTGAACCAATAAACACAGCTAATGGTTCTCAACTCTTACTGTTCATCAAGTACCTAGTGTGCTTAAAAGAATATAAAGGCTGGAGTCACATTCTCAGAGGTTCAGATTCCATTGTTCTGAGGTGACACCAAGGTATCGGTATTATTTTAAGATCTTCATAGGGGAATTTATTATGTAGTTAGTTTCAAGACCCACTATATCTAATTTATTGAGGCATTTAAGAATTGGTTTTCCAGAAAGATGAATATATTTTATCTTAAATCCCCAAAAAAGCCATTGGTTAATTTCAAGGACAAAAAAAGTCAAATGTGATAGTTCTACTAACAGAATAATTATTCATATATCACAATTGCAGAGTAGATATGGGAACTAGCAGGAATATCAAGAATGGATGTCAAATTGTTTTCATAAATTGATGCTGATTTTTCTACTTTGAGTGCAATATAAAGAAAGCGGAGAGGTGCATCAAAGGAGGGTAGAAGAGATGCATAAAAATGAGGCTCTGTCACTTATTTAGCCTAAGGCTCCCTTATTAGCTTCATCCAATACGAGTAGCAATCTGTTATTTATGGCTGTTGCCCGCTCAGATTAGTATGCAAAGATTGCCCTGTTATTGGTAAGTGACTTTCATAGCATATTATCTACTGTGCATACTAATATAGAGTGATGGAAAAGTGGTAATGTGAGAAAGAATTTGGACTTGAGTTTTTACCATTTCCAGCCGACTTCATGGTGCCTCTAAATATCAAGGACAAGGGAGGGAGATAGAGATAGATAGATAGATGATTGATAGATAGATAGATAGATAGATAGAAATGGTTTGATTTCTGGTGGGGGGGCGTGTTGAGTGGAACAGAAATCTCATATGCAACATTTCTTATTCATGAACTCATATAAGTCAGCTTATATAAGTCAGCTTTATTGAATTTTTTAATAGGAAGGCAACTTTGCTTTACTTATATTTTAAAATTCCGAATTTATTCAGTTAACAGGGATTGGAAATCCTTATAGCTCAAAAAGTACTTTGGTTTCTACCATTGACTCGATGACTTGATCCTAGAGCCTGATGATCCTGGGGTGTTTTTTAAAATGTATTTTGATTTACTGTATTATGCACATTTTATAGCTATCCAACAAATATCTCTTGAGTAGCAGCTACATGCAAGACCCTATTCTAAGTCTGCGGGTTCAGCAATGTGTTGAACAGACAAATTGTTTGTTATAGCAGGTCTGATAACCAGATGTTTACATTTATAAACAAATCAAACTGGAACATTCAATTCACACAATGGTTATCAGTAATTTTTTAGGCACTGTCTAAATGTTTTGTTGAAGGATGCTTGTTTAAATGATCTCTTTCTGTATAAAGTTTTTCTCATAGAGGAATATTTGTCAATTTACTCATTCATTTATTTATTCATTCCTTCATGGATAACTTGTGTTCATCAAATATTTCCATAGCTTCTTCCAGAGGAATGAAAGCTTTGTGAGAGCCTCGAGTATGCTATATTTTTTGTTCTATCCAGTGCTTGTCACAATGCCCTGTATATTATGAGATGTTGAATAAATTCTAAGAGATTGAATATTTGCTATATACTGGGTTAACAAATATGAAAGCAGGCTCCTGATCTCTTGGGCTTCTTGTCTTAGCTAATTTGTTTTCTGTTTATTTAAAATTTTGGGGGGGACATCTCCCCCATGGGCACTTATATTTCCCTCCAATTACATTATTTTTTTTGCAGTAGTAATTCCAAATACCCCTCTGAGGATTTCTCCCAAATCTTGTGAATGATAAAAATCACTGAGATTGTTTTACTGGGAATTTAAAACAAATTGTTTATAGTTTTATATTATGAGTCTAAAAATACATTATGATATGTTTTATTTGTTGTTGTCATTGTTATTTTTCCTGAGATTTCATTGAAAAATCATCTTTAATCTGGGTTGAAATTAACATTTCTTACATGCATGTTCAGAAAGGAAATATGAAAAGCCCTGTGCTATAAGAAGCTACAATTTTAATGACTGGTTTTTTCCAGAATTTAAAGATAAGGAACAGTGTCTTTGGCCTTTCGTGGAGAAGTAAAGGGAAGCAGGCATTTAGCCTCATTTTAAATTACAGCATCATTGTCCTGGTTTTGTTCCTTAAAAAGTACAGCCATTTAAAATTAATTTTCGTTGAAGAGTTTACTATCAGATGCTAAATAAAATGCTTTAAATGCAGGGTTATCCCATTATAGCTGAGGGCATTTATTTGAAACACTTGAGCTGAATGTTCATCCAGAGAACACTGAAATCTGTAGGAAAAGGAACTTTCCTTTAGAGATTATGCAGACTCAGAACCACTTTCAGAAGATATATTAGAGTGTGGAGGAAAGAAGGAATTAGATATATTGTATTAATTCCATATTTCATAGTAAAATTTTGAAGGAAGCATTTAATAGTACTTGCTACTTTTCTGTTTGAAGTAAACTTCTTAAAGACATAGTGGCTTTGAGAAGCAAATCTGCTCAAAAGGTGTTGAGGCTTATTTATAATTAAATCCAAATATAATTGAAGTTTTTATGTTTAATTATGGAATTTTCTTTTCAGGAGATTTTGCTTCTGAATGATCACTGCAGGCTGAGAGTTTGAGGTTATTTGGATAAAATTGTATGCTGTATTCTTTACAAAAGTGGTAGAGAAGATTCTGACATGAATGATGTATCTTTCCAGTTGCTAAGCTCAGCAGCATCACTGAAAATGGTGGGTTCTATCTAGCTGAAGTGATAAAATTAATTAATAGGACAACAGCCTCGACAGCCATGAAGCAGTGAAACAGAGGAAAACACCTGAAAATGCAGCTGAGTATCTCTGGGCAGTTAGACATTGGCATGCAGATGATGACTCCTAAATGTCCTTGGTATGGCATACTGACCACCCACACTTTTAGCCAGAAAACAAAGAAATCAAGGAAGAAGGCAACTAGGTACAATATCTCAATTCAGAACTTAAATTCTAGGCTGCCTTTGCTGTGGAGTAGTTCCTGTGGTAAATGCTTTTGAGGGAAACTGTACCTCACAGGGAATGGCAGCTGTGACCCTTCATTTATAGCTTCTTTGTAAACTTTACGGTGCTCACCTCTGTCTCCATAGGACGTGCCTCTTCTTCTTGCATATATCTGTGAGATATGAGTCCTTATAATAAATTCTCCATAAGCTAGCTTGTGGGGGTTTTTGTTTCTTGAAAACAAATGATAATCCTGATGGAAGAAATATCATATATTGAGGTTTGGGGAAGTCATTCTGGCTTATACTAGTTAAGCTTATACTAGTTATAATAAACTTGATACTAACTAGAACAGATTGGTTTGTGGCCTATCACACCATACATTGCCCGTCTGCTTTAACCAGAAACAGAAGGTACATTGTCCAGGAGTAAAGAATTCCGTTTTGAAGGTAGAGATAAATGCCTCCCTTCCTAGGATGTCAATACTAGTACTCCTTCGATGATAAGGCTCCCTTTCCTGGTGCCAAGGCCATACTGAGTCCCTGTATGTGTTGATCTGTCTTTTTATTAAAACTTTGAAGAAATGTACCATCATGTTTGATGTTCTTTGGTCTGACAAGATATAAAACTGTGCTGAAAACCATGCTTATTTGGAAAAGTTCCTCAGAGCTATTTGAGAGACTGTCTCCCGGGCTATAGTCCTTAGTCTGACTAGAATAAAACTTTCTATTCTTATTATAGTTTATTGATTATTTCCAATGACAATCTATAACTTTAAAGATAATGTTCTACTCTGCAACCTGTCCTTAGCTAACCAGACAGTGTGAATAACTTTTCATGTCAAGGAAACCCATCTAGGTTTTAATAGGATAGTATCTGCTTTTATGAATGCATCATAATTGATTTTCATTAGAATGTTTTACATGATTTAAAATTTTAAATATGAAGATATGTTCCTAATAAACACAAGAGAAATACTAAATGGAGCAAAGAAAAAATGCAATCACAGTTTGATCACTAATGTCCATTACTAACATGTTGGTTTATTTTCACTTCAATTGTTATTATTTTTATTATTTGTTTCAATTTTTTAAATCCCTAAAGTAATATTTTTACTCTGTTTAAAAATTAAAACATTACCAGGAAGGTTAATTTCCTGTGACAAACACTCTCAATTCTGATTTTTCAGTTATTGGAATGCGGTCTTTTTTAGTTTGTTGTGTAATCTTCCAAAATGTTTCCCATACATTTACATACACATACATGTAAAATATCACTTTATCTGTGTGTCTGTGTTGACTTATGCTTGTAAATACAAGATTTATTCTGTGTGCCTATTACTTTACAACTTCCTTTTCTCACATGTTTATTTAGTTCATTTCTTTAAATACTTGCATAGCATTTCATACTTAATAAATTTTGCCTTCCCTGTTATTAGATACTTAGATTTTTAACAGTTTTCACCAAAAATTCTTTGCTCAGAGCAACATACAAAAACAAACACAAAAATTTAAGCTCCCTATATTGGCAGGATACAGGCTGATCTACATTTTACGAGGCCTACCAAATAATAGAGAAGGATACACATCTCTGAAGATGGAATCAGTAGCCTTGTAAAACAATGCCCAGAGGAATTTTTCCCTTCCAACAGAATCTAGGCATTTCCCTCTCTCCCAGAATAGGGAGTCTTTATGCTGCCCAAGGGGCCTGCAGCCTTGCTGTGGGCCAGTGGTACTGTGTGCCTCCCAATGTTTCTGCTATTCCTGTCCCTATTTCACCATTGCACTTGTGATGTGTGTGGCAGACAGGGGAGTAAAGTAGTGTGGGTGCAGGTAGCTTGATTTTTTTCTTAGTTCATAGGTTGCCAGACAAAAGAAGGACTACCTATCACACAGAGATTTTTGTTGCTGAGCTGGTTGTACTGAAAGGATGGTTGTCCTCCTTGAGGAAGAAGTTGATGAATTTTAAGGGAGGAAGGGAAAGTGAAATGGATATTTGGTGATCAGATGGTCAATATGACAGACTCTGGAGGAGATGCTTAGATGGTTAACACTGATTTTCCTCTTTCTGAGAGAAGAAAACTTATGAGTTTAATCTCTCTATACACATATATATGTATATATCTCATTATAGCCATTCTTATAAGTGTATAGTGATATTTAATTGTGGTTTTAATTTACATTTACCTAATAGCTACTGATGCTAACAATTTTCACAGGCTTATCTGCCATCTGAATATCCTCTTCAGTGAAATGTCTGTTCATGTACTATGCTCATTTTCTAATTGGATTGTTCAATTTTTAATGTTGAGTTTTGAAAACTCTTCATATATTCTATGTACTATTCCTTTGTTAGGTATATGGCTTGCAAATATTTTGTCCTACTCTGTAGCTTGTCTTTTCATTTTCACAGAGTCCTTCACAGAGTAAAAGTTTTTAATTCTGATGAAGTCCAATTTATCAAATTTTCTTTTTATGGCTCATGCTTTTGGTGTCAAATCTAAGAATATTTTGCCAAGCTCTAGAACGAAGGATATTTCTTCTGTGTGTTTTTTTAAGTTTTGAAATTTTATGTTTAAGTTTGTGATGCAATTTCATTAAATTTTGTATAAGGTATAAGATTTAGTGTGAGCCTTTGTTTGTTTGTTTTGCTTGTAGATGTCCAGTTGCTCCAGCACTATTTGGTAGAAAGGCTATTTTTCTTCTTTGAATTGCTTTTGCACTTTTGTCAGAATCAGTTGCGTTTATTTGTATAGGCCTATTTCTGGGTTCTCTGTTTTGTTCCATTGATCTATGTGTCTATCCCTCTGCCAATGCCACACAGCTTGATAACTAAGGCTATGTAAGTCCTGAAATCAAGTAGACTGATTCCTTTCAGTTTATTTTCCTTTTGAAAAACTATTTTAGTTATTCTAGTTCCTTTACCATTCCTCGTATTTTTAGAATAATCTCCTCTATATCTAAAATAAAATCTTGCTGAGATGTTGATAGGAATTATGTTAAATCTATATATAACTTGGGGAGAACTGACATCTTTACTATGCTTAGTTTTCTAATCCATGAACACAGTATGCATCTATATTAATTTAGAGCATTTAAAAAAATTTCTTTCATCAGCATTGTTTAGTGTTCATCTTATATTTTGTACATGTTTTCTTAGATTTACACCTAAGTATATGATTTTTTGAGTAGCTGTAAAAGGTACTGTATATTTTTAAAATTTAGTGGTCTTCATGTTCATTGTTATTATGCAGAAATATAGTTGATTTTTGTATGTTTACCTTGTATCCTGTGACCCTGCTGGACTCATTCTAAGAGGTTTTTTTGGTACATTCCCTTGCATTTTCTACATAGCCAATCATGTCACCTGCAAATAGGGACTTTTTTTTTTCTTCTTTTAGGATCTATATGCTTTTTCTTTCCTTTTCTTACCTTATTGCACTGGAGAGTACTTCCAGCATTACGTAATATGAGTGGGTAAAATGGGATATTCTTGTATTGTTCTTGATCTTATGGGGAAAGTATTCAGTCTTTTGTCATTAAGTATAATGCTAACAAATAGGTCTTTGAAGATCCCACTTATCAACTTGAGAAATTCCCCTCTATTTTTCTGAGAGTATTTTTAAATCATGAATGGATGTTGAATTTTGTCAAGTGCTTTTCTGCATCACATAATTATATGATTTTTACTCTTCAGCTTCTCAGTATGGTGGATTACATTGAATGATTTTTCAAATGTTGAATAAATATCTTGCATTCTTAGAATAAAGCACAATTTATCATGATACATCTATATTCATGATTGGTGTTGGTCTGAAGTCTTCTTTTTTTTGTGCTATCTTTGTCTAGTTTTTGTAGTACTAACTTCACAGAATGAGTTGGGAAGTTTTCCCATCTCTTCTTTTTTTCAGGTAGAGATTGTATATAACTGGTGTTAATTCTTTTTTAAATGTTTGGTAGAATTTTTGAGTGAAACCATCTGTAACCTGGAGATTTCTTTGCTTCTTTCTTTCCTCCTTTTAATAATTTAAACTTATGAATTTAATTACCTTAATAGTTATAGGGTTAATTAAATGATCTATTTTCATATTGGGTGAGTTGTAGTTGGGTTTTTCAAGGAGGTGGTCTACTTCGTCTAGGTTACTAAATTTATATATGTAGAGTTTTTTTGCAGCATTCCCTAATTATCCTTTGGATGTCTGCAGATCTGTAGTGATACATCCTGCTTAACTCTTTATTAGTAATTTGTATCTTTTCTCTATTTTCCCATTGTCCATTTTGCTAAATATTTATCAATTCTGTTAATCAAACAACCAGCTCTTTGTTTCATTAGTTTTTCTATTTTGGGGGAGGTAAATGCTCTTTTTGGGGGTTTTATTGCAAATTGTCAAATTTCTCATGAAAACAAAAATTTACTAACAAGTTTACCAGCAGTCCGGAAATAACTAATGCTTTTGTTGAGATTAGATGTCGTTTTTTAAAAAATTGATAATATTCTCTATAAAATGGCATCTCTTTATTGTTTTAATTTGTATTTTTATTGATGATGAAGGTAAAAACATTTATACATTTAAAAGTCTTTATATTTCTATTTTTTAGGGGTTGCCTTTTCATTACTTTGCCAATCTTCTGTGAGGCTCATCTTTTTACTATTGATTTCCAAAGCTATTTTATAATAAGGGCATTAATAATAAGGGCATTAATTTTTTCTGTTTTATATATATATATATATGTATATATATATAACAATTCCTAGTTTGTTTTAAAGCTTTGTTGAAGGGGGATTTTTGTAGCATAGATTTTTTTTGTTTTAGTTTTTCAAGACAAATATGAAAATCTTTTTCTTTGGGATTTCTGCTTTGGATATCAAAGCCCTAAGTTTCTAAAGCATCTTTCTCAGATACGTAAGATGAAAAAGGGGGCAGCTAATAATAGCCACTAATTTCACAGGGTATTCTATAATTGACAGTGTCTATAAAGAACTTTATCTTTTCTTGAGATAAATGGGCATTATAATGTGTTTTTATCTTCTAACCTTTAAGCATTTACAACCAAATGGAGTAAGATAAAAAATTAAATCAAACATATTATTATTTTTGAGTCAGAGAGTAACATGTTAAAATTGACACCTTTTTTTTTTTTTTTAAATCCCTGACAAGGAGGTCAGAATACTTAAGATTGTCTCATGGGTTATTTAGCATCTAAATAATGTAACAGACTTCCCCAAACTTAGGGAAATACTTCCAAATGCCCTAAAATATTATCATCTCTGCCTCCAGCTAAAGAGAGTAACCATACCCCTGCCTAGTGTAAGAACCAGTCCTGTTGCCTATATAATGCAATGACTCCAAATTCTCAAAATATGAATTTCCCAGTGGTTTCTTCTAATGGTTTTCATTGAATGGTTCAAATTCCAATCAAAACAGCTGATAATATAATTTTTATATCACCAGTAAATATTTTAGGAAGATTTGAATGATGGTTCATTTGTTCTTTCATCTATTTATTGTTATTGTTTATACAGAGCTAATATATTCTTTATCTTCTGTTTTAGGGGAGATACATTAATCTTATGTGATTTCACACTATAATGGTGAATGAATATTTACAAGTAGTCTCATAAGTAATTACTAAAACTTTGTTTGAAATTTTCTTTGTCTATATATTTCCTTAAAGATGGTTCACAGGAAACATTTCATTTCTTTTAGGTAAAACATTTCTGGCACAAGCCAGAGATAGTTGAAGTCACCATGGTTCATGATTAAATTTTAGGTGTTTCTGTGAAAATCAGTCACAAGAAAGAACATTAATGATGTCAGCAAATAGTACTTTCAAACACTGCCCTGTTTAAAGCAGAAATCCCCTCACCGATCTCTCTGTGCACACCACCACCCGTTGTCTATACCACTACAAGAGTGAGATTTTAAAATATCAAATTTGACCATATGCCATCCCTCTTCATAACCCATTAACAGCTTGGGATAAAGATGAAAATCTTCAATATGGCCTGACCAAGGTCTCCATAGACTAGTGCCTCCATAGACCATTTCCCAGAATTCCACCTACTCACTCATCTTCAGCCATACTATTTCCATGGAGAGACCTATTTGTCTATTCCTTGTGTAGTACTGCACCTAGTGCAGAGCCAGGCATAGAATTTCCACTCAATAAATATTTGCTGAATAATTGATTTTATGAACAGATGGAAGAATAAATAATATTTGACTCCTGACTTGTTTGGCCAGCCCATTAAATTAGACCATAGTTCTAAAAAATTGGATGCCAAGTGGTTCTCTTATTCCTAGTCCCTGTCCTGATATTCCGCCTTTTGAATCCATCCTTTTGAACTGGAGTCTTAAATTACTTTTTAAAGGATTCCATGGAAATTAAAGACATTCACTCTGCTTCTGCTTTAATGAATATCCCTTGTTTATCACTTAGGGATGCAGTAGGTAACAGATGGTCCATTAAAAATAGGTGCTTTGAGCTTCCCTGGTGGCGCAGTGGTTGAGAGTCCGCCTGCCGATGCAGGGGACACGGGTTCGTGCCCTGGTCCAGGAAGATTCCACGTGCCGCAGAGCGGCTGGTCCCGTGAGCCATGGCCGCTGAGCCTGCGCGTCCGGAACCTGTGCTCCGCAACGGGAGAGGCCACAGCAGTGAGAGGCCCGCGTACCACAAAAAAAAAAAAAAAAAAAGGTGCTTTGAGGAAAGGTTAATAAGGGTACTATGTACAAAGGTGATGACAGTGTTTAGGAAATCCAACAAAGAGTAGTGCAAGACCCTCGATAGTTTGCCACAGTTCTTAGCTCCAATCTATCTCTTCAGTCTGACTTTTCTTTGCAGGTATAACTACTTTGAATTGAAAAATTATTTCCAACTCTTGAGGCAATTGATGTAAGAAATATGGTTAGAACTCTTGGGAATGAATAAAGGAAAAAAAAACGAAAGTCTCACTTTTCATATTCAATAATTTAACTTGAAAACCTCAAGGAGCTTCATAAGAATTTATCCCGAATATTTCTAAAGATGGCTATGACTTTTTTCATCCTCTTCTCCTCACCAAAAAATTTTTTAAAAATTTTAAAAAGGGAAGATTTTAATTTTAGCAAGTTGGATTCTAGCTAGGAAAATACATAACAGATCTTGGTGGTTCTTGAACTACCTTGAAAAGCAAATATAGTAGTCACTTGAATGTGTACATTATTTTGAAATAAATTTTAAAATTTAATCATTGGAATCTATAGCTGGCCCTACCAACACCATTTCGGGACTGGTCTGCACTGACATGACCTCAAGTAGCATTTGCTTATCTTGTGACAATATTCTGAAATTCTTTGGACTTGAGGACATGGGGAGGGGGAAGGGTAAGCTGGGACGAACTGAGAGAGTAGCATTGACGTATATACACTACCAAATGTAAAATAGATAGCCAGTGGGAAGCAGCTGCATTGCATGGGGAGATCAGCTCAGTGCTTTGTGACCACCTAGAGGGGTGGGATAGGGAGGGTGGGGGGGAGACGCAAGAGGGAAGGGATATGGGGATATACGTATACATATAGCTGATTCACTTTGTTATACAGCAGAAACTAACCTACCATTGTAAAGCAATTATACTCCAATAAAAAATGTTTTAAAAAATCTATAGCTAAAATAAATAAAGTAAAAAAAATATTCTGAAATTCTTGATTCATACCTGAGAGTACCCCTTAAAAGACTTCCCTTACAAACTTGAACTTATTAGGGAAGGGGAATACAATATCCTCTACTGTAAGCACATATGAAATCTACCTATTGTCTATTAATTTCCTACTGCCTGAGTGTGCTCTTTTAAACGTGAAAGAGCAGTCTGTTTCCTTATTTACAGGTGATCACATTGGTGTAGGCCAAATCATTTAACTTCACAAGTCACATATTCTTCATTTGAAAAGGGGGATAATAATGACTACTGCTAAGAGTTAGGTATAAGGAGTAGTTTGGGGTAAAATACAGTTCACTGAAAAAGTCACTAGACATTTTATGAAGGGGTGTTTGTTTCACTAATGATGGTTTCACTGTTTTGTTTGAGGTTAGTAGGAACTGTGCTGTTTGAAGACTAATGTCAGAGTATCTGACAATCTTATCAAAAGTTCTAAAAATGTCAGTAACTGTAAAAAACTTGGGAAGGTTTAAGGTGAAAAAAAGGTGTTCTGCCTTAACAAAAGCTTCAAACTCCTAAGAGCTACAGCACTGTCATACACCACCACACTAGTGGGGTGTCAATACAGAAATATATATATATGTGTGTGTGTGTGTGTGTGTTATATATATATATACACACATGTATCTTCCCTGGAAGGGAATCAGGGGATACCAATGTAGGAATATTGTATTTTTTTCTTTTTTCTGTCCTGTAGAATTTATCTAGATTTTTGATTTTTGGTAAGGAAATACAAGATTCCTGAAAACAGATTTACTCTGCCACAATATGCAGTTTGGTCATAAAGTGCTTATCTTTTACTGCTAAGTACAACTAGGATATGGAAATCACATCTTGGTTAAAATAAGAGATGGTGCATTGCTTTTCTTTTCCTTGTTTATAGTGTAAAACAAGTTTATATTCATTCCTCATCCTCTTTAGTTCATTTAGTTGAAACACTCATGCTTTTCTTGATAATTTTTGAGGTTTAGATTTTTGCCTGTATCATATTTTTAGGTAGAAAAGATAGATGAATGAATTTACTCTGAGGGGCATTCTATTTAATTTCCTAAATGTATCTTTCAACTTAACACACAAAATAAGACTCTACATCGCATGAATTCTCTGGAGCACCTACCCAGTGGTGTGCCCACTCTAATCCCACACACACAGATCAATCTCAAATCCTCAAATCACATGAGCTCTCGGCAGTCGCTTAAAGCATCATAGACCACAGGTATCAGCTTTCAACACCTGGCGTCAATTCTAATCTTCTGTAAAATATTTCTGATGGTAATTTGTTTAATCTTTAAAGTGCTTAGAATAATGTAATATTTTGACTAAACCAATGATATTTCCTGAGGTAGTACAGCTAGGAAATGGTATCATCAAGACCAGAAACCATTCTCCAACAGCTGCCCTCGTGTTCCTCCACTTCACCAAAATAAAGGATGACCATATAACGTATTATCCAAACCAGCACTTTTGGGGGTGGAGGTACAAGAGGCATAATTAATTACATCATGCCAGCTGATGTAAACCAGGTCTTGACCCAGGAAACCAGGTCAAGTGGCTTCTATGTGCTTCCAACTTGTGATAAACCATTTGTAGGATTTGAGTCCTGGTTGTACCACATACCAGCTGTGACCTCGGGCAATTACATGGTCTCACAGGGCCTCCAATTCCCTATCTACAAAATGGGTATAATAACCTCTCATTTAATTATGGCCAGATCTAAGTAATAAAATATGTGGCATATAAAAAATGAGTTATATCTGTGTAAGATACCAATAATTGCATTACTGTGATATGTATGATTATTCAAGCAAAAAACTAAAGACCATATCCAGAAGGAAATAATAATTACATTCTGGGTGTTTCCAAGTTAATTCTCTGTTCTGAAGAAGTGATCCTGAAGGTCCAGAGGTGTCACTTGTTTTAGAAAAGCACCTGTGGGTTGATGAGATACTTAGTGCTCTGCAAAGTACAGTCCGAAAAGTCCTCAAATATTTGGTCTCTATTACAGATTTCCAGTTTAATAAGTGTTATAAATATATAGCTTTTATTGAATGTTACTCTTTTTTGGGCACTCTGCTAGGAACTTTTCAAACTCTACATAGGTACCTCTAATCCTCAAAATATTGCTTATATAAATATATGTAATTTATTGCATTACTGCATACATATAAATATGGATAATCTCTATGTGTGAAGAAATTAAATGCCTTTCTCAAGGTCAAATAACTAGTGAGTGGAGAGAGAGAGAGAACAGTGACCATGTATCAGGCACTGCCGCAAGTAGACAAATGCAAACATGGTATTTGTATTGTGAAGTCTACAGGCAGAGACAAAAATTTATTCACATATTCTACAAACATAAATAATACTGCAGTTGTGAAAAATGCTGTGGAAGGATTTGATGGAGTTAGAAAATCAGGGGAGACATTCCTGAAAATGTCTATCTGATTTGAGATTTAAAGGATTATTATGAGTTAACTAGGTAATGAAGGGTGAGGAGAGCTTTTCAGAAAGTCATACCAAGTGCACGTGCAAAGGTCCTTTGGCAGGAGAGGGCATGATGAGGGTAATTGTGACATGTGCAATGTGGCAAGATCAATGGAATCGCGTGGGAATGTGGTGAAAGGTCAGGATGGAGAGGAGGAAGGGGCCAGCCCACAAAGGGCTTGGAGAAAGGAATCTGGACATTGTCCAAAGAAGAACTCACTAACAGGTTTTAAGCAGAGGAGTTCAGATTTGCCTTCTGAACAGATCACTCTGGCCGCAGGGTACAAGTCGCATGGGATTGTGTCAGAGTTGACGTGGCACGGTCAGTTAGGCCGCTTGCACTATGTAGTAGCATTAATGGAAATGGGAGAAACTTATGGATAATTTGATAGACTTGATATTTACGAGGTAAAATTGGGAGGATTTGAAGCATGCTTGGGTGAAAATCAAGAATGATGGCTTGGTTTCCATTTCTGTGCACTAAGTAGATGATGGGTTAAGAAACAGCACAATAGGGCTACTTCTGTGGGTGAACTCGTGAATGAAAGTTTGGATCTGGTGAGTTTGAGGTAAGTCTGAGATATCCAAGAGGGGTTCTGAAGTAGATAGACAATAGGATATGCAAGTTTGGTGTTCACTGGAGATGAACGGGATGGAGATAATATTTATGTCTTATCACATTTAAGGGGATAATAAAAGCTGGAGTTATGGATGAGATTGTGTTTGGGGAGAATAATGAGATAAGAGAGAGCCAAGTACGTATTTGAGGAACTTGAACTGACCATTGCTGGGAAAGCTGAAGCTAATACTTAATGACCATCAGGGAGGCTATAGAGAATGCCTGTTTCTAGATGGAGGTGAGAATAGGTGGCAAAAGACATTCTGACCAACCCTGAGAAATGAAGAATCTAAGTTTATCAAAAACTTGAGTCGGAAAATGTCTGAATGGATCCTTTCCTGGGGCTAGAGTCAGCAGCACCTCTTTGCCAAGGACACAGTCATCTCTAAGCCCATTCACTGCAGTACTTCTTATATAGACTTGACAACATTCTGCAGTAGTTTGAGTGGGATTTGACTTGCTTCTCCTTATTTGGAAAGAGGAAAGGAATTCCAGGTCAATGTCTCAAAGTCAATCATTTGGGGAAAGCGCAAACAAGAGGAAAGCTTCCCTACATACCTGGCCCAGCAAGTATTTCTAGAAACCTGAGCACACCTGGAGCCCCTCTATGCAATATTTTAGATATTTGAGAAATGGAAAGCAGTGGATAGAAAAGTGCTCTGGAGAAGTTTTTCATGTGGTAGAGAAAGTGAAATAAAAATTTTTGAGGGTAGAGCTAGATAGACCTCACACTAATTTGCATTGAAATTAGCACTTTATCAAGTGAGGAACTTGCCCTAGTTGGTATACTTTCTTAAAGAATACCAAGGAGTACCTAGAATCTGACTTCCAAAATGTTCACAAGCGTATTCTAAACATGATGAATCATATGAGAAAAATATTTTATTGTTGAGTTTTCTGACTGGTATAATGCTCCGTTTAAGAATACAGCTTGGCCAAAACACACCCAAGGACATAGCATGTAATTGTTATCATTTTCTAAGTATTTCTGGGATTTGGCACCACTGTTTCCTCAGCACTGAATTTGGAAATTGAAATGTCTTTGTACACATGCCTCATCGACACTTAAGCCAACACTCCTTCAGTATGTTGAATATTTTCCATTGCTTCATGCCTCACTCCTTATATTTGTGAATCACTTTCCATTAAATTCCTACTACCACCTCTTTTCCTTTTATAAATAAAATGTGTAATATATACATGATTATACAGACCTATATAAATATATGTAATTTATAGCAATACAATATATATATATATATATAGTATACGTTATATATATATATGGCTAAAACCCTATCAGAATTACACTTAATTTATAGACTAAAACATATGTTTTCTAAGAATATACAGTCTTCAGCTATTTTCGTGTGTGCACTGCCTTTATTAAACAATCTCACTATGGGATTTGGAATTCACATACATTTAAGTAACTGTATTTTAATATAAGATTTTTTAAAAGACTAAGACTTTACACCATGTGTGTATTTCTTTCTAATGAATGTTAGATTTCTCACTCTTAAATAAAAAAGCAACACAGTGGAGACAAGATACCAGGTTCCTTTGTCATGACAGGTTTTCAGGAATCATTAAAGCTAATGTAACCTTATAATCCTAGTTTGCCTGTTACATAAACTAACCTGTACGTGGCCATGGAAGACTATTTGTTAAAACTGGACTCCTCAGAGACACGTGCACACTGAGCATAAACTTCAGCTCCCTTTTTCATCATGTCTGAAATGTCCAATAATTCTGTTCTTCCTTTGTCCTCCCAAGTTTGTGATCATGCAGAGCTTCTCACACACTGTCTTCAACAAAAGGCTTGTCAGGCTTTGTCTTCCAGATTTAGGTCCAATACTTAAACATGACAAATTCCCAGCTGATGGTCGTGCCCGCTCATGTCCCCACCACAGGGCCTCGCTTAAAACAACTGGTTTAAAACAGCACATCAGTATGTCCAGACCTCTTCACAGGGTGACTGAGGGCCGGTGTCCACCACCTCGTGAACAGGGAGGGCCCACAAGACCACAGAGGGAAATCGATGCTATGTTGTTCAGAAATCATTACAAATGGAAACCATCCTCTACACAGCACTTATTTCATTTACAGCTAAGCTCCTGCCCTTCGTCCATATTGTTGCTGTTGTTTTGTTTTGATATTTAAAGCATATGTGTCATTATCAGCAGTTTTTCAAAAATTCTTTTTTTGCTTTCTGGAGTAGCAATGTCAACCACAGCAAAAATCAAAAATGAGCGCCATACAAAAAAAATACAAAGAATTTGGAAAAAGAAAAGAATTTCTATTAAATAGGTATTGTTATTCCTTTGAGAGAGCTTAGGGGTAAGATTTGTTTTCCCCCTCACTGGGATTTCTTATTTTTATTGCTCCTGGTTCATTCTTAATTTTATTCCTTATGGTTATTTTTTTCTGTTTAAGTAAAAAAATTTTTTAGATTATTGCTTCTGTGTAGGGTTGAGAAAAAGTAAAATGTTTTTATTCAGCCATTTAATATCTGGTCTTTAAATGACCTCCTGTACTCCTTTATTCATAAACAGAATAGTGAGACTCCCAAGAAAAGTAGAAATAATCTGGTTGATAATTTTACTTTTTCTGTAAGATGAGCCTTGCATTCCAGACTTATTTGCTTTTCAGGACACCAGACATTTTGACTATTTGACCATCTGCTGCATATTTGAAGTAAATGTCAATCCTAAGTTTTTATACCATTCAGAGGTATAAAGAGATATAAACCTGAAAAGAATGTCTGAGAGGGATTTTTGGAAGGAATGTGCTGAGAAGTTATCACTTTTTTCTTGTACTCAGCTCTCTAGATAGTCACACTGGTATTAAAAGCATCATATTGTACAATGCAGACTGTCTGGTGGCGCCCATCATGACGATATGTATTTGCAGATGTGTCTTCTAGGTGTTATAATGTATTTCAGGCATCTTTTCTCATCACAATCCCATGTAACCACTGGCATGCACTGGAGAGATGGCTTTCCGATGACTGGGATGTATTGGTGGCAGACACAAAGCTAAGACTTATATGATCCTAAAGGCTATGAGAAAATCCTGCAGTTTTCTGGCCACAGCCCAGAGGACACAGATGAATTTTTTCCTCAATATCATGTGGCTGATCTGAGGGTTCAACACCTTCTCTAGTAGAGTTCCACATGTTTTTGGAAGTAGTAGAAAGATTATGCCGCTGGGCACCGTCAAGATATACATGGTGAATCTTGTTTGTTTGTATGCATACGTGTATTTGTATGTGCATCTGTTTATCAGTGTGCATGTGTGTTTATATGCCTGAGTATGTGTGAGTGCATGTGTGTATTAAGAAGAGGTTGAAGAATTACTTCTAAATTGCCAATTTATTACCACTAATTCCAAATGATGAAATAATGGAATGATTTACTCTGAATACCCATATGAGGAGAATGTGTTTGCATACATGATCTGTGTAAAAATATATGATGGACATCATGTAAAGCGTATGTCTAAAGTAGCTTTTATTGGAGATATCCTGGAATTCAAGCAACTGCTGTGTTTATCTTTAAATTTTAATATGCTGATTTATCTTTATGTAAATGTATCAGTATGGTTGTTTTTAAGCTCTGATGTTAAGATCATGGCACTCAAAGTTTCCCAAGAGATAGAAAATATGAAGACCCTATTTATAAGTAAGCAATAGACTTTATGTCTAAGAAAAACTTTCCTGTGGATAGCATTTTAATAGATGCCTTGTTAATTATCATAATGCTTTGGTAAAAGTTTTCATTAGACTATAAAAATCAGTTATTCTATGGAGAACAGTATGGAAGTTCCTTAAAAAACTAAACATAGAACTACCATATGACCCAGCAATCCCACTACTGGGCACACACCCAGAGAAAACCATAGTTTAAAGACACATGCACCACAATGTTCATTGCAGCACTATTTACAATAGCCAGGTCATGGAAGCAAACTAAATGCCCAGTTTGCTGGGCAGATGAATGGATAAAGAAGATGTGGCACATATATACAATAGAATATTACTCAGCCATAAAAAGAAACGAAACTGAGTTATTTATAGTGAGGTGGATACACCTATAGTCTGTAATACAGAGTGAAGTAAGAAAGAGAAAAATAAATACCATATGCTGACACATATATATGGACTCTTAAAAAAAAAAAGGTTCTGAAGAACCTATGGGCAGGACAGGAATAAAGACGCAGACGTAGAGAATGGACTTGAGGATACAGGGAGGGGGAAGGGTAAGCTGGGACGAAGTAAGAGAGTGGCATGGACTTATATATACTACCAAATGTAAAATGGATAGCTAGTGGGAAGCAGCCGCATGGCACAGGGAGATCAGCTCGGTGCTTTGTGACCACCTAGAAGGGTGGGATAGGGAGGGTGGGAGGGAGACTCAAGAGGGAGGAGATAATGGGGATATATGCATATGTATAGCTGATTCACTTTGTTATAAAGCAGAAACTAACACACCATTGTAAAACAATTATACTCCAATAAAGATGTTAAAAAAAAATCAGTTGTTCTAAAAGTGTGGTCCACATCAGGATCACTTGGGAATTTATTTGAAACACAGATTCTCAGATCACACCTCAGATCTACTAATTGCGCCCAACAACTTGCAGGTGCTTCTATTGTGGGCTAAAGTTTTTGAGAACTTCTGATGTAAGGCATAATATAATATGGCCCTAGTAAAGATATTCATACTGTCACAAATGTTAAGTACCCACCCTACATACAAGGGCAGTAAGGAGAGTAAGAACTACTTTGTTGAAAATAATTAAGGATAAAGTGAATTATAGCATTTTTATATACAAATAGTCCAACAATTACGCAGATTTAAATTATCCACCTCTGCAATCCATTGTAATTCTTTCTGGACACAGACACAATTTATTCACTAACACCAGACTTCCCTGGTGGTCCAAGCTTCCAATGCAGGGGGCATGGGTTTGATACCTGGTCAGGGAACTAAGATCCTGCATGCTGTAGGGTGTGGCCAAGAAAAAAAAAAAAAGTGGATGAGATATTCACTAACACCATCCCTTATCTTATAATAATAACTTGAAAACAATACTCATTTAAAAAATCCTTCAATATTACTTCCAAACATATCCACATTTTCAGTAAATGTATAGTTTAAGGATTCAGATGAGCTGCTGGGTAAATGCAAGTACAGAAGATGGGTGCCTTTTTTCCTTCACAGTTTCCCATGACTCACTGTGTGTGTGTTTAAGAAGCCAAAGAATAGATATTCTAGAATGTCACTACTTAATAAATATCTATCTATATTCCACAACTTACCACATTGTGCTTCCTCCATTTTTGGATGAAAAAGACTGACATATATTATAAAGTGGAAACTTCTTCCATTATGATGGCAAGATGTTTTTCTCCTCTCAGTATTTCCAACCACCTAGTCAGGAACAGCATTTGACAATTCATCAATACAGTATTCAATTCAAATTCTAAAAAATGAATTGAGAACGTTTCACTGGGACAATAATAAACTAATGAGAATTGACAGAAAATGCAATTTTTTCTTTTTTTTGCTAGAAATGATTTTGGTTTACATAAGGAACAGTAATTCACAAGGGTGGACTGTGGCATAAAAGGGAAAATTTCAGAAGTGGGTAGCCTTCCAAAAACATCATAAAATTCAAAGAAAACTAGAGTTCACTGAAAAGAGTCTCTCCCATTTCATGCATTGGTGTCTAAAGATTATTTTTAGATTAATCTAAAGGATCTTTCAAATGTTCAGTGTTTATGCTTTTTCTATTAAAATGCAAGCATCTCCTGGGACTGCATGCCCACTATCAGCTAACATCATGACAATGTTTGCTAAGTAAGGACTTGTGCTAATGGACCAAAGAAAATGTTCTGAGGAATGTGGGTAGTTGAGTGGACAACAAGGAAAGGATGATAACTGCTATGGAGAAAATATAGGACACTTAGAAACAAACCATATATTTTATAATTTCTTGGAGAAACTTTCAATGTCATACTACACTAAAAATTTTTGGCCTTTAATGTATGGGATGCTGTACTGGCCCCAAACTGAAAAGAGTGGTTTGTAACATACAGTGGTTGTACAATTTTTCCTTGTTTTTCAAAGTGTAAAACATTCTGAAGGTCATCCCTTCCTCCCAGTATGATTATTTTTTATTTCACAAAAATCAGTTAATTTGGAGGAGAGTGAAGCTGTATGTCAATGAATTGGCTGCAATCTCATCAGGCAATCAGACGTGAGATCAACACAGCTGTTGGAACAGAAACAGCCAGGACGATTCTAGTTAGAGGACTGTCAGGAACACAGAGGCAAAAAGCATTGTTGTCACGTGGGGTGACACCAAAGATTTATTAATATATTCCTCCAAGAGATATTTAAAATAAGTGCTATGTTTCCAAAGATTATGACACAGTGTAATAGTAATTCTTTCAAAATTGGGTGTATAAAATCTACTTTTGATACTCTGAAGCAACATATACCATATTACATACTCAGACTTTGTGTATAATATATTTATTTGCATACAGAAATATGTATTTCTATTATACATTTTATTACTCTATTTATAGAATATGTATATTAAGCATACAGCATATTCCAGGAAGATACATCAAATATGCACACAGTTCATGCTGTAGCGTGCACCCTTTTAAGAGAAGCATATTTAAGAGGCATGGTATTATATATACATGCTGAACATACATTTTGCACAATTCATCCAGCTTTGGGTGCTTCCCTAATCTATTTGCAACGCCAGGGCTGTGATTGTTGAAAGGGATACTATCAAACTGGGGAAAAGGCAACTACCAGTGAACTAAGTAGGAGAAAATAAAAGTAGATTGCATTTCTAAGTATATGTTGCCATCGTTTTGAACTCCCGTCTCTCCCGATGTCAGATGTTTAGGGTCAAAAAAGTGGTGAATGGAAAAAGAGCAGGAGTATGTGGGACCTCCAGCTTTGACATTCAAACCAGAAAGCTTATCTATGTGGCTTATTATACTGATGACTTTGTCCTACCACTCGGGAGCTGACATTAAATTAATGATGAACTGGTAAAAAGGCAATCATTTCTTTTTCCAAGAAATGAACTAGCTTTTTCACATTCTTAAATTCCTCTTCTTAGAAGACCGCTCCGGGATATTTACATTATTGCTATGAGGAAAGAAGAAGTTCTTGACAGATATTTACCTTTCCAGTGAAGATAAAGGAGATGAGTCATAATGTTTCTGAAAGAGGCTGTTAAGGTTTTTGACAGGAAAAATAGCAGCTCCAATAGAAAGTGAACATATCAACTGCAACCATTTTAATAGCCAACTACTTCAACTTCAATTGACTGGACACTGTGGCAATCATGAGTGGACATTAAGATGTTGGGAACAACGTGCTATGTGCATGGTCTGGTGATTTTGGCTATATAGATGTGTCTTGTGTTCCCAGTCTGTGAATTACAAATACACCAGACTCAACGGATGACAGTGTGTCTGATACATGATTGGTGAACATTAACCTTTTTCAAACAGATGAACAATTTGCATTGATATTCTAAGAGTGAAACAGGATTATTTTCCCACTTATATAAAGCAAGCTCTCGAATCCCTTAAAATAGGCCAGGATTTCTCAACTTTGGCACTGCTGACATTTTGAGCCAAAAAATTCTTAGTTGTGGGGTCTATCCTGTGCATTGTAAGCCGTTTAGCAGCATCCCTGGCCCCTATATTCACTAGATGCCAATAGCCCTCTCTCAAGCTGTGACAACCAACGTCTCCACACATTGTTAAATGTCCCCTGGGAGGAAAAATGGTCCCTAGTTGGGAGCCACTGAAATAGACAAATCCAGCAATAGTTAATGCAAGCCTTTGGATGCAGTCTCCATATCTTTCTAATCATCTACTATTTTCAGTATTCTTTCCATTTTTCTGATTCCGGTTTACAAAGCTTCCATGATGTGTCAGTCCATATTCAATTCCTTCCTTTAATTTTTGATTGTTTCTCTTTCAATAAGGTTGTAGTAGATACGGTGGAGATCAAGAATAGAAGGAAGAAAGGAGAGCATGTGATGGCAATGGAGAGTAAGAGGCAGTTGGATTCACGATGAGCTGGACTGCTAGAGAAGGCAAAAAAGGACCCAAATCCTGAATCCTCAATCCTTGAATCCAAAGAGTTCATCCCAACTAAAGTGATACGTTGACTTGAAGAAACAAAATAAAAATAAATATGGATCTTAAATGTAAAAGTTTACATTAAGGTAGAATAAAGATATCTGTATGAACTGATGCTGTATGTTTATAAATAGAAGATTTAGTTGGGGAAGAATGACTGAAGTTGTTGAAACAAGAAGTTATTTTTATAAAGGATAAGTTATATACAAAAATTATTGGCAATTTGCTTCTCACTAATTGCTCTTTTTTGTTATTTGCCTTGTGCTTTTTTTTCAGCTCCCAAAAGTTTTGAGATGCCATCAGTGAGGCAAGTCACACAAAATAACTCTAATTGAAGTGCTAAAGTCTAATACTGACAAATTCATCATGCAACTCACATGGATATTACTGGTCAAGTTATCATAAAGCCCATAACTCTAAAATGTAAAATTTGTAAAGGGTTTTATAAATTTGATTTCTATTGATTGGGCCATCTTTAAAAACTCTGATTGGAAGACTATAGCAAATATAGTAAGAAAAAAAAGTTGAGGGGTAAAAATAACTAAGTGTGAGTCAATATAATTGTATATTTATTTGGGGTACCAATAAAAAGTCTTACATAGACAAGATTTATATAAAGCCGCCGTTGGGTAATCATTTCTGATGTGACTCTTCTATGGTCTAGAATTTTTAAAAATGGTGAGAAGTGGCACAGGTGCAGCCACTTATATTCTTTCAGATTTTGCTGAGCTCACTTGGCCTGTTTAGGTATCCATAACATTTCTGCCATAAAGATTACTACTTCTATTGACAGAATTTTGAAGTTAAAAAATTTTAGGGAGAACTGATGATTTGAGGGGAAAAAAAGGTGGTTTCAGTATATGTTTTTTAATTACTCTATTTTTTTTTCCCTCCATAGGTCATAGGATGGTTATAAACCTCACTTATCTATAAGTTGAATATCATCCTTTAGCAAGCATTGAGGAGAAGGTCTTTTTCTCTTGGGACTGACCCAAAAGTCATTGGTGCCACGTGAATAAGTTAATCCTATTTAAGATTCCAGATGAATAAAGCAGCATCTTCCTGCTGACAAAGGCCAGGAGTTCATGTTTACAAGTTAGCATGCCATACACAGGTTAGGCAGATCAGGTTGAAACAGGATGCCCTTTCAACCTTCTATTTTCTTATCTCAAAATTCACCCGCCCTCAGTAAACTTTCTCCAACAAGAATGGCCATTGTTCAATTTGATGAAACCTCAATTTAAAAAATGACTTTGGTTTCTCAAGCATATTTATATATTACGTAGGCTATTCTATTAAAATAAGAGGCTAGTTTAGTAGAAAACCAGATTGGTGAAAATATTTCACATGAAGAATCATAAGTGAACTAAATCCTCATAGGGTTTTATACCCCCAAAGAATGCAAAAGACACAGTGGGCAGGGGTGAAATACCCTTTTTCATGGCTGTCTCCGTATTTAGTGAAAGTCCTGCAGATTTTGCCCTTACACAATGTAAAACAGGGAAGTATAAAAACCAATGCCATATGAGAAAAATAATGATGTAATGTAATTAAGTTTTTTGTTTGTTTTTGTTTGTTTGCTCTCTTTTGATGGTGGGAAAGGGAAAGGCAAAAAAAGATAAGCATTTATTATGTTGCAATTCTCCACATAAAACCAAAACAAGAGAATAATATATGTTAAACACTCCGGAGGCCATTTCTACATCCTTTTTTGATCTTCTTTGTTCACTTCGCCATTGTGTAATGGCTTTCTTTATGTTTAACTCTCCAGGTTAGTTTGTAACTGTGGCATTTCATCCTCATATGGACACTTGGGAACAAAAAAATGAAAAAAAGGAGTGAGGTTATTATTCTTTTTGTGCAGAGATAAAATTATAGATTCAGAAGCCCTTCTTCAAGAGAGTATGAGAAAGCATAGATCATTTCTTAAATCCACAGTTCCAACATGTCTCCTTAATGGTCTCCTTGCTCCTAAACTGACAGGGTTTATAAGGTGCAAGTTTCAAACTGGAGCATAGGCACCATAAGAGTGTCACTGTTGGGCTCCTTAATTGCACATTCCATGATAAGACTATAAAGTGCAATGGCAGAGATCTGAAAACTAGGAGCTCTTTTATTCTGTTTCTTTTCGCCAAGCTCCCCTTGACTACCTTCTTTCTTTACAAAGATGTTTTACCTTGTGGCGCCTATGTTCTTATAATGACACATGAGAAGGTGTTTAAAGGTCTTCTTGAAGGTGGCATTACAAAGTGCATAGCAGGCAGGGTTGATAGTGCTGTTGATGTAACAGAGCCAATAACCAATTGTCCACACTGTGTTGGGGATGCAGGGTGCACAGAAGGTGTTAATGAGCACCATGACATTGTATGGGGCCCAAGTGATGATGAAAGCCAACAGAATGGCCAAGATCGTCCTGGTCACTTTCTTTTCCCGGGAAGGAGGAGGCTTCTTTTTTGCAGGCTGCTTGGTCATCTTTACAATCTTGCGAGCAACAATGTTCTGTTTTTCATTTCCATTCTGACCTGAAGAACCAACTACCTCCACGGTGGTATTAGTTGGGGTACATGAGTCACCTTTTTGGGTCTTGGTGACAATTTTGATGCATGTTTGCTTTGAGTTCTCATCTTTGGAGTGGCCCAGGGAAGTGGAAACTGTGTTTTCATCCTGGGTTATTTCATCATCTCTCATATTAGAGGCGACAGCACTGACTGAGGTGGAATCATTGGAGCTTTCCTTTTCCTCCCCCTGGACACAGTTTTCAGTCACAGCATCTCTGGGAGCTTTGCCGTTCTGGATTTTGTTGTGCTCCAGGCCATCATCACTGCCAGGCATGTTGTTGTTGTTTGGCTTCACTATCCTTCCTTGAACCAGACTTGGAGAAACTGGGTCTTGGCTGGCCACAGGCTCCTTTTTGTCCTTCTTTATCCTGCTCTTACTGGCTCGGGATATGTGCCAGTATAGCACAGTCATGATGATCACAGGCAGATAGAAAGCTGCAATGGCAGTGCCAAAGGTGGCAGCAGCATTGGAGAAGAACTGAATGTAGCACTCCCCATCCTCCACAGTTCTCACCCCTACAATGAACTGCCAGAAGAGAATGGCCGGAGCCCAGAGGACAAAGGAGAGAACCCAGGCGGCTGCAATCATCATACCTGCCATTTTTGTGGTCCGCTTGACGGGATAGGTGAGCGGTTTTGTGACGCAGAAGTATCTGTCAAAGCTGATGATGAGCAGGTTCATTACTGAGGCGTTGCTGACCACATAGTCCAGGGCTAGCCAAAGGTCACACACCACAGGTCCCAAAGGCCAGTAGCCAATCACAGTGTAAAGGGTGTACAGGTTCATGGAGAAAACACCAATGATGAGGTCAGCACAGGCCAAGCTGAACAAAAAGTAATTGTTGACGGTCTGGAGGTGGCGGTTGACTTTAATGGAGACCATGACCAGGATGTTCCCAATAATGGTCACCAAACTGAGGGACCCAGCCACAAGGACAATAAAAACCACTTCAAATGTCTTATAAGGACTGGTCAGAGCCAGGCCATTGTTAGAGGAGTTTGTTGAGTTATTCATTTTGTGTTCTCTAATCAGTAGCCAAGTAGCCAAATACACATTTAAACCTGCAGGGAAATAGAATAAAATTAACAAATACATAATATAAACATTGCTTTAAAATATATCAGATGCTCTCTTTTGAACTACAATTTTTACTCCAAAATCTTCCTTCTTTCTCCTACAAGTTTATTGTGACTACCTGCCTCAATTCCCTCTCTGAAAAGCAAAGACTTTAAATGAAGGATTCAAAAGATCCTTTCAGGCTGGCAATGTATTTGAAGTCTGATGACATTTTGAATATGTTCATATCTAGAAATGAATATCTATCTATCTATCTATCTATCTATCTATCTATCTATCTGTCATCAGTCAATTTAACTGAGCATAATACTGATGAATTGAACTAAATAAGCCAAAATTACACAAAAAACTTTCCAAAGCATCAGGAGGTTTCTGGTATAGACATAAAAATTAATAAACCAATAGGAGGACTAAATTATGAGGGAAGCATAAAACATATAACATTGTGTGTGACTTTTTCCACCAGGTTTCTCTAAGTGTTTTTCATAATAATACTGATAATGATAATAATAAAGATAATAATGATACTCCTTTTAGCCAATACATTCCCCCCAGTATTATTTTTTTCTGATCTCCATTTTACACTTGTAGTTAGTGTCACATAGCATATTCTATGTAGTTAGCAATATTCCATATCCTGCAAAAGAAATTATTTATCAAATGTATATTGATATGATTATATGAATTTTCTGATTTTTTTTTTCAAATCACTACCAAGTCTATTATCTTATTGTTCTTCCAGACAAATCTTTGGTACAGTCAGGCTAGAAATTATATTTGTTCAGCAGAACAGGGAACTGAAGCCCAGAAAGATTAACTAATTTATATAAGGTCACATATCAAGTCAATGATAGAGATAAGACTATGAACCTTAGTTTGTTCAATCATTCGCTCATTCACTTTGTCCTCACATACCTATTAAGTAACTCATGATTAAGCATTATGATATACTCTGGGTATTCCCTGATAATTAAGACAAGGTCCTTGCCTGGGAGAGGCATACGCTCTGGTGGCAGTGATGGGTTGGTAAAGGAGCAATTATTAAGCTGGAGTGCACTTTCTGCTGCCCAACCCTGTTGTGTCTAAGTAAACACACGTTCACCATTTTCAGATAATATCATCGAAGTCTGGAGACAATTGAGCAATCTTTCGTAAGGGACACTGGAAAGAAAGTTGAGTTTTATCAAATGAGCTATGACATATTTCTGGGGACACAACCTCTGAAGGAAGTGGCCCAAGTTGACAAAATCAATGAGTTGTGTGTATCAGAAAGTAAGCATTGTTGAGAAATTATTTGTTGGCATTTTGAAATTGAGAAATGTCTATTTATTCAGGTCCCCATAATTACAAAGAAATACAGATGGGGCAGTGATTTTCCCTTGAAATTCATGTAGAAAATTATTTCATAGTACAAACAGCATTTAAACGAAATGGATTATTCTTCTTGGAAAGCAAGTTATCTTCAAGTATATTTTTAAAAAACAATAACTTAGGAGGAATTTGGCCTTAATAAACAAGACCCAAAACTCAGAAGCCATAAGAAAAATATGTGTAAGCACTATATAATTATTTGAAATTTTTGCATAAAAAAAGTAAAAATAAAAATTGGGAAACAATATTTGTAAAAGCAGATGATAAAAAGTTACCTAATGTCCTTAATATAAAAAAGTTTTGAAATGAAATAAGGAAAGATGAGAACACTAACAATCTAAAACATTGATACACTCGCTAGATGAAAGACAAATTAAATGTTAAATTTTAATCATATGAAAAGATATTCAACATCACAATTAAAAAATGCAAATATGTTGTCATTAGTTGGGATATAGGAGGTGGTTTAGATATTCCATGACCTACTATCCTGACCCTGACTCATCATTCTAAGCACCCTAAAAGGCAAAGACACCCAAATCCAAGTCACCCATAGACAACTGTAATACAGAGTGAGAAAAGAAAATGCAGACACAAACAGCGGAAACCATTTCTTCATCCACAGTTGTTAAAATTATTGGACATTATTGGTTGGAGTTATTGGGGTAATTTCCTTGCAGGGAACCGTATCTATATCTCTAAAAATGTAAATACATTTATAAAAATTTAACATTGAAGAAACACTTGTCTCAGGAATACTACATATAGGAATTTATATTTCAGCTATAGTTAGAAAAATGTGCAAGAGGTCTACTCAAAGACGTCCATTCAGAAATATTATAGCAAAAAAAAACCCACGTAGAAACATTAAAACAATTCATTGACAGAGGCCTCATCATAAATTTCTTAAGGAAAACATAAGGAATTTGAATTTAATCTCTAAGTCATGGAGGAACTTTGAAGAGTTTAATTAGGAAAGTAGTTTTATGGAATGGAATTTACCATATTTTGTTTCAAAATTCTCCATATTCTGTTTTACCCATCTCTGTGAATCCTATTACCATCAAGTTAAAATTCTTAGCCATCTCCTGGCTTCCTGCCTCTCCCACACGTCCTGCAACCATGACCTGTCAACTCTACCTTTTAAGTATCTTCTGAAGTTATACCTTGTTCCCATTTTCACTCCCATTTCCTTATGTTAGGCCCTACTTACTTGTATCATTGACAGAATTAGACCCTTGATAAAATTTATAATCTTGCCCCCTTGCATCTTTCCAGAAGTATCTCAGAACTTCCCTAAATATCCCACATTAAAGGCAATTACATGCAGTTATCCAAACACAACATTGTATGTTACAACTTCATGCCATTTTCCATCCTTGTCTCGTATCTTCAAAGAACCTCCCCCGCATCCCCTCATCCTTACATCCTCACATTTCTCACCTGTCTGCCTCCTATTCAGCCTTCAGGCATCATCAACTCTATGAAACCCTTTTGATAGCTTTTAGCCTAGCTGTTTTTTCCACAGCATGCCTCATATCATTTTATTGTTCTGTTGCTCTTATTCTCCTGTTTGTCTAGAGTTATTTGAATATCAAGTGGAAAGCTGAGTAAATTATACTCCTCAGACTATACCCAACATCCTCATCAGTCTCTGCATGGTCCTCTTATTTTTATTTAATCAATGTTTTCCTTCTTTTCATTGTTATTTCTCACATCCCATTACCCCGTCTCTCCTTTAGAACCTGTTCAAGTTGCTTGTACTATTTCTTTGGCTAGATATGCAACTCTGGAAAATATACATTTTTGCCCTTATGATCTTAATTTACTAAATGATACTGTGTCTTAGATGTTCTGTTTCTTTTTCATTCCATATTATGTTTTTATATTGCTCCAGCTATTTCAAATGTATTGCTTCTACTGATAATTCCATAGTGAGTAAATCATAGCATCTTTTCTGATACATTTCTCTAGTGATGGGCATGCAGTTTGCCTCAAACTGCTTGAAATGGTGCTGAAATTAAAACTTTCCTATTGTGTCATGGACTTGAGTTACAAATTTCCCTATCATATAATCCTAAGATAGGGACCAAGGCACTGGACGAAGGCATGGGTATAAGCCTTCTTCTGACTACAGTCATATTATTCTCTTGGATAGCTGCAGAGGATCCTACTCTGACCAGGTAAGTCCTGTTTCTTAATAACCTTTAAACAATTGTTATTATGCAACTTCGTAATACTTGCCAATCCCAGAGAGACAACATGCAGTTTTTTGTCTTAATTTCTATTTCCCTGATTACTAGAGAGGCTGAGCACTTTGTTTCCTACAGTTAGTAGCCTTTCAGGTTTCAGTTTTCGTAGATCCCCTGTTTAGACCTTTGACCCATAGGACACTGACTGATACACTGTCTATGTATTTTTCTTTGTCACTAACAAAACTGTGAATTTTGACTTCTGAGTCTTTGTAGCCCTACCATCCAGCTCACTGCCTCGAATATAACTGGTGCTCAAAAATGTTTGTTGAATCAATACAGGATCAACAATTAACAATATTAATTCAACCCCTATTTACCTAATCAGTGGAATTGTTTCAGTACCACTGCTTTTGGTCATTACTTATACAATTGTTTATTCATGTAATTTATTTGAACAAAATAATTTCACTAATCCAATCATTATTCTAATGATTCCTTATTAGCTAATATAACAGTAAGTTCAGAATTCTGACTTGCTTATAAGCTTGCTTTTGTCTATTCATTAGATAAGTTCATGGATATTTTTAGAATTGAGTTATATGTATGTTTCAAAATGTTCATTTAATACTTTGATTGAAAAGTACCAAATATTAATTTTCCCAGTATCCTTTTTGACACTTTAATTTATTCTTCACACTCATTTTAATAAAACATAGAGCAATATTTATTTTATTTAAAAAATATTTTTGGTGACTTCCTCTGGAGAATTTTATATATATATATATAAAACATTTAAGTTAAAAAATAAACTAGCTTGATCTCTTATTTTATGGAAATAAGAAACTGTAAGAATGAGTAAGGGATTTGGTTCTTGCCATAATTTCTGCTAAAAACAATAACTATTATTATTCTAAAACTTTACAATAACATAAAGCTTCATGATTCTCATGCTTATGAGCATGCTTTAATTTTCAATTAAAAAATAATTGAGGGGCTTCCCTGGTGGCACAGTGGTTGAGAGTCAGCCTGCCGATGCAGGGGACACGGGTTTGTGCCCCGGTCCGGGAGGATCCCACATGCCGCGCAGCGGCTGGGCCCGTGAGCCATGGCCACTGAGCCTGAGTGTCCGGAGCCTGTGCTCCGCAACGGGAGAGGCCACAACAGTGAGAGGCCCGCATACCGCAAAAAAAATAAAAAATAAAAAAAATAAATAATAATTGAAAGAAAAAATAATCTTAGGACTCTAAACATGTTATCTCACTTCATATTAACAACTCTATAAAATATACAGAACAGGTCCTATCATCCCCTTTATCTTAAGAAGTAAGCTCAGCCTATACAAAGAGATTAAGTGAATTGTCTTGGTTTCAAGGCCAGTGAGTAAATGTCTGCAACTCAAATCAATGTCTTTACCCTTTGGTTAGATACTCTCTCTGTTTCTCTCCTCACTTGAGAATTATCCTTTACCCAACAGAGTTTGCTAGCTAAGACAGATTCCATTTCGGGGTCCTGGAATGCTTATTCAAGTAAAACAGTAAATTTATACAGTGTTAACATACTTAGTTGCTATCGTACCCTCTAAAATTTTAGAGTTATAGTATTTACTTGTTTATACTAATGCTATATGTAAAAATGGAAAACATTCACTTAGAAGCAAGCACAAGTATTTGAAGAATGGCATTCCTTTCTCCTCACGTGATACACAAGCCTACGTAAGGACTGTTCCTCTTCTATTAAAGAAAACAGCTTTCTTTCATAAAGCTCTAGGCACCTCTGCTGTTTACAGTTCTGTAAAAGTTTTCACCTCTGATGTGGCATCACAGGATTTTATTAAAGCAATAATTGTTATATCATTGATGAAATAACATAATCACAACAAAGTAAACAATGAAGATGACCTTTAAAGGACTCAATATCTTAATATGGCAAACGTATAATAATCCATTTGTTATTTTACTGTTAGTTTATGACTAAGTCCTGAAAATACTACAGAAACTTAAGAGAAAAAAATTGTGTCCTTAGCTTCTTCACTACTTGAGTCCCTATATGTAGCAATGAGGAAGGTAGCGGTTTAATATTATCCTGGCAAAGCTGTGGGTGCTAATCTCTGCTCTTAATTATTAGCTATGTTTTTTTCTTCTCAAATACGAATAATAGCAACCCTATTTTTCATCTAGAGTTGTAGTAAGATCAAGTGAGATAATGTCTCGGAACCCTGATCTATAAATGTTAAGCATTAAATAAATAATATTTAATATTGTTAAATGAGTATAAATTAATCAGCTTTCTTATTAGTACAGAAAATTGTGTGTGTGTGTATGAAATAGATTAAGAGTGAGGAAATGTGGGGTGTAGTGGTACTGGTAATACTAAGTTATCATTATCAATGATATTAAGTTATTAATAATATTAAATAATCAATGATAATAATAATATTGATAATAACACAATAAATGCTGAGCATGATTACTCTTCACAGCAACTCCTGAGGTGATTATTATTATTATACACCTTTTTATAAATATTGAACTAAAGATCAAATAATTAAGAATCAAATTGAGATTCAAACGCAAATTACTTGGCTCCAGACTCAGTATTTATATTCATTGTTTGTCTGAGGAACAGTTTTACCTAGCAGCCAGTGTGAGCCCCCCAAATTTATCATAATTTATTTATGACTAATCCAAGTTCAAGTTGGGTCTTTGGATTAGACAACAGAGGATATCATGTCCAGGCCAATACTGTGACTTTGGACAGGAGATGTTCACAATGAGACAAAGAGTTAGTAAGTGAGGTTCTGCACATGAAAATATGTGACATTTAAGATTAAAACATTTTTCTAAAAGCAATCATCATAAAAACATAAACAGGTAAATTGATATATAACTTCTCACAAAATTTTCATGTCAACTACACAGAAGTTCTAACATTGACAGTAACTGATCTTTTGGAACTGTTACAGAGAAAATGCTAACTTAAATGATTTTAAAAAAATTTCATGGGGGATTTCCCTGGCGGTCCAGTGGTTAAGACTTGGTACTCCCAATGCAGGTGGCACAGGTTCAATCCCTGATAGGGGAACTAAGATCCCGCATGCCGTTCGGCGCGGCCCCCCCAAAAAAAAAAAAAATTCTAATGTATATTTGAATACACAGCGAAAATTTGATAAAATAAATGGGGTTTTCTCCACACTCTGCCCAAGTCAGGCAAGATGCCTGATATATAATGATCATTTTCACAGGTGTATCCACAACATAATAAGCTAATAATAAATTTATTAATACACGTGTAACCTAAATGCTAGAATTTTCTGCATATTATTTTATTTAATTCTCACAATACTCTGAAAACAATAATCATCTTTTCCAGCTTTACAGATGACTGTGATCAGAGAGCTGGCAAATACTAAGGCTATGGTCCAAATTTAGGTATCCAACTCCTATGGTCACATTCTTTCTGCTATGTCATACCAGGAAACAAAAGCTGATTTACTAAAAAAGCTTTCTAGGATTTCCCTGGTGGCACAGTGGTTAAGAATCCGCCTGCCAATGCAGGGGACACGGGTTCGAGCCCTGGTCCGGGAGGATCCCACATGCCACGGAGCAACAAAGCCTGTGTGCTACAACTATTGAGCTTGTGCTCTAGAGCCCGCGAGCCACAACTACTGAAGCCCGCGTTCCTAGAGCCCGTGCTCCACAACGAGAAGCCACCGCAACGAGAAGCCTGTGCACCGCAATGAAGAGTAGGCCCTGCTCGCCACAACTAGAGAAAGCCCGTGCACAGCAATGAAGACCCAATGCAGCCAAAAATAAATAAACAAACAAACAAATAAATAAATAAAATTTTTTAAAAAAAGCTTTCTAGAAGAATTTAAAAAATCAGGAAAAAAGGAGCCCATGATTGACAACAAGTGGACTCCAGGGAAAGAAGATATGTGGTTGCATAAAAAAATTTCAGAACAAGAAGTCAAGAGGAACTCACATAAGCCTGAATTTATGAATGTTTATATTTAAAGTTTGTTTTTAAAATGTAATCTTAATCTATATGCTTTCTATAGATGTCTAACTTCTGCTGCTATTTAAATACATTACTAAAAATGGCACAGTTTTCTGGGTTTTGTTTGTCCCTCTCTTTCAGAAACTGGTCTCTAAGAAGCAGCCTAATCATTGAGCAAACACTAGGGATAAAATCATCAGCCTCGCCAGTGTTGCCTGAAATTCTCTCAACTGATAGAGTAATAAGGCCCATTTTAGCATTTTAAATTGCATATATAAGGGCTAAACACCACAGTCTGTCCTGAGATAATTAAAAGTTGACTTCAACAATATTATGCTTAGATATCTAGCTTTCAGTATAAAATAACAACTATTATAAAAAATGGGAAAAAATATAAGGATGATAGAATAAAATATCAGACTGTCATTAGAAACAGGACTATACTAGGAACAAGGAGCTAGTAGATAGTCTAGGAGACTTACCCATATCTCTTCTCTGCCTTAAGAATGAAATGGTAATTCTACACCATGTTATCATCAATTAGAAAGCAAACGAAGCTTATTTATTTTTAATTTTGTAGTATATATTTCTAAATTAATATACTATATTGTATAATAATCTGATAAATTAAAATCTAACTGTGTAATTTCCCTGACATGGAAGAGTGACCATTGAGGTATACAGTCTATACTCTATTTTAGATCTTCTACACATTCAATCAGTCCCACTAATTTTTAAAACCTTTGATATGGGAAGTTAATAGGCTTGAGATTATTCCTACATCAATGATCAATCACTTCTGCCATCAATGGTGCTGGAGAGAAAAATAAAGAAAAGAAAAGAGATTTGGGGAGAGACTTTTTAAGGAAGTCTTGGGAAGCAAAGTCCCTTTTCTCTAAAGAGAGGTTTCAATGTACAGAGTTTGGATACTGATGTAGTAAATGATATAAGTCGCTTATATTGTGATGACCCTTACAAATCTTGAATGTCTTTCAATTTTACTTAAAGGAAAAGAAGAGTTCTGTCCCGGGGCCCAGGAGACAGTGCAGCTCTGATAGCTGATGATATTGCCATTCCACACGCTGGTACTTTTTCAGCATCAGACAGAAATGGAGTAAATTTCCACTTTTTTTTTTCTTTAATCAGGTTTTCTTTCAAGTGACACATTAGGAGTCAATACACATATTGAGAGCTTTCTCGATCTCCTGAAAAATGAGCTCCTGAATCTCACTACATGAGCAGCTATGCTGGGGGTGGTGGCCGCAGAGAGCAATGGCAGCCCTGCTAGGGAACCAGAGCTTTCTCTGTTTCTTTCTTCATTCTAAAACAGCTTATTGAATTTCTATTATGACCAGATCTTCATTTGCCTTCAAGGGCTGTGGAGGATGAAAGTGAAGGAGTAACGAGTGACCAAACAAAAAAATAGAACACATTCTCATCCACAAAGAGTTTATAATCTAGGGGACACACAAACTGCTAATGAAATATCCAGCTACCTAAAACAACTCTGGATGAATACAATGACAAGTGCCAGGGCTAAGAAAGGCTGGTCAGATTGGGGTGAAAAAAATATAGAAGGCTTCCTGGAAACCTTTCCTATTATTTCTATCTCCCTTCTCTTTCTCTTTTTCTCCTTCCCTTCACCATTTGCTTTGTGTGGCATTTTTCTTTACTCTGTTCTCAAGATTGTGCATTATATATTTTTCAGAAAAGTGCAATGTACTTTGGTGGATATCCACCCCAGTGCATTGGGCCTGACCACCTGCAGGTTCAGAAACACAAAATAAAACTTAGCCGTTGACTCACCTACACTGACCTTTTAATTATTTCTGAAAAGATGTGTTGAAAGTATTCTGAAAGCAATGTGCAGAGTTTTTCTCATTTAGAAAACTGCAGCCCAGTATTGCGACTTTACCGGGTATGCATTACGTAAAATATTTGAAAAAAGAAAGCCTCACTTATAACATTGCATTTATTAAGCCTTACGTCTTGTGCACTTCGCTGGATGTAAGTTGCACTTCCATGAAAAAGAAAAAAAATTAAAAGCAAACGGTAAATAAGCGTGAAAGTAGCTGAAACAGCAATTTGATCTGCACATTAGTACAAATACAAGAGAATTCATGAATTTTTCCAGCGTGAAAACCTTAAAGAATTTCCAAGCCCTTATTACAATGTAAATATGTTTGCAGTTTTGGCTGTCAAAAATACTACTATTCTTCGTGATGCTGGGACAAACTTCCACTCCATGTTCGCCAAGCTATCTCCTGCCTTCTTCAAAACACATCCTAAACAGCACTTACTCTAGAGAAATGTCATGACTAAGAGGGAAAGAGACCTAACAATGATTTAACTAGTACCCTTGTCCTTGTCTCTACGTCTGTGGCTCCTTTTAGTTATTTTTTTAACACAACCTACCTCCTGACAAAAGGGAAAAGTGGTCTGGACAGTTATAAACAAAGCATGATCTGGAATAAATCATTCTTTTGACTTTTTAAAATGAAATTCTACCTGAATAAGCACTGCAGCACCCTTTCTTTTCTGTACCAGAAATTTGACTGAACTCCAATATTGATAATCAACACCATCTAGTAAATGGGGCTGACAAAATAGTGCATTCTAGACCAGACAGCAGCAAAAGTGGAGAAAGCCCTCTGTCTAAAGGTTGTTATGTCCTCACAAGGAAGAGGAGTGAAAGGAAAATGGGAGCAACCCTCGAAGAGCTACTGAAAGTTGTATATGATTAGGCAGCTGTATTTGAATTGATGCTTGTGTCTTTCTTAACATCTTGAGAAGTTGGAAATTTGTAGAGTCGGCTTTCTGTATCCTGTTTTGTTTTTCCCTAAAATAGGCAGGCTGCTGGTTTAATAACTCAAAATTAGTTAATTCATTGCTTGAATTAAACATGTGAATCAAATTTGCAGAGGGATTGAGGCTTGTTATGACACTGATAGAAAATTCTAGATTGAAAACTGCTGTTCTAGAGAAGCTGAGGAATTCCAAACAATGCATCCCTTTACAGATTCTTTTCAATGGTGCATATGCCTTCTGTTGAAAGCTGAGACTGAGCACCAGCACAAGGCAACATGGAACTTTGGATAGTAGCTCAAGGACAGCTTTTCTTTGTGTGTGGTACGCGGGCCTCTCACTGTTGTGGCCTCTCCCGTTGTGGAGCACACGCTCTGGACGCGCAGGCTCAGCGGCCATGGCTCATGGGCCCCGCCGCTCCGCGGCATGTGGGATCCTCCCGGACCGGGGCACGAACCCGTGGCCCCTGCATCGGCAGGTGGACTCTCAACCACTGCGCCACCAGGAAGCCCTCAAGGACAGCTTTGAAGACAGGAATGAAAATTAGTTTAGGCTCAGAGAGAAGTTTAAAAGTAAGTTAATAGTTTCCTTTGAAGAACAGACTGGAATTTTTAAGAATAAATGGGATCCGAAGTTGTGCAGAGATTAGGAGGTACAGGAAGAAGTGAAATTTCTTCTGACCATAAAGAAAATACAAATTTAGATAAGACATTATAACAGGTTAGTAGAGAAAAGGACACTTCGTTGTACTTAGGAATCTAGTATTTATTTTAAGCATGTCTCTGCTTAAGGTTGTCTTGCGTATGGAAAGAAAAAAAAGTTAATCAATGTATGTGTTTCTCTTTTCATAAAAATCCACATATGAAAGGTAAAGGTAAGTGGATTGTGTTTTATAGGCATAATTTTCTTGCTTATAACCTCTGAAAAAAAATGCACCCATGTGTATAAGTTTAACAGACATCATCATTCCTCTGGTAGTAAAGCCTAGAATAGGCATAGAGTCCAAAGGAACAGAAGACTCCATAAGGTTGAATCTTGGGTCTTTTAACTTTTCAATGACAGAAATGACACAGGCTTCTTATACTTATGATTCATACCAGATTCAATGAAGCTATAAAAATAAAGTAGTAACGAAGTGTAAAGAGTAATGGGCAGCAACTATTTTTATTGTTTCCAATTGAAATACAAAATGATTGTTTCCTCAGAGTCTGATTGCAGCCTATTTCTAGAACGGAGCAAAATGACCACAGTGTTATCCCACTAAAGTGTGAAAAATGAGAGCGTGGAGAAGATTAAAGTCTTTACTAAATGATCTAATGGCAATTGAGATGAGGCAACATAAAAAGCTACATCAACTCAGCAAAGATTTTTGTATCCAAAGCTCTAATTTAGTGTTAAAATAAAGCAAGTTGGTCAGAGAGAATGAAGAACTTCATGCGGTAAATCAGGACAGTCAACTCTCCTACCTGCCTGAACTAAAGCCACTTTCCTGGTGATAACCACAGGCGAAATCATGATGTAATTTACGATATGTGATACATGTGTCACAGAGGTCATCACATGCTGCCCCAACCCTCCCTTACCCCAATCCCATCCCCCTTCTTCTCCCAACACCACAGGTTCAAGCCCAACTAAATATTTAAATACCTCAACTCCTCCTCACTTTCAGACTCTCCAAACACTTTGAAAAATCAGATTTCTCATTCAGACTGAGCTAAAATTATAGTCCTTAACCTTTATGTTTCCCCAGGAGGCAGGTACCATGTTGACCAAGCCCAGTATGAGGCTATGACAAAAATGACACTTCCTTTCTCAAGCTATACCATCTTGGCTAATCATTATCCCCAACACAATTTATATGCCTTCAGCCCCACCATGTCATCTAGTAAAAAAGCAGCTAAACTTTGAGCAGTCCACATTATAAAGGTATTGAAATACAACGTCTGGACCTAAATAATGCATGAGAAGGGAAGGTTGTCAAATAGACTGTAAATGCATGGAGACTCACGCACACGTCTGCTAGACAGGATGCTCAGTCCGTCAAGCACAATATGCCATCAGCTAAGCAGTTTTAGTTTGTGCTATCTGCTGGGATAGGATTATATCTAGCTGGACCTCTAACGGAGCATGTTAGAAGAGGATCCTGTAAGTAATTAATCTCTGAAACAATGTAAAATGAAAGGAAATAGGAAGCTAAGAGAAGTTGCCCTGGATTCCTTCACCTAACCACTGTGTGTGCCAGTGTGAGCCAGCTGTCAGTGTGTTAGCTGAAGAAGAAGGGATTCTGACCCCTTGAGGAAGAAAAGAAAGAAAGAATGTCTCTGCTCTTAAAATGATAGTAGTCTGAGGAAAACTTCTCACAAAGTATCACTTCCTCTTGAGAGAGAGAGCAGCAAAGACGGGCCTAGATATCCTTCTAGGTGATGCGCCAGCAGAAGGGCTGGCCTCCTTGCTCCAAAAGGGTGTCTAACTTTTCTTTCTGTCGCCTTTATACACCGATAAGCATAATGGGTTTCTGGATGCAGCAGATAAAGCTTTGGAATTAAACCTGAGACTGAAACCGATCTCTGCTAGTTTCTAGCTGTATGGACTTAAAAGCTTAGAGCAACATGGTCACATGATTTGTGAATATGCATAAAATGAATCTGTGACTTACATTTACCAGATTCTCTAAATGCTGTTTAGAAAAACTATTTTTAAAATTTCATTTTAGCAGTTCTTCTAATTTAAAGTGAATACTTTATAACAACAACAAAACAAAAATATTCATTCTGCCAAACACTAGCTCTCTTGGGTGAGTTCTTCCAGGCCTTTTCTTGTTTACCCATGCTATTTCTTGGGACTTCTTCAAAATCTTTATCCAAATACTTATCTGCTACATGCTTATTCACTCTGCCCCTCATCCATCCTATCTTCAGCGAGTGTGGCATGTAAGAGACAGCACAGGTTGTCTGAGGCACCACCACAAGGGGCCGATTTCCCAATCTCTAATGCCATGTTACTCCTCTGCCATGACTGGCTAGAAATAAGAAACGTTATTTATGTTATGGTTACTACAAAACATTTATCTAGAAATACTATTCCACAAACAGCAGACATAGCCTCATCATCTTAAAACCCAGAGGTCATGACGAGGTTGGCGCTGACCTCCAACAGCAAGATGAGGGATCAGGACCTACAGTACCGATAGTCTTTTGGGGATCAGAAGGCCCACCCCAACCTGCTGAGCAGGGCCCCTCCAGTGTGCCATGGTACACTTCACATCCTTAGCCTGCGTATGAGGTCTATGCGTCTCTCAGTCAGTCTCCACTCTGGTTCATGCTTGGCTATCAGGGAACATTTCGTCCACGTGTTCCAAGGAAACACTCATTTGTAGGCAGCCTCTTGGTCTCTGTTCTTCATAATAAAACATCCTCAGTTTTGTGTCTGCATTTAGGAATGTAACTTGTGAGCAGCCTACCTCCGGCTCTTCTCTTGCTTGGTTGCTTTCAAAGCCCACTGTAAGGCTGGAAGGTGACAGCTTGACCCACTTTGTTACGTGCTTTTTCTTTTTGGTATTGTTATTAAAACAACAAATTACTATGTACGCAAAGCAGAAAGTCACAGTGGTATAGCCCTGTCTAAGACACGGAAGAGAAAGTATCCAAACTACAGAAATACCCAAAACAGGCATGCTGGGGGGTTGGGACTGTGAAATTGGGTGGGGTGAATTTTCATTATTTTTGGCACAATTCCCGGTACATCCTCAGATTTCCAAACTGTGTTTTAAAATAAAGATTGGGAGCCACTTGAATAAAGTTTAATTTCTATTAACATATAATTCCAAGTTTTATAGCCAAGTTTTTAACAGCAGACCTACGGCTAGTTCCTTTATTCTTACTAGGAACTACACATTCTTACTCAACCAAAAACAAATCTTTAAATGGCCACTTTAAAAGACTCAATGGATTTACAGAATGCAAACAATATGTTCATATGTTGAGGTTAAATGAATTAAAAAAATAAGAATTACTTTCAAGAAAATGGAAATTCTTTGAGTATAAAAGCCAGCGAATAAGAAATCATGAAATGTAGTTTTGTACATGGTCAGGGTTTGGATGGATAAGAGCAACAAGGTAGAAAGTCCCTTATTTTGTAACTCGAGGGTAAAGCAAAGTGAAAAAAAAGATGATTTGAAAGAAAGATAGATTAGGGAAGCCTTTGAGAATATTTTGTTTAGTTTCTTTAAAAAAAAGAAAAAAGCATGACAAAGCTGAAAAGAAGAAAACCCTGGTGATTGTGGGTCTAAACAATTAAGAACAATTGGTACCATTGGTGAGGCAAGAGCTTAAGAAAGCAGAAAAGAATGGCATACAGGCGACATGGAGAGAGAATGGCCCCAGGGTTAATCTTGCAAATAGGAGGGAAAGGGTTAAGGATGAGAGGAGATTCCATTAGTTTTGGAGATGTCAAGGAATAGGGTGTTTAGGAAACTTCCTAAAGGCTCTCTATGGAGTACGAGAAAGGTGGGATATGGCAGAGGACCTAAGGAGTATGGAGACTCCATGGCAGTGAAGACCACTTAGGTAAGATATAATAAACTACTGATGACATTGATCAAGCTGGGATCATGAGATCTCATTGACCAGGATCTCTAACTGGATTTCAATTTCAAATCGATCTATCTCATCACCTGAGTCATTGTCTGTCTATAGCCCTGGCTCGACCTAACCTTCTGACCATGAGTTGAGTTCCTTCCCTTTGACAACCCCAAACTCCAGTCAGGGCATATAAGCACACTCCAAAGTTTCTAAATTCTCCAAGAATAAGCTTTCTCATTGCTTATGCAGTGAAAACACCGGCTCAGCAGATCCATTTCAAGAATTGAATGAGATAACACAAAGGAATTTAAACCAAGCCTCCTAGTCCTGGCTCCTCAACATTTGTCCACAGGCGTAAGTAAAAGCTTAAGGCTAGGTTGGGAGTAGAGGTGAAAAGAGAATTATTTTCACAGTTTGTAAAATTGTCAACTGTACAATAGGTCTGCTGGAACTGTTGCTTAATTACTTTCTGTTATTTAGAAAGTATATTCTTGAATTTCCATGAATTGCATAGATTCCCTCTACTTATCCCATATGATGACAATTTTCATGAAGTCACAAGCTCTCTCAAATAATCACCATTTATTACTGAATTCTACAAATTTGTAATAAGTAAATTTGCTAATAATTGTTTCCTGTTCACCAACATGAATCAGAAACTGATTCTAAGTTGCCATATAGTAGCAGTGTACATACTGGGAAGGCAGTATGTGCTATGTGTTCTCTTTACCTATCCTGTTATGTAGAGCAAGTGGCACCAGATCATGAATATACAAAGCAAAAAGGTACCATGTGTTATGTATGACTAGCATTTAACTATAATATTAATACATTTTTGAAGGATAATAGTAAATGGCTTTATTAATAATGACTCAAATGCTTTCCATTTTTATGCTATATGATGAAAAATAAATACATGAAAAAAAAAGGAGGATATAAATATTAAATAGTGTGAATGGGGCAGTTTAATGACCAAATTAAACAAACCAACCACGTGAAATAAGCCTCGGCTCAAAATGATCAATTTATCTGAGTGAGGGTTCTCCTCTAATTTTAAAATTTGATATTGTCCAATACTGGCAGCTGAATGACTCTGAGGAAACGTCCCTACTGCCCTTACTTTTACACCAAGAAACCACCTATTTCGCTCTCTTTTAGCTGGCTAGTGGCTGGTCCTACTGTCTTGTCCTTCTGAGCCTGTGTGTGTGTGTGTGTGTGTGTGTGTGTGTGTGTGTTTTCTTTTTTAATTTAGGAACTTGGGGATACTATCTGGGAGGGGCTTTTATTTTGAATCTGTTTCATCTCAAAAGAAAAATTTTCAACTATGCAAGATGGCGTCTTCTTTAGGAATTCAAGCCAACTGACAGTAGACACATAACCACTCCACACACTCCACTTCTCACATTGATCTCTGTTTGTTTTTAAACAGCAGTGTTGGTCTAAACTCATTCAAAGAGCAGGGGTCTGTGATGTTAAAACACCTGCTGCCTCAATCAGGAGATGGTGTTTACCTCCCTGAGTTGGATTTATGCCCTTTGTGGCAGTGAGGATGTTCAACTCCATTGTCTCTTTCAGCTTAAATGCATTGTAGGATTCTAATTTTACTTTAATTCTCTTAGGATCCATATAATGCCGACTGGGAGGTCGGAAATGACCATCAGTGATTTCGGCCTTAGATCTGTATTTTCCTAACTACTGTACCGCATGTATCTGTAGAGAGAAAACAGCTCTGTCTTGAGTTTACACTATTTGGGCTTTGCTGTACTTACTGAAGAGACCTCTGCTCTGTGTCAGCTGGTTTTCTTTGTCACTATCACCCTGCCTCTCACCCCCAACATTCTGGTACATCTCAGCTTCCCTCTGTGACCTTTTATCCATGCAAGCTTGAAAATTAGATTCAAATTGCTATCTGTATCTTCATTTCACTCTCCATATTGAAAAAGTACAAGCACGAACTAATTCTCTCAATCTAGCTCCATATTTACTTACCAACTCATTAAAAAGCAGCTTTAGCACTGGAGCAAGAGATCATGTATTAGGGAAGGAAAGCAATTTACTTGGCAAGTTCATTTGTGTATTCTCTCCAAAGTGAGAGCAAAGGTTTGTCCTTGGGATAAGGGTGTTTTCTCACCCAGGCTGGTCTCTCTGGCTGTCTGATTCCTCAATTAACTGACACCTCTGGGCTGGTGATTTCATCCTGGACTTATTTAGTGAACAGCCTAGAAATAGTCGTCCAGTGACTTACATGCTGGTTTTATAGCATCACTGTAATCGCTGCCTAAATATCCCTGCAACAAAGGAGGAAAGCAAAAGGAAGGCTTCTGGAGAGGGTGTGTTTGAGACACGCAACACTTTGCAAAGGGTAAGAAAGGGTATTTTGACAATTTCAACTGGAGGCTGGAAATCTAAACAAAAGTACAAAATCAGACAAGAATCAATTGGGTCTTGTATTGTTTTGTGTTATAGAGCAGAATTTAGTGCCAAGTATTTCTGCATTGTCTCAACTAAGAATGGTGTGTTTTTCTTTTTCACTTAAAAAGTATGTGAGATTTATTTATGATATATTTTTGCTCTGCTTACAGATTTCCCTCTGCCCTTGACATTAAAAAGTAAAAATTATCATGATTTTTTCTCGTTTTTAAATTAGTACATTAGAAAAGTAAACCAAAATAAAAAGATTTTGAATTATTCATACCTGACTCATAAGAGCTATTATCCTCCTTACTTGACCATTCAACAAATAATTTTCTTTCACCTAAATTCAGGGGATAAAATAGTGAATAATACTGACTTGTTTCCTGTTGTCAAAGACCTTACACAATCATGGGAGGCACCTGTGAACTTTTATTTCTATTGAAATTTTGTTGCATATCTTCCTATATACACGCGCGTGAGCATGCAATGAATACAAGCACCTATAACTTTAAAAGTTTCAGATCACATGGTAGACGTCAATTCACTGTCTCAGTGGGGCCAGGTAGGGGACTGGAAGAGTACGAAAAGCAAGGTGCATGGCTGGTGGGCCTGGGAGAGAAGGAGAGGCAGAGAACCTCCACAGTCCAGCCCCAGCTGAGGGTGGGAATGTAGTCACAAAGTTGTCAGATGTTCAGAATTGTAAAGGTACACTGGAAATTCGGATTCCTATGTGTATTCTCCCAATGTATTAATCTTTGCTCAATGTTATAAAATACTGACAAGCAAGGAAAACAAGTCTGTCTGTGTACAGATTTGGCCTCTAGGCCCCTACTTTATGACCTTTGACATTTACTGGCTGATAACATTTTCAAATAAAGATAATAACAGACTTTAGATAATCTTCTAATGCATCATTTTAGTGGTTATATGATATTTAGTTTTGTGGTCATATCATTATTTATTAAACAATCCTTTATTTGTGACACTTAGGTCCTTTTCAGTTTTACACTCTAATACACAATGGTGCATTGAACTTTCATGTACATTTTTTTTCTTTTATAGATCACTAATTGCTTTCTTAGGATAAACTCCTAAAAGTTGGATTATTAGCCAAATGATCTACACTTGCTGTTTTTGATAGTAAATTCCCACCATCAACTGATGATTATGTTATTTTCCTACAGCTAACAAAAATAAGAATTATCATTAAAATAAATTTGCAAATAAGATGAATAAAATATCCTATTAGTTTGAAGTTTTAGCTATCATTTTATTGACTTGTGAAGTCAATATTTTTCATGTTACTGACCATTGACATTTTTTATTTTTCATGTTACTGACCATTGACATTTTTTATTGCCCTTTTTACATGGGAATTTTTGGACATGTGTTATATCTATTAATGTTTAAATTTACTGGTATCATTCAAACATTCAGACCTTCTCCAGTCCAAATAAGTAAATATTTAAGATAATTTCCTTTAGCTATTTCACGTATTTTATATTTGAAATTGCAATTTATATGGATTATATTTTAAATAAGGTATGAAGGTATGTAATATTGATTTTTTCCCCCAAATAGTTTAAATGTCACTCCAGGAACATTTATTAAATAACTTACACTTTCTCCACAAATTTGAAAAGCTAATTCTACCAGCTAGTAAATATTTCCATAAACTTAGATCTATTTCTGGGCTTTCCATTCTATTCCATTATTTTATCCATTTTATCCTTGTACCAGTATTTAATTTTATTACATATTTAGAAGCTCTAATTATAAATCTCATTTATTAGTGCACTGTTTTAATTGTTTACTATATTTTCATTCTTTTTATATAAACTTTAGAGTATTTTGTGAACTCCTTTTCCTTATGGAATTTTTACTGGACTGTTATAAATGAATTTGGGAAAAACAACGACTATGTAGTATTAAGTCTTTTCATCCAGTAATGTTTTACCATTTCATTCAAGTTTTCTCCTTTGTCCCTCTGTGATGTCTTATAGTTTTCTTCATATATATTTAACACGAAGCATATTTATATATATCTTGCAAAGACTGAACTTACTTATAGTTGCACAATAAATATAATTTTTTGTCACTACATTTCTAATTGTGATGTATGCATATGCACACAATTCATATAGACTATAAGGGATGTGTTCCTAAAATAAACTTATTTTGTACTTGGCCACTTCTATGTAATGTATATAGGACAGATTCATATGGGAAAGCTATTATTTTGCATCTGGCCTCTTTCCATGTACAAATAATTGATATATCAATTAAAAATCATGCTTATATATTTATTAAAGTTCATATTATTCCACAGCCTTATCATCTTTGAATGAGGATTACTGAAATAACTTGGTGGCTATTCTCTTGCCACCAAATTTATTCTGTATGAAACTAAAAGTTTTCCAAAATGATGAATACAGCACATAAATCTGCACAGCCCCTCTTCCCAATTAAACCAACTATTTCACTCTATAATTAGCCGAGATTGTATAAAATCTAGTACCATTTATAAGTTAGTTTTTTTCTCAAATAATTTAAGATACTTATAAACATTCATATCCAAAATATTTAATATATTTGCCTTAACCACATATAACTTGAAAAGTAACCTAATAATGATGACAATTCTTTGAGTAAAGACGGCAAAGCTAAATGTGCCTCTGTATTGGAAAGGAGCGGAAGGCACTTTGGAAAGTGACTATTGTATAATGACATAAATACCTCTGTATTCAGTAAGGAATTGATGTGGCTTATGTGTTGTGGCCCAGCAAGGTTGTAATAGTATTTTTAAAGCCAAAGATATAATACTGATTAAATTGCAATGCAAGAGTACCTCGAAAATAAATTTCATATGGAATAACCACTAAATGTCAGTAAATGCAGACACAAAATACATTACTGACTCTTCTGAATTACCATTGATGTCTGAGCTCTGACACTTTTGACTATAAAAATGACAGGTTTATTTTTGTTTTAGAATGTCCCCTCATTCTCTCTGAGGTCTGTCACGTTGTGATAGGGAGGTCAGGGAAGGGGTTGGAGCCCGGCAGCAGGTACACTCAAAGAGGCAGAGAGAGCATTTGGAACAGCAAGGTCCTGATTTCGCCTTTCATTATTGAGTCCTCTGCATTTACATGGCATCACCACAATCACAGAAGCAAACAGCCTTTAAACAAAAGAGTGGAAACATGATCACACCCGTTTTTTAGCAATGTGTTTATGAGCTAATTGACTGAACTTTTCACTTTTCAGTTGGTGGCTGTGACTTCTCTGTGGACTGATTTTGTGAGCTCTTTTTTCTTTTGAAAAAAAAAAAAAACAACTATGGAAAGCATTTGGGGGTCTGTATTTTTCCCCATCTTGCTTATTTCCTCTGCTTTTGGGTTCTATTTCCTTGATCGTAGACTTCTGGAATAAGAATTTGATGGCTAATGTATGTGAAAGCTTTTCTTTATTAATGAAATAAGGTCAAAACCTTGCAGCTACCCCATTTCCACGCTCTTCTTAGCCTGGGCTTATTTTGGTGACAAGCAGAAAGGTGCTGGGCTAGAGTTGGTTGCTTTCCCATCAACTGTCATCCCGAACACTTCTCCACACACCTGCCGAGGGGCTGTGGCTTCACTTCGAGGGAGTTTGTGCATGTCCACAGCCTTATGTCTCTCTTCTCTCTTCACATTCCCTAGGGAGCTAGTACTGAAAAGAGCTGACATTTTTGGAATATCTAAAAAGAATAGGCCTGATGTCAAGGATTGTACTATTGCTATCCTTTTAGGGTTAAGAAAACTAAGGAACATAAAAGTAAGTAAGTTTTCCAATGCCAGCTAGTGGTGGTGCTCAGACTTGAAGCCAAGGGGGTCTTATAGCAAAACTTTTTGCTATAAGTAAAAAAGTAAACTTCTCACTTGTCAGAGCAGAAACATGCTATTTCTCTCTCTCTCTTTCTCTGTGTGTGTGTTTGTGTGTGTGTGAAGATAGTTGTAACTCTTCTCTATAAATAAAAACACCACTCAGTGAACTGGACTCATTATAAACTCATCAATATCTATCAAATCTATTATGATTAATTTTATGCTTCAATTTGGCTAGGCCATAGTGTCCATTTATTTCACCAAACACAAATCTAGATGCTGCTCTGAAGGTATTTTGTAGATGTGGTTATAATGTCTACAATCAGTTGAATTGAAGTAAAGGAGATTGCCTTCAATAATACAAGCAGGCCTCATCTAATCAGCTGAAGTCTTAAGAGCAATTACTGAGGGTTTTGGAGAAGAAGAAATTATGCCTCAGAACTGCCGCATCAATTCCTGTCTGAGTTTCCAGCCTGCTGTCCTGCTCTACAGATTTCAGACTTGCTGATCCCCATTAACTGCACTAAACTGCATTAAAATGAATCTAGCTAGCTAGCTAGACAGAGTACATCTTTGTTATTCTTGGTAGTTATACTCTATAAAGCCCACCGGGATACTAAATTAGTGAGTCCCAAACAATTGCTCCTAGGGGAAATATAGGGTGAGGTTCCTGCAAGCCTCTGGTCACAATATTTTGTCATTTTATCAACATATAACCTTGTTTTATGTATGTGTATGTTACTGCTTAAAGACATCTTATTTAACATATATTGTTGATTCATTAACAATAAACTCATAGCCAACAGCACTATAATTTATGTCTGAACGATGCTTATCTAACACATATCTTTTCTCCATAAGGCACATCACAGCTTTCTTGTGCTTAGGAATGTTAGACAGCACTGCAGCACTATGCTTGACGATCATTTTAAACAGCAAAAACAAAAATGAGAAAAATGTGACACTAAATGGACCAAGAAAAGGACACAAGGAGACACAGTATCACCTTTGACCTCAGCTGGGAACATGTATGTCAGGTAACTCAGATTTTTCACTTCTCTGTGTGTGTCTGGAAATCACCATAAAAGCACCACAAGTGTTGATTTGAGGGTTACAAAGGAATTTTAGCAAGTAGGTGAATTCACAAATAAGGAATCCATTCATAATGAATAAGAACTGTGTATATATATAGATATATATATACACACACACATACCCTGTTGGTTCTGTTTTTTTGGAGGACATTGATACAATGACGACATCAACACAACCTCAAATAAAGTGACATTTATATTAATTATGAATAAATGAGTGTAGAAAATGAAACCAGAGCCTCGTGAAAAATATTAACATTATGCCCAGTTTAACAGTAGAACTTATTAGACTTAATCTGATAATTTGCAAATGTGCACCTGAATTAAGGAAATACAGAGAGAGATTAAGCCTGTATTTATACTTCAACCTATCATATGGGGAAAACATTTCAAGTTATTTGTTAGGTGCAAATTCAAAACCTCGATTGTTAGGCCGCCTGTAATCATTGAGTATACTGAATCCACTTACACCATCTTGTGCCTATGGACACTACACATACCGATAAACTGATCTGTGTTGCTTCATTCATTCCCCTTAGTTCTGTTACCAACTATGAGTATCACATGTGAGATAAGCATTCACTGACTGAAAGGGTTTTTTTTGGTACTTTACATGTGTGGTTGCACATGTATTATTATTATACATAAGTTAGAACTTAAACATATGCATACTGTTATGTATTTGTGATCTACAACTTTTGTAACCAAACAACAGAATTTTGAAATGATATATTCTCAGTGTTAGTCCTCACCCTCCTCTTTACTTTTCCTTTTGAATGTGATAGTCTCTGCTACATGTTCCTCTGGTTTCCTCTTACCTCACAATTCCCTTTTCTTCAGTACTGGGATGAAGTTTCTCTCTTTAGTAGTCAACAGATAAGGGTCAAGAGCCTATGTACTAACCAGAATGGAGGTTTGTTTGTTGATATCAGGACGAATATCCAAATTCAGAAAATTCTGACATACTAAGCAATGTGATTACAACCGTGTATGGGTGTATGGGTCCTCTTCCTGATAAGTTGAATCAGCTTGATTTGGAACAGCAGATACATCTTAATGACTAGCTTGTCTCTGGCCTGTGCTTAGTCTCTTTAGGCTGCAGTTAATAAAATATCCTAACATGGCAACCTAGATTAATTTCAATTTTTAAAATCATAATAGTGTCTGATGTTCAATTTGACCTGACATATCTACCTTTCCAAAGGATTACTGTGACTTTATATAACTTAAATTTGTGTCTATAAAATGTGTTACAACCATGGTTTGCTTTCATGATAAAGTGTATTTGCCAAGTCCCCCTCACATGGCATCATTCAAAATTGATTATGCATATAATTCTATCAGACATACATGGCAGAGGAACAGTTTCCATCAGAGAGAAAGAAAACCAGGAGAACACTGATAATCTGTGTAAATATCTTGGAAAAATTGTATCCCCTGCAGACCTCTAGATTGTAGGAATGGAAAGCTAACCCAAGCCTGGCAATGTTCTGAAATAGAATAATTATGGTACCCATCTCAACAATTTGCTGTAAGAACTAAATAAGACCATGATAATGTGGTAGGGAGCAGTCTGAGAATATTTAGAGAGGCAAGAAATTGCAGTGCATATAAGGTTAGTGGTGCTGAAAGTGCAAAATTGACTCTGGGAAAGGTGAAAGGAGGTGGCTGGGAGAGAGAAATTAAATTATGGAACATTCCTGTGTCCTGCTAAAGAAACTCAGACTTTATGTTATAGTGGTTGGAGACCTGATGAGAGGTTCTATACAATGAATAAATTTGTATTTTAAGCAGATCTATGAAACCACTGTGCAGGGGATGGATTTGAAGGGACAAGATCACTAGCAGGGAGAACAGTACCTAGGTCACAGCAATGACCCATGACAAAGAACAGACCTCGGGCAGAAATGGTAGGATGGAAAACAGATGCTAGGTTTTAAAATGTGTGATTGAATGTAGAGGATGAAGGAGGAGTCAAAGATAATATACACATTTCTATCATTAGTGCGAACTTGAAATAGCAGAGGGACTTTAACTCCTTACAAAAGGCTAATGAAACTACTGTGGAGATCACTGATGTGTATCTTTAGCAGTGAGCTTGCAAGACAAGGTGGATTTTATTCTCATCCTGTAAAACACTTCTCGATTAAGCATCTGGCTTTAAATAGGTTTGCATTTACCATGTATCACACTGAGAAAAAGCCCTTAGATCCTGATGACCTAAACTTGAATTCTACTTCAATCATTAATTATTGTGTGACCTTGAATAAGTTAAGTAACTACTTTAACCTTCATGTTTTAAAATACTAAATACAAATAAAGAAGATCTATTAAATGGGAGGAGATATACGAAGGCAAGATGCAAAAAGTAAAAAACATACAGGTAAATATCATTGAGTCCTACAAAATTTACTCCAGGATGGATTTTCCAGTAACATGTATAGAAATAAATATGTAAAATATGAAGTCAATGTAGCATTGTGGTCAAGAGGATGATTTCTAAAATCAGACTAAAAAGGACTAGATCCTGGCTCTATCATTTCCTAACCATGTGACTTTCAATGTTACATAGTGTCTCCATGTGTTAATCTCCTCTTTTATAAAATGGGAAAAATGGTACCCAGCTAATAGGTTTGATAGGAAGACTACGTGAAATGATAGATATAAAGCATGTTGAATGTTTCTTTAAACTTAATATGCACTGAATAAGTGTTAATTATTATTATGAATATATAGATTTGTCTATAACATACATGTATGTGTGTATATATACAAAATGTACATACATAGACATTTATTTGGCTGTACCATATAAAATTACTAATATTAAACCATTTTGAAAGACAAAAATGGGAATGATTTATAGTTTAATCACATAAAATATGTGATAATATTCAATCATATATATATATATAAATATGTACATATCTAGTTTCTTTATTTCTTTTTTTGCTCATCTTCTCAGGCAAGCAACGGCTTCAGGACATAGTTGAATTAACTAAATTACTGTTTGCCTACTCTGTTACCATTGTAAGAGAAGCAATAAAGAGTGCAGGCTGAGGCAGACTGTACCACTGGATTCTAACTCAGACCTATGTAACCTGGGACAAGTTATTTAACCTCTCTAAGCCTTGGTTACCTCCTCTACAAAATGAATGAATCATAATATCGCCATAAGCATTAACGGACATCAAGTATGTAGAGTGCATAGCATAGAAGCCAGCAGAGAGTGAGCAAACATGTTCACTATTACTACACAAATTATTAATTATTCACTAAAATTCCATTTTCGACAGATGATTACATTACTGTTCCTGTCATGCCACTTTTTTCCTTCCCCACACCCCCCAGGGTTTCCTTCCCTGATCTCACCTTCCTTCTCTTCCCTCTTCTTCCCTTTCTTTAATTTCCTTTCCTTTTTAATGAGAAACCACTCTCACTGACTACATTAAAATTTTTCTGGATATATCTGTCTATAAAACAACTTTTCCTGGAAGAAAATACATTGATTTTGAATTTTTAAAAAAACTTTTTAGGGGGATGAGATATCTTTGAATTTTTTTTTTAAGTAAGATATACATACACATATTCCTTCTCATTCCAGAAGGGAAAAATACTAATACAAAACCAATCTATGAGCCTTTTTTCCCTACCTATTTGCCTGTAAAAAAATGTAATAAAAATAAAAATGTTGGAACTCTTGGGATCAGTAAAGAGTGTTATACATAGTCCCTGAAAGAGAGAAGGGCCTAACTGAAGCCTGAATGTGGTTAAGAGAATACTTTTAAGTGGCCCCAGAGAGGGCAATTTGGTTATGACTGAAAGAGGTTAGATGCAAATTTAGAGGCTGATCTCCTGGAAACAGTCATTGGTAGCCCAAATTGATGCACCCTTGCCTGTGTACAGTTTATTCATTTGCCCTACCTCAGTCCATTGGCACAGCTGTAGTCACTGTACAGTGCAGGGGTAAATGTACATATCTGAGAGGCTTTGAGGTCTGTACTGCTAGGACCATGCTAAGT